>NC_091397.1:59122919-60408753 GCF_032191515.1 Phaenicophaeus curvirostris
ACCTAAATCTATTTTAGATGGGGAAAACTGCACTTAAATTCACGTGTCTCTGCACGATTCCAGAAGTTGGGCTTTCGGGAACACCACCAAATAGCAGCAGACTTGCAGTAAGATTGTGGTAACTGTTGACTTCCAAAGCGTGTGATCTGCAGCAACAGCATCACAGGTTTTGGGATGAGAGCTGACAGCAACTTCATTCTTTCTCCATCATTCAGGTCATCCTCCAGCCTAAACCATCGAGCTTCCAGTAACATCTGTGTGCATGACTGGAACTGGGTAGAGCAGCAACCCCGTTTCACAGAGTGTTTGGATATTTCTAAATTTAGTTTCATTCATGCAAAACTAAATTCAGGCATTCTCTTTGGAATAGTATGCTCACCTTCAGACAGCTTTACTCAAAGCCCATACTCAGAGGCACCGCTTTGGAAAATGGCATTGTTCTCATGGTGTCCTTCAAGCACCCCAAAGAGCTTTGGGGAGAGTATTCAAAAAAGCTTTGCTGCGCTGGAGCTTCCAAAGAATATGTTGTTTTGTCAAAATGGAAGATTTTAGAAATATAATAGGTTTGTTTCGTTGCTTTTGGGGTGTAACAGATAAACGAAAAATACTTGTGGTCCAGGTTGGAAGAAAAACATAGGGCCCACCTCGGGTTTTTTTCTGTTGTGTGGATGAACAATTATTCATTATATCAGAGCAAGATCTTGTACCTCTGATGTCCCAGGGTCTTGTAACAACCACTACGTGAGACATAGTTGAAATCCTCCAGCAGGCATCTACCATACACATACAAATCTGAGCAGCTTTGTTTTAATTTCAGTATGGAAAAGACTTGCATGTTTGGTTAAAAGAAAAAAAAAAATCAGTAGTTCTAGTCAGTAATGGTCTGGGAGCCTTAGGAAGCTCCAGCTTGTAGGGAAGTCTGCCTGCCCTGGACCCTATGGGCCAGGGAGTACGTGAGTGAGGATTCTCCAGCAACTCCTTCTGGCTTCTAATTTGCTTAGGGGTGCTTCTGCTGGGCTGGATGCAAACACAGTTGAACAGGAGAGCAGGGCCTGCTGCAGAATCTAGCTGGTATCTAGCACAAGATTAACAGATGTGAATTATATTTCTAGACCAATGCTGAAATAGATATATATTTCTCTCTCCTGCTCTGCATATATACTTAAAAGTACTTATATAGTCAGAGAATGGTTTGGGTTGGAAAGGACCCTAAAGATCATACAGTTCCAACCCCCTCGCCTTGGACAGGGACTCCTCCCACAAGACCAGGCTGCTCAAAGCTTCTATGCCTATGAACTTCAAGAATTTAATTTTCACAAATCCAACTGAAGAAAAAAGATGCTTCAGAATTTTTGTGATTTACTCACTCGCTGACCAATCTCCTACATAACTTAGCACTGAACATTTTAGAGTGTAAGAAGTGCTAAATAGCCTGGCTGCACTGGTAACTTGTTCAGGAAAGACCCCAAAATGTATGCGTCTAATCACCCTACACTCTTCTAGCTGAAGCCTTCATTTCTGCTATCTGCATGTTGGCAGTCACGTGGTTCAAACAAAACGTTTCTTCCCTCCTTTTGTAGAAATAACAAAATGTTGACATTTGACACATAAGTTGTGTGAGTAACAAGGAAGCTGGATGTGTGTGTCTTTGGAAAGCACCAGTTTTGCTTTTCCCTCTCTTTGGGAACCTCCCTGAAAATTTGACTTAGTTCCAATTTTTTCAACAATTGGCCAAGATATAATTCCCAAACTTCCCTTTCTATCTCTCCCCACTGAATAATATTCTACTTCCCCTGACATGTCTGTTAACTTTTCTGGGGATCTTTATACAGACCACAATAATCTCAATATTTTCAAGACGAGAATCCACAGCAGCTTTTCCTCTGCCAGTCTTTGACCATCAGCTCTTTTTTTTTTTTTTCTGTTTTAATGCCAGTCTTAGTGTTAACCTTTCTCTTCTTTCATCTGCAGCTGAGTTGCCATTTACATGCATTCCACACATCCAGACCCACATGTATTGCCTCCCTCTGCTCAGCCATTAGTCTGCATCCCTTTCCCTTTGTCCTCCATTGCCAAGATTCTTGTTCATACTGTGCTTATCTCTTGTCCTAACTGCATGTCTTTTCCGATTTACCCCTCCACACTATGCCACGAAATCATTACATACAGCCCCTGAGAAATGCCTCCTGAGCTTTTTCCCAACCATTCAGGATAAGTAGAAATCAGATGAAGATGTGAAATTCAAGCTCTTCTTTTCCAAATTCCACAGTTCTTTCAATCTGTTTTCTTCTCCTTTGCCATATCCCAAAGCTTCTTCTGAGAAATTTAACAGAGGTTACCCTTTTAGTTATTTTGTTCCCATTTTAAAGTATTTTACATCAGAAAATCTTCAATTATAGTGCTATAAAGGATTAGTGACTTTTCTAGTTATCTGATAGAACTGGCCCTGTTTAAACACTGCTGCTAAATTATTACAGAGATAAGATTTCTATCGCATTTTGGCACAGCTAATGATGTGCATGAAGAGGTCTATTTATGTAGAACTCAAGTGTTTAGCTTTTAATTACCAGAATGCATCCATCATTCATCCATCTCTGCATCCAGAGACTCTCTGTAGCAAAGTCTTTTCCTGAAAGGAAACAGTCATTCTCCTTACTTTCTTTATGAATGCTCCAAAAGGAATAACTGAATCAGCTATACCAAATACACCTTTTAAAACTGGCATTACATTGTTCTTTAGCCATTACACCATCCGGTAAAATGGCATGAGACTATGTCATTTCATCTCTCCAAAGCAATAGTGGTTTATGCCTGCTCAACTGTTTTGCTCCGTGAATTTAATTCCTAGGCAGAACTTCTGGAATCTGCTTTCTGAGATTAACAGTGCCCTCTCGCCTGATTTAAAAAAAAAAATAATTGGAAAGGCACATGTACCAGCTTCAGGTTTATAAGAGTTCATTATTTGAAATCCCCTGAGCTCTTCAAATTAGAAAACAACTTTTTGACTTAATATCCTTCAATTGTTAAAAACTTGCGTCACTGAGAGATCACAGTGAAACGTAAAGGTCCCAGCTCATTGGCATTTGATTGTGAGGGGATGTGATTGTTCCACATTTAGACTGGAAAGGGTTAGGAACTCAGCTTCCCAATGTGCTTAATGAATGAAAGGAAAATTGGACCCTTGAGCCAGAGGCAATGACCTAACTGAGTGAAAAATGTTTGCAGGTTAACAAGGGCAACTGTTCCTTGCTATAATTCCCACTGGAGGTGAATGACAAAAAAGGCCAATAAACCTCAGACTTTGCATTATTTATTAACCTGTTTTCTTCCTAGAAAAAAAAAAAAAGACCTTACTGTAGATCTTGGAAGACAGAACTGGAAAAAAAAACCTTGTCTTTTTATAAAGATTAAATTAGTGATCGATGTGCACTGCTTAATAAGAGTGAGGTGTAATATTCTGTATTGTGGTTCTCAGTGCGATCAGTCAGTTTATTAAAAAGGCAGCTTCGCTTGGAGAAAGGAGAGTAAAAATGTAAAGAGAGTAAAAATAAAATTGTGATTAAATTATGCTACTTTAAGCTTTACTAGAACAAAACATAACTGGAAATTACATATAAGCGTTGTTGACTCTGAATCAGAGAAAAATCTTTTATGCCTTGTCTTTACAAGAGCTGCTGCCTTGCGTGCTGACACAGCAGATCAGTAGCTTTCCTACAAGTACTCGTAAATTAGGGTGTGGTGGGATGGCCAAGTGTCCCGATGCAGACAGGAGCCTCTCTAGCTGGAAGTCATGCAACTCACTTCTCACCTCAGAGGGCAGTCTTGATTTCCAATCTAAACCACTTGTCATGAAGTAATGGAAAGATTCCTGTTCTCTTCACTGAGATCAGGTCTGGAGCCTAACACAGAGGCAGCGGAAAAATATTGCACAGTAAATGCAGAACAGTGCAGGAAAAGCCTGAAGACCAGTAATATTCAGTAGAGCAGCTGTCAAACCACCTTTGCAAAAAAAATTAAAGTGATGTCTTTTCAGGAAATAATGTAGACTAGTTGGGAGAGAATAGTTGAAAGGTTGAGGTGTTTCGGTGGGCTTTGTATTGTATTGGTCCCTAGCAGAATATACAAATAACATATTGCTTCCTCTATTTGAAGGGCCAAAAATGAGACAGTTGCAAGCATTCTGCAAACCATATGTCTAGATCAGTCTGGAAGAGAAGCAAAAGGAAGGAATGTGCATTTGGATAACGCAACTCTCTGCACATATATATGATATCCATAATGCAAAGGTGCATTTTCTGTAATGCATTTGATATTCATGCTAAAACCAAATTTCATTTTTCAAAATACACTTTGCTTACCCTGTTTTGTGCTTGTAAAACAAAAGGTAAATACTACATTTATCTATTGCCTTCCTCTCTGAATGACAGAACAACCTTCCTGCTCAGATATGTTCCTGAAAATGTATGATCGTATTTCTGTGGTCTTTAGCTGCATGTTTCCAAGTCTCATTGACTTCAAAATGGCTAGACAATTTACATCTGATTATTAATTTTTAGCTACAGAAAATATCTAAGAGAAGCAGAATTTGCTTTCTATCCCAATGACTTGTAAATAATGTAGGTCATGATACCTCTTTGAGAAGACAACTTCAGCTGGAGTTATCTACTTTCTTGTATGAATACAGAGAGATATAATATTTTAAAGACTGATTTTATTTCTATAAATTAAGAATTTAAAGTACGGAGTGTTCTAGTACTAACAGTCCTTTATTTATTTCTTTAAAATATTATTAAGCCTATACTATTACCCTTAACTTGATTTGTAAGTTGAAATGCATTTTTGCAGTGCCTCTGTCGGTCAGAAACAAAATGTCCAGTGACATCTGCTAGCAATGAGCAAACAGACTTGTTGGTGCTTGTTTGGGACTCTATATTTGTTTTTCTGCCCCCTTACCTGAAAAAACAAGCACTTGAATCTCAATAGCCTTTTAAGAACTAAAAAAAGCTGCAAAGGATTTGTGATAGACTGCAGGATTTGAAACAGGAACACTCCAAATCATTGAAAACCATATTTTAAATGACTGAGTATGTAATGGAAGGGGCAAATACCTGTGGCAGTAATAAGGAAAAGTGGATGAGGTAAATCCTTTTCCTTTAGAGTCCTTAAATATGGATGGATATTTTTCTCCGTTAAATTCTAAACATGATAAAATGAAATGGCAGTAAAAAGCTTTTATTTGATAAAATATTCTTTGACACAAAATTTTTGTTTTAACTTTTGCATAAACTTTGTTTTATTCTTTAACTCAACCTTTTGTAGGCAACTATTGTACTACTTGACCACTGCTTTGGGATGTTCTGCAGGAAAAAATGGGCACATACTGGAGTTTCAAAAATAATCCATATGCAGTAAATAAAGTTCTTGTATTTTTTCCAGCAAAAATGAAATCTTGTTTTCATGACTGGGTACTTTTCCCAGGCAAATAGTGTGTAAACTGAATAGACCATGGAAGTTCACTGACGTAGAATTCCTTAAAGGTGTTATAATTACCCTGAAAGCCTTCTTATACACCAGTTGTTTCATACAATATTTGTAAATCTCAGAAATGTTACCATACATGCTTACATTCATATCATCGTTGGCTATGATGTCTCATAAATTAAGTAAGGTTGGGCCTTGTCAGTTCTTGGATAGGAGGCCTCCAAGGAAAACCCAGATGGTGCAGGCATTGATAGCAATTCAATGGGAAGACCACCTACCGCGTTAGTGCTCGTTTTTCTTCTGGATTGAGAGCACTGTGTTTGGAAGGATGTTGCTGATTTTTTTCCAAGGTTAAAAATTAAGAGCCTGACCAAAACTAAGTATTTCAAAGCATTATAATAATAATCTTATCACTCCTTACATATAAGTACAGAAGTGTTTCAAATATTGCCAGCCAAAATCAGAAAACTATTGAAGCTAATTGAATTTTTTCCCCCTTCTTTTTCCATCTCTCTTCATTCTGTGTCTATCTACTCCCTCTGTGAAATATTCTGATAACTGCACAACTACAACAGAAACTCCTCAGGAATTCCCTCAGCTGGGAGCTTGTAATTTAGTCCTTAACTTATTATTTCCTTTTGCGGCATAGAACAAATAAAAAGCTAAAATGCAATCTGTTTTGCATTATTTAATTGACAAATGTCATCTTCTCTTGTCTCCATTTCTCCTTGTGGTCTAGAATACCTCATTACCCCACACCTCTTTAGCAGAGAGAGGGAGGGTTCAGGGACGGCTGCCTGAAAACCTTGGACCACGTGCACTGTAGCAAGGGAAGCACTATTTACTGGGCATTATTTCAGTACTGTGTATATTCTCCTTAGTGCCTCCTGAAGTGTTAAATTACTACCACAATGCATCATGGCAATTCTTGTTTAGGGAAGGGTTCCCCACCTCCCCACCCCCGTTTCCTCTAATATTCTTTATAATAAATGAAATCATCCTCTGAACACAAACATTTGTCAGGAAAGAGAGTTTTAAATGCCAAAATTGGATGGAAATCAGTAAAAGTAGACACAAACTGTGATTAGTCCGGATACTCTTCCACCCACATAAAACTTCTCATTATCAAGTTCAGGGTGGAAGATAAATATATTTTCATACTGTGTGTTTGTTCACTATTATCTCTCACCCTAGACTGGGCTGAGATTTAAGGAATAGCATATATTCTTGTGGGCAAATCTAGGCTTCCTCACAGCTAAAATCTGAATGAAAAAATTGTGATTTTTTTATACAGATTGACAATAACTGTTGACAATATAACTGTTTTCTAAAGTCTGACACCTAGAGTTCTAGCATGGGAAGAGATTTTCAAATCCTAGAAGCTTTCACAGCATTAGAAAAAACATCTTTGACAACTGGCAAATGTATTTATACCTATAAATAACGGATATTTTTCACAGGGCATATGAAAGACAGATTTGCTATTTACTCTTGTAGCCCAGTTGCTGTCAGTGTGCTGTGTCAGAGTGTACAGCAGGATAGAACTTCACATACAGTTGCAAACATTCAGTCTATAGTGGGTTCATTGAACTGGATCTTACTTCTTCATAAACACAAAATACTTCTCAAGTCAAACAGTATTTTAAGGGAAAGACACAAGGAAATTACATGTTCTGAAGACACCAGCAAGAAATCATGACCAAGTATGGACTGCAGACTAATAATGTGAAGGTCTGTCCTTATCCTATGATTCCTCTTTGACTGGGAGAGATGAAAGAGGAGGAAAAGGAGAATAATCAATTAATTTTTCTCATAGTTTTCTAAAGTTGGTGGTTATGAAAACGTATTTTAATCTTTATGCAGGTTTTATGAAAAATTTACTGCTTGTAACTTTACTTGTAGGGTGTTATCACCTTTAGGTTCCAAGAATTCATGTTGTTCAAAACTAACTTGGGATCCTAGAAAGTAAATCGGGACATCTCATTTATTTTGCTAATATTTCAGGTTTGGTAACTATAATGACAGCGATATTACAAATGTTCTTAGTCTAAACACCATTACAACACTATACTTGTATAAATTAAACTCTCTATTTCACCATATGTCCTCTGAAAATATATCAGTGTAAATACTGACCTAGACTTGTCATGATGTCTGTGTTTGGTGGAGACGACAGAGCAGGGTGTGTTTAGGACTAATACTGGAATTCTGCTCACCATCAAGAGCAGTTGCAGTCGTTGTGCTCAGATGTAAGACTGTCTCTCTTCCGCAACAACTTTGTAGGACGCTAGAGGTACCTCAAAGTCAGGGAGAGGACCCAGATGAAGCAACGCAACAGCAAGACAAAGCAGCAAGAAGAACAAATGAAGCCGTAAGGAAAAGGAAGGTTTTTCTGTGAGAGAACGCTTTCTTCCAAGCTCTCAAATGAATCTGGAGTTCCTAGGTGTCACTATTTCTGCTTTGACAGCAAACAAAACCCTAACACAAATCCTCCGGTGGCTGTTGGATCCTCCATTATCTCTTAGGGGCTGAAGCCTGCAAAGGATCTCAGTGTTCTAACTGCGTTGTTAATTGTATGGATAATAATATGATGCCAATTAATTTTTTTCTCTGATTTTCTGGTTTGCATTTTTAAGAGAAAACAACATATACGCAAGCAACATAAAACAGTATTTTTGTAGTTCTGAATTTCTCAGGTTTTTGTTGTGCCAGAACTGAGGCTGCAGATAATGTATAATAATATCTGCTGATTTCAAAGATTTCCTTTGGTGGCAGGGGGAAAAGGTGCTTTGATGCTGCTGCATGGTTTCACTCCCTTATTTTCAGAATGAAATGCTTTGATATTTCTTTTCTTGTTTCTTATTTTGAAGTAAATACAATAGTAAAAACTGCAGACAGTTTTAAAAACTGAAATCCAAACGAGCATCAGCTTTAGAGAGCTTTCTTTTTTTATAGATTTGTGGGGCATCTTCTGCATTGCTTAACTGCAGAATTTACAGTGGGACACAAAGAGTGCACCTGAACTCTTTTGCCATCTTTAAATATAAAAGGCTTTGCTTATGTATTTACCTATTATTTTAGCTGGAAGGATTTTCCAGCGTGCAGCATGAACTCATTAAGGGGTGAATCAGAATTTGGTAGCAATGGGAGTCATTGTTGCTTGTTGCAAAAGCTGGAAGATGTGCTGAATGAGTCTGGAACTGCAGAAGGTAGAAATAACATCTTGCATATGTAGCAACTCATGGTGCCCTGATGATCTGGGTTGCCTTCTTACCTCTGCTTCCTGGGAGATGGTGCCAGGCAAGTCTATTAAAACTGGCTTCTCAAAAGCCGTTGGTGATTGTGTGCTATTTGCTTTCTGGGTGCCTGACGGCAGAGGCTGTGGAGGACCAAGTTCCAGAACTACTCAAGACACACAATTGTAGCTAAACTGAATGTGGAATCTTGATTTTGAAAGCTATGGAAAACCTACTGTGATAGACTTCTAAAAAAACCCTACATGTGTGACATTGATTTATCAGAATGCGGATGGTGAATTCCCTTGAACTTGTAGAGGTCTTATCATCATTTGTAGCTGATTGAAACACTATACCAATTAATGCCATTGTGAAATCTGAGAGAATCAACATAGACTGAGCTATGTACCAAAATATGACATGAAGTCACATCTTGAATTACAGAGATAAAATGGAATATTTGCTAGATGCTTACTATGAATATCTCAAATGAAACAAAGACTCAAAGAAAATACACTGTGGGATCTAGCGCAAGACAGGAATTGTTATGTATGTATTTAGGGGGACTGAATTAACATTGCTGAGGCAGTAATATTAGAAATCACATATTTTGACTGTTTTGCTGTGAAACTTCAATGTGCTTTCACTGTAAGAATCACATAAATGCATGTTTGTAATATGTTAAATAGGGTGTTTTAGGAAAAAATAATTGTGGTTGGTACAAAGCTTTATTTACATAAAGCTTCATATTTTGGAAGTGTTCAAGGCCAGATTGGATGGGGCCTGGAGCAGCCTGATCTAGTGGGAAGTGTCACTGCTCATGGCAGAGGGGTTGGAATTAGGTGATCTTTAAGGTTCCTTCCAACTCAAACCATTCCATGATTCCATGATTCTATGATTCTATTCTATATTTCTTAGAAGGTGAATCTAACTGGAGCAAACTGTTCTGTGTTTCATGTTTTCCCTATTTCACTGCTAGTGAGTTTCCCTTTATACTTCAACCTTATCACCAAACTCTGAGGGCATTTAGGGACTGTTGAAGACAGTGTCCAAATAAAGAGTCCTTATTCCACAGTTCTAGTAAATTTGGAGTAATTTGTTTATAACTGTACTTGCAGTCTGCTAAATTGGAATATACAGCCCAAAGCCAAGCTCTTCTAGAACTTTGAGTTTTGATTCCAGATTTACTAAGGCTTCTGGGAGATTTTTGAAAACAAAACTGCCATTGCAGAGTCAGCACAGGGGCTAGTTTATTCAAAAACCCCATATTGATATAATAGGACTTAGGATGTATTAAAAGCTCTGATGGGATGATATAAGTAGACACCATGCGCATGGTGCTCCCCAGATTACTTCTTCCTCTGTTTAGGTTTCTTGCTGAGATGCCGTCTCTACTCTTACCAGAAACAGATCTATATGACAGCCAAAAATCTCAAAATTAATTAAAGACTCTAATTACTCTCAGGTTCTCAGTGTTCAGTATGTAATATTGTTCAAGTTGCCTAATATTCAGAAAATACCCAACAACTCTTCTACGAAAACCTGTTTTCATTGAGCCAGGCCCGTAAAATTATTGGTCACCTCAAAACATATAGATCATTCTTCTTCCCCACTAGCAAAAAATAACCCAGCTGGAAAAAACTGCTGTTATTTCTATAGCTCACCATGGACATCAGAGCTTGACAGGATTTTGTGACCTTCAGTTTCTTCTACCAGTGATGGATAACGGTGATTAACTAAGTTCTTTCCTCCTTTGGACTATAGCCATGGTTTAAACTGCTCAGGAGCAACTGAGTCAGACCAGGCTGAGTGCTACCTCTGAGCTCAGCCCTTTTTCCCAACCCACGGTTCCCTCTTGGCGTCTGTGGTTTCCTCTTTGCAAAAAGCACCTCTCCATATTGCATTAGTTAGCTGCTTCTGAACTTGTGTGCAAATGATGTGAGGTAGCAGGTTTCCTAGCCCACAGGTTATGTAATTTTACAGCCTTAAAAGGTAAATTATTGATAGATTTCTGGTGCTCCAAAAATAAGTGGAATATTTACAGGATAAGATCTGGACATGATCTTCGCTTGAGTTTATTATTCTGACTGTTGCTCCCTCATGCTTCCCATGCCTCTAAAGAGACTCAGTTTAATATCCACCCGAGATATACTGCCATGTCCAAGCTTCTGGCAATAACTGTTGTCTGTCACACTCATGGGCTACACAGGAAAATTGTTTTGCATTTCTTGGTGAAGATATAAAAATTTATTGGCATAGGTAGTTTGGAAGACAGAACAGCTTTCTTACCCAGTGAGATGTTATTGTGTTCCAGGAGCCTCTGAAGGGAGTCAGACGTAGTCCACACATATGTTCTCTTTCACATGGTGTGTTGAGGCCAAAATTTGGGGCCAGCTGCTCCTAAGTCTTCGGCATATGCTTTTCTTTAACCATATTGAGCATTGCCTGTGTGTACGTACTTCCATGGTTGTGGCCTCAGCTTCAGAGCCATATATATTTTTTTTTCAGTCTCTCGGTGTCTTTTTTTTTTCTAAAATAAAAAAAGAAGTCATTTGGAGTTAAGTCTAGAAAAACGGTTTGCTGTCTTTTGGCTTATTAAAATGCAGTAGTACCAGAAAATATAATGTGACAACAACTGCCTGACTTTTGCGTCTATGTGGGATAGACTTTAATATTGTTTTAAAACTTAGACGATGTAGGAAATGAAACCTCAAAACTCATGTATTAGTGTTGCATGTAAACTGGTACTTTTTTGTCACACATGAGGACAGACATTAAAAACAACTTTATAAAGTATTTATGAGGTTTTGATTTACCACAATTATTTTCTCTGGATTTTAGAGTCTCTGAATAGTATCTTAGTGCTAGATCATATTTTCTGACAACAGAACACCAGATACGCTGTAATGATTTGGCATTCAGCCTTTTGGAATGAAGGCCAAAACTGGCTAAATAAATCTTTTCCAATAGCAAGGAGCAATGATTGCATTGTAAACTGTGGATAAATCTGTGATATTACAAAAAGCAACTGTTTTGCAATAAATCGACTTAAAAAAAAAGTCTATGGAAAATATTTCCCATACTGGAAAGATGCCAACGTGGCATTATGCTACCAGAGTCTTCTATACGGTTGCAATTTAATAATGTGACAGAAAGGGGTTTTTTTCTTGATTATTGTGCTCAAGGTTGGGTGAGAATTGCAGAAGGGAGTAGAATTTAATAGAAATGTTAACTTTATTAATAACATATAAAACACATCAGGATTCCTAGTAGTCAATTCTACACATGGTTAAGAAAAGGCAGGTGGTCTGTGGAATAGCTTGGGCTCATGCTAAGATTTCTATCACGAGAGGCAAAGCTCTGAGTTGCCTTGTATTCAACTGGAGACGGTGGAGTAAAATATCCACTGACGTGTGATTATGACGCGTGTTATGTGCTCGTGGTGTATGACTGCAGGTCTTAGAGGCATTGCAAGAGATCAGGGCTTTGCGAGTGTGTAAATAGACATCATTCTCCCTCAGAAGAGTTTATAATTGAAAATACAGATATATCACACCGGGTGGAAAGGTAAGCAGGCACGTCAGAGGAGTGGCCTACGGAAGCCACAAGACTGCCAATGGAAGGAGAAGCAGCCCCAGAGGCTGAGCCTCATGGTGTGAATTGTGAGTTTCAGTCCCCAGGAGGGTGGCTTTATCTGTTTTCCATTCAGATTTTCATGCGTGGAATGACTGCATGGAAACACACTGACACGACTGTGCAGCCATAGAGGTCCCTCCAGCAGTTTTGTGTGGGTTGGTCAGGAGAAACAAGAGGCCCCGTGGTGCTCCTCAGGTCAGGACCTGGGAGTGGAGGGGCGGCTGCCCTCTGTGACCCCCTGCTGGATCTCTTCTTGTGAAACTTCCCCCGTTTTGCTTTAAAAAAGGCCAGAACCAGCTGAACAAATGTATGGCTATTTGGTGTAGTGTTTCCATGCAGCTCAGGTTAATAGTTCAGTTAAAGTGCAAAGACTAAATCTGTGTTTTCTAGATACTACAGCCTCTACCTCAAAAGAACTAATGATAGTGATGGTGATAATGATAAGGCTAATGATGATGATATAATGATGATGATGATGATAATAATGATGATAATAATAATCACATCAATGACAATAACAGTAATTTCAACTACCATAACAATGACTACTGTCATAGTTAAAAAAACCCAAACATCCAGGCAAAGATTGTCACCCAAAATGGAGAAGAAAGGACAAATCAGGTTGCAGGACATACTGAAGTGCAATAAAAGCTTTCGACCGCTCACTTTTAACTCCTCAGTCTTTATTATGACCTTCTGCATCACCATTTGCTGTAGCTACAATTCAAATCAGAACCAAGCAATGCCTGGTCCGGTCTCCCTGGGCCCCTGCAGCTGCCCTGGGCTGTGTCAGCACCACTGCTCTGGCCCAGAGCGCAGGGGGCAGAGGTCCCTGGTCCCCACTAGGCTCCCTCGCCCCGGTGCAAGTGGCAAGTCATCATCCTCGGGAGGAAACAGCAGAGGGGAATCCTGCAGATGGTGGCTAGGGAGGGCAGCTGTGTGCACGGGCGTGCAGGAGAGGAGCCTTAGAATATATCCAGAGTGAAAATCTTAAGAACCTTAGCAGCTGAAAGACGTTGCACGCTCTTCTTAGGCTGTGAAGCGCCTGACACGCTAACGGGGGGGGGTGTCAGGACAAGACTGGCACTGTGGCATTCCAGGGACCACACAGAAAACCTTACGAATACAGCCGTAACTCAGCCACTTCGTGAGTTACCGCCCTCAGTTTCAAACCTCACAGCCCATCTGAAAAGTAGCGATGTCCCAGCATGATGCACTTAGCACATCTGATTGTTTAATTGTTATCTTCCTTCCCGCACATGTAGAATCACAGTTTCACCTGTTCATGTGGTACCCACATGTGCTCTCCTGAACATCAGCGTGTGAACAGCTTGGGATCACTGCCAGTCTGGTATCTTCCTCTCCTGCTTTCATTTGTGCTCTTCATTCTAACTCTAGCTGCTGCATCCTCTTCTAGGTACCTAAATACAAATGCATGAACAACATAATTGTACAACTCATGTAATATTTGACAAAATCTTCATTAACAGCTGCGAAAGTGAAAAGTGCTTTCTAAATAAAAATAATTAGAAAGAATCCTTGTGCAATAGCTTGCCAGGGAAAGCAAATAAAATTTTTGAATTTTGGGGTTTTTTTTAAGGCTTTCCATCATTTAAAGCCAAATGGAATTTAATTAAATGCTGCCATGATGGCTGTTCAACGAATGTATGTCAAGTATTGCTCAATAAACACAACAGCATAGGCGTTCTTTCTGCACTGTGTCACAACAGAAAATACATTTTTAGTCTTAAAAAAAATCCACTACAAGGGTTTTCACTGTCATTATGTAAAGAATACATGCCACTTCCCCATTCTATAGCATTTTTTAAGTTATTCAGTGTTTTACTGCATTTCTAACGTTAAAAAGTTGATCTGAAAGAACCTTCAAGAGAGAGAGCTGGAAGCAGGAAAATGTAGGCAGAAAAAAGGTTTGAGAAGAGCTGCCAGTAAACTTATGCCCAGCAAATGAATGCAGGTAAGAAGAAAAGGAAATCCCTAGTGGGAAAGATGGGTAGTCTTCCGGGAGTCAGGGACTTGCTGTGTGTATGGATTAGATCACAAAACACAGATCGCAGCATTGCTCATTTTCTTGCAGCAAAGGTGGGATTCGGACTCTGTCTTTGATGCTGCAGCTCTGGGTTCACAGTAAGGGGGCCAGAGGGCAGATATTTTTTTTTCCCAGCAGCTGTTAACAGAATTTGCAATGCATGCTTAAGATGCTACCTGACCAGAGACAGAGTGATTTAATAAACTGGGAGCTGTCTTGGGACTTTGCATCCTTTCCTGTCTCTGCTGTTACCCTCCTGATGAATGACCGTTTCAGCCTAATGCCTTGGTTTCTTCAGCTGTAAAATGGATGCAGTAAGCATTACAGAAGCAGTCAGTCAAGTGTTTTTCTTTCTAGATAGAAATGTGATGTATAAAATCTAGACATTATTTAGTTTTATCTGAGGTGTTTTAGAAGAGAGAGCAAGATTCCTGTGGTCCCATTGTCTCCTTCGTTATTCTTGCAATACTGGAAGGATGGAATTACTGTGTTTTTTATGATTTCTGACTGGCTGTTTCAGTCAGTTCAGAATAAATGAGTAAACATGTGAATTTGGGCCAATTGTAAACGCTTCTTACATCTTCTCAAAGAAATTGAACGTACATATGAAGTCCCTATCAGGACAGAGGAAGTTGGCAGTCAGGCAGCAATTGATCACAGAGCACCAAAATCAGAAGTAGGGAGTAGGTGAGAAATCTTAGAAGTCACTGTTTGAGAGATTTTTAGATATGCAGAAGGAGCAGATATTTTAAAAGTACTAAAAAACTTAAGTGTGCAACATTACACAGATACTTATTTTAGAAAAACAGATCTTAGTAGATTGTCCTCTATTTTCATATCAATAGTCTATTCAACATTTTCAAGTGATAGCGTATCAAAAACATTACAAATATTTGGCCACTGACTAATTGTGCTGACTAGTTATTTCTAATGTGATAATAAGCAGTGAATTGGTTAACAGTGTTAGCACTTGAGTGTGCATGTTTATGCTTCAAGGCTGACACTGCAGTAAGATGAATGGGGGAAGTTAACTCCGCTTGATGCTATTGTTTTAGTTGGTAAGGATGAGGACTCAACAAGATGAAAGTATGTTGGTTTACATTGTCAAGGCTATCTTCACAACCAGAAGTTAGAAACTTCCTTTATTATGAGAAAACAAACACATAAATTCTGGGAAATAGAATAAAACCCTCCATTAATCTGCATGAAAGCCTTAAATCATTCAGATTAATAGATTTGCTACCTATAGTAATTTTTTTCTTCTGTGTTTAGAATAAGACTTTGTCTTGATCAGACAGCATCATTGCTTGCATCCATTGTTGGGCTAAGAAATGACGGTAACAAAAACAGTTACAGCAGGCTTCTGTTTTCATCAAAATGTAGCTTTTGGCAAATGGCAAAGAAGCAGAAAGAAATGCTAACAGAATGCTACCCTATTCTACCAAATTTGTTCTGAAAAAAAAAAGAGATTCTGTTCTTTGCTCCCTTTGTTTTGTTGAACAATACATGATAACTCATGTTATCTAACTTTACACCAGCTTCCCAACTGTGCAACAAGAATGAATGAGTTACGCGTGCTTTCTAAAAATGTTGAGAAATGTAGATGAAAAATTATTATGTAATCCTTAAGCACCAAATGGGGTGACCTTTATTCACATCGAAATAATGAATGCTATTTACAGAGTAACCTACCATTCATGGTGAGTAAGGATAACAGAATCCAGGCTGGTTTTGTCTTGGTCCAAAGAGAGCTTCTGAACTGCTATTTTGTTAGGTTTTACAGTTCCATTTTCATAAGACTAAAAGGAACAGAAAATGAAGGAAATTGCGTGTTAGCAAATGATACTGTACATTTGAAGGTAACTGTGCTCTAACATAATCATTGAGTATATCTCTGAATACTAGTATCTCATCTGTAATAGTACTGCTGGGATTTTCAGAAAAATAGCATGTAATGTCAACTCTGTACTTAAACTGTAACCAACAATCCCTGGGGAGCTATCAAGTTATCAGTCTTTAGTACTGAAAACATAACACCAGTTTAAGTATAGCTACTCAAAATGGGTCAAGTTACAGCTGGGTTATGTTTTAGTGAAGTAAAATTAATAAGATATGTTCAACCAAACAGGAAAATTAATAAATGTAGATATTTGTAACCAAGTTCCTGATTATATGAGTTCATTTTTATTTAACCCTGTGAAAATCGCTTGGGTGTACACACGTGGACAAACTCATGCAAAGCCATGTATGGACATTGAAGTTCTCAAATCTTTGTTGCAGAGAACCTCAAGATGGAATGGAAACACCAGCACCTCAGCATTCAAAATCTGAATCAGATGCTAAGGTTTAGGATGTTTGGGTTTGGAGTTTGTATACTTTATTAGTAGATGTTACACACACTGACTTAAGTAAAATATGTGGCACTTGGTATGAAATGAGACATAATCTTTGCTTTCAAAACTGAAATGCTTGCATGTCAGAAGTCTCCATATATGTTCTTTACAAGTCTCTTCTGAAGCTGCAGTAGAGGAAGTGTATTTGATGGCCTGGGTTAAACAGCTAATATTTGTCCCATGTACAGTTTAAATGTACAAAGACAAATTTGCCTAACAGATCCGCTACTCAAAACTAAGAATTTGAAGGCACATGACAGTCAAGTTTTCACATTTACATTCAATATTTTTCTGTGGTTCTTTAAAGATTATATCTCTGTTTTCTCTCCAGTTCCACTGATGAATCTCCAAGAGACAGTATGGGTTGAGCACATGTGATTAGGTCTTTCTTTTCAAAGTATATTCACTATTTCTGGGATAATCTAATTCCAGTCAATGCTGATTGTGGAAGGAACAAGTTACACTTTTTAGCTTGTTTAGCAAGGCTGACACATGTTTAGCTATATAGACTCTTTAACACATGCTTCAGTTAAATTAAAGATCCGGACAATAAACTCTAAGCTTATTTTTTGTAAAACTCACTGAAAAGTATAAGAATCCACAGATGCCTAAATGAATTACAGAGTTATTAATATAACCTTAAAATAAATTATATAGAAGACATTCTGAAGAATACATCAATCCAGTTTTTCATAGTGGTTTAAGATCTTCATACATAAGGAAAGAATATTTTAAAAATCATTGGTATGCAATATCTATTTTTGAAATTAAAACATTTAGAACCTTTGAAGTGGAATAGAGGCACGACCGCCCTTTTCAAATTGTACTTCCCAAAATACAAATAACAAAGAACACTAGACCCAGTTGTATGATGTTTCTGCACTTAGTCTCATGATGGATACAGATCCATTTATTGGCATTGTTTATTAGTCAGAGATACATACTTTTCTCAACATACTTTCCTGGTCATCACATAATTTTGTGCATATGTACATAATTTCTATCTCTATTAGAAAAGCAAACAAAACATTATTAATTTTATTTGTTGAGTAAAAAAAAACCAACATGTCAGCTTAGGATATTTCTACGATTGGCTTTATTATAATATGTATTTTGGGAAAGGGAAGAGTGTGATGGTTGTTTTTTCTCACATCTATGTAGTTTGTTGGTATCTGCCTTGACAATACTTCACTGGGAATGCATACACTTCACCTTTTAGAAAACTGGTTTCTCAAGGCTGAGAAAAGCTGTGAGCAAAATTATGAGACAGGAAGCATTTAAACATGACAATATGTAAGATAGTTCAGATTTGATAAATTCAGGGTTAAGAGACACACAACTTCACAATACTCAAAAGACATCTTCAGCCTAAAAATATACTATTGATTAAGAAGAAAATGAAGGCAGCAATAAAAATTCACAAAACTGAAAACTAATAATGGCAGTGAGTTTAAAAGTGACTCTAGGGAAATACAGACAATGGATACAGGAAGCAGAAAGTATCTTTGAAAAACTCTGTAAAGGATAGAGGAAAATAAGAAACAATGCTTCAAGTATATAAGGAAAAAGTGAGATCTTAGTAACAGTTTAAATCGAGTACTCAGCAAGGATAGTAAAAACATGGATCATGAAGGCAGATCTGCTCACACACATCTGTTTTCTAGGAAAAGACAGGAAGATCTATTTCTACCTTGAAGCTAGTGAAAACTACTTTCTCTGTCATAAGTAGCTAGAAACATTGCTGAGGAAATATTATTACTTTTCCAAACTGCCAAGATCAGATAATAGCCTTGATGCAAGATAAGGTGTTTATTTTTGCTGTGTATTAATTGTTTTTTTCAGTACAGAATGCTGGGGAAATTGCACAAGACTTAATTAAGGCTAAGGTTTTAAATTTAAAATCTGCTAAAAATCATATAAAAGACTGACTAAAATGGAGGTAGTAAAGAAATAAGTAGAGTTGTAGAATAGTTGTACAGTGAAAAAATATTTTTAGTGTGGTCTTGTGAAGATCTGTTCTTGTTCCAATGCTATTCAGTGTCTTTAGTGAAGAAATGTAAAATTGTCAACAGCAAAACTTGCAGGTGACAAAATCATTTGACAAACAATTAATGATGATGAAAGGGCACTGAGCTAATCTGGAGACTCATACAATAGATTCATTAGAAAAAGATATTTTCGCATGGCCAAACCTAAGGTCAAAGGGCAAAGAATTTACATTACACTTATTTTTGGTGCTCTGAATGCTCCAGATCAGGTACTGTAGAAAAGACTTAAATAATAATTTGAAAGTAATCTACCACAATGAAGCTATTATTAGAACATCAGGTGCAACCCTTTCATGTCTAAGCAAGGGAATACAGATGAAGAGGGTGATACTCCCGCTGTGTTGTTATCAGTGAGAATGCTCTGCCCAGTTCTAAATTTACACTTTGAGAAGGAGATTAATGAATTCGAATAGGCTCAGAAAACAACTGCAAGAAAGGTATGAGGTCTTGGAAATGTGCCTTATAATGAGATGCTGAAGGAGCTCGATTTACTCAAGGCTAGAAGAAGACAAGACCACAATCTCTAAGACCTTTCACAGAAAAGATGTTCTTGACCAGTTCTATTTAGTTAACTAATAAAGTCTTTCAAATTAATTGTCATTTTTTAATTATTGTTGTTACTTGATCATTATCCAATTAATCATAGAAATGGAATTACTGGAAATTTAATTTTGACAATTCTGAGCTTGAAACAGAGTAAAAATATCAAGTGTCAGTAATTAACATTTGGAATAAATTCTGACATAGCAATGTGCTGGATTTTCCATCTGTTACAGTTCTTAAATTGAGCCGTAACATATCTCAGAAAGACATCAAGTCTAGAACATGTATTATGGCTGATGCAGAAATTGCTGGGTCCTGTTCTCTAATTCATATAGCAGGAAAAGTTAGAAGACTAAAAGGCATCTCCTGGCTATAAAAGCAGTCAGGAAAAAGTAACTAAGGTACACTGTGGTAAAAAGACAGCACATCGTACTCCAAATACCACTATCATAATTAAAAATACATTGGAAAGGTGAAATGATACTAAATGGCAGAAGAAAAGATGATTCTTCCTAATGCAGAACTGAAAATTGAAAGACCATATTTCTGATACTAAGCCTGCCTCTAACTTTCTCTCTTTGTCCAATTCAAGCAATTTTTGCTAGTTTCAATTTTGTCTAATTTGCTTTGTAATGTCTACTGATGAATCTCAATTAAGTTTAGAGCTTGCTAATCAAACAGTGACCACTGCTTAAAATACTGGATTTTGTATACAGCTGTTGTATGCCCCAAGGATGCAGTTTTTCTTCAGGTATTCGAAAAAAGAGCTGGAGTGCAGATGGGTCTGACTGAAAAAAGTATACAAATATATCACATGTGTGTTTATGGTCCTCTGTCCTTCTTAAATCAGGTCTCTACTGGCACTTCATTCTACCTCACTGTTAAATGGGTATATTAATGTTTTGCAAAGAAGGGCTAAAGGCATTAAGACTTTGGGGTTCTTTTGTTTGTTTTTTTTCCCCCTAAGATAAAGCATTAATGTCTGTGATAAGAAAGTGCTATATAGCTGCAATGACACATGGATTCATTCAAGAAACATAAGTCCTCCAGTGTCATCTAGTACTCTTTGGGAAGGCCCACAGATTCAAATGTGCATTATAATTTGTGTTGTATACATCGCCAAAATGCAGCTCTGTTTGCTCCAGTCTATATAATATTATCTAATAATATTATCTAATGCACTGTTCTTTAGTTTCTACCGTAACAGGCAGGCTTCTCTTTAATGGCCAGAAACATATATGCCTTTATGCTCTGCTTCATGTTAAGAATACGCTCCTGTTTATATTCCAAACCCTCTTATAAAAACACATATGTCTTTCTTGGGCTGGTTACCAAAATGGCTTCTTAAGAGTCTTAGTTATAGACACTTTGCAACTTCAAAAAAAAAAAAAAAGCATTAAAATTGAAAGTGTCTTCAAATAGGCAAACACATCACAATTTTTTACCTGAGAGCTTTTACTATTTCTATTACTGGGTCTCTTCTCTGCCTCCTCTTACAGTACTTCTGCCAATGTTTGGTGTTTGCTAAACTTTCTCCTCCATTCGGAATATTTCTTGAGCTTGAACCTTTCCAGGGGAAGAAAAGGCTTTCTGTGACCTTTGATATATTATTTTATTAAAAGTGAAAATTTAGTCATTTCAGATCTAAATACAGGAACTATGTGATTTTGTTTGTTTTCTGGTCCTGTTTTTACATCCCAACAAATTATTCTGCACAGTTTTTGAGCATTTATGAACAGATTTGGCTTTCTGCGGAAAGTCTTTAAGGATTTCATCCATACATTAGAAAATACTCTGAGGGTGGGAACATCTGGAAATAAACTGTATGACCCACTTTAGCACACTTTTCACTGTGAAAGCTTGAATATTATTTCAGTGGCCCCTGGAGCTGCGTTTCTGGACAGCCTAGACCTCAAAACGACTCATCTCTCCTATCCTTTTCACCCTCAAAATAAGTTAATAACATTCAAGATGTGAAGAAGGATTGTGAGCATATTATTATGTAGATTGCTTTTGGATAAAGAATCCTTTGCCCAGTATAGCCTGTATTCTTCCTTTTCTAGGCTCCTACCTTCGAGCGTAGCCACAAAGAAATCGTTTCCTCGTCTCACCAGGAGAGGCATGATGGCAAGTACTTTGCTCTTTACTTACTGCTGTGTGGTGTATTAAAGGCATCTGTATTGAATCATTCGTTTGTGCAGCAGTTTGTACGCAGCTTAGTGAATGAAGCAGCGAGTTAATGAATGAACATTCCTACTCAGGCATATATATCTTTCAAGTTGTATTCCTTCATCTCAGTGGCATACCTCAGCCCATTGGCTCAGTCCAAAGTAAATTCATAACATGTCATAGCTGGACAGACCTCTGATGAGATTCTTTTCAACAAGTTAACATACTGTTAAGTCATTATTTTCAAGGTCTCTAACACAGAAGTCCCTTGTTGAACAACTTTGCTTTATTTGGCCCACTGTGTGAAGGCACGTTTGAGCGAGATTTTTAATTCCCAATTCATGAATATTATTCCAAAACAAATGTAAATCTTTGTAAGCATCAGACTACTACTGTGCATTCTAATAACATGCGGAAGATAATACTGAGCCCATTCTTAATCACTTAATTAAAATAATCGCTGGAACAACTTTATATAGCAAGATATAGACCTTTTTTCCTGACAAATTAATGTGGTTAGAATAACTCATAGGGAGGGATTTTTACTGACTTGTCTATGATGGTGAGCCTTAAAGCAATAACTTTAGTAACAAGACGCTATATTCATTCCCAGTTGGACAGAGTCTTAAAGAGGACAGAGTGGAGCAGTGGTGCTGACTGGTGGTGGGGCTTGTCTAGAATCTCCTGGCTCCACGATGGGGAGGAAACCAAGGTGAGAGTGTTGGTTGTCTCCCTGAGCCTCCTGGTTGGATCTAACCTGTCATATTTTTTAAACACCCAAGTGACTGAGGCTGTCTTTTGGAGGAAGTAATTAGCATTCTTTTCCTATTGCTTTCTGACCATCCCAGTACTTTCTTAAGGTGTAGCCCTTTGCAACAGGAATGTGAACTGTACATAGGCCCAAAGAAAATTAACAGTGACTCAGAAAATTAAAATTATCTGGAAAAACCACATTCCTCAGGAATACAGTATCATGGAGACTTGATTATTTCTTCTTGTGGAAGGGGCCAAGGTGTTTTATGATACCATACAGTCATAGCTGAGATTGGCCTGTAGCCCAATCAACTAGTCATTCCCTTCTGGTGTATTTCTGTATTGGACTTATGCTGAAATGCCCACAAGAGATTTGGGTAACTCTCTACAAATGCTTTTGCAGGTAGTTGAGTGTTAATATAATTTAAAAAATCTGTTGTTTTCCCTTCCCTCTCCTACTCTTCACCTCTCTTTGTGAAAAAGGTAAATCATTCAGAGGTTGCTTTCAGCAAAAACCATTTTGTTGAATTTGCAGGAAAGGCTGCAGTTCCTCTATGCACATGATGCTTTCTAACACATCACAGGCAACTTAAATAAAAACCATAAAAACCACACATGAAAACAAAAAATTCCTTTCCTCCCAAAATATCCACAAAGAAAAATGGTATGTAGCTAACTACGCTAAATACAACTGTACCAGTACCTTGTGCACCATATTGTGCTCCCTGAATTGTGGATATCCTTTTGGAAAAGGGAGGCATAAGAATCCTTCTTTCTTTTACCAGCATGAGTTGCGAAAACCAGACATATTTTGCCTTCAGCTGCCTAAGCAAATGTCACTTACCAATGTTTAGGTTGATAGATTGTGCCCTTTAGATGTACCATTCTCTCTCTTTCCTCTCCAAGGAGATCCATTCTCAATTTTTTTACCCTTAAAACCTAAAAGAATCATAACAAAAGCTTCTCACTTAATTCATCACTTCCACTCCCTCCATTTTGTGAGGATTTACATAGCATAAAATGTGGTGTTTGTGGCACTCTACCCTTTGCCCATATGTAAGTTTAGGATCAGCTATACTCATTAAACAGAATTGCTTTTTTAGAAATTATAAAAAAATAAAAATCTTGTCTCAACTGCTCTTATAAATACTCATATGAAAAGAAGTTTGTCTCTCTATTCCACGTATAAAATTACTTTTTAAGTTCTTTGGGATTATTAGCATTCAAAGAAAAATAAGACTAGGAAAAATAAGAAGTCTAAATCAACGACTTCCTATAATCTATGATTAAAAGGGTTGGACTGTTCAAAATTATTCACAAACCTAAATATTGGAATCATGTTATGGCCAAGATCATAGAATCATAGAAGAATCAGGGTTGGAAGGGACCTTAAAGATGATCTGGTTCCAACCCCCCTGCCTTGGGCAGGGACACCTCACTAGATCAGGCTGCTCAAGGCCCCATCTAACGTGGCCTTGAAGACCTCCAGGGATGGGGCAGCCACAGCTTCCCTGGGAAACTTTATCCAGTGTCTCACCACCTTTATGGTGAAGAAATTCCTACTTACATCAAGCCTAAATCTGCCCCTCTCCAGTTTATACCCATTCCCCCTCATCCTATCACTACAAGCCTTCATGAATAGTCCTTCCCCAGTTTTCCTGTAGCCCCTTCAGGTACTGGAAGGTCTCTATAAGGTCTCCTCAGAGCCTTCTCTTCTCCAGGCTGAACAAGCACAACTCTCTCAGCCTGTCCTCATACGGGAGGTTCTCCAGCCCACTGATCATCTTCATGGCCTCCTCTGGACCCGTTCCAACAGCTCCCTATCCTTCTTATGTTGAGGATTCCAGAACTGGACACAGTGCTCCAGGTGAGGTCTCACAAGAGAGGAACAGAGGGGCAGAATCCCCTCCCTCGACCCGCTGGCCACGCTGCTTTTGATGCAGCCCAGGACACTGCTGGCCTTCTGGGCCGCGAGCGCACGTTGTTGGCTCATGTTGAGCTTCTCATCAACCAGCACCTCCAAGTCCTTCTCTGCAGGGCAGCTCTCAATCACGTCACCCCCCATCCTGTACTGAAATCAGGGATTGCCCCAACCCAGGTGTAGGACCTTGCGCTTGGCCTTGTCGAACCTCATGAGGTGGAGTGGATCGCTGAGAATACAGCCCAAGCCCAGCTTGACTGGCTCCAAAACACAGTAATAAAGCCTATGACTGAGGGGTCTCCCGCAGAGACGGTGCTTTCCAGTGTGCTGCACCACACTGGGGCTCGTTATGCTGGGGTGCAGCATCAGCTCTGGGGTGTTATTTGCTGTGTGTAGGGTCAGGGTTTTGGGAAAGTGAGCTTTTTGAGGCCTTTGGTCTTACAGCACTGTTATCTCCCCTTCAGTCTCAGCTATATTGGACACTTTGGACATATGTGATCCACTCAGTCAGAAACCTTCCCTTCATCATCCTGTACAAATAAGAGGAAAATCAAACCCATCTTAACTTTTTTTCTCTTCTTGGTAACCTTGGTGTTACATCTTCCATTAAATTCCCTGCACATTCTGTATGGAATGCAGCAGTGTCAAAGAGCAGAGAAGGAAAGTTACTGATGTAGACACTGCCCTGAGAGAAACAGAACTGAATCCTATCAGAGAGTCTCCAGGTCAGTAACACGCTGCTGAAAATGGGCAGCAATATAGATTTGTTAAAGGAGAAGTGAAGGAAAAAAACAACCGAATAAGCATATATTTGTTATTCCACAAACAACTCCTTCCCCACGAACTTTTTCATCCAAAGCGCTGTCTCATGGTTAATAGTCACTGGCTATTGCCATGAGTTTAACCAGTGACTTTGGCGAGCTTACAGAATCCACAACTACTGTTGTTCCATTACCATGAACTACCCTTCTGATCATTTCAGACCCGGTATCTACCTTTGAATCCCGCTGGTTACTAAACTGGAGGAGAAAAAGTCATTTCTTCTCTACCCTTTTCCACAACGCTCATGATTGCACAGATGTCTATCATCCCGCTTCTTTTTTTCTGGGACCTCCTTCTACTTTAAAAATTAACTATTTAATTCTGTCTTTAACCAATTAAGATATGAAGACCTCTCTTTTCACAAGACCATTTAGGTTTCTTTAAAGAGGTTTTAGTGAAAGACCTTGTAAAAAAAACAAGTAAGCATTATATTTTTTCCTTGTATTTTTTTTTAAAGAATTCCCTATGTAATTTCAGTTTATTTAACCACAAATTTTACTGCTTTTACTAATTGGCTACAGAATCAGTTTACTGACCTACAATTCCATAGCTGCCTTATTTCTAGATATTTCACATTAGCTTCCTTCTTGTCTGTCAATACAAAGTCATTTTTAAGAGGAGGCATTGAACGATGCTAATAGAGGCTTAAGTCCTGTTCACGTGATGAAAAAACACACTTCTCTCCTGGCATGAATGGCAGCTCTGATTCCTGTAAAAGTTAAAGTGTGAGTCTTCCTTCAGTTTTGGGAAGCATAGACCTTGTTTCTTCAGATTTTTTTTTTGTATCCATGAAAACAAATTGTTTTGCAGCAATGGAATACGGCATGCATTGCATCACACCGGGCAAGAGAGAACAAAAGAAATATATTTTGATTTGACTAGAATAAATTGCAGTTTTCAGGGGTTCTTTTCTGGTTTGTCTTGGAAAAAAAAGAAGTTTTTTGCACAGTGTAATTATTTTCCAAAAAACATATCATAACATTTGATTCTATTCTGCATAGGTACTAAGTTTTGACCTTTTTTTCTTTATACTAAATATGATGTCTCAGTTCGTACATCTGTGAGATCAAAAATGCACAGTTCCAAAGCACTGGTTAGGAAATCTATTAAAAGAGCCCAGGTGTCTGAGGAACAGTTTGACAAGTGGAGAGACAAAAGGAACACGGGGAAAGGAACAATGTCAGAGAAGTGTGAAGAAAAAGGGTCTGGAGGCAAGGATTGTGCTCGGTGTCATAGGGGGAATAGAAACTCCACCGGTGTCAGCTTTCTTTCTGTAATGCATCTCTGTCTCAATTCATGCTAAATAGATTGGCGTGTACTGCTGACAGACTATTATTTTACAACCCCTGTGGTTTTTTTTTTTTTGTATACTTAGGTAATAGTACAGTACAGTCCCTTAGCTAGATTATTGATGGTACGCAATGACAATCCACATATTTATAGATTTATTTTATGGTAGCGTAACAGTGTGAGAAGTACTGTCTCTTCTGGGCACCCTGGTGACAGCAGTTACTCCTCAAAAGGACTGGAGAGAACTGGTCTTTTAACTGGCCTTTTTCCTGCTAGTTAAAGCAGAAGAGAGATTGAGTCAGTGGAGCTCAGGGAGTGGCTCAGTCTTATATGAAGTAGATATCTGCAATAAATCAGACAAGTTTTGCTTGAAAGTACCAGGTTTTCCAACCGTTAGTTTGCATATTGTCATTTAAGCTACCAATGGCTTAAGTTACATAGGTGAATCTCAGTTCAGGATGCTGAATCTTTTCACCACTAATGCTGCTGTACGCATACTATTTAGCCAGCACTACAATACCTACTTCTACTTCTGAGAAGAGAAATATTTCAAGAAAACTGTAATAATTCCCAAACAAGCTTTATTTTCAGTTTGCATAGCTTCTGTAATACAGCTCTCACTATTTTTAAGACAGAGGAAGTTGTCAGGATTTTTATTTACCCCCCATAACAGCAGTTATCATGAGAGGAAGACAGCAAAACCCAGTCCAATTTGTCATTTGCAATGTCTCATTTTGAAACACCGTTTCCCACCATACCTCCAACATATCAAGAATAGTACATCAGGAATATCCTTATATGAGGGCGTGTGTAGATGGTAGGTATCACGTGAGGCTTGTATGAGCTCAAGGTCATATATATCATTTTACAAAGGAGATAATACTAATATCTTGCGCATCTGTAGATCTTCCACCAGAAAAGGCATTTTGCTAATCTCTAGGCCTTGCTTAATACATTATCTTTCTGCTCCACACAGCTTTTTCTTCAGTGTAAGCATCTTATACTTCTCCAGAAGTACCTCCCAATCTGCAGCCAGTCAAGTGAGCAGTAACACAGCTGGCAGCTTCAGACTTTGCTTGTTGAACTCACAGACCTCAGCCCTTTCCACGGACTGATGCAAGAGCTGAGTTCCCACAGGACTGAGAATTGGGCTAACGGAGGCGATAGAAACTAGCCATACTAACATAACCTTCCATGATTTTTAAATAGTTTTCTTTCAAACAAATATAAATCCTGGTATACAAGGCCTGGCTACAGTCTCAGTGGCTTGTTTTGCTTTAAGTAATACATGAGAGCTGTACGAAAATAAATCTAGTTTCAGCAAAATTCAAAGTCTATACAAGAAACTGTTTTCTTTTTGGTTTTGTTTCTTTTTAAATCAAGTAATTAAATAAATTGAATAAATTGACATTTACATCTGGTACAGACAAACTACAATTTCTATGTTTTATGAAAAGATAGTAAGTTTCAGGTCTTAATTTCATGACAATAATACTAAAAATATGATTTTTGGTGAAAGTTTTACTAATGTGTCTGTATCCAGCTGTTGAAAAACACTGAAAACTTTTCCAGCCAAGGCCATATGAATACCTTCATTCCATGGCTGCTTTTTTTATCCATACATTTTTCCAAGATGCAGTATAATTCCACATTTTAGCCAAAGACTCCAGTCTCATGCTATATAGGCTGTCAGTCGATTCTTTGTCTTCCTGCATTTCTGCAGCATGCCAACACTACTTCTTGCTCTCCAGCTTTCTTTTGGAGAATAATTTAATTGCATTTGAATACCTGGTCCCTGGACTGTTCTGTGGAGCCAGGTAGCTGATGATCAGGAAGCCAGTCTTTGGAGCTCAAGATTGCAGCTGGAAGCTGCTGGAACAGGCTAACCAAAGAGGAACTGTTGAAAAACAGAGCAGCAGTAGAGGCTGATAAATATGAGCTGTAGAAGATTGTCTTCAGATTCTCTCTCCTGAGGAGAGAAGTAAATGCCATCCTTTGGCTGTCTGGAAAATCTCATGAGGCCCCATAACTACAGGGATTATAATATTTTTTTTGATTAAAAATAAAATGTAGTTGCTGTAGGGTGTGATTATTTCCCCATATAAGAAAATACGTGAGGCTTCTCTGCAGTTTTCCTTCTACTCCCATGAAATCAGCTGGTGATCACAGTTGATCTGGGTGGAAACAGAATCTACCCAAAGTTCAACTAGCTTTTCAGCTGAAATCTCACAAGGACTTTATCACTGGTCAAAGATTCCTTCCTGTCTTGTGCAGAACTTTCTACCAACAGTATCATCTGTATTTTTCCACAATAGCATATGTTCACAGAAATATTAAAACTGCCATACCTAATCAGACCAGTGGTCCATTTATACTAGCATCCTTGGCTCCAGATGCCACAGAGGAAGGTGCAAAAAAATTCATACCATACCCCAGGGGAAGTATCTTCCAAATCTTTGGCAGGTTTTGGCTTGCTATTGCCCTGAGCATGAGTGTTTATATTCTTTATACACTTTTATCCTATCTAAGTGTCATCTATCATGTATGTTCTATTGTTTGAACTATTCTCTACAGGTTTTGCCATAAAGGTCGCAATAGGACAGAGGTTATAAGTCACAGCAGATCAAAAGCCATAGTGTGTCAAATGTTGTAATATAATTCATGCTCATGTATACAGCACATATATAAAGTGATAGCTCATGCTCAGGCATTGCCTCACATTGCTCTTACAGCTACAGCTCCCCTAAGAGCGTTAAAATACGCTATTGACTTTCTTGTGGATTCATCGTGCTGTGAATTATTTCTGGCCAGTGGAATGCATGGAGTTACCTTTTGGGTATTACTTAAGCAGGCGTCTTGTGATTTTGCCAGAGATCTTTTTTGCAGGATTCAAGGTGTGTATTGTTTCCCTAGAATTTTTTTTTTTTAAAGGAAAAAAAAAAAGAGAGAGAAAGAAACTGAAGATTTACACTTTGGCTTAAAGATATATTGGGTATATGAAAACAGCTCTTTTTTTTCCTCTCCCATAAATGAACTGATCCCATAGTCTCAGCTGGGATATGTACGTGAAGCCATATTCAATAAACCTTAGGTGCCACAATTTTTCTCTGTTTCCTCTTAAACCAAAGAATAGACAACTGTCAAATATCCTTTTGTCCCCAGCATTCGATCTTTAATTTCCTACATGCAGTTACTCACTTTTTTCCCTCTCCCTCTTTGTTCTCTTCCTCTTGGAACAAAAAAAAAAAAAGAAAAAAAAAGATAAGGAGTAAAATAAAAAGTACTGTAAATTATCTTCTTCCTAAGGACGCTTTACTCCTCCTAACTGTTTGACTTTTCACCCTTTGGGTGCTTAGTGGAAAAGCCATTACTTGCTTGCTGAGGAAAAAAAAGCATTTAATGAATCACAAAATCATTCAATTATTCTTAAAAACACTTCACATCACACATCTTTTTCCAAGTAAAGTGTGCATTTTTCACATTTAAATGGTGCATAACTGCCTCATACAATGCGTCCCACGAGTTACAGACATTTTAACAAAAGGGTTCCAGGAGTATACAGAGACATTTTGATATATATTAGCATTGAAGACCTTGCATTAAAGATGCAGAATTTCCTCTTCTCTCTTCACTGTCTTTCAACAATATTTATATAAAGTTGCCTTTCTGCTGTCGTGAAACATCTAGCTTTGTACTGAGCTGAGGTCTGCATGCTTTGCTTAATTCAGCGTGCTGCAATACCACGCGATAGAAATGAATATATAGGAAAGCCATTAGCTAATACGAGGCAGCAAAGCACTTAGAATGTTTTTGAATAAAATGACTATTTAGAAAGGGAAGCCAGAGACTTCCTCAGAAAAATACATTATTTTCAATCTTTATTGAGCTTGATTCTGATCCCTCACCACTTTTTTTCGGCTTTTGCAAGCAAAGTGCTCTCTGCAGGCTGCAGTAGCTGCCATTTCCTACACAAATTTTCTTTTTAGGTTTTTTCCCCCCCTCTCTGAGGCTTTTCCTTAATGGACTTACATTGTAAAATGTTCTTTTCCGTATTTTATGATAATGTATGTGCTTTACCCAGCAGAATCAGGTGGCCGACTTGGTTTGTAAAGCCAACTGGAAGACTCCGCTTTTGCCGAGGCAAATGGGAATCACTCTGTTTATTTGAATGCCCGTATATGAACTGCACCAGCCAAGGAGCTGGCCTTGAATTTGTAAACTTTCCTGCACATTTATAGCCCTGTAATTTAACCAACTAATTTTTTCCACAGCAATGATTTCTTTTTTTAAGAAAATATTTAATAGGAAGGAGTGGTATTTATGCAACAGCTTTAGGCTAACTCAGATATCTGACTTAGGCACAGTTTTAAGAACTAAACTTAGGTGTTTGTACTGCCCTGCAGAGCTGGCAGAGAGACAGAGGAGCCGAGGGAGGGGGCTGTAGACAAGGGGGAGCAACTGCATTTCAAAGCACCTAAATCAGATGCCTTAAGTAGACAGTGTGATGACTGGAATTACTGGACCACATTAGAAAGAGAGAAAAAAAGTGAGACTGGCATATGGTGAGTGTCCTACATATGTTACGTTGTTTATGTGTGTTTTTTCCGTTCGCATTTCTCTTTTCTTTTTTTGCTCCCCCTCCTCCTGCAGTCTCTCCTAAGGACAATGTTAATTCAGAAACCTCTGTGTTTGAAGGAAAGTTTTCGGACCTATGCAGCTCTCAAAAGCATAAAAAAACGGCAAAATGAGTGAGCTCTCTCTCCTGTATTCTGCCTCACTTAAACAGTGCTCTGGGTGTTTGTGCATAATTTTCTATTTCCTTTTATTTCTCTGGACCCAATAAGATTAGAGGGGGAAGTGTTAAAATCACTTTGCCATAAAATCTACCATATTTCGCCCCTCAAGACTCTGTTTTATATTAAATCAAATACCAATACATTTTGCAGTAATTAGAAATGATAGGTATCAATAACACATGCATGCGCTCTTCATACTGTATTAATTCCTTCGGTCTGATCAAATCGTGATCTTAACCGATGTAGCTTCAGGGGGAAGCTCCTTATGCTGCAAAACACAGGCTCCACCTGGTTCGGATTAACTTTGCACTGGTTGGATATGCCCAGTGATGGTGTAAGAAAACACGGAGCAGAGAACCCTGCGATTGAAGCTGTAGATTGAGGCCTATAAAACTAAAAGGCCACCCTGGTCATCCATTCAGTCTGCCCCTCTATGTAAGGGGAACCAGAATTTTTCTGAATTAGTCTTTTTTTTTTTTATATAGCTTTGGTTTGAACGGAAAAAAAGCACCTTCAAGTGTGTTTCTGCAACTACATCTTCCAACCACTGGCTTCTGTTATACCTTTGTCATCAAAGTGAAAACTCTGGTGTTATCAAATTTCTGTTTCTCACATGGTTATTTATAAGCTGTGATCAAGTAGCCTTTTAAATGTCTCTCTGATAACCTAAATCAATGGAGTTCCTTGAATCTTCCATTACAGGGAAAGTTTTCCAGTCCTTTCATCATTCTTATTGCTTTCCTCTGAGACATTTCCAACAATCTCTCCTGCATTGTGGACACTATTTTCAGAAGTGGTTGCACCTATGCCAAGGACAGAGGTAACACCTCCATATCCTACACTTCCCTCGTGATGTGCCCACGGGTTGTATCAGATCTCTGTCAACTCTGTTGTACTCACAGCTCTTCCCAGCTGATTATCTGCTCTGTAGGCTTTTTCAGACTGACATCACTCGGTGGGCAGGGTCCCTACCTTGCAGCAGTCTTTGTTATTAAAGAAGTGGTTTAGGGTTGCCTGGACCAAAATTTACAGTTGTTTAACTGTGGCCAGTTTCCTGAGCACTCTGGGTTCCACAGCGACTTGGCCCACACTTTATTTACTCATTTTCCAATCTTTTCAACTGTAAACTTTCTAAATACATCTTCTTGTCACTGGTAAGAGTCACAGATAGAAAAAAAGTATCACGGGGCCATGCATTTGTGGGTCACTGTTAAAGCAAACATAACATTATTTTTCCCCATTTATTGCATGCTTGATAATGAGATTTGGCTCTATTTAATAGTTACAATATTGATTTTAATAGCTTTTTTCCTTTATCAAAATATTATTTTTAACAACTAAAAGACTTTGCAATATTCCTTTGCACGTTTAATACTACTAAAATTACCCTTATCCTACAAAAAATACACAGTTACTAAATGATACCTACTTAGCTTTGGCAAGACAGTTTTCCATAAACTTCTGTTCTTACAATTTTCATTAAAATGAACTAATATTCCTAGAAACCATTCCTTATTTTGCTTGACATCAAGGTGAGTTTGAAATGCCTATAGGCATTCAGGTCATCATACTTATTCTTTTTAACTATTGACAAGAACTCTTGCATATTTCTCTTGAACGTCTCTGGTTCTCCAAGACATACTAAAAATTGTCACTCACCATGCAGACAGGTTCTCTGCCAAATGTATTAAAATACCTCCATGCAAATTATTCAGGTCTACTGATTTTAAAAATGTCTAGTTTTATTAGCTGCTATTTAACGTTCTCCTGCACTACTACTGAAATAGAGTTTCATCATAATCATCTGATATGAAAACATAATTTGACTTTTTCTTAAAATGCAGAATAAAAGTATTTGAGAATGACTTTTTTTCAAAAAAAAATATTTCAAAAAGTTCAGGTAATATCCATTTAACAATGGAGTAAGGCAATTGTTAGAATTTTTAGATCATAATTTAACTTCAAACTGTCTTCTTGTCCTTATCCCTGTTTTCCCTTTGTGACCCTTGGCTTTCTTTATCAATGTCCTATAAATCCTGGCTTCTAATTTACATTAGAATTTACATTTACATTACATGCTTCTCCCCCCCTTTTATTTTTAGCAGCTGCCCTCACATATGAAGCAATTTTATTATTTTCAACAACAGTGTAGCAGATTTTTCATTGATTGTGACTTTTTTGAGATGTCCTTTACAGTGCTCTTTAGCAGACTGAAGTTGTTAGTGATTTTTTTCCTTTAATACTTTCTCCACAAATACCTGGTTCATACTCACTGTCTACTTTATAAAAGAAATACGGGATTTTAATTCATCTGCCCATAAAAAAATACAATCGAGTTATAGCTACAATTCTCTGATTCTCTGTTTCAGTGAAGTCTAGTAGAGAATTCCTCCATGCCGGATGCAGTTAGGGAAATTGTCTTTTCTTTTTCTTTGTTTTTTTTTTTTAATGTAACATTTTATTAGAGACACTCTGAGGTTGGCAACTCATGTTAATATTATTCCATACCCTGTGAACATTTTTTCCATGTTAAAGTATTTCATGATCTGCATTTAAAAAACGCAGACTTTTAAAATTATTATTTAAATGTGGCAGCATTGAGAATGAGGTATAAAATGCCAGTCTGATATAACTACAATTTGAAATATTGTTTCACAATAGGGTATGGGTATAAAAATATTGACGCAGTTACTCAGAGGTGTGAAAGATTTAAAGTACAGAAGCCATTTGGGTATTTTTTGGTAGGAGTAAAGTGTGAACCCAGATTCACAGTGTTCTCTCATAGCATCTGCTTATTTACAGTATCATATGCAGGTTGCAGATTTCAGTGCTTTAAGCGGAAATACATAACAGACTGAAAATGCAGCTACAATTATAAGAAATTATAAAATTCTGGAAATCTGGTCTGAAATTCCAGCCTCTTTGAAGTCGGTAGCACTCAGACTGTTAGACTTCCAGCAGTTCTCTTCACAAAATGCTGTTCCATATTATAATGATTTAACTTTCCACTAGCTTCATGGTAAAGTTCACAAACTAGACCATAACTCCCAATTACCTCACCCTAATTTAATCCCATTCTTTAAGAGGGTGAAAGCTATTAAAAAAATGGCATTAAATAAGAATGCTTTAAGGGAATGCATCTCCTAATTCTCACTACATGGTTCCGTAGAAAAAGTTTTAAAGAGAAATGCTGCCTTTCTATTTCTGTTGCAAGCAAACTATTCTTAACGACAGACCTGAACTGAGTGTCTCCGATATACGTTTCTAATTTTAGGTATAGCTGCCTTACAATGAGCTGGTTTAATTCCTTTTACCCTTTATCTTTCCTATTTAAATGAAAAGCTCTCCAGTTCAGTCCGCAGCACCTGATGCAATAGGGCAAAGCTCTCCATAGAGGTCTTAATAAAATGTTACTGGCCATTCAACCGGTCACCGTCTAGAATTAGTCAGTGAGGTTTTAAGTATTTTGTCAGCAAGAATGTAATGTGTTAGCTGGTTTTAGCGATTTCATGCCAATACTTTATGAATGCATAATATTGCCTTACGTATATGACAGTTTGGAAAGGAAACACTAAACATATTTGGAGAATACAATCAGTATTAAATAGATTAACAATAGATTTGGCTTCAATACAACAAATCCAGAGAGATTCTGCAAGCACAGGAACTAGCTACATTTTCTACACAGATGAATTTCCTACTATTTACTGTACGTAAAGCACTTGAATTTGTTATTGGTATTCTGCACTATGAGGAGAGTTAGGAAAAAAAGCCCATAAAATCATGCATGAGAGTAATGCTAAATATGAAAAACCAGTGTATTGTGCCAATCAGACAAGTATCCACAGCAATATGGTTATTACAGGTTGTTCAGACAAGTAAGAACACTTGTTTGATTTGGGGGAGGCTAAGGTTGGCTGGACCCAGTGACTGATACACCCCGTCACCTGTACCGAACAGTCCTTGAGGCTGTGTATCTGGGGAAATGGACTTTCTCTGCTCATGCTCTTTCTGATCAGATTTGTCTTTTTCTGGCAGCTTTTGCCAGCAATCAGATCCACTGGCAACATAAAAGAGAAAACGATTGCTGGAGTTGTGCTGAACCAGCGGAGTGTTATCTCTCTTCTTGCTCTGTTTGCCCATCTGCACAATGAAAGGAAGCTGGCGGACGTCCCAATGCAGGAAAGAAATTAGGGGCTTTATCATCAGACAATAAGTTTAGCAAATTGCAGACAACAAACTACTTCTCTTCAGAGTATCAGTGAAGGACTCGTGGCTGAACTCGGTGCCTTAGAGAAGTTACTAGGAGGAAGTACAGGGAAGTTGTAAAGATGAGCAGGCGGAAAATGAGGGATGCTCGTGCAATGTCTGCTGTCCAGCCGTGGGCAAAGGAGAAGACAGAAAAAAAAAAAAAAGAAAAAAATTCTAGAGCCATGACATCCTGGTCATTTTAATTAGTTTCAAAGGGGACAATAATTCATCATCCTTATTACTCCAAAGCCTTTGTTCTTCACATAATAATCTTCCAAAGGAAAGCACATTTGATGAAAGATTATGATAATATGCATGGATTATAAAATATACATAATGAAGGCAGTAAGTAAGAAGAGGACTATTTCTGTAATAACGATGCCATTTGATAAAAATAAATGAAAGAGAATTTTACAAGCAAGGAGTTAAAAAAACTCCCGACTTCTACAACCAGTGAAATAAAATCTCTCTGCCCTTAGTCGTCTTTGTTACCACACAAACCTTCTGCAAATTCTGATTCAAGGGATATAGGGGAGAGGTTTTAATATTATATCCTGTAAAATTAAAGATCGTAAAGCAGAACATTGGGAAGTTCTGAAGCCCTTTGAGCTTTTGAGCTGGTCTTTGGAACCTTGGAAGGGGTCCAAATTTTTGCTAAATCTTTGTTTTCAATCCAAAATTATCTGGAAGAAAAAAAACTGCAACAGGAATGATATTACTGTATACCTGTAATAAGGACCTAAATTGGTGGAGATCTTTCAGCTTAGTCTCTTCTGCTACTAATATGAACTTTACCTTAACACGATCATCTCACAGAAATTCTTTCAAGCACCAAATGTTTTGAGGGTCATTGAAAGGATTTATTTTTCTATATTATAAATTGACACATACAGAGCAAGAGAACAGAAAAAGACTGGGCAGAAATCTAATCCACCAAATACCTTTGTGGGTGGACTGTTCCCCTAGTAATCACTCAACCTACAAACACCTAAATGTAGAGAAAATGGTTTGAAATTCTTACCGACTCTGTACCTCTGAAGATACTGCAAAGTCTACTAACACTGGCTAACTGGTTACATAAGGAACTGGGGAATCATGAGCACTGCTCAGTTTTCTAGACCGAGAGGTTTTGTTCTTTTCCCTGCCCCTAGCCCGAGGATCAAATTTTCCATACAAATTGGCATGATGTGGTAGATTTTCTCTCTGCTATTCTATACCCCTGATATTCTCCGCGTGGGGAGCTGCCACTAATGCCAAAGGGATGCTTGGCTCAACGTGCTCTCCTGATAGCTACTTCAGAAATACTGTCAGATTAAATAGCAAGGGACAGCAGTGTTTAAGTCGTGATCCATCAGGCGGATCTGAGAGGAGCTGTTTGCCCTGAGAGAGGATAGACTTTCGAGACATATGGTGCTATAATGGGGGGGTGGGGATTTTTCAATTCCAATCCACCCATTCCGGATGAGAGACTGAGCTAATACCCTCGTGTATGGTGCATTGCATCTAGCTACGGAAGTAGCGTTAGGATGGAATTTATGGACTCTCTAAATTGTTTGCCAGGAAATGTTTACTAGCTATGCACAATAAGTGACTGTGGAAGCATATTCCTGTGTTTAATATGATACGGTTATTTCCTTATATTTGGGTCATACTATTATGATACCAATAAAGGAAACTTAAAAAAAAAAGCAAACAAACATGCAATGTATGTTCCTATTTATGGGACTTCATTTGGAAAAGTCTGATTGACTACAAATTGTTCATGGTAAACCTACTGCATGCTCCTCTGGACACACGCCATGCCTGCCATGCCAGAAATTAAATATATGACTTATTTTTAGAGCAAAACATTCTCATCATCAAGTCAAGGTATGTTTTAAAAAAAGCCTCATTACCACAGCTGGTGGGGGTGGGGGGGGTGGGGGTCATGCATAATGAAATTACTGTACATGTGCAAGCTAAGGCTACCTACCTGCTTTCCAAAATGGGTACACAGCTTCATAATTTAGAATTAAACATGCAGTTTTGGATCACATCCTAAAATCTTGGAATTTTGCTCTGGGATGTGACCCTTTCTTCCACACAGCTCACTGCTGTACCAGGGACTACTGTACAGTTTTATAGGGTGTGTTAGATTAGATACACTCCCAAACATTTTACTCCGTTGGGAAGCAAAATCAGAACTTCGTCTGGCAATCTGTGCAAAGAGCTTTTTCTCCTCCTTCATCTGCTCTAATGCGAGGCTTTCTATTTTTTTTTTTCTGTATTATTAAAAGAAAACAGGTACTGATCTAATTTGTTTTAATCATACGTTAAGGGCTTGAGCCTGGAAGTATGCTCGTATTTTTGCATGGCCAAACACCCTCTTTTAGTGCAAGCGTTTGCGAATTTATACTTCCAGTATGCTGTTCATATAGGATTTTTAAGTTTAGTAAAAAAATCTTTGCAGCAACGTAGTTTCTTGGTTTCTGCTTGCATTTTCTGCAAATAAGAGTAACTACAACACATAGGCATAATTTCTCCTTTGCTTACTATATATAACAAAGAAGAGTAACTGATAATAAAGAATGAAAAAATTTAAAATTAGATGTCTCAACTTCTGAAATGGAACATTTAACAACTTTAGAACACTAAGCATTTTAATATGCATTAGTAAAATATTTTGTTCACCAGGTATATTTTACACATGTTGGTTTCAAAATGCAATTTTCAGTGTTTTGTTTTGTATTTTTGGATGACAAGGCACAGTATTTACATTTAGCCGCACTTTTTAAAATTGCTGTTCCAGTCTAACAATGAAGCTGATCCTGCGAGGTCCATGGGGAAAAGAAAAGACTCAGCACTTCTCAAGGTCATGTCTGAAGGTAGTTCATGCTGTAAAACATTTAAAGGACGAATTGGTTCTGTAAAATGTTTTCAGAGACTCCACCAAGCTGGTCACAGTGTTAGAAGAATGAGAAGAATACAGTATTTGTAATAGTACTAGAGGTAAGAAATAGTAGTAAGAAAGAGGCACTACAAATATCTTGGTGACAGCAAAACTTGTTTCTACGAATGGGAATTTTTATGTTTGGATGCACTATGAACGCGTGATTCATACCATGGGATATTAGTTTTCATTCAAACTTGATTGTTTCAAATGAAAGAGCTTTTGATAAGATCTTTTTTACATTGTCAGTATCTTTCTCAGCATAATCTGACTGCCTGCAGTTAATGAGATGAAAATTCAAAAATGCTTCCAAGGCAATTTACCTGGACAGTGTCTACTTTATTAGTTTTAATCAGACTAGTATTGGGTGTCATGAAGGAAAAGGCACGGCTTTCAGCGTAACATAGTCAAGAAGCTGACATGTCTCGTGCCTTTCTCTTCCATTAGAGACATGCTATGCCTCCAGATGCTGAAGTCTGGATTTAGGGGCATATACTGCTCTTGCACAAATAAGACTTGCATATGTTACGAGTTAATTCCATTTTGTTGTGTTCCCTTGCACATGGCATTTTGAAACAGTTAAATGGAAAATATTTTTAGTTTACCATCATGCATTGAAATATACTTGCATTATTAAATAAAATCTCAATCCCTAAGTGATGCAGCCTACAGCTCAAATGCACAAACGTGCAAAGTTCATGGACAAAATGTCTATGAGAGAATTGCACAAATCCAGACAGTGTCCCTGTATACTGTATTTTGCATTTGTGCCTCTATTAGCTGAAAAATATGCCAAATAATACACCTCTTCTTTGCTGTACAGATGAGCTTCACCAAGCCTATGGTGCTAGGCGTTTTCTGTTTGGAAAAATAGGAGGCAGTAGAAATGGACTTGACCCTTTTATTGTGAGCATCTAATTAAAATGAAACACGAGACAGGCACCAATGAGGACAGGAAGGTAAGAGTGATTCAATGTCCCAAAGTCTAATACGTATACTTAGATGGTGTAAAAGGGCAGTGAAAAGGTGTGAAAACAGTCCCTTATTGGAACAGTTTATTCAACCCACCCTGAGACCTGTCTACATTGCACCAAACGACATGCAAGCGTGATGACTCGCGTGATGCACAATAAATGCAAAGACCCTGGAGAGGTTCACTTCAAGAAGTAGGATAATATAGTCACAGCTCATCGAGAAATCTACATTGTGTTTTGGGGAAATAAGACACAAGAAATACTTTATGTAAATAAATGTGGTTTTGGAAGGTTAGTCTCCTCTAGGTACGCTACTTGAACCTTTCTTCAAGACAATTAAGAACTAGCCTTTTTAAAAAAAAAACAAACAACAGTAGTATCAGAAAATTAAAATAGTTCCCCAGATCAAAATCTTTGAGATAGATACAATTTTGTCTTTTGAAGATGCCTCTGTAAATTAAACTCTTCTTGGCATGTATTTTTTAGGGAAATCTAGCTTGCCTTTTTTTAACTTTTATCATACTTTTACAAGCCATAAGATCTGCATCTTAAAAAAACTAGATTAATCTAAAATGATCCTTTCAAAGAATTGTTACTTCGGATTTGATTTCTCCTATCCAGTGTCTGTTTTCAGCATTATCTGACATCAGGCATGGTGCAGCTATGCATAAAAATAATATATGCAATTTTTAGCTCTTTGTTTCCTACAGATACTATTAATTAAGGTTCCAATCCTGCAAATGCTTCCAGTCAAGCGAATCCCCATGAATACAAGCAGGACTCTGTAAAAACACAGGAGTACTCCCACATGAAACTGGTGAAATGAATAGAGCCTGAGCTCTTCAGGGCAGCGAATCTCTTTCTGTTCCATATACTTGCTAGTTAGAGGTTTCTGCTCTAAGTCCAGAGCTCATCACACTATAAATCACAAGCAAACGCACCTGCGAAGTAAACGACATAATCCCAGCAGCTATTAAAAACTAGATATTCTGTAGTTATTTATGCTCGGTGCACAGATATATGGATATGTGTCTTTTTCTCACTCCAGAGCAGAGAAAATTAGAAATTACTCGGAATACACACTGTGAGCAGTATTTTACTCATTATCATGTAAAAGAGGTGATGAAGATCAGTGACTTATCGCTCTCCTATCATCCCCTGATAGAGGCAGAATTATGAAATGTGCCCCCTGCTGCTGGTCCTGCAAGGGCCTGGAAACATCAGCCAGGGGGGCAATAAATATTTCAGTTACTGGTGGCTTTTTTTCTCTAGTTTGGTCTTTATAATGTAAGTATATTGCCTGTTTACTGAGTAAACAGGTGTAAGTCACAGCATAAAACATTAGATCCACAAAGTTTTGGATCATCTGTATTTTTTTTTGCTCTGGGTGATTAAAACTTGAAGTATCATGAGTAAAATATGAACTGTGCAGCATAGTAAGAAGTAAGCAGTGTTAAAAATATGGAGAGCAAAAAATCCACTTCACCTTTCTTCTGTGCACAACTGTGCCTGCGTTTCCAGTGAGGGCTCTGGTAAAATATCTTTCAAATACATACACAGATCAAAATTAAAATGCAAATGGTATCAAATTATAAAATGAATCATATGTAAAAATACAAGTCTTTTTTTTGCTCTCCGTGATTAGTAATTTTAATATGAGAATGAAGTGAGCGTAGTGTCTAACTGCAAGACCTAGAGAAAACAATATGGAAAACATTTTTCAGGCATCATTAACTTGCCTACATATGCACTTCAAATGCAGTTCTAAGTACAAATGAAAAATACATGTTACTAAAGTACCCTACAATGACTGCGATAACTGGTTTTTAGTTCAGCGTCCTTAAGCGGAGATAATGCTACAAAGAATGAAACAATTTTAAAATGGCAATATAACATGGAGACTGGGAAACAAACAGTATCTTGCAAGATGGTTCAGTTTGCAAATAAATTATCTCTTTAGGACAAACATAACCCAAAGCTTTGAAGAGAACTTCTTCTGGGGCTTTTAAGTGTCTAATGTGGAATGCAAGTTTCTCACAGCATACGCTCTAAAACCATTCCTGAAACATCACAGTTCAGGTGCAAAGCCTCAAGTAATTACCCATTTTAATATTTCATCAGTTTATTTAAACTAAATAGGAAGCATAAGATATTTTACTGGTTAGGCTGGCATTTCAAATAACTTTTAATGATGTAAGGCATACTTGTAAGTAATTTTCAGTGAAGGCCTCGTAGCTCACCACAACTTCTATATAATATTCTAAATTGCTGGCATAGCTTTAACATTCATAGTGCTCAGAGATGAGGAAAATTAGAACAGAATCCATCTGTATATGGGAGAAGTAGCTGAAAATATGAATGCAGGTTCAAAGTTTTTATTGATACTTTGTGGCTTTTAAAGCAAAAATTGAGTCTGATAATTGTGAAACCGTAGCACACGTAAATGTAAAAAGAGCGAAACGGAAGTACCCCACATAAATGCAACGTTAAATTTACGCGGTACACATTGTGGCAGTGCAATTTCTCAAAAAACCTGCTTTTATGGAGAAGTACAGCGCAGACACTGGTACACAGTACGTTTATGAACGGTAAATGTGATTACCACCACTCTTAAGCAGCCAGGGAGCCAGTATTTTTGACAAGCCAGTCAACAAATTATTCATTTTCCGAGCAAGGATTTTCAGTCCAGGCATCCAAGCACCTCCGAAATGACGCATGATCCCTAGACTTTACTATTATTTCTCTCCACGTGTTTCCATTGCAGCACAGGTATCAAGAGAAGCAGATTATATTGCTTCTGTGGGAGTTAAGCAGGCAAAATTTAGGGAAGAAAAGAGAAGACTGAAAATAAACATGCATCTGTTGTGAATCTGGATGGACTCTAAGGTTAAATAACGATGCCTGCCTTCACCAAATTGCCATGGAAAAATACGAAGTGATCATAATTACAGCACAATAAACCCTCATCCTCCTGCTTTGGTAGGCTCTTAAGTACAATAAAACCTTCGGCTAAAAGAAACTGAATTCATATTTGTGAGCTTTCTTTTGACGGTAAGGCAGAAGCTTAAGTGTCACAAGCTGCCATCTTTTTTTCTGGCTTCAACAAAGTTACGACAATTTATATCACTCAAACAGTGGTCCCGAGGTATCACTATCTGTCTGATTTTACTGTAATATGCATATTGCAAATATGCAAAACATACACTACAAAGAACCGTTCAAGAACCCTACTTACATTCTGACAAATATTCAAGAAGATGGTACTTGCAGCCTGAAACGTAAAAAACTAAGCAAGACTACAGAAGTCCTTAAGAGGAGGAATTGTGCACCGGTTCATTCAGGTCAATTTTATATGATCTCTTTCCCCATAAATCGTACATTAAAGAAAAAAAAACACACCACCAAAACGGAAAAACACAAAGCAAATACAAATATGAGCCCATACATGAAAATATAAATGATGTTCCAAAGTGCATTGGCTCCAGATGTTTTTATCAGTTAAATGGTTTACCGTTTTCATATATTTAAAGCATTCTATTTTTTCACTTGATATTATAAGCTTTGGGCAAACTTGCTGGCATTGATTCAAGTTACGCTTTTGTACCACGTGTAGGTCAGACACACATTCTGAAAAGATACAATATGAACAAGAATTCATTCATTAATATTAGGAGGTAATAAGTGCTTACACTTTCTTCCGCAATAATTTTGCTGAGAAGATTTGCGTTGAAGCTTTCTTTGAGTGAAAAGATAGATTTTTACAGAGGATGCTATCGTATAGCCATAGCTACCTGATAACTCCGCACAGAAACTCTTTCAATCATTTCAAAGCTTGACATCGTTTATTTGCCTCAACATTAGATGCCCATATTCATATGCTCCTTAGATAGTTTAAAATGAAAGCATAAAGCGTGGAAAAGGTTTGCATTTTGAGTTCTTCTGTGCCTAAAATCCCTTATTAAAGAAGTAGAAAGAATACTTGATGCAGGATTTTTGTGCCTATTAGGGGACTCAGGAGCCCAGGGAAGCACAGTTCTTAATATTCCAATTTGATTACGAAGCTAATCACTTTGCCACGCCGCTACAACTTTGCTGGTGCCTTCTTCACCTTTTGGAGCCTCTCCCTAAAAAAAAAAAAAAAAAAAAAAAATGCTATTTGGCTCCTTCTCTTATTTCTCTTGGAAACCTAATCTTTCTCCCTCCCCCTCACACCCTCTCACTTTCTTCATTGTGCTTCACTTATTTTTTTTTTTTTCCTTCTTTTTGTATCCAGTGCAGCCATCCCTTAGAATTAAAAAAAAGGCACTTTTACACCGGCTTGGGCTCCTCCGTGTCCCCGACACCCGACGGGGCTTCGGCCGCTGAGTTTTCTTTGTCCTCGTCTACTATTAGAGCGCATATTGAAACGATAAACACAATGAAAAGCACAAAATATTTCATCGGTGTGGTAACTGTATATTTCCTTTATTCTGAAGAAATATCAAGTTTTGAACGGCGCGCAGAGGCGGCGACTTCTGCTTTGGGTGCCGCTCTTTTTCGAGACCGCGTTGTATCAGTTAAATTTAAAGACAATTTAACAAAAGCATTTTACAGGGCAGAAAAGGGGGGAAAATCTTACCGTCCAAGGGCTGCTGCAGGTTCCAGCTCAGCCTGAAACTGCAGGGAAAAGCGGAGCAGCTGCTGAACAAAAGTTTTAGATTTTTTTTTTTTTTTTTTTGGGTAGAAAGCCTGCAAAACTAATTTCCCACAAAATCGGAGTCAATTTCCGTTTAAGAAACCAGCTCTTGCAAATCTCATACAATTCCTGATTTTTTTTTTTTTTTTCCGATCGCATTTATTTGAAATCCATTTTACCGTTCGCACATGGACCCAAGGATTTGGGAGCGAGGTGCGGAGGCGAAGTGACTTTTTCTTTTTTTTTTAATTTTTTTTTTAAAATTTTGGTTTGGGAGAGGAGGAGGAAAGCGAAGCGAAGAGGAAGGGCTGAGAAATTAAACGATTCCTGAGTGGGGACCTCACTGGTCGGGGCTTAGTGGATGCTTCTCATCATTTCAACCACTTAAGACCCGCTCATCCCCATCCGCGCAGGTTAAGCGGGGGCTTAAGCCCCCGCTTAACCTGCGCGGATGGGGATGAGCGGGCGCGGAGGGGCGAGACCGCCTGGAGAGGCAACGAGGGGATAAAAGCGATGGGCTCTCGGCTTCTGGGGGGGCCCCCGCGCAGCTCCGCACCTGAGCGCGCAGGTGAGCGCCCCCCCGGCTCCGTCCCCCCCCCCGGGGGCGCGTCCCGGGGCTGGGGGCGGTGCGGAGCCCGCATAGAGCCACCCACCACCCCCCCCCCTCCATCCACCACCCACTCCCCCCCCCCCCACTCCCTGCGCTGCCGCTGAGCGCTCCGCGGAGAGAGGCTGAGCCAGCCCCCGGCTCACGTTACACGCGGCCGTATTTATAACCTCGGGGAGCCGGTGCCCCCTCCGAGCAGTTCTCTGGGACCACCTTCCACCTGGACAGCCCCGCGTGGAGGAAAGAGGAGGAGGAGGAGGAGGAGGAGGAGGGGGGGGGGGGGGGGGCGGAGGCTCCGCGGGGTCCGAGCGCGGATGCTGCGGCCGCTGGGGCTCCAGACGTGGATTATCCCCCGGCTCCGCCGCCTCGGGGGGGTGGAAAACAACCTCTCGAGGCGTTCGCAGTGAAAGGGGGCACGGAGCGGTGGAGCTGAAGCCTCCCGGCCGGGAGCGGGGACCCGCATGCCATGGACCACACGCTGTTCGGCTGCCTGCGCAGCCCCCACGCCGCCGCGCAGAGCCTGCACCCCTTCTCGCAGTCGCCCCTCGCCCTGCACGGACGCTCCGACCCCATGTCCTACCCCGAGCTCTCCTCTTCTTCCTCCTCTTGCATAATCGCGGGATACCCCGGCGAGGAGGGCATGTTCGCCAGCCAGCATCATAGGGGGCACCACCACCACCACCACCATCACCACCACCACCAGCACCACCAGCAGCAGCACCAGGCTCTGCAGACCAACTGGCACATCCCCCAGATGTCGTCTCCCCCCGCCGCGGCTCGCCACAGCCTCTGCCTGCAGCCGGACTCGGGGGCCCCCCCGGAGCTGGGCGGCAGCCCCCCCGGGCTCTGCTCGAACTCTCCCAGCCTGGCCGCTAACACCCCCTCGGGGGCGGCGTGTGCGCCCGGGGACTACGGCCGGCAGGCTCTGTCCCCGGTGGAGACCGAGAAGAGGGCTGGGAAGAGGAAAAGCGACAGCTCAGGTAACGCTCGCCCCTCGCGGGGAGGTTGGGGAGGGGGGGGGATGCGCTGCGGGGACCCGCGTCCCGGGATGCCCGGGGGGGACCCGCATCCCGCTCCTGCCGGGCTCCCATCGGCTCCTCCCGGCTTTTCCCGGCTCATCCCCGCGTTATCCCCGTCCCTCCACCGCGCCCTCGGGATCTGCATCATTAAAACAAACTTTATTAGCTCCTCACGCGGGGAAAATCCAGCACGTGATGGAGCATCAAGGCGAGGAGGTGTGGGGGGTGTGGGGGGGTGTGTGTGTGTGGTGGTGTAAGAGTTTCTTGCGGTTCAGGAGAGAAGCGTGTGTAGTTTCAGAGGGTTTCAGCATCTGTCCTCGTGTCCCCCCTGCCCGGTTCGCCACCTCCGCTTCCAAATCCCGAGCGCATCGTGCTCCCTGGGAATGGGGGTTCGGGGGGGACCCCGCAGTCTGGAAAGGGGCAAAATCTGCAGACTGTCCAGCAAAGGGACAAATGGGGGTTTTAAAAAAGCAGCTTCACTTCGGTTTGCCGGTGGCGGGGGGGAGGAAGGAGCTGCCCGGCTTTTAAAATCACTGCAATTTTAGCATAAAAAGCGTGTAGATCACAGGGCGGTGATGTGGTGTCACTGAGTATGGTTAAAAAAATAAAAAAAAAGTTGAGATAATCTCTGCTTATCAAAACGGCGAAGCCTGTCGGAGTCCCCATCGGCAAAGTCAACGCAAGTGGTGGCTCTTCCATCAGAGCACGCGAACCGGAGGGTTGTCGGATACACCCTGGGACAGGCAGAAGGCACTCGGAAAGGAGAGGGCTCAACAGCTCGAAAATTCAAGAGGAGGCGTAGCGACTTGTTTGTTATCGAGGAAGAGAAAGTGAAAGGCTTTCCCAGATATTTGTGAAGTTCACAGCTGAAACTGTGGCCTCTCTAGCTGGAAAGCTGCGAGCTCGTTAAAGGGTGAGCAACAGGAGCTGGTTTAAAAAATAACCCTCAAGGACACCATCGTGTTCATCATTGTCCGTAACGTTAAGAAACTTTTACCCTAATTGAGAATGACTTTAAGCGAGTTTCATCATGTGTAGCTGGTATAAAGGCTGAAAACTCTTCCGAGATTAAAAGCCATATATAGTTAAAATAACTGGTAGCAAGATGTAACGTTGCATGTTCGTTGCATTTAATGAGATGAAAGGAATACTTTGATTTTGTGAGGTGGATGAGCAATACTAAAAGTTGAGTCCCGAATACTACTGGGAAAATAAATGGATGCTCGTCAGTGTAAGGATTTATTGCGTTCGTCAGTCTGTTTAAAGCTGAAGGAAAAAAGGAAATAAGCCCCTTTCTCTGTTCGGGAAGTATCCGTGTCGCTTTCTGTTTGTTTTGTTTTTCAATGCAAATGAAAAAAACACAAGTGGGGAATGTTCCAAACCGTACTCCGAAGTGACCGGAGTCTTCCACTGGATTTAGTGGATAAGAGTTCGAGCCTTTAGCCGTGATTACGCTTATCTTGCTCTGTGCTCCGAACCTCACTTTAAAACGCTTTCTGAAGATCAAGGCAGGTAACCGTTCCCTCCTCCCTTCCCCGTAGAAAATAATATTGTAGCCATTCACACAGCTATGAATCTCTTAAACGGAAAATAGACATTTGACAACTGGGTAGCTGTTGTATCTTTAGTTTTTCTTCAGGAAAAGCCTGAGTTTTGGGCTGAGCACTTAACCCCACCCCTTTATTAATTCTGGTGCTAGATGTTTAATGCCCTTCTAATATATGGCAGCAGGAACTATTTTTATGTTGCTGCATTTCCATGTTTGATTGCACTCCATTCGATTAAAAATCACCCCCTTTATTCCTCATTAATCTGGTTTTTTTTTCTTTTTTTTTTTGTTTTTAACAAATTAACGTACTTTAAATATTCTCATCCATGACTTCCCCACTTTTTGGAGACATATTCATTGCACTTGGAACTATTTCAATAGGCATTTATATAAAATCCTAGCAGTAAATAACTGAGAAGTGAGGAGAGGCTGCTTAAGTTTCAGTGCCAGCATTCTGAGACAATTATTAATGTTCTTGCTCATTTACAGATACATTTCCTATTCTTAAGCATATCACTTGAAGCCGCAGAATGTTCCGTGTTTTCTTAAGCACTGAATCTGTTCAGCATTTCAGAGCTGAATTAACCTCAGGCTACCCCTTTCTTGCACTACGCTGCTTTTATTTCTCAATGTTTAAGGTCAGGAACGTCGATTCACAAAGCTGAGTTTATATAGTTTAAAGAAAGCAAAACGTGAACATTACTTGTATCATTTATCTCCTAAACTAGTAACTGTTGCTCGATCACACAGATACTCTGAAAATTTTCCAGCAGAGATAATACTTTGATTTACTTCTTTGTTATGATGGCGGGAGTGTATTTTTTTAAAAACTATTGACAAAGATCTGGAAGGCGAGTGAAAATATTGGATGGAGGACTGTGTGCTTGTCCCTGTGCTTCCTCGTTTTCCCTGGAATTTGCATATTGCAAGGGAATCAGAGGGTAGAAGTATTTTGAGCTGTGCTCCGTTATCCTTTTGTTTGGGATTGAGGAAGCAAGGCGAAACGCGCTTTTGGGGGAGTCTCCTAAACTATCTGACTTACAGTTTCCTTTTGCCCCAACCCAAGTTTTAAGCAGTTTGGAAGTTCCCTTTGAAGATATTGAACAGGCTGCTGCAGAACAGGGCAAAATCGCAACTGTTCTTATTGTAAAGAACTGGAAAAGGCTGCTTGCTTAGTTATCGACTGCATGCTGCAGCTGTCACTGTCTCCAGGTTTTGTAGTCAGTCTCTCATTATCTTTGGAACATTCCTTCCAACCTGCGTAGGCCCAGAAGTGGGTCAGTAAACTAGCTGAGGAGTGATGCACGCAAATCTGTAGATGTTAACGTTTTGCACTGAGTAATGGCATCTGCATCCTTGCCTTGTAACTCGGCTCTGCGGATGCCAAGGATGTAGGAGTCAAAAGACGATACTAAATCTGAAGGTAGGTTGCAAATAAAATTGCTTATTTTAAAGTGAACTAATGGTCAGAATTATCCGTGTGCTAACGAGGTGCGGATGAAAACCATGCTGAGTGTATAAAAAACATATTCTCGGAGCGCTTTGTTCCTTTGTGGAACGAGTTATTCTACATGGAAGCTTTTTGGATTTCTCTTTGAGGCCATTTTACTTCTGTTTTCTATAGAGTAGATTTTAATTCTCAGGCAGTGCAGAACACATCATGTGCAAGTTACTGCTGTGATTGTCTCAGTTGACTTACTTAGGTCCAAGTTTTAAGAAAACTTCAGCCAGGAGAAAAGCACATTAATGCATATATAGAAAGTGTAATCTAGGTTTACTGAGAAATATGAAAAGAAAGTGAATCTGGTAGCCTTAAGAAAGCCTAAAATGCTGTGGTGAAAAAAATATGCTGAAAAGACCAGGGGGGTTGAGCACTGTGGAAGAAGTTCTAAGCAGGACAGCTATTCAAGCATTTAATTGCGTTAGATAAATATATAAGTAATTTTGAATCCAGTTAAAGTCTAATTAAACACATGGCCCCAGGCATGAGAAGCCTTTTTTTATTTTTTTTCAAATTTGACATGGAAAAATGTGTTTATGTGGCACAGTTTTCCAAGGAAAGGCTAGCAGGTAATAACAACTGTTTGGGGTTTTTTTTCCTTTTTTTTTTTTTACTGTATTTACAGTAATATCATATAGAAACTCTTATGTTAAACATACAAAAACTTTTCAGGAATCCAGTGTTTCAATATCTGTTCTGCTATGTTTTACTCATTGACAAATCGCATGAAAAAAAAAACAAAAGAAAGCTCTTTTTTCTAGTGTTTTAACATCTATTATAACCTACCTATTCTCAACATGCAAGCAGCAAAAAGTTATATCTCCAGGGAATTTATTTTAACACATCTAAATATCATAAATCATATGTACTTGTTTGAAATGGTCTCTACAAAGCAGGTCATTTTGATAAATGATTATAAATACTGCAAAATCATGGGTTTTGAGAACTTCTGGTTGATTGCTGAAACACATCAGTAAGAAAAATGAGCTGAACGCTTCCAGTCAAAAAGAACTGTGTAACTGATTCATCACTGTGTCTGTGCTTTTCAGCGTGGTTGTTAACGGAAGCAAGAAAAAATACGTAATAAAGCATAGATTTTCTGGAAGGAGTTAATTTGTTTGGTAACCAGTGTCAAAGCATCACTTACCATTAAAAAAAACCCACCACCACCACCAAAATGCCTCTGTAGATTTCGTAAATGAAAAAAAAAGTTCAAAATCCAATGAATAATCATCGTAGTTTTTAGGAGAAAACTTTTAAGTCTCACTGCTTAGCAGATGTTGGGCTACCTAGCGGGCTGCTTTCTGGATTCTGTCAGAAACTTTTCTATTAATGTAAAATTTTGAAACAATATCTTACTGATAGATTCTCAGAATACTTTGCCCATAGCCAAAGAGTAATTTTGTGTGGACAGAAGTAAGTATGGCGTCTGATTATGTATTTCTGTCTGTTTATATATATAATTCAGTAGGATTTACACACACTTGCCCCTCAATCCAACCTTTTAGAAACATCGGGGTCCCAATCCAGACATTTGCTGGAGCACAAATGTTTTTGTGAAAAGGTCTGTTGACTCTAGAGGAGCTACTGAGTGCTCAAGGCTTTTTGAGTCCTTGGAGCTTAATTCTGTTACTCTGTTTTAAGCCTTTGGCACAGAAATATAATTGCATATTGTTCTTTTATTATTTGGTATTAAGTGCTATCAAGGATCCCAATCTTCAAAGCAAAGCCTGAACGAGTAAGAAATGTGGTACCAGAATCGAAAGCTGAAGGAGATATGGACACATGGGGATTAAAGATTCAAACATTCTGGCCGTATCTGGAGAAGATTTCACTAAAACTTTCCAAAACCCCATGGCTGTAGTTACCGTTCAGGATTTTTAAATGGCTGTTGCATGGCAGGGAAAGGAAAATGCTTTGTAGCTTGTAGATATTTATTGATAAAATATTAAGGTCGCCTGATTGTTTCAGGATCACCATTTCAGCATTATGTATATAAATTGAATTTTAATTCATTAGATTTCACATCCTAGGATAAAATTTACCCTAATATACCTAGCATAACTTCTCTAGTATTTTGTACAGTAAGTTATCAGATTCCAGTTTTGGGGTTTTTGGTCAGACTTGTTGCCCTTTTTAGACATGCTAATTATTTAATAAGTGTTTTTTAATTGAGCCTATTAATCTGCATATGGGTTTGCTATTTGGAAATACTAATTCTTTAGTGATGTAATGACTCGATATGCTGTATCTTTGAAGTCCTCAAGAGTGGGATTGAGTTCTCTGTCTTGAAATTCAAGGGAAGGTGACAACATTATCTTTGCTACTGTCTGCTAATAATCTGGTATTACTTTCTGGATTATCGCTTTCAGGAAATGCAGTGTTAGAAGGCAGTATGAGTGGTCACTATAGCATGTTTTTCTTCAAAATATATTCTACCAAGCAGTTTTGCTAGTCTCTGGAAAGGAAGCAAAATAAATCTGGTTTCATCTGCTGGAAGGAGCAAAGTTTAAATCCATCAGTAAAATGTACTTGTGGTGGGGTTGGGATCAATCCTTATTTTTGCTGTGTTATCCCGTGTCCTTGTTCTAATACACTTAAGAATGCAACTTGAAAGGACGTGAAAGGAAAGTCATATTTTTTAAATATAAATACTTGCATATGTCGCTAATAAGGTTTCTAACTCAAATAGCGTGGTGTTAGAGAAGTTTGATAAACAGTGCTTGAGGCTACTTCATTACATCAGTGCACAGCTGGGCACCGAACCCAGCCTTATGAAGTCTCGAGCCTGTGCCCTGTCCTTTCATGTAGTTTCCCCAACGTATACAATGGCCATACCAGTGCTTTCCTGCCATTTGTAAAGCCCTGTAAGCTTTTATTAAATGAAAGTCTCTGTATGCGTGTGTGTGCCGCGTGCTTTTTTTAATAGACTTTAAAGACTTGCAGATCCGCGTCACCATTTCTCAAGTATTGCTAGTGGCAGGGTTGGAGCGAGACCGTGAGCAGCCACCCTGCAGAAAAAGCCTCTTCGTTCCACTATTCAGCAGGGCTGGTGCCTCACCTCTACCAGCACGAGCTCGCGCGGCTGCGTAGGTGTGTGCAGCACAAAGTCGTTTGACTTATGGGGTGGGTGTCTAAAGGTCTCTGATGACCGGATAGCTGCTTTTTAATGGTATTTAATGAAAGTTTGAATTAAAAAATAGCCTGATGTGATTGTGTTGGATGCACACGGCCTAATCTGGTAGGTATTTTCAGCATTTGAATCCTTAAATAATGTTATTCAATAAATGGTTTATAAACGTACACGCTAAGGGAAGTTTGACCTGAAAGATATCGATGACAAAACTCCCACTAATTTTTGGTAGTACCAGGTTTTAAGATGTGCATTCTTACTATGAATGTAGCTTAGCTTGGGAGAAGGAGATAGACCGGTTTGCCATGCTAGTGCTTATGTTTTTTGTGATGCACTGTCTTGCATGCTTTCAGCGGCAAACATAGCAAAGGAATTCTTGTTAAAAAAACCACTGTGGCCATCGGTCTTAGTTTTCTAGTGTTTGGTATTCTTGTTATTTATTAATATGTATTACAAAATCTGTGTCTTTAATAATTTAACATAAACCACATCCATTTACAATAATGTTTTAATAGACAAAAATTTTAATCACACTGATATTATTCAATCTCTGCTAATTTTATCCATGTATCTGTAATATCGCTAGTGCAGAGCTCCATCACGGCATCCTGGCATTCACTGAGTGATGCGAAGTCAAAAAAAAAAAACCAAATCATTAATACAGTGGGATGTAGTGGCAGACAGTTCACTATCATACATGAAAAGTTGCTTCTGAAGTCTTTTGCTAAACATTTTGAATAGACAACACTGTCAAAATTCTACTTGTTAACATCAACGATATTAAAGATGCAGTATTCACGGAAGATTAGGGAGGATGCCCTTCCCTTTGAGATCTTGGACTTAGAGAAGACAGCATCACGCCTCCTTTTGGGAACGTGAGTTTATTTTCCATATGGAATTGTGAATTTTAGAAATTCATGTTAAATAAGCATGAAATTACATGTTAAAAGAAAAATCAGAAATCGCACTTGGAAACTGACTACTGACGGTTTTGTTGTTTAATGATGAATGTGTTCATTCAATACTTTGCAGTCTGGAATATTTAGAAGTGCGGCTTCTTGCTCAATACAAAGGAAAAAACCAGTCTGGACATCGTAATGAGAATTACCTGTGCTGAATAAAGCTTGCAGTAGTAGGAAAAGAGGCCCTTAAAATACTCGAACATAAGGAAACATACATGAAAACTTAACAGTCATTTGAAAGAAAAGTTATTTTGTACTCAGACCTATGTTTCCTTTTATCTTTCTTTTCAACAAATGAAACAAAATAATTGACCAAACAGCATAAGAAACAAGTCTCAAAGGAATGAGTCAAATCTTTCATTCATGATGGAAGAACATAGTTTTACTAAAGCAATAAAATCCAGTGGATTATGAAACCCTTACTGGAAGCCAAGTAATCATTTTTGTTTCTTTGTTTCTTCTTCCCCCCCCCCATTTTTATGAAGCTGCTTCTTTGGCTAGAGAAAAATTGGTTGATTTAACATTATTTTATAGCAAATAGGATATGAAAAACTAAAACTGAAACAGATCACTTCAGGCTTTTAAAAGGCCTTTTTCCTTCTGCATTGTCTCAGATCTCTAATAACTACTTTTTATTTTTAGCAAGTGAGCCTGAACAAATGCTGCCTTACGTAAACTGTGTTAGATGCTCTTCAGTGTCCTTTGCCACCACTGTGAGCTTGAATTTTGAGTCTGCGGTGCTATGATGGTGCCAGTATGCATTTAGTTTTGTATGTTGGGAGATGAATGAAATCTTGCATGTACTTTTTTGTGGAGCCAGGATTTCACAGCAGAAGTAGACGTTACTTTGATATGAACACATCTTGAGTTAAGTGCATGTTTACACATTTTGGTGAATTGGGTGCATTAGTCACTCAAATTTACCAAGCGGAAAAAACTGTTTCCCACTTTGGTCCTTCTAAAAATAGATAATTAAAAAATCTGTTGGACATATGTGGACTGACAATACAGCTCTGAAGACAGCTGAATGAATTGTTGAGTTTTCTACCTGCCAAGTGAAAATTGGCATATACCAGAAAAATGCAATGTACCCTGAATATGCATGGGGGCTTCCTTGGAAGGGGGTGTTTTTGTGAAGTGAATGGGGCTTCTCAGGAACAAGAACCTCACTTGCTTTTGAAGCCTTTTCAAGCTGTAGCACCCATCCTGAAAGGATATGAGAACAAGCACAACCTACTTGTTAAAATATGCTTATTACTGTAAAAAGAATGGTAGGAACAGTGACTAGGTATCTCCTAAATTAATGAAAATATCAGTTGGTTTAGTGAAGGAGAAAGACCTGAAGTCAGATGTGTTGATAAACTATACAAGAGCATATTTTGCAAGACTTCGCTACGCTGAACTAGTAAAAGTGGTGTGAATAGAAGCCCGGTCAGCTACAGCTTCATCGACCTCTCAAAGATGCCTTGTAAAAGTTTTTGGTTAGAATGCCAGACAGTGTTTTCTGCCAGAAGAAAACATCAATCTAGTTTCGGCTAGGGTGCGTTCACTCCTTTTGATTTTATATTTTCTGCGCTAGACTATAAAACTAGTGAAAGTCCACCTTGGGAGTGTGGCCTCGGGAAACCTGAGAACATTGCAAGTCTTTGCTCTTTGGAATTACAGATTTGATTGATTCAAAAGTGACAAAGCAGTATTAAGCTCTTTTCTTTTTCTTTTTCTTTTTTTTTTTTTTCCTTTCTATATTCTTGTTTTGGGAGTACCACAATGACCTCAAGCTGCAGCTGTGCATCAAGTCTTTGCGTTCCTTGGGACATTAGAACAATACACAATAATGGTCTCACTCTCAGCTCCCTCTACCTCCCTCCTTCTCTTTCTTTTTTTAAACAAGTCCATTTTGGAAGGAGCGTATGCCTGTATATCCTTTCAATTTCCCTTTATACCTGCAGAATGAACACTTTTTTTATCACATAACAAAAATCAGCACCCATTACTTTAATCACATTTCCACTAGATGTTAGTGCACAATAAGTCAAGAAGCGCAGTGATCTGTTAAATAGAAGAGTACTGTGAGGTAACGTTAGTTTGATAGGCAATATAGGATGAAACAGTTATGGATCAGTGGAGCAGAGTCAGATGAAAATAGGAGGCTTCATTAGGAACTGTCCATAAGGAGACTTGAGTCTCCCTTTCTTACCTTTTCTTGTATTACTGACACTTTAATTTACATGATTTTCTAATAAATTCCCTTACTGAGTCAATTAAAAGAATGAATATTCTGTCTTCATTTTTTTAATGAAATATTATTAAAATTTGTAAGTAGAATAAATTATAAACTAAAAAGAGAATAGATATTGGAGCAAAAGCTGGAGACAAGCACAAATTTTTTGGATTGGTTTAAATTATGAAGAAATATACTGCCCAACTTTCCTGTAGATTTAATTTAGCTTTGTCTTTTAATTTTTTTCTCCACTCATTCTGACCCCTTTGCTTTGTATACTTCAATACATTGCTACAACTTTATGAGGCAAACATGTTTATTGCTTTAGTATGAGGATACGTATAGAAATCTAAACTATACGAACCCTATAAAGCTATCTTTATTTCACTGGTTCCAAACTGAAATTTAGACATGCAGAGAAGGCGCCAATTGAGGTTCATTTCAGTCTGCTGGCATGAGAAGTATCAGAGATTTAATGTTTTTGTATTCGCAAACATATTACCAGATCTTTGCCAGACATGGCACCCAAACAAACACTATTTTTTGGCGAGGGATTGTGCTTTTCAAGTACAGTGGCTAAGTACATCCAGCCATCTTAAAATATGTTTGCTGAACTGTAACTTAACAGAATAACAAAAGTTCTTGGGAAACCTATTTCCTTCCCTCCTGCAAAAGCCACTTTGCTGATCTATGTACTCCCGCTCTGAATTTGTTGAAGCTCACCTTACTGCGTAGAATTCACTAGAATTAACAGTGTAACATTAAAAGAAAATAAAGTATTGGTCTGCTGGTTGATATTCTGTCAGCCTGATGGTGTGCGGCTAAGAAATGTTTGTAGTTCCACAACATATGGGTAGATACTATAAAAATATTATTTATGGAGGCTCTGGCTTGCTTTGTGTTTTTCAAGCATGTTTCCACAACTAATTGATAGTCTTAATTCACACACATACAAACTAAAAGCTGCATCCATGTTGACCTTGAAACATATGGTTGACTTAATTGTGTAGAAAAGTGGGAAGCTTGACGCCACCCTTAGAGTGGAGTCTGGCTACGTGTTATTGATGGTCTGCTAATTAAAAGGGCCTTGTTAATGTATTAGCAGACGCTTCTTACAAAAGGCAGAGGTGAAATCCGTGCTAAGCTAGAAATACAAGAACTACTGCTCTTATTTGAGGTGTTTGTATGATCCTGCATAGAGCCTTATTGGGAACTGAAGTCCAGAGAACCTGGGTAGCATGTTGTACGACGAGCACAAAAGGAAGGTCTCGTTCATCAGCCTTTGCACCTTCCCTGCCATGTCATTTAGTATCTCATATATCTCTGCTCTCCACAAAGCCTAAGAGCTAGCTTTATGCAGTTAAGCTCGTTTTCATTATAAAAGCAGACAGCATTTTCTTTCCATCCTGGGCAAGAATGCACAGATATTGGGAAAAAGTGCTCACAAGAGACACCTGGGCATCTTTTTGCAGGGGCAAAACACCTTTGTTCTTAGCTTCCCCAGTCCAAGGCCACAGGCATCTGCTTGTTCTGAACAGGCTGAGGACTATGCTGTAGAAGATCTTATTTTACCCTAAGAGCTTGCAAGTTGTTTTTATCAAGCTTCTCTCTTTCCAGCATGTTTTCAGGCTGTTTTGCAAAAGACTTTTACACCACTTAGCAGAAACCAAATAATGGTTTTCTGCCCTGACCCTCTCTTGGCTTCTATTTTAACCCTGCCAAAACTGAAGCTGATGAAATAATTCTACCTTTCCATCATACCCTTTTGCAATTTCCTTCCTAGAATCCTTCTGGTTCCAGCTTATCCTCTCAGAGTTAAACTTATTTCCCTGCAAGGCATTGCCGAACTGTTGCTCAGTTGATGTTTCAGAACCTGTTTCTTACCTACCTTGGTGTTTTCTCTGTGCTGTCTTTAGCATCTTCTTTTTTCCATTCAGACTCTTCTCTATCATACACAATGTTGCGGTTTGAGCTAAAGTACAATCAGTTTTCTGACTTCAGCTAAATCTCGTCTAAGTAATTTTATTTTCTGGAAGTTTAGTGCGTGTTTTTCAGGCAGTATTTCTCTCTAGAAGTGATAATGTGGGGTATTGGTATGCAGAAAGCCAGTGCTTATGCTGATTCGTGTAGGAACCGAGCTCATCCTTAAGCTGGTGGAGTGAAGGGATCAAAGAGGCAAAAAAGGCCACACCTGCAGGGAGGGGTGGACAGCACAGGTGACTCCAGACTGACCAAGGACGTGTTCCATTCCACAGGCATCATAGTCACTATAAAACTGACAGAGGATGAGGGTCTGTCTGTCTCTTCTTCGATGGCCAATGTTCAGTGAGGACCTCACCTGTCTGTTTGCCCTGGGTCTGTGGATTCCCTCGGGCTCTTCCCCTTGTGTGCGCTCTGCAGCATTTGTGGTGACACGTAGTCATCAAGGGGCGGGGTCGAGACTTCATATATTTGTATATATTTTACTACTTTCTTATTATTTTCATTATTATTAATATTTCATTAAAACTCTTTTCCTTTCCCCTTCCCCTAAAAGTGTGGGTGTGGGGAGGAAAGGATTTGGGAAGCCAACTGCTTGGGTTTAGCTGCTGAAGTTGACCGGGACGGGGGTAACTGTGACAGCAAGAAACATCTAGAAGCAATATGCTGTCGTTATACCATTGACCCCAAACCATCAATTGTTTTACTGTGAACTTACCTTGGATAACTCCAGGTTAGTTGTGGCTTTTCTGTGCACTTATGGTGTGTAGGGCAAGTGTGCAGGGCTGAGCAATCAGGAAAAAGGGAGAGGAAAGAAAAAAAAAAAGATATTTTGTATGCTCTGCCTTCTTTTCTTGTGATGTTAACTTCAGGAGGGTGTGCACCACAGAGCAGATTCTGTAAACAGCTCTAGTGGAAAACAATGCTGATGGTTAATATTTAATACCATTGATGTTCCCAGTGTTAAGCAGAGCCCTGTTATAAAAAAGGAGTATTTAAAACTAAGCCAAATGGGTGGAAAAAAAAAGATTCTAACTTTCGTAAAACGCACTCTTTTAATTCCAAGATTTTAGGTAATAATTACTCGTGCCAGAAGGAATGTGCTTCAAAGAAAATAATGTCTCATTTTGAAAGGGCCTGTAAACTCTTTAAATAGCATTGGCAATTTGTCTTTTCACTCTAGTTTTCTTTAAGAACAAAAATGAAAACAGTAACATATTTTTTGTGATTGCATTTCATTGATGTGATAGACACGGACGCACATTTGTTGTGTGTGTGAGTGTGTGCAAGCATGTGTGCACCAAATCTAAAATAATAGCAGGTAGGGACCTGGATAGTCCACTTAACTGGAGAAGCCCTTGGTTATACTGTGTTATTTTATTGCTAAATGTGTTTGAAAAACAGTTTGGGCAGCCTGAGGGAGCTGGAGGCAGGGAAAGAAAAGGTTCAGGAGTCTTACTGAGACCTTTGGAATGCTTGGTAATTTTGAAGTTATTTTCAATTTCTAGAGTTTTTCAGTGTGATTTCAGCAAACAGAGCGCGTGGCAAAATTACAGAAGATATTACATCTCAACTCTGGAGACATAAATTCACATGAGGATCAGATCACAAGATTGGCTGCCTTATGGCTAGTCTCCAGTGGGCTTTTTTCCATATCACAAAAATCACCATACAGTTTGGCACAACCTTCAGGCTTCGTGAAGAGGGTTCTGTTCCAGGGCTGAAAGAGCCAAAAGGACGAGGTGCCAGAATCGAGGTGTGTTTGCAGTGTAGGACGGAGACAGTTTTACAACTTTTGTCTCAACTTTTCTTTCCTCTTGCTAAGAATAAATGTCTTTGGGTTTTGGTAAGAGTTCTGTCAGCTTTATAGAGGAAGAAGGGAGAAATGAGATGCTAAACCTTAGTATTTGTAACTTTATAACTAACGAAAATCTAGAATTGTGTTGTATCAGTAACTCACATTTCTGCAGCATGCATTGGAATCTAATAGACAGCATTTGAAAAAATTTTAAAAGATCAGTAAACGTATACTTTTCTGATCAAAATCAGAAATAATATAAACAAGAAAGTTGCAGACTATGAAAGTGATGGAGCCCTGCTCCCTTCCCCCACCTCCCATCAGCAAGCTGGTGTTTCCAGCAACTTCAAAAACTCTCTGTAATCCTAAATGTACATAAGGAACAGATTAAAGCCCCGATTTGCAAAAAAAATTTGAGCATATGCTTAAGAACCGTTGACTTCAATGGGAGTTAAACATGTCCTCACACACGCTTGTTGAACTGGAGACTAATAAGGATATTATAAAGGATCAAGAGGTTGCCTCCCTTCCGGAAAATCCTGCAGAACTGTCATAGCTGAAAGATACTTTTTGTCGTAATCATACTGACTTTCATCACTATCCTCCTCAACTCACTTCTAGCCTTCACAAAGAGAAGGAAACAACCTCTCTCTTCTCCCTGCTGTTCTATTCCAGGCTAAGCTTCCACTGGCTCTGAAAAGGAGAGGAACTGCAGGCTCTGCAGTGTCCATTAGGGGTGACATTATTTCCAGTGTAATGAATGTGGATGGTGGTCAGGTGGTACAGTGGATGGTGGTTCAACAACTCCCCTGAGAGACTTAATTACAAGATAATTAATTACATGGCTGTCTAGCTATGCAGACCTAGGAACAACTAGAAGCACATAAAAAAAAGAGTACAGGCTGAAAAAAAAAAAAAAGGGGGAAGAAAGCCTTGTGAAAAAGTCATATGTAATTTACCTAGAGGAATCCATCCTATTTACAGGGGAAAAAGGTGCCCCCCTCAACCAGCAATCTGTATTAATATTCTTTTATTGGATGAGTGGCAGGTGAAGTGAAATAGTAATGGCTGAAAGCCTTGAGTGTGGGTTGATTTCTTTCAATTCATTATGGGTTATGTATATGGATTGTGAGTGTGGTATTTATTTGTTATATGCTCATTTGGACTTCAAAAAATAGCTTACCTTTGTTAGCAGTCTCAGGAAACAGACTCCATGGTGTAATAAATCTCACTTGCAGGAAATTCGTCCTGATACTCATCTTAAAATACTCTGAACTTTTTTTTTCTGAACCTTAACTCATGCTCTACTACAGTCCTAAGTAATTTATCCCTTCTTTTTGAAATCCAGCATTAGAAGGCAATTTTCATGCATACTGCTACACAGGACCAGTTACTTTGGGGATTACTTTTTGTTCTTATCTTCAAGTCATTCATTCCAAATTCTTCAGTTTATTCTCTTAATGAAGACTCTTTCTACAACTGAATGTCAGAGGTAACTTTGGCATAATGTCTATTTAGCGTATTATCACTTATGGGAAATAATTTATTATTATCTCCTTACTCATGGACCTGCTTGTTGCATGTTTCAGTAGTCACTGCAGTGAGCCTGCCAAATTTCTGTATTCTTAAGCAGAGACTTTCTTAAAATGTTTGAATTTGTACATTTCTGCAGAACCTTTTTTTTGCTATAGCAGGAGGAGGACTGGGAATAGACCTTTACTCTCTCAGTAGTATCAGGTAATGCTGTGCATGTCCTACATCATCTGTTTTAGTTGCAGAGATGCAGCACTACCACGTAGGTGCGTTTGCCTGTCTGCCTCAATAGTTGCTCGCCAACACTTAAATACAGTCTTATGGCTACTTAGCACAGCGTTTAACAATCTTAGGACGTATCAGGGTCCAGGCACTATGATGTATCACGGGCTCTTGCAGAACATTGATGCTGCTGTGTCAGGCTCCGTATCACTGTTGGATGGATGGAAATGTCCTCAGCAGAGGAATGATACAGCCTTAAAACTTCTCTTAGCACGGTGTGGCAGAGCACACATCGACTTTTGTTCTACTTCCACTTCATGATGTGATATCCTTTTTTTTTTTCATTATATAGTTTACTTCTTAATTTTCTGACTGATCCTGCTACTGTGTTTTGGTTTATGCTGATTTTCAGTCTGTTCTGTGTTCAAATCTGTGAGTTAAACTGTGTTTGCTTTTTGATGGATTCATATTTTTTAAAATGTGTTAAACCAAAAATCCTTGTACTAAAAAAATATTGGTTTCAAAGATACATTTTTACAATGACTTTATACAAACTTTATGTCTGCCGCTAATAAAAAAGAAGGTATTGAGAATAGCCCCTAACTGGGCATTTTGCTAAGTTAGTGTTTTATTCATCTTATTATACTAAGGAATTTAAAAGCTAGAAAAGCTGGCATTAAACTGAAAGGGCAATGGAAAGTTGGTAGCCTAAACATTTGTTTTGATTCATATGGAAGGAAAGAATTCGGACCAGATGCTTGAAAGAGCTCAGAACCCAGCAGCCCCCATTGTTCTTCGTTTAGGTGTCTAAATGGTAACAGTTGGGTGCGCAGCTCTCTTGAAAGCTGATCCGTTTATGTTGAGGCAGTTTTTAGACTTTAGCCTATCTCCTCCTGACTGTAGAACTTTAAACATATTATTTTAGAGTTGTCCCTCATCTATATACTTCAAGCATTTGCTTATGGTAAAGAGATCAATTGTTAGTATTGCAGCGCTGCAACCACTTCAGTATGTCTTGAATTTTAACAATGTGTCCCTCATGGTGCTCATACCGGGGACTCACTTCTCAGCATCTAATGCTTTGGTAATACATTTTCTAGCAACCAGCATGTGGACTCTTTAAACTGTAGTGCATTCACATGCTTTTGTTGGCTTTAGTCTGACTATCCTGTAAAATATAACATTTTAAAGAAGCTAGGACTGTGCACTTTCTTCTATCAGGCTAAATCCCAGTCCTAGAAGATTTCTTGAGTAACTCTAGTGTATAGGATGCAAATCATCGTGCTTATACTTTAAGGTTGGTAAAATACATATAATAATATAAGTAATTCCAAGATTGGGTTAAGTCAAGATCAAATAAGCATCTTGTGTGCCTTCTTATAGTTAAAAACAGATAGTAAAAACTAGCTCTTGAATTCAGATAAGTTCTGTATTCACACACTCACTCACACACAAATACTAACACAGTAAAAATACCATTAGAACTTCTAATGTGCTGTGGGGTGTATAAGATGTTGTATTTGATTCAAAAGCACCTTTGGACTTCGTTCTTGGTTATGAGTTTTTAAAATTTAGGTAAAATTACTAAAAGACTATAGCCTATTAGTAGGCTTAAAAGTCTACCCTGCACCTCAGAAGCAGAGATTTGTGGCTTCAAAATATGACACTGGCAAAAAACGGAGGAGAAAAAAATTGTTTCCAACTCTTCCACAGACCTGTATACATTTGTCTACTGGAACGTTCCCCAGAGGTTCCCGGGCAGTCTCCACGGCTGGAAGTTAGCACGTACAGGTCAGCATCAGGATTTTGCCAGCCAAACTGCCCTAGAAGCAAACACGTAATTTTCGGAAATCACCCTGACTCTACTCCCTAGAGGAATCGCTGTGTAGACCCGCGAGTTTAATCTCATCTCCTTTAGAGCAATTTCAATAATTTTTACACGCTGCTGTAGTTATTCCATACTTCAGATCTTCAGTCTGTAAAATGGGCCAAGCTAGAGTACAGTCCCTTATTTGTAAACAGTGATAAACCATTCAGGATGTCAAGCTAGATGGGGAAGTAGGAGGAGCCAATGATAATTCCAGTTACTAAATGCTTGGTGAATTATCAGTCAAGGTATTTTTGAGCAGATATGTGACTCCAAAGAATAAATAACACTTTTTATTTTATCATTTTAAATTAAGGTATTTTTATAATTTTGATGATATTTTTAACCGATTATTGACAGATGTGCATTAGCCAACCATATGTATAGAGGTGATGCACAGATATATTTCTCTGCCTCAACAAATATTCCAGCTTCTTTCCAAATGGTGTGTTTGTTTGGCTGATGCATGACCTCGGCCAGACATTTTTATGAAATTGAATCCAGATCAAATGGAATGCCCTGCTGGCTGGCTGAATCTCAGTGCTTGCCTTCATCAGCACTCCTCTTCCTTAGAGAAAATGGGCCATTGTTAGCTCATCAGAGATTCCCAACACAGGGTCCTAGATGTTATCCATAAATCTATTCTTTTACTTCTTTGACAGATGCAATTATCACATCCAGTTAGCATTTGAAGAATATAGCAATATCAATTTGGTAGTATTTTGCTCTAGAATGTTTTTTTTATTTATTTTTCACATTGAGAACATACAGTTCACCTGATAAACCTTCATGCTTTGCAAGCCCACCAGCTGCTGAAAACCCCGTGCCTTTTCCTCTCATTGGACTGGGCTTGATCAGCCATATTGTACAATTTATATTTGGTCTCACTAAGAGTTCATATCAGTTTTCATGTTTTATTGTTCCCAGGTAATATTCTGCTCCAGTAGGTGATATTGTGAACTGTCTCTCCAGAACTAAGAACTTCTCTGCTATCCTGAGATTTAAGTGGAAGAGATTGGACAACCAGTTTTTTCTTGCCTGTCACCGACAGACTCATTGCCAGAAGATATTTTTCTGGCTCCTTTTGCTGTATTTTCAAGTCTTAACATAGGCCATCAATATACGTGGATATTTTTCCGTACAGTGTTTATTACATTTCTGTACAGAGCTCTCAGAAATTGTGTGAAGGGTGCTATATAAATGTACAGATTAGAGTGGAGTGGATTAAATAGGACTGGATTTCTGGAATGCACATCACCCTTTGCTATGAGTTCTCATAGTGTGGTTAGAGCCAGCCTGTACTGCATGAAAATTTTTTTGTGATGTCCATTTAACCAATAAATCTGTCATCACTGACTGGTCTCCATTTCCTCTGAAATAAACAAATCACTATTAGGTTCTTTGAAGCAGCAGACTGCCAGGAAACACAAAAGTCACTTTTGCTTCATCCACAGAGATAAAGTAGTTAGTAAGTGGAAATGAGCTGCAACTGAAGGAGCCTCAGTGTTCTCACACCTGCTAGAAAGTACAGTAGATTTCCACGCAGCAGGAATTCAAACAAACCTCAGATCGCTGTCTTCAGTGAAAGCGAGTTTGCCTAGCCAAGAAATGAATTGCAGGCCCTTGGAAACCACTTAAAGAAAGCCAGTTTCACAGGGACAGAGGAAGTTTGAAAGAGTCCAGGAAGCTCTTCTAGGTCCATGACATCCGTTGTGTCAGGAGTTGTTTGCCTGGTGCCTCATTTCTGACCTCCACGTTTCTCTGGCTCCCTTTTTGAATGAGATGGTTCTCTGCTTGCTGCACTTGGTGTTTCATTCCACAGGGCACCTCTCCGTGCCTTGGCTGCCTCGAGACCGAGTATTTTCATGTGTAAGTTTGCAACTGCTTTTCCTTTACTCTTGAGCTGGGATTTATTTCATTGCAGTCTCTCTTTCCAACAATCTGTGGATTAAGTCTTATCTTTTACCTCTTTTCAATGTGAACAAGTAGCATTGAAAAGCTGGTAAAGTCTTTCTGTTTTTTCTCTGCTGAACTACTTCCACTGCTGAAAGAAGTTGTTGAAGTTAATCTTCTCACAGGTGAGCATAGTCATAGTGAAGGGAAAAAAAGATCTTGGTTTTAAGTACTGCAAATAATTGTTAGTTTTAGTTTATTGCCGTAGTTTAATTCTTCATAAAAGTGGAGGAAAATGTTCCTGTGAAAAAATTGCAGTGATTTTCAGCAAAGTAGCTTTAAGCTTCTTCCTAATAAAAACTGACTTTTGACTTGTACAAATATCTGTGAGTATGAAAACTACAAGAAACTGCTAATGGAAGCTGAACTCATGACAGGCACAATCAATAACAGAAGAAAGATGACTTGTTTTGGGAAAATCTAATGAATCTTTGTTAGGGGTGGACCCCTGGCCCAGCAAAAGCTAATGAGAATTTTTAAATGGGACAGCTTTACAACAGTTTATAAATAGTGTTGAAAAACCTTTCATATTTCTTTATCCATTCCATTTTTTATGCTTGTCTCCAGATCATTTGGTGCTTGTTAAGAGTTTTAACATCAGTATTTCCAATGACATTTTTTGGCTGTTGGAAAAGGGTGTTTACAGTTTCAGTAAAAGTTCTATCTTGGATTTGGATCCACAGCCAGTCATTTTTTTTTTTTTTTTTGTTACTTTTAGTCCTATAAATAAAATATTTAATTCGTTCTTATCCAAATCCTTTTAAGTGACTTATTTTCAGACTTGTGCTGGTATTTCACTTTAGGTTTTTGCTAACTAATTTAATACTTCACATTTTTAACTCATGATAAGGTAGAAACTATTCTTGTAATTACTGCAAGTAAGTGGTGCTTTTGTCAATAACAGAACAAAAGAGAGGAAGAGAAAGGCACGTATCTGTTTTACATACGTATCATAGTTCCATTCCTATAAAATACACTCCTTGTTTATAAGAATGGGATTAGTTCCCAAATCACATTTAGCAAAATACCCTGAAATGAATCCATACACACTTGAAAAAGTGCTTAGAGATGAGTTTTCAAATGTGATTTTGGTAGCTTCAAGTCCTGAAAAGGAACATTTGTTGAAATTACACAGTTGTTTAGGTCCTGATGTATCACAGACATAATCTGTGATCATCAGGAACAAATAATGAAATGGTGGGAAGAATTGGAGAGAACAGGAGAGATTATAAAATTTGAATTTTCTGAAAATGCTGAATTACAAATCTTACTAGTGAGAATGTGGGAAAGGCTGTTCATACCTGATATTTTTCTTTTTTTTCTTTTTTTTTTAATATTTCTCACAGACTTATAGTCCATCATTAAAGGCTGATGTTTGTTCACATGAAGAAACATCTGTACACCTGTATCTTGGTGCCAGTCAGGTAGCATGTAGACTTCTGTATGGTTGGGGATGTTGGTTTTGCCACTTTCCAGATGATATATAAAAAAAAATAGAGGGGAAAACCCCCATAAGATTAAATAATCACAGGTATACCTTAAAGGTTGTGTGAATAAAAATTGCCTAAGTATTCTTGGATTATGCCCTTAGATGATTTATTTATGTAACTGCTAAAGCACCTTCTTAGAGTAAGAAGGAAAATTTAAGGTCTACTAAATACTTAGTTCTACGTTACATGAAATTGAAAGAATTTGAGTTATGTGCCAATTGTAAAGAATTTTTTTTTTATATTTTACTGAGCAAATAAGGGATTGTTTCCTCTGTTGATTAATTTAATATCCCTGAAGTTGCAAAGAATGCACGTAAGAAACAGATTTTTTCCAGATCAAAAATAGTGGGATGAGCCAGTGCTAAAAAGGGATCTTCAAGTCCTTTAAAATAATCCTGGAACTCAAAATTTGAAACTTTGTCTATGATTTGATAACTTGCTTTGTAACAGTTACATGTTTAGGAGTTTCCCATCTACTTTGTCTTCCAACAAAAAATTGTTCCCCCAAAAAGGTATCATGCAGACAATATAAATCCAACCAGAAGGATGCTTCTTTTCTAAGAACTACTCCAGTCACATAAACCTAAGTTTGGAAGGATTGAGCAAGCTTCAGGTAAGCATAAAAAAATTGCAGAGGGTGTTCAAAGCAAAGATTATAGCCACTTCTTCAAGGCTGGTTCACTGTTCTTATTTATGTTGGTTGAATACTTCTAGTGTGTGATGAACTGAAATAATAACAATACCTGCCATAATTTTTAAGCTACTTTACTAGAACCAAAATTCACGTTCATGAATTCTGTGCACTAATATGGCGTAAAAGAATTAACTTCTTCCAAGCTTTTGCTTGTGTTTCGTGCACGTGCATTATAAAAATATATTTATATTTTTATATATTTATTTAATATAAATTATATATTTACATATTTACAGAGGTAAGACTGCTTTATATCTGCTTTTATAAGCCATGAATTCGAGTCACAGTTTTCTCGTGGGAATGGAGAATCAGTCCTGGTGGGAAAAAAGACCTGGCTCTGCATTTTTGAGCCTTTCACACTCTTTAAGTTTTATAGTAGTTTCAGTGGAACAGTCTTAGAGAAGTGGTATTTGGAGGGAAAAAGCTGCCAGGTTACTCAAACTATTTTTGTGGGTAGCTTTAAAGAGCTAGAGAAACCCTGAGGTGGATGGGCTCTTTACTTCCAGGGGGAGCCAATGCCCAGAGCAGGAGAGGAAAGGGGTATGTCATGTGAAACTTCATGCTAAGCAGACTTCTTTTGTGTTTCTGTATAAGCTCAAAATTTTTTTTTCAGGACACACAGCTTAATACCTGCACATGCATTACATACGTTAGCAAATTCTGCTCATTAGTGCCTGCTTTGTCTCAGGTGGGATGAGGCATAATCTTCATCACCTGGAGTGGGAGTTAAGCACAGTGCGAATCATCCCAAGAAAACACAGGAGACTAGGCAGTGACAAGGGCATCTGCCTGCACGTCTCGACATCAGGAGGAGGGGAGTGAGGCAGGAGGCATTCACAGAGAAGGAAGCATTTCAGACAAGTGCTTTGGTCCTGTCTAGAGTCAACTATGCTTTGTTCAGGTGATGATTTGTACTGGATATAAACTTGCTATCGCCTACTTTTTTCTTAATATTGATTTAGAGTAAATGAAAAGCTGAACATCATTTTAGGCTTCTCAACATTGTTACCTTATTTGTTCTTAACTACTTTTTTTAGAAATGTTGAATGCTTTGAGAAAGGAATGGTATAGCTATTCCAGGACATTGTATCCATAATGATTCACAAAGTTCTGGATCTGGCAGGAAAGTCTGTGTGTAATAACTGCTTAAAAATGAGATAGATAAATTTGATGATCAATAGCAGCAGCAGATGTAGAGAAATAACTAATCTGGAACAGCATTGTGGGTTGGTGTACAAAAGGCTGTGTCTTTTTCTAAACACTTTCTACTGCTTCTTTCCTTTCACACACACATTGCTGAGAGTTGTGAAACAACAACTTATTGTTCATATCCTGCATGAGTGCTCTGTGGGATTGTGCTTTGTAAACAGGTTTTCAGGATTGGATTTGAACTAATGACTTTCATACACTATGTGTGTTCTTTTACAAAGTCTTAAAAATTAATTTGGTTCCCCTAAACATCTCCTGTGTGCAAAGGGAGTTTCAGAACAGTTGTTTTCTAAATATGCCTAGGAAGATGAAAGTCTAAATACTTATAAGTGATTTTACCTCTGGGCAACTTGACGTATGAGCTGCTTAAAAATATGTTTCTGCTTTTTTAAATGGTTATCTTGCATTTGCCATGATGCTTCTGTAATTATAGAAATTGAAATAATGTTTGGGTTGTTGTGGCTTGTATTCATGCTTCCTTAATATATTTCTGGAGTTTTACATTGTATTTCTCTGTATAAGGATTTCTTCATCTGAATTCTTCATTTATGAAAGGAATACCTGCATTGCATATTAGAAAATTGTCATGTAGAAGATATGCTGGTTTATACCCACAAAGACTGATGTTTTCAGATGTTGAAGCATCTGAATTACTATGTAGCTCAGCAGACCTGAGTATTTATAGTCATAGCTCTCATCAAAGTTTTGCTTATCTTCTTGCAGGAGTCTACAAAGGTTTGCTGAGAACTATATGTACGTTTTCATGTTGCTTTTGTCCTTTCATTCTCGGTTTAGACCCCAACATGTTCCTTTTCCTTATCCTTTTGCTGAACACAAGTCTGAGACACAGCATATTTTACCTTTTCCTATGATTCTTTAATTTCCCACAATCTTTGAGATAAATCATAGTCTTTTTGTTGTTACAGCATGGTATAAGGAATTTCAGAATTGCACCACTTAAGAAGACTAGTTTGACTCAGAGAAACAGCCTGGGTTGCTGTTGCTTCTGCAGTACCTCAGTGAGACATGACCTGAACGTCATCCTCTCTGCACATCCCTGACTAGATCATACACAACCTGACTCCTCCTTGCCCTTCTTTCCCCCCAGATTTGTTATTTAAAATGTGAATTTAATGTGATACTGGTTATATGCAAAACAATGAGTAATTATACAAATCTGGCCAGGTATTGCCACATCCCACTCAAATAACGATCAAAGTGTTCAAGACAGAAAATGTTTTCAGTTAGGTGAACAGGGAGACTAAGTTGGAGCGTGTCACAACTGTCATGTTTTCCCTTAGTCTTTCCTTAAAACCTGCTCAGATATAATGTACAGGATGCTGATAGCTGGGATGCAGGATCAGTGTTTTCTCGAGTTTGTTGACACCATTAAGAGGTGAGGTACAGCATATGATAAATGCATTGTCAGCTCTTGGTAGCTTGGACTTCCCTTGGTTAGTGTGCAGTGTCCAGTTCAATGAGGGAGCCCTTTAAGCAGCTCTGCTACTGTATTACTAAAGAATAACACATTTGGAAGTTTCTGTGTCTCGTTCCATTTGTGCATACTTGACTTCATTCCACAGAAAAGTTTCTGGGCTCTTTCTACAGTTTTTGAACCAAACAAATGTCCTCCTAGGTAGGGATCTAGCCTTCCAAGCCGAGGCAATTATTCTTCAGTCTTTGATTGAGTTGTAGTCTTTTCCAAGTACTATTATAAAAATGTATTTGTTTATTTATTTCCCTTTAAGGCTTAGTGGGTTCATTGCCTTAATGTCCTGACAGTGCCCTTTCTCTGAGAATTAATGATGAATAATTTCAAGTAGTAGCTAACTGCTTGGAATAGGCTTCTATTATCTTTCAATGCAAGTTAAAGAAAATCAAATAAAACCAAAAAAGAATTAGTTCTCAACTAATTCAAAGATATTTTTGATGTAATAAGATAGACAAAAGCAAGCCTAGTTCTATTCAGTAGCTTTTGGGAGCAGGTCCTATTTCCAAAGAGGGCATTATTCACAGAAATAATCCTGTTTGACTTGTGTGCTAATATATAGGTGAATTAATGCTCCTTAATATGCTGAAGGAGGATGGTTAACCTGAATGTTTTATCTGGTAACCATGGACACAATCCAAGATGGAAGACTGATGATTTTTTGCGTGTTCTGATGTTCCTGGCCCTGTCTTATCAATGCCTTCTCATTTTAATCACAAAAGTGAAGCATGGCAGTTACTTCAAGACAATTTTCATTAATTCATGGGCGTGAAGGGCTGATGTCATGAAGGTGAATAAAGAGAGAAAGGGATTGATATTGAATTTTTTTAATAGGGACCAGATCAACTTGAAACAGATGAAACTTGTGGAACCAGGCGTGGAAGCCATCACTGATAAGAAGTGGTTTATGTACACACTTTTATTGACGTGACTTAAAAGCTAAGAAAAGTAAAATGAGAACATTCTCTTGTAATTGCATGATTTTGAGATTGATTTCTTCATCTTCAGCTCTGGGTAAGCATTTGAATGACAGAACACTGAAAAGAGAATAAATAGATGGTGCAACCAATGAGGTCTTTTATGGTGATGGTAGACAAAAGTGTGCCTTGGAAATAAAGCAAAAAAAAATAACAAAAGAAAAGATAGGCTTTAAAGGGAAACTACAACTCTAGGAGCAATATGCTGGGATTCTCTGGTGGCTTACATAAAACATACGATGCAAAAATCATGTATTTTTTTTTGGTTAACATTTTGAGGCCTGGGAAGACACAGATACCCTGCTTTCAAAAAGAAAGTGAAAATATATGGGAGTAGGAAGGCACCAAATTGTGTTTAGAAAAAGCTTAGTGTTCAGCTAAACGCACAGATGCATAAACTAAATATTTTTCATGCCTAAACCGCTGTTTATATAGTAATGAGGATTTTCCATCAGTTTCTTCAATTAAACAGTAGCTGTCTTTTTGCTATTTAATGGAAACAAGGCAGTCTTGCATAAAAACATCAGATATATTAGCATTTTATGTTCTTCTGTCTTTTATGTGAGTTCAGCTTAGTCATAATCCTAACAGACGAACATTTTAACCTCCTTTCCTTTTGAATTTTGTCTCAGATTTGTGAAATGAACTGGGTCCAATCTTGCTTAAGAAGTAAGCTGGGATTTTGGATGACAGAGAAAGTCAATATCTAGTTTTTGGTTTTGTTTTGAAAGATGCAGAAAAGTTTATGACTTGGAACATCCGCCAGAAACTGTAACACTAGCATAAATTAACTGTTTACTCAAATCCATGTTTACATCTGCAAAAGAAGCTATTGCTCCATATTTTCGCTACCCCAGAGGCCTATAAATCCCTTGGAAAACATTGCAACAATGTGAAATAACCCAATGAAGTAGGGGATTTATAGGGTTGTGCTGTATCGGAGCACGCTCGGTCCAGCATCTACAGCAAGTCCAAGCCCTAGTGACATTTACTCTACTGACTGGAGGCATCAGGGGCTGCAGAAAGGAAGGGAGATGCAAGTCATGCTAGTTGGATGTTTAAAATAACCAGGCAGCAAGCAGATGAATCCTGAAAGTTATGTGTTGCTAAGCAGCTCCCAGCAGAAGGGCGGGTGAGAGAGGGAGTGAGATTATTCAACACGTACCTTTACCTCTGCCTCATGACACGTTGTCTCACAACAGACAATTAAGATTGGATGCTTCTGGTTTTGTTTAATGTCAATAGAAACTCTCAGCCCATGTATTGCAGGGGTGACTGTGCTAAGTCCCTCATTCATAGGCTTTCCCTTTGCCTCTGGATCCTAAGCAAGAGGCCCATGTCTGGGGTGGTTATCAATGGATAAAAAAGATTGGAAAGGCTCCTTTCTTGGCAGTACTGTTTTTCAAAGCTGTGCAATTTTAAAATAAGATACCCTTGATAAGAATAGTATAAAGTCTTACTTAATTGAGTGGAAACTCAGTGACTGAGTATTTAAAATCAGATTGAATAAAGTTTTATATTGAAAAGAGTGATGCCCTAGAGCTTGTGTCTAATATAGTTTGCGCTATAACTCATTTTCTTGGAAAGCTGCAGGCCTTTATTCCATTTCTTGATATACCTCTTGAATTTGTGCTGTTTTGGAGCTGCTACATAGTGGTTTTCAGAGCTGCCAAACCAGAGTTCAGAAGGTATTTTTTGAGGTTCAGAGGGGGATTTTTCTACCTCCCTCTCCTCACCCCATCAGCGTTGGCAAATGCAGCGTTCATTGTTCTTGCATGAAATCCGGTCCTGGAATTGCTGGTTTCTGGTGATACCTGCTGGGATTTCATTGTTGCTTCAGGTCTGTGCTTTTAGAATACGCTACTACACCCTCCAGTAGGTGTGCTGATAATGTTATTGCTTTTCTTTCCTCTGTTTCCGTAATTTGATAATCTCAAGTATTGCTTCTGCTCTTACTGCAGACTCTCCAAACCTAGATCATATGGATGAGGAGAAGAGCAAAGAAATGCAAGAGCGTTTTTAATTTCTTAGAAAGATGGAATTCAACACTTTCAGAGTCAAAAGGGGAGAATCTGGGGACTGGTGTGGGTTGTTTTACAGAAGAATTAAATAACCCTTGTGTTTGTTTTCGGTGTTAGAACTTTTGAGGTGGAGTAAAAGGTTATACCTACCCAACTTGTATCTTCAGTTTTAATGAACATTTCTTGATTTTCTTATCCCAGTAGAGGTAGGTATTTAAAATGAGCTTTCTTTAAAGGAGTAAAACTAATACAGGCTGGGATTGTAAAACATATATGGGATTTACTGTGCTTTGAATAGTCTGTCAGACAATTTCACTAGCGCATTGCTTTACCAGGAAGGCCTTTCTTCGCCAGCTTATATGCAGCGAGTTGTGTGAGATAAATGATGGAAGAGTCAGGCCATATTATTTAACATTTGTGTGCCAAATGGCCTCTCTTATTTGAGAAAAGTTTCTACTATAGTTTTAGTATAGTGATAGCAGAAAGACTTTCCATTGCTGAAAAGGAGTTGGAAATGAAGCTGGGGACAAAATGACCTTTTTGATTTGACTAACATACTGTGGACTTGTGGTTGAATTATTGGATGCTCTTGGGTTTTGGAGAATTCTTTCATTTTTTTTCTTCTTTTCCTAAATATATCTGGTCTCAAAGTGCCCACTCGAGACCTGAACTTTATGTATACACTGACATGTTTGCAATATCAGGCCCTTATTACTGTACTTTCCCTTTCAAAATCATAAATTGAGACTATTTAAGGAATATCTACTTTGGAAGTAGCAGTCCATTTTAGATGTTTGAAGGAGCAGTAGACCTCTTAGTCACTTTATTTCATGCATATAAAAGTGGACTGTGCAACATAAAACTTTGCCATCTCAAAAGCTAGATTTGAACCTGTAGTTGAAGTGACCTCCTCTCTTAGATATATAGTGAATGTTTTCTTGCACTCTACTCTTACAATAACTGGAAGTACTCCAAACAGTTATGTTGTTGCTTTTTGCTCACATCAAAATTGAAGGTGTTTTTTTTTTGTAATTGCACCCTACCATAGCTTTCTGTTATGAGTGACAAATTTTAACTGTACTACAAGTTTGATTGCTAGCAATCAAGAGAAATTATTTGTCAAACTATTCTCCTAGACTGTAAAGCTAGCAGTAAAAAAGATTTAGTAGAAAACTTAGACCTGCACTGGTAGTTAGATTTTATTTCTCTTGCAGATTTATTTCTTTTAGCCAATATAGTATTTAAAGAACTACTTTGGGTTTTTCGTTTAATCATATGAGCATAATTTCCATCCTTTAACAATTGCACTATAGTTCAGAAAGGAAAACTGTGTTAGCTTCAAACATGACACGTGTTTTGAGTGCTTTTAATGGATTCTGCCACTTACAATGATCATTTAAGAAGATACGAAGAAAGTAAAATGTGCCAGGCTGCTAAGTAGGAGAACTTGTAAGTCAAAGCCACCTGATAGTCAGGACTTATAAAATAGTCATTAGGAGGTTTTCTATTAAGTATTATCAAATAGTAATATTTTTAAGTGAAACTTTAATGGTTGGTCAGAAAGCCAATGGCATAAAGAGTTTAAACATCTAAAAAAAAATATTTTATAACCCTTTTTATTTCAGTCCCCTGAAATACAGGTAATTCCATTTAATTGCATGTGGGAAAGTACTTTCCACTGTTTTCCATTTTTATAGTCAGTGTTATACATAAGCACAATGTTGTAAAGTAAACTGTGAATGAAATAGTAGAATTACTCAGAACAGCAACCCTGCTTTGTAGGAGAGAGTATGCGTCTGTGTTCTTAAAAATGTTCTGTTCTTAAAAAAAGTCTGGATATCTACTAAGGTATGTTATGAGCACAGCTGGGCCTGCTGGCTTCTTTTTAATGCTTTCTGAGGGATAATAAGATTTACAAAACATGTCACTAAAACGTATGTAGGCATATGCATTTGCACAGAAACCTGTGATCTTTCTTAAAGACCCGTAGAGGGGTTACATTTGTGTCTCATGCTGAAGACTCTAATGCCGCAGCAGCTGAGCCACATCTACCAGGGGCAGGGAATGACCACGTGAAATTGCCAGTGAGGACTGCAACACTCATCAAGAATGTGAAATGGAAGGTTCTTTGTGATCCTGCAGTTCTGCAAGGTGCCACATACCCTGCAGAGACCAATTATGAATGTTTCAAAAGGACAGGTCTTAGAATGAAAACATTCGAGGAAGACTGAAAACAAAAGGGGACAGGGGAGAGAAGGCACACTGACATAGGATTAAGCATGTTGGATGTTAGATTTTCTCCAGACACTGTTTTTTTTGTCTCACATGTACAACTTATATAAAATTTTCACTACATCATTAAGGAGTTCCAAAAAAATCTGTTCCACGATGAATGGAAAAAAAAAAATAGCCAGTGAAAGAATTGCACTGAAAAATACCACTGTGACATGGGTTCCTGTGGCAGTGAAATAATTCTTAGAAAGAGTTAAAGTGGAATAGTTAGTACTCATTTATATTTTCCTTTGTGTAACTATATCCTGAAGACCTGCTTTAGGAAAGATGAGTGAGTAAAGCAATATGAAGCCCTAAAGAAACTCCAACTGTATTAAACTTCTGTAAATGTTTCAACTTTTATTGCTAAGTATGGAAAACTAAAAACCTGGATTCTTTGGCTTATGTGCAAATTATTTATTTTTTTGTTCGGACAGGAGCTCATGCATTTGCAATAAAATTTTTTTAGAAAGCAAAACTAGAAGTCAGCAAGATTTTGACTGTAAGTTCTGCATGTGTAGTTTGAAAGAATATATTTGTAGGAGCCCAAGAAAATAGTTTTCTTTAATCAACTCAAGACTTCTCATGATCATACACAAAGTAAGTCTGTTGTAGTCTGTTACAAGATTTACAAAACTTGCTATAGAATATGGCTTTTTTTTTTTTTTTACGTAATGTCTTGGGTCCAAGGACTGGGGGCAATGGCTCTGTCTATATATATCTCACTTAAGGAAGAAAGACCATGAGGCTCTATGTTTGGTGAAGTCTGGAAATTATACCTTGAATTCAGCAGCCTTCGGATAAGGTGACTGTAGTGACTATGTGTAAAAATATTGAAGTCTATTTACATACAGATATGACACAGCAATTAGATATTAGAGAGATATTTGGAAAGTCACTTTATTTTATTTTCTGTAACGATATCTGAAAATGAAATAAATGAGACCTTTACATGGAGTAACCAAGTTTGAAACACTTCAGATTCGAAGAATGGTGATATCCACAAGGTCTGAACTTTCTAAGCAACAGAATTATTAGCAAGAGCTGACTGCTGTTTGGGAAGCAGACATCAACTACTTGCAGTGGAATGTACCGCTGCTCTAAATGGAAGGGACTTTGAATTTAAATTTGAAAACACGTAAAACCAATGACCGTTTATATAAAGAAGTTAATAGAGAAACAAGGTTATAAAATGCATTGATTGACATATGCTCCCATCCCTGCTGTACTTAGAATTCTTAATTTTAACAGTGGCAGTCTGGCTTTACAAACTAAAAAATAATATAACTATTTTCATACTATTTAAATTCTAGACAGCACATGCAGGATACGTATGGGTATAATTTCTCTATGTATTTCTTAGCAGCAAGTCAATGCAACATATTTTTCCATTCCTTAGCCTCATCTCTGGTTTTGCTGGCAATATCTTAAGCTAAATATTTATGTCATATAAAATGGGAGCAACCTCAACTACATTTTGACTATGACAAAGAGGCAGATTTACTTATACTTATGAGAAAGCATCTCCTCAGAAAGCTTACTGGCCAAACGGATTAAGTCCTCCAGAGTGCATTTTTTATGTATTTTAGGGTTATTTTTTCTTTTTTTTCAGACAGGAATTAAAAATGGCCTTTTGTTAAGCTGAGTCCCAGAACACTGCCTGTGTTGGCTGCTCTAGTATTTTTGGAAGGACAAGGGTTTCCCTGCTTCAAAAGCCAAAATGAAAACTACAACCCATCATTTTGTTGAGAGGTGATATCTAACTAAGTTCTGTGTGTCATACATTCTTTTCTCTTTTTAAGCAGCCACTTTCCTACTGTTTGTAGTGGTTTGGATCTTTAATGTACCGTCTTTGCAGGAAAAATATATTTTCTTGAGTATTTTTGTACAGTAAAGCAAGGCCAAAAGGAGTATTTTAATGCCTCCTCAGTTTTCTGATAGAGTGGCTATCCAGGGAAGGGCTTTCATCAGACTCAGGATGATGACTGAGGCACACACAGAATTTGGAGAGGCTTTGGTCACTTTCCACTTTTATTCTGCTTCCTTTGGGTAGGACAGAGCCTCTGAGAGAGATGTCTAGGAGGTGAGACCCAATGGAAGGAAGGTTATAATAACTCCTATCTCAACTACCATTTTCTTCGCTTGGATGTCTTTGTGCTAAGAGGCTTCTGCATGGTTTAATTTTGTAGGTTAACTCTCATAGAGGAGGACTCACTGCTGATCTGTGGGGAGATGGTGCTGGCAGCTGTCACCTTCATTTAATGAAGCTCTTCTATATTAAAGCAAATTATAAAAATAGTTGGATAAACCGGCAAACAATCACCATATGTATGTTATTCGATGCTGCGTGTATGAGATGTATCTCCAGAACTTCAGATGGGAATTGGGAGTCCCACTGGATAAAGCCCTATTAAGATTCAGCCTGTAAAGTTTCTTCAAGGGAAATCCTGTGTCTTCTTTCCTGATGTAAGCTGTATTTAGGCAATCATTCGATACTGACAGTAGCATCTTTCACATGAGGATCTACTAACTAGTGTGATTATTCACATGAAAGTATTAATCAGTTGTCTTCCATACATGCTTAGTTTGAAGAAGTGACACGTACAGGCTATTCAGCTGGATCAATCAGATGACCTGGCAAAAGAGCATCTTTTCCAGCACAGGTATCTTCAAGAACCTGCAGCAGTTGCTGTCATGATGTTATGAATCAGTGTTTCTGATACGGCAGTATAATTCCTAGACTTGTACTTCCAGGAGGCAGTAATAACAAGAAAAGTTGGCAGCAACAAGTAGTAGATCATAAATGGTTTAGGATGGTGTATAGTGTGTTTGAGAATACCCACAGGTTTCGCTGTGACAGTTTATGGGGTTTTGGGGAGTGGATATGAGGCTTTTTTATGTTGTAAGTTGTCACAGACAGCGTTAGAAAGAATTAACTCATTAAGCAAAAAAAAACCCAAAAACTTTCATTAGAAAAAAGAAGGATTCATATGGAGACCTTTATGCCAGCTCCTTGCTTGTGTCTCAGAGAACTAGTTTCATTTTGCCGGAAAACATAATTTACTATAATGCAGCAGAAAAAAAAATTAGATTAAGCAATTCAGCTGTCTACTAGTATGTACTTCTGACCATTAAAAAATACAGTTGTCCCCTCCTTCATCTCCCTTTGCAACTGTAATAGTATGAAGTTGCTTATTTTCTTCATATGTGTAATAATGATTAATGATATTTTGCTAGGTTATTGCTCTGATACAAAAGTACTTTTCCTTGAATTGATATTGTCAATATCTTGAAAAAAAACCAAAAGAAATGCATTTAGCATTTAATCATGTATCATTCTTGTGTCCTATTGATGTTTAGAAGCCTTAAAGCTTTTGTTTACATGTTAGTGATTTAAATAAATGTAGAGAAATCAAGTTTGAAAGAAATGCTCTTTCACACAGCATTAAACTGCTCAGAATTGGCAAGCTTTTTACATTGACTGCTTTGTATAGATTGCTTCATTTTAAAGTAAATTGCCATGTAATTCTCTGCAAACTCTTACATATCGTTTAGAGGCAGGTATGAAGTCAAGGACATTTAATTTATCCACCTCCACTATAACTGTATAGTGAAATAAGTTTAGTAGAAGGTTGATTGTGGTAGAGGTTCTCTGAGAATATATGTTGAAAGATGTGGTGAAAGTTGAAAATCTGGACATTGAATAACAATACTAAGGGTGAAATTCTGATGGCTTCTTTGTCACAAATCGTTGGTGGTTATTATCAGTAGTCTCAGTATGGGTATCAGGATCTGAAAACCACCTGCAGCTTCTAACAGGGCAGTACCAATCTGACTTATTTATGAAGATTTTTGCCTGGGATCTTCCAGTGTTGGTCTTAGCTGACAGTGTATTTCTGCCTGAGAAATGAAGGTGTCAGCTGTTGGACTAATCCGAGAAAAAGTAACAGGCAGAAAATGAGCAGAAATAACTTCTTGCACATTTTGCCATGATGCTAACCTGACCCAGTTAGCAGCAGATCTTTGTATCACAGATCATAGAATCGTAGAATAGTTTGGGTTGGAAGGGACCTCAAAGATCATCTAGTTCCAACCCCCCTGCCACGGGCAGGGACATCCCACTAGATCAGGCTGTGCAATATATGTCAGATACTCTGACCAGTCTTTTCTGTATCCTGTGAGCAGTCCTTTTTTCAGCTAGGCATGCATTGAAAGCAAAAATACCAAGTGACCATTTCATATGCTACACATAGGAGTTAGATTCTGTTTGCTCAGTGTGCTTCATCTCTCAATAACAGAGAGAAAAGAAAACAGGAACTCTCAAGGGGCAATACAAATGTGAGGCTTAACAATGATGCTTTCCTTAGAGTAAAGTAGAAACAACTTTTGAAGGTGGGGAATAGTGCAATTAGTAAAGATTTTTCATAAAAAACTTGTGCTATTTCTAAACTCAGGAAAAATCTGAGCGTCCAAAGATCTGTAGAACAGTAACTTATAGCTCTGGAAGTATTACTAAATGGTACCTCCTATATCAGTTACCAACAAGCGTTTTTGTCTAACATGAGATATTAAAGATGCTGCTTGTTGTTTTTGAAAACTGATAAAAACAGTTTTGAGAAAGAGGTATGACCTGCATCCCTCAAAGCAGTGTTAAAATGCCTGCATTACTTGACATCCAAGTAATGAAGGTTTGCAAAAAAGAGATTGATAAAGTATTAAGACCTGTATGTAGGTTGTGCCTTCTGAGAATATGCCAGAATTTGTCTGGGAGAAGGTGGTGGGCAGACAACCTAGATCACTGTATTTTTCATCAAGTAGTTTGCACCATCTGTATGTATTTTACATGTGCCTTTTGATAGGCAAGGAGTGTAGCTTAAATGCCCCTAGGCTTTGTTCTGTGCCTCAGCACCTACTATTTGGCATAAGATGTAGCCGGTAGAAGAAAACTAAGGCTGTTGGGATTTTTTTTCTTGTCTTAGTTGCAACAGCTGCAAAACAGATGTAGGCTGACATGACTTCTGCCAAAAATCCCTTCCAAGTCTCCCACCCATTTTCCACCAAAGAGAATCTAGTCAGGTGATGTGAACAGAGACTTGAAGGTCAGAAAGGGATGGGAGCTCCCAGTCCTGGCTCTATACAGACTGTTAAACAATCAGACAATAGATTTACCGCTTTGAAAATTAAAACAACCAAAATTTCTAGAATTACTAGTCCAAATAGTAAGATATCAATGGGAAATAAAAGCCACTCTGTACTTGAACCACAGCAGCACTGCAGCAGAGAAAGTCAGATGACAGCAAGAGTTCATAATTGAGGTTCACCTAACTGGCATACATCTAAGTCTCTTTTTAGATATATTTTCAATATCAAATGGATTAAGCAAAATACCATGGTCTAACTGGCCAGATCTTTCCTGAGTCAGATTTCCTAGGATTCCAGTTGTTCTGCTGGGTGAATCTCAGTACTGAGAAGTGGTCAGCTGTCTGTGTACCTGCCTCAGGTTTCTGCATACCTCTCCAATTTCTGCTTTCAGCACTATTTGAATAGCTCATGCAAGTTTTTTTCAGAGTATCTTGACTATTGCAAACACATTCAATTACATTCACAACAAATAAATAAAAACCTGAAACTTTTCCACTGTGTCAGTCTGCTGATGAAATCATACTCCTGAAAAAACTGGCTATGAAACACCTAAAATCCAGCGTTGACTTCAAGCTAGTATCCAGCAATGGTAGAAATGTCTAAATGACCAGTTGCCAGGCATACTCATACTGACACGGGATCTTTGTGGGCTGACATTGCCAGCAGTGCTGAATCCTCTGTGCTGACAGAGATGAGGGATGAATGCTACTCGTGCAGGTACAGTTGCCTTTCCGTACATCAGTATCCCAGGAATCTGGAATTTAGCTGCTAACTGCATTTGTAAATTGGGAACTCAGAACCATGAGTATTAACCTAAATGAGGACTTGGTTAATAGTGGTTTTACTGGATGTATGGTAATCCTCTTTCCTCATGAAATCATCTGCTTGCAGAAAAATTGATTGTGTGATAAGTCTTATAGAGATCAGTATCCTCCTCAGAGACATCTGAATGGATATTCCTGAAGTTTTTCCTATTGACAATTCATGATAGCAGTAGCTACCAAGGTTTTACTCCTTTGAGCCCACTTTCTGTTGCATTTCTAGGCTTATGTCTTCATTTCTAGCATTTAATTTTCAGTATGGTGTTAGTGTCTCCTGTAGTTTGTTACTTTTATTGAAGGTTGAAACCTTTAGTTTGGAAACTAGTGAGCCACAGATCTTTCTTACGGCAAGTAGTGACATGAGATGTCTTCTTGGCTCAAGGCCATGGGCACAGGCTTACCAAGGGATTTAAGAGGATTTTAGCAATAACTTGCACAAAATACATTTCCATGTTGTACTGCAGATAAGCAGTATGCACACCCGCCTGCTATCAAATGTGTCTGGTGGTATATGAATGGTAAATCCAAATGCTAAGAAAAATAAGATAGGGATCTCTCTTCAGTGGTTCATGAGGATGCTGATATAGACATTTAAGTATTGACGTTCAGATCATTTACATGGCATTTATGCTTCCCTTACGATGAGGGTGCAGACAAGAGGATTTCCAGGAGGAAAAGCAATGTGCATGCTCCTGCAATGAGAAAATGCAGAGGCAAGTTACAGTGACTCATTTGCCAACCATTTGAAGGAAGAAATATAAACGTCTAGGTTTAAGGTGATTTTGATCTGACAAGTTTTCTATGTTGAGTTTGGATAATGGACCTTTGCCCCACACTGTAGTCAATGGGTGAGTCATTTAATGGGGTCCTATCTTAGAAAATCCCCACTCCTGTTGTGGCTGAGCAGCTCCCTAACCCACTCAACAACACTGTTGGAGACCCTCTGTCATACACAACGGCAGTACAAGCACATACGAAGCAAATTTCTGTGTGACAAGTCATCAAAAGTTAAGAGATTTGGTTGTTTGACTCCCTTGGCTTTAAAACATTTTAAATTAACGACTGTAGCACTGAGTCAAACACCAACAGTTCTCATAAAAAAAAAAAAAAAGTGTTCCAAGCATCAGAGTAACTGACAAAAAGTGAGACCATAGATAATTAACGGTAATTTTGAAACCGGACCGACTGGCCAGTTGGACAGTCTCAGGCATGTCAATGACTCATCGGACTGAGGCCCAGGGTGTGATTTCTTGTGGGCCTGTTCATTTGGATGTTGATGCAGGTTTCTATTTAAATCAGCAGCTGAAGTGTGAATTTAGCTGTGACATTTTTAAGATGGTTCACGAGGCCAGAATTTGACTAATGATACTCCTACTGATCTGCTAATTTTGGATTTGTAGGTGTACCATACAATGAAGTCTTACTCAAACTTATAACTGCCCGGTCCTGGTTTTTTTTTTGGTTTGTTTGTTTATTTGGTTATTGTTGTTCTTACCACTCTCTCTTTCTTTGTTTTATATTTGTTCCTTTTTATTTCAGTTTAATCTCATTTCATATATTTCAGCAGACTTCACAGACAGCAATAGAATAACTGTCACTGAGTTCAGTAGCTTGACTTGGGACCAAATGTACCTGTTTCTGAGAGTAGAAGGAACCAGGAGGGTGATAAGGAAACTTTAAGCAAAGCCCTTCTGATTGTGGCCCAGGTATTCATTAGGTGATGAGCTGTAGTGATAGGAAATTTCTTATACTGATAGAAGTTGTGGCACAACTGCCCTACCTGCATGTTGTCATGAGTAGAGAAGATCCCATTATCACACGGGACACGCTCACTGATTTCTTTTTGATGTGTCTTGAATTTCCTTTTTCAGTTACCTTTCCCTGGAAGCGCCAGTGGGCTAAACCTTAAAGTGTGTTCTTTAAAACAGAGGTTTGGCTTAAACTATTAGTGAAATGATAGGACAGAGGGGTTCTTGAAGTAGTACTCACTAAGACAATAGTCAAATGATAAGCATCGTCTACTGCTTGGATGCGCTGAGAGTTGCTAGAAGTTGGAAGGAGTTGAAGCTTTGCATGAGTTCTACAGAGAACTATTAGGAAATGAAACACTGCAAGTTTTAAGCTAAAGTTTGATGTGCATGAGGAGCAGCTCTCATCTGTCAGAATTACTGCTGCTTTACTATGTTGAACATTCTTTATTACAATGAAGAATCCATAGGTATAAAAGCAAAGGTGTGTTTCTGAGAGAAGAAAGTCTGAAGAATGTAACTTGAGCACATTGTTAGCTTTGGGCTTGTTTCTTATTTAGCTGTACACTTCTCATTACTTCCATTTTTTCATCTTTTTTTTTTCAGATTCCCAAGAAGGAAACTACAAGTCAGAGGTCAACAGTAAACCCAGAAAGGAAAGGACAGCTTTCACCAAGGAGCAAATCAGAGAGCTAGAAGCAGAATTTGCTCATCATAACTATTTGACCAGGCTGAGGCGATATGAGATAGCAGTAAACCTTGACCTCACTGAAAGACAGGTACTGATGCAAAATAATGGACTTTAAATGCTTGCCCAATATTTACCTGTGGTTAGTAGCGACTAACAGCAGAGCTCTTATTTATGTTACTAATAGATATGTTGATATATCAGGTTGAATGTTTATAGCAAAATTATATGCATTTATTATCTCTCCGCTGTGCGAGTAATTTATATTTTTATATGTACCCGCTATAGATTAGTTTCATCTAGTAGGCAGAGACAGAAGATTAAAGCACAAGTAATATAACTGTTAAAATGGTGCTCATCTTCTATAATATTTCTACACTGATGTGGCTAAAGAAGTGGTAGGTCCCAAATACTGCGTGCACAAGCAATTGCTTTGCCTGCATGCAACAAATACGAGCATCTTGTTTTAGTCTGTTAAATATATGCAGTTGCCATTTGTCCAGAGTTTCTGAACATCCTGTTTCCAGATGGCAGCAAGAATGGGAATACCAGCAAAACTGGAATACAGGCATTTTTAACTACTTTATCTTACCCTCCACTGTGAAAACAGAGGAGACGATGGAATTTCTTATGACTTCTTGCCTGCTCACCATTAACCCTGGTCTGGGAAACACTTGCACATGCTCAGGTTTCCTCATGCATATTGTCATATTGATTTCTAATGGAAAAATTCATGTTGAAAATGTTCCGAAGTGTTCCAGGATCATATCCCAACACACTAAATGGGTACTCAAGTCACATTTCAAGTGACAATTGCATCAACACACACATTTTACAAATATGTTCGAGTAAAGAAATGTAGAATACTGGACTAAGCACATCAGATCAGATGAAATATTGCTTGCAGTGGTATCAGTAAAATTGAAACTTTTTCCCCACTAGAGAGTCATCCTTTCTTCAGGAATCAATATTAGATTGAGGGATTGCTTTAGATACAGTCAGTAAGATGATGATATATTCAAGGGGAGGTATCAAAATATACCTATGTTTTTTGAACTCTAGATACTACAAGTTTTGCGTTTTACTTGAGTTTCATTAACATCTGCTGTAAATACACATTTCATTGAAAATCTGGCCTTTTCTATACATATGAAGAAAAATTTATTCATACAAGCAAATGAAACAGGGTGTTTTTTTTTCCTTTGAAGGCTTCTAGAGAATGGGGAGATTGCTAGAGAATTTTACTAGCTGTCCCACCAGCGGAGATCATATTTGATAGCTATCTTAACCAGATGCAACAAAAATATTCCTTTCTCTAAAATTACTTTGACTGAATTAAAATATATGGACTGAATTAAAATATATGGACTGAATTATAAACAAACCAAACCCAAAACACTGTCCAGTGAGGTGACATTTTTAGAAAATTGCAATTTCTGTGACAATTTTCCTTTACTATTTTTACCTCCAAAAGGCTGCATTGCAGCAAATGGTACCTGACAGGCAGTAGTACCTTTGTTTGAAAGAAGTGAACACACAAGTAATAACCTCAGTCACATCACAGGCTGTAGAGCTACTTGTGTTGGAAGCGCTCTAGATCTCTCATGATACATTGAATTTGCACTCAGCAAATTGAAACTTGCTTCAGATAATACAAAGACAAAACCAAGCAGTAGGTATCAAGTGAACTAATGTATCTGCTCAGAAAATAGGTTTAAGAGCAGACCTAACCCCGATGAAATGAATTGTTTGACATACTTGGTTTTGCTGGGTTTTTATAAAATGACAAACATCATATTTTTCAGAAGGTAAAAAACCAAAAAAATAATCTGGGGAAAGTATTGTTAGGTCATCCTAAAGTCACAACTTTAAGTGATTTTCCCAATATGCGAGATAAATCACAGATGCTATTATCTTAAAGCTCTATCTTCCCCTTCACTATAGTGATAATTTCAACCATAAGCCACAGCTTAAAGGAGTCACTGACCAACTAACACTTCATAATTACCTTTATGGCATTTAAACAAGCTGTAGAAAAAAATATATTTCTGACCATATTTAAAAAGCTATATAAGGGTATTAAAGTTTTCTACAGTCATCAAAGTAAGGCTCCATTTGACTTTTGAAACAACTTACAAGATAAGTTCAAACATAAATGACTCATGGAAGACCATTTCACAAAAGCAGTAATTAAAAAAACTCCTCACAACATATGGATCAGGAGAAAGAAGTAATCCTATCACTCTCTAAAAAAAAGGAAACGCAAGTTACAAGACAGGAGGATGAAATGAAATAAGTGCCTCAATTGCCTAGATATTAAGAGTGCACTTTGAGAGCATTATAAGCACATCTGGTGGTAGGATGGCTCTATTATGGTATTGTAGGAATTCCAACAGTATAGGTACATATAATTCCAGCTCCATCTCCTGTAGAGTGCACTCACAATCCCTGCTCAGCTAGCAGTTAATAATTTTCAGCTGGCAGGACTCTATTATAGTTTGAAGAGCCAGTTAGACTAAAAACTGTGTTAGCTCCCTAGATATTTGTAACCTTGAAAAGCACATTCTTGGCTTTTTTGTACATCCAGATAAACTTGGAGAAGGCTCCATGCAAACTTTTTAGTATCTCGCTGTGGGATGATGAGAGGAAGCAGCTGCTGTGGGGTATCAGAGGCGTGGCAAAATGGACATTTTTATGGAGCTGGTCCTGCCAAATATAGAGAGAGTAGGAGATCTTTCCACCTCACAAGATCTTTTTGCATGGGGCTAATCAAAGAGTAATGTTGCAGTTCTGTGGGCTTGCTAAGGTTACCGGAATAAACAGTCCAAATATGTAATGCTTCTGTTTGCCAACATAAACAGAAAATCCCACCTAGTCAGATTAAATTCTGCTGATGGTAATGAGAAGGTTTACTTCTTCTTAACTTTCATTTCCAATACCCATCCAGAAGCCACCAATGATCTATAAAAGGCCTGAAGCCATTGATTTTTCACAGAGGAAGAACAAAAATATGTTGAAATGAAGAGTGCTTTTGCATCCGTGTTTTGCTTCCAAGTGGTACCAACATAGGATAAAGCCAACAAAGGAAGGACCTTTGTAATGCCTTTTTCTGCTACTAGAGAAGCAAGCAGCATTATTAATTAAATGCGTTTGTGCTGTGTTCACATGCCATGCATTGCATTGTTATAACTATACAAATAATAAATGAAGTTTTCCGTTAGAAAAGTTTCTTCCTTCATCACAAGTGAGATCATTAAAATCCTGTTCAGCATCACAGAGCTCAGGAGAGGCTAATTACTGCATTTTTTTAGCCTTGACTGTTAAGGTAAGCGTAGCTCCCCTTAGTCACCCAAGTTAGAAACCAGAGTATTCCATGTTCCTCAATTACGCAATTTGTTCTGAACCACTTCTGGAAGAGTCAGTGTTTCTCCATGCATCACACAGCAAGACATCCTGCTTCAGGAGGCTGGATTCCTAAGGTTAGGTGGGCAATTATTCCCCTATATACTTTCAAACAAAATCAAGCAATGGATTGATAGGATGTGTTTGATCATATCTATCTGATTTATATTGCTGTTGCACCTTCTCTGAAGGGCAGTTGCTCATTCCAAGCTTCCATGTGTTAAGCGCTTTCTATACACATTGTAATAATGAGCCTGTGTGGCTTGAAATCCTTTAGATTGTTTGTTTTATTTAAAGTAACAGTCTGAATAAATAAAACTTACTAGTACTTTTATATTTATCTTGAGCAATATAAATATCAGCGGTGAGAGTTACTGGGCTAATTCAGTTCGTGGAAAGAATGCTCTTGGCAAACATAATTATAACTTGTGCATAATTTTGATTTGTATGATAATTTTTTTTTTTTTAAAAAAAGCACATGGCAAAACTTCAAACAGTGTATTTACTTTGGCAGTATTGATTGAATCCAAACAAGCAATTCCATGTGCAAAGATCCAACTGCCTCAAGCTGTTAGTTGTGAATGGCCCCTACACCTGCAGAGAAGCCCCATGGCATTCTGGATGGGAGAAAGCTCTGTCTGTGCCATGCAGATTATGTGATATAGACAGAAATATTCGCAGCTAATTTGGCTTTGCTGTACCCTACTGCTGCCCTTTCTTAGACACGAGTCAAGAAAGATGCAGCTTCTTTTGCTGCCTGTTTAAAAGATAGGAGCGTTTTAGGTTTGCCATTTATGGTCACTGTGAAAAACAGAGAAAAGAATTCATTGAGGAACGAATGGTATTGGAGAGGTGCAAATGAATCTGTACAATAAAGGAGATATTTTTTATTTGGGGCATTGAAAACCTGAGAATCTTTTTCTGGTTTCATTAGTTCCTTATCCTCAGAGCAAGCCCTGGTGAAAATAGTTGCGGCTTCTTGAGACTTACTAGCTTTAAAATGGGATATTGATTTTTAGGCTAGTTTACCGTCGGAAGACTGTAGACTGGCCTGTTTCGGAAGGCCAAGAGGGACCTCCAGATTTGAAGTAATGAACTGTGAAACTACTTTAAATGAATGCAAATGCCAGTGCATCTTTCTTGGGCAAGGAGATGGCTTCCAGAGCCATAGAGACCTGGAACGTGGCCACGGGCCAGCAGTCAGACATTGCTTTCTGTCGAGTCCTGCTTCTTAACATTTGACTTTCTTCATACTAAAGCAGCAGCAGGCAAAAACATCAACACACTCAGCCAAAAGTCAGTCTTTTACTGTCTTTTAACTTTCACACTCAGTTGACATGTGCAAAATGGGTGCAGGATGATGCACATCACATTTTTTTTCTCTTGAAATAAAATGCTTTGCATATGAGTACTTCATGGAAGTAAATACCTGTATAAAGAGACAACATTTAGCTGAAGGTGATTTTCCTTACAAATTAGTTTTCCACGATGTGGTTTTTTTTGTAGATTTATCTATGAAGAAACTGAATGAAGGTAGATTCTAGAAAGACATATTATCGAAGAGTAAGGCAGTGGTAGTTCTAGCAGGAACCCCACAGATAGCCTTTGTCTTCCTCTAGACAAATAAAGAGACCAATTTTATAAAAAATACTCCCTTAGATTATGTACAACAAGCCAGTAGGAGGAAAGAACCTGAAATGGTGTGTCCCATTCTACTTAAGTAACGTTAATCCTGAAGCCTAGGTGAGAGAGGCTTTGAAAAGGGAAGGTTAGCTGTTTGATCATGAAATTCATTTTGAAGATCACTGTTGGAGAAGGTGGCAGCTCTTCAGATGGAGCACAGGGAGGTAACCAAGTGCTCTCAAAGACTTCTGAAATTGGAATGAAATCCTCATATCGTTACTGTCCTCTGAAATACGATGTCTATCCTGTCCCTGTCTAAACGTGGGAGGTAGAAAGGAGAATGTATCACCTAAGTAATATCCAAACCTCAACTGACTTCTATGTAACAAAAAACCAGAGCTCCCTCCTACACCTTCCTGGGTGCCAAAAGCTCCAGCTGCCCTTTGTGCACCTGCCAAAACCTCCTCTTTTTCTCAGCAGCTGCTGCCAAGTACATGTGTGCATTCCGTGCAAGGCCCTGCAATGGAACACGGAGCAGATTACTTTAAATCAGTGAGCAGGTGACTTAATCAATTTTAATCAGAAGGTTCTGGTACTCTCACTAATTTCCAGAGAAAACTTTTTTTTTTTGCCAGTTGATATATTTTGGTACTATTTTATAATGATTTAGAAGACATCTGATACTCAGAATTATTAAAACTGGTTTTAAACTCAAAATAAATTTAAGATTTTTAAGAGGGTTTTTTTGGAATAGAAAATGGAATTCCTCTCAATCATATAAGGAAGAAAATTAAGTTGGATTGAATAAAACTACTTTAACTTACTCTCTCATGTATCCAGCATGACTGAAACCAGAGCTGAACTATTTAAAATCTCATGTCACCTTTAATTAGTGAAATGAACTGATAATTCTGACAACCATTCCTGTCAATATTTTAAACTAATAGATTTGATTCTTCCAATTCTTATATTTATTCATAGTCTAGAAGATGAAGACAAACTTTCCTGGTTTTACATTCCTGCTTGCTTTTATAAGTTGATTGAATAAATTATCACAAAAACACAATATACGTGTAGAAGGTAAGTTTCAGGGGTTTAATACCAGTGATTTCAGTAAAGTTCAGGAGTTTGACTTACTTAGAACTTGGCAGTGTAAGTGTATTGTCTAAAAATAACAGGAATGTTGTCAGAGCCAAAAAAAGCTGAGAATTAAACTTCAATTTTTTTTAATTTTGGAAAGTGACGGTTATTTTTTTATTTTCCATATGTTTATCTGCATTAAAGGACAGTAAATTAACAGATTAAAAAAAAATAATGAAAGAAAAAGGATAATCGCTGACCGGGGGTAAAAGGCTTAAAAGTCTTGGTGATTTGGTCTTCCTGACACATCATTTAGGTATAATAAAACATGGAATTTCGGATACTGACGTGAAAGACTCAGAAATATGCATCCCATATAGCAAAATAACAGTTTTAACTTGCACAGTGCTCTTGTTTCTAACTTTTAAGGTTTGTGGGATATCAGGCCTCGAATTTTAACCTCATTTGGGACTCATGCCACTAAAACCTGGAATAGAAAGCCTAATTTTAGGAAAGAATATTTCATTTCAGAAAAGTAGGTGGTTTGGTTGGGTTTTTTTTAAGAAAGACAATAGACTGTGCAACTAAAGTAATTGGAATTCAGTCATTGCTTTCATTTTTCAGGCCACAATGCATTTATAAAGAAATTCTCATTAATTATAGAAGGTATCTGTTGCTTTTCTCTGTAAGTACAGAATGATAAAATCCCATATCAAAAGGAAGCATTTATGTTCTGCAGAGTGTGGTGGATGTCAACTATTCTTACAGTGACTGAAGTGCTCTGATAAAGAAGTTTTAAATCAGAGTTTTAGGTGTGTGCTCATTTAGAACCAAATTATACATTTGTGTCCACATCATGAAGTTGTGTTAAAGATACACAAGGCATACATCACATAATATGGCCCTTAAGCCTGCTTAAGACCTATATATAATAAGCATACAATGATTACTTTAGTAATACAGATGCTAACAAAATCAACCCCTTTGTTTCGAATCTCCTCCTGTGATTCCTGCAGAGTAGACCTTAAAACAAATTTGTCACAATAAAAACATTTCTCTTGTACATCAGGAAATGCGCAACGTGAAATCATTTACTCGTATCTTAAGTACCGGTCTAATCATCAGACGTGGATATGCAGATGCTAAACAACTTGTTGACTAAGGGAAAAGTAACTCTGCTTTCGTGCCAGTAAGCAGATGTGCTCCATAGACCGGCTCATAAATGCTGATTTAGAAACAGCTGTTAATGCTACCATCATCTTTAACATAGTTAATTTCCCTCCACTTCCTTTGTTTTCCATATATACATATGCTTGCTCCATACAGTAAAGTTGTCCTAGTCAGAGGGTGGAGAAGGAGGAGTGCATCTTAATAAATAATAGGCGATCAAGACCTGATTCTGGAAGGTCGTGAGCACTCTTAGCTCCTGCTGGAGCTAACGTAGACTTCATAAAGAGCATAAAAGGGTTAAGATGAACTATGGTGTCAAGTTTGTAACAGTAGATCTTTAAGCCACTTTAAAAGGATATTGTTTTGGCAAAAGTTGTAAATGACACAATCTAGTTCTTTCACTGGAATAAGCCTTTTTCAAATTCATTTCAGTAAGGACATTTTCTCTCTCCTATTATTTTTGTTTTTACTTTATTTTTCTTTGAGTCATTCTCTCTTTTCTCTTACCCTTGTTTTTTTCTCTCTCTTTATCTCTTCTCTTTCCTTTTCCTATCTATTTGCTTTCTCAGGGTATTTTGTTCTTATGTGCATTCTGTGCAACACCTGCAAGTTTTAAAGGAGTTGTGTATTTGAAAAGTGCAGTTTTCCCTGTATCCAGATAAATTGACACTCAGAAGTACTTCACACAAAGTTTGCTTCTCTTCCTTCCCATTACCAAAATCTAGATGGATCACATATCAGTAACAACTATGCCCTCCATAACTGACTCTTCAGCTCCAAAGGAAGTTCAGAATTCCAATACCTGAATTTGATCTCTAGAGGAAATAACAAGTGAAGGACCTGTCTCATATTATTAGCACATGATCATCAAATATTTCATCTACAGTCCATTGAACTCCGTGTTAAAACTCACAGTGACATCAGTGTAGTTTGGGTCAGGTCAAAAGTAGATTTCAATATGGCATAATGGAGGACATAAAGAAATATATATATAAAAAGTACATAATGTATTCTTTCATTTAAGACTCCTTCTGCACATTACTGCAGCAAATGCCTAATTGATTTCTAACTTTTTTAAATAATATTTCACATATCAAATAAAGACGTTTCTTACTGGATATTCTCTAAGTAAACTAGTTACAAATTATTTCAAGTTAATAATAAAAAGGTCTAAAGTTTTTTTTTTCTTTTCTTTTTTTTTTAGGTTGTTACCATTTTTTCTTTATGGGAAGCCTCACAGGCTATATGCCAGTGATGCTGATTAGTATATGCTCTCCTATGAGAGTGCCGGGATTACTCTTTCCCCTACACTCAAGGGGGAATTTGCATTCAAAGCTAGACGGAGCCCTTTCAGACCAGCTTCCCTTGCACACCATGTTTCCCAGACAGTCAGTCATTTGCAGACATGGCACTGTATACTGGATCACCTGAGAATTTATAACCTCTGCTTGTTCTCTAAAAAGGAAATAGTTGTCCTTTAAGTGATTTATATCAATTCATATACATATGTTGACTTAGACTTATCGTGGTGGAGGCATTTTAGAGCGTGGTCGCATGCCCTAGTCTGAGGGTTGGTGATCTGGATGAAGATCAGCAGAAGTGAGAGTTTAGCTCTGTCTGTGAGAGGAGAACAGAAACCAGCAGCTGCATCAGGACCCAGGCAGTAATCATTTTGCTCACACCTGTCCCAACCAGAACAGCTTCTGACAATGACTGTAGGAGCATTCAGCTTCTCAAGTATTAAAAAATGAAATGGATGCATGCCTGAATCTCTCCTGTTCCAGTAAGTTAAATTAGATTGAGTACATGCTGCACATTGAACTTTTTGCTTCAAATGCATCACTGTAATTTTTCTTGAAACCCCTTTTGGTATACATTATTATTTTGTTTTGGTCTTTCAGTGCTGTGACTTATTCTGCGAATGTTCAAGGACATAAAAATATCCAGAGAAATGCTTAGATCTTTTAAACATCAATCCTGTCATTCCTTCATACCAGCTAACATTTTTTCAGCTCTTATTGCAGAAGTGTGATAATATCCTGTAGGTTGAATCCAAAGTCTATTATTTTTGATATTTAGATTATGACTGCAGTTGCAGCTACTGCCCTGTCTGTTACCAGTAGAGTTGTGGCTTTTGAAAGATAAATTGCATTGCCTTAAAAATAAAAAATAAATAGAATGACGTCTTAAGTTTCCCCGGAAAGCTGCCCATACTGTACTAAAACTGTTGTTTCCATGGTCACCTCTGATATGTGACCCGAGTATGATAATCCCCAACATCACAGCAGCCAGTAATAAATACCTTCTCCTTTACACTCATTTCACTTTACAAGCCAGATTCTTTGGCTCTGATGAGTTGACTAAAGGAAAGGATGTATTGTGCTTTAAGGCTCTTAACCAACCTGGAATCATTTTGCTCTGTTCCCAAGTGACTTTATATTCCTTTAGCAGGAATATAGAGTATAAAAAACCTAAATATACCTTTCTTCCTTCCCACATTAGTACATACAGTTAGTAATGTTAACTATCAGTGCAATTGTGGTAAAATTTTAATGTAAGATTCGAAGTGATAGTAAAGGTTGAGCACTGCAATGTTTCCTGGATGTATAAGACAGATTCAGCAAAACAGCATTTTTGTGGCTCTGTTACTCATGTTGTACAATATGTCCTGCTGTGCTTGTTCCTTGCTGTTTCTTTTAAAACTCTGAAACACATTCTGCTAAATGCAGAAGAGGATACATCAACATTTCAAGCTTTCTTGCTTTCTTTGCAAGTGAGTCCAAAAGTTTCAGGCGTTGTTTATTTTTCTGTGGAACCTTCATGTGAAGAGCTGCACAGACACACACACATACGAGATTTTTTAGTAACATTAACTGTAAATGGATCAAGCCCAACAGTCTTCTCTTCATACTGTTTTCAGTGACATTATTTTAAGTTGATTTGAAATCAGCCTTTAATCTGGTCTAATATATTTGACAGATGCTATGCACATATTTTCTTTTTTTTTCTTTTGGCCATTAAAAAAAAGTCCTTGTGGTTTGCAGTGCTGTACTTTAGAACTGTGCAAATAATTTAGGTTTACTTCCCCCCCCCCACTTCTATACAGAGAAGGGGAGGTGGGGAAATGAGTTTCATCTGGAGTAAAATCTTGGGGTTTAATATGACTTAAATAGAGATACTTTTTTTTTTTAATTTTTCATGCTATGCATTTCTTTTCCAATCTCATCTGCAATTATTTGCTGATTTTGACTCAAAAGCCTTGCTCTCTGGCTTTGAGGATATTTATTTGCCTGAAAAACTTGACCTGGGTCTGTAGCTAAATATTGCAGAATTGAAGATCAGTCAACTAGGATGATTTAAATGCATTCCTGAAATAGACTGGGAAGTTTTAATTTTGATGGTAAGAAATGCTATGTCAGATACTGCAAAAAGTTAAAAAAAAAAAAAGCAGCTCTTAAAGTGCTCCACCTGAAATTCACGACCAGTTTACAGAAAGGAGCAGCAGAAAGCAATGCAAACTTTAGTGCAGGTTACTTTCCAGAATACTCTCCTCTGAAGGGTAATTAAAAGCACTAAAAGCATGAGGGACAGCAACATGGGCCCTTGCTACCAGACTGAGCTCTTTTATTACACAAAAGGTAGGTCCTTCTGTGCGGTCCCTTGATGGGAACTGTTTTCCCTCCATGTGAAATGGTGTTAATACGGTTTCTAAGAGTATATCAACTTCTTGATGCTTTCTAAAGGGCTCTGAGATCTTCCTGTGGAGCTGCCTTCTTGTGGTAGCCCCCATCCCTCGTTTGCAGTCATTATCCTCACATCCCCAGGGCTCATGTCCTACCCAAAACCTGATCACCTGCTCTTCAGGGAAGGTTTGCGAAGTGTTCTATCATACAGACAGAAAGGCACATTAAAAAAAGAAGTAAAAATCCCCAAGGGCTGTGCTACAGCTAGAAATACCATTATTATCTCCAATGACGCTATCGTTATTTTCTTGTTTTGTCTTTCCTCTGCGAAGGTAAAAGTTTGGTTCCAGAACAGAAGAATGAAATGGAAGCGGGTAAAAGGGGGTCAGCAAGGTGCTGCAGCTCGGGAGAAGGAACTGGTGAATGTGAAAAAGGGCACGCTGCTCCCCTCCGAGCTCTCCGGCATCGGCGCCGCTGGTCTCCAGCACACGGGGGACTCACTAGCGAATGACGACAGCCACGACAGCGACCACAGCTCTGAGCACGCACACTTATGATACACAGAGAGTGTCCCATCTCCGTTCTCAGGAAAGATGCTTTGCTGGCAAGCCTTACACAGGCATCGTTTACGTATGCAAGTGACTCTGTCAGTGATTTTTAAAGTTGTTCTGGAAAATTCAGGCGTATTGTGCCTGCTTTTCTTGATTTTTAGATGGTTTACAGTAAGTGCCTCAAGAGTGGAGAAGTGGAAGACGAACTTTGAACATTCCAGATTTGTTTGTCATGTTTATGACAGCTGGCAGGTATTTTTGCTTTAGCTTGCACTGAAAATTACAATGCTCTCAACAGACGTTATATTCTGAAAACCACAGTGCCACAAAATCACTATCTAGTGGATAAGAAATGTATTTTAACTCTGTATATATTTACCTTACAGCATTTTCCTGTCTTCACTAATTTAGCAATGCATTCATATTAGCTGATGGCAATAGTCACTCATGACAGTAAATGGCTTTTTGTCTCTTTATTTTTGTTTTGTTTTTCCAAAGACATACAATACATGCAGATACTTTTGTTCAAGTAGAGAACAAAACAATAGTGTCTGCTAGGACACCTCCTTGTATGACAGACAAAACAAACCTTATGTTGCATTTACTATCAACTGCTGCTAATAGGGTATTATTAAACTTACCTAGCTCCTCAATTTTTCTTATCTTATAACTGCAAAAAGTGATTTTTAGGATCATAAGGATAGTCCAGTAACCTGCCAAAAAGATGTCACGTTCCACTCACGCTTAGTGGAAACTACCCAAAGGATTATTCATTTCTACTTTGTCATAGTGGAGCACATTGATAAATACTGACACTATGCAGAAATTTTGTTGCTTCATCTTCAGTTTAAAAAAAAAAACAGTGGATAAGCTGAAAGTTATTATCAACTGCTTATGTTGGTAGAAATCAAATTACGAAGGTATCTCAGTATTGTGTCCCACATGTAATATCAAGACACATCATCTGTTATAAGCTTTTTTGTACATACAGGCAAATACCAAACCCCCAATTTTAATGCAAACCATTGATTGTACTTTGTAAAGAAATATGTTTAATAAATAATCCTTTTTAAATAATTCTGGTCTCTCTACAATGATTTCATAGGAAACTTAATGTGTATTTTGTAAAAGTCCTAAGTAGCTCTGCCTTTTTTGAGTCTTTTGGAACTTTTATCTGTCTGTGGACAACACGAAGCTGTGTTTTCAGGTTTAGGCTTTTAATCTTGGATAAAGCTTCTACCTTGATCCATTTGGGAAACACTTTCCTTTAGCAGGAAGAAGGTACCTAGCAGCTAGTGGTGTCTTCAGCCAAAAACAACAAGAGTCTGTTCAACCATTTTTCCAGATTTAGAGCAAATACAAAGGGTTATTCTGTCGGACCTCGTTGAAATGGATGAAAGGGAATAAATGTCAGGAAGGGATGCATAGTTATATTATGCCTTTGTTCAATAAGCTGTTCAGGAGAAAAAAGAAATTATCTTAAAAACTTCAGAGATTAATTGGAGTGGGTAGTGTGACAGAAGGAGCTGAGTGAAAGAAAGAACTAGCAAGTAATGTGCTAATAAAAGCTTGTGAGCATTCCCTGAAGCTCTGCTATGTGGAGCAGCAGGGCATCATAAAAGTTAAATGTGATCAAGAACTCTGTGTCTGTTTCCCAAATCCTTTCCGCTGTAGGTTTGATCTTTCTTGCAGATTAATTGTTGTCATGATCATTTTAGTTTAAAATACCCAAGCAGTGGGTAATTCATTTCTTTAAAGACTTCAGAGCATTTTATTGATTCCAGCGGTTAAGGGGGTTTGCATTTGTTTCTTAGTTCTTTTTCAAATGCCTTTGTCATTCAAAATTGCTGAGAATGGAAGTAGGTTAGAGGAGCAAGCCAACTCTTTGTGAACATTAGATAGTTTTGTTTACATGGCTACACGGGAAAGGGGTTTTATTTGGGGGTGAGGTGTGTGTTGGGGGGGTGTGGTGACTGTCCAAACAGGTTAAAAAAACCAAACCCCAGTGGTATAGACCAATGATTTTATTCTTGGCTCTTTTGTTCTCCCTCTTAGATGAGATACAGATGAATTTAAAAATAAAAAATAGGAATTAATTTTTTTTTAAAAAGCTTGAATTATCAAATAACACCTTTTAACAACAAAGAGTCAAATATTGTGTGGCTTGTTTTGCTAGTAAAGAGGGGAGAGAAGAGTCTTTTCTTGACATACTCTATTTGCAATAAGTGCCTTTTCAGGTTTGCTGAATTGTTTGTTGCTTTCTTTCATACAAAGTTTAAGAATGAACCTGTAAAGGAATCAACCAAGGTTGAACTGACATTTTACAGAACAAATGGAAATGCTTTATCTACATTACCTGAAACACACCAACAAAGCACTCCTAGCCCAAGGCATTTTGAGAGGTATATTCCTGTGTTCACAGTGCTGTGATTTAACTGGGATTCTTGCAGTGGGAGAGCAGCCAATATGTGTGATGATGGCAATCCATGAGCCATAATAATCTCATTACCACAAATAATTTTGTACCTATTGAGAAAAATGGTCTCTTTTCCCATTTTCCTGGTTTTAACTGAGCTATTGAGACTTAAAGCAGAGGTTAAAGAGAGAGAAAAGAGCAAATGGATTTACATTGCTAGCAGTATTTTCGTTTAGATAATTGAACGAACCTTCAAACAAAGAACCAAATTATGCTTTGTATTACAGAAAAAAATAAGACAAACTAAATTTATTGTCTCCCATGCTATAAAAGCAGCTCAGACTTTGAATTTGGCTGTAAGGTGCTAAATGTATATATTAACCTCTCAGCTTGCTTAAAGACTTCTAATGTCTTTAAACTGCTTTGTGTGTGCACCATTGGCAAGTGCAGTATGGGGCTGAAGCTACGAAGTCTAAGCACAGTGAGATTCCTACCATGGTCTTGCAGGAATTTACTTAGAAGCACAGCCCTACGGAAATGCTTCTTCTGGATTTCAGCCAGCTCATACTCAAGCTACACGCAGCAGCAAAAAAATGCCCTGTGCTTCAATACTTTGTGAGTTAATGGCACTACTCAGGACTCATCTGAATACCCCAGTTACTCAAAAACTAGCTTACAGAAGTCCCTGGAATCAATTACCTGCTATAACATATTATGACTTTGTATAAAAGTTTTAGCATAATTTTGTTGCTGAAAGCAGCTATGGATAAAGGCTTTTGAACTTTAATTTTTGTTTTCCTTTCATTGGCTTATATCTCTCTGCAGACCAACAGAGGGTTCTACCAATCTAGCCATATGGTATAGCCAAGACAATATCATTTAACAGACAAATCAAGCCCTAAAATTGTGATTTGCCCAAACTTGTCCAGAGTGAAATGAGATGAAACCTAGTTTGGTTTATTTATCTTTTATTAGTTGGTGTTATTGAACAGTGGCTAATCACTTTTTGTGACATATTGTCAATGAATCCTGCTTCTAAGACCTCATGATGTACTTTTTGAGTTACAGTAATTTTGATATCATATCTGTCCAGAGTCTACCTCTCTGATGTTCTGTTCTTAGTGTATCACTGAGCCAGACAAAGAAACGTGTAGTCTTAGGAAACATACACAGAAAATATAATTGACTGTGAAAAGGCAGTGATGTTTAACAATTTAATTTTCAACATGATGGATGATAAGAATTCTTTTTCTGCTTTCTCTGGGGGTACAACGCTATATATTATTTTCAGGGTTTCTTCCTCTTCCCTTATGGGTTCTTTTACATTTTGTTTTACATTTTGTTTACTTGTTTTCAGGTTTATTTTGACGATAGTAGTTCAAGAGATGTGGTTAAAATCACACTATTGCAAACTGACTGAATTTGTTAAATCTCAAATTGGAAGTAGTTTGGGAATGTAGTTAAATCCTTTCCTTTCCATCCAAAAACAGCCAAAAAGGAGCACATGAAGGGGAGAAACTGTAGCTGTCTTTCCACCACAGGCCAAATTTCAAGGCCTTTCTTAAATGAAGGCTCTGACTACTGCAATAATGTTATTTGTACAAATAAAGAAAGAAACACCATAAGGACGTGCACTCTTAGCAGCTTTGAGGAAACTCATAAGTTAGGGACAAAATGTCAGCTTGAGCCTTCATTTAGAATTTCCTGGCTTCAGTCAGTTTATGTCTCCTGGGTGAGCTTGTATTTAATAGAGTACATGCAGTATTTAAGATCGGCTACGAGATTCAAGACATTTTAAGGAGTAATGTTTAACCAATTACATACTGTAATTGAATATCATTATGTAATGTACGTGGATTGAAAGGGACAATTCTGTATACAACTTGATGTCTATATTCATTTTAACAAGGCAATCTAGCTGACAGCTGGCAATAACTAGCATAGGGCTTCCATGATGATACACATTATTACCTCAGATTAATAAGGACTTACCAGAGCTCACTTGCTTTTATATATTTCTATTAATTTTCATTTTAAGCCAGTAGAGTTTTGGTATCATTTAAAGCTGCAGCGTAGGAACCAATTTCAACGTAAATTAGGGGCTCTGGCTGTTAGGACCTCCTGACGGCGTAACAAGAGGTTATAACCTGCAAATGTATTAAAAGTTTCTTAGCCATTTATTACTGCTGTCCGAGTTCTACACACAGATCTGTTAGCCCTTGCCCCTTTTCTGGCATCTGAACTGTCATGACTCCTTCCTGCAGAAATTTTGTGAAACTTTACTTTCATTCAGTTACAAACAGTCACCTGGGCAGTAAACTTAGTATCTACAAACAGAGAAGAGCCCAAAAAGTGTTGCAAATTAAAAGCTTGTTAAATAGTAGTTGCAGCAGGAAATAATCATAGGCCTGGGGGGTTTTGCAGTGCTTTTCTGTAGATGGGCTCCAAAGATTTTTTTAAAGAAAGATTAATTTTGAAATTGACTTTTTAATGGATGAACCTCAAGGGATTCAAGTAATTTGTGCTGGCTACCTTGTAACACAGGCCCAGTAAACCTTTGGGAATTAGGTTCAGTGCCCTACTATATGTGCTGTGACAACTTGGTTCTGGTTTATATATAGATTATATAATTACATATAGATATAATATGATGTGATGTGATGTAACATGACACAAGATAATATAATATGATATAACATTACATTAATATACTATGTATTATATCAATATATAATTACTAATTCTCTTCTCTCTTCTCTTCTCTTCTCTTCTCTTCTCTTCTCTTCTCTTCTCTTCTCTTCTCTTCTCTTCTCTTCTCTTCTCTTCTCTTCTCTTCTCTTCTCTTCTCTTCTCTTCCCTTCTCTTCTCTTCTCTTCTCTTCTCTTCTCTTCTCTTCTCTTCTCTTCTCTTCTCTTCTCTTAATTGCCCTTGAATGCTTTCTATGGCAACCTATTCCAGCCTTCATGACTGTGAGCCCTTCTCCTAGCAGGATTCACAAAAAAAGACTAAATATGTGGTTCTTCAAAGTACAAGCAAAAGATGTAGTTGAGATAAGGTAATAGAATGTGGACCAGGACATTAAATAGTAATTAAAACGGTGTCAGGTCTGTTCAGAAGACTAATGGACCAGAATAAAGCATATTGCCACATCCCCCTTCTTTTCATAAATGGTTTCATATTTTTGTGTACCAATGTGATTATTTTAGAAATTTTTACCTATTACGTTTATATCAATTAAGGTTACATGCTCAAATTTAAATATTCAGTTTGGATGTCTAATCAGTCCACAAATAGACTTCTGTCTCTCAAGAGAGATAAAAGATTGGGTCGTAAGTACTTTTCTTCTAACATTTGGACTGCAAATTTTGAAAATGTAATATTGATTAAGAGAAAAGTTGTAAAGTGTTATTTTACATTATTGACCAACAAGTTTCAGATTCACTCATCCTTTAAGTAAAAAGCACAATAATTTATTTCTGTAGGAATGTACTTGTCTTATGAGGAGATGACTGTGGATTTTGGCCTACAGAATTGTACTCCAAAACCATATGAAGCAATGAACATAGTAAATATCTATAAAAGTAATTTAGTTTTTAAGGATACATTCTCATCCTTAGTGTCACCAGGAATATACAGACACAGTATATGCTACTTATGTTTGCCTATGGACTGCAGAGCTTTTAGAAATATGTCTATTCTGAATGCTTACCACGTTATTTGCCAAGAAGGTCACATGCACAGCTGAGAAAATACTGAAACGGGCATTTTCCCAAATTAAAAATTTATCTTGAAAACTGCCCTTAGAAAAAAAATTATGCAATCACCACAGAAATGCATTTAAGATAGTAAAAACTACCACATGAGGAAAAAACCTCATAGTTTGGATTTACAACACATTGTAAATAACTTTGTATATGTATTTCTATAATTCTCACCTATTCACTGGAACTATGGAATAAAATGCAATTTTTTTTTTACTTTAGGAGTGATACCAGGTACAACATAGAGCTGTTACTTTTCTAATTTTAGAATATTTTTGTAAGACATTCGATTCTGATGACAATATTATGAAGAGTTCTCAGGACTCCTTTTATATGTAATATTTTTGCAAGAAAGAAGTAAAGATTCTAAGGAAGCAAAAGACCTCATCTAAAGCCTATAGATGGCAATGGAAAGATTACGATTGATTTCACAGGGATTTGGATTTAGCCCAAAGTACACAGAAAAGTTCACACAAATCAGTGAACAGTCCAGGATTAAGACATTAGCCAATAATTTCCAAAGTGACTGTTGACTTTGTGCCTCCATTATGACACACAGTATCCTGATTTCAACAAAGTTTTGAGTACACAGTGAAAATTAGGACCAGTTCATGGAAATGTGAGTTAAGGTCCCCATATTCTAGCCAGTTAAGAAATTTTTGTTCTTGGTTCTAGCAGGAGTCTTACAGTATGGGATTTCTATGTCTGGCAAGTCATCACATTTAAATCGTAGGTTTTGTAACCAATATACAAGAAACTTGCTACGCTGCTCTCCTTCTCCTGTAATTTGTAGCATTAGTAGATAAGAAAAATAAAGCACATTATATATAGAAGTAGGTTTGAACAGATGTTCCTGAATGGTTGCGGGGGGGTAGGGGTGTTGAGGAAGGTAAAACTTTCCTTCCACTCAGATGTCTGCCTTGAATTTCTCACAGTTTTTGCAGACAGTTTGGCTCACTTCCAACATACATCGTTGCCTGTCTGGTATGAAAAATGCCATCTGCAGTGTATGGAAGTTCTTTCTTTAAAAGTGGTCTGCTAATTATTCTTCAGGCAGGTGTTACTAAAGTGAAGTCAGGTGTCAAGTATGGTATAACCTTCTAATTGCCTAAAATTGCCCTGTTCTTGTATGCTGCTCTTTCCCAAAAGAATAGAACAGATTATTTCAGAGAACTGAAATGCTGGCTGATACAGGATTGATATGACTCATGCAGCAGTGTATATCGTGGTGACACTCAAAACCTGAAAGTTAAAGCGTGTGGGCTGAATGAAGTGTATACATTTTTCAAAACAAACGTACTACTGATTCGTAGAAGCTGCCTTTCTGTTCCTTTACATTTGAACCACTGTTTTGCAAAATCTTAAATATCCTGATGCTCTCAGCAATTTCAGATGGGGGAAAGTGTGGTGGAAAGAATTTCCTTCTGTGTTTCAATAGACTTGGAGAGCTATTTGTTGAAAACAGAGGAAGATGGCTGTATTGTGTGAATGACACCTGCAAATTCTCACCTATATTCACTCTCCCAAACACTCGCTCTTAAGAGCTTTTTGAAGATATTAACAGGATGGTTAATGGGCCAGAATCAACACATGGGGGCTGCAGGCAGCCATTCAACTGATCCATGAGTCCTGGCTCCCAGGATAAGCACTGCTGCCGCCTCTCATTTGCAATAGTTAGTCTGCTCCTCTGTTCCTTAAATGACATCAGCCCTCCCAACAGAAGATTAAAACTCACCACATAGAGCCAGATGTTACAACACTTCTTTCTCCCTAGCAGATCAGTGTTGTTAGGAGGCAAGGGATTACTGGTATAAAGGCAAGGCTTCTTATTTCCTATGCTGTTTTCAGAGGGTCTTTTGAATAAACAGTCCTTTTACTCATAATCTTGGAGTTCAGAATGAATGACAGTGTTACTGGTTTAAAAAAAACTAAGATGAGGAAAGCACAGGCACATTTACTCCTTTTGATGGGCAAGACTTTATATTGTTTGCTTTATCAGTGATGAAGGTAATCCAGCTTTCTCCCCAGCCTGGTGCAGAACCCTTGACAAAATATTTAAAATAGATTGATATTAAACTGGGATAAAGAGCATTCCTCTAAGTGACTATCTAGTGCTGTTATATTTTTGATCAACCCAGAGACATCTGGATGATTTTGAACTACCAGTCTTCTACTATGAAGAACAATTTTACTTTCATAAAGACTTCCTCTTGTGTTTCCAATATCATGCTTAGCCTCGGACTGACTTAGCATGTTGCAATAATGAGATGTGCACAAAGCACTGGCATGCACCATTATTGAGATGATTTCCTTTTTGGCTCAGCTAGATTCCTGTTAAAAGTTATACAGATTCTTAAGAGACTAACAAAAGAAGAATTAAAGATCCAGCAGTGGCATGAAGATAAGCCTGATGAAGCTGGTCTTAGGACCTCATGAAATTAAAAGCAGACTTTGTATGAATATATTTATTGAAATACAGCAAGGACGTTTCATTTTACAATGAAGCCAAAAAATCTTAAACTCCTTTCTTGGCCCTAGTCGAATATGTATCAAAATCTCAGCATTTACTTGTTAGAGTGGATTCTTCATTAAATTTGCAGAATAGAGGTTTAGATAAACACAGTTTGATTAGGAAAAAAAAGTAAAACAAAGCTGAAAATTGCATTGAAATTGTTCCTGTCCTGTAATTTGTTACTGTCTAAAATCCATACCATACCTGCTCACATTATGGACTTAATGAAGATGAACCCATAATTTTGTGACTGAGTCCATCCTACAATGCCCTTTTGAATGATTTTGTTAATATCGCATTTGATAGTTCAATATTGAGATTTATTTTCTATAGTCTCCTAACACATTTGCAAGATATATGCGAGCACCTTCCACTGCCTCAGAATAGCAGAAAACCACAAAAGTATAGAAAAAGGCTTTTTCACTGAAGAGTCCTTTCAGAGGCATGTTTGCTGAGTCTGCTAAAGCTCTGAGCACCAAGGTGGATATAGATTTCTCAGAAATTTTGACAGTAGAAGATTATATTATCATTTTCGTGTTAAAATTGGTATCTAAAGAATCATGCTGAAAGGTATATGCAGCTTTATGCAAACCATAAACACCTTTTATCCCTGTTTTGGCCTATCACTGCCCTGCAGCTCTCTCCAAGGTGAAACTTCAGAGCTGTGCAACAATTTAGAGAACGACAACAATAGTGAAAGTGAATAATGATGTATCTAGTCAAAACTGCAACTTGCTTACTTAGCACCACTTTGATTACTGCAGTTATACGAACTGGATTTTAATTGGGCCACTGGATTTCATTCCACTGGTTTTTTTTTAATTTCTTATATCCAGAAGAAAAATAATATGTGGTTCTTGTTTGTTTGCTCGTTTTTGGTTTTGTTTTTTTTTAAAGTAAATCAGGAAAGCCATGTGATTGCAACAATTACTTATATAAAATAAATTTTGTGATTTTTAATAACTATGAATTGGCATATGTCTCACACATCAGCTGAGTAATGGCAAATTCACCAAACTAACATTAATAAAATCATGCCTGGGCACAGAATTTCTCAAAAGCAAAGAAAGGATGACAATGTAAGGAAAAAAATTAATCAATTCAGTTCCCACACTGATGTTCTCCAACTCAAGTACAATCATGTCCTAGCTTAGCATAAAACATGAGATTTCATTTTACAAGCGATGCTGTGATTCTCAAGGTAATAAGGGTAAGGACATTTAGGATCTCTGTGTGTGTGCGAGTTACAAAATGAAGCGAAAGCTTAGTGACATATCCCAGATGAAACCAAATCATTCCTCTGAATTTAATTAACCTGATTCATCAGAACTCTCCATTGATTATATCTGTTATATCTGCAATATATCTATGATTATGGAGTAGTAAATATGTGAAGTTTTTTTAAAATGTAATTCTTGTTCTGTAGAAAATTAAATACTTGAAATTACTTTTCACCATAAATCAAATTGCAAAGTGAACCTCATCATAATAAAATCATCAACAAAGAAAACATTTACAAAGCAAAATCGAAACTTGTAGACAACATATATATATACACAAAATATTTTGAGTTATAATGCTACTTTTACATTTAAGCTTTGTTTAAATTAGGAAATGGATAAAATTTTGTTTTGTATTCACACTATTACTGAGGCTTAAGTGTCCTGCATAGGTGTGATTCAGAAAAACAAAATTAGATTAAGTGCTTATGTAAACAATGGAACAGATCAAAGAATTTTGGTTGCCAAGAAAAATAGTGTAGAGGTTATTATTCCCCTTCTCATTTGGGCAAATAAATAGAAAACTCTCTTCTTCTAAAATGCCAGTTAGCATAAGGTTAAGAACATTTTCATACGACAAATGTCAGTAAGACAAGACGTCTGTGGAGGAAGTTTATCTAGGAATATTCTTCACTAGAGTGGAATGACTGGATGTGACAGATATCAACATTTTACACAATATTTACATAGCTGGTAGTTCAGAATTACACACCAAGTGTCTCTTTGCACTTCTTAAAGTCAGCTGCAGTCTTGTAATACTAAAGCAAATACAGATCTACATGTGATCATTAGCTCTAGTGTCTAGCGGACTAAAAAAACCTCCAAAACCAGAAAACAGACAAAAAGGGGAAAAATCCTCTAAGAAGCCTTTTCATTGACAATTTTCTTTGCTTTCTGCATTGGAGTAAAAGGCAGGCTTTTCTCTGAAAGGTAAAAAGCTGAAAACATATAAAGGTAAAAAAAATATTGAGAGCTAAACTGGAGACAGTGATCAAGGTTTCAAATTCCTTTAGCTTTGTGACACTGCCTGGACTCCAAAGGTCCACTCATATTCAGTGGTACTTCTCAAAGACAGTCTGATTAATTTTCTCCTCTGAATCGTGAGGGAAGTTCGAGTTTATTCTCTTTGCTCACTTCCTATCCCATCCCTTCCTCTCACTGCATTCCAAATCCAAAGATTTACCTCTCCGTGGCCCAAAAGTAAAGATGAACAATGTTTCAGAAATGGTTCAAACATGTCAACACTAATTTTACTGAGAAGTGTGGTTTAAAAACTTCATCAATTTACAGGAAATAAAGAGAACTGTGAGGTCAATTTTTTTTTTTTTTGAAGCTGAAAAATTTAAAACACTATATTTTATAAATTGTATTGCTTTATTCACATTGACTATTTGGATTGTGCTAGATTTTGTAATCTTTTAAGAATGAACACACATTCCCCAGGTAGCTCATCAGTCTCTTAAAAGCTAGAGAGATGATTCATGTCAGAATTATGGAGCTGATTTATTGCATACCTACTCTAAGGAGACAGAAATGACCTTGATAGTTGCATCTGGACTCCTGCAAATCTTTTTCTAATTTTCCACTATTTTATCTCCCAGTGTCTTGAAAAACAGCCACAAAACCCCACAAACCCCTAAGCAGCCCCCAAAATACTACACATACAAATCTTACTGTTCTGATAGGGCTTTGGCTCAGATATTAAACCAGTAAGTGCTTCAGAACAGGTAAACAGCAGAGCAAAGAAACCCTTACAGACATCTTGATCACAGCTGCTGTGCAAGCTACTCTGTAGCACTGGAAGGATTCCCCACAACTAAATATCAGTGAATACATTCCATACTTATGACATACAAATTTCAAGCCTATTTCACTCCCTGAACATAAAAAGAGATTAGAAACATGCATGAATATATGGAGAACTAAATTTTGGAACAAGATTGAAGGAGGAAAAATAGGAATTTCATAAGTGAATTTTGTAGTAGATGGTTCTTTTTTCCTCAGTCATGTCTATGCATAAATGAAATTTCATTTCTCTTCTCATTTACATTCATCATATAGAAAAAGAGGATTGAAAACCAGCAAAACCCAAGCTTTTGCTATGGTAAAATGTGCCTATATATAGTAATTTGATTGCTCATACTTACTGATTTATTTTAGAAAATAACATTCAGAGTTATCTTGATTTTCATACTACATTAAAAAGGTGGGGTATGAAATGAACTTTAAGCTTGCAAAATGAAAAGCAATCAAAGATTGAAAACATTAATCCTCAAGTTTGACAGAGTTTCAGTACTTACCTGTTATGGTAGACTTTAATAACCTCATCATATGCTACCCTGTACTGGGACATCTAACTGGATTTCTGCTCTAGATTTCAAATGCTCCAGAAACTTCAGGGTTTCTTTGAATTTTTGTTTGCTTGCATTCCTTTAAAGATTTTTTTTCTCACAACATCATCCCCAACAACTATTTGCAGATTTTGTTGTATCTATTAATTAGGTTTTGCTCTGGTTTTAGTTTTCCTTCAGTTCAGATTTCAGCTTTTAGTTGTTTCTGAAAGCTTCCAGGGCTTTTCTAGAGCTAACAGCTTCAGTTACCTTCTGGAACAGAGACAGTTGATTAAAAAGGGCCTGCAACTTCTGTCTTTACCTGACTGCTGATTAGGAAAGAACCTATGTAGCTCAGTAGGACTTCAGCTAGTAGGCAATTAGAGAGCCAGGAAGGTTGTGAAGAGCATGATGAAATGTTTCCAGGTAGGATGGGATTCCACAATGATCTAAGGTTTGGTCCTTAATATAAGGAAGATAAATTACATGGAGTGTATCAGAAGTACTGGAAAAACGAAGTTACCCTTATCTAGGTTTGGGCTAGGGGGAGCATTGAACAAAATTGAAGTCAGCATTCATATCTCACTGTAGTTTATTTAAGGGAGTCGTCCACAGAAAACAATCTCTCCCTCAAGGACTAGGGATTTGCAGGCTAGGAAGAAAAAAACTGTGTGATTTCCTAGGAAAATGAAATGAGTTCCTGTTCCTCATGATAAAGACAAATTTAAGGCTAGCTGATGCTTTAAGACTTCAAACTTTAAATTATTACCCAGTGATTCTTATCGCATACATCTGTTGTGGGTACTAGACTATATCTTTAAAAAGTTGTTACATGCCAATTTGTAACAACTGTCTTTCTGCTGAAGTTCAGATATATGTGTATAATCTTTATAATTCTCTAGGACTGTTCTTTATGATAAAAAATCAGTTTTGCTTAGTCTTGCTTGAAAGGTGGTACCTCCTATGCTTCCACTCAGAAATGACCCAAATGACTTGTGCTTGTGCACACGCAGTAATGTGGGAGCATGTGCTATAGCTCATGTCATGAGATGTTTCATAATTTTGGATCTACCTAGTGTTAATATTCATAAACTCCTAATTAAAAAATATGAACAAGACTATTCTGGTAATAACGAATAAACTGTTAAAATCACTGGTCAGACAGTAAAAAGACCTATTAAAACTGTTATACCATGTCTGATCTTAATATATATGATATCTATCCAGAATTTGAGGTTTCAAGTTCTATAATGCTGACATACCAGCATGCAGCAACTTGCACCCTGGTGTTCCTAATGAATGAAAACAAAATAAAATTTTAAAAAATAGTGCACAAAATTGCACAGCAGAGCAGGCCAAATAAAATTTGGAAACACTCTCAACAGGTGGGCAGGCTATTCTTCTAAAGTTACTTGATAGGCCTGCCTTGAAGATGGAATTTATTTTTCCAGTAACTCCCATCCCCACTCCCACCAAAAAAACAAAGCACATTTTTCCTCAGTCGGAACAAAAGGTTACAGTATTTCAAGAGCAGAAAAACGATGAAAAAATAATAAAAAAATACCCTTAAGTTTCTGCCTTATTCTTCAGGCTGCCTGGGTACGTGATGACTGCTCTCTGACTCATTAGGCTGCTATGTTGTCTGCAGCAGAACCGGGCATGAACGAGTTAGCTGGTGTGGGGCTGGTCATGGTTTACAAGCAACTTCTTGGAGCTGTTTCAGGCTGTGCAGAGATAAGCAGTTCGAGAAGCCAACTTCAGGGAGTGCCAATAACTGACCTAATTAAAAGTTCACCTCTTAAGCAGATTGGTAGCTGAGCACACAATGATGGGGCAGCCGAGGAGCCCACCCATGGGCAGCTGAATAGCCCAAGCCACGAGGCATGCAGACAGAGCATGTACAATCATTTAGTCAGGCCACATGGCTGTTTATTAACAAACCTTTCTACGAAGGTTAGGCATGAGATACTGAGATGTCTGATGTCCTGAAATTCCCGAGCTTTCCTCAGCAGGGTAGAGTCTAGATTACCAAGTCTCCCTAATCATCTTTTCTGCTGTGAATGTCTGTCATGATTTCAGGCCAGAACAACTCAAATTTGGGCATTTTGTTTTGTTGGGCTGGTTTTTTTCTGCTGATGAAGCCTGTAAAACTGGCTCAGTGCAGTGTCTGATGACCATCAGGGTTTGCACAAGGGAAGCACCTCGAGCACACACATGCAGCTGGGAGTGTGAAGGGCTGAAATCACTGCTTAGGGTCTCTTGGGAACTTCTTGCCATTACAGCACTCTTCAAGAAGGCTAACATGCAAACATGATAGAGGGCTTTCTGCTTGTGATTGGCTCCCCCAAATTAGTCAGAGCTTCAGGATGAATCTCCTTGCCCACCTTCCTTGCAGTCAGCATAGCACCACATCAAAAGGAGTTTCTATCTCTCACATTGTTTTATTAGAATAGAAAATAAACCAAAGTAGCTTCTGAAATATGTAAAAATACAGAGCATGAATGCCAATTGCTCTGCTGCTCACTATGTCCTAATAGGGTAAGCCATTACCCTCGGATCTTGTATGTCTCAGCTTGCAATCTCAGCTGGTTATCTGGGTTGTAGCAACCTCTGCAAAGCTCTGATGGTGTCCAGGAGAATTTCCTTCCTGCAGCTCTGAGCTGCTGTTGCCTTCTTTCTGATGAGGCCCCTGCTTTCTCTTCTCATGCTTTGTCTTTCATCTACTACACTTCTTGAACTAATGGTCCCTTGTGAATCCCATAGAGAGCACCTTCTTCTTATCCTTCCAGAAGATGACCCGTGACCCCTTCCATGTGTGGCAGCTAGAACTTAAGAGTACTACGGAGCTTCCCTGTCCAGCCAAAACCCATTCATAAAGTGTAGTACATAACATACATAGTTAAGTGAGTAGGCAGATAAAAGTAAAAGCTTCCAATCAGCTAAAGACTGGCCCTCCAGAAAAGAAGGATAAACGTTGAAAAAGGCAGTTACTGAAGTGCTGATGTAAAGGAAGTGTCAACTGTTTGGATGTACTTGTATGCTGACATATCACAGCCTGCTGAAGCCATTTTTTTGGCAAACACACAGGAGGTGGTGACTCCACGAGCTGTTCAGTTGATCTAATAACTTCCTGCTGCTGAAAAGAAGTAGTCCCATTTCCACTTCATTCTCCCATCTTTGATTTGTAGCTGTGTGGTCCTGTCCTCTTTTTCCTGGGTTTTCATGCCAGCTCCTGCATTCCCTGGGCCCTCTCAAGAGCCACGTAGCTCACTAGAGTAGCAGCAAAATGTAAAAGTGTTTATTTTCTGGCTAAATTTGTTGCTTTGTGAGTTTGTGAGGTTGATCAGCTCATGAAGGAACTTGGTCAGTCTTTGTCCCAGGGCAAGGTAAGTAACGGAGGAAGCTTGTAGAAGCAAGGAAGGGAAGAGAAGTGCTGCCCATCCATTTTCCCACAGAAAGTCAGCATCTTGCTCAGCTAAGTAAGGAATTGAAGTCTGAGGTGTAAATGATTCCCATGGTTAATACACTAGGGCACAGAAGAAGGAAGACAAGGAATTTTAATAATAATAATTTTAAAAATTCTCCGTAAGAGAAAAAAGAAAGATATCAGACATATCACTGTGTTTAAAAAAAAAACCAAACAAATAAGTAGCCTGCAATAGGATTAAGAATAGATGCTAATAACAAATAGACATTAGAGGATAAAGTTCTAGGACTAGTATGTACAGTTATTACTGTAAGATTCCCCAACAAACTGCCTGAAGAGTGAATTATTTTCTCTGGACATCTTGGCAAACCTTGAAGAAATTGATTTTTCTAAGAAGTTGCACTGAATTAAATAATGTAGAATGATCATATATAAGCCCTGTTCTATGGTTAGGAGTCCTGCATAGAAGAAAAGGAAAGTTAGCAGTAAGTGGCTAAGTGCATGACATGGCATTGATTAATATGCGAAACACCCCTTTCTTCAGGTTTCTAGAGTCAGTATTATGCTGCTATTAAAAACTGTGTATTAATACACATAATTTATATAGTATGAACAAATAAACACTTGCACCTCTTTTTTTTAAAGGTACTGTATGATATGCGGTTTATCACTGGTAAAGACAACACTCAAAACATTTCACAATAACAGTTTTATAATAATATTGATGCATTTAGTGCTCCCCTAATTACATTCATTGCCAAGTTTGAATATAGGTGCTGAACACCTGGAAAAGTGATAAAAAAAATCACTCTGACATTTGCTTATCACAATGTACTCATTTAAAGTGTTTCTATATTCAAAGATACTACTGTGTAAATAGAGCATACTAAGCCCAGCTTGGTTCTGGATGATTCAGTTTGCTGTGAATGATTGCCAAGGCAGACTATATTGCCCATCCCAGTTTCAACCTGCCCTAATTCCCTTTATGAGTTTATTATTTAGTGCTGGTTTAGTGCTCAGAGAGACCCAAACAGGAAGCCTCTGGACATTCTCTCTTCATGAAGTGGGTGTGATGGAGTTCTTTAGAGAAAACAAAATATGATCCACCTACAGATCATGTTAGGCCAGCTCCCCAATTTCCTCTAAGAACAGAGGCTTTTGTTGCCTTAGTTACTGGAACAATCTATTAGTCAACAGCAGAATCCCAGTCTCCAGACAGAACACCCTTCTGCATTTTTCATGGCAGAATAGGATGGGAAATATCTACTTTTCTATTTTTTGTTGTAAAAAGGAAAAAAAAAAAGTTATGCAACTCTGACGAAAATAAAGTAATTTTTTAGAAAAGAATGTCTTGCAAAAAAAAAAATCTGCAAGGTTATTGAATAGAGGGACATTGGTAGACTGTTAGAGCTTCCACTAAAGCAACATTCCTGGAATCTTTATTTTCTGTTCCTTTCTTAACAAGGAAAAGAGCAAACACAGGATTCTGCATGCTAAGTTGCAAAGCTTAGACAACAGCAGCTGCATTTATAGAGCCAGATAACTGAAGCTCATCTGAAACTCATAGATGCTCCAGTTAGGATTTTAAATTGTTCATCTCATCACCAGAGGTGTAGCCATTGTAGTAGTGCTATCATCTATTTTTCCTTGGACGCAAATCTGGAAAACACAATCCATCTGTTTCCCCTGTGAGGCATAATCAAGTTCAAATTCTTTCCTTTAGTTTTGAAAACAAGAAGTTCAGTACAGTGATACTTGGGTGATAACTTAGACTGAAATAGGTGTCCAAAATAATAATTTTCAATATAGAGTCCCCAAATACTGATGGATTCCTTTCTTTCCCAGAATGGTGTGATGTACGTTACTGGTTCTTTGGCTAAGCCATTTCAGGTTCTACCCGAAATATTATCTCACCTTGTGTGACCATGGACTCCCTTGCCCTGCTAAATTGTTCTTGCATCCTCAGATACTGCTCGCTGATAACATTTTTTTTTCGTGGGATTTTTGTGGGATTAAGGTCTGGTCATTTCAACTCTGTGAGCTGATAGTAGAGCAAGATGAACATCAGCACCAGAGCAATGAAGGGCTCAGGGTGGCCTGCTGGGACGGCACGGCTGAGGTTAGGGTGAGTTCAAGGAGCCTGAATGCGAGAGTAATGCCATAGAAATACTTAGGCAAATCTAAATGAAAAAGCAAACATTTTCTACCATATGTCATTGCCTGCAATGGAGACCTAGTCAGAATGCTGTTAATTTGTGTGCTTTTGAGTACATTAAGAATTTTCATTTAGATTAATTCAGATTTTAGGATGTAATAGCTAGAGTTCTATAAGAACCTCACGTTATTGTAAATCAACATTGAAGTTGAGAACACTAACATGTAATTGTAGAGCATTTTAATAAGTCTACTTTTTACTTATGCCATAGTACTAGTATAAACTCTGCATATTAAGAGAGTGCCCAAGTCTACTTCACCAGTAACAACATTTTAAAATGCTTGTGTATTGTTCAGCTTAAAGTAAAATATTTTTATTGGTACTTCCAGTAATTTTCTGACATTTATGCACTACAGTATTGTTACATTATTCAAACAGAAGAATATTGTTTAACTACATCCCCTGCTGTTGTTTAAATGACAACATATTAAATACAAGTATCACAAATGTGCATTACTTCAATTATTTTAGTGTCTATTTCTATATAGAATTATAGAATCATAGAAACTCCAGTCCGTTCAACATCTCCTCATAAGACTTGTTCTCCAGCCCCTTCACCATCTTCGTTGCCCTTCCCTGGATGTGCTCCAGGACCTCGCTGTCTTTCTTGTAGTGAGAAGCCCAAAACTGGAGAGACGCAGCCTGCTAGAGGGGCACCATCACTTCCCTGGTCCTATTAGCCGCACTCTTTCTGATCCAAGCCAAGATGCCAGTGGCCTTCTTGGCCACCTGGGCCACTGCTGGCCCATGTTCAGTCGCTGTCAACCAACACCCCCAGGGCCCTCTCCTCCAGGCAGCTTTCCAGCCACTGAAGAGCCCGTAGTGCTGCACAGTTATACAAAAAAGATGCGGACAGGATGGAGAGGATTCAGTAGAAGTGCCGCTAAGATGATCAGAGGACTAGGAAACCTACCATATGCTGTAAAGCTGAGAGAACTGGGTTTATTCAGCCTTGAGAGAAGAAGGCTTAGGAGAGCCCTTATTATCGTGTAACAGTATTTAAAGGGTGTCTACCGAGAGGGTAGAAACTCCCTTTTTACGCAGTCACACAGAAAAGACAAGGGGTAATGGGTATATGTTGCTCCTGGGAACATTTTGATTGGATTCCAGAAGAAACTTTTTCACCATGAGAACATTGGAATGGTCACCCCAGGGAAGCGGTGGATCCTGCGACACCGGACACTTGTAAGGCTCAGCTCAACAGGGTTCTGGGCCATCTCATTTAAACTATGTATCAGCTAAAAAGGTTGGACCTGATGGTCATAGAATCATAGAGTCACCAGGTTGGAAGAGACCCACTGGATCATCAAGTCCAACCATTCCCATCAATCACTAACCCATGCCCCTCAGCACCTCGTCCACCCGTCCCTTAAACCTCTCCAGGGAAGGGGACTCAACCCCCTCCCCGGGCAGCCTGTCCCAGTGCCGAGGTCCCTGAGGTCTCTTCCAACCCGGCACTCCATGATTCAGTGGCTTAGCGATTTTGGGGGATGAGAAGGGAGCCGGGACACACAGCGGGTAGGTGACCTGCTCATCTCCCAGGAGCAGCCCACGCAGATTAAAAAAAAAAAAAAAAAGAAAAAAAGCCAGGAAAACCTCCAAAGCATGACGATTCACAAAGAAATAAGCCCGAGGCTTTCCCCAAAGCCGCCTTCTCGGCCCGCGGGGCCCCGGGGAAAGGCCCCCGGGGAAAGGCCCCCGGGGAAAGGCCCCCGGGCCGGGGCCGGGTCCAAGGCCCGAGCGCTGGGCTGGTCCCGCCCGCCCGCGGCCATGGGCACCGCGCCGGGACAGCAGCTCCGCGCCCTCTTCTACCTCCTGCCCCCCGCAGAGAGCTCCTTCCCGGCGCTGGACGACGTGCCCGACTACGTGGGGAAGGTGAGAGCCCCCTCCTCCCCTCTCCTCTCCGTCTCCCCCCCCCCCCCCGCCAGCATCCTTTGCCGTCCCCTCCGCCCAGCACGGTGACGGCTCTAAGGCACCTAAATTCAGATTAAATCCCTCTCGACTGGCCAGTTTCGCTTCTGGGCTCTCTGCAAGCTGCCTGTGCAGCCGTGCACCCTGTTTAAATCTATTTTAAATGAAGGCTCGGATGTTTTTTCCGGATAGGAGGAGTTAGTTTTCAGAGAAGCACCCCAGCTACCTGAGGGCTGATGCTCAGGGCGTTGGTGCCGCGGGATGTCGAGACAGAGGCCTGAACCGAGGACACCAGCGAACACGATTCTGTGTTCGGCTGTCAGGTCTCTGTGTGCCCTTAAGGCGAGCGCTACAAACTCAAGGAAAGAAAAATAATAATAATAATAAAAAAATCTGTTTAAAATAAGAAAATAAAGATTGTTTAAGAGTGCGAGAACAAATGTTTGCGTTGGGACGCTGCTGTCTCCTGAAGCTCCAAGGCGAGAGTACAGAGGTCAAGGGCGAGAAGTTCCCTGTCAGCAGGCAGCAGCGTGTTCCTCCCTCCCCTCCTGCCCTGCCAGCTTTCCCACTTAAATCAAGGTACCTCTGCACCCTTCTCCCTTTCCTATTGCACACACCTTGGTGCCAAGCTCCAGCTGAGCCTCAAACCTATGTGAGCTTTTCATGGAGACAGCAGATTAACACTGTTTTGCCCTCGTCGAAGTAAATTCAGTCCAGACCCACGCTTTTTACAGAAGGATTCTGTTAGCTTTGACTAACTCCTCTGCCAGGTAAACCTTGGACTGTTGTGCAGAGGCTGCTGTTGGGTAGCAGTGGGGGTTAGATGGGTTGGGCAGAGCACTGCAGCCCTGTCAGCAGCTTTCTGGGAATCACAGTTTGCCGCAGCTGATGGCTGTTATCAGCGAGTGTTGCCCTCCTGGACAGGGTAAGCAGACAGCTGCTGCGAATCCAGCCTTTGCATGCAGTGTCTGCTTTCCTCAGAGGCATTTTGCAATGGAGCCATAGCCTCACGATCAAGGAAGACTGTCCAGAGCTTGACAGTTTTGACTAGTCAGCTAAGCTCTCCCTTCAGCTATATTGCCTATCTCAATTCCTTTTACTGTTCCCACATTGCCAACCACGTATCATTCTCTTTTTGCCAGCAGCATTCCTTAACATCCCTGGGCTTTCCTCTTCTGTGCAGACCTGTGCGAGATTTATCTCAGACCTTGGCCAAACCTGGAACTACTTTTACAGGGCACGAAGCTACAAAAGTTTGTGGAAGTTTTCTTGATAGTTCTTTGCATTATAAAAATGCCTGCAGGCTTTTGCTGTTGTAGAGCACCAATGGGATAAGTTTGTGAGGAGTACATACTTAGCAAAAAACTACACTGAAAAATGTTTCCCATTTCAGTTTTACTTTCCTATAATTGCTGTCTTGGGTTAGTTGTACTAGAATCGCCTTCCTTAGTGCATTTGTTGCCAGAACAGATCTTTTGATGCTTTACTAAGTGGGTGTGTAGAAGTGTTACAGTGGTATAACTGTCAACTCTATGATTTTGAGCCTAATCAGTGTTCATACTTTGTCTTTCTGGCCATGTGCTTGAGGGTCGATAGTAACTATCTACAGTCCTTCTCCACTACTGTTGATTTGACCGACTGTTCTGGTAGCATTTGTTGGACTGTTTAGGGAACACCTGCAACAGGAGCAGATCCATGTGATTCCACAGAGCTAGATATAATAGTGACCTGATGAGCCATTTAATGGGGACTTGAAGTGATACCCTGTTGAGTTGGTACAAATACACAAGTACCTGTCTGAGCACAGACCAGCACAGAAAAAAAAAACATTTCTAGTGTAGAGCTGGTAATAAACTAAGGCCTCAGCTCAAGCAAGTAATTCTAAAAGACAGTAATGATGATGCAGGTGTGAAATAAACTAGTGATTACATTAGTGTCACCTAAGCAATGTGTTTGGGGTTTGTTTGGCTCAGCCACTGTATGGAAGTGAGATTCGGATGTCAGATCTGTGATCTATCATGTATTGGAGGAGGGTATTTCTAGTAGATCACATGGCTACACCTGTAGGGATATGGACCTAACGTTAGGCAGGTGACAGCATCTCCTAATCACTCAAATACTCATGTTTTTAGTGCTCTGCGAAATTGAGCGCTTTGGTGAATTACAAAATATGTGCATTTCATAGGTTTACCTCCTTCGAGCTAGAGTCAGCTGTGCTGTTACGTCTGGGCAGCAAATGACAGCACTGGGTGAAGCAGCTCTGATTTTAAAAGCAGAATAACTTGTGTGGTGTACTTTCTGTCTGTGGTCATATTACTTCCATTTTCAGAGGCAGGACAGCTCCCAGTCCCTGCGTCCTTCTCTATATGTTGGCAGAGCTGTATGTGAAGGTCCCCACGTCCTGTAGCTGAGAGAGAGTAGGACTTTCAAGTTATGAGTTAGTTATTCGACTAAACCACAAGCTAATGCAAATATCCATTTAATATTTCTGGTGATGGGTAAAGAGAAAGAAACTGGAAACAGAGATTAAAACAGGCTAGAAGACATCAAACAGGATCCAGCATCTTTCTCTGACCTGTGATGCCAACAGAGGCTATTTCTTAACTTTGTGCCATACTGTTTGTAGGTGTAGTCCATGAAAACTTTTGCTACCGATCCTCAGGTGTTCCCTTACATGTCTTGATTGTAATTTTAACTTAAACAAAAAAGGAAAAAAAAATAATATAGTTAGGCTAGTGAGACTACTATCTATATTATTGACTGTATCCTTTCTTCCTCGATTATTTGCATTATCCTTCTGCTGTCTTACAGCTGTTTGGGACGGGGAGTGCCTTTTCCTTCTGTTTGTATAGCATTTAGCACAGTGTGATCCTGCTCCATGACAATGGCTGTTAGGTGTTATGGTCATATAAATAATACGTACTAGTTTTGACATTGTTGATCCCTTTGATCTGCTTTGGACAAAGCTTAATGTGGGTGTGTGAGAGAGAGCAGTAATTTCTTAGATACCAAGAGCTATGCCATAAATCTTCTTTTCACAAGCTCCTTAATGGGCAGGAGGTTAAGGCTGTCTGAACGTTTCTCTATCCTCCTTGCTAGGACACTCTCTATTTGTGAGTCAAAAAGTGCTGTCAAATGCTCGGTTGTCTCACAGCTTCACAGTGGGAAGAAAATATTTAATGCAGTCAATGGGAAAGAAGTTATGGTAGTACACATTAGAATGAAGTCAAGTATTTTAACCTTTTCAGAGGTTGCTAGGTAAAGTGAATTGCCACGTAGAATACAGGCATTGTATATTTCCTATTCACTGTTTTCATTTCATGAAGAAAGCATCCCACTTTTTCTGTCCCGAGCTCATTGAGTTTGTTGTGCAGTTTCTGGTATTCCAAAATTCTGAACTGCTTGTAGTCTGTGCTGGACCTGGCTCCTAATATCGAGGTCAAGTGTTTCTGAGGGGTTCTTTATGAGTCCATTCTTACCTCTGTGTACAGCTGTGGTCATCAACCTTTGTTTGATAAGTTAGTCATCTGTTCTTTATTTATATCTAATACAAAATTTACATTAATAGTCTTGTCTACTTAGAAATGAGGCAGCTACAGCAAAACAAGGAGTGTTTATATTTTCATAGAATGTTTCAATGATTTCAAAAGGAAGGTCATGGGATATGGTAGGTTTTTCTTTCTTTCTTTATGTATTATTGATTTCAAATATCCAAAGATTTACCACATTATTTTTCTTGGGTGCTGTTTAGGCTTTGCCCATAGCTCTTTCTTTACTTTCAAAGGTTTTTATATCATCAGTTAGTCTGTATCCTAAACAGACTTTTGGACATCTAAAATGCTAAGAGCAATCTAGGCATCTAAATTAAAAAGTGCCACGTTGATACTAATCTCTGTTCATCTGTTATTGTAACCTAACCCTTAGCTGCTGAAGTTTATGAACTTTTGCATTTCCTAGACGCTATAAATCTCTTGCTGCTTGCATGGTTTGAATCATCCGATTCTTCTTCAACTCAGCAATCTGGTCTATATCCATCTTAGTCTCTTTAGTGTCTCAGCCTGGTAGGAATTCCTGGATCATATCTCACTCGGCAACAAAAATGAGCACCTTCCAAAGTGCAATGGCATTTGCAGAGGCAACATGCTTCTTCCATTAAAATGTTGTATAGGTAGGAACAGCCTGTCTTCTACCGCATTGTAGCTTGGAGGGTTTAAGTCGGTGAATATGTATTTGCAGGTCACTTGAAAGGGGCAGCAGAAGATTAACAGGGCAGATTTGGCAGTGCGATGCCTCCCATAATGGTCCAGCAAGTCTCACTGATCTTGTGTTTCTCTGGCTCTGCAAAACATTCTCGGAATGTTATACCTTAATGCCACAAGGAAGGAGCTGCCATTCTGAATGTTTCCAAGGTCACCTAAAAGTTTTCCACAGAGTGAGGGAGGCAGCTGAAGAAATATTTCATGTGCACAGAGATCTGATGGAAGTAAAATAGCTGCTTCCTATTTTCCTTGCCACAAGCCTTCTGGATTTTGGTGGTAGTGGCTCATATGCTGCCGCTACCTCATCATTCCTATCACCCACAAAGTTCATGGGCTGCCAAGACACGAACATCAGTAAAAGACATCAGTAAAAGACACCTTCTTCCACTTACTATTACTCAATCCTTTCTTCTTGCCGTTGCTGATGCAAATTTGCAAACAGCTGTAACAATCTTTTTGCAGTGATAAAACATGGTATTATCACAATAATGGTATCAGTCCTGCCACTAGTCACAGCCATACCTTTCTCTACTGGATGGTGTTCCTGTGCATTTTCACCTTGCTGTTTGATCTGGGATGCAAGATGGACGACAGTGTGAATTGAATTCTAGACTGAAACAGTGCTGTGAGTGAAAAATGTTCCAGTCTCAGTCAATGTTATACTTTTTTTCAGAAAGGCAGAAAATTATTTTACAGTTATTACAACCCCAAATAAAAAAGGGAACATTGTATCATTGCTAATTGGCCTGGAAAAAGGACCATGTTGTATGGCTTAAATTGGAATGGGCTGCATAGTTACTGGGTTCTCTGGTGAAAACATATACAGAAGAGCTGTTCTTATCTGCAGCAAGAAGCATGGCAACAGAAATACCAAGTACAAAGAAACTCACTTTAATATCTCTTTCAGATAATATTGTTAGGTGACAAATTCAATGGTTGAACACATGAAAGAACTGCTTACATATCATATAAAAAGCAGTTTCTGTTTTACCTTGTGGTTAGAGAAGTCCACAAATGTTGCTGCTCTAACTGATTTACTTGAACATGAGAAATACACGTTTGGAAAGACACTTGTGTTGTGTTTTAATCCCATGTAGCAATTTAGGTGCAGAAGATAGAGAAGAAAATAGCATGGGTGGAGGTTAGAGTGCTGGATTTATACTGGTTTTCTGGATTGATTAAATAGTGTCATTGGTTGTTCTGATTTATAATCTCCATGTGGAGCTTCAAGGCTAGTAAGGTTCCAGGCAGCTCGAGAATTATCTGGCTACATAAACTACTGTTAGGAAAAGTGGATCTAGTTCTACTTGCGTTGTGACTTCTTTTCTTCAAACTTTTTTTTCAGAGTATTCCATTCTTTGTTGCTTTTATTGGGCTGGAGTTTGTTGTCAGCTGGTTTCAGAAGCGTAAGCTGCCAGGTCGGATCAACGATGGCATAAGTTCTCTTTCTTTAGGTATCCTGTCTCGACTGCCAGAGTAAGTATACATGTTATATTACCTAAAGGTTGGTTTTAATCACTATGAAGGAAGAAGGGAGAATTATTTATTGGAGTTGTTATTGCTAATCCAAAACGACTGTAATGATCCAGGCATCTGGATCTTACTTTGCTAAAATGTAGTAGCATCAAGAGTTTATATGTCTTTTCTAATCTGTAAGGCTAAATATGACACTTGCATGATATTTTCCAGCACAAATTATATTCACCTATATTTGATATTGGCTGTCACCTTTTGCCAGTTCTGGGACTTTAGCTGACTTGATCGTGTCTTATGTTAGACTATGTTAGAATCTGAGTTGTTTTTTCAAGAAATATGTACTGTGGGTTACTAGATGTCCCGTAGCAGGGAATCCAGAAAATTCTTTGTATAAATTTCTCTAAGTATTTTTCAGGAGCTTTAATTACTTCTAAGGAATATCATGTCTGCCTTTGCATGATGTGAGCTTCCAGATGATAGATTTTATTACATCTTTTCTGTTAGAATGGGATTACATTTCTATTCCCTGTGTATGAATTTGCATATTAACATCAAATTGCAGATAATCTGTTCATTACATGAAGAAAAAATTCTATTATTTGAATTTGTCTGTATGCTATATTTTCAAGTCTTCCAATTATTCTCACAGTCCTTTTTCAGAATCCTCTGCTGTTTTCAGCCTTCTTGGTGCTGATGTCTCAAGTGCACTCTGTATTTCAGAAATTACTACATGTGCCAAACAATGAAGTAATTTGTTCTGAATTTCTACTACTTGTTCCTCCCTTTATATGTCCCAGATCCTTTGTGTGTTCATCCCCATATATTTTTTTAGATTCTGTGGCTTAACACTACTCATGCACGGGCAATATGATCTTATATTTGGCCACGCAGAAATATTATACATTTGGTCACCCTGAAATAGTTTGAATCCATGAAATGTTGTCTTTGGTACTTGGACACCTCTGGTTTTTGTCATGGTAAATTTTACTAGAAATCTTGTTTTTCAGTCCAGGTTGTTGATAAAATACATTAAAAGAGCGTGGCAACAAAAAATTATCCCTTCTAACAAGTTATACCCTAAAATGGTGTTGGAGCCCTATTTTTCTGAAATGTGTAAATCACCTGCTTTTTAACATATGAACATTTGACATTTAGTTGATTTTTTCTCTTTTAGAAAAAAATTTAATCAAGAAAAGTTTTAACAAGGTCTATGTCTGTGCATTTAAATTAGGTACAATGACAATTTGTGATTGATTATCTTGGTTATCAGTAGTAAATGTAATGGATGAAGTCTTTAATGGAGTTTAGTAGATAAATAATGTAATTTAGAGATACTCTCTGAAACTATTCCTATATCTGCAACTAAGGCATGAGCTTTCAGCATGAGAAATATTAAAACATAAAATAATGTTTAAGTGCTTTGAGAATTTCATGAAGCTGTTCTTGCTGCTGATGTACAACCTATATTCAAATGATTTTGTTGCTTTTTATGTGACTTGTGAGCATAATCTTGAAGGAGAAGCATTTGATTTTCCATTATATTTTAAGCTGTAATAAATATTTATTGATACATTAGGCTTTTGTGCACCATCACACAAATCTGATAAAGACTTATTCTAGTTTGCCTGCAGCTAATATTGAAATATTTAAAATGTCACTTCTTCAGCTTAACCCAGAATTTCTAGACAGCTATACAATTCACAGGTTTACCATGCAAAATACTTGTTTTTTTAATCTGAAATATTCAGGACAGTTTAAGTTGAACAAGGGGACTGAGATACATGTAAACTAATGGTTTTGTGAGGCCTTTTGGCTTTATTTTAAGAATACTAAAATACTTCAGATGCACTTACTCCTGGAACAAATGCTCTCTAAGAAAACTATTGTTGCATGTGTAGAATGCAGCTTTGCAAAGTGCTGAGTAGTTTTATTATTTTGGCACTTGGTACTTTGCTGCAGAATTTGGCTTGTGGGCTATGCAGTTTTCTTTTGAATACTAATTATTTTGCAACTTTGTTTCAACTGAGCAAACCAAATGATCCTTAAGGACACAAACTTCACAGGCAAATCTGCAGGATCAGTAGCTTGTTTATAGCTGCACCAGCACAAGAAATCTCTTCCAGGTTGCTTGTGTGGCCCTCATGGCTAGAAATGCAAGACCCAACTCAGAAGTTCTTTCCAAAAAAAGTTCTGTAAAGCTTTTAATTTTGTGGCTGAATGTGAAAATAGCAGGTAAAACCCAGACTTTCTGAATTTTTTAATTGCATGTTAATATTAGAATTATAGTGGTGACTGCTTAGTGTAACACCTCTTTTTTGTAAGTAAGAGGAGTTGTGAATAACTGACTAGCTAAAAGGGCTTGAACTTTAAAAACAGAACAGTTTACCCTTCTGTCTTTTGCTTCCATGGTGTGAAAGAGCTGGGTCAGAAAAAAAAAAAAAAGAAAGAAAAAAAAAAAGCACATGCGAAATCTGTTGCTAAGACTTTCACTTCAGGCTTTCCCTTTCAGGCTAAAAAAAAAAGTAGGGAAAGCTGACAGAAACTGCTAAAACAATATTTCAGCAGAACCCACAGCATCAGGGGAAATAGTAGTGCAAATCATTAACAGCTGAAGGTTAGATTAACACACCATTGATTGTATCCTCTCCCAGGGACTAATTTTCATTTTCTCAACTAGCAGCAATGGTTTGCCACTTCCTTAAAAAAATCTGTGGTTAAATCTAAAATGGTGGGCTTCGGTCTATTAGTTAGAATGGAGTTTCAGATGCATCATTGCAAAGAGGTCTGTACATTTCATGAAAAAAATAGGTGTCACAGACCATATTCAGCCTTTGAGTATGTTTTTCCATTTCACAGTCTGTGTAACAGAACTACTACATATCTTGAGAGAAAACAATATTTTTTCAGTGTTTCTCAGTTAATTGTTGGAGAAAATGCAAATTGTAAATTATTGATATTCATATGGAAATATTAAAAATGTAGGTGCAAGAGGAAAGGTTTAATTGGACAAGGCAATGTGTTTTGGTTTTACACTTATTAGACTCAGCAGTATATAGTAAGTTGAATTAATTTGTGTGTACATATAGTCTCTTGTTAAATAGCCCATACATTTCCTAAATATGCTTTTCTCTGCCTTAATGCATACTATGCATTCCTCTGCATGTCTGAATACTAAATGTTATATGCAATTAAAAGTATTTTGGGGGAAAGGGAGAAATTTGAGTTTCTAAGCTTAATCCTGGCATCCTAAATGTTGATGTTTAAAAAAATTTATGAGAACTTTTATTCTAAATAAATAAATAACATTTCTAACTAACCATTGCGAATAGACTTGAAATGCTGCTTTAAAAATATTCTCCTAAGACAAAGTTTATTTTGGGTATAAATATCCACTATACAAGTATGTGCATTATTTCACATTGGCCCATTTCTTCTTTTAAAGCAGCAGAACACAGATCAAATAAAAAAATGTTTGGGGGATACCTGAGGTAGGTACATTTTAAACTACTTGGGAAAGTTCCACTCTTGATGGTTATGCTCAATTGCCAGTTTTTAGTGTTCAACTCTGCAACACAGTCATACAGTGTATGAGTCCGTGTGAGTGTGTATATGTATCTAACAAAGTTTTTTTCAGTCAAATCTGCAATGTACATCTCAATTTCTAAAGAACATTACAATTTTTATATATTATTTACTTTGGATTTTGAAACAGAGGAGGTTAAAGTTCTCTGAAGTGCTACTGAACAGCACGAAGGATTGAGAAAAAAGCTTTTTGATTACTCCATTCTCTTATGGATCTTATTGCACAGGAGCAATAATTGAATCAAAGGAGTACAAAACCTGTTTTTCCTGTAAACCAGTGTCATACTTCATCTGGTTTTTAAATAATCTTTTTCCAAAGGTTAGATTGAAGGGGCAGTTTCGTGTAGATTTTAGGCCACTGCTGCTGCCAAATGAAGCACCTTTGACTGACTCTACTTCTGATTGCTCATTCCTGTGTCTGCACCTCCTCTTGCCTCTGCCACCATCAGTGTTTGTGTTAACTTGTGCTGAAGTGGCCCGGGAAGCAGATCCAGGAAAACACCCTCCCTAATCATGTTAAACTGCATCAATTTTTACTGTGCGAAGTCATGTACCAGAACAAGAAACAGGCTTAGTAAAAAGTAGTCAGGGTTGCAGGATAAAAAAATGCTTAATTTTTTTGTTGTAGCATTACTGAGTTATCAGCCTTAAAATGTATGTAGAATTTCAGTCTGAAACCAGAAGTTTTCACTTCTTAAGTGTAACAAGATGCAGAACTGATTAGAACAAACTTAGTTCAAGTTGGTGCAAGCAGTTCACAACTCTGTGGAGCTGCTAGTGTCCTGACAGAACACAAAATACTTGCCTGCATGGATTTATCCATTAAAAGTATGCTCTGGTTTCCTGAAGTATATACTAAATACGTCACATATAACTGTAGAAAATTATAATCTCATAGATCAGTGATTACACGTCTTGGAAGAAAATTTGGTACATGCAGTTTCACATAAATTGTATTTTCACTTCAAGACTTCTTAGGTATATTTTTTTTTCCTCCACATCTGCTTGTCTAAGGCTTTGGACAGATGTTTATTTAGAGCATGGTCAGATGTGTTGCTTCTGATCCAGCTGCCCCCTCAGATCTTCCAACATAACTGCACATTTAATTGCTCCCTAACCCGGTCCTGACAAAGTGATCCAGCTAAAAGCAGAAACAAAAGCCCCCCAAGAACTATAAAAGAGGTGTTTAAGCTCAGCTGCATTCATTTTGACAGAGCCAGGTCAAGGAGCAACTATGCACGCAATTACGTTGGCAGGTCTGAGGGCTGGTAACCACCACACATAGGGCAGTGATGAGCAGTCAGGGCTAAACTGGAAAGGTAATCACTTAACCTGGTTAAATGAGAAGTAAAGCTTCCGTCCCATGCCTTGCTATGCCATGCCCCTAAACCAACCTAAATTCTGAGCACTTGCACTTCTGTCCTTCCTATACTCATTTACGTAGTCCTCCCTTTCACTTGTGTCAGTTCAGGTGCTTGTCTGACCCTGTGCAGAGGTATTTCAGTTCCCTGGGAGAAAAAAGGTATTTGCTTAAGGCAAAGAGTCAGGCAAGTGAGTGGGAATGTGGTAACCAAGAGCTGGATCGGCTCAGGCTTCACTGAACCTGCAGTCACAACCTTGCCTGCAGCAGCGAGCCATGGCAATTCGTGACACCACCTGTCAACAGATTCTTCAAAAAAATAGGATGTTAACAAGCCTGGAGAGACAGAATTTACTCACCTCCCCATTTCTTCCACTCTCCAAATAGTGCTAAGCAATTACGTATTTCATAGGAGCATCACTGTGGTCATGTACACTGCTAATTCTTCCCATGTTTTGCCAAAGGTCACAACCTTCACAGTGCTGTCAGAACAGGTTTTGAAATGACTCACTAATCTTCTGTAGGTAAAGGAGTCAGAGAAGGATAAAGAGTTTCATTAAGGGGGTAGTGCTGTGCAGTAGAGGTTGGTAACATTTTCAGCAGGCACATGTGAATCTGGAAGGGGATTTTCTAAATAATTTTAAGTTTCTGACTATGACTTTTTATGTGAACATTTTTGGTGTAATTAAGTTCTTTTGATCTAGTTTGTCATTGATTAATTGAATGGAATTCAAATAGTAAATATTAAGATAATTAATCCACACAAGAGTTACTATCTTCTTAGTGCATCAATTGTACACAGTTTTATAAATTTTGTGTAAATTATGCTGTGGCTTTGGGCACGTCTATGCTACCTGTCTGCCGTCAGGTGCTTATCATCATCTCCCCAGCCCCTGTTACTGTCTCTGTTTCTCTCAGTGGTGAGCCCTTCCCAGGTGCATCAGTGTGATAACTAAGGAAAACTCTGAGCTTAAAACTCCAGAGTTTATTATGAAATGTCATATAAGCTAATAAACATTAAAAAGAAGGATTTGGGAGAGAGTCTTGGAAGAGTTGGGATGTTCTCAAATTAATTAACTGAAACAACTTTTGGTCCTTACCTACCTTATTGTTCTAGAGATTGCTTTATTTTCCAGAAGCCTGTCAGGGAGCCACTTGCACTTTTAGGTTGTGATCTCTGCTGTTTACAGAATGCATGTTTTTCTACATCCTTAGTATTGCATTATTGCCTTTTTCCATACAGTGGGGACAGTAAATGGCTAGATGATTGCCCATTTTTGAAACTCAGAGCCCAAGTTTGCACCTGCCGTAGAAACAAAGAGAAGCTGCCAGTGTTTGTTCTCAGCTGTACTTGTTTTCTTCCGTGAAAGCACAGACCATGAACTCAGTTTACCCTATTGGAAATATGTTACTAATTAAATTCAGTAGTCTCTGTTGCTCACAAAATATCCTAATTTCTTAATTAACTATTGTGTAGATTTTTATTCCATGTTGCTGTATTTTTTACTTAAGATAAATGGTGTCAGTTTGCATGCCTTTTGAAAAAAACTGTAAAAAACTCTTAAGTAACTGCTACTGTGAAGAATACAGACTGAAGCGCTTCTCTGCTAAAAGATGCATTAATCTTAAATCAGGATTCCACTAGGTGGAGCACAGGGGTAGCATTTTTAGAGCTGGCCAACCTAGTTTCTTGGGTCAACACCTAGAAGTTACAGAAATTGGGGAAAAATGTCTCTTCATGATTCTGTAAATCAGAGTGGTATTTCCAAAAAGAATAGACTTTCACCATTGTGTATGTCATGGACAAAACCACACTATAATGTTAAAAGTTCAGAAGTATGAGCAAAGTAGTTCAATAGAAATTCTCATATAAATATTTTTCCTGGTTTCATCTTTTGATGTGCTATGATGTCTCACTGAATTTGTTTTACTCTGTTTTCATAGACCAGAGTAACAGTCATCTTTTACCAGTTCCTTTGTTCTAGATAAATTCAGAAGAACAAATCTGAGTTGGATAGCTTTTCTCTTTCCTCATTACTTTTATTTGTCTGTGACCTCTGAGAATATTACAGGCTTGTTCCTAATCTAACTTAAAGTATAATGTGAATTTGCTGATTTCAGTAGAACAAACAAGTAGGAGAAATCAAAATCAGATCTTCTGTTGGAAAAAGGTAGTAAGTAAGCATATATGCTATATTTGTATGGTGTTTTTTAAACAAATACAGAAAAACTGGATCTGTTGCCTCACAAAACCTTCTAGAGTCTCCCAGTGCTGCATGCCCTGAATTTGCTGGAGCAGAATTTCCTGTCCAGTGTTCTGGGAAGGTATAAATAAGTCTAAAGAAATAAAACTTCCATTCCTATAAAGGAAGAAGAGTAAGTACAATGCCAGAAACTCAGCTGTACTGAAGTTTTAAAGCTAGGATTTGTAATCTTTTGAAGATCACATATAATTAAAGTTACCAGAAAACCTTGCATAAACTTAGGGCAAAATGTAATAGTACCGTGGATAGTATATCACTATAAGCAATGGAACTTGTCATGGAAGTATTTAAGTTGTGCTGGATTATTAATTGATAGCTTATTTATGTGTGAAAAAGCAAAGATAAACAAATGTCTTGAATTATATAGGCAGGACTTGGACTTAATAATAAAAAAGCATAACACTGACATATGTTCTTTTCCTTCAAATCTGTTGTTTCATGATTTTTCTGTCTATTACTCTAAATTGATATTAGTGTCTTAAATTAGAGGATAAAAAGTGAAATGCAACAGGAATAGGTCTGGTGAAGAACAGGTCGGCTCTGTCAAACAAAACATTATGCAATGCTGCATATAATATAGCTAGTAGAGATATCAAACTCATCTCAATTTTATTTCATTTTACATTTTGATAGTGAGTTTATTTCTCCTGGTGGAAAACTGGGGATTTGCATTATTTAGGCTAAAATGCCAGAGAAGGAAGCCATACTGAGGAAGAGGAGAAGCATGATTCAGGTTTTGTGTCTGGTGGGAACATTTTCTCAAAATCTAGGTGCTATTTCCTGTAATCAAGGGCTTTCCAGAACTTGATAATAATTTCCCAGCTGTATCATTTTGGTGAATTATTTTTTAGCCTTGGGTTATTTCATGACTGGTTTTGCATATTAAGAATGGGGAGAGGATCATATTCATCTTAATGATAGAAAACAGGGAATAGAACTCCCGCAGCTCCCACCCCTCTTCTCTCCACTTTGTGGAAAGTTTGGCTGTGTGCTAAAACGTGAAAAAAGCCTTGACTGCAGTATGTCAGGCATATTTCAGCTCGATTTGTGTCAACCCTAATAAGTCAGATGACAAAGTAATAAATTGGATGTCTGTTCAAGACCTGGCACCTGTACAGGAAATAAAGGGGGATTTCAGTTGCAGGAGATTTGCTTTGTTTTGCAAATGGACCTTTTCTCAAGGCTCCTCTACCTCCTCCCCCGTTCTTCTCTTTACTGAAATCATGTTATTAAAGTGTTTATTACAATTGTGACTATAGCCAGTTTTTCCTCTTGAAAAGAAAGCTCTATGAGTCTCTTTGGAAATGGAAATCCTTATACTTTCCACTCTGAAACAAAGGCTTGCAGAACATTTAATTATTCATGTATCCTGCTGTTACATATATGGTCTGAATAATTTCAGATTATTGAGGGGAAACTTCCTTTGTTCAACATTTTGAAACCTTACATCCATGTAGTTTGAATCAGGTTATGAAAATGAATTTATTTAACCTAGGGCAACCGTATTAGTAATATCTCGCTGTTTTTAATGATAATCTAACCTTGTGACCACGGTATCTGAACGTGTTTCTCTGTGTCTGACCTCCAAGGATGCAACACTGTCAAAGCCCTTGACAGCTAAGCTTTTGTAGGTCCAGTGTAGGGATGTGGTTTTGGCCCCAGATCAGTTCCCAGTGTGATGTGAGGTGGTGACTACAATAGTGGCAAGAGCCAAGACAATTTCCTTGGGTTTCCATGGATCTTCCTCCATGCTCAGGAGAGAGGGAACAACTACTGTCTCTGACCCTTTTCCCTGTGGGTGACTGCCCTGGGCACCATGGGAGAGGTTTCCTAAAATTTGGTTTCAGGTTCTAAGGTTTATCTCTGAGTTTGAGGAAGCAAAATAAGACCTTTTATTCTTTGAAAAGAGGAAGCTGCTTTTTCTCCCAGTTGAATTTCTTCCACCTTTTCCCTCCTTCATTATGCCCTAGGGATCTATGGTAAATAGATCTACATGTCCACATGGAGAGTTCATCTCCCAGAATTTCCTTCTTGGACTTTTTTAATTAGAGGAAGTGATAATCTGACCCAGTGGAAGGAGAAGGGGGGAAATGGTTTACTTAAATATTATCACCTTTGAGTAAAGTATGTACGAACTTTAGAAACAAGGAGATGAGAACCCTCTCTTAAAGTCAGAACAGTTACCTAAGTGCATACTTCGCACATAATAAGACCATTTTCAGAAGAAATGTTCAAAATTAGATAAAGTAAATCTATGCAATGTATGAGTTTTTCTAGATAGTATGTCTATTCTAGTATTTATCACTCCTCATGCAGAAGATTTTAAAAGATGACAAAGTCTTACCTATCTGCTTGTGTTACTTTTATTTTTAACAGTTAAATGAGGAAAAAGTTTTCTTAATTACTCTTTAGTATTTTCAAGAAGCAAAAATGGAACTTGAGGGAGAAAAGAAAGAAACAATATAAACCTTTAAAAGTTCAACTGAACTTTCAGTATCGTAATTGAATGTGAGCTCTGGACTTTACTATCTATCACACTGTAAATTTAAAAAAAATACTTAGCTAAGCAACTCTTCTTTCTCCAGCATTGCATAATGATATGATGGATTACTCCAAATTAATTACAGTAATCAGCTAGCGTTATATGCTGTTGAGTTGTGGTTCAAGCATGGAGGAAGTAATAATCAAGTTCTGACTTGTACCACAAATTACATATATAAAAAAAAGTGTTGCAGGGGGTTAGCTGAAGTTTTGCACCTTGGCCTCAGCCTTTGGAAAAAAAAAAGAACATGAAGGTGAAATACTGAAAGCTGATTAAAAAAATGGAGGAAATGTACCAGTTCATATATCTTTGGATGTACTGCAAAGGCATAATATGTTAATAAAAGTGAAAGAATAAAGTAAGAAAACAGTACATAGTAATAACTGATAGTCTGTGTTGGAAGAGGTGTTTTAAATTTCCTGATCATTGAAAAGATGCTACGAAATACCCATTTCTTTGTGTTTGGATAATATCAGCTCCCTTCTGACCTGTTGTGAAAGACATTGGGAATTTATACTGAACTTTACAGATGCCTCACGAGGTGAATTGCAAAAATCTGGTTGCACACGTATAATCTTCTTTAAAAATATTTATAGAACACAGCTCTTATGAAAATTAAACATGTTCCAGGTGTGTATGATCCTAATTCTGGGCATAGCTAAGTTGTTTTTGAAGTGGTAATACACCTGCCATTGCTAGTCAAGAGAAGTTCCTCATCTGCCAGCTGCTGAAGTGAAATTTCATTTGTTTTGTTGTGTTTTGTTTCTGTCCAATAGAAAAACTGAGATGATTGTAGTAAAAGTAGGAATGTGTTGCAGGTAAGAAGTGACAGCTGGCTGTGGAAAATATTTTAGTTCTCTTCTTCCCGAGCAACAACTCCTTGTAAAACTTCAGCTTTTCAGAATAAAACTGTGCATGTGATACTTTTCTGCTTCCACGGTAGTATTGGGAGCTTGGGATTTTAGCCTGACTTTGTTCCTCATTAATAGAGAAACTAGCAGCACAGAAGCTCAAGACATTTCTTTCTAGTCTTTCTAACCTTATTGCTGTTATGGGAAGAGGTGCTAATGCCAGAACTATAAAAGTTCTGAATAGATGTCTCTGCAAAAATATGAAGGCGACTGCAAAATTCAGTCATGGCATAGGGGATGGGTTGCAAGCTCAGCCAGCCAAGTTTTGTGGGGTTCCCTCATCTTTCATCTTTATCCAAAAGGACAGAGCATGGCCAGGCTTTGTTCAGTTCCCCAGGTGCATGAAACAAAGCTTTAGACGAGAAGTTATATACTTTGTCTTTTTTAGTTTTGCCGATTGAAGTATTTTGAGGTCATGCTGTAAATTAAATCACTGAAATAATATAAAAAATAAACCAGATGAATAAAAGGAGATTACAAAAAGGAAGGATTTGGGAAGAAGTACCACTTCTCAATGGTACTGAGACAAGAGTGAGCAGACATGGACAGACAAATGCATGGAGACTCTTTTAGCTGATTTCACTGTAAATCAATATTCCAGGTGAGACTAAAGTGAAGGGGCGTGTTGGTCTGTGACAAACTTTCAGCTGAGGTTTTGCAAGGCTATGACACCTGTGTACAATTTGTTACCACCTCTATTCAAACAGTGGTTTGCAGCTATGCCCTTTGCAATCTCCATTTGAAGTTCCCTGAATTTGAATCCCTTAGTCTTCTTCCAACCATGAACATGATTTATAAATTTCTAAAATCTTTCACAACTTTGCACAAAGGAGGGTTTACTGATAATTCCTCTACCCCCCCATAAAAAAGCTACTAGCATCGAAACATCTGAGAACTAGATCTTAGTTTTTCCTTTGTGTACAGGTGGTGCTAATGATAATCTTATTCCTTGTTCTTAGGCTCTCAAGTGAGATGCATTTAAGCTATTGATATAGATATATATAAAGGAGATAGAACACCTTCTTACATTTTTCTGCTTGCTGTTTTACAGAGACAGGCTCAGCTTGGTTCACCACAGTCCCTCAAACATTTTCAGCAGCACAGCAAAGAGGGAGTAACAGGAAGGGGTGTGAGGAAGCTGTTGCAAAGCTTGCCATGGACTATTCTGTTCTGCAAAAATCCAAGTTAAAATACACATCCATCTTCAGCTGAGATGCCATTTCACAGCTACCTAAGCTGGTTGTCACCTGGGTCACACCAGTACTCACAGCCTGTCATCTCTCTCATGCTGGGGTTAATGTTTCCTAATCTGTCCAGAATCCCATACAGCAAAAACGCTTTTCTGGCAATCTGTCCATTTCTCCCTTCCAATTGCCTTCTCCCTTCCAATTGCCCTTTCCCTTCTTTTCAGAGGCAATGGGCTTTGTCTCTTCCTGCTGCATGTCTCCTCTTTAAAGTGATGTGCTGAGCAGATTGAATATCTCGCTGCTCCCAAAACTTCTTTTATCTCCCATGCCCTTCCCTACAGTGGAAACAGTCAAGATATTTTAATGTTATATGTTAGCATTTGAACATAACTGCTGCTATACTTCAGCCGCTTGTGAGTCAGCAAGGATTGTTTTCTTCCAGGCTTGGTAGAACAGGAATGCCCTAGCACCTGCAGCACGTGGAGTGTTTTTGCCTCTGAGCCTCCCTGCTGCCACAGCACAGGTGGAGAGTGGGTGAGGGCTGATATTGAGCCCTTGTAGGCTTTAGGCAAGGGTACCACTGAAGTCAACAGTGGTAATACTTGGCAAAGACAGGCTTTATGTTTTAGAAAAAGACTCCCGTCTGATAAATGGTAAATTGACAAAAGTATTAATCAAAGTTTTACCTTTCTATTTCAGTCTTTTATTCAGAAGTGTTGACTTAATTAGTTATATCTACATATGGAATAACTATCGACTCTTTGAACTACCCTGGGACTCACCATGGACATGGTATTTGACACTCCTTGGAGTGGACTTCGCATACTACTGCTTTCATCGCATAAGCCATGGTAAGAGTAAATCAGTTTTTCATGTATTAAAATACAAAATATTTTAAGTATTTATTAATAACATGGGAGTTTTGTTTCTGTGCTTAAACTCTAAGCATTTGTAGCTGCCTTTCTTCCCAAAAATTAACAAAGATTCACTTTTATTTTGAGTATGGTAAACAGTTTATATGTCATAGTCTGTGTAACAAATGTGATTTTGTGGAAAGGAGTATCATTTTCAAAGTGTTACCACAGGGACAGTGAAGTTCATAGGAAAAAAACAAAAGGTACATACAAATTTAGCATTAGTATCCCTATATACCTGTATGAAAAGTATATCACAGTACAGATAGTTATTCAAAAGAACCTTGTGGATATACAAAGTGGAGGGCTGAAAAATCAAGGTGGCTAAAACAATATCAGGACACCTGGCAAACTTCATTGGTTTCTATGTGTTTTAAGAAATATTTTTAAACATTCAATCATTATTTAATTGGTAAATTAATAAAACTTGATATATATGTAAGGATATAGATATACATACATAAATAAGATATCTTAGAAATACTGTCTGCACTTAACACTTGACTACATAAATGTGAGCCTTGCCTTGTTGATTTTTAGAGAAGTATGGTTTTAACCCTTCTTGCTTTAATAGATGGAAGAGAAAAAGCAATGTTTAAAAAGGATTTAACTTCTATTTACTGTAACAATGGAAATCATGCCAGTCCTTTCTGTACACATATACTGATCCTCAAGTATCTGCTGTGTTACGTATTTCTGTTCTGAAGTGACAATGTATTTTTGCTCTAGGCTCTTATATCCTATCTGAAAATGCAGTAAGACTTTCTATCAGTCCTAATTTCGGGTCCGTTCTAAAGTCTATAGCGATGAAATAAGGGTCTTCTTTTTTGTTTAAGAGACTTTGGACTAGGGTTCTGAAGGCAGAGTGCCCACAGCTCGCAGGAGCCGTGGGATCTAGTAATGATAGTTTATGTAATGCGCTTTCAGAAAGGGAAAATGTGTGGATGCCAATAGTTCAGCGGAATATATATAAGTAGGTAAGAAAGGAGCCTGAGCTGCTGCGGGGAGTGAGAGGGAGGAAGGGTCCCTCCTGGGTGGGAATGAGAACAATGCTGGGTGGGTGCAGGGGGAAACAATGGTCGGGGTGGGGCAGGGCTGGTGGGGGGCTGGGGCGGGAGGCGAGGAAGTGGGGGGAGCTGGAACAATGCAGTGGGGGGACATAGCGGCCGGGAGCTGGGAGCCCTGCGTGGGTGTACGCGAGACTGGGAATACACTTCGCAAACAATGACATTAACAGTGCTGGCAGGGCTACAGCCTCAGGCTGAGAACTGGACCAGAGCGGGAGACTATTCGTGCTTTTTAAAATAAAAATAATTGCTGTCAAGTGTTAGAAAATCACTAGCCTGTCAGTGCTTTCACTGGAGTCGGTGATAAAATTCCCACTGGCAGTGAAGGAAGGAGGGTCAGCTCTGTGCTCTCTAAAGAAATTGCACATATTTCTGTTCCTGCAGCAACTTTGCATTTACCCTCATCTTTTTTTCTGTATTTTGAGACAACATTGGGATTGCATGCTTTGAAATTAATCAGTCTAGCAGTTTTAGACTTAAATCCAAACCAATTGTGTGTATATGTAACGGATTTGAGGGAACTGCATAACAAAATGCTGCTCTTGTCTCAAGAAGGTCAGCATTGAGTTGTTCTATAAATGTTAATTTACTCTTCTTCAGGTTACAAAAATATTGTTCGCTGTTAGGTCTGTGCTACTCAGCAGGGAACTGACGCAGTATTAGAGAAAATCGCTCTAGATGGTTATTTAACACAACCAACCCTCTTTTCTCTGGTGAAGCAATGGTATCTGTAGCACAGCGACACAGCTGCAAAAGTCGGCTGCTTCGGAAGTTGCAAAGGAAATTTTAAGTGTAGGAGATGCTTTGAAAAAGTAAAATGTAAACTCCTGAAAAATACCTTTACACTTTGAGAAGTCAGGACACTAGAATAGTCTCTGGTAAAAATGGATAAAACACACCCTTGTGCTTGAAAGTGACAGGGCCTGGCGATTCAGGCTTGGATCCTAGAGTGAAGTTAAAAATTAATAGCACATGTATATCCCAAGAAATTCAAGCTGTGTGGGCTTATGTGTGGGTATGTAAATAATAGCACCAATTGTTACAAACTGGAAAACTGAAATTCAGTTACATTTTGCAGTTATTTCCTTAATACTTGTTATAATTCTGATACAAAGAATCATGATCATAATGATGTAGCTTTTCCTATTTCCAAGCAATAATTCCTTAAGTCAACCCCCTGGCTTTTTACTACCTTATTTCACATTATCCATGCACTAATTGGATTGTCGGTTCTGCTATTTGAACAAATAGTCTGAATCATCACAGATTTTTGAGTTTCTTCTGTAGCAGAAACTCTGTTATACAATATAAAGATTTTACCCAGAACTTTGGAAGCTATTTTTTCCTCATCGCTATATGTATGTAATAGCTATTATCATAAACTGAAGTTATACAGCAACAAGAGGAAGTATTTTTAGGTGTGATCTCATTTTGCAAAGGATAGTTATTCTAAGTATGTGCTTGTATTTTCCATTGTTTGCAGTAGCCACTAAAACGTTAGAAAATAAAGTGTTTCACCGCTTATTCCAGCATTCTTCTGGGCCTGATCCAAAAACCATGGCAGTCAATGGGAGTACTTAGTTAACCACTACTCTTTCTCCGGGCGTTTTAATGAATTTATAAATCAATGTAACTTTTCCCTTTGTTTCAGTAAAAACGCATGTTATGGCTGAACTACTATGGGAAGTAAACTGTAAAATCACAGGGTTTGCTTTATTTTTTTTTTTTTTTTCAGGGAAGGATATGTGTGGGTTTGAGAGATTTTCACCAGATATTTTAATCTAGCATATATGGATTACTCCTCAAGCTTCCTCTCCAGGTGCAGAATCCTTACAGTTACTCCCACTAGAAAGGGGGATTCGCAGTCCCCGAGCAGTGCCGAGCCCTGGCCATGGTGCAGCACACCCCTCCCCACTCCCTGGCCTCGCAGATACTCCTGTTGCAGACATATGACAACGGCAGTAAGGAATTTGGAGGCTCTGTAAACTAATTTCTTCAGCAGCCACACCTTATAATCAGGGGAGGAAATCTAGAGACTTCCAAATCCGTGCAAAAACAAGAGAGACTGGCTGGTGCAGAGCCCATGTCCCGGCTGCGGGGCAACAGGGGCTTTCGTGGCCGACTTGGGCGTGGGTGTCTCTGCTGAGCCCCAGCACAGACCTGGGCTCAACCTGTCCCTGGGCAGCAGTTGTTCTCTCAACCCTCTGCCCCAGTGGGGGACAAAAGGGAACAATAAAACTCCAGTGCTCTGTGGAAGGAGTATTTTTTAATGTGTATTTCCCAGGGGGTTCTGTCCTGCAGAACAGTGTGGTTTTCAGTCAACCAGGGGACCCTCCTCTCCTCTTTCAGCCCCTGGAAGAAGCTGTCCAAGTCTGGCAGCCAGCAGGTTTAGAAAACCTGTCTCTTTTTAACGACAGCTTCCAACACCTCTTCTTTTGTTCTGCTTCACTGCTGGGGAATTTCCATTGCTTCAGTGTCCCTCCCCTCAGACAACCTGGGAGAAGCGAGTTTCCTTCGGTGGGGCCAATCTCCGCAGCAGCTGCATTGTTCTGCCAGGGCTGTGGGTCCCTGTCAGCTGCTCACCCCCATTGTCTGCTGGTGGCTTCCAAACACCTTGTGGGATACGTGACACGGTCCCTGTCAGCAAAAGCCTGAGCCAATATGAGCTGATGGTTTGAGTTATGTGCAGAGGTCGTAAAATAGACCTCAACCGATAAATGAATATCCTCGGCAGATTCCCCAGCTGCTACATAAAATTTTGAGTTAATGGTGTGTCTCTTAATAATTCTGAGTTTATTTATGGTGGTTGAGAAATAAGCCTACTACACCAGGTGCATTGTGGAGCAATAGACTCCGAGCTTCTCAGATTCTCCCGCCTCATAGGATTGGCCTTGTGACCAAAGTGAGCTTCTGCAGGGTCAGAGGACAAAGGAGAAGCCCTGAAAACTCATTTCCATTTTGTCCTTCAAAAGGCTGTGCCTCAGGTCTGTGGAAAACTGAGGACATTGAGGAGATTTTCTTTCTAAGATTTCCAAGAATTGTAAGCTTTGTGAATTTTTCATTTCCTGTTTTGTAGATTATTTTTTTTAAAAGGGGGTTTCTCTTAGTCATGACTTACATTGATTCTGCCTCCTCTCCCACTAAACATCTTCTGGAACAGTTTCACAGAACAATTTCTTCAGCAGCAGAGCTGACTTCATAAATTTCTGGCCACTCTTTCCTATACCATGATGCAGTTCACTACCTACATAGTTCTGAAAAAAAACCCAACCTTCCTGCATGGAGACTATGTGCATGCACTAAGGTAGATCATGTTAAAAAAAACCCAGGGTTGTGTTGGGTTTCTTTCTTATAGAAGTCGACTTAGTTCAGTAGTCATGGGGCTATCTCAGCCAGTTGTCTGAGATGTGAGCAACATAAGCCTGGCGTGCTTGAGCAGAATCTGTGGGATAACTGGAGACTTCAGAGAGGATTTTCTGTGTGAGTAGTGCACAGGCAGGTAACTTTTCCTTCTATAAGGAGCCAGAGTGGATAAACCAGGGCAGGTAGTATCTCACAATGTATGTCATTATGACTGGAGTGGGCGACAGTAAAACCTAGTCCTATTATTTCTGCTAATTGTATATATAATCTGCAATAATAATACCAATAAGTTATCACTTTGGACACCTCTGAATTGCTATGTTCCCTCTTGAACCAGGAGATGAGTTTGAGCTTGCAAGCTTGTTAAAGGAAGAGGCAGCGGGGCTCAAAGTCTCTTCACTGTCTACATTTACTGCTCATTTTTGGAGGGTCTATTGGTATCATGTGATTTTGCTGTCTTTGATCTGACCCATTCATGCCTTTGAAGTACTCTTTTCATCTGCATTTTATAATGCAGTTGTCTGAAGTCAGTATATTACAATGGACTTGTTAAGTAGATTTTATTATAAGAATTGATAGTATATTGAAATAATTTTGGATTTAAAGGATTTCGAATTTATGGGATACTCATTATAATAAAATGATGTCTGACTTCTGTTATTGGGAATGTGGTCACAGACACAAGGTTTTGTTTTCAGGCAAATCTATATTCCTGTAGAAATACAGTAAGTTATAATGTTCTTTTTTATACCAAAGGCTTCATTTGGGGTGCAGGGGGGGAGAGGGCTGGGTGGTGATGGTTTTTTTTGGCTTATCTTTGCATGTGGGAAAATGCCACTGTTTACGTGACTAGAAATGCAATGCCGTGTTGATTATCAATCATGAAACAAATTTAATTCCACCCCAGTGAAAGAAACTTTGGGAACTATCAAATGGCTGAATGAAACTCTGCTCTTTCTCTTGTCACAGCTTGTGTTGATTGCAAAGGGAATTTATACCCAGCGTTTAAGAGAAAAATATTATCTTGTGAATTTTAGAGAAAAACATTTTTTTGCTATTCTGTCAGTTGTTTTTTTTTTAAATGGGCTTGTGAAAGCAGGATATTAAAATGCTGTCTCTGCTTGCCTCACAAAAATAGCAAAAGCAATATCTGGTTGTCATATTTTCTGTTGTCTTCTGATTGCTTCTAGTCTAATACCTGCAGACAACATAACATGCATTGAAAATCATGTGATTATGATTCATTCTCTGCCTTTCAACTCCACTGAAAATAAAGCACATCATCTATTATTTCTGTACGCTTTTTATAACTCTATCTTTTGCTTTTCTCCTGCTTTTCAGAAATAAGTACTACTTTACCATGTGCCATGTAATTTTATGAGTTGAAACTGAATTTGTAGAAGACCACAGTCAATCTTGGCAAACAAAAATGTTGTTGTTCCTTCTGATATTTAAATGTATATTTTGGTTGAAAAAGTTTACCTGAAAACTACCTCAGCTGTAAGAAGGCTTCCTGACATGGAGTGGTCTAGAGTCCCATAAAATTATAGGAGCCTGCCTTTATTGTTTTCAGGTTGTTACTGTTCATATTAAGTTCCTGTTGTTTGAAAGACTGTGGTTTCTTGTATACTGGCAGGAATAATGTCCTGATACAGGGTGAGGTTCACTCATTTAGTCTGTTAAATTTATTGTGGCAGTTACCACTAGCCCCTTCCTGTTTTACTGGAGAAGCTGTGAGATAGTAAATGAATTTCTAAAAAATCTGTGTAATCTAAGGAGTTTAGAACATGGGAATAAGAGTAAATTGACTGGAGACTTTTTGTTTAATTTTAATTTCTGAATTTCCAGAAGTGGTTTATGAGTGAACAGATTTTCTAAATATGTGATATGCCTGAGGTCAAGAATGATGGCAATCACAAATCCACTGGCAGGTTGGACAGCAGACAAAGCCATCAGCTATGGATTTTTGGCTCTTTAGAACTGCTGTAGGATGTGCTCTGGAGTACAAATATGCACTGGATGTAGTGGAGGGTGGTGGGATATTGCTATGGTTGCAGAACGGAGGTCCATGGCTTCAACATCTAATCCAAGAGGACATAAACTACTTGTCTTGGTTAATGGAAGAGTATTAGGAAAAAACTCGTTATATGTGATTCTTGTAGTTTTTCTGTGAATATCTGGTAGCTGCTTTTCTTTGCCACAGGATACTGGGGGAGATTGATCTCTATGGTTGTTATGAACTAGGCCTTGATAAAAACGATTTCTTTAAAAAAAATTTTGGTGACACCAATGACAGTGTATCTTTTAATCTTAGATATCATGAAATACGTATTCATGAAAGCATGAACTGGCACTATTGTGACACAACTATTTTTATAAAAAAGACTCAGGTAGTAATCTCTTCTCAGCACTGTTTATGTTTTCTCAGGCTCCCATCATCAAAAGATGGCAAACTCCCTAGCAGAAAATGAAAAAGAAACCATGTTCTTCCATTTTACTTGTTAGTCATCTTTTTTTATGGCTGGGAAAGGAGCCAGTGCAAGGCTCATATTCCTCTTAAGTATCGCTCATATTCCTCTTTAGTATCACTCAAATCCTGCTTTCAGGACTTACATAATAAGTTGGCATTCTTGAGGCTCTCTGTGTAGACATGCATTAACTAGAGCTACCTATGTGTGTCTAGAGGGTAGAGTCTCATCTTTATCCTACCTGCAGAGCCTGGGTTGTTCCTGAGTGCACAGACTGAAGAAAAAACTCTGGATCTGCTTGCACAAAAGCCAGTTTGTGTCAAGATTTTACAGCAAAACATTCAGAAATGGAAAATAACTAGCCTTGAATATTCAAAGGCACAGGGGAAATCTCTGTTCTTTTTCATCTAAAGATGTCTTCAAGGTGGTTAAACCTAAATTTTCTGAAGCTTGAAATGAACTCCAAAAGTAATTTGTGAAATGATTCTTTTCTGAGATCTCCAGGAGATGTGCACAGTGTGTGGATTAAATGAGGGGTTGTAATGAAGAAACCAATACCTTGCACGTGTGGCTGTTGTGATTACAGTCACATTCCTGACTATTAAACTAATATGACAGAAGCATTATTGCACGTGCACAGCTTAAAACAGTGTCTTATGGGGTGAGGTGGGAGAAGAAATTTTGCTATAAATTAGTATGAGTTGACCATTCAGAAAGACAGATATCTTCATGTATTCGTATCCTTGGCAAGTACTGCCCTCTAGTCTGTGCATGTGTATTTTAAGCAGGGAAAAAAAGTAAGTCCCCTTTTAGTCTGAGTGGAGACATGAGTATGAAAGCAACCAACTCACTGTGCGGAGAAACAGTTCATTTGACATACTTTTCCAAGTGTGCTGCTGAAAATTGATGAAATGGTGCATAGCACTTGTACTTCTTAAGGTGCTACAGGACCTACAATAAAATGTGAATTATCCAATTTTTGAAGTGGACCCTTTTTGCAGTTAGTGAGTGTGGGGAAGGAGAAACCAATTCTTGTGTAAGTAGTTTGAAGATCTTATTTTTCTGAGGTTTTACCCAAAAAAGGGTTTGAAATAGTTCTATTATGTACACTATTTGACCTCTTAAATGCTGTACAACCACCTTCAACCAAGTGACTTCATAAGCTGAAGAGAGATACTGTAGGTTTGGACATTCAACTACTTGTTCAAGGAAAGCAATCCAGCTATGTCTGTCTTCTCTTCCTTTTTGTTTCTGTATTAAACTTTGAATATGTATCATATGCTAGAAACTTATATTTACAGCAAGTGAAAAACCACCTGAGAATATGTATTCTTGTTTCTGTTGATCTAATTTTAAGCCATGTAACTTACTTTAGCTAAAGCCCTCTTACTAACGTAGAAACGTCAAAACATTCACTAATATCTATTTCCTGAATAAGTTGCACAAAAAATCACTTGATCCAGGCTCATTTAAAACACCTTCATTTTCTAAATCAATTGTAATGACTTTGGAGATGCCAGCTCCCCATGTTTGACGCAGAATCTTTGCACGTTGTCTTGCTAGAGGTCTTTGTCTTGGGCTTGAGGGATGCTCAAAGAGGGGCAAGGTTCATTTTTATCTCTCTTTCTTGTTTCGCCAATCTGCTGAAAATGATACATCAGCAATATAGGTACAAAATGCAACAACAGTTTTTCATATTTGATATGAAAATGTGATTGTGAGGAATTAGATTTAGAATGAAAGAACATATCACATAATGGGTCAAACAGCACCAGTAGTAACTATCTTTTGTCACAATGTTTTAAAGTAGAGGCAGAGGCCTAAAGAAATAAAAGGCATTGTTAAAACAGACCGACCATTAAGGGGCTTGTGCTTTTTCTCGTAGAAAAGTAAGTTGGTTTTCTCCTGCTGTGCTAGTAAAAATTGCCTGGTCGTTGTTGCTGTGTTTGTCAGCCTGTATAGGCTTAATGTGGAGAAAGAAATGCACAGAACACTGTTTGCATCCCTGCTCTGCAGAAGTGCTTCCACTAATCAGCTCTATGAAGATCTATAGAACTTTGCAGTTTCAAGTAGGTCTTCTGAAATTTGTTTTCAAATGCTTTTCATGAAAAGCAGAATTTAGCTTGGGAGCACCTTCACAGTCTATCTGCAGGGAAAGGTAAGATGTCTCCTGGGCCACGTATGCAGTTCTAGGGCTTGGGAATGTGTAAAGTAGATATGGACTCTGCTCTCCTCCTGGGGAGATGGGCTGCTCTGAAGGGCTTGGTCTTGCATTTCTGTTTCTCACAGGGATATGGCTAAAACCTCCCATTTCTGGAGTATTAGGACCGAGGGTATATCAGAAATATCATTGTTATTTCCATTTCTTTTGAGGCTGTATGCTTTTTATGCAATTGTTTTCTGTAATTTAAATTCAGTTTTCCAGTGTGTTTCCATCATTACGCGTGTATTTTACTCATGTATACATAGAGAGAAGATGAGGGGTTTTATATTTGGTATCACTTTATGTGACTGGAATATTTCCAAGTATGTACAATCATACTTGAAAAGGGTTTTGGTTTTTTGCTGTAAGAAATTTAAAATGACTTTTTAAAACAGACTAAAAGTGCATTCCACCCCAAACCCAAATGGCAAGTTGTTCCTTACAGGATATTACTCAGATTTCTAGAAGGTGGATGCCTGTAATAGTTTTCCTTGCTTGCTAAAAATCTAGCAAGGCCATTACCATTTAAGATACTTTATTATACATTTCAAGATGGACAATTAACATTTAAGGTGTGTTTAGAGCAGACAAAATGTTACTGTATCTGGATAATGTTCTTTGCATGTATGTTTCCTTCAATACATATTTATTGCCTTAATTACATTGTTTAAATTGCCAGAAAGGCTTTTTGAGTGCAGGAATGGCAATCTTTTCCACATCAGATTCTGTCTAAATTGCTAGTTTGCTGGTGGAAGATGTAACTTAATAAAAATTATTACCAAAATTTTTAGGTTTTTTTCTCTTTTTAATAGCTAAAATTACCAGTAAATGTTTGGGGGGGGGTTGGCATCACTGTATGTTTCCCCTACCCCCAGAGATATTTAAATAACCTACAGTACTTCTCAATTAGATTTCCTCTAGAATCGGTAATTATGAAACCTGAATATATTCAGCAAGGTTGAATATTTTATAAGTAAAGTCACATTTTTAATCTTAAAAATTAAGACCTGTTCTAAATAGAACATAAACATCCTGTTGCAAGAAGATAGCTACAGTGTTCAAATATGCATCTCTGTATGAAAGTGATATCCTAAATAAGAATATCAGCTGTTATTAACATTACTCATAGTTGGTTTCTGCAGAGCCCTTGCATTTTAGCACTGGATGTTGTGGACCTCTGAGCTACTTATTTTGATGGCTAAATAGGAATAGAAATATTCTGAATTTTTTTTCCTGTAGCTGGTAAACAAAATTTGTGGATAATGAAATCATATTATTATGTATGTATGGGGAAATGCAAAGTTTTGTGGGGCCTAGGGGAAGGACTCTTGATTACAACTAGTTTTCAACTTTCCAGAAACTCTAAGAAATTCATCTTCTGAAGAAAAGCCATGACCATACTCAGCCTTTCTGATGAGGACAACTGAGTGTCAGTCATTACACAGACTATCAGTGAAATTGAGGGGACACTGATTCTAACCATGCAGAGCAGCTTGGGCACGTGAGCTTGTAAAATACAAGTGAGATTTCCATTGTTAATTTTATATTAGAAAAAAAGTAGGAGAATTCCTTTCAATTTTTATGAATATCACAATTACCACTGTTAAAATTAAGAGTAGCTTGCTGTATTATAGTTGTAAGTTTTAAGTTCAGCAGTGGTACAGCTATCGCTAAGTATAAAAAGGGAAGTGCAGACTCTCATATTATAATAACATTTTGGCATATGACGTATTTTCACAAGGAATCATTTCTGAAATCAATGATGTCATGTTCATGTTTTCCATCAATTGGAAACTAGCCTATTAAATTGGGACAGAAAAAAAGTATGATTCTTTTGATTTTACATCACAGTTTATGTAAGGAAAGTTTATGCATTATATGTGCAATCATACATTTTACATACTTTCATGTTATCTTTCCTTTTCTTTTAAATTATAGTTACTATGAGTGCTTATGGATGTTGAGATCCTAAAAAGTTGTAGTCATAAAAAATGCCTTTGTTTTCATAAGGTAACCTATAGTGTGTTACAGAAGTAAAAATAATATGAGTTTTTCACCTGAAACTGTATTTTAATTTAAGATACTTTTCACTGGAAATTACCATCTCCTTAAAAGAAGAAAGAAAATTTTAAAAAAGCAACAACAAAAAGAAAAGGAAATGTTGCTGAGTTGTTTGTTGCCTAGAAGTGATGTGAGGCAGGAACGAGCAAACTTGTCAAAGCCACCTCTCAATTCTATTTGCAGCTTTCCTCTTGTTGATGTCACTTATCCACTCATTGTAAAGTGAAATTTATTCATTTATTATTACAAATGTTGTTTTGGTACTTACACATTGATTTTAGTGGTTGATTTATAGTTGAAAAATAAGTCTATAGGTATGAAATGTAGAGTTAAGATGGGATACCACGATGGTATTTTGGAAAAACTGAAGTCAGCAGTAGCTTTAAATTACTGAATAGGAAGAAAAACTAAACTCTTAATAAAAAATAATTTATTATTTTTTTTAAATGAATGGATACTCACATTTCCTGTTTTGTGGCTATCCTGAATCTGATGTTTAATTAGCATAAGTTTTGCTACATAGATCTTTCACAAATCAATCTATACTCTTACTTGTGATTTGAATGTTTTCTTCTGAATGCATTTAAGACCCGAAATAAAAAAAAAAGAAAAAGCTTATTTAAAGATGCAGGGCATTTTGCATGCATTGTAGTATGACTGTATAATAAACACAATTGCATATGTGTGCTCCCTGTGGCTACATAAGTACATATTCACAGAATTAAAACCACAGTCAAAGGAATCCAGGCTGCTTATTTTTAAACTTACTGATATCCCAGGGAAAAAGGTAAAAAGCAGTTTATAAAACCTGGACAAAAGAAGGATGTAACTTTTTTTTGTACTCCCTTGGGCTGAATCTCAACTGAAATAACTGACAGATTTTGGACCTACTGAAGGAAATGATGAGTGAAGATAAATATCCAGATGTTTGCTGGCCAGATGTGTAAGGTTACATTTTAGAAGGCATGAATGCTCTACCTGTGCCTTTTCAGAAGGAACTTGTAAATAGTAAACATGCTAAATATTTATTTATACACTTCTGGGGGAAAAAAGCATGGTTCGAAGTAAAATGATTTGGTTTTTGCCTTCCATCTAATATCTTAAGAGCAGATGAAGGTTGCACATTCAGATCTGCACAGGATACATGTGGGATTTTTTTTTTGATGGCCTTCATGTCTATGTGGCTAACTTAGCACCGCTTGAGTATTATTTTCAATTTAGGAGAGATGCAGCTTATGGAGCTGTCTTAATTTTCCAGCAGTAGGAAATAGGTGTGTCAAGTCTTTGTAAGTTTCCTATTTTCTGTTCCCATGTTTCAAGCTGCTTATTTACGGCAACAAAAAATTTAAACCTTGACTTTTCCCCCTCTTTCCCCTGCCTGCACAAAGACTCTCCCTTTTCCACCTAACATAGAGATCTGCTCCTTTTCAAATAAATTGTTGGAAGTGACTGCCTGCTCATACAGCAGCATAGCTCCTCTCAGCTTGTGCTTGCTCTCAGACTTGGGAAAAGGAAAGAAAGTTCTTGTTAAAGTCAAGTAAATAACTTAGCTGCTAGGCAGTAGGAAAAATATTGGATTTGATTGTGTATTATTCCCATATGGGTGAGATATATTTAAAATTGAAAAGGAAACCAGCTCCCTTAAAACTTAAAGGGACAGGTTTTCAAAAATTGGCAGCCAATTTTTGCCTATAATTGTACTTAATGTGGTAGAGATTTTCCTCTACTGATGAGGGATAAGAGGGTCTTGCTACCAGACTAATAGTGAGGCAGCGGAGGCCCCTTCCAGTGCGTAGATGTTGTTACTGGCCAGATCTTTCTCTCTTTCTTCAGGTTAAAGATCTCCCATGGCCTGCAGGACCCCAGAGAGGCAGGCGAGAGCTGGAGCCTACCCCAGTGCTTGGGAGGTGATCATCTCATTTATGTGAACTCCCCACCCCTTTAGGAGCTCCAAAATAAGCATGCCAGGAGTGAATCTTTTTTTTTTAAAAAAACCTTTTAAACTGGGTTATCCTTCTCCTGGGCAGCCAGCACTGCAAACTCCCTTAAATGGAGTGGCCTGTAATTTTAAATGGAAACAGGCTTCGAGGGTTTATTGTGCTTCTATAGACTTGTTTTTGTATTCCCATTCTGCTAGTGTGTAAATATTAGAAAACATAATAACCATCTAATTACAGAAGTCCATTCTCTTCCTTAGAGAAAATAAAGAACTTCCGTAAATCCTTTCTCAAAGACACAGGGTGTCAAACCCCAGATTTCTTCAATGACTTGCACATTTCTTCCCACTTTTCATGTATGAGAACAAACAGGCACTGGCACATGAGCTGAAAATTGACCATTGCAGCCATTTAGAAATAGTTTGCTCCAATTTCACTGTGATGATCCTAACGTTGCTTGGAAGTGCCTTATGCTCAGGAGAAGGGAAGGCATTAACAGGTGCAAAGAGGAATCACCAGCTGCAATATTTGCTGTAATGAACCTTTGCATATAGAAAGCTAAGGGGGGTGGTTTGGAAGAGAGATGGAGGGTGACCATGAAGAAGAAGTAACTATAGAAGCGATGTAATCCTGGTCCTAGGAGTTTATCCATGTTCCTGGGGGAACTGCTACTCCCCATGAAGAGAGAATAAATTGCCAGGCCCTAGGAAAAAACCTCTTCAGCTAAAGGTTCCGTAACCAAGTGGCACTTGGAAGCTGCTCCAGTCCATCTCTGTGGTTATGGGGGCAGGCAGGGGGTCTGGTCCCTGCCACCTACCTGCGGTTCCAACTCATGGCTGCAGTTTCCTTGCACAGATGGAGGGATGGGAGACCAGAGTGACAAAAGACATAGTACAGATTTAGTAGTCAAGCTGGTTGTTTTTCAAGAACATGGGTTATCTGCATGTCTTGCTGGTGTTGTGATGTTATTACCTTTCTCAAGAACTTTATTTGCGGTGCTGGATTTGAAATGATTCTTCGGTTATTTTCCTCTGGCTTTGATTTCTGTACCTAGAGGACACATTTACATTTTTTTTCTCATCACTCACCTTGGAGGAGTGAAATCATTGTTGTAATAGTGGAAAGGGTCTTGACCACAGCAGTTGAAACACTAAGAGAAATGTCAGGTATTCAAAAATAACTGTATAGAAGGAGGAGACTGAGGCAGGCAAAGTGGGGTAAATTCAGATAGGAAAATTGTATGGATCTGCCTGTGTGAATGGATTATGGAAGCACCACTGGATGCAAGGGAGAGTGTGAGAGGGCTGGATAGAGCAGAGGAATGTGACGGAAAACAGTAGGCATTGGTATGAAGGACTGCACGTGGAGTCAAGGCGAGTTTAGAACTGGTCTGAGGAGGAAATTTAAGGTGGATAGATTCATGGCTACTGCATGAAAAAAGTGAGGGATAAAGCCTTGTCCTTTAGAAGCCTGCAGAAATTTTACTCTTAATTAGAAAATGAGAGTTTGCATGAAAAATGAAGGAAAATCCTCTTTCTGTATTGGACACTAAGGAATCCTGTATTTTTGTGTACAGCTAAAATGAAGTTTTGCAATAAAGTTTGGGCATCATTCTCTAGTCTGCTGAAAATAGTCTAGTGACTTCTCAATTAGTTATATTTAATAGGTTATGATCGTCAAGAAAATGTAATGATTTTTCAATATGTAGAACTGGAAATAGTAGTTTTTAGTGGACAATTTGGGTAAAATTGTCCTCTACTGTCAATTATGAAGGAAAAGGCAATGAAAAGTGCTAGGTGACTATTTTTTAATGTATATTATGTGTGGGTTTTATCTGTATTTTTAATCTCTTTAGAAATATCTCAAATTTTTCATTTCCTTATGAACATTAAAAGGCTGTATTAATATTTTTTAGTTACATATAGATTTATAACTTTTAGCTGAGTAATACAAGCATCCCTCGAGAGGTGTGCTACTGAGTGTTAATATAATTGCTGAAAAGTTTCACACATTTTTAGTTGGGAATAATATCCAATATGTAGTGTCTTTTGTGTGAGGCTATAGCACAACATTTTACACATTAATCAAAATAATTCACAGAGCTTACTTCATCTTCCACTCTAGTAGGATATGGTTACTACACAAATAACTTTAGGACAGGAAGTAAGAATAATACTGTAATTAACTGAAATTGCAGGGGAACTTAGGTAGTCAGAATGTAATTATGCAAGGCAGAACACAGTCAGGAAACAGGATTAACTTTCTTGTTCTTTTGAAAAATGCCAGATGATTGCTAATATTTATAAATGGTTTTTACACGTCAACTGAATGATGATGTCTGTGACAGAGGAGCTGCCTTTAAAGTTGTGCTAAGCAGTTCGTTCCTCTCTGACTCAGTGATAAAGATGCTTCCTCCAGAAGCAGCTGTTAAAGTTCCTTCTTGCAAGTTAGATTTCCTTAATGGTGTCATATCCAAACATTGACCCAATCTTTATTAGTTTGTCAAGACTAATTTGGTTGCAGTATATCCAAATTAAAGTGAAACCTGATTTATTTTGGAAAAAAACCCTAAAAGTGCGTATTGTATGTTGTGTCAGACACTGTTATAGGGAAGTTCAGCATGGCAGATACTGGCTCAATAGTGAAATGCGTGGTTATCTCTAACTCTCAATGGATTACAAGAACCCTCAAAACTTCAGTAAAATTTGTTTATGTAACCTGTATCACTGCTGAAAACATTTGCCATATGGTTCAGAAATAGCACAATAGAGGTAAAGTCAGAGTCAAACTATGTCAGAAGAAATGGAAAACAGGAGTAGCTACTATTGTCAATTAAATTGTATTGTCGATTAAAATCCAGATGCAGAGAATGATGTTTAGTTAACTATTATCTACTATATCTGTGACTTGCTCTAAAGAGGGCTTTGGAATGCTAATTGAAGCAAAGTATTGCAGCCCCAAAGCCTGACTCAGGTGAATGCTGTGCTGGCAGCTGTTTTGAATGTTAAGTATTTATAAGGTCAAATGAGCTACAGTGTAATCTACTGTATGCTGTTCCCATAATCTAGTCACATCAAATTTAATTGTAAGCCTGAGGTTATTGTTCAGGCAAGTGATGAATCTAACCTTTGATTTTTTTTTTCAATTATGTTTGAAATACTTCTGAAGTTTTTAAAATTGTCAGTAGCTTCTATGTTTACCTTTGAAACATGATACAATGATACAGTTGTTAGCTGGTTTGAGATTGAGATTTATTTTATACTAAAAATTCAATATTTTCTACTAAATTTCTTTTGTTTATCCATAACTGTGAATAGCTCCATTAATTTTCTATAATCTGCTAGGTTAATACACTACAATTACAATATGATGGCTATTAAATATGTATTTTGTAAAAGATGGCATGATGTTATACTGATTACAATTTAGCGTGACATACTTATAATACTGTAGCCTGACACTTCAAGAGTATTATTCTCCATGCAAACTAAAATTTTTAATTCTACACCTCATTTTACTGCGAGTTAGTCTTCAGGGTGGAATCACAATAAATCCTATAGTGTCTTCATGATCTTGAGAGATCTCTTCTGCTTTTGCATGTGTTTTTGTATGGAAATTATTTCAGTGAGCAGTATCACTTACATGAGCTGCCTATGTGCCAGTCTTCTTGATCAAAGAGCATCTTGAACTCGAGGGTGGGGGTGTGACAGTTTTGTATCTGACTTTAAGGAAAGCTACCTGAGAGCTTACTTCTGCCTCTTTTGGCAGAGAGCAGTGAGACCAGGCAGAGAGGTACAAAACATTAATCTTTAGTAGTCACTAAAGTATGTCAGACATCATGAGCACGATTCTGCAGTATTTCTTAGGGAAGACTTGCCAAGACTGCAAAGAAAATGTTTTTGCGGGGAGCCTTGCTTTGTCCTGACATTTATGTGAGGACACAATTTGCCATGAACTTTTTAGTCTTCCTCTTCCTTCAGAGAATAATGAAAGGAGTCTATTCATCCCGGTCTCTTGGTGTTTTCGTGGAAAAATAATAGTTCAACTGCACAGGCCCACTCCTCATCTGAAATATGAGTAAACCCTGGAGCCAGAGCAATCTGTGCCCACTGCATTTTTCTACCAGGACTCTGGACTGTTGCCATTGTTAATGTTGAACCTAAAACCAGCTTCCACAAATGAAAGAAACAGATAAAAATCCTTATAAAAGATCAATGCTTATAGTATAAATATACTGATGGTCATGTTAGAAAAAATATGTAGGATAACTGTTTATTATTACACAAGGTTTTCAATATTGACACTCAGAAATGGCCTTTGCTTATTTTGTACTTAGAGAATATTCCTTTGGGAGCAATGGCAGGATGTTTTCTGTTAGCCTTATTTTTTTCTTAACTAGAAAAGGAAAACCTTTCCTAGCCAACTTTTTTTTTTCTCTCCCTGTAACTAGGTAATAAACTTGTATCTAAAATAACACTTGCTAGAAAGTGCTGTTATCTGTTTAAAATTTACGGAAACACTGTAGCTTAATGGTACAATAACTAATGCTCAATTATAGAGGAATTCCTCCGGAAGAACAAGTCATGATTACAAGTGCCAAATAAATCTGGTGGTGTGACATGGATAGTAGAATTTCATAGCAACAGTAATATGAGGGTTATGTTTTCAAAGCAGATTGTGTTGGTAGTACTACAGCTGACCTGGCCATGTTTGGTTTGCTGTGTATGTGAGGCATAATGCTGATAAACTAGTGAGAATTAAAGAGAGTGACTCATTATATGAGGTGAAGGCTCCTGAAGTTATAATCCAGATTAAATATTTATTTTAAAAATTGGTATCATGTCTGCAGAGTTTTCAAAACCTTGAGTCCTTCCTCAAATTTGTAGTCCTGACTGTAGTGTTGCAAATGCATACATATCAAAAAAGCAAAACACTTTTGTTAGTGTCCTATAAAAATCATAGAATCACCAGGTTGGAAAAAAACCACCGGATCATTGAGTCCAACCATTCCTATCAAACACTAAACCATGTCCCTCAGGACCTTGTCTACCCTTCCCTTAAACACCTCCAGGGAAGGTGACTTTGATCAGCTTTGTAGCCCTCCTCTGGACCTGTTTCGACAGTTCCATATCCTTCTTATGTTGTGGATTCCAGAACTCAATACTCCAGATGAGGTCTCATAAAAGCAGAGTAGAGGGGGAGAATCACCTCCCTCGCCCTGCTGGCCACGCTTCTTTTGATACACCTCAGGATACGTTTGGCGTTCTGGGCTGCAAGCGTGCATTGCCGGCTCATGTCAAGCTTCTCATCAACCAGCACTCACAAGTCCTTCTCTGCAGGGCAGCTCTTAATGACATCACCCCCCATCCTGTACTGAAACTGTGGATTGCCCTGACCCAGGTGTAGGACCTTGCACTTGGCCTTGTTGAACCTCATGATCTTCACACCGACCCACTTCCCCTGCTTGTCCAGGTCCCTCTGGATGACATCTCGTCTTCCTGGCATGGTAGCTGCACCACTCAGCTTGGTGCTATTTACAAACTTGCTGAGGGTGCATTCGATCTCACTGTCTGTATCATTGGTGAAGATCTTATTAAAATATGTGTAGGACTCAAATTTTCTTAAACATATGATTATATAATGCTCAATCATTTGAACTAATGAGTAATTGCTCTATAGCAGTACATTAGCTGGTACCAAAACTAGATTTTAAAATTATAGGTATTAGAATTAGTTATCAAGCTCTGCAAGTTTGTGGTTGAGAGGTGACTCCACAAAGCTGAAATTTAAACATTTCTATTCTGGCCAAGAGTCCCTCTGTGTGTTTGCAAGGTTTGCAGTTCGTGCCTGTTTGAGAGCTTGGTACATTAGGACCATAGTGGAATAACTCTCCACTAGGTCTATGGATAAAGTGAAAAACATTTCCATTGTTTAGAGGTTTTATCCCTTTGGAAAATCGGGTGACCTAAGGAAAGAGGGCAAACATCGCTGCCCTTGTAGTGGAGATGGAAACAGGCACGGCATAGAAAGGGCTGATTTTCTTAAGGTTTTATTTTTTTTTTTAATGACAGACTATGGTAAGGCAAGGTAAGGATTGAGGACAGTTACTGTTTCCTGAGAAATTAGGGGGTTGTTTTGATTAGAGCCTCCTTTACGTGTGGAAAAGGTCAGGGGAAATGTTACGGGGGATGTGCTGAGGTTCTAGCACTTCCCTGCTGGCTTGGGTGGGAGGGCCTTTCCCCTACTGCGCTGCGTCTTGTAATGTACTTTACATCCAGCTGTAGTGGAGGAAGTATGGAAAAGTCATCTTTACAGGAAGAAATGCCTTTGAACATGTGCACATTTAATGGATGGCTATTTTTATATGTTCATAACATTATAAATATATGGAGTATTTTCTATTTAAAAATGTTTGTTTGAGACAAATGAAAATTTTTAGACACTATGAGGAGTGAGGCCACTGGATTATCAAAATATATTGCTTATAAATATGTCTTTAAAATTAAGTAATGCAATTGTTAAATGAGAAACAACTTCTGATAGTTGATGTACTGCTTCTGTTGAAAATCTGAGAGAATCCCAATGATTTTCTATGTATCTATTAACTTCTTTGGCTGTTACTAAGTGATGCAACTGTTGAGTTTTACCTATAAAAATATAACCAGAAATAACATCTAAAGATCTTAGTAGACAATATTCTCACCATAGTTTTTAATGCTGTGTTCAAGATATTTTTCAATTGTATTTAATTATAAAATATGAAAAAGTTATAAACATTGTGTTGATAATCTCATTAATACAGAGATATCTAGAACCAGAACCAGAGCTTTTCATTATCCAGCACAAAGTGAATTTTCGATCTATTTTCAGGTCATATCTTGGACAGTCGTGGACTTAAGAATTGCTAGTCTCTACTTTTTGGTGCGTTAACCTGTAAGGGGAAACAGATGAGTTAAGTGAGATAAGCCAAAATATGATCAATACGAATTTATGATTAATTGGATTGATCCCATGCTGTGATCTTGCATAGGTATGAGAATTAAAGGAAAATTTATATATCTGTTTTTGACCCGAGCACCATTTTCTTGTGGTTTTTAGAAAGCTTGGATTTAAATAGGGGACGTTGAATTACTTTCCCCTGTCTGAAGGGAACAATGTGAGGTGTGTGTTTTCCCCTGAGAGGCTGAAGAACATTATCTCTTGCAGAATAGCTGTGTTCTGTAGTAATTGCTCTTGTTAAATTAACTGCTGCTCATGGAGACATACTTAATGTAGCTGGTGTATTGCTGAGAGCCATGAAAACATAGAGCTCGTTGCAAGCTCTAGACTGTTCTGAAAAAGCAGGATTAGTTTGTGTTACATTTTGCTGCCTTGGTTTGCAGTATGCAAAAGAATTATTGCAAGTTAGCTTGGGGGATTCCACCCAACCTGTAGTCATCCGGGAAAAGTATTCAGCCTTGGTGGCTTCAATCTCATATCGCTTTCAGCAGGAATTAGTCTACTCACCAAGGACACGTAGAATATATGCACCTTCTGAGGACATACTGTGCTGGCTGCTGTTTCACTGCCTAAGGAAGAGCTTAACCACGGATTAGGAGAAGATGCCTTAAAGCAACTTTCAAAATTTGTGTTGCACAGAATGATGATTAGGTTTTTGAAAATGGTTTTAATTGATGATGGCTAATACATAATTGTTAATATTCTTTTTTTTTGTAAAGGTAAGCGTAATTCAAAAATTTATAGTTTTATAAAAACTTTTTTGTATATGTGGAATGGCTGAAAAGAGAAAAATATGGTTTTGTACAGCATGAGTGTTAGTTTACTACTGCCGCATTCTGACTCAATAGCAAAATGTGCATAGATTATTAGAATTAAAGACTTTTCCATTTGCTCAGTGTTGAGGATGAATTTATTATGAAATATTTAAGTGCCATTAATGTTCTCGTTGAGCAAAATAACAGCCTGGGGGGGGGAGCTAATTTTCATTGAACTTGTTTCCTTACTCTTAAAATTGTCCATCATGTGAAGTGTTTGCTTCATTGATCTACTCCCCAACTAGCAAAAAATAAGACAGTAAATTCTAGTTTTAGACAGGTTAACCCCCATTTCTATACTCAGTAAATGGACGCGGCAGGGACAAAACCTCTATCTGTCTTATTAGACTTTGGAAGCAGTAGTCTTTAGTTTAATAAAGGTCCTGTCCTCCAGCTGGATTTGTGAAGGGAAATGCTCCCACACAGCGCTGATTGAAACTAATGCTTCTTTTATGTGAACATGCTATACCTATCTAGATCTGAAGGTGCTTGATACAGCAAATGCAATCTACTAGTCATCTGTATTTTATAAAAGAGAACAATTGAGTCTGTGATGTCTCAATAGTCTGTCATATTACAACCTTTGTCTGTCATATTACAAACTTCCATTTGTCATTTAAATAATTTGCATTGCCTTGTGCTCAAGATATCTTTGTTGTTGATTTCTATGTTCACTTTAAAACTTGATTTAAATTCCGTATGCCTTTTGCAGTACACCACTAATAAATGCTTCTTGCACATTGTTCAGTTTATGGCAAAGAATATTACTTTTTTATTGGTAATTGCACAGCAGATTATTATGTGGTGAAAAAAATCCATTCTTTTCCTAAGGCATAAAACCAAGTTCCTGTCTGTTTTGCGGATGTTAAAAATCCCTTGACACTCAAAGAAGAAGAGTGGGAGTATTAACTCTCAGGAACCCTTGGCTGAGTATCCATGAAAAGAGTCTTTCTCCTCCCAGCATAGGGGACTGAGCTTGCTAGTAATACTTACTGTGAAAGAAACACTTTATGTAATCTTAATAAATAAAATAAGTTTGAGAGCATTTTCTTAAGCATGAGGGCAGGATGGGAACAAGTTCAACTTTTTATGTTATTAATATACAGAGTAGAGCAGATTATCTGAAGATTTGTCCAAGCTTCTAAGCGTGAACTGCTTTGGGGAAAAATGACTGTAAAAATAATTTCCCTACCTATTTTTAATATTTGATAACTTCAGTGGAAAAAAAAATGTAACTTTTCTCCTTCTTCCAAAAAATATATGCAATAAATAGCCAAACCACTTGCACTGTAAAGGTCATAAGGGCCTTGGGAGTAACTTTCAAAATGGTAGCAAAGAATCTTTTAATTATTGGAAATGACAGGATTTTCTCAGTGTGATCATTCTAAATCATTAATAGTAGTGACTGGGACATAAGTATACAGAGTCTTGTACTGTAATTCAGATAGTCAGAGCCTCTATAATGCTTTTACTGGTTTGCCTTGTGAACTTTTTAGAGATTTTGCAGATTTGCAAGCTTTTCCAAATATGTAAAGGTATAACTGCTATAACTGCACCATCTACAAGAGTCAAGCCCTTGGAAAGCTGGAACGGTTGTTGGAGGTGTGGGTTATCTCAGCTGACAGGGGTCTGGCAGAGAGCAGGAGATGGGGCTACTGTGCTTAGGGAATTGCTGGCCGCCCTCGCTAGAGCCGAGAGCTTCGTGTGCACCGGTTGTGAAGACAAACAGGGAAAGCGAGTGCCAAGAGAGACCGCCCTGCAGATCTGTGGAGAGATGTTATTATTTTTAAGAAGCAGCCCTCTGGTGATATAACAGGGCTGACCCTGTTTGCGGAGGCTTCATAAATCTTTCTCAAGTGAAAGTTCCTGGCCGTGCAGGTTGGAGGGCAGACAAAAGAATCAAAAGATCCAGGATGTGAAGTCTCTGTACGGTGCATGTGAGGGCTGCTTATGGGACTCTGCAATAATACAACAATAGCCAAGATTGCAAGACACAGTTTCAGTTCACTGCCTGCTTTCAACTGCTTCTAATAACAGTTTTAATTTTAGATTCCTCACAGCCTTCTGCATAAAATCTTAAAACCATAATAAATCTTTAATTCTTTTTTCTTTTTTTTTTTAATACCATTGAAATTTCAGCTTCGAAGGCTCTCATTTCTTTCATGGCAATATAGTAATAATTAAGCATGGTGATTAAAATGGAAAACATAAAACAATTAAGAGGCTAGAATATATTTGTATTTGACTCACTTCAACTTTCCACATATTTGCTGTGCTGTGATGAAAATAACTTATTATTTATGTATTATCTGTCAACGTACAGGAGACCTTTTTATCTTGTTATTATCTGATAATCAATTCAGTTAGGTGCTTTGCAGTAGAGGACCTTTCTAAATCTGACTGAAGAAGCCTCCTTGGAGCACACTGATGACATGCCAGTCTCACAGTCCAGAATGAAACTGAGAAACTTTCTTTGTTGTTAATATTTGCACCTGTTCAAACATTATATGTGTGTATGGAATATGCATAGCCTCTCTTACTCCATCAGCACTGAAGCCACAAGCCTTGGTGTTTGCCAGCTGTGTACTGGTGACCCTGCACATGGAAGAGACACTTTTCAGATCCAAAAATCACAAAACTTCTGCCATTTGAGCTAACTGGGCTTACAGTAGGAGTTAGGTGGTTTTACATTGCAGTAGGTATTAGACATGACATAATCCCTAATTCTGGGCTGTACCCAAAGCTTTTCTTTTATCCCTTTGTGCAGTTGTGCATAAACAGTTATAAATTAGTTGTGTCACCCTGGAATCCATATTTCTTCTGCAAGAATGAAGGGAAGAGCAGAAATGTGAAAGTATATAATATATAGATAAGTACACAGGCCCAGCTTTAAGGCCATATGAAGTGAACAGGGAGACTCTTAGGTTTTTCTTCTTGGCACTGCGACAGGAGCAAAATGTCTGTTGGTAGAGTTTATGTGCTATAGTATTTCTAGAGGAAGTTTTCCTTTCTTTATTTGCTATTTTAACATTTCAGCATACCATCATTCCCCCAAGTGGAAAATTTACATGAGGTGAAACATAATGAAAACAAACAAGCAAGTCTTGATTGGCTTTGCAATTTATGTAAAATGTTGGCAAGAACTTTGATTAAGAGTTTAAATTCACACAGGCTTAATCAAAAAGAAATTAAAATCCTATCAAAAAGGCTACTCAGGATTCCCTTACAGAAACCAGAATTGTCAGCAAGAGCTGATTTTGTGTGCTTATATGAAGACTGGGAGAAAGGAATGGAAAATAGAGCATAATGAGTGATTGAAGTGTGATTAATGCATGCATATCGGTGTACTCCCAGAAAATATGATAAATGATAAACACTGTAGAGCTGTGACCTTGGGCCAGTACTATCCAGTGGAAGATGCAGCCTGATGTGACGGGCAGGGAAGGGAACCACCCTTGAGATGCATCACCATAACATGAACTGGGAAAGAATGAGGACAACCCTAATAATTGATAATGGGTGGACTTAATGTTCCTCTGCAGACTTCGTGTCCTTCTTTTATAACTAATGCTCTTTTCTTCGGTGGTTCAGGAAATTCTTAAAGTATGTGTTGGAAATTTTTAGGTGACACATTATAACTAAACAAATTTTTGTAAACAAAATCAGACTACATTATTTCCCATATGACTGAATTATCATATACATTATCCATCATCAGGAATGCAAGATGTATGTTGCAGTGCATTTTAATTACGTGCTAGGAAAGAAATGTGAGAGTAGTCTAAGAAACTCAGAATGGAAGAAAGATGAAGAAAATAGGAAAAACTTGAAGAAAGTTAATGATGATTTGACAGAAAGATTCTCTGCATTAAAGATTTAGCCAGTCACATTCTTTAACAGTCTTTTACAGCTTAGCAGGTGGGAGAAAAGTGATTTTTAAAATGAAAGATATGAACATAGGAAAAAAATTTGATTATTTCACAAGTGAAAATTGATTTATTTATAGTAGTCATTCTTATTTTATTCTTGTGGCCTAAGCCCCCTATATTATAGCAAATTTCACAAATGTGTAGATCTAAACAGAATTTGGCCAGTAATTCTCAGTGTAGATGCCCTGACACTCTTGTGCTTCCAGTCTTTACCAAATGAAAAAAAAAAAACCTAACCAATGTCTCCACTGTATGGATTTATGGAGGTCAGTAAGAGGCAAAATGAGCAAGGTCTGTATTCTTGATAGCCAGTGTTTACCAAAAATTTTGAACTTAATTATGGATATTTAAAATGGAAAATAAACCAAAATAATTTCATTAGGAGCATGTTATTACTGGGACAACTAATAATTTCCCTTTTGAAGGTGTGAGCTTTTAATGTGTTTGAAGCTGTTTTGTATTTTTGGCAGGTATTTCACAATCGTAATAAAATTTGAAATAAGCCAAATGTGTAATCCTAATGGACTCTAGGCAAACAATAGCTTAAAGAAAATAGAAGAAAATAAAGGACCTAAATATTTGCTTATGTATTGCTGCCATACTAGGAGATCTTTATTATTTAATACAGACCTTTTATATTATGGAGAGAGTAACCATAAAATTGTGTGCTAGTAGCAACTGTTCTGTGTATCACATCATATTTCTATATTTCAGTACCCAGTGAGGGCAGAGGGTTCCCATATTTTATTATACTGAACCATACCTGTACAGTTCTCAAAGCCAGGTTAGGAAGAATTGTTTTCCAATTCACAGTAATTGCAACAAGAAAAAAATTTCTTCCTCCTGCCAGAAGAGAACAAAGCAAGGCATTGAACAGAAAACTTGATTTTCCCAGCATTCTCACTTGCCCAGTGTCTGTTGCCTTACAAAAGAATTGCAAGTTGTGTAACTACATTCCATGTAAGAAATCTTCATGAGTAAACTACTCAGATGATAGTCACAGTCCCTAAAAAAACCACTAAAAGTGCTTTTGACAATAGCAACTTAAAAAAATTGACATTGATTTAGCAGAAAACCTCTTTTGTGCATATATAGTGCACATGATTCTGCAAAATGCATTGACTCAAATCCTGCAAAAACTGGGCATCGCCAATCATCAGCTTTCAAGGACACGTTCATTTCGTAAGTGTTCAGAAAATACAAACTGCATCAAGTCTTGCCTTGCAAACAAGTTTATTGGAGATGCCCAATACTTTGTTTATGACTGAAACAATGAGATTAGAAGGAGCAAATATAACAAATGCAAAATAAAATGGTTTTTTATATGCTTTCTATCTAACCTTTAGGTAGTCAAGATAAAGAGCTGAATGAAGAAAGAGACCATCTTGACTCAATCAGGGTAATTGCTGGAGATTTAAATACTGTTGTACACAAGTAATTTTTTATTAAAACTGATTTGAGGGAGTCTGCATTTAATATAAAAAGCAGGCTTCCCTGCTGGCACAGGAGTGAGAACAGCAGTGTGATCTGTGCTGACAGCACGTGACATGTCCAGTGTCCTTGGATCTGATAGTTGTTTTGCTTGGCCTCTATCATGCAGAAAATTCTGTGGGGTTTTGTCCCCCATTGACTGTGCTGGTGACAAGATCTGAAGTCACTCAGCAGACAGAAAATCAACAGCTATTCAGCATATTGCTTGCATGTGCTTGACTCTACTGTTTTCTGTAAGGTTTATTAGTTGCTTTCATTATTTTTTGTAGTAAGCATTGCACTTTCTGCTCCAGAACAAGTTTAGACAGCAATAAAGAGCAATTTTGTGCTGCTTTTTACAGTTTTAACTGTGTTTAAAAGTAGAAGCACATGACAGTTTATTGAGTTGCATTGATTTTAATGAGTTTTCAACAGCTCATCTCAGATATTTTTTTTAAAAAGACTGCAATTCGAATGTGAACTTTGCTCCCTAAAGCATCTCAGTTAGTTGTTTACATTACTCTGTAAAAGGAGAGATTTCCTTTTTCTTCTTTACTGGCAAAAGTTGGTATACTGTTTGTTTCTCAGTATTTTGAAAAAATTGCTTGAGCAAATACTCGTGTTTGTTTAAAATAATTCCCAGTTATGGGTACTGGAGCTTCTATGTGCATATGTGTAAAAGATAGAGAGAACTGTCATTGAGTTCTCACCAATTAGTGAATGAAATTCCTTTTTGACCTTTACAGTGATTAATATATAATGGTTTTGTATGGCGCTTACAACTAGAATATCTCATTACCTCACAAATGATATTTAATATTTCCTCCTAAGGGGATATTTTCTTTTCACAGTCCATTTTGCAAATATCAGCATAAAAAGAAAATGATATATATTTAAGTACATCTTTCATTGCAGTGTTTATTTAAAAGAATTTTAACCAATTTCATTATATATTCTGTCTTTATATATACTTATGCTTATTTTTGTTCTTGTGCAAAAAGCTGCTGTGAAGAGAGGGCATATATACACCAGTTAGACTGAAGTTGTTTTCTCAGTAAGCATTTCTTAATGAATGCCATTCAAAAATGACCAATTTGACTTTGCAGTGACAAAGAACATTAAGAGTTTTCATACCATGGAACACCCAGCTTTTTTTTTTTTTTGAGTGTTGCAAGGAAGAAGCCTTTTCTATTGCCTATTTATTGCCTGTGGTGGAAAGCAGCAAACAAGTGCTGGGTCTTAATCTACTTCTTCCATTCACCCCTTCCCCAGCAACAATAAAACCCCATTCATTTATTTCTTCCACACCCTCTTCCACTGACTCAAAATATGAATAATTGGTAGGAACACATATATTTACTCATAGTTGATTTCTTCATAAAGAACTTTCGGCTTTGAGTAACCCCATAGTAATAGTCAAAGGGAGAAGTGTGTATCCACATGCAGCTTTTTTAGGTGTCTAGGTTGACTTTTAACAGTTTGACACTTTGTACAGATGATAAATGAGCTAAGAGTGGTCACCAACACGTGCATAAACAAATATGGCAGAGACCAGAGTGCCTTTACTGTGAATATATATACACATCTAAAAAGCTTTTTTTTATTATTTTCAGCCAGCTTGTGTTTTCCAACCTATCTTTCTTTCTCCTTTGTACAAGACCTTTTGCTGAATTTCTGTGATGACTTTCAAGAGCTATTTCTGTTATTTTTTTCTTGGTCTTTAAGTACATGTATGGAAAATAGTGAAGTTACCAGCTCTTCACAGAATCACCAGGTTGGAAAAGACCCACTGGATCATCGAGTCCAACCATTCCCATCAATCACTAAACCATGTCCCCCAGCACCTCGTCCAGCTGTCTTTTAAACCCCTCCAGGGAAGGGGACTCAACCCCGTCCCTGTTCCAGTGCCCAATGACCCTTTCTGTGCAATATTTTTTCCTGATGTCCAGCCTGACCCTCCCCTGGTGGAGCTTGAGGCCATTCCCTCTTGTCCTGTTCCCTGTCACTTGGGAGAAAAGCCCAGCTCCCTCCTCTCCACAACCTTTCCTATCTAAGGCACTGTGCTTAAAACTGCAGGAAAATGCTAGAGCATGAGACAGGCAGGGTTTGAAAACTGCTTGTTTGATGTTTACTTTCACTTGTCTTAAGTTCAGAATGGTGGCTGCCCTTCTAGATACCCATACCTTTCTCTACATACCTGATGAGGGATGCTTTCTGAAATTCATGCCCGATTTTTAGCTGCTTCAGTGCTTGTTGGTGTTATGACTGTGTTCTTATGACTGGTTCCAAATGCTATTCATGCTGGAAAAAAACAGAGATTAAAAGGAAAACTAAGCAGATTATACAGCCAAGGATGACAGTCCCACTTGTCCTCTTGTTTTACAATCTCAACCGAAAACTAACTCAGTGAGCTGAATTGCCTTACTGAGTGTTGTCATGAGTGCCAGGACAAGCAGGCGCATGTGTGGGTGTATGGGAGGAGAGAAGGGAAGAGCAGCCAAAGAGGGATGTGTGATCACAGCTTTGGTTAGAGCAAAGTACCAGATGGGCTTTGCCGTGTGGTCTCGCTTCTCCCTAGAGCTCCCTTCCCCATCCCACAGAAAACATTGCCTTTCTGTGTCTCCAGATGCAAACTGAAGCAGGACTTTCAGGCTTTTCCTCTTAGGGTGAATCCAGCACAGCCAGGGTGCTGGATTTAGCAGATATGCATGTAAATCCCTCTGTAAATCCCTGCATTTCCATTATTTTGGATGGACTCACACTATTCAGTGCCACCAGGGGAACTACCAGGTCTGCAGAGAGAGCTCTCAGCTTTCCATTGCTGGAACAGCTGAGTGCTAAACCCAGGTAACACTGGCAGAGATAAACCATCACAAGCTCCCTCCAGGACCCTGGAGGAGGCAAGGTCAGACGGAAATCTGCCTCAGGCTTTGAGAGGTGACGAAAAGAGGGAAGCCTGTAGCTGAACCAGAGCAGATAGTTTTATTGAAGAGAAACTGCCAATCCACAGGGGGAAAGAAGGGATGAAGGTAGTGGGTGACAGGAGGTCTATGAGAGGGGGGAGTTTCCCAGATACCCAGATGTCTTTCTAGTTTTATTCCTGCTTCACATTTCCATCAAGATGCACTTTCACTGACTGCCAAGGATTTTCCACAAAATTTAATTTGCCTTTTTTTTATTATTATTTGGCTTTTCAGTGAGGAAGTAAGGGTAGGTCGGGTGGGGTTTTTTCTGGGTTTTGTTTTCCATCAGCAAAATACTTCAGTGACTGTCCTGTTACACCATCAAGAACATGCCACTAGGGGATTTAATACCCTGGCATCCTGCCAGAGGGAGAGGAGAAAGGACTTTGGAATAACGGCTCCATTGATAAATGGCAGCTCTCACAGTGCGTTGCCATTTTCTCTTATCCTGAGCACGCTGCTGCAGAGTGAGCAGCTTTGATGTTTGACTGTTATATGTTTATGTAAAACTTTTGGACCAGAAGATTTTTTTAATACAACAGCTACATAAAAATGTGTTAAAGTATGATTTCTGTCCTGGTTTAAAATAATTTTTTTGCTTAAAACCACTCTGCCCTGGGTTGGTTCAGTACTTTTTAAGGAGTCTACGTGACTGAAATAAAGTAACAGAGCATGATACCCTGCTACGACAGCTTGTACTAGATAACAAACAATTTTAGTTCTGTAGGAGGCAGAATGATGACTTGCCGTTTCATCCAGTCAAAGATTTTAAGAGCGTGAAGAATAGCCTCTAGCCAGGCCAAGAAAACATCAACATATACTGGTACCTTGATATATTGTCAGTGTTTCATTTCTTAAAATGGGCTTCAGCTTTGCCTCTTGAAGTAGCAGAATCACTAAGTTTGTTTGCTGGATATTTGTATTTAAAATATTTTATGTGAGATTAACATTAACAGAATGCTGAAGTAACCTTGAATAGGACTCAGAAGATGTGTGAGTAGCCAAAATTATTTCACGTCTGAAATATCTAAGTGAAGAGTTAAAGAACTATGAGAGTAATGTTTCTTTATTTCAGCATAAATCTTTTTTGTTGTTGTTATTTAGCAAATTGTGGTTAAAAAGAACCCTGATCAGTTAAACACAATAAATATTTAACTTCAGATTTCTAATGTGTACTCCTACTATGTTTGTTCTCAAAACATAGGAGAAAAGCCTCCTCATAACCTTATAATATGTACTTCTAGTGACCCAGCAGGATAGAATAAATATATCTGCTTTTTGTTAACAAAATATCTACTAGCTGCTTGAAAAAAAATCATAATACAAAGACATTCAGAAGGGAAATGAATATTTTATTTTATCTATTTGTTTCTAATTTAAAATTGAAAAGGAAAGAGAAGCTTTTTCTGTTCATAATAAATTCAGATTTCCTAGAAGTACACACGGATTCTTTTGCACTTATATTTTCATTTTGTATTCAATAACTCTTCCAAAGCGTAATATATCATACAATATTATTTACACAAAACATAATAAAAACCTTTCCTTTACAACCAGATATTTGTTATTTCTGAGTAGTCCGAAACCAGAGACGTACAGAATATCCTCCCTAGGAAGATAAGAGTTTCTGGAGTAGCTACATGTAGGCACTGAAAGGTCTTCTGTTTGAAGCCTGTACTTGCTTTTAAATCTCTTAAATCTTTGCTGCTAAAGTCACAAAGTAATGAATGTTGTTTGGTGCTGACTGGTGGATTTTGAGGACAGCCAGAATGGTGTGATGCCCTAGGAGACATAATTAGGGGTCAGACTAGAGATTATCTTGAAAAGTGCTCTTTGAGCCATTTGATTTGAGATGAAAGCTGGCATGTAGTTTCCCTACATCATTCAGCAGAGCTGGCGTGTGTCATCTCCACAAGTGTGCCCATTCAGATTATACACAAGGAAAGTGTCCTCTCTTCAGAGTAATATGAATTTTCAGTTTGTCATGTTTGTACACCAGCAAAATCACCAGATGTTTAATTGCTAAGCCAGATTGGTTTTACCAGACTGGCTATTTTTGCCAGCCCTTGGAACACCTTTCATGCTTTGACTGAGAAAGTCTGTACTGCACAATCTGCTGAGCCACAAAGCTCAACACTTCGGGCACCTCTGGTTTTCCTGAGGTTCTCTGGGATTGCACATGTCCTTACAGAAGGGCTGGAGGGCTTGACCAGAAATTCCACCACTCTGGAAATGTGCTGGAGCAGCAGGATGTGAGGACAAGGAATTTTTCATGGAATGGCACTGTTGCACCCCTCTAGGCTTAGTGGGCTTTTCCTCCTGCCCAGGGTACTAGTTTGGAGCGGTGTGTTTCCAAAGTTTCTTCCAACTTGAACCCAGGTATAAACTGCTTTTCTGTTGCCTGATTAGGGGAAGGGCTGCAGCAGGAGGAAAAAGAAGAGATCCAGGCTTCATTTCATATGCAGAAGATTAACTGTGACTTTGGGGAGGACACTGCATGCCCAGTCCTATTCCCAGGGTATTTCCAACCACACCCAATGCTTTCTAGGGAAGCCCCAGGAGTACAGGACTTCATGGGAAAAGGATGCATTTCTTTTCCAATGAATTGATTTAGACACTGATTGCATCAGGAAACCTTGGACTTGACCTTGGGTCTCATACATCCAATTTGTATATGTATCCACACAATATAAATGCATTCATGTTGCCTGTGTACATGTAAAAATGTACATTTCCTGTGATTTGCATGTGTTTATTTCAGGAAAAGAAAGGGAACAGTGAACCAGTGTCACTATCTTTCTTGTACGTGAAACTTCAAATTGTGATAGTATTCCTTGATTGATTCCAGCTATAGACAATTTGGCAAATGAAAAGTAATTTTTTCCAGTTTTTTAAGCAGGTCAATAGAAACAATGTTGAGAAAGGAAATTGTATCTGGCAAGTTAAAGCAGCCTGGATCACCATTCCTTACTTCACTACAGCACACACCCACACAAACTTTGAACTCCGTTGCATCCTAAGTTCCTGCTGGCTGAATTTCCAAAGATTCAAAATATTTCTAATAAAAAAGTCATCAGCCAGCTTTCCCTCAGATTTCTGAAATAGATGATGTGACCTGTAGTTAACAGTTTCCAAAATTAATGGATGAATCATAAAAAGACGTAACTTTATTCTTGTTTATAATTTGAAAATGTTGGCCCTTGTGTTTAGGATTTTTTTTTCACTATTCACAATTTCATTATTATAAATGTGGGAAAAGTTCCTAGTGGGAAAAGAATGCTGCAGACACATGCAGAGATCCCAAAGCCAACCCCCACAATGCAATTTTCCTATTGCCTCACATCTGGAATGTGTAACTTGCAAACCCAACCATAACAAGAATTATGGTTGAGCAAGTTAAAAAGTTTGCATTTGATGAGGAGAGGAGTACAGCTGACCCTGATAAGGACATTTTTTTTTCTTTACATGAAGCCACAGCTTTTTTTTCTAAAAGGAAGACAAAAAGAGAAAAATATGTGCTAACTTGTAGCCTAAACCCAGGAAGTTAAAATTCTAATAATGATAGCTCAAGCTCACACAGCTGCCTCGTAATAAGGACTGACAGTACTTCACATTGTCATGTATAGATATCCAGTCTTTGTTCTTCTTTTAAATAATCATCTGTACATCACAGCTAGAACATGGTGATTTTTTCAGTTCATATTTTATAGCTTATATTAATGAATAACATAGTGAAGGGTAGGTTGAAAAAAGGAGTATTGGATTGGAAATTTTGACTTTATCCTCCATTAGACATAATTTAGAATATCTGTAGTAATGCTTAGATGTAGTAAAATAAGAATAGAGTCAAAACAATATATTTCACCTAGAATGATTATATATTTCAAAATGTGCTGAAATCAGCAGCATACAAGATAACAGATTTAATGTATCCCTGATATAACTCAACTGAACTCAGCAAGTGTACTTCATAGATGATTTTGTCCTTTCATCATTTCTAACTGGAAAATTAAGAATTAATATATTTATGCAAGCCCTTACAAACCTTATATCTCTGAAATTCTTATTATTGATACATTTTGTACAAACTGACAAAATGTAATTAATTAGAGGTGTCTAGATGTAAATTCACATTCCCATGAGCTATGCAAGAATGCATAAAAAGTGTGAATCTACAGCTGAACAGTAATTTTTTGTCTTCTCTAACTTACTTTAATAGCTAAACTCTAAGAGAGTTTCTAAACATCCATTACAGCATGACCTGAACCTAGTTCAACAATCTTACAGTCACTATAAAAAAATAAAAAAGATCAAGTAGATCCAATTTCCATTTTCCATGGTCAAAGTTACAAATGGAAAACTAAAAAAATTCCGTGAGATCATAACCACTGAGTTATAAGATTAAAAGTCTGTTTTCAAAGCTGGTACTGCCAAATAGATATTTGAGTCTAGCCAGAGGTATAATCCACTCTGCATGAATAAAGAAATGGAAGATCTGCAGGCTGACAGAAATCAACCAAAAAGCTTGCTATTCAACAGTAGAACAGTTGAAAAATTTCACTATAATCCCCTAACAAAAATTTATCAGGAATTTATGATTCAATAAACCTGCAAATATCTATTGCATTTCCAAATAATAGGAACTGGGGAGGTATTAACTGAAATGTTTGTTTCCATAAATATGACAACGATGATTACAATCAAGAAATATAGTCAAGAAAAGGAAAAGAAGAGATGGTTCAGTATCAAGCCGCAGTGAATACAGGGATACACAGGCAAAGTTTTATGGCCTTATTGATACTGAAAATGAATAATTCTTTTACAGATAAGATCTCCACAGATACCAGCTAATCTTTCTATTAAGTGATGATTAATTTACGTGACTTATTTGGTAAAAAAATGAAATGAGTCTTGACTACTGCAACTAGACACGTAACATGTGTTTGGCACATTTCTTTCAGATGTGTGCAATGAGAGTAGCATTCGTGGAATAGCTCCCAAACAGGACTGTGCCATCCTGAGAGCTTAAATCATCACAGAATGATTGAACCATTCTCCTATTGCTGCTCTGTAAGGGAACACTGTAAAATATGGGCGGGTATAAGATTACCATATCACATGCATGCTGGAATTTGTTCATCATCCAAACTTGGAAATGTCAGAATAACCTCAGAGCTAAATATAATAATGAAATCAGATCACTTTTCTGAGTTTATTTGTTAATAATAAACATAAATATAGGATGAATAATTTCTTTTTACCCTTAAAATGGATAAAAATGAAAGCTACTAAGAAGTTTTGATAAAAATAGACTTTCCAAAATTTTTTTAGACAGTTAAAAATGCCACATGCTTACAGAAAATCCACACAACATTTTTTTAAACTGGCCTTTGCCCCTGGTTAGGCTCATGAAACTCTGAAGTCTGAGTCGGATTTGATCTATTCACTTGATTTCTCTACTGGAAGAGAAGAGAGTTGAATTAAATTTGTCACCATGCTATGTATTTGGTGGGTTTTGACAATTCTCTGGGAAATGTGCTTGCTATGTGTTTTACATTTTGTACATGTTCATCTGTTCATCTAAGAGTAAAGTGTAATATTAATATACTTTAAATAATCATAGAATCAATCATAGAATAACCAGGTTGGAAGAGACCCACTGGATCATCGAGTCCAACCTTTCCCACCAATCTCTAAACCATGCCCCTCAGTACCTCATCCACCCGCACCTTAAACACCTCCAGGGAAGGCGAGCCAACCACCTCCCTGGGCAGCCTGTTCCACTGCCCAATGACCCTTTCTGTGAAAAAATGCTAGAAGAGTCATAGAAAAGACTGTTGGATAGCATACTGTATGCTGGTTCTGCCCTTGATTCTTTTCACTTTTTAAGTGTTCTTACACTATTCAGACTGATTATGTATGAACATTCTGCTTTCCTGTGCTGCGTGAAAATAGGAGAAGAGTTGGTAGTCCAGAATAAATATCTTCATTAAAATATGCAAAGGCAGAATCAAATCTGCATAACTGAACATCTGCATACATTGTACACTAACATTATATTTAGTCAGATGAGCACAGAAGGGATTATGGCTGTGGCCTCCATGAGAACCTCCCCAAGACTATCTCTCAGGATATTTTGCTGCATAATAAGCTCTTTTAGCATATTTTTTTTTTATTAATGCTTTTTTTATTGTGTTGAAGTAGTGTGGCTGGCATTAACTGATGAAGTGCATGGATAAACACTAATTTGTCTCAGTTGTTTAGTTAATTATACAAAGGCTACTGAGACTGTACATGGTACAAATTAAAAGAAGCGTTTTTAAATCTCTGTGATTGTGACTGAACAAAACACTTGAACACACCAATAATCACATCTCCATACGCAGCAGTCCCAAATTAGCAAGACCTTGAGATGCAGTTGCTCATCCTACTTTCCTTGAAATGTGAGAATGCTGGAATATAGTGTAAGATTCCAACTCTAAATCTCTGCCTTACCACAAACTCTCTGAACACAGATACAAAAGAACTTTGAAATGGATCAGGCAGGAAAGAGCTGTGAAAACCCCTGTATTGCCTGCTCACTGAGACATTCCAGGGTGGGGTGTGACTCTAAGAAGTTTATAGTGGCATCCTGATTTGAATAAACCCCATGCAAGTTTTTTTTCTGCGTTCCTTGGAAAGTCTCCTTCTTTCCATTAGTTTTGGCTATGCGCACTCAACCTTTCATTCCATTACTGGGCCATCCCAGTACATTTAAAGAAAATGTGCCGTGTACTGTCACTGTAAATGGCAAACAAACCATCCCCAAACCCATCCCATGTGTCAATGAAAATGCTTGTATGGCTGCAGAATCAGGATGAAAAAAAAAAAAGAGTGAAGTATGTTGTTAAATCTACCCCTGAAATATAATCTATACTGGGAAACATAGTATATTTGTTTAGTTTCAAATGCTTCCTCCAGCATTCGTCTGGAATAATTATGAGGAAATTAAGCAATAATCAATAAGCATGAATATTAGTAGCTGAAGGAGGTACTATGTTCTATGTCTGCTTTAATAATCATATATGAAGAACAGATATAGATAGTTACTACATTATTGTAGTTTCCTTTAAGGCCCCTGATAGATGGGAACTTGAATTTAGTAGTTCTTCAAGTGTCCTCATGCTCCTTCACCTGGAATGCTTGAAAAGCTGAATCAAAACTCAGACCCTAATGCACCAAGATGACATTTAAAATGTAAGTAGACATACATGCAGAAAAATGTCTAAACTTTTATAAGGCGTATGATAGGCACAGTTTACTCTGTCTTAAATATTGTAGTGTCTAATATCAAATTACAGTGGAGAGAGCTATTTTTAAAAATAAAGATAAATGTTGATTGTATTTCTCTTACTTCAAATCGTAATACTGTAAAGCTTGTCACTCCTGTACCATTTGTTAAAATTTGCACTGGATTTTTAGAATCAAAATATACTTCACAACTAGTAGTAAGTTTTGTTTGCTAACAACAATTGAGATCTGCTGCCATGCAAGAACCACTCGCAGTAGCTTGAATTTTAAAATAAGCTTTATCTTATATGTGAAAATTGCTAGTATTGTTTTGAAATAAATTGAAGTAAATTGAGAGCTTAGAGATGTTAAAGTTCTTTCGTGCACCTGTGAAATGCCTTCCTGAATTAAAATTTGTAGCCTCTGAACTGTGACCCATGTGACATGATGGAGGGATTTAGACATGGTTGGTGCAGTTGTATTAATGTGTCACACAACCTGTGTGACTACAGCTTAGTCATGCCCATTAGTTTTCCTTCAAATTTTTATCTTTTGATACAGGAAATATGGTTTAACTTCAGATTTTGGTTGTATCTAGTAGCACTTAATCCTCTAGATTAAGTTTTTGAGGGGCTTTTCCTTTCCCTTTCTGTAGTGTTTGCTGCATAATTTGTGTTGTAAAAGGCAAAACTTCCTTCTGTTACACTTGATGGTTTCTCTTCTGGGTAGAATGTGTTGTAAATTATTAAATACGACTACAGACAGTATTATGATAACTTTTAATGTGATGGTGAAGTCAGGGCATTGATCTTAAGTAATTTGAGTCAGAAAAATCTGCACAGGTAAACTGTTTGTAACTTCTTACAGCTGAATTGGAACATAAGTAATAGTAGTAACAGAAAAAAGACCATCTGGTCCAGCTTGCCTGAGTTTGTTTGATTGGCTCATGATAATCTCAACCACCTGCTTTTCTTCTGAGCTTTACTTCACCACTCCTATCTTGTTCCAGAAACAAATGTATCTGTCGCTTATCCACCTCTATAAATCTTTCCTTATAATTTTGATTATTCAGACCTTATGTGGCCTTATGGCACAGGAGATCCTAAAGTCTCAGAAGAGCTTGGAGCTGGTAGGGTCTGGATACTCAATAAATGCACAGAAAGAAATACTCCTGGTCTAAAGGTTTGTAATCTAGTTTCAGAGAAAATATATGGATGATTAGAAGAATGATGTGATAGAATTAGGTGAACATTTATCTGGTGATATGATTGCTGTGACCAATTGCACAATGCAGATGTTTATTTTGCTTTTAGATTTAATAACAAATAGGTGCCTGTATTATTTACACTCTGCACTGACATCCTGCTAAAGAAAGATATCATTTTTTTCTCCAATTTTTATCAGGGCGGAACCTCACGAGGTTCAAGAAGGTCAAGTGCAAGGTCCTGTGTCTGGGTTGGGGCAGGCCTTGGTATCACAGGAAAGACAAGGACCTGTTGGAGTGGGTCCGGAGGAAGTCTACAAAAATAAGCAGAGGGATGGACCCCCTCTCCTGTGAAGAAAGGCTGAGAGAATTGTAGTTGTTGAGACTGGAGAAGGGAAGGCTCCAGGGAGACCTTATTGCAGCCTTTCAGTATTTAGAAGGGGCTTATAAGAAAGGTGGGGACAAAACTTTTAGCAGGGTTGAACTAGATGATGACTAAACACCCCTTCCAATCAAAACTATTCTATGTATAAAGAAGGTTTTTAGTACTCTTAAACTGTGATTATTTTCTCTAGTAGAAGAGGAAAGTAAACAACAGACCTGTGAAGTAATATTTTCATTCTATAAACTAAGGAACGGAAAAGTTCACTGTTGTGCTCCTGTCTTTCCATTCCCATGTTCTTTATCAGTTGTGCTGTTTCTGTATGGCAGTGGTTAATTAGTTTGTAATGTTATTTAACAGGGATTAAAATGATTTAAATAGTCACTTAAACAACAGTTTGATCAGTTTGTGCAAAACGATGTCAACCTTCTTATCCTTCAAGTTTTTTTTAAACACAGGTGAAATTACTGCCCTGATGGGTTTCAGCCATGAAATCTAAATTAGGAGGATCGCTTGTGTTCATACATATTTTTTTTCTTTTTCTTTTTTCTTCTCCTCCCTTCTTCCCTTTCCTTGGAAATGAAATAAATAAGGTTACTGTGCTGTAACCACTCCCCTAGATTTTGTGTTACTGGCACCAAGTACTGTAAATTATACTTCTTTGATTATCTGAGTCTTGGTTCCCTAGCGTAAGGTCCTAGTAATTCCTTGGGGGGCAGGGTGTAAAGGGTATTCTCAGCGTGGACTGGCACAATTGTGCTGCTGCTAAGTGTCTTTCGGCTGAGCAGCTGAAAAAAAGGAAAAGATTTCATCCATTGCTAGGGCCTTCTGCTGAAGAATGCAAGTTCGTGCTGGAGTGAATATGGGTTAGTCATTGAACTTACAAGCTTTGAGAGCTCCCATGCTGGGTATAGAGATAATAGGTACTGGGGAGCATCCCATGAAATTATACATTAGTGCTTACTGTTTGGTACCTCTTAACACACTGTAAAACTTTGTACTTACAAGTATGTTTTCCATAAAAAAATCAACACTTTACAGATAAAGAGAAAGATTCCCTGTTTCCCTCTCCTCCCCTGCTAGCCGTAGGAGATTGGCTGTGGAGGAACAGGAGGTTTTTGGGAGACTAGAGTTACGTTTGGCACAATCTACCTGAAGAGGCCAACAGTACTCACTCTCATTTTGGTTCAGTTCTTTGTCTAGCAATGGATTTTAACCAGAAATCTCAAAGCAGCAAAAAGCTTCTATTTTTATATTGAAAATAAAATACCCTACCCTTGCCAGATAATAATGACACTTTATAAAATAGAGGAGCCTATTTTTCTTAGGCAGATCTGTTTCCTATATACAATTTTAGTGGTTGAGGTAAGTCTGCAGTCTAGTATCTTGCATTTCATAGCTTTAATGCTTATTTTCATTTGCTTGGAAAGCACAAAGTATGTACAAAGTAGATGTATCCTTCATTTAGCTTTCAATCTTAGCTTATTTTATAAACAGATAAAGGATCAGAATTAATTAATGTATAGTGGGATATATTAAAATGTCATAATCAATCAGTTAAAAATCATTCTTTTCCATACGTGGTGTTTTCTGTCTCTGAAATCCTTTCCTTTCCCTCTGCTACTAATTATCCAGCTACAAGCTGTAGGCTGTTAAAGTCAGAAAGTGCAACATCAGTCAGGACATATGTGGCTGCAAAAAGCAGTGAGCATGTAGGAGGAGTGCTTTGCAGGTCAAGTGCTATAGCTGTTTTATGACAAATCACTCTGAATTAGCATCACGGGAGCCTGTTGGTATTCCTGCTCCCCCACACCTTTGGCTTCATCTGTTAGCTGCTGTTGTTAGCCCTCATTTTGCACTTCCAGACCTGTAATCTCTTTCAGTGTTTGCTGGCAATGCTGGAGCAACTTCAGCCCCCAAATGTCGCTACTGAGACTTATGGCAAACATTGAAATGGATTCTGCACCTGAAACTCCACTGCGTGTGTCTTCACCAGTCTACAGCTAGTAATTATTAATATTTTGGGGAAAGAGGAAATGTAATATAAAGAAACCGTTCTGGCTGATCACCAGATTTGAAGAGGCAGCATCAGCAGCAGTGGACACTCAAGTAAAGGGTTTTCTTAAAGGCCACGTCATGCCTTTCTGCTAAATGGGTTTGGCTGTACTGCTTGTACCTGTATCCCCAGGGATGGCTCTGATGGAAAGACGTAATTGTGTAGACCTAAATTAGGCACGTGCTTTTGTTTCCAGCTGAAGGGAGAGAGCAGGGAATGGTGAGAGAGAAAATCATGAAGATAACAATCTGGCGCTAGAAGCATCCTCTAGATAGTCCTACCTGACACGCTTAGGGATGGGTTCTACCAGATGGAGCCAGCTTGGCAGCCTAAGGAGGCAAGCTTATATGTCTCTTTTTTTCACCTTTAAATTGAACCTGTGTGCTTTGACAGCTGCCTGTATTCTGGTCTCTTATCTGATCTGTCTATGTGGCTTCCAGGTCCTCCTTGTTAAAGTGATAAATGGAAGAGGCTATTACAGTCTCAGCATGCTTAATAGCATCCATAGCCTGTCTTTTGTATGACAGATGCAGCAATAGGGGTGATGGACACAGAGGATCTATGGTTAGCTACATCCTTTGAGGAATGGGAATATGATGTAAGCAGTGACAACACGAGTCCAAATGTAACCTTTGGAAGTGCAGTGTTATTTTTATGTGTCATATATGCTGAAAATAAGCAGTATTACTACTAAATACAATGGATCTACCACTGTTAAATAAGCATGTCATACATGTTACTAATTGACTCTTTTTACTTCTCGAATAATTTGACACTTGTAAAACAAATGTATAAATAAAACTGGGTGGCCAGTCTCACTAAATACCAGAAGTTGACTTCAAAAGGTTAATTGTCCTTTGTTTTGAATTGTGTAATATGCAATTAACTTGTTACAAAGTCTAATGAAGTTAATGGTTATTTTTCAACTGAGTCCAGTGTGTTCTGGATCAGGTCCACGGAGAGTACAAAACTCATATACATTGCCTAAACTATTTGTCTGGCTTTGTCTATAGCCTGCAAATCTACAGAGGAGTGTGATGAAAGTTGGATGCAATTTTTTTTTTCTAGAATATTTAAAATGTTTATTTAAGGAAGGTGATGTGTCTTGGTGTCCCCCAGGCTTTCCTGATATATCGGTAAATTTCAATAGATTTCTTTGCAAACCTAGTCTGCATTTCCACACATCTATCATCCAGGAGCTTGGCTTAATAAATCATCTAAAACACTCTGCAGGAGAAAACAGAGGTGAGCTAATTCCTCTTTCAAACCAGAATAACTCCACTGAGTTATCAGTGTTAATTCTTACCGGCTCTGGCTTGAGAAAGTGAAGAACCAAATAAATGAATGCAGGAATTCAACCTACACAGTAAACTGTGAAGGGGCCATATGTATTTCATTTGAAAAATTATATTTATGCCTCTGAGTTGGAGGACTTCCATTCATTACAGTTCATCTTTTTTTTTTTTTTTTTTAAAAAAAAGGGTTTTTTGTTTGTGTGTGTGTATTTCCCTAGCATTTTTTGAGTATAGTGTTCTGAGGGCCAAAAAGTGAGATTAATGTGGTTGAGTTAGTATCAGGTATTGTTTTCTTCCTAAAATCCTGCAGCTTTATCTTGCTTTAACCTATGCGCACATAGACTTTTGAACGTTGTGTGAAAAGGTTTCACTGGCATCCATTCTTGCCATTAAAGTGCTTCCCATCTGAATATTGCCTGCCAAAGTATGTGGTATCCCGCAGAGCAAGAGGATGAGGACATAGATTGCAATGAAGCTGAACAGTTTGCACTTCCTAACAGTGACACCAGACATCAATCTTTTGTAGACACAGCCCAGAATACGGGAGAATAAGAACTCTCACCCCAACCCCCCCACCAAAAAAACAAAAGGAGGATTATCTTCTCTTTTTTTTTTTTTTCCTCATTTCCTTCCAGCAGTTTCCTTCTAAGATCCTCCAAGATGAATGTGTTCTCCAGTTGCATAAGCTGACATTTTCAGTGGCTGAGAAGCTCTTGGGTAGGAACAAAAAAAAGAAAAGAATTTAAGTAAAAAAACTGTAAGTTTTCTGAGGTAACTTTTTTTTCTAAAAAACCCAAATTAATTTAATTCAGTCTCAATTCTCTATCATCAAGCTAAGGAGTAGAGTCCTAATTTGGTCAACAGTTAATGTGTTTCTCACGTTTGTACCTCAGTTTGACACCATTATTCAGTAACACCAAGTTATTTATACAGGCTGGCAAATGCTCAGGACTCAGGATTGCCAGATCTGTAATCAGCCGTATTTGGAGAAGCTTGAATCAAGCCCCTGGCTTGTAAAAGGTTGTGTAGATCTATAGAAGTCCCTTTGCACCAGCTGCTGAGGATCTTCTCCTTTACACAGAAGTGTGCTGCAAGTTTATATTTTAATAGTATAAATCTAATTTAACTAACAGGATGATTTATAATTGTGCAATTAATGAGCCATATACTCCTCTTTGTAATAAAAATGGTGCAGAAAGAGCCAAGGGCTGCAGGATATTGCTACATCGTGATCTGCAGAAGTTAACGTATACTCTGTCACTCAGTCAAGGGTTGTGAGGGTTTAAGGTGCATAAACCTTGCTGTAATCAGTAGGAACCCTAGCTGAAGAAAGGATAATTGAAAAAATTGGGCCAAGTACTAGACTTGTCCTGGACTGGACTTGGGACTGGGTTTACAGACAGCGCTTTGTACTACAATATAGTTATCCTTGAAACTGCTATGGCAGCAGTTTGTTTTTCTTACACAAATCAGAGCTGTTTTCACACTAAAGTCAGAAAATCTGGAAAACAAGGTATGCAAATTGAGCCTTATATACCCATAAAAGAGAAAAGTGATTGTGTAGCAGCTGCTGCCATCATGGTTCCTCATAATCCAGAGACTCAGATCTTTGCTACGGGGATCACTCAGAGCTCAGGCAAACAAAACTTCAACCAGCTGCAGAGCTGCTCCAAGGAACTAGAGAACTTGAACAATTGGCTTCAGGAAGGTGTGAGAAACAGTTTGGTCAGGCAAGCTGGAACAGCAGAATTAGTGTGGGAGGCCTTCTGTGTACTGAAAGACTTGCCAAATTTTCCACTATTTTCAGAGGTTGTATAGAAATACATTACTAAAATTTCATTCTTTCTGTGTGTTTCGACTTTAGAATTTTTCCTATTTGTGTTTGTGGAAGTGTCCAAGTCCTACATTTGCATGCTAAAATTGCTTTTATTATTTATCTTCTTAATATATTTTCCCAGGAAGGAATGCACATTCATTTTCTATGAAAACCACGAGTGAAGTCAGAGATTGAGTCACTATGAATTAATTTCTGAATCCTTACCTAATAAACTTTATTCCGTTGTGGTTTACCATGGCATATGTGGAAAGAGACTATTTGGTTCGTGGCAACAGTATGAAAAGCTCACAGGCCATGGGCTAGGACTGTTGTGATGTAACGAACTGAGACTCTTCCTCTTGTTTGCATCGATATGGAATTGTAAAATGGTTTGGGTTGGAAGGGACCTTAGACAACATCCAGGTGGTTCATTTCTGTAACTTGGGGTGGTTGCACCCCCTGTGTCTTTGTGCACCCCGGTATCGTGTTGTGTTGATGCTTGCCGGAGCCAGAAATAAATCCTGCTTTTGATATTCACCCTGGGAGTCACCTTATTGGCCTCCGGATCGCCACACAGACAAACAAATCCAATTCCCCCCCAGTCAGGGCCGGACACGAGCGTGTGGCTCGTGGGTCCAGGTTGTGACAGCTGGTCAGATGGGGTTTGCCCCTGGTGAAGCCAGGCTGGGTCACTGGGCACTGGCAGAGGCTGCCCAGGGAGGGGGTTGAGTCACCTTCCCTGGAGGGGTTTAAGGGACGGGTGGACGAGGTGCTGAGGGACATGGGTTAGTGATTGATAGGAATGGTTGGACTCGATGATCCGGTGGGTCTCTTCCAACCTGGTGATTCTATGATTCTATGACTGAGGTAAAGAACTGTAACTACACTGCATGGAATTTGATCCATGCAGCTTAGCTTCTGAGGGAACTACTCCTACTAGAAGAGTCTTGGGGAACACTGTGGCTTTTTCGAGCTTTTCCATTGGTATTTTATGCATATGAGGATTCTAGGAAATAACATAGGGCGTGTGGGGGTTGAGAAGACCATTATTTTTGATGTTACAAAGCTCTGCTTTCTAAACCACACAATATCCTAAAGATTTTACAGATTCAGAAGTGTATAATTCACAGTCCCCCAGATTCTTGCAAAGATGTGATCTTGTGCCTTGTTTGTTCTGGGTAGCATATGTAATACTTTGGCATGTCTTGATTCTTCCCACGTTTCCCTAGACCATTCTGCATCTTAAGTTTTGCAGATCTCATTGTGGATTTTTTGTGTGGGAGCACTTTTTTGTTTTCAACTGGTATGGCAGCAGATCAAGCAAGAGGTTTGGCTTGTGGACAGATACTGGAGGCAGGTTTTGTAGAAGGTTGCTCCAATTTCTGGCTTGGAAGCCATGGGAGCATATACCACGTCTTACTTCATTATAAGTTAGCCCACCCACTAAATAGTTTGTTGACTGCACACAGTAATTTAAGAAGAGGGCTGAAAAACAGAGATAATACTGAAAAAAAGCACTGGAAAAACAGCTCTCACATCATGGAGGCATCGGATGCTGCATGCCTAGTGAAATTTCCTAATTAAGCTGCAGGATTGCAACTATGTAGGTTACAGAGCATTATTTTCTGTTGGATGCTGGCTGTGTGATGCCCCGTAGAATTGCCTATCCTGGAATTATCTGAGTACTGCAGTGCGTTTAATTGCAGAATGATGAAAAAGAACTAGATAATGCTGAGGCTGAGGAGTTGCTTCTGAGCTATTCCACTGACACAAACTCTATAAGCAAAGGCTAACATAACCTGATTTTGCTGTTATTCTAAACAGTAGTGGAACTCCTACTTTCTAAGTGCTGAGGACTGATATATGCCAGGTACATGCAGAGATAGGTGCTTCTCATAAAAATGTGCAGAAGGGTGTTAAGAAAATTACATGAGGTTCTATTAGTAAATCATGTTTAATACGCCACTTGAACTCAGATCTCCTTGCAGCTAGTCTTCTGATTTACATATGAGATCGTCCTGAGAATATAAATTGCTAACACTCACTGTAGCCAAGGTCACAATTAAAGAACAATGTGTCTTATTTAAAAAAAAATAATAAAAAATAAAAAAGTACTTTTCCCTGTATACATGCTTCTTTGTGTGTGGTATGTGATACAGTGTTCCAGATAAATTCCTTGGATCTAATCCTGTTCTCATTAAACCAGCGCAGCTCTACGTTTACACTAATGTAACTGAGGAAAGAATTTGTTGCTATAAGAATTATATTTCTAATAAGAAGGAAGCAGAGGCTTTTGCCAAATAACCTATCTTGCAACTCTATTTGAATAACACTAAAACAAAAAACATAAAGCAAAGTTGAGTCAGAAGGGTAACAAAGGAGGGACTATACCACAACGGACTAAACAGGAGAGTGATGTATAGTTCGCGTCTACTGCTGTTGTGGAGATAATAACCATGCGATGTAGGCAGATTTCTGTTTTCCTGTGAGGTGGGATGGATTCTAGGGTGACTTCCCAATTTTAATAAAGGCATCCACTCTGGGTCCCAAAATTCAAATTTTAGCCAACTTATATTTTAAAAAATCCTTGAAATGTCCCTCCCAGCAACAAAACTTAAGTGGTGCTCTCTCTCAGTGGTTGTTCATCCAATTCAGTGTAGAATCCAGCAGGTAACGAGGCTTTTGAAAAAGCCTTGCAAGAGAAGAGATTTATTCACACATTCCAGAAGCATCAACAGAACACATCAATTAGAGCAAGGCTAGAAGGTAACAATCAGACAGTTATTTTGTGAATAAGAAATGCTAATAGTTTAGTGGAGAAATTATGTAACTACTATATATGCCTCTTTTTTTTTTTAATTTTTTTTTTTATTTGTAGGGAGGTTTGAAATGCATTGAAAAATAATGACTGAAAGATGTACCTTCCAGGGCATTTTTCATTCCTCAGTTGTCCTGGGGTTTCTACTGATTCTGACTGGAGAGAAGTAGCCCCATGAGATGAATCCCTTTTTTATTGCGCACAGGCGAGTGCAGCACAGAGTATCTGCCTCTGGAGTGCTGCAGGTTACAGCTGCCCTAGGAAGCAGCCGTTTCCACGCTAGGATCAGGAGGTCCATGCCATGGGAGAGGTGTTTCTTGCCATGTGCTTGACTTTTTTGAGTTTATCTGTGGCAGAGTAAGTGTAATTTTGCAATTTTCTAAGTTTCTCTCTAAGTAAATTGTAGTTCATGTCCTCACTAAACACTGAAGGTACCTAATCTTGTGCGAGATGACAAACATAGTCAAACTGAAGATATTGTTTAAATTTAAGTAGATACTGAGGAGAAACTTTCACCTGTTCTCCTGCTACAGTCAACATAGACGGAAAGAGAATGGAAATTTTATATGACTCACCATATGGACATATTTCTAAATACTCTAGGGGTATTTTTTCAATTTAACTTTAGATCCTGGTCTTACAAAGCATTGTGCAAAGACATCACCCCCCTTTTAAGTAAAAGGTCCATCTAATCTTTTTTATTCATTAAAGATTCATCAAACATTTACCATTTCACTGAGTTTGAGGATTGTGTAAAATGGTTGTTTTCATTGGCATAACTCCTAGAAAAGGCTACAGGGGTTTTTGGCATACATATTTTCCCCTGTTGTTAATCAAAATACTGGGGGCTATGGAGATCGTCGAACTCTGCAGAAATAAACAACAACAAAGTCTCATTTGGAGCTCTCCACATTATGTATTCTTAAAAGGAAATGTTGTGTGTACAATGACCAGTTCCTACTAACACAAAATAAATGTTAGAAGTAGTGAAATATGGCCTATGGTCCAGGTATTGGATCTACCTTTGGGTCTCATAGAAAGAGATTAGATTAGTGCCAAAAAACTGAATTTGAACTACAAGAAAATAAGGCCAAGTAGAATCGTTGGTTGCCATACCAATGTGGTTGGGATGGTGTGTGAAACATTACATTTCATGTAATCATGAAGAGGAGGAGGGAGGAAGTGGAAAAGAAAGATAACATCATTACTCTTTCTTACTTTTGGAAAATCTGGAAAGGAAGATAAGGTGTTACTGCTGCAAAAAGCCTTGGTCCAGCTTCTTGATAACCAGTGCTTCATTTGTGCTGTAACTCACACAAAGCCTTCTCTTCTCCTTGTCACTACTTTCAGCCTCTCGTTTTTTTCTTCTATCAATAGAATTCACATATTGGACCAGTGATAAAAAAGATGACTCTTTATTTTCTTTCAGAATTAGTTTAGGATACAAATTTCTCAATTGCTTGGAGGCCTCTGCTTTTAGCAGCTGCAAGTCTGACTCTGAGATGACTTCATGGAGACTTAAAGAGCTGGAGTGTAAACAGAGGGCCAGATAACCCATCCATCATCCAGCAACCCTGTGTAGCACCAATTTCCTTTACTTCCTCACCTACCTACATCACATCATTCATCCTCTTTCAAGATTACAAGCTAATTATTCTGCAGTTTATATTGGGCAATGGAAGAAATATTCATTTATTCTGTACAGGGGTAATAATAATGTATTAAACAATAATTGAATGCAATAGTAAGACATAATTGTTCTCCTTTTCCCCAGATGCAAATAACTCACCAGATCTCAGGGACTTAAAGTTGGTCCTGCTATGGACAGGAGGATGCACTAGAGACTTCCTATGGTTCTTTCCAGCCTGAATTGTCCCATGATTCTATAATGTTCACTGTCCTGAATCAAAAACAGAGGTTTTGTGCATGTGTGTATTGCAGTTATGTATTTTTTTGATTGTGTTTAACAATCACATTTGACTTAGAAAACACCAAAATCCCGTTAGAGCATTGACTGGGTAGCTTCTCTAATTTCCTCACCTACTTTTTTTCCTCTGGCTTCATGGGAGTATTTGAACTGGAGAGATCTGCAAAATACAAAAATACTTCCTGTATTCTACATAAATTTAAAAAGAATCCCACAACCTGTGTAGGAATTTCCCACATCTCTGTCTTGCTTTCTTTTCTTTTCTATGCAATAATACACATGAGAAAATACATATGACAGAGTCCTTTATAATTTCATTGTCATTCAAGTAACTTCTCTCATTTTGCTTCCAGTTATTGTTGTTATGAATGAAAAAATGTAACTAAAACTCTTCTATGAACACATACATTTCAGTTTCTTTTTGTGCATACCTGGTGAGCAGTTGACTGTATTCCTTGAAGAGTGTTTGGCATGTTTTTTATATTTGTGAGCTGTCTTTTAGATGTTATGATTGTAATATTTTTAATGTGCGAATGGTTACAGACTGAGTTTGGGGATGGTATGTTTCACACTTCTTCACGATGCTATTCTTTTGCTTCTAATAAGTAACTGATGATCAGTTTCTTCAGAAAAAAATTAAGACAAAAATTATTTCTGATCATCACCTTTTCCTATTTTGCCAAAGAATTTAAAACAGTCTGTGCTATTGATATCAGCAAGAACAGAATTAAGGAGCAGCATTTAATTTACTTAGCTGTAACAAGAGAAGTCAGAAATAGCTTTGCAGTTAAATTACGTGTGGCAGAATTTTTTGTTTATGTCCCTAATATTTCTGTGATGTATTTTTGATTGATTGATCATTAAAGATGACTTGCACATCTGAAAGATCAAAATTTTAATAGTATTCAGTTACCTTGTTCCATATTCTTGTTAGTGTAAGAGGCAGTTTAACTGCAAAATAAATGCTAATAAAATGCCTTTTTAGTAATTCATTTTGAAAACCATTTGACCCTAACTACAATAAAAGTAGACTGTAAAAATCATCATAGATTCCCTTCCTTGAACTTTTCACAATGCTGAAAAATGACTGAGGAAAAGAAGGAAGATCCAGTTACTGTACCCTGTTTGTACAGCTGTACTTCATTGAGTGGAGGCTTGTGTTACACACAGTTTGTGATAGGAAGTAAATGCTTTTAAAACAACTAAGGAGACAAGTCTTTAACCTCCACCTTTTAAGATGCTCTGTTCACTCATCTAGCTTCTGTCAAGGTCCTGGGAAACGTTTCAAATACAAATTATTATTGACTACTGAAGCTCACCTGAATAATTCATCTCCTAGTGAGCTCATTAGCAAAGATGCATCAAGATGTTGTTGGTTTTGGGGTTTTTTTTCAGAGTGAGACCACTAATTCTTGATGTAGTGGACACTTGTTCCTTCAGACACATTTAAAGAAGGAAAACTTCTCAGGTTGAGTGTTAATTGTTTTATTATAGTTGAAATTACAGTTTTAGTTCATCAGTTGGGAGGATTTTAAAAAACTTGGAGGACATTAAGAAATTATGTTGTCAGTTAAATTACCAAACTGTCGAAGTTCACTGGATATAAAATTCTCAGTTTCTAGTATATGAGACTGTTACCTCTTGTTACAAGACCACCTAGTCCCCCTGAAATGGTGAAGTTACCTTGAGATTCACTGAGAGAGGGTTTTGGCTTTACTTTACATTGCAAGTACCTGATAATCACGAGACCTACTCTATTTGATCTAAGCTTGGGACTAGATCATTTCAGGACTTTAAATACACATTCTAAGATAGTTCTAGAATGTGATTCTAATTGCTTTGGAAACAAGTCAGTGACAATGGAGGTGTGTAACTGTCAATCAGCCAGTAAACTTTTAAATTCTGCAATCACCTGAGAGGTTGTATATGCTTAATCCCTTGAAATACATACGCATCGTGGTTGGGGTGGTCTACGTAGAAGTTGTGAGCAAAAGGACATCTTTATTGGTTTTACAATACTTTTTATACCCTCTCTGGAACTGTGTGTTCATACATGATTGGTTTAGCCAAAGACCAACAGTTCATAATTGGATGACTCTCTGTTGTAACTTCATAATTGGATAAATCCACCTGTGGCCTGGCAGCTTCTTAATCTTGTTTACTCAGCAATTCTTGGGGCTTCCCAGCTTCTTCAAGGATACACGGGTGTCTGTTCAAGGCCAACCTTAAGCTCACGTTCCGATCCCTTGGACCAGCCGAGGTTTCCCACACATATGATCTTAAATTTAGTTTTATGCTAAAAAGTCATTATTTAGGCTGCATTAACCACCCACTTTCTCACTCTGCTATAACGAAGGTCATCCTCACAGCTATACATCTGATGGCGTGAACATTTCTATCTTAATTTCCCACTTAAGACTGTCCAGATATCAATATGCAATGCAGAGGGGCAACCCAGATCTGCACTTGATGAGAAAATGATTTGTTAGGATTTTGAAGTCATCGTCTTCACTGGGGGGCATTAGAGGTGTCATGGAGAAGAGGAGGCTGAGGGGAGACCTCGTTGCTCTCTACAACTACCTGAAAGGAGGTTGTGGAGAGGAGGGAGCTGGGCTCTTCTCCCAAGGGACAGGGGACAGGACAAGAGGGAATGGCCTCAAGCTCCGCCAGGGGAGGGTCAGGCTCCACATAAGGAAAAAATTCTTCACTGAAAGGGTTATTAGGCAATGGAACGTTCTGCCCAGGGAGGTGGTTGACTCACCTTCCCTGGAGGTGTTTATGGCATGGGTGGATGAGGTACTGAGGAACATGGTTTAGATATTGGTGGGAATGGTTGGACTCGACGATCTGGTGGGTCTCTTCCAGCCTGGTGATTCTATGATTCTATGATTCTATGCTTTGAAAGGACGTGCCTGACACTGCTCTTATTCCAACAACATTTTTTGAACTTTGAACAGTAACATAATAGAGCCTCTGGTCTGCTTTGGCTGGGTGTGGAGCTCCTGACAAGTGGCCTTTTGTTTTTGCATTTGTCAGCAGTGGGCAGGCAGTGGGGGTGTATTTTGGTCGCAGATACATGTGGGCGTAAAGATGTACATGTTCCAGAAAACTGCCAGTATAACCAGTTAGGTTGTTTAAATTTGTAGTGTAAGATTTTTGGAGCATTTTGTGTCCCCTTCTAGTCTTGAAATATAAGGTCAATAAACAAATGCAGGCTTGAAAGTGTCCTCAGTCCTTGTCCCTCTCAACCCCATAACAGAGCTCCTACCAACTCGTGTTATCAGGACTCAGCTCAGGCTTTCTGGCTGTTTAACTCTCATCTCATGCATCCTTCTGCTCTTCCAGCAATGATTTTAGATCCTGCCATGGTCTCACCTTCTCCGGTGTGAATATTACACTGACTTGTGTTCACTTATTGACATTTAACCCAGCTCTGAGCATTAGGTTTCATCCCCTGCTATACTGGAGTAAAATAGCAAAGTGCAAATTGAGGGATTAGTTACTTTTATCTTAAGAAAAAAGGCCTTGGGAAAAAAATGTTGCTTTGTTTTCTGGTGCATACCTCACTAGAAATTATGTGTTTATGTGTTTTGCAGAGGTTAATATACTGTGGGCAGCGCACCAAGTACATCACAGTTCTGAAGATTACAACTTATTCACAGCTCTGAGACAATCTTTACTGCAGAAATACACTTCATGGGTAAGTTGCAAAAGATTTGACAAGCAAATTAATATCAAAAAGATTTAGTAAAAGCAAAAATGTAGTGTTTATTTCCCTTCAAAGATAAACATATAAAAATTTTTTATGGTGTTTGACACTGAAAGCACAATAGTTGAAACTGAAGAATCTTAGAATTATAAGCTTAAAAATACATTCATTAATGTTTTTGCAGCAAACTTGAAAAGAGATGAAGTAGTTAAGTCTAGGAAGGCTGATTATAACCCTGGATTTATATTTACATAACTTTTTGAGTAAAATGGGACCATTTTTTTCATTCAATTATTCACGTATAAGGACAGGAAAAGATCATAGTGTAAGGTAGCTACTCTAGAATGTGTCTGTATTATGGAAAGAATGAGAAAGAGAAATTATTACTAAAATTGAATTGGACATACAGATGTATTTATTTGTTCCCACTCCTTGATGTCACATGTCAGTACTCCAGTATTCCACAACTTTTACCTAGTGTTATTTCAGATATAATTAATCTTAAATGGTGAGCTATGTACACATGCAATATAAATTAAAATGAGTACTCATTTACAGATTTAAAAAATATGTATTTCCTAATACATTCATAAATGTAACATGTTTTCCAGTGTTTAATTGTGGGCCCAGGATAACATCTGATTTCCTCATTGCATTCCCATGTTCTCTTCTGACTCTGTTTTTTAACTCAGATTGTACTTTGTTTGTTGTTTTTTTAAAAAAAGAATAATAACTTCAAAATTTGAATTCTCAGAATTAGAGTTCAAAAGCAATATTAAATGTATTTTTGTATATATAAAATATATAAATGCTCTTCTCCAGATACTGCTGGTGGTGGAGGAAACACAGAGTCCTCTGGCGATCTCTTAAATTAGCCAGTGAGTGAATGACTGAAAGCCAAGTGTGTGCTCACACCTGCAAATCCAGTGTAACTCCATTGACTTCAGTAAAGTTAGTCTGGATTTATGCTCCTGTAACTGAGCATGGACCTAGCCTGTTCATAATTGTTTCAAGCCCATATCATTAAATGAGTTAAAGTGCTAGTTTCCAAAAAAATTACTAGTTTTTCCGGAAATCATGAAACAGATATTATTTCTTAAATTAATTTCTTAAAATCTTACCTGTAAATTCTTGTTGTTTATTTATTTGGAAAATTATCATCTGCTGTCAGTATCAGCAGCAGTGCCTCAAAAATAAATGGCCATTTAAATTTTCTCTTCCAACCTGGTTATTCTATGATTCTATGAGTCTAAATTTAAATAGCCATAATGAACATTAGCAGCAGGGATGCGTCTCTGTCAGAACTCTGCTTCCTATCGAAATACTGACATGTTAAAGATTTAACCTTTGTACATTTACCCATTGGGACCATGTGTGCAAATGCTTAACAAAAACAATAATTCAAAGAGGACAAAAAGACTGTGTGTACATATGGGTGTGTGCATGAGCACTTTGTCTGCTTGTGTTATTTTGAGGATTATACCTCAGAGAGCATAAAATATTCAGGGAGGCCAAGATGTCTCTCACCTGAGATTCTGGAGACTGTTCACAGAACTATACTGGAATCACTTGGTAAATAATATAGGTACACTTAGAATCAATTTTCTTTGAGCAAAGGGAAATGAACTCAGGAATCCATAATATTTTTGTGTCCAGTGTTTTTTTCTGCCAAATATTACTATTAGCCAAGAAATTACCTCCCCTTAGAACTTCAGATAGGTGAGACTATTTTCTTTCTCCAAATTTTTACTGTGTGTGAAAACAACTCTTGGTAACCCTTATAGCACTGCTGGTTTTTTGGACTGCCAGACTTGTTCCTCTGTCTCAAAGCTGAAACTCAGTGAAGCCTTTAGTCAGTCTCAGAATTATCTGATGTTGCTGAATGTGTTCTGTTGAATGCAATTTGACATCCAGTTTTCTGGAGGCTGTGAGAAAGTTGTGGTGGATAATGTGGGATTGCGAGACTGTTGTGCTGCCAGCTCTGTATGTGTTTTAAGTTAAACTTTGTAAGATAAATAAATCAGTGTATTAATCTGTGTGGGTTGGGCTTAGGCTGATTGAAAAGATATGGAATGAAGGAGAATATAAAAATGTATTTTGAGTACAATCAATGGTATGAGATGTACCCTGAACTTGGAACCAAATGTGTATTTCTTCATGTTGTTTGCACGCTCAGTGTTTCTGTTTCTCCAGTGGGGGATACAGAGAAGCAAACCGACTGTTAGACTGAGAGATGGTTTTGAAGCCCATTTTCTGGGAAAAAGATGTGGAAAAAAATATACTTAGTTTTAAGACAATACCAGCATGCTATATAGTTTTTTACTTCTGACAAAACACTTAGTTAAAGTCTAATTGTGAAAGAAGAAAGTAACATATGCAACTGGAAAAGCTGCGATTTAGTTCTTTGAGCACCAGGTCTCAATTTTGTCCAAGAGTAAGGAGTAATCGCAAATATTAATTCCATAATACTTTGATAACTTTAGACTAAGCGTTGAGATAAAGGGTTGAATTATGCCTATTTGGCTTAAAAACAGTGGAAAAAAACAGTATAGAAATCTGGAAAGGGAATAGGTAATACTGTTCTTTCCAGCACAGAGTTGCAACTTGCTGTTTATGTACTGAGGAGCCTTCCAGGTTTGGGTTCTGGAAGAGATGGGATTTGGGGTTTTTTTTTTTTTTTCCTGACCTTTAACTCCAGCAGAATCCACACGAAGCAGCTGCTGGCAGCTGCCTCTCAGTCCCACAGGACCTCGGTGCCCTGCGAGCAGGAGCATTGGCAGACGGCCCCAGAGACACAATGTGGAACCAGAGGGGCTCAGCGCAGGAGACTTAGCCCTCCTGCTACACCTCAGTCTAATTTTCCCCTTTCTATTAGGCAAGCATTTATAAGGTTTTACTAACAATTGAGTGGAGGAAAGAGAAAACATGCCTGTGTTGGAGAGCGTGCAGCAGATACGCACCTTCAAAAGGGGGAATACCTTAAGTGTGAAGGTGCACAGCCCTCTCCACCCTCTCACTAAGTGCCTTTCCCATCAGCTTATCAGTTATCGTGGCTCTCTCTCACTTTCTGCTGCTGAATCCACAAAGGGGAAAAGATCTGTGAGTATGATAACTTGTTTTTTTCTGCAGTTTTGACCAGAAATTCCATCTTGGAATCAGGAAAGCTTTTCCTCTACAGGTTAGTGAGAGCTGGTACATCCCCATGAAAAGTTTTGATTTACTAAATTGGCATTTCCAGTGAAAAAATATTTTATGATTTATACTTTTCCTGACACTGATCTTATTTTTCCAGTGGAACCACAAATAGGAGAAACCAAATCTTTTGTATGGGAGAGGTTTTCATTCCTCCCTATGGGTTCTACTTTGTAAATGATCTTTTAAATCCTTTCTGTGCAAAACAAAGCTCACACTGCAAGGAAACATGAGGCAGTTAGGAAAGAAAGGAAACATGAGGCAGTTAGGCAGCATTCCCCTTTGTCAATCTCAAATTTACCTGTAAATTTATATAAAATGTCCCTCATCACACAACTTAGCAGGGAAATCCTAGTATTCATTGTGAGAAATAGATTAGAAAATAAATAAGAAGATGATCCTTCTTTCCCCTCTGAGTCATGTATAAATACCACCAAATTGCCTCTAATACTTTTAGGGGAAAAGCATATCATTTTTAACCCTGCTTTCAGTCCTGGAACCACTTCCATGAATAATCTGAAAACCATCTGCGTTTTTGGCTTATTTTTTTTTAAACTCTACTTCCTCTCCACGGCTGCTATTATCATGCCGTTGGACAGGTACAATCATAATAAGAGAAAACTGCAGTAACTTTACTTAAATCTGGTCATGTGTCCTACTCCTTTGTTCTCTTCTTTGTAAGGTAACTTTTGAGAAAAAACATGCTAGCCTTCTCTCTATTGTGGGACAAATATTTCTCAGTCTTTGTTTCTTGTAGCTTTCCCATTTCTAATAGCTAAATACTGAGGGGTTCGACTTCAGAGGAAGATGGAAAAGGGAACTCAGAAGAGATTGACTCCAATGCAGTGTTTAGAGGATTTCTTCTAAAGTATGGGAGGCTTGCACTACATCTCCATTTCAGAGCATGGAGAATGGTGGATTTGAAACATACTCTTCTATTTAGCATTCTTCTGCACAAGGTGCTCTGATTTTAACAATCAGTTCTTGAAGAAGGCTCATGCCCACCTCTACTCCAGCATTTCATGCCTGAAAATGCCACATCTCTCTCAACAGCACTAACTAGCTGCCACCTTAGGCCAGAGTTGCTATGAATTTTTGTGTGTTTACTTAGGTCAACTGATTCTTAGGTGTTGATTGTGTAAATGTTACCTTCCAGATACATATATCTTTTTTTTTTTTAATAAATATTATGCAAACGCTTCAGCCTTTGAGAATCAGAGTGATTAAAATAAAATAGCTGTTTACATTCTTTCCCTCAAGTTCCAGAAGCTCAGCATAATCCTTCCAGCACCTTTGGTTTCCTTTATTTCTTGGAAAAAAAGCTTCCAAGAATTTCAGCCAGAAATGCCCCACATGTAGTTTGTGAGGCAGCTGTGATCCATGAAGCCTTTGAACGTAGCTTTTGAAATCACAGCTGTCTCGGCCCTACCAGGTGATGTTGATACTGTAGTGACTTAAGAGTTTCTTTCTGGTGTTTCAGTTGTTTGGTACTGAAGGCAGCAGACTGAGCTGGGGTTGCAGCACCTTAGTCCCCCGTTGGCTCATGACATGGAGGTATGACTGTGGTAACTTTCTTGAGAGCATCAGTCACGTCACGGGCACGGAGGTGCCTTTGTTTCACAGCCCCAGTGTGATGTCTTATTCATTGGGTAGAGGTTTTGACAAAAACTGGGAGAAAATTGGCATTAAAAACTATGTGCAGAGCTACACTAAAGGAATTCCAGGCAGAGGAGGCCTGCCGTGGCTATAAGATTGCTTTCTCTGATGTTCAAATATTTGATTTTTTTGAGAAGAACAATAGGAATTTGAAAAGAGAGTTTGCTCATTTGTGTTTCTTAGGGGTCTGTCATCTCTTAGCCATATATTCTCTGAACGACAGAGAGGTTTAAAGTTTTGAAGATAACTCTGCTACTGTCTGTCTAAATACAAAGTCTTTGTGTTTTAGGAAAGGACTAACTTCTTAATGTAGCTGATATAACATAGCGTTAGGTAGAAGAGAGAAAAAAGATTAACCTTTTCATGAAGAAAGCAGACTGCCATTTAATACATGAAGGTCTTAGAAGTCCTGTTCTGTTGCTCAATCAGCTCAGTAATTAATTGTGAGGTTCCTGGGACTTTACTCTGTATGGAAGACACCAGAACCTATCCTAAGGAAGCAGTTTCTGAAACAGTTTTCATGCTAGCACATCTTTAGAACTCAGCAGTATAACAGCTTCAATGGAGATGCTGCGAGGAAGTTAGAAATTTGTAATTTGTAAGGAAGTTGTAATTAACTTTGAAGGACAAATAGGCTGCCTTGTCTTTATGGTGCTCTCTTAGGGAGTTTGAATTTAAAAGCTATAGTGTTATAAAGTCACACCTTGCTTATTCAGTGATAATTCTTTCTTATAAGTGAACTCTTCATGTCAAAGGTGTGTAGCCTTCTGGTTTGTATAGTACACAGAATAATATCTCAGGATTTCCAAGTTCTTGTCTTGATTTCTCTCCTTGCATTATGACTTTTGGCAAATAACTTTTGCAGCAATTTGTGTCTCATTTGCTATAGCACATCTAGTAGTTACATGATAATCAGTATTCATTCTAAATAAGTTCTCCATTGTGGAGTAATTAGAAGAAGCAACTATCTTGTGAGGTGCTTTGAGATCCTGAGATAGTATGTTGTCTATTATAAGGACATAAAAATGAGATATCTAATGTATATTTTCTTTGTCATTTTTCAGATTTTCAACTTGCCTATGGCTCTGTTAATTCCCCCTTCGGTGTTTGCTGTTCATCTACAGTTTAATCTGCTTTACCAGTTCTGGATACATACAGAGGTAAACCAGGTTTTTAAGCCATACCTAAACAGTTAGCCAGGAGCAGTGTCCTGGAAATCCACTAGCAGCTGATTTATTGTGTAAGAAAAATCTTTGTCTGACTTCTTTAAGGAGAAACATCTGTTCATTTTTATTCCTTTTTCTGAATATATATTGCTAACTTTATAAGAAGCAATGAGGCCAGTTGGTCCCAATTAGATTTTTTTTAAAAAGTAACTGTAAGGAATCAAAAGTGTTTGCTATTTTAATACTGTATTTTTCTATCTTGCAGCTTATTAAAAAATTCTGGCAGATACTGAAACTGATTTAATTTCTAACAATAAATTTTTTCGGGAAAAATATCCAAAACCCAGTGCTTCTTAAAGATCACTTAGAGTTGCAACTGAAGTCAGATATTGTTTCCTCCTTAGTGCAAGTAGTTCTCAGATGAAAAAATGCTCTTAGATTATCTCATGGCTATTTTTTTATGACAGCACCTATTTATTTGTGTTTTGTGAGTTGATAAACCAGATGTAGTTTATGTACATATACAGTTAATAACCCACTGTAATTAGGAAGTAGTTTCCCACACTTCTCAGGTAGTTTAACAACCTCCTGCCTTCTCCCTTTCACTACAGTAGAGGTGGTTAAAAGTATCCCATGTTATATGTCAGTAGCATATTTCTGAGTAGCCCCTAATGCACTGTAGGCTAATTCTCTCTAAAACGTATACTCCTTTGATTATTCTGACTATACAGATGCCTTTTTTCCTTAGTAGTTTTGTTATGCTGTGATTCTGTGTGATCTACAGGACGATCCTTTTGGAAGACAATTCTGTTTTCTTTGTCTGCTATGTTAGGTGATTCTGTTGCTTGAATTACAGTTTTTATTTTCTCTTTTCTGTGCATTTGCTCTAAAAAAGGGGGGGAAAGTGACTTACATTAACCAAATAGCAAACTTCTATTTTTGAAATTTCACTTCTGTTGGGCACATTTCTGAAATCGTTAATACACGTGTGATGCTCTGCAACACCATGTGAGTAGGAAGGGCTCACAATAAAATGTGACACACGTCACCTGAGCTGACATAAACTCAAGCAATACACAATTAAGCCTGTCAAAATGTTTTGAGCAAATTTGAACACTTAGAAATTATACTAAATGAATATCCTGAATCGCATAGTATCAAATTTTCTTTGACCATGAATTAGGTTCCCCAAACTGTTTTTGCGATGGTTTATCACTAATAAAAATATAACGTGTCATCTACCTCTTCTTTGCTGTCTAAAGATTTTTCTTCTTTGACTGAGATATTTTTAATGTTCTGCTGTTGCAGAAGCTACCCAATGAGTCTTAGCATTGTTGCCACAGTGTGCTTCTAAAGTTTCTAAAGTGAATTTCAGAGGCTTATGAATTGCCTACATCTCTCTAAAGTGCCAAGTCCTTCATAGGGCTTAAAATAAATTTCCATAGCCTATGCGCCGTGTGCCAAGCTTAGATGCTAGTCTAAACAGGAAAGAATTTCAGACTTAATGGAAAGATAAGCACTCCTTGATATAAGACTCTTGTGCCAGTAGAAAAAACACTGGATCCTTTGTGCTGATCCAGTTGATCCAATCATAAAGCTTGGTTTGCAAGGGAAGATATTCTTAATGTTGATACTGTTGATTTTGTAGCGCAGCTGAAATCAATTGAAATATGCTGAAGTCATGCTTTAAGGTCACAAATGATGTCAAAATAGAAATAGAGTTACACCGGGTATTAGCAGATTTCCTGCTCTCAAGGGGAAGGGCATAACAGACAAGAGAAGGGAAAGGAAGGGAAATAGTAGCAGCTATTGCAGCCAAAGAGGTTTATATTAGCCAATATATTTAGTGAAACGAATATCATACTTCACAATTATACTGGTCTTTCTTTGCAACAACTGTTACAATCTAACTGTTTAAAGCTGTGAATTCTCTAATATTTTTAAGTCCTTTTCTTGAACTTTAATTGTTCTAATTATCAATATTGATGTTTCATTACACACGATTTTACCCCACATTGACTAGTCAAGTATGTTTGGAAACCATAACTTATGACTTTTGATTACACGTCTTTCTCCTTCAGAAAAAGAAATCTACAAAGGTACAGATAAAAAAATATCTTTTCTCTAACAGATTTTTTTTTTCATAGCACTGAAAACCTTAATAAAGTATATGCACAATTTATTGGTATATAAGAGAAAAAAAACCCTGATATTTAAGTAATAGGACAGAAGGAAAGCATATGAAAGTTTGAGGGAAGATGTTTGTTTGGGGAGTAATTTAACCTGAATTCAGGAATTATAAGAGAAGAATTGTGCTGTGCACAAAAATTTTTTTTTTTTTTATTCACTGCTTCTCTGCGCTGTTGCACTGCATGCATGGTAAACCAAAATGCTATAGAAAATTTTCCAAATATTTTTTTTAAAAAACGTACACAAACTCACACAAAACCAGCAGAAGGAAACAATTTTCTGTAATGGTGCATAAAGACAGCATCTCAGTAAATCAAGAAAAAACAATTTTTGGTCCTATCCAGTATTATTTAAATCAATAGAATAAGTTAGACAGCAGATGTGTTCCTAAGTGTTCTGAGAGGAATGTTTCTATGGCTAGACCATTCTCATCTAGATTTAAAGAAGAGTAAAAAATACCTTGGTCAAAGAGAACTAAAAATCTAATTTTTCAAAAGCCACAAAATGTTTCAGGACTGTTACTGACAGACAGAAATACTACATTTCAGTTTATTTTCACAGGTGATTCGTAAGGCCTATGGTTCGTATTAAGCTATATCCTTCCGTTATGCATTTATTACAACCAATAAGTTAGGTGTGTTTATAACCTGAGAGACACCTGCAAAAAAACAGAAATTAGTTTCTGTTGGTTTAGCTGTAATTTTTATGAGATGCCAAATTGTATTTGGAAAGTATCAACTGAGTCAATCCCTGTTGCTAGTAATTGCAGCAGCAGATTATTCCTTGCCTGTTTGATCTTTGACATGCATTAGTTTCTGTTTAGTTTTCTAATTTAAGGATAGACTGTAATCTTTCCTTTACCATACCCAAGTAAGTCAGGTGTCTTAAAGAGTCTCTTTTTGCGTTGTTTAAGTCTTTCTACCTCATCAAACTATGGGAGCAAAAAAAGGTGAGCCACTGCTGTTAAACAGGAGTAGCATGGGTGGAAACAGGCAAGGAGTGGGAAAAGTTTTGGAAACATCTCAGTTAAGCTGGAAAAGGAGACATGAAATAGCTACAGATATAGGACAAAAAATGTTTGCTTTTGTCAGAAAGCAGTAAAACTGAAACGTGCTGTGGAAGTATATTCTATTAATTTGCACTTATGCGCAATGTGTACTGTTCTGAGCTTCTATGACTTTCTTTAGTCTGACTTCTGCTCATGTCTCTTTAATTAAAAACTTTGAAAGTCAGAGGAATTGTGGAGGCTTCATGCTTTCATGGAAAGGAATTCTGTTCCTGGCGGGCAGCCATGCCCAACCCCTCTGAGTTCCCCAGGTACAGGTGAGCTGGTGTGGTCTGAGCCCAAAGTCCTTATACTGATCAGCTCTTACCTAGGAAGATGACCAGATTCAGGAAAAAAACTTCTACGTTTTGGGGGTTTGTTTGTTTGTTGTTTCTTTTCCAAATATGAACATTGGGTCAATAAGGAAATTAAGCAAGATTAAACAATGAATTTAAGTAGCAGTGTTCCTGTGATTACTGTATCATTAGCAAAAGCTGTCCTAGAAACCCCAGAGGACGTGTGTCATCTTAAACGGAAACTATTTGAGATGATAGTGGACAAAGAATAGACAAAACCTGAGACAATATTGGATGGTGGGTTTGAGGATCCAGTGTTGGGTTTTCAGGGGGTGAGGGGAGGGTTGTCCTTTCCTATCCTTACACCCTCTTCCTGTATAATATTTTACTCTTTTCTTAACGCTCCTTTCAGCAGAGCTGCAGGAGCAGCATCTCTTCTCTCTTTATCCTGCAAGGCTTTGGTCTCCTGGTCAGCACAGAGGTAGTGTTGGGAGTGACACGGGGATTTGCAGGGAGAGGAAGGAGCTGTTTTTATCACCGCTAAGATGACCAATCCTGTTCTCTGCAATTAAATAAATGTCTTTGTAAATTTCTCGGAGTGCATTCTCGCAGGGAGAGGTGCTCGAGGGGCAGGCAGATGGGGAACTCCTGGCAGGTCCCTGCAAGCTGGGCTCCAGGTGTCAAGAGGCTGCTGGGGCTTCCACATCACATAAAGAAATCATAAAGAATCATAAAAGATTCATAAAGAATCATAAGATCTTTAGGACAATATGATAAGTAAGTCAAAGCATGAGATAATAGATAAAATATTTAGTTATTCATTCCCAATCCCTAACAATCGAGATTAGTTCTCTATTTCTTTGCAGGTTTTGTTTTACCATTTTCATGGATCTGTCTTTTCCACATTATGTGCTGTAGTCTCATTTAAATAAACAAGAAAGGAATTTAGGAGTAAACTAGTGTAAAAAGTTTTATTTAAATTACTTTCGGTAGTGTTGTAATTTGGAAGCAATTTAGTAATCTGTTTCTTACAACTGAAAGGCAAATTTGATCAGGAAATGAGACTTTGAATTTAAAACGCATTTTAAAAAACTTTTTTGACAACAATGCCTTTAAGTGCAGTGGAAAAGAGAGAGGGAGGTTTTGTGGTTGGTGGAGTTGGAGAAAGATTTTTGATAACCATCTAAAATCTTCGATAGTTTGCAAATGAGAAAAAGGAGATGCTTGGTTGGTAGGTAAAAAATCTCGAGGGCTCATTTACAAAGGCGCATATGTATATGCTTATTTTAATGTGCTGTGTATAGTTCCTATAAAGTCAATGAGTAATGAGTCAGATTTAATGCGTGGGAGTTTTTGCAAATGGTAGTGTAGAAGTGTTGCACAAACCGCAGTGGAAACAGACTGTGATGGATGGACCCGGTTTCCTGGGTGAGGTAAGAAATGTGGTTTGGGGTTTTGGTGGCTTTTGGTGGTTTCTTTTGGAGTGTGGTTTGTTTGTTGATGGTTTTTTTTGTTTGGTTTCTTTTCTTTTTAATAAAGAACATCTCCAGTAAAAGGTGAAATGAGTAATAAGCAAATGTATTCTGTATAACTCCTCTTGAATTCAAATAGCATATGTTGACAAAACCTTTCACTTTCTATATTCTAATGCATCAGTTCATTTAATGAAAGAGTAAGCTTATTTTCCCTAATTCAGACAGAAAACAAAAAAAATATATATATTTATATCTGTCTGGCGTGCCCTTTCAAATTAGAAACATACACACTTGTCCTAGTCAGGTTGCAAGGGGTCAGTCTAAAAACTTGCCATTCATGAGACTTCTGCTAAAAGTCATCAAAAAGATTAATGTAATGTAGAGGTAACATCTAGAGCCATTCTCCTAGTCTGAGGTTCAAGACAACTGTCAGTGATACAGATTATTTAAGCAGAATTCCTGGAAATACGTCATGTTGTCTGACAGCCTACTGGCTTGTAGAAGCTGGATTTTTTCACTGTTACAAAGATCCAATAAATTATTCTGAAACCAATGGGGAATGAACTGGTTGCTGATTTGCATAAAGAACAAAATTTTGGTTTACAAAAGAAAGTTTTGGTCCCATTCCTGATAGCAGATGCTTTTATCATTCAGAAACACATTGTTTGCCTGCACTAAACTACCAACTCAGGCACTTTGAATGGGGAGAGGGAGAACAAATAAACCAATAGATATCAGAGAAATAAAAACACTTTCTTTAATGCAGACAATGCCTTTGTACATCCAGATAGACAATAAAACTCAAACATGATTTCAAGAACTAATGAGACCCCATTCAATTCAGACTGTCTGCCAAAATGGCTTATTAGATTTTCTGACCACTGGCAGGAGGAAAGCCTTTTTATCTTTGCACTTGCCAGAGTGCAGAAAAAGCAAAGCTAACACCACCAATATCAACTAGAAATAGCAGCAATAATTCCAACGTGTGTTCCGCTTGTTCATGTTTCATTCCCCCAGCAAGGGGAGAATAGTGTTATCTTTCTAGATATATGAAGCATGTAACTCCTCTTTTTGTTTTAAATCAGAAGATTAACAAACAAGAGAGAAAAGCATTCATAAGAGAGTACGCTGTTCCTCTCCTACTCAGAGTAGGATGCTCTTGAGCAAGGTTTAATCAGGAAAAACATAGTGACGTGGGGTTTGGGGTTCCTTCCTTGACAGATAGGACCTTAATGCTGATTAGGAGTGCTGAATTTATGCTGTAGTAGCCCCAGGATAAGACTACCATTATAAACCTAAGAGCTTCTTGGCACTTTAAGGTATCTGAATCTACCAAGAAGTGCCTTGATATGGTGAGTTAAGTGTTTTATTCTCATCTAGCTTCTCTTTCAACTTTCAGTTGCAGAATGGAGAGGGACCTAAAAATACGTAAGTCATTTAAATTATCTTAGTCGTGCTCTGCACTCAGTAGTTCTGAGTTCAACATGCAGCACAAGAGCCCTGATCTTTTTTTATTCAAGAAGCAGCTGTTCCTCAATAATTTCTTGTACTGGAGATTTGTGTTTGATGAGCAACAATACAGGGAGAGGAACCCTTCCCTTTCCCTGTGGAAGCTTGGTTACTGGTGAGGCCAGAAGTAAAAAGATTATGGGACAAGGATACGAGCAAGAACTTGACTTTTCATCCTAAAAATTAAGTCCTCAAGTCTAAGTGTTGGCTTCTGGTCCTTGCACCAAAGACTCTTCTTGCAAGAGACAGCTGTGAAATGTTTTCTTCAGCAACAGCGGACCTGACTCTTGTTAATCTGCCTGCAGAAACCCTAAACCTAAAAATCTTCTTTCATGATTTTTATTTAGGACACTTCTTCTATTAGTGTCTCTGGATAATTATCAAGATAAAAGTAAAATGAGCTACTTAGAGCCACAACACATTTCAGTACATTCTGCATCCTTCAAAACAATCTAAACCGCTTATTTACGAAATATCATGTTAATGTAGAGATAAGTTAGAGGTACTGGTCTCTGTAAAAAAAAAAAAAAAAAGATTTGATTTTCATTTTAACATAATAACCTCGATTTTTTCTCATAGCTTGTACTCATTAAGAATCTATGTAAATCAGTTACGTCTTTGAAGCAAACAGAAAGTTTGAAAGACCCTTATTTTTGAAAACACAGTGTATGAGGCTGACTATATTTTGATCTAATTAAAGAAAAAGGTGAAGAGCTCCACTTGGCTATATTTTTAATTTATTTCAGGACTGACATACTGATTTAATGCTTTCTGTTTTTTTCCCAGCAATTGCCAGCAAGTATTTGTTGACTTGATGAAAAATGCCAAAATTGTATAGAAATTTTTCTCCTGGAGTTTGTTTAAAATGCTTAAGATGATATATGATTGAAAAAGTGACTTTCTCCATGCTCTGCTGTTTATAATGCTGCAATTAAAACAACCAGTTAGTGTAGGTTTTCTCTCATTTTTAGTAGACAAAGTGATTGAAACTTCCTGTGTGTGCTCATCTTTTCTGCAACAAGGCATAATTCAACTGTTAAAAACAGAAAAAGTTGGATCCACTTAATGAAAGTGTTAACTAAATTATTCACAGAAGATGCCAATTTTATTCAAACCTTACCTCCTGACTGAGCGGTAAAAAAATGAATATTGACAACCTGCATTCATGATAATTTATTTTAGACACATTCCTTAAATCTCTGTGTTTATTATATAAATATGCCCTAAATAGGACTATCCATTAAAACTGGGCTTTTCCCTCCCATTCCTACAATCCAGATTTATCAGATATTCACCCCTATGAAACTCTTTATGATTCCAACAGGCCTGATTCCTCTCACTTGTTTTGTTTCTAAACTATAAATATTGTTTTTTCCCTCCTCAGTGTGGAAATTTGGCTACATCCATTTTACATGCTTACTGGAGTATAAAACTGCCTAATCAGATAGGAAAACAGTTGGCGGTGTATAAATCAGGGCTTGCCGAGGATTTCAAAGGGTGAAACTGGCAGAGGAGCACAGATCCTAGGAGTTCTGCCTTTCCCCAGCTTCCCTGTAGAGATTTCACGTGGCAGATCTGATCACCAGGGCCATCTGTATAAATACGTGAGTGTGTTGTCCTGAATTAACACAGCAGCTCTACTGGGGGATGTAATTAAGGTCTTATTTTTAAATTTCCCCATCAGACTGTCTGAAATACAGATTTATGTACCAGGAATAAATATCTTATCTTGATTTTGATGGGAAAATCCTAGTAATGTGTGTTTTACTACCAACTAGCCTAACAGAAACCCCAAAGTTAAGTTCAAAATGTTTCTTAGTGATGCTCTGGGGATGATTACCCTCTCCTGTAGATAAGTAACACTACGATATTGAAAGTAATGCTGTTCTACAGCCTTTCTTATAATCAAAGGGAAAAAAATACAAAACGTTTTTATATACAAATGGTTTTACTGTAACGATGCCTGCTCCACTCAGTCAACATTCCTTCCCAACATTCATGTTGAAACAGAGTTAAGTAAAGATTCATGTTGTAGTGATGACAGGAGGAGTTGTTACACAAGATGTAGAGTTTCCCTTGGATTCCATGTCACGATTTTTTCTCATTATTTAAACAAGAACTATATTGAAGTGGTGCAGGTACCAGGCAATAAAGATTTCCCTTGGTGCTGACAAACTCTGAGACCACAAACGGAGGTGCTTACATGCCGCAGGAGATATCGTATAATGTTCTATTACTTTAGGATATGGATTGTTGTCACAGAGGAAACATCTTTATATAAGAACTACTATCATAGAAAAAGTTTAGTTCTCATTGTATGGGAAGATTTCACTTCCAGCATATTTAGTTCAGTAATATATGGAAAATATTTCTAAATATCTAAAGTCTCATTTATTAAACTGCTCTTGGAGTTGCTTCACCTGTTGTCAATAATTCTGCTTTATTATTTAGTGATACCAGAGTGCAGCAATGGAGGGAATATGCTGTTGGTTTTTTTTAAAAAAAACCCAAAATTAATAGAAATACATGTTTTATAGAGAGATCTGACAAAGCTTTTCCAAGTGCTATACATAAGATACATACATATCTGATTTGTAGGTAGTTTACTGAGTCCATCTGTAAGGGTTTTGGGAAGTGAAAAATTATTTTTATTGCTCTGGGATGTTAAAAAATAAACAAAGTAAACAGGAAAATAGTTTTGCTGGAATGCTGCAGTTCACCTGTGGGTCACTGACATGGGAGTTGAGATGCTCGTTATACATTAATTGAGAGAGGATAAACTGAAGAAAGGAATTGATTTAGAACACTATATGTCTGTATCAGGTAAAGAAACACAAGCGTAACCTCCCCCCCTCCCCCCAGCCGTACTGGTCCATGTACAGTTAAGGTTATTGTTGGACAACCACTGGAGTATTTAAATTTTTAGGGGATTGGTAACTATTTTCCTGTTTTCCAAAAATCACTGCAAGGTGATGATATAAAGAAAAAGAATATTTTGTATTCACAAGAAGACTCTTTTTCCTTTCAATAGCATGACATCGTGCTTGACGTAGAGCTGATAGGGATATTGAATAATGACATTGCCACTATTTTCTTTAAATCTTGAAACTACTGTCCAGTTTAAAGGTCTGAAAATAAATTTGCTACTGCATACAAAAATTACAGTAGCAGAAAGCTTTTTTCTTTTTAATGAAAATCCTGATTACTAGTCACAAAACCTGTGCTGATCCAATAATCCTATCACATTTATTTTGTTATTTTTTATATTTTTTTTTCCTGAAACATGAACATTGTAAAAATTCTCGTAATAGTATTATAGTGAAATAATTCAGGGAAAAAAATATTATTGCATCTTTATGCAATTCTCCCTAAGATAAACATCCTCTTTATGATTTTCCTACACCTCTTTCCCCCCTTTCTTCTTGATTTTATACAGTATTTTCTAATTCATTGAAACTTTACTTTTTTTAAGGTTATCACCAAGCTTGGACCTCTGGAATGGATTCTTAATACTCCCAGTCATCACAGAGTACATCATGGTAAACTAAAAGTGTAATCTCTTATTCCTCAGTGTTTTTTCCCTCATGGTCACTATTTGTATAATAATAATGTAAAATAAAATTCTGCTGTAAAAATAGATTTACAGAAGGATTTTAATTTCGATAATTGCTTCAAAAATAGTTCTTGTTCAGTTAGAAATTTTTTTACATTTAAAATTAATTATTGACCAGAAACTAAGCCTTGATAATGTGAAATAATTTGAAGACCCTGAGAAAAATAATTCATTTTTTTAAATATGAAGAGTGATATAAAAATACCTCATCCTTCCTTGACTACTAAAACATTATCAACTTGTCAATCACTAACAGATGCTTTTGCATTCAAATTCAGGCGCTGAACATGAGAACAGACATGGTTAACTTCTAGAGGAACTGTTAAATATTTCAGTGGAATTTGGTTTTAGCTGTATGAATTATTGAAAGATCTCACTTCATGCACATGCACAATGATTGGCTTTTCATCAATATTCAGAGACATTCAGTATTTTACTGCATCTTGGATTAATAACTACTGCATACTGAAAAATGTCATGGACATATCTGAGGAGTAGAAGTGGATTTCGTAGATGTCCTTGACTCATTCAGTGTACAGAGATAAATAAGAAAGTAATAGGAGAATGGAAGAAAAAATAATTTGAAATAGACTCAGTTTCAGTTATATGTACAAAGGATGTTTGAATATTTATTATATCCTCCATATGTAAAGTGTTTATGGCACTGTGTAGACTTTTTAAAAAGACTGTGGTGCTGTAAGTGTCTAATCCTTAAAATCTGCACAAGTACTGGTAATCCTGAAGGGAGACACTCTGCTCTTATTTGCTCTGCTGTAAAACCACGTTAATCCTCTGATCCTTATCGGAGTTAAGCAAAGTCACTCCAGAGCTGATTGAGTGTTTTACAGTCGCTCCAGACAATATTCACAATTTTAGAGATCTGTAATCAATATTTCTTTTCTCATGCATTTGATGGAACAGCTTATATACAAATACACTGCCTAGAAAATGGACAGAATCATCAGTTTTCCTCACACTGCGGTTAATAATAATGAAAGCAGGATCAGACATATGGCATAGAAGACAGAGACAGCTGAAAGCCATTAATGAAATGATTGCACATAAATGTATTTAGCATATATTTATGTCTTAGGTATAAACTGGTGAAATGATTTTTTTTTTTAAATTTGTATTTATAAATATATTTTGAGCTGAGTTTACTTTCCAACTGAATCCTTTTATTTCACAAAGGTTTGGTTTATGACACATTAGATTTGCATGTTTGAATCTGAGTAGAGAGGGAGCTATAAGCCCAGTAAGAAAAAAGGAGGATGTATAAGAAGGGGTGCATTAGCTACCCTTTAAAATAATTTTAGATTGTAAGTTGATGCTAGTGATGAAGATTTCCTTTCGTAATTCGGTTGCATGTATTCTTATTCATACATTTACTGATCTCATAAATTATTTTTATTATAGGAAGAAATCCTTACTGCATTGACAAAAATTATGGTGGCACACTCATTATCTGGGACAGGATATTTGGTAGGTAAAAAAAAAAAAGTGGTCTCTCTCATGTTTAGCTAGTGTGGCAAAAATATATATACCTTTGAATATGATTGTTGCTTGTTCTTTTTTTTTTCTTCTTCCACCAGGAACATTTGAGGCAGAAGATGCGAAAGTTGTATATGGCTTAACACATCCAGTAAATTCATTTGATCCCATCATGCTCCAGGTGCCACAGTTTGTTTCACTGGTATCTTCAACAGATGCTCATGTTCAGAAGAAACTCTTCTCTTTTAGGAAAAGTTGAGGCCATCCTCGCATTACTGCACAGTCAACTAAATTACCTACAATTTCTTCAGTATTTCATTACACACCAGTTATTTCTACTCACTGCACTGAACACATGCAGAGCTTGTAGTCATCATGAAAATACAACACAGCGAAACTAACAACTAATGACAATGGAGCAATACGAAGTGAAACGCAGACAAAAATATATATTTTGTTATGTATATTTTGTCCATTGTTTGCCTTTTCTAAATATTGCTATTTTATAAGTAAGCCCGTAGTGTAATCTCTTTGCTGGTTTTCTCTCTTCTGCATCTTTGCTGTTCAAAGTTATCCAGAGTGATTTGTGTAGACAGCGTTATATAGCAGCTATCATGGTCTCAAACAAACCTCCAGGACAGGTTGAATTTAGGTGTTTTTTCTTTAATAAAAAAAAAACAAAGAAAAGGAAAATGAAGAAAAAGTACTTAGTGTGGTGCTTCTTAGATTTATTGATCCAGGCTTCACTTAAGCTGGATAAAAATTCTCTATAAAAACATTAGGGACTGAGGATCATTGAAGTCCCATTTAATTTTCATGACTGTTTACCCAAGGAGGCATGTCAAATAATGAGAAATTCTCCCTGCAGGGATGTCGGGGCTGGGAGCTGGAATGATGGCCACAGCCTGTGCAATTATATCGATTTCTTTCAGAAACTAAGTCATATAGCTATTGAGGATGTAATGTCAAGGTCCTGGTAAACAAATTCTATTTTAAAACTACCATAAATAGCGCTTTACAATATACTGTTAAATATTCTGGATTGATTACAGGAGAGACAGATTTTCCTCTGGGAAGGAGTCATTGTAATCCTCTCTATAAACCAAAGGCTTGATATGTCTCCAGCCTATTTCAGTCAGTTTTTCGGAACGTCTCACTGTCTTAATTTATTCCTTATTTATTCTCTTTAGACTTTGAAAAATGATTAACTTGAGAGATAAAAATGAATAAAATGTAATGTTTTATTAAATTCTACTTTACTAACAATGAAACATTACTTACTCTTTTTTTCCAGTTACGTCCCTTGGCTCATATTTGGAACACGTTTTGGGCCACACCTGGATTGTGCAACAAGCTTTCTGTCATATTCAAAGGGCCAGGCTGGGGACCAGGCAAACCTAGACTTGGTCTTCCTGAGGAAATCCCAGTGGTAAATAGAACATGCGCAGGCTTTCAGTTTTCTGTAATTTAATTGGACCTCGTAATGCTACTGGATCAATGTTAAAAACTCTACACATGTTATTTTAAATTAGCAAATTAGCAGTCATAAAGCATAGGGGAAGATGAAATGGGAGCAGGAACTGAAGGAAATGAATGTTTTAGCTGTGTTTTTTTCATATTATTTGAAGGAAAAGAATATATATTTTTATTTACCTTTGCATTATTCATTTCCTAAAGAGATTTTCAAAATTGTTCTATAAAGCATGGTAATTTCTCTTTTTCTTTTAGCTGTGAACATATGCGCATGCACACACAGAGTTGCACTCTGTCTCACAGTAGGTGGTACATAAATTTGATAGCAGGTTATCTTTGTGCTGTTATCTGTGCCCCTTAACCTTTTTTGTGTTTGGAAATACAAAGAATACTAAAGAATAATGGGCTGGAGCAGGTCAATGTTGAAGGCTATTATCTGTTTTGTTTCATACAGATCACTGGAAAAGAAGTTCCCTTCGATCCACATGTACCAGCTTTTCTTAATTGCTATGCAGTTGTACATTTTGCTGTAATAGTGGACTTGTATACTGAACTTCTTGGTACTGTGACTGTAAGTATGAACCAGCATCTCATGATATAAGTAATATGACACACAACGTATTTAAATAATAAGGCAGTGAGTAGAGTCTCTACAGGCTGACTTACATCTTACTTAAGCTATTATAACAACTAGATTCTGTAAAAAGAATCAAAATAAATGTCTAAATTTATAATATTCAATATTTTCTATTGTTTATTAAACAATATTTAATCATCATATTAATTAAGCAATTAAATGAAAATAATAAATATTCCATAGAAGACCTATGTGTCTGCTTTAGGTTTTAGGACCTCATGAAGGAAAAATGCATCTCAAGCTTGAAACTACTTAAGTTTAAAGATGTCGCAGTTGATTGTATTGTTAGATGTCAATAATGCTAAAACTTTAGAAGGAAGACTATAAAGATCTTGGGGTGCTTGCAGGTGGGAAGCTCAGTGTCAACATGAGTTCAGAGGATCACAGGCTCGGGGCAAATTCTTCTTCCAGTCTTGAACACACAATAACATTGATAGAGATACTGCAAGGAGGGTCATGTGTTTACCACCTTGGGCTGACGAGATCTCCCGGGTAGTATCATGTACTCCCTCCACGTATACCTGGAGGTCTCTGAAGGTGAACTATGAGGCCATCTCTACATACAAGAAGACATTAACTGTTTCCATGGCTTCACATCCTCCTTACTTCCAACCTCCATTTCATTCTTCCTTCCTTGACAACTCTTTCTACTTAACTCAAGCTAAAATCTTCTGGTTATTAAGCATAATTTTAATGCATATAATCTTCCTACGAATCAGTCCAAGGCCTAACAAAACAGCACAAAAGTCTATCAATTTGATAAAATGTCCTTTGGCCTTCTTAGACCCTTTCTAAGACCTCCTTGGTTAAAGAGCATTCTTGTTCTTTTGTTTGTGTCACCCACATTGCCACAAGCCTGCTGCCAGGGTTCCAAGCCCCCCTGGGTTCTTCAGCCTTTGCTTGCCTCTGGAATTGCCTCATCCCAGCATGTTTGCCTGGTGATCTCTGGCCATTGACTGGTGGTGGTTACTGTCCCCCCATAACCAACAGGTCTGAATCCAGCCAAGGGACAGATTTCTAAAAATAAGTGTCTTGTTCGTATCTGATGGTGATCATCTGTGAAGGATTCCGAAGGACTATAAAGCCATTTCAAAGCTGTTAGAAACCTTGTCCAAACGTTAATGTTTTGGTCTTTACACTCATTCCTCTTACATTCCAGGGCAAGAAGGGCAGGGAAGGGACTGCAATAATTTCTTGGGATATGTGGCTACATACACAAGCTGCTACAGCTCTGGGTTTTTTTTTTTAACTTCTGTGTTTAGATGTGTTCTGAATAGTACATCAGACCAGTAGAAAGATGCAATTTTTCAGAAAAGTTTAGAGAGTAAGTATTTTATACTGCATTCCCTGTATAATGTAAAATCTACCTCAGGCATACACTTCTGACTAATATTAAGTTATTCTCCACATTCTGTTCACCTCTATAAATGGTCACATTGCAACTGCAGGGAATTCAGAGATTACTAAACTATCTGAGGCTTAATCTAGTCTAAGAAATTTCTGAGGACAGGAAATTAAGCCAAAGGTAAGTTTAAATACGTCCAATGTATAAAATATACACAGAATACATGACTGCCAGTGTTAGAATACAATAAAAGAATATTGAGAAAAGCCTCTGCAAGACTTTCTGGATATGCCTCTAGATTCCTACATACCAGCAGCCAGTCATATTTGTATAGGGATCAAACTGTGGATTTTCGTTTATTTGGGTTATTTGTCTTTTACTTCGTTACTATTGCTTTTAGCAACATGAAGTAAGGGATCTGCTCATGATTTTTCTCCTTTTTTGCCTTTTTCTGGTCCTGGAAGGAAATATAGATGGTCCAAATTATTTTCTCTGCTACCTGCAGCTCTGTAGAATAAGCAATAAGGAAGCACCCAGATGATCCTTAAATTATTGGAGTCATGGAGGAAACATCCTCAAGATCCACCGTTTATGAACATATTGTAGAAAAACAATTAGAAAATTCTCTGCATAAAACTGTAGGGTAATAAGGTAGTAAGGATAAGAAGGAGAGCACAGGGGACTAGAAGCACCTCATCTCGGGACATAAACCTTCAGCGTGGGTGTAGAAAGTGCTGGTTCCAAGGCAGAGTTCCAGCGTTGCTCTTCAGTACAGCAGGGAAGCTGTCATGAGAAGGAAGCTTGTGTATGAATAACTTTACTTGGCAAAAATCTTTCTTCAATATCAGTTTTCCACTACACTGAGTTATGAAATGTCGATGGATGCAACTGGAACGTTCTGTCTGCCTATGAATTATGTCATAGCCATGGCATAACTCCATAAATGGAGAAAGCTAACTGTTTTCCTCATTTTTAGGTATAAGTTCCATTTCATAATAGCTAAAAGACACAGCACACAGCTATTACATTTCTCAAGTGATTACAGTTGCTCAGTGTTTGGTCTCATGCCCTGTAGAAGTGTTAAATTTCTCTGTACATAAAGAGCAACCATATACCTTCTGAATGACCTACATTTAACTTATGAAAAGAGCAAAACAAGAAAGAACAAATACATATTTTCCACAGGAGAAGGCATACAGTGTTTATTTTCTGTACAGTGATCTGCACTACATCCAGAGAATAAAAATTATTTCTGAGCTCTCCACATCTAGATCCGACCCAAAGCTCATTGAAGAAATGGGATTTGGATCAGTCCCAGAGAGAGTGCTAAGAGTATAAAACTGCAGTACATTAAAAGCAAAACTCTCATAGCTCCAGAACTGCATGTATCACATAAATCAAAGTGAAGTGTACCTTAAACATATTTTGCAGTGTCTTTTTTATTGCTGACAGATACTGTAACATTTACAGTGTTTATAAAGCTATGAATGGGCAAGCAGTTTCAATTAGGCAAAAAGTAGAAAGATGGATCTCTTGAAAGTTGAGAACACAATTAATGTATCCATACAGCAGGACATCACCAAGTACTTACTGTATATGGAACATTGCTAAGAATTTACACTTAAGACTTCTAAGATAAAATAAATTCATACAAAGACACCTAACAATGCAAATTTCGTAGCACTGTATTAGCATTCTTCATTTGAATGTCAGAAGTGTCTTTATATATCAAAGCACAGCATCTGTTAACTTATGAAACGTGCTGACATTGTCCTTCAGAGTTCTTTTGAAACAAGGAGCACATCAAGATGAGAAAATGCATCCATGTCAGTTTTCAAAAGTCATAAAAAAATCTGATTTTTATGGAATATAAAAGTTATGTTTGGAATATTTCAATGTTCATCTGAATATATGTTTGGAATAACATATTTCCTTTATTGAAATTAGGTTTTTTTTCATTACTAAAAAAAACCCCAAAAATAAAACTGTGGGATTCTGTTAATTGCAAACCCATGTAAACATCTTCCAAAATTCTGTAACATCCCCACACTTCTTTTTTTTTAAGGCTGCAAGGTTGTTTTAAAGCTTTCAATTAAATCAAAATCCAACAGAAATATTTTCTGTTTGGTCGTAGCCAATAACCACATTACAAAGTTGTGGCTGACTTGTAATTGGTGAACCTGCTGTGGTCCCACAGGCATCTCTGTTTATAGAAATAATCCAGTATATAAATGCTCATTTATTTTATACAGATACATCCATGCATATTACATTTAAGTGAAAGAAGGACACTAGCACTAATGAAGGTGTAAAAGGCACATTCTTTTCACAGTGCAACTTGCACTGTGCAGATTTAATATATGATGTTTAGTTTAGTGACATAACCCACTGACTATTTTGTTGATTTTGGTAGAGTAATGCCTAGAAAACAGATGCCTCAGCTGCCAGCATCCACTTCATAGCGTGATACATGTTTGAAAGTAAATAAAGGAGTCAAGGCAGCATGTAACTGTGCCACTGGAGCTGTATAAAATTAGGGACGCAAACAAATAATGTTAAAGTTTATGCTACATGGCTTGATCTCTGAGAGCTTTTATTCCCAAATGGCATAATGGTGTATTTCACCACAGATTTCTTCGCAGTCCTTGAGGGAATGCATTTTTTTTTTAATGTGTATGTGAATGTGATGCATGTATGTACACTGAAGGGTAGTTTACATAGTCGTGCCATTCATTGGTGTGGATCTGTTGATTTTGCAATTGACTGTGATCTGCAGGTTGCGCTTTAGAGTCCTCCAGTACTTCTTGTTTTGGGCCTCAGAAGATATTGGACCGCAAGAAGTTAGTGTTCAAAGTGTTGTGGTTAAGTGTTCTCTCTCCACTTTCTCCGCAGAGAAAGCCTAAGTTAATAACAGGCTGTTAGGCACAGCAGTAAAGGTACTTAAAGGAAGATAGAATTAATCAGCACCTCAGTTTTCTGAAACTGGAATCGCATGGAAATCCATATGCCCAGCACTTTAGACTGGTTGTCTAACGCTGCCCTGCTCAGAAACACCGTGAGGGCAGAAACGTGTGGTGAGATCATGCAGCTCCTTTAAATTAGAAATTGGAGACACCCTCATTCATTCATAGCAAGTACTGCTGGATCCTCCCTGAAGACAAATATTAATGCTTGTTGTCTCGAAACCATTGCAAGTTCATTCATTTTCCATAAAGTGTGATTTTAGCCATTAACTGTAATTTGGCAATTCCATTAATTGCTTCACATTTGGATTTGATGTTCAGTTCCCTGTCCTGCCTACGGGGGGATACAAAACCTTACATTGCTTTTCTCAGAATCGTGCCCTGCCACTGTGGGAGCATTTTTAAGGCAGCCTGTAGAAGTTAGTGCATTGCACTGGGAAAATAAAGCAAAATCAGACCCACCTGGCTAGAAAGGTTTAAAAAAAGGTGTGATCTCCAACTTAAAATTGAGGACAATGTCTAAGAAGGAAAGTCTTGGATACTAGTCCTAGTTCCCTGGAAAACTCCTTTATTTGTCAAGTAATGATCATTGAAAAATATATCATAGCATTTCTGAGAAATGTATGTGTGAGTGCCCTTATGCCTGTGCCAGATTATCTTTTCCTTTGCTCACTTCTTGAATTTTTGTATGACCCACTTTCCACAAGAAGCTGGATTGGGAACTGAACTAACTATGGCTAGATGGGCAGTTTAAGAACTACTGATTTTATTGAACTTAAATAGAATCTGTGCCTGACATTTATAAAGAAAAATCTCAGTTGAAAAAATGTATTACTTCAAAACAAATTGCTTCATATTAACAATGGAAAGTCATTTAAATTTAAGATAGTTGTGAGAATTTTGGATTCTAGAAACTGAAATTTTCAAAAAGAGTGCACTCAATTTAATCTTTTGTTAACAAAATTTAAAACTTGTATCTGGAATTTTCAGAAGTATTCTAAGTGATACAAACCCTCATAAAGGATTTAAACCCCTTAGAGTATTTTTTGCTTTCTTGACTTAAGTGAGATCTCAACACGTAACTCCTATATTAAGTTCCCCCAGAGTTAAATATCTAACTCAATAGTCTGTCTCCTGTGATAGCTGATAGCAGACGCCTAAGGTAAAAGTGTAAGAAAAGTGTTAAGAATATTCTTTCTTGGGGCCTACATATAATTAAATTATGATGGTTATCATCAGTCTGAGGTTTTGTAAGTTTATAATAAGGAGGGACGGAGCAGATTGGAAAGTCAGCAATGCAATAATGATTTTGATCTCTCCTGGTGTAAATCCGCAGAGCGGCTTGACAGGTGTCACTCGTGAGCAGGGTGATCTGGCTTGTAAACCAGCGAGGCTGCTCGCTCCTTGCTGGGATTGCGTTTTCTTTGTTCAATAACTGTTTGGTAAGGATATCTAAGTAGGTGTTTGTGATTCTTTTGTAAACCGACAGAAAGCGGCTCAGTCTAAGTGTGTGGTTTGATGTGTTTCGCACACACGGGCGCTTTAAGTTCACGCAGCTGTAAAACTTGAGAATATCCTCCTGGGGCCTCCCCCGCTCACAGACACCTTAGATCTCCTCAAGGGGTAGGGGCCACCACTGAAGGAAGGTGGGCACGTCACTGAGTGGAATTTATTGAAATCAGGGCAGACGTTCAGAGATTTTTATTTTTTCCAATGCTTTAAAACTTAAATGCAAGATGCTGTTCTAATGAAGCTGAATGGATTCCTATAACTCAGCCAGATCCACTACAATTGTTTTTGGTTTTTGGTTTGTTTTATTTTTTAATGAAAAAACAAAGGCTTTTCAAAGCTAATATTTGAAAGGAAGTCAGGGAGGGGACAAGAAAACTGATTAAATATTTGATTTCCAAAGGCAGCTATGAAGAATACAAAAATATTTAATAAATGAAGAGAAAAAAATCAAACTTAACAATGAAAATAATTTCTGTTTTCCTGAGATTTATTTATATCATTTCAATCTAAATTTTAAAGACATAAATCCTCATGCTGCTATACATCTACTTACTAACACACATGTTAATGTTTAAAAGATTTTAAGTCTAATTAAATTAATGGTATAAGTTGAAAAGTTTTGCTGAATTTGGAAGCAAATTTGAAGTTGTCATGAAGTGACAACATTAATTTTGTTTCTTCTTGAATATGGTCATATTGTCATGTCATGTGAATTCTTATTCTCACTAATGTATTGGGTTTGGTATCCGTTGGGATTCGTAGGTGACTATTGTAAAGATCTGGTAACCTAAGATGAATGAAAAGAACAGAGCTTCTGGGATTTTTATCTAGAAATATTTTTTTGTGCTGTTGGGTAAAGGCATAAGGAAAGCAAGTAACTTCAGGCAAATATATAGTGCAGAAGGGAATATCTTAAACATTATTTTGGAAATACAGCATTAAAGAAACAACTGTAAAGGTGGTTACTCCAGATAAGTGTGCTATCCAGAGCAGATATTATTGTTCTAAAATTTAAAGCAACTTATGACTTTAAAAGCAGACACATCACTGAGGAAGCTTAAGCTACTTTTCTCTTCAGAAAATTAACACAAATTAATTCTTTGTCTGCTTCATAACAGATGTTGTCACAGGGAACTGTTCTCCTGAGAATTTGCTTTATCATTCTCTCCGTAACTTCTTTTGGACTTCTTATGGAGAACAGGTAAGATACAAACAACTTTTTTCTTCTTCTCTCATTCTACATTATTTGTCATTATATGGGAATCTCAAATGTTTCAGCAATTATGTTGATAAAGAAATATTGATACCTTCGGACACACATGTTGCTGTCTGTTGAACAGAAAATAATACATGAGTGGCCTGCACCTGAATCCAGGAGTGTTCCCATAGCAGTTAGTGGCTATATTTATATTGTCCCTTGCAGAAAAGTTACAAGATGGCTTATTTGTGTCACTCTCTGTGCTTACATTTATTTGGTCCCCATCTCTGGACCTGGAATGCTGGCAAACCAGTGAGACCTGCCGGCTGTCCCAAGGCTGTTAAAGCTCAGACAGCGACCGTATGGTGTCAGTCCTGTGTATCGTATCATAGAATCATATCATAGAATCACCAGGTTGGAAGAGACCCACCGGATCATTGAGTCCGACCATAGTGTAGGATGCTGTAGGTGTCAGATATAGTGATGGTTTATGAAAAGAAAACGGTCTAGCTCAGAGTAGACACAAAATATTGTGAAGGATGGTATAGACTAAATTAAATCAAATCAGTGTGGATTCAGCTCAAACTGGATCTTGAATACACCAGCCCAATGAGACACACACTATGGAAGCAGTTCGTACAGGCACCATGAACCTACAGAACAGTAACTAGCAGCTACAGTGTCTTACAAAGAAGATATTTGCCCTGCCAGAGCAGAAATGTGGAATAGAAGCTTCCTTTGAGATTGAAGTCTAGTTCTGCTTTGCACCTGCTGTTCATTATGTTTTCACAAAGGAAAACCTTTCACTTGTATGGACTGAGCATTTTATTTCAAGATGGTGAAAAATTTGTCCATATGCCATAGATGTGTATAACTTACAGAGTTAATAGTGTGAATTTGTGAAAAATTACAGAAATAGAACGATGAAAAGATTCTGATCTACTCATGTAGCAATTTTTAGAATTTTGCTGTTGAATTTTTTGAGATCAAAGGACAATAGCGGCATATAGAGCTGCATTTTGGAGAGCTCATAAACAGCTTGTGAATATATATATTCTGCCCCTCAGCAAATTCAGTGTTATAAGTCTATGTAAGGTGTGTACTATAAAACCTTAACTGTACAGTTAAGAAAGATGACATGGTTTAAGTGCAGGACATCACCGTCTATTTCTACGTTATCTTTTTCACTGAAGTTAAGAAAGAAGAAATTATGGACATTAATCTGAATTACTTTCCATTTCTAGACCCAAAGCAGGAATTTTGGAAATCATCCGCTGCTTGGTCTTCATAGGTGTGTACAAACTTGGGTATTTCAGGAGTCAGTTTTTTTCCATGGGCTATGCATATGAGGTAAGACGTTTGTTTTGAAATGCATGTGCTGATGACTCTGAATTTTTTATCTTTTTAGAAAAAGTATAAACACTAAACATCTATTTGCAGGGTACTCTTAACTAGGAAAAGTAGTTGATATAAACTGAAAATGATTGTGTTTGGCTCACTAGAAGATGACAATTATCAGAACTACTGCATGGGAGGGAGGCCTTTTGCATGAAAGCTAGAGGGAAAATACAGAAGAAATGAGAGAGAATTGGGGGAGCAGTGAGAGAGAAGAGCAAAGGAAAAAAAGGAGTGAACCTTTCCCATTTTGCCATTAAATTAGCTCAGGTGAGTGTGAAGAAAAGCAGCTAACGATTGCAATTATAGAAGGAGGAGCAATCCTGCCCTCTGGCTCCAGCCTTTTACTCCCACCACCCATCTAATTGGGTTTGCCAGCTTGTCTGCCTTATGCAGCTGAAGATTTCTCTTCAGATAAGTGATGCAACTTATTGTAAGGCAAGAAAAGTTCCTGATGCTGAGGCTCAGGAAAAGCTGAAGTAGGGTGAAGCTACAGGTTTGTAAGAAAGAAGGATTTCTGCTTTTGCTAAAGCTACAATCTCAAGATTGCAGTTAATTCTGTCCACAGTCTAGTAAGTACAGCATTGGATCTATTCATGCTTTGAAACTGCGTGTTACCAGCCTTGGTTCCCTATGAAAATCATGTTATTTTTCTGATTACTTAGATATTTCTCTCTCTGCTGTTGTATTTGCAGTCCTTCCAAGATGTATTCCTGGGGGATCCTTTCCTTGTCCAAACAAGACAATAATCTGAAGTTATCAGAGTTTGAAAAGTGACCTTTTTTTTCTTGTGGGAGGTAGAACCGTGCATTCTCAACAAGCATTTTCTGTTCCTTGTGCTGTTTGCATTTCCTATGGAAGTTTAGGTGAAAGAAGCAGGAAGGGTTTTGTCTGTGATTTGGAGTTTGTTCTTAAGACAAAAATTATGAAGTTTTAAGATATTTTTAGATCTTTATCAAATTGTTTCTTGGGTGCGACAATTGAGAAACCTTGATGATAGGGGCAGAGATATACTTGACTGGTTATAGACAGTAAACTGAGGATTTAATTTGTGTCTGCTTGGGGAGCCGTGCTGCCACATCCTATACTAGTTAGTTTTCTTTAGGCTGATTACTTCATGCCTGTGTAATGTGATGATCATGTTTATTACTAAAGCCAAATCGTTTTCTGTCACACTAGGCCTGGAGTCTCCTAACTACCTGGAGGTAGGAGAAAGCATTGCTTGTGTGTTCAGTTATGTGACAGTTCAGCAGGCACGATATGTGAAAATAAATCTGTGATGATGGTTCACCTCTTCAAAGTGTTTCCATCCAACTGCTCCGGTTTGGCATCAGCCAGCATATTCCATGAGCTGATTTTGGTCAAGCACTGGCTGTTATTTGACAGTCGTACTAATGAGGAGCAAGTAGAAATGAGAGCCATTGACGTCTTGTTGGAACTTGCCTTAAATATTTTCACCAACTGTTGTAGTGGCTGCAACTCAGTACTGAGAAAGACTTTTAAAGACTTTTAAAGGGACTAGGAACGAGGAAAAGCTGGAGGAGGGAATACAGATGTCTGTCTTGATTTGCTTGTTTATCTTTTACCTTTGTTTAAGCTAAGGCATTATATCTGAAAGTAAATCTCTTTACTCAGACTCCTCCTGCCCTGCAACTTCCTGAGCTGCCTGGCATTGGCAGACATCTATTAGTTTACAGATAGGAAGGACAAAAATCTAGGACAACTTTTGTTAGGGAAAAGAAAGAAAAAGAGAGGTTCTGTACATGTGTGATATTTTGTGTGATATTTTAAATTAATAACTTGGTTTAGGCATGTGGTGCATTAGAAATGTAACTAACTTTGGAAGATACATGAAGTCTTGTACTGTAGCGTATAATTCAGCTCTTAACTAATGAAGGCAGAAATTAACTTTGCTGTGTTCAAGTTGTTTGTTCACTCCTTCAGGGCATCTATACTTGTATGATGCAGCTGTTCCAAACACTTTTTGAGACAGTATTCTCTACCAAATGGACTGCTTCTCTGATCTTTGATTCAGTTCTGGTATTTCTTATGAGTGTATCAGCTAATTTGTCTGGATAAAATATATAATATCTCTTTATTAAAGAAATGATTTGCATTCCACAGCAGTCCCTCTTAATGTGATCTATTACCACACTACTTATTTCTCCTTTCATCATATGCAGGCTTGCTGTTACCTCACTTGTTTCTTAGTGTAATTTACCATCACTGGAATACTGACTTAAGAGTACTGACTTTAAGCAAACACTTACTCATAAGAACTTATTGCCACATCAACGATAGTTTTCTACTTTGTCGTGTTTTTCCTTGATCACGTGTGCCACATTTCAAAGAGCAGTATATCCAATATTTGGTTTCCGCTAAGGTGAAAGTCCCATGCCCTGTGCTATGATTTATGACCTCAGCATTTATGTAGCCTCTGTGCCCTGACTAGGTTGGCTAGTGTATTTTAAATGTATTTTAGAAATTAAGCTGGAGATGGAAGGAAATTCTACTGCCTTGTGATAAAAAGTCTTGTCAACACACATGGAATTTAACAAACATGAGTTGTAATCTGTATTTTCCATGTTAGCTTCATTTGGAAAAGTCCACTATACTGTGCAGTGTAGCCCAGAGACTGGACTTTTAATATTCTTGACAACTGCCCAAAGGGGAATAATGTCCCTTAGAAAAAGTCACAGTAAAAACTAGCAGTAGATTAAGTTAGTTTCCACTGTGGTGTGACAGCAGAGTCATTACTGATTTTAGACTTAGCCAGTTTGAGAGTCAGCTTCACCACCATCAACTAAAGAGGATGATGTATAGTTCCAGATGCTCTGGCCAATTGACCGCAAAATTGCTGTGCATTTCTGGCAGAGCAGCCAAGATGGAGCTTTTAAAATCTCCACTCCCTGAGCTCAACACCCTCCCCCTCTCCTTAAAAGCTGCTCATTATTCTTTTTCTGCCCACTGATCATAGCAAAAGAAAAACTTCTGGAATCAATTAGAAGTGTCTGCACTTGATGAGATTTGCACGTGAGTTCGGAATTGCGAGGCTTTGATAGTGTCAGCCAACAGCTGCAGTTTCAGGTGGTAAAATGGAGGAAGGAATTTTCCAGGGTTTATTTACAATCATAAAATAAAACAAAAATCAAGACAAGTTGGAAACCATCTAATGTGTCATTAAAATGAAGTCTGAATTGGCTTATATATTTATTTTGTCTGAAAAAGTAAACTGGTGGTTTATTATCAGGATCTTTTCAATTACCTTGTAATTATTAGGCCATATAGAGTGGTTGTAATAGAATGCAAGCTACAGTCTGCTTGCTATAGTTTTAACTATTACTTTTGTCACTTTAATTGCTTGACAAGACAAGGAGGTAGTCACACTTAATAGAAATCAGCAGCATGCAGTCAAAGATGAAGCAAAGGTGGTACTCTAAAGATAGAAAATACATATAAATGTATACTATCGGAAATCCTCTGTTTTGTTCTGTCAGCACCCACATTGATAGTTGTAAATTTTATTTTCTGACCCTTCTTAGACCAAAGCAGTTAGTGATTGGCTTGTATCGGTACACATTGTTTGCATTTTAAAGATAATGACCGTGACAAATGAAATTATTAAACTTCAGTTATGCATCTGACGGTGTCTTTGTAAAAAATGAAACTGAGCCTTTTCACACATGTTGTTAGTGGTTTGCACTGCAGACTGGTTTGATTCCTAAGTCAAAGCATAGTTTTCCTGAAAGCCAGTAATGCTACAAACCCCATCAAACTGCATTCTTTTCTACATCATAACAACATATGGATAATAATAGAAATCTCCATACCAGTGAATTGCTTCACCAATATTAATCCCTGGTGACAACTGAGATACTCCACAATGGGCTGATGTTTCTCTCTGTAATTGCCATTCCAGTACTAGAGTATTAACTGACTTTTTTTTTTTTGTTAATGCACAAGTGCATATATATGTTTCAGATCTGGATTTCTTCTGCAGAGGTAGTACTGCTTGGAAAACTTATCTGTAGAGTAATTACCTCCCTTTAACGATCTTAAAAAAACTACTTTAAGTGAAAGAGTACTAGAAGAATGACTTTTTTGCCGTGTTAGTCATCTATGTAAGCCCAGAGGCAAGTCTGCATCACAACACACGCAGCACTGGCATACGTGAGGGTGAGAGGCAGGGACACAGACCCAATGCCATATGGATTCTGTAAGAGAGATACAAAGGCAGTTGGAACAGACTCATGTTTCCTATACTTGACGGAGCCAGTACTTGCTGATCAGTTTACACTCATATATTTTATGTTCAAAGTCAATTTAAACATATAGTGTGAAGGACATTGCAATCTTCAAGTGTCAAAGGCAAAGGTAACATGAACGATGGCTGCACCCTGAATGAAAGATGCTATCTTACTTGCTGAGATTTCCCATTCGTGCATGTGGCTTGGAGAGAAGCAGTAGAGACATTCTGCATTTATCAGACTGCATCACCCGCCTGTGCCGAGCACCCTGGAGTGCATGCTTGATGCGTGTGTAAGCTCAGTGGACTAGCCTTACGTCTTTAGTCTGTGAAGCTTACCTGCATGTATATGTTCTTTAGGACAATCTGATATGCAAAATTAGTGTTCTAAAATCAGATAGTCTGCCACCAAAACTATTGCAACTGGTAGGAATTGTCCTAATCTTAAAGAGGAAAACGGTACCTGTGTTCCAAAGACCATGAAGGCAGATGGCTTAGTTTGAATTTTATGCTCAGTGTGACAGGCAGAGGGATTGAATTAGACTTTAGGAGATGACAGCTTTAATTAAGCTGACTATTTCAGATGTGGAATAAATCTGGGTTTGGCAGTTTCAAGGTGACCACAAAGAACCCGCCTAGTGTTTAAAGCATTTTTTATTTTATTTTCTTTTTGTCTCACAAGATGTAAATAGAGAAAACCCAAATGTAAAGAAGACGTGCAGTCTTGGGTTATCCAATTTATGCATCTTGCAAGGGAGATGAAGATTTTTTTCTTCCTTAACAAGATTTTTTTTCTTTCCATAAATGTCCCTTCGCACTTCTGTAACAGTGAGCAGAACATAGTGTCTGTGAAAACTAGAATAGGGTGCCTGTGTATGACCCACAGAATTCCATGCTAAATTCTAACCAGCTAGTACCTTTTGCCTAAAGTGAGCAATAGATCAATAAGATAAAATCAAACTATTATCTGTGCTGTGATTTGTTTTATTATTGCCCTGCTATATCATCGTTCTGTGTAAGTTCTGTGATGATGTTTAGAGAGAGGGAATGTAGAGAAAGCAGCAAGCTATATTTATTTTTATATTTGGATATTATGCAAAGCAAAGAGAACATTTAAAAATTTCCTTTTCCTGCTAATGCCAGATAAAAGTTGCCTGATGAAAGACTAGCAAATGCTGTGTGAACAACAGATTCCCAAATGCAGTATACACAAAACACTTAGTATGTTTAAAAGTTGAAAATAGGTGTTAGGGGGAATAAGTACATATAAACTCTAGTTATCACTTAAAACTAAGACAAAATAATGCAGCAACCCCCTATAGAGTCTGGGAGTGATCACATCTGTCCTGACAGAATTAGTTTGGTTTGTCTTCATGTTTAGCCCATGAAATGGCTGGAATAGGTTGTTTATTTTGCTGACTGGAAGCTAATACAGACCTGAAAATGCCAGGGTTTAGTTTGAGCATTTTAGATTTTATGGAGAAAACAATGCTATGTTTCATCTATTACCTGAAGTCATCACACATCTGCTTATGACTTATAAATCTGTATATATGTATGATTCTATTCTTGTTGGCTTCATGTAAGTTGACTACAAAGAACAGTCAGATATTGGGAGACAGTTAAAAGTGGTGGTTAAGCAGGATGTTAATAAACAGATTCTGGCCATTAACTGCATTGATTTATATTTTCATCTCTCTGTACTTATATCCATTTTCCTTTATCTGCAAACAGTTTAGATTATAAAATCTTAGGGCAGATAACTCTAATATCTTGTTGGGCCGCTTTTGCTTTTAATGAAAATGCTTACATAAACCAAATCAATTCCAAATGTATCCTCTATACTACATGTATGCATGGTAATTAGCTTTTGGGGTTATCCAAGGCTTATTAAAGTGCATCGGCCTACCATGATATGTGTAAAACCCAGGAAATCGACTGTCAGACTTGCAAGCTGAACAAAAAAACATATTACCAAGATGTGAACAACTGAGAAGACCTTAAGTTGTAAAAAAGTAGAGTATAACTGGCTAGAATTTGCCATACCCTCTGGATAGAAGTCTCAAATGTGCAGTTGGCTGACAAAAGGTGTCATATGCTTTTACATATTTTTAATTTTAAAAACACTAAAAAATATTTGAGACTTTTCTAAATACAAGGGTCCAATTTATAATTATCCGTTTTTCCCTCTTCTCCTTTTCTTTTTCTCCTCCCTTTTATTACATAGTACTGAACATATTTTATCTTATCAATGTTCCAAATATTCAAATTCCTCAGTAAAGACTCATATCTCTGCTGGAGTGTTCAGACCAGCATTGCTCAATGGGCTCTGCCCTATCAACTCAAGAAACAGAGAGCACAGTACAAAAACTTTATTTTCTGTTTTGCTTACCAAATCAAAATAAAATAAAACTTACCAAAAAAACCAAAACCTCTTCATTTTTTCCCCTCCATTATGAAATAAGATTAATCAGACACCAGAAGAACGTAGTGCCCAAAACAAAACCATCTCAGACTTCTCCATTTGAAATAAAATCAAAAGTCATCAACTTGCTGTAAGTTCATGAATCTTGAAATGACATATTTCAAGAAATAAATTGTTTGATAAAATCATCTAGTCTCTAATTCCAAGAGGAGAGAGAGATTAGATGGTGTTTGTTCTGAGTGACTATACAAAGACCTTGCTGTTGGAAGTAAGATGCTGTCCATTAGCAGAGGAAAACTGGATATTAAAAAAGCAAACACTGCCTATTTTTGATACCTTTGGTATTGGTAGAATATAAGGGCCTGAGATTCAGATCAGTTTTTTCACACCCTGATTTTTTGTATCATTATACATTATTCAAAGGTAGCTCACTTGAAAGAAATAATTTTGGAGTAACAAATTCTCAGTAGAGGCTCCATGAAGATCTTGGAAAAGATCTTCCATAGCTTGAAGGAGAGCTGGGTTCATCTATGGAGGGGTGGGAAAGAAGTCAGTTTTACATGTATATGTTGTGCACAGCTGTCAATGAACAAGAAACACATTTAAATAATAGCCCATTATATTCTTATATAACTTTTTCCCCACCTTGATGTCAATTTATACAGTATTACTCTGATTAAAAGCTGTGATAGTACAAATATAGTTTTATAGCCTTAACATTTATATAAATCAATGCCATCTTAACTTGATATTTTTGAGTATCTTTTCGGGTTAGTTATCACCTTTCAAGTATTTACTAAGTCTCAGTCCACTAGATGAATCAAATCCGATCCTTCCAGTGATGTAAAATTGACAGCTCCACCCGTGGATAGTAAAGAATTAAGAAAGAGGAAAATAGGATCTTCAGTTGATCCAGGGCAGGGGTGAGGGGGAGTGGGGGTGATGTTGGCTTTGTAAACTGTGGCTTTCACAGCTTATTAACATAAAATAAAAATCAAAAGCATCAAATTGCAAAACTAACAAAAACAATAGCTGTGAAAGCAACATGCAATCAAAACTGGTCCATCTTTCCTGGACAGTCCACATAAAATCTGCCCAACAAACTACTTTATATCCTCTGCTGTTTTATCTTTGTGTAGATCAAATTGCATGGCATTTATGATTTTATTTTGCTTTGTAATGTGCAGTAATCCATATTATTAAACTCTACACAAAAGCATATTGCAACTGTAAAATCTGCATGTGTTAGACTGTGCGTATTTGGATATATGAGCCAGTAATTTCAGAGAACCTGTAATAGATTTAGCAGCAAATATTCTGATTTTCAAACATTTGTCTGCACACAAACAGTTCTGCCTTTTAGCTTAGACAGAGTCCTTAGAATGCAAATAATCTTTTGAAAATAGTAGTTGAAAGGGAACCATGTCAATAGCTTAATTGCTAAGAAACTGAAGCTATGCTTAATACCTTTCAAAACAAATAAATGTAGGTTTTTTGCCAGTTGTCTAGTTGTTTGAAGGAAATTTCAGTTAAGAGTGGTCAAACTTTTGCCTTCAGTCCAAGGTGTGGTCTTCTCTGGGGGAAAGACTTGAAGACTAGTGACTGTAAAGTGTATTATCAAAGACAACAGTAGTCTTGGTAGGCAGAGTATGCACTTTCAAATATTAGCCAGTTTAAAAGTGGACTGCAAGAAAATGATGTGGGGGTGAAGGCAGACTCGACAGACCCTCTCCAAGTCCATGCAGGGCACAGCTGGTCCAAAAGGTAGCTCTAATGATCTGGGAGAGGGCTAGGATAAGGGTAGAATGTAGGGAGGATCTGTGCATTATCCAAAACTCCTTTTATTACTTCCTTTGTAAGGGAATTGAATGATAAGTTGCCTCTGTGATCCCACCCCTGCAATACTGTAAAATTCAAACTTTACAGGGAGAGTGGGAAATGAGAGAAGAGCCTTGGGTTTATACAGTATTATCTTCATAGCTTATATTACATCCTCCCAGCCCAGCTGCCCTGATTTCTAAAGGATTTAGTCATGTCCTTGCAGACAGATTATTTCTTTGTAGTTTGGGGACAAGCTGAAGGAATCATGGTCAGATATACTATAGGCACATGCTAATCTTATTTCCCCAGTGCTCGCGAGTTCCTGAATCAGTGACTTAAGCCTAAATGTGATGCTGGATTGTTCTTTTGTCCCATGCTGCAGAGGAGGCGTTGCTATTGTTCATATTCATTAGCAGAGTTTTTCTTCCTTAAAGTTTGTGTGAAGTCATCAAAACTGCTGGTTCAGCTAATGCCAGTCGAGAATGCTGTATGACTTTTCTCCACCATCATTTCCCCATTACGGTTAATGCAGTCCATCCTACTGAAACCAAAAAGCTATTGCCAGTACACCTCTTAAATTATGCTCAAGCTGCCAGCTGTGCCATTTGACTTTGATCCTTTTTTTCATGGTAATTGTCATGCTGAAATGTAAACCTAAAATATATTCTGCACCAAGTGCCACCTTTTCTTACTTTCAAAGGATATTCATCTTCGTGAGATTTCTGCAGATTTTACATGCTATTAATAGTCTTCTCTATGTGCTGTTGCTGCCATCAAGTGTAATTATATAATTATGCATGTGTAACTATTCATGTACAGTAATTTTTAAGGAATGCCAGCTCTCTGGAACTCATCCTTACCCAATGTTTTCATACTGCTTAGCTTAAAAATAACACTTAGCATTACATGAAACACATGAAACACCTCGCTGTTTTATTTTAGTGGGAGCTAAAATTTGAAAATTTTGGGTTGAATATGCACTTTGAAGTATATTGCTGAACAGAAGAATAAATTGCCTTGTTAGCAGATGAAATCTGGTAGTTTAGTGACTTGCTTTCCTGTTTTATTTTGCTCACTGCTAAGATAATTAAGAAAAACTGCGGAGTCACCAATGTAAATAAAACTCTTCATTAATGCATACAATTATATTCACTTTGCAGGCGTTATTACATGCTCAGAAAAATAGCTCTAAAATATTCTTTAGGCCAATGTGGTTTAAAAAAATGCTTTCCAATATGGAAATTGATATTATTTTTGATTCACAATATTTAAAGAGCAAAATACTTTTCAACTGTTTATTCAGCGCTTTAGGCATCTCACTGTTAACGTTTGAGTGGTTTTGACCTTTGCTGTGTTAAGGAAGTCCTGAAGCACCTTGCTGTCCACTCACTCTACAGCAGCAAATCAGTATTTTAATGTACTCATGAGAGGCTGGACTGCAAATAGGAAAATACTTCATCACTGTAATTATTGTTTGCAATGTGCTGTTTAAGAGTAAATACTTCCTTTATTAACTCTGAAGGTGGACATCAGTGAGGTATAAAGTTTTTGGCAGAGGGAAGTACTAACTCTATCAGAGATATGAGAAGACAAGGGCCTGGATGACAGTCCTAGATATATAAATGAATGAGACTAATTATCTCAAGTGTGTTGTTAGGAAAGAATATGGATATGGGGATTCTCAGGGGAGATTAGAATCACAGATGATATACTAACAGTGATGATGATATCCAGAATGATAGAGAAAGAAAGAGAAGCATTTAGTTGGAAATAGAGGAGATAAATAATTTAAACTATATTTAACCTAAGCTGACCATCAGAGAGACATTAATATTGGGGAAAGCTGCAGTTTAGTTGAGGAGGAGGAGGAGACAAGACTTGGAGAAGAGGAGCAGAATAAATTGAAGTACTGTTGAGAATGCTTGTGACAAATCAGTAGCCAAAAGACTTGGACATCGGGGTGCTAAAAAGGAGTTAAGTCTTTCTCATCAGCTGTCCTAGGTGGTGCACACAAGATGATGTAGAATCCTGCCTTTGATCTGAGCAAAATTTCATTTAGTAGCTCTCTTCATATGAAAAAGAACCCTCTAAAATAAATCTTTGTATTTACAAACATTTCCAGGAAGAAGGGAAGAATAAATCCCATAGAAAATCTGAAGTAATATATAAGCAATAATAAAGACAGATTTATGGAGAGAGCTTGAAAAAGCTGAAATGACATAAGGACACTGAAAGACTTTATGATGGGAGGAGGTGAGGAAAAATAAACTGATGAAGTTGTGTCAAAGGATATAATAAAAGAAAAGAAAGGAGATGAGAAAGCAGTTTGGTTTTTCAGGTAAATGGGAAAATGTTATGGGAAAAAGTATTGCTAAATGATATCGATATATCAGTCTGGGAATTAAATGTGAATAGGTGTTCGCTGGTTTGTTCTCATGCAGTTCTTCTGATAGGGGAAAAAAGTGGTAAAATTAAAGTGAAAATTAAACAACACACAAAGAGCTTGAGATGTTTTGTAATAGCAAACAGTGCAGTTTTGAAAATGTAAATGGTATTCTGAAGTAAGATAATCCAAGTTGCTGGATTTCTTCTAAATGTGAGAGAATGAAGATGGATAGGCAAATGTTAATGGTGAAAACGGCACGTGCTCCCTTCTCAAATATTTTTTACTTTTTTAACAACTGTTACCAGGGCATGATTTGGAACTATTCTGGAGGATCTACCGTGCCTGAAGAAACAGCTCTAGAGTTTTACTATAAGAAATATACGGTGTTGATTTTTGCATTAATTTAATATATGCATGCATTTTCAGAAGTCGAACACATTATACGTTGACTTACATTTAAACAGATTATGGAACTCAGCTGAAATGATTAGCTTCTTGAATAGCAGTGCAGCAGGAAAAGACTTAGATAATTATAACATCTACTGTGAAGTTTTGCATGTATATTACTATTTAAAATAGCCATAGTACATACTTTGTGTATTAGTAAAAAACATAACTTGGAAATGTTTGTATCTGACAGGGATCTATTTTAAGTAGAAGAAGAAAATTGTTTAGGAGCTAGTGAGAAGTGTGAATATTGTGATTGGCTGCTGCACAGAAACTTGCAGACAGGTACTATGTGGAGAGCAAATGAATTGCTACTGTGTAAGCTTAAAACTCTAGATTCAAAAGCTAAAATAATATTTACCTCTATGTGGTATAATGAATCTTTATTGGCAACTGGTATTCACAGACTATTTGAAAGGTGGTGTTGGCCAGACACAAGTTATTTGGCAGGGAGCTCGCCTAGTATATATTTGCAGAGCCTGTCTGCATAAGGATGCTGGCAGGTTTACCCTGATTTCTATTCCAGGTGACAAATTTCTACCCAAGCATATGAGTGATCAAATATTTTCCACTGGAATCTGGGCACTGTAAAATTTTTGAAGCTGAGTAGAAAAATTGCAGGATTTGCTTAAACTATAATAGCCTCTGCATACCAGCGTGACGGCAAAATATTTCCACTTGGACAGCATCAGGGCTAACTGCACTGAATTGAACTAAACATTTTTCTGGAAGACTGATGGTATTTTGTTGCCACTTGTCAGTGGCATCTTCTTTTAATCCAGAAGCTGTGATCACTGTAGTCTTCAGTTAATTTCTGCATCAAAATTAAGCAACAGCAATAGAAAACGCTGGTGCACTAACTTTATCTGCTACAGTGAAGAACTCAGTCCAGACAATATGAAAGCTATACCATAACCACATTACATTATTTTTTTTTCCAATGCAAAGCCAATTAAAAAGTAGAATAGTTTCCATTAGTTTATTTGTCTTTCCTGGAGCAATTACAATTGCTAAACTTTCCTAAACTATACAGATGTCTCCCCTTGTGACAGGTTGTTTAAATTTATAACTGAAGCTAGCATTTCTAGCTCCAATAAAAGCCAAACAGACATTTAATTATGGTGCGTGACATTTCTGACTAAAATAGAGCCAACAGAGCCTGTCAGACAGCCCTCATTGTTCACGAATTTTGAACAAATTGGGGATCTGTGAATTTATAGCCAGGTTTTTCTCTACCATTGTTTAAAATAGCACACATGGAAAACACGCCATGGGTGTGTTGTAATTCAGCTTTAATGATGTAACACTTGGTTTCAGTCAGTTGTTGGAGAGCTGCAGTAACGCTGGTTTAGTGCTTCAGACGTTGCATGTTCCTTAGCAATTATAGCCCAGCTTTCAATAATGGCTGTTGGCGGGATATCCACAAGTGAAGTCATAGCAATTTTGAAAAAGAGCTAATAAAAATACACCTGCCTTGTAGTGGAAAACGAGCCTTTAATATCTTTGCTTTGAAGTTGAGTGAAGCCCACAGCATTAACTAACAGATACCAGTATTATGATGCAGTAATCCACTCCCTCAGGGGAAGTCAGGGGATTGAAGTATGAAAGGCTACTATATTCTAATCACATATTTTTTAGTCACCATAACATCATGAAGGAAGAATAGGAATAATGAGGTGATAATAAAAACTGGAAGGCATGTTAGCTGTAAAATTAGGAATATGCAAAGCCGTCACAAACTGTAATTCAGGGATGCTACAACTTAAGTGATTTATGAGTCAGTTGTCAGTGTTAATACAATTCCTTATTTGAATACATCAAATTCCACTTTTTGATGGAAGAGTATATGGAATACTAGAACAGCATTTAAGAAAAAGAATAAGTTGGATTTTGGTTTGGTTTTTTTTTCAGAGGACCTCTCAGCTTTCTATTCTGTTTCTATTCTAGATCAGTTTAGATTTGGCAACATTTTTCTCAGCAACTGAGTATTTACAGCCATTAATAATCCTCAGTTGGTTTTCTTCACCAAAAGCTCTAGGGCAGATTCCTTTTGTCCTTTTGTTATATTATCTTTTGTGTTCTCTCCTGATATACTTGGTATGTTTTGGATTCTTTTTCATTTTAGGAAATGTGTGGTTACATCCTTGTGGCATATACCATCAAGTTCCATGTTTTTCTAGGGCAGTCTGTAATACAGTAGTTACGTGCAGTCATAAACTTCTATTTGGAAGAAGTGTAATGAAATATATTTTCAATAAAAATGCTGGGAAAATATCCAACTTCTTCTACTTCCTCCAACTACTTCTAAAATGAGAATAGGAACTCAGAGGATCCTTTCCTGACTATTGCTAAATTAGTGACTGCTTAGGCAAATGACAGCATCTTTCTTTGCGTTGATTTAAATGAGTGGAACATGCATCCAAGAATGCCCACAATATAAGTGTGTTTAAGGCACGGGTGGACGAGGTGCTGAGGGACATGGTTTAGTGTTTGATAGGAATGGTTGGACTCGATGATCCGGTGGGTTTCTTCCAGCCTGGTTATTCCATGATTCTATTATTCTGTGATAATGTGTTTATTAGATATGATTACTGTGCTTATGAAATGTCTTTAGACTTACACTAGGAAAGGCCTTAAGCAATTGGAATTACACTGTCAAAGGAAACACGATTCCCTGCATTCTTCTTTTCATTCTCAACAAAACTGCATTGTCTATGGTGGGAAACTTCTCCTGCCATGGAGTCAGTTGTATTAGGCTTACTGTAGTGGGCATGCCTGAAGAAACTTTAAGCCAGGAATGTATAATTAGAGCTCAGCTTGGGTTTGCAGTTGTTCAGGGTGATATCTTATGCAGCTATTTTGCAATCACTGTTGTTGCGATTAAGATCCAAACTGCAAAAAAAATTGCATGGGTATATATGCAAATGGGCCTCTTAAAATAGTTGAAGGGGAATGGAAAATAAAACAACTGGTATATTCCGAGTACAACAAAATTAATCTGGAAATCAACTGAGCTTCTTCTACATTAATTGCTAGTTATAATTTATGAGAAAAAAAATCTAAAACGTTTTGATCAGGATGCAACCCAAAGCAGCTTGGGAACCTGCAGGATACAAATCCTACAATTAGACCTTCAGTTTTAGCTGCGTTAGAAGCTTCTCTTCTTAAAATAACAAGACATTGAACTGTATACCTTCAGGGATCGATGCTGCTTCTCTCACCCTCATCCTTACCCCCACCAACATAGTGGGGTCCTCTAAGTGAAGAGGTGAAAGACAAAGGGCGCTTAACCCCCTGCTGGCCTGATCAAACACCGTTCCCTGCTAACACAGGAAGAAACATTCATCAAAGGGGTATCACTTGAGTATGATCCCACAAAGACATGCACACATGCTTAACTTCACGTTAATGGGACCATTTAGGTGCATGAAGTCAAGCATGTGTTTTAAATCTTTGCTGTATTGTAGTGTGTATTTTCCTCTCCACTAACCTGAGCCTCTACGCAAGGCAGTGACCTTAATGGTCTGAAATGCTGAAAATTATCTCTGTCTATAGATAAGTTTTTCTATATCTGAATTCACTTATTAATCTTTTCTAATTGCCATGAGATTTTAATTCTATTACATCTGTGCCTTCTATTTTCATTTAGGGCTAGTAATAGTTTTTTACAAATTTAAAATAACTTGTATAGACTGTTTTTTTCAGAGCAAGTATTTATATAATTAGTTTTCAAATAAAAATCCAAATAATTCTTGTTTTATAGTAAAAAAAAGGTTGGTAATAATTTCTATTCTTAATTAAGTCTTCAACTTTTTCTCAGCATTGTTATAAATGAGCTGAGGGAATTCTCTATTTTACTGATTTCTGTTATTTTGAGACTGAGCAAACTTGTGGTTGGGTTGGAAGATTTCCTATTTATTATTCAATTTAGTAAAAAGAATGTAGAGAAATGCTGAATCAGAGCAAAATATTTAGGCTCTGGAAGTAGGAAGAAACAGTGAGAGGTTAAGCTATTGCAATGCTCAATTCCATAGCTAAATTTAAGTATAGTCAGTATTCAGAAAGATTTTGTTGTGCTGGGTAAACCAGATATATCAGGAAATTGATCGTCACACTTCTTACAAACTTCATAGTACTGTCACTGCATATTTTACTGCTGTTCTTTTCTTTGTAGAATTCAAGTGTGTAATTCGCATCGTTACTCTGAAAGTAAATTGCTATTGAGTCTTGACACCTGCCAGCACTGGTATTCATTTCAAGCTTTAAAGCACTACTTTGAAATAAATGTTGGGAAACTCGTTAAATGTTGTCAGCTGTACCATCCATGTTAGTATAAAATAATACAGCTAAATATTTCTGGATTCTATTTTCTACTGAAAAAAGTGAAAAGAACTCTTTGTGAACAGTTTTCTATTCTTTATAAGTATTTTCAAAAGCTGAGACCCCTGATTTTTCTACCAATTTTACACACACACTATTTTTCCCATATGTTCCTATATGAGAAGCATGTATAGTTTCTGGGTTTTATACTTAGAAAGTTCAACATCCAATTAAAGGATTAAGTGGGCCAAGTCTGACCAGAACTCTGACAGTGAAATTCCCAAAGCTTCAGTTATTTCCAAATTCAGACATAAACTAAATTTAACTTATGACTGTATAGCACTTAAAGTCACTAGACTTATGTGCTGGTCCTGCATAACACCCAGTCATTTCAGAGGACTGGAGTGTAAATATCTGAGGAAATGATCTTTTTTTCGACTTTAGGAGTTACAATAATGCTCATGATCATTTCTGCGCTACTTATTTGTAACAGGAATCTTCCCTCCTTTGTGAAGTGTATTTATCTGCTCCGTCTTTAGGTAGACTCTGTCTAACCAGCTCTAGTGAGTCTGGACTGAGTTGTGTAATAATGAAAATTACCTCTACAAATGTAATGTGTTAAAATAAAGATGTATGTAATCACACATATTCAGCAGATTATTTCAGTTGGAATGTGTATATAAATTAGTATTAATTTCCTGCCATTTAGGTTGATAGACTTATTTTTTAGAAGGTTGAATGGAGAATGTGAGAGGAAGAAAAACACTCTTATCATTAGCTTGCTATGCCCTTCATACTCGTTGTCCTGCAAACCAGTGTCTCCAATTCAGTTCAGAAAAAGATGCTGAAATATTTTTTCCCCAAAGGAAACAAATTGCCTGGCAGGTAACTTGTGACTGTCCTGCCCTTTTCTTGAGCTTCCACCAACTCCAGTCACAGTGAATTCGAATGTCTTATCTTAATCTTCAGATCTTCCAAGCAGATTCTCACTCTTCTACTCCACGCTCTTGACTGCATGGAGTTAGGTTCTCGTCTCCTCCAGTTTCTTCAGAGAGGTGAATCTTGAGCCTATGCCTGATTGTTTAGGTGTTCATTCTATCTGGTTATGCCTCTTTTTCACTGAACTGATTTCTTAAGTTACTATTTACTAATGTCTCCCTTAAACTCTTTGTCGAGCTCTGCTTCTTTCAGGGCTCTGGAAAGAAAAGATCCAGTGTATTAAAAGGCTAGACAAAAAGAAATCCTTTTCTTAAGGCGTGTGCTAAAAGCACACCTCACAATTATCTCTCTTATCTGTAAATTCCTGTTACTTGTTAGAAGCTTATGAGAAAAAAAGACAGTTAATGGGGCTTGATTGCAATTCTTCACTTTTGCAACCCTGATCTTAATTTCAGCTGCAGAAGTTGACTGTGGTAAAATAGTAAACTGACAAGAGTATCCCAAATGAATTGCTATAGAATCATATAGAATCATAGAATAATCATGTCAAAAGAGACCCACCGGATCACGAAGTCCAACCATTCCTATCAAACACTAAACCACATCCCTCAGCACCTCGTCCACCCGTCCCTTAAACCCCTCCAGGGAAGGTGACTCACCCCCCTCCCTGGGCAGCCTGTTTGCTGTTATGGCTCAGTAGATTATTTTCAGCCAAAAATACAGTAAGAATTTGCAAGGAGGGATCTGTGACTTCTGTGAGGACCCTGTCCTGAGCCATGCAGCAGATGCTATGTTGTAGTTGAGAGGAAGAAGCCCTGAAATCAGATACACAGTACGCTTTGTCCTGGAAATCACTGGGGCAATTATTCAAATACTATTAGAGAGCATTGTTGTAATGAAGCCCTTGAATCTCTGTAAGAGACTAGAAATGGAAACTAGTGGCTAGGAGTGGAGTATATGGCTGAATTTATGTTAGGAGGACAGAAAAAAAAGTCATAGATAACAGCCCAGGGACACGGACCTTTCAAGCTGAGAATCATGGCCTAAAGCAGAGGTGTTAAATCAGCATTCCCAGACTGAAAATTTTTACATCACTATTGAGACAAATTCAGGCTTCCTGCCCTGACGGAGACATCTGATGGAAGCTTTGAGCAAGGAGTTGGACCATGATCATGAAAATGAAACCAGATTTTCTGAGGAGGAAATAATGCGGCTGTATGCATTTACTGAGTCTTCTCTGGAGTGAAATGTTGTGATAAGGTGTATAGACTCTTTTAAAGTTCCTTTAATGTAATTTATATAGCCACTACGCATAAGGAAAAATAAGTAAAATTCTTATTTGGCTCTTTTATTAATTAACTGTGCTTGCAATTTCACATGTACAGCTAATCTCAAGCACAGATTGATAGCCGCTAAACTTGAGCTTCTTGAATCATTGCATTTTCTCACATCTGTCTAATAAAGTCCCTGCCATTTATGTGTCCAAATCGGTGTAACACAGGCATAAGTCCATGGAAAAAACCCAAAACACTCTATATTGTTGCCTTTTCAATCATAAATAGGATAGTTTTTTAATGTTTTCTGCTTTAATGTTTTACATATAACATTGTGATTCATATCACTCTATATTTTTTCTGTGTATTCTATAGGTCACAGCTGGCTGCCTGACAGAAAGCTGTCAAAGTAAATGACCAGAATTAATTACGATTCAGTACAGTAAAAATTAAATAGGGATGCAGAGCTCATTCGAGCTCCACAGGGTAGTATACTCCTATAGAGCTCTCTATGTTATGGTTCATGAGGTGTATAAATAAATGTTTTCAATACACTTCAGCAGTATGGAAGTAAATTTTCATTCTAAATTAAATTAGGGAGCTATTACACATCTAGATTTCTGAAATATGCCTCTTTTTGCATTGATGTCCTGTTACTGACTTAACTATCACTGTTCTCTAGTCACCTGAAATGGATAATAATAATAAAAAAGATGTGAAATCATTTTTTTTCATTTTGGACTTGAACTTTCTTATACCTCTTCTCTGTGCTTCATACACAAGGGAAAAGAATTCCTTTATTAAGTCTGAAGCCTAAAATTCCACTGCCTCAGCTCTTAAGAGGATTTTAGAAAATGAGGAACCCTGCCTACAAGAGAGGCTGAAGAAGGGAAAAATAGACAGTTTACAGGCCTTGGGGGATTCATAAGTCTTCCCATATTCCTTGGAATCTCATTGAACTAAAGTTACAGTGAGGCCATAGAGACAAAGATCTTATGCCTTTTGCTTTCCTGATCAAAGTGGAAAATACAATTGTTTTGGAGAGCAAATGCTATTTTTCCCTACTTATTTTATCTCTAAATCTCTACACCACCATTTGTTTTATAGATTGGAAATTCAGAACTTCGGTTTAGTAAATTAGTTTACCAAATAAAAAATGAATTATAATGGTTTTGACAGTGTAATGGATAGGACATCCTGCATACTGAAAGTACAAATTTCTCTGTTAATGAGGGAGAATTTGGACAATATTTCTCTATACTGTTTATGTCCGTACTGGAAAGATTAAAATAGATTGTCAAACTGAAAAAGTGGAATAAAAGAATTAAAAAAATGCCTCTATTTAGACCACTTATCTGAGAACTGATGTGATAATATTCCTGCAATGTGATTATTTAAAAATAATCTACTGAATGCAACAGAAGGGTTGGCTGAACTTGAATAAACCTTGCTGGGAAGGACAGAAAATACAGGGGGGTCAGTAGAAAGTGAATATTCTGGGGGAAAAAAATACCTTTGTGTAAAATGTGCAACTTTCAAACATGATTTTCAATTAGGAGACAAATACGAAAGGGTGGGGAGCTGTAGAACAGCCAGCAGAGGAAACAAGGAAAGAAAAAGAATGAAAAAAAATCCAAGAGAAAGACAATGTTTGTAGTCCAACAGGAAATGAACAATAAAATTATAGTGTTTGTGAGATGAGTTGAAAGGAGAAACCGGAGTGCACAGAAGGGCAAGCTAAGATGATGCCTTCACGTTCCACAAGCAGCAGAATGCCAAAAGTGGTGAAAAAGGAGTATTCTTGAATGCAGAAGGGTGAGGGTAAAACTGCAATGTGTGTAGTTGTGTGCCCATCTTACTCTGGTAACGTAGCTGTAAATATGGGCAAGTTACAATTTCCAGAGGTAAAATACCTGCCCTTCTTTGAAACTGCCAGACTCTACATTAGAATAACTTAAATCATGCATTTGGACTGGGTTGCAGACTTGTAATGGGTCCTGGGAGCCGTGAACAGAATGCAAATGTGAGAGAACATTATAGAAACTGCTTACATATAATGCTATGGGATGGCTCGGTTTGTGCACTGCCTGTAGCCAGTGTCGCTGTTGTAGTTTGCTAGCAAACCTATCTGTTTGTACTTGATTGAACTGATTTACAAAGAGAGCAGAAAGCTCCTATGTAAAGGCTTTTTTTGCGGGGGGGGGAAAGCAGGGAATGGGGCAGAGAATGTACCACTCCTTATTTAGGAATGTAATACATGTCAATTTTCACTTGTGCTTTTCGCCATTCTTGTCTACTTTGCATACTAATACTCGTTTGACGGACACTGTAAGGTTCAATCTTTTATTCTAGTAACACATCTTTTTCACTGAGGTCCTGTATTTTTTTATTCTGGAAATTCCTGTGTTACCTTATAGAAAGATGAAAGACTTAAATGTACTGATGCCAAAAGACATAATGGCAGATGCAATTTCAGCTCAAAAAGTTAAAAAAAAAAATGCAGACGCATCTCTCTGTGAGGGACTGTGTACTATTTGTTGTAGTGGCATCTAATTTTAGGCATCCAAGTCTTTTGTTGGAGGTGGCCCCGAGTGTCTTATATAAGTCTGTCTGTCAGATTTGCTTAGTTACCAGCTTCTCAGGGAAAACATTATGTGTCTTTTCCTAAAATGTAATCTTGGCAATTTCAAACAGAAAGATTTAACAGTGTTCTTAGCAATATATTCTTTCAATCCAATTGTACATATTCAACAGGGTTATAAAACCCATTGTGAGAATACACAATGCTAAGTATCTTCAACTCAAGGTTACAGTAAAGAGCATCCATCAAGTCACCAATATCATCTTCCCCTTCAGTTGAAGTCTTGTGAACCACTTGTTAAAGTTACTATTCCTGTCTAATCCTTAACCTGTGAGACATCACGCTTCTTACTGAATACCCACCAAGTGCTGGTTCATCCGTCCAACAGCATTAATTTTAGTATTATAGATATATTTACCTTGTGTAGAGATGTTAAAGAGGGAATATTCGTAAGTATTAAAATGTCATTGCATTCTGCAGTTAGGCTTTTTGATTCATAATACTAGATTTTTAAAAGGATTGCCCTACGCACATCTCATTTTTTTGTTTAATAAATAAATAAGTAGATGATAAAAATTAAAATTTACCTGTTATTCCTTCAGAGCTGCTGTGTGCTATGACTATCAGCTGCATTATGTTCAGCAAAGGTAGGATGATTAATAAATTTACACAGAAATAACATTCAGCCTTTGTCTTACATATTAGGTTTGCTTCTTAAAAGCACAGAGTAGACAGAATATTAAAATACTGAGACTCTCTGAATGCACCCTTAATCGGCTTTAACATGCTGACAGGTACATAGATGTGCAGACTGAACCATGTGCTTGGGTTTAGTGATGGGTCATAAAAACTAACAGAAATGAGAATAAATCAGCCAGAGATGGTAACATATTAATAGCATATTAGTCTACCGGGGAATGTTCTCCAAGTCTTCAGAGATGCAAAACGTATTATTGTAACTTAAAAAAGGAAAAGCCCTGAAGTAATATTTGATGCACTGTAATTGGTATTTTAACATTGATTCCCCTCTCTCAAACTTTTCAGCTTTAAAAGACATTTTAAAAACCTCTCAATTTATAAGAAAAATACAGCTGAGGAACATGTGTTACCTCGTGGCAACGAGAAATATCTGGTTATGCAGTTTATACATATTTACATTGCCAGGTTTCGTGATGGACCTCTGCTTCGTTGATGCAGAGTGTAATGTGCTGCTTGCATGGGAAGACAGATGAAAAAGGACTAGACTGCTTATCAATTGAAGCTAATATGCCATGTGGTGAATGCAAAACTGAAGAAGAAGGACAAAAAAGAAAAGGGCACAAGGACATAATTGATGGCAAATTGTGGTTTTGGCCTTGGAACTTTTCATAAGATTCCATAAAACCAAAAAGTTTGAAAAGGCTTAAGAAGAGATAAGAAAAGTTCATGTGGAAAAAAAATCATAGCAGATTTTTTTTACATGTGAAAACCAGGACTGGTTCAGGGATTCCTTGAGCAAGAAGGCCTTGACAATTTAAGATATGTGATCATAAATCTCATTCAAATTCTTGTACATAAGGTCTGATAATTGTTGGGGTTTTTTTACCAACATACAACAAAGAAAGAAATGCTAACCTGGTCCTAGAGGTCTTTATGCTTCTTTTTCTTTGAACACTAAATTTCAGTTTTCCATGAAACTTTGCTGTTTAGATTTTTTTATATTTGCAGTCAAGAATGGTATGATTAACTCCAAGTAGTTATCTGCTTGTAATATAGTAATTTGCATTCTGTGAAAAGTGTGGATATTCAATACAGACCAACCATCGGTCATCACACTTAAACAAAAAGAAGCTGGAAATTACTGACTGATAGAGAAAAAAAGCCTGATGTCTTTAGGAAACCAGTTGTCCAACTTGGACAGTAACACAACACACTGGCAAATTGGGACAGATGTAGCTATTACACTGTAGTACAAAATGCGTCACTGATTTTGGATAAGGATTGTATACACTTGCACACAAAAGCTTTTCAAAGCACACAAGAACAGTGATAAATAGTAAAAAACTTAAAGAAAAACACAAATACTTATTATTACCTTTGCCGTTTATACCTAAACAACTTACTTTTCAGGCAGAAATGTGAATTTTCAGTTACCAACATGTTTACAGTAAGGTTTGTGGTAGGTACATGGATGAATACAGATATTCAAAGAACTGCAGGTTTTAAATGTGCATATTTCTTATAAGAAGCGTTCATATGGAGTTAGAAGCTGTGACATTGTTATTGGAAGCATGTCCAGATTATTAGGTTATGAAAGTCTTATCCTAAAGTCAAGAATGATAACCATATAAATGAAACTGAGTTTGAAGATGCTTAAGTGGAGTTATAGATCCTATAGGAGTGTTGTCAAGCTTCAAATTGTTTGGGAAATAGTGACAGTAATGATACTGTGACTGACTTAAAATATCATGGTTTATTGTCTTAAGACCATTTCCGTGTCCCTCAGGCAGCTCAGAGTAAGGGAAGGTGAGGCAAGACAAGAAATTCTGTTTGCTTCCAGGCTCCTGCTGCTCCAGGGCTAGACAGAGTTCAGATGCTTTAGCACAGGGGCACTTGGCAGTTGCAGCCTTGGCTGTCTTCCTTGGCCAGAATTCATTAGGGCCACTGCTGTGCTCTGCAGATGATATCTGAGGAACTTTGCGGTTGCCGTGGCCTCACACTGTTCTCTGCTTTAATCAAGAAATTAATTGCTGTTTCAGCCAACTGCACTCCTAGGAATTAAAGGAGACCTACAATATATTGTGAGTAGTAAAAAAAAAAAGATAATAATTACAAGAATCATTGGATTCTTTTGGCCCTTAGTTACTTTTAATAAGAGAGTCCCCACAGACCAAGAACCCTCAGCAAAATATTACAGCTGTGTAAAATTCCACTGTTTGACAATCAACCCTTTTTTTTTTTTCCGCAAAGAATTGAAAACTAAGAAAAAATTCAGGTCTGTGAAACCCAACAAAATGCAAGGCTTATTGTCTTCATGGAATGTCACATTATTGTCACATGGTCAGTGTTATATTTCTTGGGTGCCTAAGCTAATACGTTTGTATGTTTGAGTTTCCACAGGCAGCACACGGCCTTTCCCCTCATGGGCAAGCTCTTTATTTATTGATGAGTTTTTATAAACTGCAACAAGCATTTCCTTCAGGAAAACAAAACAACCTTAACATAGGATCGGGGAAAGGCTGTGGATGTGGTCTTCCTGGACTTCAGCAAAGCCTTTGACACAGTTTCTCCCAGCATTCTGCTTGAGAAACTGTCACCTCTGGCCTGGACAGGCGCACACTCTCCTGGGTGGGAAACTGGTTGGCTGGAGGGCCCAGAGAGTGGTGGGAGATGGAGTTAAATCCAGCTGGAGGCCAGTGACAAGTGGGGTTCCCCAGGGCTCAGTGCTGGGTCCAGCCCTGTTCAATGTCTTTATCAATGACCTGGATGAAGGCATCGAGTGCACCCTTAGCAAGTTTGCAGATGACACTAGGCTGAGTGGAAGTGTGGATCTGCTGGAGGGTCGGGAGGCTCCAAAGGGATCTGAACAGGCTGGACCGCTGGGCAGAGTCCAATGGCATGAGGTTTAACGAGGCCAAATGCCGGGTCCTGCACTTGGGGCACAACAACCCTGAGCAGCTACAGACTAGGAGAAGTCTGTCTAGAAAGCTGCCTGGAGGAGAGGGACCTGGGGGTGTTGGTTGACAGTGACTGAACATGGGCCAGCAGTGGCCCAGGTGGCCAAGAAGGCCAATGGCATCTTGGCTTGGATCAGAAACGGCGTGACCAGCAGGTCCAGGGAGGTTCTTCTCCCTCTGTACTAGGCACTGTTTTTTAAACATTTACTACCTTAATATTGTTTTCTTAAGATATTGTGAAATCTCCTTAACTCCTCTTGACATTAGATAAGTTCTTGAAAACTTACAACCAATTCTGTAAGTTTATTGAAAACTTCATTGCTGAAGTTCATTGCTTTTAAATATTTCATAGTCCTTCCTTTCCCAGTCATCGTAAGGTAATATTTCACGGCCACTGTGACCCCAGTTGTCAAATTACATTTTGATATTCTTGTTGTTTTACCCCGAAAGTAAGAACCAAACACAGAGGATCATTCCTTCACACTGTTTTTACATTTTCTGTATCAAGAAATCATATAGTACTAAAAAAACTTAAAGAACAAGCTACGTGCTGCTAAATTTCTTTTTCCCTAAAAAATGTCATGATAGTTACAGTTTTGCATTATTACTAAAACTCATATTATGGATTTTGTCAGAAAAACTCGTACTCAATAAAATAAATTATTAAGCAGTTGAGTTGTTGCATATGATTTTAAATAACATTGACTTAGTCTTGTCAAGTCTCATAAGTAACATCGAATCAAAATAGGAGTACAGATTTATGAAGATTTGGTATCACATTGAATATTTTTCTCCTTAAGCAAAGGCAATAGATTTTCATGTGGTCCAAAAATTGGCAGGTAATTATTTTTCTTTTTTTTTTTCTTTTTTAAAATTATCCATAAGTTAAATATATAGAGTAAACTAAATGAAGTATTATTCAGAGCAGCTGTATTACCATATGATTTTGAGCTTAATCTTGAATGACATACTATAAGCAGTAGGAACTAAATCACATGAGAATAAATTAATTGGCATTATCAAGAAGTCTGTAAAAATAATTACTAAAGCAGAAGTCTTTAAGATTCTGAAGTGCTGCACTACCTGGAACACAAGCAGCAGGCAGTAGAAATTCTATAAACCAGGAATTTTACCAGACTTTCTCAGGCTAAAGTCCAAATGCAATTTTTTTAACCCAGCCAGATTTTCCATACTGAACCAAGTAAATTGCAGCCAGCAGAGTCCTAGGAGCCCTTGCATACATTTCATTGCAAGTGAATGTCCTTTTTGGTTTTTTCTTGAAATGGTGTCTGTATTAGATACCAAAAAAAATGTACGTTAACAGGCTGACAGAAAATAAGATGTGAAAATACTGGAAATGGTGTTGGTATCGCACAGTTCATGATGTGGTGTGCAGAATGTACAAACTGAGGTTTTGGTGCTGCCAAAGTTTACATGCGTTATTAACATTATGAACATGAGTAATTCCTGAAGAACTAGAACTTCTAAGTCTCATTCAAGTCACTTATTTGAACATATTTATGTCTACAAGACTCAACTTGCTTATCAGAAGGAATGAAAGCACAGTAACTTCCAATGGTCTATAACAAGAAAATTGTTAGTAGTTTATTATCATGTTTCTGTAACCACTGGTTTTCATAATGCAGCAGAACTGTTTCCTTCATTTGACAGTCTCATCTCAGCACAGTTAAACACTTGAGTCCATGATTTAGACTTAGTTGTCACTGGTATGCTTATCCATTATGGTGAAATTCTGAAATAGCCCCTAAGCCAAAATTTAGTAATTCTTTGTATTAGCAGACCTACAATTGTCTCATAAAGTTATCAGAATAGATTAGGTAATTACAGTCCTTGGATCTAGGTGAGAAGAGGGAAGTCATGCAGGAGCAGATAAGAGCAAAAAGACAACCTATATGCAGTATGACTTCAGCAAGTAAATCATGATGGATGAATTTATGTCCTGACATGATAAATGGTCCAAGACCAGACTATTCTGCCATGACTGCTGGAGCAGAGGTCATTCACATGGTGACTGGGTCAGTGCTATCAGATTATAATGGAGAAGAATGAAAACCATGGATAAAGTGGTTGTAACCACCTTGTAAAAAAGGAGCCTAAATAATCACAGCTTTGATCACTTAACTGAATCTTTCTGAAAACTTTAAATATTTGCTTAAATGAAATTATGGAGAAAACCAAAAAAAAATCTTCAAATGAACAGCAAACCTGACTCACCAAATGTGAGAAAAGTTATTCAGATACAGGGCAACTCTCTGCTGCTGCTGTTTCAAAAAATTGCTTGGAGAGGTAACAGAGATGGATTTTTATTATGACAGGTAACTGATGAGTGATGACTTATTTCAGTGCAGAAAGCTATTTGCAGTTTTGACCATAAACAAGCTACACTTGGCCATTTATACTGGCAGCGTTTGTATGTCCAAGATATGTGAATGTTCACTGTAACCACATTTATAAACAAGATTGAAATGAAAATTTTCTTACTCGTGGGAAGGAGATTGGGCCCCTTGTAGGTATATGAGCCTGTATGTGTGCCCTCACGGGAGCTAGGTCTGTACAGAATGATGAATAGCACAAAAAAATATTTTCTGTCAGAATAATGTAATTTGCTGTCCACATGCTCTTTGTACAAAGCTGGTTTCAAATGCCTGAATGATGGAGACTTCTTACACAGAAGTACATTCCAACAGGTAAAATGATTTAATTGCTGCTCTTTCAAGTGGGGCAAGGAAAGCAGTTGTACAGCACGGCACATTGTCAGGGAGCACAAGTCTGTAAGATTCCTGCTGGGGATGCCTGTGATGTGAGGAAGTCCTTCAGAAGGTGTAACCTGACTCTTGTGTCTCTTTCCTATAACTCCTGAAACAAAACCCAGTGGAAGGTTGTCAGATTGCAAACATAAAGCCAGTAGGTTTGGTGTAGTTTGATGCTGATGTGCGTGGCCAAAGGAGAAACGCTGCTCGGGTCCTGCTGGCAGCACTGCATATTCCCTTCAGGCTTTTCTGTGTGAAGAAGTTCCAATAGCTGAAATAAGCCTGGTTTAAAAAAAGGGATGATTTTCATACAGTTTGAAATAAATATCTTTAAAATGTCATGTCAAGGCAGGGTAGCTTTGACAAATACATGTTATCTATGGATGGAACAGCAAAGTCTCCACCTCTGTCTCACTTATTTTCTTTTTTTGTTTAAGAGTGGTTTGTTTACTTGTTTGTGGTGGTTTTTTCCCCTTCCCACAATGAGTGTGTTAAATACTAGTGACTTGTTAAGGAATACATTCATGGCAGCACTGATAGAACCTACCGAGCCCTCTTTAACTTGTGAAAGTTTGGAGTGCTCAGTTCCATGTGCTACTTAGCAGTTATAGAAATCATCATTACCTGCAAAATCATACGTTTAATTTTTCACAGCAAAAAAAGGCAGTGTGTCCATTTCCTTTTTCTTTGGGATCTGATTTGACCTTCCTCTGGGTATGAACGCTTCCAGGGGCAGCACCTGTGACAGCTCTGAGGCTCCTGGTCAGACTTACCCACTCTGCAGTCAATGAACCTTTTGGGAGAATGTAAGTAAAGGTATAAAAAAATGCCTCACAGTTTGACGCATGCAGCACAGACATTTCATGCTCAGAGCAGTGCATTGCAGCCACTGAAATAGTAGTTATATTAACATACTAATTTTTACCGAATGAAGATAGTTTAAGATTTACTGATGTACTGAGTAAGAGGCATTGCCTCTAGAAATAGACATTGAGCATAATTGTCTTTCAGATAAATCTTTTCCTTCAGTTTGTGAACTGTAAATCACTGGAGGCTGGGAGAATGTTCTGGGAATACATCACTGCGTGCTTACCCAGTGCTAACACTCTTTCTTAGGCACTGACTTTTGGCCACTGTTATAAATCAGATAGTGAGCTAGACAGACTTTTTGATTTTATGAACTACATCCCTCTTAATAATCTTAAGTGATGAAAAGAATAAAAAGAAAGCTGGCAGCTCATCAGGTAAATTAATTCCAAAAATACAAATATTTTTATGTAATTTTACATGCACTGCTTCTTTGGAGTGGTCTATTTCATTCAGTCTACGTATATGCATTAGGCAGTGCTACTACCTAAAGAAAACCCCCAGTATGAAATGAAACAGCTTTCAAGGACTGTGCTTATTTTTAATTCAAGTTCTGTCCCATGTGTATCAAAGGCTCTCAAGTTAATTCTAGACTTTTCTCCTTTCTGGAAAGAAAAACATGAAAAAAAGCATTCCTGCAGAATAGAACAGTGGATACGCAAGACGTCTAGGTGAGGACTAGAGGAGAGACCATGGAAACTGAAAGACTGTATCTCAACAGTTCTTTTTTCTTATATAGAGGAGATGTATGGGCTCCAGACTTCAAATGGAGCCCATAAACATGAAAGAATTTTTCCCTACAGTTCAACAGAAGAAGCTTTTTTCTCATGGCATGCTTCTCTGATGTTTTGATATGGTAGGGAATTTTGGTGGTTGCTGTGTGTGATTTCTGTGCATGTGTGATTTCCTCAAGCTTAATGGCTTTTTTAATGGCATACATAATTCCATCAGTTGTTTGTAAATCTCATCTTAAGAAAGCATTTTCATTTTGGCCCATATAAGAAACCATAACATCAGAGCACAAACTGAACATTATGCTGAAGGTCTGTGCTGTCACCTAAGGTTTTCTGTGCACTTTTAAACAGATTTAAGCCTATAAAATTCCAGGGTTTAGATTTTTTCAAAAGCCACTTACTGTTCTTCATTCTCATAGTAATAGAAAAATTTTCTATTTATACAATTCTGAATGAAAATTACACCCTATTCAGATCACAGACTGCATGGGACAGCATTTATCTACCATTGCACGTACATACGTTGTAAAATTACCATTAATGTTCTTAATAATAGGCTTATTAGCCTATCTTCTATATATTTTATAGATAACGTTGCCTTGAAAGTGATACCTCTTTTTATAAATGTTGCAAAGTAATCAATTTCTGTTTACATCAACTAATGAACAAACCATCACCATGTAAGCAGTTTTCTGGAAAACCAGTTCTAAAGTGAGCCCAGCTATTTACTATTCTCAACGATGATAAAATGGAACCTTCACTTTATTTTTATAAGTTAACACTGTCATGTACAGACCTTGTATACCTTGTATAATAATGTAGCTCTCATTTTTGCATGTGGAATTAGGTACGTGGTGATTATATAAAAATGAACGTTCTTTTGATTCTAAATGTGAAAAGCTGACCTTTTAAAAACACTTTAACAACTTTTAGTGTTATCATAAATCTTGCCAATTCTTTAATGTTGAGTTTTCTTGTCGCATATATTATGCTAGTTCTTCTACGAATCAACTTTTGTTACAGGGAAATTCGGGCCTGGGGCCAAGTAGAGCTTTGGAGAGCTTTTAAGTTTGAGAGCCTGTTTCACAGCTGGATAGCTCCCCAAAGTGAAGTGATCCCAGAAGAATATGTTTCCCATTACCCAAATCTCTACCAAATCATGCCTTGTAGCTCTAAAATAATTAAGACTTTGGAAGCCCCAAGAGGTCTTATTTGATCCATGAATGAAGTTACCCCAGGTTCAAATAACTAAAACCTGACTCCCTCTTAACCAATGAAACACAAAACCCCTCCATTTGTCAATGTAACATAAAGAGAATGCTCAAAAATGTCAGAGCCTTTACACTTTAATGGATTCAACCTAAGGACATGTCAAGAGTTTTGATTGCAATCGTTGGAGATCAGGCTGAGGTGTCTGTGCAAGTCCCCAGGGCAGACGACTTAATGTTCTATAAAATCTATAAAACATGATGTTGCTTTATTTTAAAGTTTGAATGACGATGAAATTGATAAAATCAGAAGAAACTATTCGAGTCCCTTTTGTTGCTATGAGTGATACAGTATTTTGCAGAGTAAGAGTACTGTGATTCATTTTAAGAGATGAGCCATTGCTTCTGCTATAAGATAGTAAATAGATATTTGTTGGAAAAGGCAGCGTATCAAAGTATTATGATGTCTTTTATTTATTTTATATGCAATTAAAATTATACTGTGTCTATGGAAGGTACTTTACTGAGAGAACACATAGGGTTATCGAGCATTGTTACTAAGAAAAACTTCCAGATTCACTGGAGAAAGAAATTCACTGCTAGGATTTTGCTGGAAAATTAACAGGGTAAGGTTAACGTAAGTATCCAAACTTCTGTGAGATTCAGAAGGAGAAAAAGATGATATTTGCAGTCTATGATTCATACAAGATGAAAGTCAAAAAAGTAATAACAACATAACCTAATCTGCACTTCTTTCAGTATTTATTAGAAAAATTCAACACTTAAAGATGTTTATGAGAGCCTGTTGAAGGAGGATGCAATGTCAGTGTAGTTTCATGTACTTCTAAAGTCTGTGACTTCAAAAAGGGGAAGATTTGCAGGATGCTAATTTCTGAATATTTACTCCCATATTCGTGTTCTTGTTTACTGATTTGTTGATAGCTGATAAAGAAAGTGGGACGTATTGTATGCGGACAACTAACATCACTTGGGCATCTGAGAATTTACATGTGCTTACAAATCAGTCAGCTGCATAAATTTACTAACATTCATTCATGTGAAATTTTAATACTGCAGAATCTGAGAACTCTAAAGTGTATTCCTTAACATTTTTTTTTCCTGAAACCAGTCTACTGACTAGAATATCTGATGTGTAACAAGTAATTACTTTAGTGTACTTCCATATTTTAATACAGTATAAAAATCATAGTAGTTTATATAAAAAAACCTTTCATTTAAACAGCAAAACAGTAAGGAAATTAATCAAATACAGTGGATTTATTCACACACCTTCCCTTTAGTGTGTGCACTACCTACGGGATGATGATACTGAAATAAACATAGCTTAAAGGATCTTGTGTGTCGAGTTGGCTGGTGTGCCTTATTTCTGGCAAGATTAAAGCATTTTTTTCTTTGAATATTCACTACTTAGAACTTCTTTAGGAAGAAGAGGTGCCAGGAGATGGAGATTTTTTTGCAAATACAATTATATTCATATCATGAATTTCCAGCATTCCATTAACTGGCAGCAACTCCAGACACTGGTGATTGACAGCTCACTTAGGCTGGTGGCTAAAGGATTTGCAGCCTCAAGAGAGACTATCTGAAGCAGCTAGGTCAAAAAATTCTTCCTTGTGCTGGAAATACCCAGACTTCAGCTGCTTTACTTGCTCAATGCTGCTGCAGTCTAAGCATACATAAAACTGGTGGGGACCAAGACTAAGTTCTGTCTATACTGCGCAGACTGCAATTCCAGTGTACTTTAAAGAACACTGCCATGGTACTGACAGTTTCAAACTGCACTCAAGATGCAGCAGCAATTATTCTGTTGTAGCATGCACACTGTTAGTACTTCTCCCACTTTCCCGTAAAGTATAGTAGGCTAGCAAAGACAGAATTTGTTCAGGAAGCAGAATAATCAGGTGGAATTTTTTTCTGTCTGAAGAGGCAAATATACATCTTACACCTTCCAGAGCAGTACCCAAATCAGACTTTATTTTATGTGTTGAATGCCTTTTTAATGCAAAGATGAATATTTAAGTTGCATAAAAAGCAACAAAAGCAAGGACTGGAATTGAGATTTCTCAACTCAATGGTCTGTAAAGTCATGTTCACCTTTTTGGGTAGATGTTTTCTTTAATTTCTTAAGTCTTTTATTCTGTTCCTGTGTATAGGCATCATCTCAATAGAACTGAAAGAGTATATTCCCTTTTCCAGCATATATATTATTATAGCAGTTGGAGCATGCAAAAGAATGGATATGGGAGTGACTCCCTTGAACTAAGGAGAAAATTTAGGTAGTCTTCCCAAACTATTTATTTTTTGACTTTATAGTAGATTAATTTTTTGGAGGTCGACTTTTTAAAAGCTTGGTACAGTCATCACAACCCGCCTCTCTGACTACATTTTAAGAAGAGTGAATCTTGCTCAGCATTTTGGGGCACCAATTTGTTGAGTGGCTCACCTTAGGAAACAGGCTTGAATACCTGACCCTGGAGACAGACTCATACTACAGATCATCAGTGAGGTCCAGAAGTGTTCAGCTGCGCTATAAATTGAAGTGCTTATTCTCTGGAGAGAAAGATATTTTTCTGTGATGACTGGTTGCAGTTGCCTGCTTGGTGTCCCTCTTGAACTTCCTTTTGAATATGTCTATTTTCCCTGTGTGTTTATAAGGTGTCTTAAGGATCTGTGTAGTGTGAGTGGCATCTGGGTTACAATTTCTTAGCAGATGCCTAAAGTTTAGTTATTGCGCTGTGGATCCTGCCCTGGGTTACATTTGAACCTGTGACCCAGAGATGTAAAGTTCCATGTTATATTTCCTGTCTTTTGAGTCATCCAGCTCCACCAAACCTATTCTTACTGTTGCTTAAACGTGCTGCTGACAGGTTAGTCTCTCTTTGTCCAAATCCTTCATGTATTACTACGATTTGTACATCAGACCTGGCAATATTATTTTTCTGTGCCTAATCTTAGTCTTGTGCTTATATTTCAGGGTTAAATTAAAATGTAGCAGAAAAAAAATAGCTGCAACATAGATTTATTTTTAGAGTCTCTAATTTTTCTGTTTTCTATTTTTCACTTCTAAACACTGGAGGCCAAATCTTCAGCTGGTGTGAGTTCCTTTAGTAAATTCCTTTCCTCACAGAGTTCCTATAATTATCATTCTTGAATGTGAAAAGAATTGCATTGATTTGTGCTTTGAGGTTGCATGGGTTAAATTTTACTTCAGTTTTTCATCTGTTGCATTAATCATATTTAACAAAAGACCTACACAGACAGTATGTTTATAAGGACTCGATATTAAGCATGCTCTTTCCTGTACTGTAGATAGCAGACATTGTGAGTAATCAGCCAATTGTATTTTATTTAACTTTAATGTTACCATGTGGGAGGGCTGACAGGTAAAATGTCTCATATGCACAGCGTATTGGGGTTTTTTATTGATATTAGAAATACTTATGTATCCAGCTATTGGCAAATAAGAGTGTTGGGTTTTTTAAGGGAAAAAAAAAAAGACAAGTAGACTCAGTGGTTTAAGGATTGTAGGGTTTAATCATACTCTCCAAATGCTGAGATAGTACTAAATCTACAATTTGAAGAGTTATATAAATAATATGGAATGCTGATGAATAACGTTCCCAAATAGAGTTGGATGAACACTTTAGTACTTTCATCATCGTGTGGGACAATATTTGGGTGATTTATGCCTTTAAATTCCATAATTAGCAGTTCTAGTAAGTTTTAAAGAGCAAAATTGTTCTGAGGAGAGACAAGGAATTCTATATTCTTTGATTTATTTCTTATTTTCTTCTTGTGTTTCTTCCTCGTCTCCCCTGTTTAGCATTTCATACCTACCTGAACAAACACACTTTCACTTCCAGAATCAATATTTCATTCTCCTGACTTTCAGCATCATTCATATTCCTTTCATTCCTTTTTAGTAATGCACACTTGCTCACTCTTACAACAGAAACCATGCATTGTGGTCAGGCGGCAGAGGTCAGCACTAGTCTTGTGTCACAGGTCAAACATGATCACTTAAATTCTTTATCAGGGTCAGTTCTTCTCCCTGGGTGGGATGCAAATTTTTCTTCTTTTAGAGCGGAAACAACACAGATGTTCACCACTCCTTGTTCAGAATTTCTGTCTCATGGTATACGATAATCTTCCACGTAAACTTCCAAAGCAAGGCATGAAGCTCTTATAATTTATCCTACTAGTTATGTTCAATATGCTAACAGCAGTGTAAGTGCATAGATAAATCCATATTTTTCAGTTACATTTTAAGACATCTCTCGTATTAATCACAAGTGTTCATGAAATGCTCAAAGGTTTAATTTCTGGATTTTTGGAGACATTTATTTTTATGTTGTATATGATTTCACACTTCCTAATATAACTTAACATAATATTATAAATGTTGGGTTTGTTCCTTTTTTTGCAATGTTTGTACAAAACAGTAACATTTAAATGGAATGATTCTGGTTAAATATGTTTGCATCTTTTATTATAATTTTTGTCTGGCTAAAAATAAGCTCTTTCACCATTTATTATGCTATAGAAAGGCAATGTTATTAGTATTTCCTATTATTATTGTTTCTTATTGATCCTAACAGTAATAGAGTATTAGTTATGCTTTCACCACTGAGTATTCATCTTTCATGGATGGATGAGGTAACACAAGAAGTTCTGTTACTAATCTTCCTATTCATGACTGATTTTTTTGCCAGTATGTGTCAGCAACATCCCACTTCTAGGTAGTTTTACGTCATAAACATTTCCTAGAAGATATGTCATTCTCTATTCTATTTATTCCATCCTTACCCTTTTTTGTTCCCAGTAGTCTGAATATAAAACTAGCAGTATTAAAAAAAAAATAAAAGCAAAAACCAAAACAACCTTCAACCAAAAGCACAAACTTTTATTGAGAAGTTTCAACACTTCAGATTCTTTTTTCCACTTTTTAAAACATGTTCACTTTTGTTGGGTTTTGTCCAAAAACAGTAGGTTCTCCTTACTATACTGTTCACATTTTCTATTTGTTCGGAGGCATCAGTGCAACTAATGAGCCCTATGGGTTCTCTCTTGAGTGCCTGTGTGATACAGCTTTGTCCACTCCACAAAGTGGTGCAGCACAACAGAACTGATCTCTAGAGCAAACCAATTGGTGCTGAGGATCTTAGTCTACACTCTAAATGTTTTGCTTCAGCTTGTTTGTAGCCTGGTCTTCAGACTAAATGCCCAATAGCAGCTGCAGAGCATTAGTTGTGCTGCCAGAAGGCATCATCCAGTTAAGATTTACCCCAAAGGAATCCAGTTCTAATACTCCAGAGCTGCAATGTGAACCAAAGCTCAGCAAGTGGGGAAGACCAGGAGATTTACTTTTAGAGTGTACTGATCTGAGGTAAAACACTGTGGTAAATGCATCCTTTCCACTTTAGCACCTTTCTAAGTACAGGATAAATTCAGTGTTTTTACTAACTGAGATTAGAGTGTTGTTTGTTTTTTTCCTTTGTCGACAACTAGCTTTGTCATCTTGCATTTTCAGACATTCTTTTTTCAGGCTATTTTGCTGCATCTTGCAATCAGACACTGAGAAACTTAGTTTCTTATGCTATTTTAAAGGTCCTACCAAACCAATTGAGAGGTCTGGTTTAGGTTTTAAATTAGCCAGGATTTCATTCCTTGACTGGATATTCACAGAGAAAATGAGGGGAAAGAAAGAAATATAGGGATCATTGGAAGCTGACATTGCTTTTGAGAAACCATATATAGCAGAGCTGAGCCCAGATCTAAACATTATTGACTCGTATAACAAGAATAATTAGGTAATAGCACTGCTCCACTTTAGTATTGTTTGTGTTACAGTAATTCCTAGGTGCTTGGTAAGGTTCACCATCCCATCATGACAGAAGAGTCCCTTTTTCCACAGTCCAGGGTCAGGGCAGATGTTAATGAGCAGGTAAGACAGAGGGTAAATGGTCAACCAAACCAATATCCCAATTCACTTTACAAAAGATGCAGTAGTTTTAACTGAACTCATTGGCAAAGTTTTGGAATAGCCTAGATATTCGAGTCATTGTTGATGTGAATAGCACTGGCAAAATAGTATTTTGCTGTATTTGCATGGACATGTTCTTAAAATTGCTATCTTACCCTGCCTTATTTGGTGGTTTGAAGTATGTGTATTTCATGCCAGGTAATATATGCAAATATTTTCATTGCTCGGGTGATGGTAACAGTATATAGGGATTTGTGCATAGTGGAACATCTGTACTGCTGAAGTTGTCTCAATGGGGTGATGAACTCAGGCATAGTTAACGAATACTATCATTTAACCTAAGTATTAGTTCTTCTTATAAAACCTCCTGTCACTTTACAAAACAGTGTAAGTGTACCCTGTTTGAATTAATTATGATGTTCATGTCACTACAATGTTGCTTGCATCTTTACTTCACATAGGAGGTCTGACACAAAAAATTCAGGAGACTGACCCTTAGGAATCAAGAGTGGGAGGAGAGAGACAAAGAGATGGTTTTAGAACATGTTCTGCCCTGTCACAATGTGGCGAAGTTCAGCTCAGTAGCTCCACTTGGTACGAGTGGACACGTATTCAAATACGAATGTTTTCTTACCCTTGATGGAAAATGTCGGCGTGCAAGAGTAAACAGTGAGTTAACATCAAGTTTCTTGTGGAACTGAAGAAATCCACAATGGAAACTTTTCAGGTTTTTTCTGAGGCTTACAGTGAAGAGATCCCAAAGATCAAGTTGATGCTCAAAGGAACCCATTTTTTGTTGGTAGGAGATATGAAAGCAAAACCAATAGGAATCCTCAAGAGCATTTCAAAAAATGAACTGTGGAATTGCTTTGAATATTGGCAGCTTTGTGTTCTGTTGAGTACCAACTCAGAAAGAAACTATTTTGAAAGTGATCGTAGTTGATTTTATTAATTTGGTATATAAAAATAGTTACATGCACAGTCTTGTGGGGCTTTTTTTTTTGTGTTGCACCATGTATATGCTTCTTGACAAAATGCCTGTGTATGAATTCCTTTATTATTTAGTGCTTCCATTACTTGAATCAGAAAGTTACAATGGAGGTAAACTTGGCCAGCAGTGCCATTTTCTTTTAGTCCAGTGTTGCAGTCACATTTAAGTGTAAGCCATTGACTTTGTATTTCTACTGCACACCTTCTAATATTTTTTTAAATACCCTGAATTTCAAGGTGCCTATAATTTGTCTCTAGTGTTGAAGAGATGATGCTTCATAACCCATCCTTCCTAATATTTTTAATAGATTTTTTTTAATAAAACAAAATTACCTGCGGAGATTTGTTAAATGATAATTAATGCTGGACTAGATTAACACATTGTTCTGTTTAGTGAAAATCTAGATGCAAGAATTTGTTGATTTCTGTTAATGTAACAACTATGTGCAATGTTTGAGCACAGAAAAATGAAATACACATATCTGGAGGAGCAGCAGACTTGTCATTACTCTGCCTAACACTTGCATCACATTATAGCCCTGAAAAAGCTAACTACCTTATTTCCATTGATTTTGGTAACTTATTTTGGCTGTTCAATAGTCCAAATCTTGCAAAGTCCCAGTATTTAATTTTAAAATTTATGTGCTTTGAAAAATTGTATAAGGCAAGAAATATTCTTTCACTTTTATGCTGTAGCTCAGATTTACATTTTTAGAGCTTCCATAAGCTTTGGCAAAATGAAGATCAGTTTCATCCAACTTCTGGAGCTGGGAGCTAAGCCAAGACTGTGGTAGTCAGAGATCTGTGAAAGCGTGTTGCTGCTCTATTACCTGACACTTTTGGCCCTATTTTCAAGATTTTTATGCAGGCTTCTTATTTTCTTGTGTGTATCGGGCTCATATATTTTTTGAGGGCTGCATCCCAATACTATTTTCGCTTAGCATCTTTTGCACATCGTTAAATGCATTATGAAGCAGTTCCACAAGTCCAGGTCCACTGATCTAGAGATATGTCAAACTAAGTGGCTGAGCTGTCTTAACCATGGACAGTCCCATCTCTTATGAGTGTTTAATCTTAATTAATAAAGCAAGCCTAAACTTTTCCAAAATCCTGATGCTTATAAGAAGTAGCCTTTGTTCATTGTGCCATCAGTTTTCTTGGCACCTGAACATTGATTCTGAGTGGAAAAAAAGGTTTTATATAATATGCAGACAAATGCTTGAGCATTAATAGCCCAACTATAATCAAAGTAGGAATGGTCCAATTATTCCACAAATATAATTTACTGAATTGGTATCTGTGGATTAGGTTTGCCACAATGTAACGAGCTCTGCTGAAACTATTAAGATGCATTGAGGAAACAGACACATTGTTAAGAAGAGTCTTCTATCTGCTTGTTTCTATACTTGCTCTGCAAACAATAATTAAATTTATCCAGATATTATAAGTTTCAAATCTGAAATTTGCAGAATTGAGTTCCTATTTATATATATTTTTGAGAATTTCATCTTAATGTTATATATTATGAATCATTTCAGAAATGGCTTCGAAAGCTATGTTCATACATACAGCTTAACTGCAGAAGCAGATGTTTGGTTTTTTTTTCAGGTAGAGTTGTCTGTAGAGAGATCATGGTAGACAGGAGACAGAGGATTTTTTTATTTTTTTTGTACTCTTTAGCTCTGAATTGCTTAGCTTTATTGCAAGCAACTGCAACAAAAATTGCCATGTGGAGAAATTCCATCTGTAAGATAACATGCAACCGCTGCAAATGTAAAGGTTATCAAAGTATTTTAGGTATTCCTTTTCTCATGTAGATAAAAAACAAAGTGGGAACAGAAGATGGAAAAGTTGGCAGTTGGTGTTTTGACATTTGCGGTAGTAATAAAAAAAAATCCAGAAAATAAAAACATTCATTATAAACCACACAGAATTTAAAAAAAAAAAAAAACAAACCCAAAACCCAAAACCAAAACACACAAAAAAACCCCCCAAAACCCCTGAAAAAAAGTCACCTTAACAGGGTGCCCAGGGAGGTGGTTGAGTCACCTTCCCTGGAGGTGTTTAAGGGACGGGTGGACGAGGTGCTGAGGGGCATGGGTTAGTGTTTGATAGGAATGGTTGGACTTGATGATCCGGTGGGTCTCTTCCAACCTGGTTATTCTATGATTCTATGATTCTATGAAATGAAGTAGAATAAAAGGTGATGTTGCTAATTATGAAGTATCACATAATTCATTCAGTCAAAAACATGAAAGAATTAGTGGAAAGCTTGGATGCTTTCACTTTGCTCTCTGATATAAGTAAATTTTATGTCTGAGAATATAGCAGTGACTTTTCTACTGGCAGAATGTTTTGAAAATTTAATATTTTTTAAGTTTAGCATTCTATCAAAAAGGGGATACACAACCCCTAATTCTTAATTATCATCCATATAGTGTCTTTTTTCATGTCACTTTTCTACCTGTAAGAGGAAAAAAATAACCTTCTAACCCTCTTCCCTCTGGCTCCTATAAATGCTCATTTTCAGGGAAAGAGAAAAGAAACTGGAGGTAGAGACTGTAAGGAACTCTTGACCCAATTTGCAGCACAACAAGAAAGAAATTGAACTGAAATGACTTTGGCAAATTGTCTACAAATATTTTCAGCTATTCTCCAAGGTTTTTCCCTTGACACCAACAGAACTTCCTACTTTTTTTTTTTAAATTCACTGCGTTGCAAGTGGCCTACATCACATGTGTGTGCTTCAGCTTGACAGGTCACAGAAAGTATAGACTAGCCTTTCACCTCCAGCTGCCCCTCCACTCGACTTCCTCCAAGCAATATTGGCTTCTGCAGCTAAAAACTGCTTTTCACATATAATGAAATTCACAAGTGCATTGGAGGAAATGTGATTTTTTTTTTCTGCCCCCACAATTTCAATAGCAGTTTATTCCTTTAAAAGGCAAATTGCAGAAGGGAATAACTTTGAAAGCAAACTGGAAATATAAAGACAGGAAATGAGTCTGTGACTGTATAACTGAGTTCATAAATGGGTCCTTTTTTGGTATGAATCTGGGCTTTTAAAGTAGAAAAAACACCTACTTAACAAAACCATTCTCTGTTTCAGCACTGCAGGAGCATGAAACAAATCCATGTTTCTTTCTAATATATCATTCAGTCTATCAAACTATTTCCAAATGACAGCAGTGTTCTCACAGTGCCCCAGAAGGTTCCATACCTCTTCTGGGATGGTGAATTTTTTAATATAATCTTTTGAATTTCCATGTTGATTTTGGTTTACAAAGGTGTCTGTAAATCCACCCTTAATCTGAAGGTGAGACAAGCATATTCTTTCTGAAATTATGAGCTACAGACACCCTAACTTCCCTCAGAACCCTCCTTCATTTTTTCGGTAGTAAAAATTTCTTCATTATAATATATTCAAATGTATTCTCCTATGTAAGTCTCAGAGTGTCTGTACACGCTCGTTCTACAACAGTTATTCAGAATCCCCAGGATTGTCCCTAGTCCCTGAGTTACAGTATTAACAAGTCAAATGGCATTGATGGAACGCCTAAACCACTTTGTTATCGTGGCACATAAACATAAACCATAAATTGTTAGTTTCTCTCTAGCTTGATTCAGTCTCCCAGATAAAAAATACAAATAATCAGTTACTTTTTTCCTCCCCCATGTCCCAGAATCGACATATAAATAACATGTACACACAAGTGACACACATAGTAAAGCAGTTAAGTAGGATTTAGACTGGTTTCACTAAGAAGAATGTTTCCTTCAAGACGCTTTAATTTTTTTGTCTTCTTGTTTTCTTTTCACTCCCAAGTACCTTTCCCTAATCCAGTGATCCATCACAGTTTCTTACCACAAATAGTGTTCATGCTAAATGTAAAAATTTCTGGGGAATTTTTGTAGTTTTGGTTTATCTCAGATTGTCTTGTGCACCAAGCAAACAAATGAAAAATAAAGGCAAAAAATCATTGTGCACATCAGAAGATTAAGGATGCTTTGTGGATATCCAAATAATTAAAAAAAAAAAATAGAGATGGTGGTGAAAAGAAAAGAGGTGGAGATTATGCTGGTGTCCTATTCAGTTAATGGGGCTAAAACTAGCAGCTATGATGGGTGATTGAGAACTCTGCAGGTTCAGATATTATGCTTTCAATAGAACCAAACTTAATCTTGGAGCTTTAGAATTTTTTTTCTTCTTCGTAGAAATCACCTTCATGCTTTAAAACAGGCTTTATTTCTGTACCATAAATGTATCGTGATGTTACCATAGGGTATGTGAACACTGGGGATCTCCCATAAGGTGACTGACAAAGCAATTGAGGAGTTAGGAAGAACACCCTGTATCTTAGGAAGTCTCTTATTGGCCTTATTTAGCCTTTAATCAGTTTTGTGGCTTTTATTCATCTCTTTGTTGCTTTCTTTTTAAACTTCCAAGCGTATGAAATAGAGAACGATAATCATATTTTTCTCTCTAAGCAGAGTAACAAAATACACTGCAATTTCAAATCATTATTATCTACTAAGAAAGAAGCTATGGTAATAATACTGTGTGGGAGAGAAAGTGGGGGAGGGTGTTAATGACAGAGTTTCTTTGTATTTTTTAAAATAGTTAAGATGGCACTTTGCGGAGTCATTCTTCCATGTCTCTGAAAATAGCAGGTCAAAGAAGCATAAATTGTATTTGATTTGGCATTCAGTTATGGCCAACAAAACCTGTGAAGCTACCATATTGCTTACTCCTTTGAATTTTATTCTTAAAGACAATTTTGTCTGTCTATCATTTTAGAGTGTGAGTTTTCTTCTCTATTTTGATAGGTTGTGTAGGAATGTTATTTTCATTATTCCTGTGGATGAGAACTTTGAGAAGCATTATAATTGTCTACATTCACAGGTGAATTATATTTTTTAAAGGAAAAAGGTATGGATCGGATAACAAATTTATTTAAATATAATTCCTCTTTATGTTGTTTTAGAGAAAAAATGTCATCTTGTGTAAAATAGACTAGTCTGAAAACATCTTAAACTTATTTAAATATGATATTCTTTTCTGTGTCTTATGGAGACAGTTTTTAAAATTCTCAGCCAAACTGAACCATGTTAGAGGCATACAGTTTATATTATTTTTAATAGTAGTGTATTGAATGAAAAAATATAACTTCTACAATAACTTTTACATTTAAAATTAACAAAATTATGCCAGGACTACAGAAATCGGTATCATTTAAATAGTCACTCTTCATCTAGTGGTAGACTTTGTAAGACAAGATGCTTTTGAGTGCTTTGCGAAATGGAATCAGCTCAAAGTTGACTGAAATATTTTTTTCTCAGTAAGATTTTTTTTTTTATTTTTAATAAGTTCTTTTGCTTAATTAAGTGTAAGAATTTTAGTGAGTTTTTTTTCTGGACAACTTTCTCTAAAGTGTATTTGAAAGGTATCAGCTTCACTTCTAGCTAGATGAGCATGCGTATGTGGCAAGTTTTGCATGATGGAGCATAAAACAGAAAATGATAATCAGATTATTGGATAAGGAACATTGCTTTCTAAATGACTGGTTGTTTTCAACTTAAAAGAAGATAACTTAAAGTTAGCATGCTATTATTCCACAAGGTATTTTTATCAGATGTCTAAAGGTGTTTAAAAGTGTTCCTGTACAGAATATCAATAGATATATTTTGAATGATGGACAGGGATAGATAGCCAAAGAGACAGGCATCTGATTTCATGCAACTACCTCCAACTTCTGCATCATGTCAAATCTTTCCCCTTGCCCCTCTGCCCTTCATTACACTTCATGATGTGGGGACATCTATCCCTAAAGCTAGGAGTTGGCCAGCTGGTGAGATGGGCTAAGCCACAAATATTTCAGCCTCTAAACAGACACCGGACAAGTTCAGATACAGCTTTGCTGCTCAGAGTACAACCGGAGTCTCAAAAAAGATATTTCTCACCTATTCTGCTGTGATATACTAATTCAACAAGGTTCATGGCACAATTACCTCAATAGCATATCAAGGATCATCGTAAGTTAATTAACTTACAGCTCTCCTAATTTAGTTAACATCAAGTCTGCCCACCTCTCATGTGCACTGGAGAGGTGCCTCTATCTCCTTTTTTATTGACTGCTGCATTACTGGTGAAACATAAGCAAAGAGAAATGGTGGTAATGCCCTTATAAAATCTGCCGAGGATACAGAAGGAAGATCAGAGTTCATCGTGCTTTTCTGCTGTCTGCTATTGCCCTTGCTTTTAAAATTAGGAACTCCACCATTCAGAAGAGGACTTGAATTCCGGGTATGCTTGCACTCAGACTTTATCTATGAAGCTTCTGTTTAGTTTTATGGAAAAATTTTCAATATTCTGTGACGAAATTGAACTCAAGGTCTGAGTGATCAAGCTATCGAGCTGACTCTTTGTCTATCTGGTTCAGTGCACATACTGAGCATGCAGAAAGTACAAGAATGCTCTCTGATTTTTAGTTTAACACAAGTAACGTTTTTAGGCACTCAGATCCAAAGGAGAGTTCAGAGTTGAAAATATTAAGCGTAGGAAAGAGTTTCCTTTGAATCTTTTAAGGGTTTTTTTTCATCATTGAGAGGAAGACCTAAGCATCCTATTGAGCAGTTGAGGTAGATCACTCCTCCATTTTCATGTATTTATGAAGGCTTTTTTGGTATTTCCAAAACTATGTGTGTCCTTTATGAAGCCTGGACAACTCTATTTCCTAAAAAGTAAAAATAATCTTGGCGAGATTTGGGATTTTGTTTCTTTATGCCCAGATGTTGTTATTTTTAAAGTTTTGTGAGGCACCAGAGAAATGTTTAGTCCTGTGGCATTATGTATTCTAAAAGTTCACTTTCTTTCACTGAAGCATTGTATTCATGGTAGGACTATGCTAGTAACTTCTAACTTGATTAACAAAACCCCTCAAGCTAGCCTGAGTTCAGACATAGATCCCTCACATAAGTCTTCTTCAAGACTATTATTCCACATCTATTTGCCAGCTGTTTCCTTCTGACCTTCCTGTTTCTGAAGCCTTTATCCACCCTTAAGAATGATTCCAGATCATCTTGCACATCTCCCTGGACATGCATTATCTCCTACGCTCTAGGCTTTGTTCCCTCTTATAACCATTCTGGTCTCCCCACCCTGCAGTGTTATTTACTCCTGAGCTTCAGGACACATTCTCTTTCAATGTGTCATTTAATTGGATGCTAGTTAGATAGTTTAGCATTATTAATAGGTATTATTATTGAATAGTATTTTATAATAATATTTTTTTTTGTTATTTTCCTAAAGTATGATTCATCATTGTGTTTAACCTTCCTAAGGAAAACAAATATTGTTAATGTATTCTGGTGGGGTTTTTTTTGTGATAGTACATGCTGAACAAGTCCATCAAGAAAATACTTATGTAGAGAAAGAAAAGGGAGATGAAGAAAATGAAGATCCTATTTTATAATTAGACTTTAGTGATAAAGTTCACTAAAACAGATTAATGAACTTTAGCCTGATTTTTCAGGAGATCTTCAAAGCTTTTGTGCTTCACCAGTGCAAACAAACCATGAGTGAAAAACATTTATGGAATCATAATCTAACATTAAATGACTCAAAGCAACCTACAAAACTTCCAGACTATTGATGAAGGTGTGGTAATTAAATGAATGGAATATGGCCAGCATGTTTTGAACTATAGTGCTTTTTAACTGGCTGCACATATAAATTTGAAAGCAGTTTATAGGAAAATAAAATTAGTCTGTCCCTGGACAATTAATTAATTACTTTTCAGGGCTGGATGGGAAGTCCAAAGGTTAATGGTGAGTTATGGTTGTTTCTGAAATTCTTAAACAATGAAAAATACCTGTATTCAGTATAAGAACTCTGTTAGGGACAAGAAAAATCTCCCTAAATAGCTCTTTGCCACTAAAAAAAAATGAATTAATCCGTTCTTGTGAAGAAATTAATTATCCCAAGAAATAGAAATAAGGCAATATGATCTGGGAATATCCTGATAACCAGCTCAGGCAGGAATCAAATGTTTCAGATTAGGTAATTGCTCCTGCCAAGGTCCCTTGCACCAAAGCTTCTGTTAAGTAGATGAAGAAAAATTGCTGGAATTAATTTTTCTAGAAGATTTTTTTTTTTTATTTCTTCACTCTAATTGATTACCTCAATGTACAATAACAAGAAATTTAGAAGAGTGTTCAGAAGGTGCTGCTCTTGGTCCCTTGTTACCTCTTTGAGTTGTCTCATTAAGGAGAATGTGACTATAGATTTGAATTTTTTCAGGACTTCACCCAGTGGACATACTAATTTTTGTGAGGCAGAAAGGGAGTTTTCTCTAGTTTGCTGGTCTTTCTGGTTACTTTCCTACACTTCAAATCTGTCATCTGCTTACAGTTTGCATGTGCTTATGTGCATCTACCTGAATCTTAAAGAACTGCAGATGTATGTGTATTTCTGAGAATCGCATGCCTATCATTCTGGTTTCAGTTAAATGGTCCTCGACATCCTTCAAATACATATTTTTCTTCATAGAAAAGCTTTCTGCCACGTGAGAGTATTTCTTAATTCAAGCTAGGCCATGATTGTAGCATTAATAATTGCTAAAAAGTCTTAGAAACGGTAACTGAGAAAAGTTGTGTGTATACGATATCTTGGATACACCCTGTGTGTGTCGGAGGGAGGATCCAGGGAACTGCAGGCCTGTCAGTCTGACCTCAGTGCCAGGGAAAGTCATGGAGCAGGTGATCTTGAGTGCTATCATGAAGCACATGCAAGAGAACCGGGTGATCAGGCCCAGTCCAGACAGGTTCACAAAAGGCAGGTCTTGCCAGACTAACCTGATCGCCTTCTGTGACAAAGTGACTCGGCTGCTGGATGAGGGAAAGGCTGTGGATGTATCTTCCTGGACTTCAGTAAAGCCTTTGACACAGTTTCTCACAGCATTCTGCTTTGGAAACTGTCAGCCTCTGGGCTGGACAGGCGCACACTCTCCTGGGTGGAAAACTGGTTGGATGGCCGGGCCCAGAGAGTGGTGGGAGATGGAGTTAACTCCAGCTGGAGGCCAGTGACAAGTGGGGTTCCCCAGGGCTCAGGGCTGGGTCCAGCCCTGTTCAATGTCTTTATCAATGACCTGGATGAAGGCAATTTGAATGCTAAACAATTTCTAAGCATCAGTAAAACAAAGCAACAGCAGATCTTTGTGCAAAAATGTTACCAGAGTTGTCAGAACAAAGGTGGCCCTTGGTTTTTTTCTTTCAGTAAATCCCAGTAACACGCTGGGTGAGAATGTTCTCTGCATATCCTTTGAGCACACCATGGAACTGGCAGCTGGCAGTAGGTCAGCTCTAAGTTTTTGTTAGTGCTTACTGTGGTCTGCTCCAACACCAGCCCCGCCAGCCCCGGCATGATTTAGAAAGTTTTGAAAGGTTGGGGTTACAGAGTCCTGTCTCTAGTTACTTCCACTCTGCCTTATAGTAGCTGATCTCTGTTTCCTTAGAGGCAAGATCATGACCCAACGTCTCTTTGGTGCTAGCAGATTGCTCTGATATACATGTCAGTGGCCCAGTGCTGTTGTAAGGTAGCTGGGTGATTCTTGGAAAACAACTTAGGAGTGTGTTTGTCTGCATCTGTCCCTAGGACGGTATCATTGGTTTAGGCTTTATATTATTTTGACCTATCTGAAATAATGGAACTAAGTGTAAATATAAAAAGATGCTAGAGGTGCATTTGCAAGTTCCTGTCTTATTATTTAATAATATTAAATTAATTAAATTCTTTCCCTAATCCAACTTCTGTCTCTCACTAAAACTGTCAGGGTGAAACCCAGCATGTTGAAAATGGAGTAGATAGCAAGTGTCATAATTCAGCTGCTGTTGTTTTTTGTAACTAACACTAATGGAGTAATGTATCACACTAAAGCAACTCATGTTGAATTTAAACTGTTTTGGAAAAGATTATTTAAAGACATTTGTACAACCCACTGATTGGTGAGGGTAACCAACTGTGCAGATCAGGGAACTGCAGCATAAATTTTGGCATTGTCAGTCATTCACGTTCAGAAGTGTGACCACAAAAACTGAAATACTGGATACCAGTGAAGGCCTTAATTCTCAGAAGCAGATAATTAAATCATCTAATGAATTAATATTTGGGTGACCTAATCTAGAGAAGTGACTGGCTGGTATTTTCCAGCTTGGTCTATTCTTGACAGGATCTCCAGCAGCCAGCCTGTGTCACTCACGAGGTCCACAGCAGACTGTCCATTTCCTCTTTATTCCATTATATTTTTTTAAACCATGAAATAATTTTCTTACAGCAGATCCTAATCTCTTATCAATAGAAGAAATAATTAGCTTTTATTTCAGCTTCCAGAAATAAGTATTGTGTTATGATTTTCCTGTCAGCAAACACATTTTTAAAGGGGGAAATACTCTACAATTAGGCAAGAGAGGAGATGAAATCAAGCGGAAACACATTCCTGACAGGAGACAGGTCAGTTTTTCTTTTTTCTTTTTCTTTTCCTAAACAGTCATTAAAATCTGTTTCTGAAATCTTAACTTTATCAACTGCAGATAGGAAAGTGGAAATACCTGTGGAGAAATTATTTTTTGAATGAGTTCCATTTTCCCATAACTTCAGTTGAGATGCATGATAAAATTATCAATGAAACATCCTAATTTCATCCTTAACCAAAGGGATGTTATCCTATGAATCATCTGTGTTTGTGGGAGGCAACGCTGAAGCTAACAGAGTAGGAATGGGACACAGATGTTTTCTGGGAAGATGGTTGCACTGTAGGCCGTGTGTATTACCTAACGTAGGCGACCATATGGAAGAAAAGGTTGGAAACATCCCATTACAAGTCATATATCACTAAGCTGACAGCAAGGATTTCAGCTTGTTTTTATTTAAATCATGAAAGCAGCTGCTCAGCTGTCCAGCTGCATTAAATTTAACCCTTTTTCTGGCAAATGAATTTGGCTTTATGAAATGGCAGCCAAACACTTTGGTGCTCTTGCAGAAAACCTCTGATTAGAAGGCCTTGCAATAACCCTTGCCCTGTGCAGCAGGAAGCACTAATGATGACGAAGCCTGCTGCCTGGTGCCAGCGTAGCCACTTGGTACACCTGCACTCCCCGAAACCTCATCAAGCCTCTGATCCTTGGAGGGCTGCAGAAGAAAGGCATACGTACTATTTAAAGAGAGAATTTGCAGATTTTTTTTTTTTCCTTTCAATCTACTTCAAGATTGTAAACCTTTAGAATGAACTCTTATTTTTTTTTCTTATACCCTTCCATTTTCTATTTTTCTTTTCTATTATTATTGATTCTTTCTTTCCTTAATTTTCCTTCCTCTTTCTTTTCATGTTTTTATGTGGTGTTCATCTCACTCCATCTCATGCAGCCTTTCTTCTCAAGACTTCTCTCTGCTTTTCTTCTCCTGGCTCTGTTCTTTATATTTTCTTCTCCCCATCCTCATTGTTTTCTCTCTGTGGCTAGTATATAAGCTTCTCAGGAATTGTCCCTTCCCTGCTTCTCTGTCCCCTTACATATAATGTTTATTTTTTACTGCATCTTTTGAAGAATTTCCTCTTTCCATGTATTTGATATTTGTATTAAAAAAACCCACTTAGTTTGCAGAAAGGCTGTTCCCATCAGTAGGAAACAATCTTTGGCCTCCAAAGCAATCCTTCACCACATGTGTCTCTAGCAGCTTATTGATTTGTTAATTTTAGCACTCTTTTGCTAAAGAAAGAGATTTTAACTGAAGCCTAACAGTTACAGTTAAGTAACAGCCATACAGTAAGTACAGACTTTAATTTCCTGTGTAGAAATCTGTGGAAGAAATATAAGGAGTATCCAGCATAATACTAAACCAGATTAGTAGTTTTGGCACACTAAAGCGTGCTGAAGTAAATTTGTCTGTTACTGTTTTGGAGGCTGTACTCTTTATTCTTACTATGTCTGTCCTTCTGACCTCCAACCCAGAGCCCTCTGTTTTTCTGTCAGATCGTGGAGGTTTTCTAATTGTACATCCTTCATGTTTATATTGTCACCATAGTCCTAAGACTACAGAATATTTTAGAAGGATTTCTTCCACATTCATCAAAATGAGGATTTGGCATAATTAAATGGTATGTTTATGCTAGTATTTGTATTTGATACAAATATTTACATCCAGAATAATTCTCTTTTCCTTAAACACAGTGGAAACACAAAAAGCGGAGCAGTAATCACAACCAGCCAGGGCTTTCCCTCTGTTACTGCAAGAGAGATCCTGGTATAGAAACATCCTACAATTACTCCAGTCCAGGCACTAAGATGTGGCTGCAGTAACAGTACCAGTCCCTAGTTAGTTTGAGAAAGAGGTAGAATCAAGAACTGAGACTTTCTACTGCAGTTAAGAGTGACAGAAGATGCCACCTGGCCACGGGAAGGTTCTTTGTGCCCAGGTACTGGGAAAAGCAGACAAAACAACTTTCCTTTTGTAGAAGAAGTAACTTGTGTAATAATGCTCTGTCAGTAATTCCACATGATTTCTCTACATCCTGGAGGTTCAGCTTTCTTCTTACTTAAATAAAGTTGATATTTTCTTCTCTCTTTTCCTGTTTCCATTTCCCTTTCTGTCTCTGTAGGTTATACTTCTGAAACACTCAGCTGTGCCTAGGGCATTATTTTCATGCCTATAACAGGTAGTCTGTTTTTTGCTAACACCTACCCTTCTGACTTACCAAGATTTTGTTTCCTATTTTATCTAGTTCACACTCACCCACTGTGTATAACATAAGGTTTGAATCTCTCTGTTCCATAAAACTAAATTTGCCCTTCCAACCTGCTATTCAGACCTCAGGTATCACATTGGCCCTCTGCACCCATGTCCAACTTAAGGTTAATAAGAATTTTCTTTACATTCAAAATAGCAATCCAGTCACTAGCTGTAGTTATCTCCCAGATCATTCTGATGGGGGATTTGTCAGATGAAACAGTCTTTCTTCCCTGCTTCAGCGGTGTCATCTCTGTGTGGTGAGTAGCATCTGTTCCTTTCACCATGATTGGATCTGTAGGGAGACTGGCACCTCCACTGATTAGCATATACCTGCTTGACCAGCTAGACTGGTAATCAAAATATGCCTGGGGACATCTGGAAAAAAATTCATTTTTTTCTGAAAACTTTTGCTTCTTGCAATTATGGCAGTTTTGGTAAAACCAGTTAGGTTTGTTTCTTGCTATCATACATTCTCTAACATTCTACAGATTCACTTTATTTGTATTATTAGAAAACATTTTACTTTATTGTTGGTTATTATACAGGAATTTTCTTTGCAGTCATAAAAATTGGAATTTTCTTCTTTCCACATATGATGTATTGTGGGTATGTTCTGCAGGCTAATATATTCTCTTTGAAGTTTCATTTTTCCTACAGATGCAAAAATCTTCAAATCTCTGTTGCTCAGCCTGTCAGCATTTTCTTCTTCACTTCTTTATGTCAATCTAAGGCCTCAGACTAAGCAGTAGTTTTGCAGAGCTACCATTTGTTCAATATTTAATTGGTAGGGGAGTTTGTCTTGTCTTTTTAAAATATGGAGCAATTTCTTGACTGATATTTTCCTAGTTATTTGCCACAATCTTAGGTAGTCCAGCTGAGCTGGAGACCCTGGCTTCTCAGTTTTGTCATTCATTAATTTTTAAGAAGCTGTGTTTCTTTTTCTCAGTTTCTCATATGCAGTGGCTAACTGTGAGCTACTGTCAAGCCTATAGGATTAAGACGACTGATATAATTATTAGTGTATATATTAATGTAACAATTGGTAGTCCAACAAATACATGAGAAAACACAGTGAGGAGGGAAAGAGGGAGAAGTATGTCCCCTGTCTACACATATAGCTGGTTAGGTACCTAGACATCTTCCAGGGTATCTCTGGAGTTTTTCAGGGCTCCTTCTTGCAGGGGGCAGTGGGAAGCCACTGTGAGTCTCTTCCTGCAGCACAAGAGTCTGCTTTAACTCCTGGAGCCTTAACATAAAATCTCACCCAAGGAATTCAACCTGATTTTACTATGAGTTCCTCCAGGTGGCAATGCAGACAAACTAAAAGGTCATAGTGCCATCTACAAAACACTGAACTGAGAACGTCTGAAGTTTAGATTACTGAGGTGGTCATTTTACATGTGTTTAGTTTAAAATGTTCAAGAGTCTGACAGAACTGCCAGACTCATGTAAATGAGAATTGGGCACAAAACAAAAGGGATAAATTTGATTTAGGTAATCCCATTAACATCATTAGTTACTTCATAGGTTAGAAAATGAGATATTTTTAATGTAAAACACCTTCCCAATAACTAAATAATTACATTTGAAGCCACTAAAATTATTCACTGTTTATTTTTTTATTATTGATGCTTAATTCTCCACAATTGTGTATATTTGTAGTCATTTATCCCCTGAGGAATTCATACAAAAGTTGCTATTGTGATTTTATGTAATTTGTACCAATTTTATGAAGATAAAAATAGGTGTATAGTAATAATGGACTATAATTTTTTTGTGATTATGTGAACAGAGGATGCCACCGTCATGTTGCCTGCAAAATGTGATGTCCACTCCTTAGCATACCAACCTTGCAGGACTGGTTTGTTGGCGAAGTTTAAAAAAGACTTCAGAGGGTATTTAACCTTCTCAATGAGACTTATATACCAGATGCCCCTGTTTGAAGCTACCTATAAACCTTTTTCAGAAAAGGAAGTCTTCTGGTTTCATAAAACGTTATTTGATTTCTTAAAGATTTTTTTTTTCTATCAGATCCACTATCTATTTGAACTGCAATACCAGTGAAAAGAACAAATACATCACTCTCAGGTGGCTAGCATCAAGATTTAGGATTTATAGCTGAAGTTTACTATAGGCATTATATGTCCTTGAAATGCTGTATCTATTTATGTAAATTCATTTGTTTTGGTTTTACTTTTACTCGTAGCTCCATGCCAGACTGCTCTTCTATCTGTACAGAAAGCTTTTAAAGGAAATCTACCAAGCTTACATGTTTTGCTTTCTTTTTACTATCATTTATTACTACAATATTGAGTGCTGCATAAACTAAGTACTCAACAAATAACTGTACACAATAAATCTGAAGTGATTGATTACCAGGCCACACAATTGTTTACAGAAACCACACAAGGGCTCCCTCCAAGGATAATTAATAAATTATATTAATTAATATATATATAAATTAATTATATGGATTACTATAATGCTATGTAATTTGTAATGTTCCTCCAAGGAAATTCCTACCTCCTGTGCTACAGTTCCCCAGTATTTTAGCATGGCTTGTATCCTGGTGATCTTAGTAGAGCACGTTGATCCAATTCCTCTTCCATAGATCAGAATCAGCCCTGTAATAAGGTTCCTCAGAAAGCTACTAGCTACAACTATAGCAAACATATGAATTTAAGTTAAATCGTGTTGATTTAGTTAATGAAGAACTTGTTTATTCAAAAATACATCCATGTCCAGACTTGTTTGATTCCTCTTCATTTTGGTCTCTGTTCATGGGTGCATTAACATGATAGTGTAGACTGTGATAGGCTTTTTTTTTCAATCTACAGATAGCTCATTTATTTATTTTTCTTTGCTTAGTGTTAGCTAGAGGTACTTTTAAGTCAGTTTTTAAACCAGTTAGGTTCTCCTTAATTCCAAAAATCGGTGCTCTCTGGTGGTGTTACTGTGATATCAGTAGTAAATCCCTCTAGATACAGACTAATCTTCCTGCACTATGTGACAATAATTTCTTTAACAATCAGAAGGACAATCAATGCCATACTCCAATTTGTCTGTAATGGCCTCTCGTCAGGTTCTATAATCTGTCATCACTGTAGACATGCCTATAAGTCTTCTATAAGATTAGCTTGTTGCTAAGCTATTTTACTCATCTGGACATCATTTGGTTTATGATGCAATATTTGTTCTCATAGCTGAAAAAATAAGTGGATTTCTTTCAGGCTTTCGGGGTTAATCCTTTATTTTTTATGTGCATATTGCTATAGACTTCAGTAAGATTACTTTTGTGCATAGGGGTTGCAAGATTAGATCTTATATCACATATATATCAATTTGTCAGAAGTGTGTCTACAGTTCTGTAATCCTGTCCGCTTTCACTCTCCTGCTTTAATGATTCTTATGATAACATACTTATTTTCCATATTTTCTATATGATTCAATACTTAACTATGCAGGCTTTCAACAAAAAAAAGAAAAGTAATGTTGTGTTTTTATAGTACTGCTGAAAGTATGATTTGGCTGGTGTATATGCCTAACTGTAAAAAGCTTCTATTCTGAGAGAGCTTGAAGGACATAAAAATAGGAGAGACTTTCAACAAAAGTGGAATAATTCATTACAAGTCAATTGAAGGGTAGAAAAATAATTTAAAGAACAAGCATAGCAAACTATTTCAAATAACTAAACTGAAACTAGAAATAAACAAATATGGTTACCTAGGTTAATTCTAGGTTAATTAAGCATCAACATTATCTCTTTGGTCCTTAATGAACAATTGAAAATTATTACATTCTTATTTAAATAAGTACTGGGGGATTGATTTCTGTTGTCACAAAGGAATACTTTATCTTGGGCAGCTGTCTGAGGTTTTGAAGACCTCTGACACTTAATTTGGAGAAAAAGGGAGGATTTCCCACTTTTTAGAGGCTATGCTATCAAACTCTGTATTATAAATACTTAGACAAGAAAGCAGAAAGGTCAGGCACCCATTCTTCTGGAAGTCCAGTGCATGAGTTGCAGTGGAGAAAGTGAGACAGGGCAGAATCAAGCTCTAGTGTATAACAGAGGCAGCAAAAATCCCATAACTCTTTCTGTTGTTTGAACAGTTTGGGGCAAGGTGTGGCATAAATACAGTAGTTCTTTTTCTGAATCTGTGACTTCCTTACCAGCTCAGATCGACTGACTTCTCATGGTTTGGTCAAGCGAAACCACTTTCTTCTTGTTCCATTCCTAGAAGGATTCGTAAGTGATCCATGTTGCTGGTGGTTTCTACCTCGAAGTGGGGAGCAGCAGCCTGCATGGCTGAGCTATGAGATCACAACTTAGAGCAGGTCTAACTTATCCTTCTGGATTAGAAATGTGGTGTCTACCACGTTAGACTTGACTTCACCAGCTTTAAAGCTTCTCTGGTCTGAAGGAGCGCTCAAACACCCTCTTACAGAATATCCTCGTGGAAGCTGTCGAGTCAAAGCTATTGCTGTCTCTGGGGAATGTACTGGCTAGGAGAGAAGCTTAGCTTGTAGTGGAGTTTGATCATTGAACTGAAATAGAAAAAGTGTCTGACATCTAGACAGTGATCAAGTCAAAATCAACAACAAATTTTGGAGGCTGAATGTAAACAGAAGGTCCTTAACAATGGGACAGAGATGGACACCTCTGAGAAAGACTGTTTGGTGGCTGTTCAATTACGCTGCTGTGAGTCTTTAAGCAAATATTCAGATGTCATATGGTAGAATTACTACTTTTATAGAGCTACCCTTTCTCAAAGCAGTGTCCTAGAGCTTTTTTCAGAAAACGTTGATCATCTGCGTACTTTAACTCTTGATCGACAGATATTTCCTAATTTCCTAGAAGGAAAGGCTGTGACAGAAGAGGCAGGCACTAACTGAGCATTGCAGGTAGCAAACAGATGCAGTCATGAAGGAGGCTGACAGAACCTCAGTCGCAGGAGAGTGATTGTCGTAGGGGATTCCTTTCTAAAATGAATGGAGGGACACATCTGCAGACCGGACCTGCTCCACAGAGAGGTCTGCTGCTTATCGGGGGCAACAGTGAAGGAGGTAACTAGAAAACTTCCTTCCCTGGTCCAAGAGATGGACTATTATCCTCTGATAGTATTCCAGATTGGTAGTGATGATATAGAGAACAGAAAACCCAAAGCCATCAGGAGACACTTCAGGGCTCTAGGGAGAATGATGGAGGGCTCTGCGGCTCAAATAGTATTTAGCTCCATTCCAATGCTAAATACAGAGGAGTAAGAAGTCAAGAAGAAGAAATTGATTAATGCCTGGCTCTGAGCCTGGTGTGAGGAAAGGGGCTTTGGCTTCTTTGATCATGGGGTGGCTCACGCACCCCCAGGCTTTCTTACTAGGGATGGGACACGTGTGTCTCCTAGGGGGGCTAAAGCCTTGCTAAAAACCTAGCTAAGCTCTTAAATCGAGCTTTAAACTAGATGTGAAGGGGGAGGGGGATGAGACCAGGCTAGACGGGAGTGAGCCTGGACGTGGGGCACTGGTGATTCAGAGATGGTGTGTGGGTGAGGACCACCAGTACATCACCACACAGCAAGTGGGGGAGAACACACCTGGGGGTGGTAAGGGAGATACGGGCACTCTGGCGCTAGCTACTCCAGGGATCAGGCAATTGGGAATAAACTCTGTTCCTTCTATGAGGGCTGAAGGTTCACCAGCCCAGCTGAAGTGCATTTACACCAATGCACGCAGCATGGGGAATAAGAAGGAGGAGTTGGAAGCTGTCATAGGGCAAGGAATAACCATTAAATCCATGTTTTTTACGCTCTCATGTATGTGCAGTTCTGCTGTTTACATATCAGCTATAAGTATCTGCTATTCCATTCACTTAGGTTAATTAAATGTGCTTTAATTAAGCTAATTAAGTCAATTTAAGATACACTTGCATAATGCTTCAAAAGGTAGAATTGGAGAAAAATGTTGAAAGGTGTCAATATAAGGGCTTGAAACCTGCTGTGTAACCTGTCCAGAACAGCAGCGTAGACTTTTGACCAAGTATGTCTGTGAAAAGATCATTGGATGAGATGCATAGGCAAAAATGATGGATACGAATAATTACTAAACAGTTACTAAACAATGTCATAAGCCACATCCTAATGTAATATAATTTCAATGAAATTTATGAGGTAGTTGAGGTCATATACAATTCTTCGACAAATCAATGTATACTATAACTTTGGACATGTATTTTCTTTCACTTCAGAGTTACACTAGGGATAAGCACATCCTCACAATTCAAAATGAAATCCATACTATGACATTCAGCCTACAGCCTGATGGAAGAAACAAAACTTTTTAGAAAATGCGTAGGATATACTTACTTTATATATGAGCTTCAATTTCTATGTACATATATTTATATATAAAGATATAGAAGCACACCTCTATGGGCAATATCTTTTCAATAGTATGCAGTATATTTTTTCCCCTGAATGAGTCTCTGCTTTCGTAATAAAGGTCTTTGTCCTAATCACTAGATTTCTGCTCAGGGAAGATGGGGAGCATTAGTGCATGCTATCACCTTTTTTATAGTTTCAAATCCAGAAAAAAAAATCTTTTTGAACATTTTTTGTGTTTAGGTAATCAGTACCTGTGCTGCCAAGGCTTATTGAAAGCAGCTGGAGTCCTGCCCCTGTCCTCCCACTTTCTCGGAACTGCTGCCAGAACAGGTAGTCAGAAACGGAAAGTAGAGAAATATTTGAGCATCTGTGCTCTCTCTCTCAGGAAAACAGCTGTGGCTTCCATAGGAAGCACTCATTTTTTCCCGTCAGCCAAGATTCTGGATACCCTTGGGCTCAGTTTCGGCACAGCAAGCCAAGTAGGATGCAGTTTATGGCTTAAAACTTATGAGAGAAACCGTTCAGCCAGTCCCATCCTTGGCAGAACATTGAGAGAAATTCCCCAGGCTGCAAGCCACATGTGGGCCTCTGACCTTTTATTAGCACACCATGGGAGAGCTTAACAATTGCTGAGACTTCAGTCATCCCTTTGACATACAAATACAACAATACCAAGCAGCCTTTCCAAGACAAGCATATTTAGGGCACTATATCCCTTTTAATCTCAGATTCAATGTAGAGGGTGTAAAAACCCAACAAAATCTTAGAATAAGAAAAGGATATATTTCTATAAAACTGGAGCCTGTGTTGGTGTTTTTTCCAGTATTCTGCAATTGTTAATGATAGAATGATTTGTGATTTTTTTTTTAAACAAACACAACCATGAGATGGAAACAAATTCTCACACCATTTTTAGCTCTTCATGTGGTCAGTTCTATGAGTTATGGAACTAGTATTGCTCAACAGCTGGAGCTACATAACGAATGCATGCAATTCTCTGATTTTTAAGGATGTCCATTGTGTTTGTCCAAGTACTTAATTGCTGAGATTATATTTTTTTTAAAAAAATACTAATTCCGAATTATCAGTATGAGGTTTTTCAGAGAAATACATCACAGAAGGTCAAAGTTATGTCTTTTTGACATGTATTTGTCTTCTGTAGTGAATTAAACTGTCTTATTTTTAGTAAGGCAGGGATTGGAGGGAAACTCCTTTTAGGAGAATCAGAATCATTGCCTGTTTGGCAGGTAAGGGGCTGTAAAGACTACCTGGCCTAATCGATCTCAAAGAATACAAACTGAATACCCCGGTATCCCAGGGTTTTACCCTAACTGCTTGACTAACTCGTAACTCCTCAGATTCACAGTCTCAGAAGCAGATGATTTTGACTAGGCTGTCCTATGTTTTCAGTGTAGAGAATTTGCTGCATGTAAAATAGCTTGTGCTTCTACCATCAGTCTCTGCACGTATCAGCTGAAAAGCCAGTGCAGGCTGATCTCTAAATGTAATAATTCTATGATTACTCTGATGCGAAGCAGGTTCAACCTTGTCCAATGCCAGAAACTATATATATATATATATATTTATATTAAAGAAGAAGCAGATCCTGCTTTTCGTCCTTTTACTAAGATGACAACTGCATCTGAGGATGAAACAGTGAAATCTTGCATGAAGTTGGTTAGTGCAAAAAAATACTTGCTAAGTAATATGCTAAGCAGTTTCATCTTTATTAACCACTGTTGGCAAAGTAAATCTTATGAAATATTAGTTAGGATTGAAGTGATATTTTGTGTTCATTGTGAATAAACAGAAATTTGAGGCTTGTGGGGTGCCTGTAGTGAAGAAGGATCAAGTGCAGCTGCTCCATAGACACATGCCTATCTAACCATTTATACACCTTTTGTTGCTTCCTGACATAGCTGATTCCAATACTATATCACCCTTAGATCCAGCTAATTTAGTTAAGATATTTGTTTGGTTTTGTTACCCTGAGCAGTATCTCATCATCTTGTTTTCTTTTTGTATTATTATTTTACATTTCATAAGATGGATCTTATTGCCCCTCCTGAGTCTTTTTTTTTTTCCTCAAGAATACACAGCAGAATTGCTTCAAGGCTTCCTACAGATCAACCTTCATAAACCTTTTATCATTCTTGTTGTCTACTCTGTATCTAGCTAATCTATGTTTTCCTTAAAGAATTCATCAGAATTCATCACCTGTTCAGTAGACTGAATCAATCAATACCTAGGGGCTACATGAAATTCTTACGCTAAGATCTTCCACATTGATACTGGCATCTTTTTGTATCAGCATTGTATAATTCATACACATTTTGTTTGTGAACTGCTCCAACTCTCCAACTTTTTTTGATGTACTCCCAACTAATGATTATTCATAGAATCATAGAATAACCAGGTTGGAAGAGACCCACCGGATCATCGAGTCATGATCATCGTCATCATTCCTCACCGCATATTTGTGTATTTAGTTTCTCTGAAGTCTAATATCTTCCATTTCTATTAAATTACACATTTTCTTCAGTATCTCCAGATTCTTTTTAAAACCATTATGAAATCTCCTCCTTTTCCAGGAAAAGAAAGAAGTTTCATAGGGTTTTTTTTGTATTTTAGGTATGTTATGATATACATAGCTTCTTTTTAATCTAAAATCTGATTTCCTTCTCATTTTGTGATTCTTCCTTTCTGGAGGTTTCTTCTTCCACTCAGTTCTGTATCTTCAATATGGAAGTTTCATTTAGACCATACCCCCTAATGTTCTTAGTAGAAAGTCACATAGAGCACTTCCATTATTTTTCTTTTTTCTGTAAGCTAATGAAATAATACAACCAAGTTGGCTTGATGTAATGAGTAGGAGTAACAATGATTTAGTCCATTTGAATGTATTGGTGGGTAATGTCACTAACAATGACTCTTACATAATCAAAATATGGTTAGTTTTGGGAATGGGAGTTTCCCCAGACAAGAATAGAAGCAACAAGCCAGAATACAGGAAGAGTGTTTTGAGACCGGGCAAGGAAGAGAGGCACCAATAGCCAGAAAGAGATCTACTTTTCCATGGGCAGAGGGCTGGACTGACCTCAGCACATTTTTATTTCCCTTGAAATTTACCAACAGTCACAGTTTACTGCTTTTGGCTGGCAGGATGGGTGTGTTCGGTTTATCTTTAACTCTGACACGTATCTCCCTTTACAGAGGAGATTTTCCCTTTACAGTATCGATGAATATTAACCCATTTCCTTCTTTCAGAAGCTGGGAGTTTGATTGTTTTTTTGGTTGGTTGGTTGTGTTGGCTTCATTTGCTTTGGGTTGGGGTTTTTTATGCTGGGAACAGCCTTCTATGTTCTCCAATGAAAGGAATTATTTCTCCTTAAGACACGTTGGCTTTAAGAGCAATCTTTGTCTCGAATGACTTTTAGCCTTGGTCTTCTCCTCTGTCTTTCTTGAATACTTTTCTGGTATTTGTTCACTGTGTTGGAAATCCCTTCTGCTTGTCACTCAATTGTTTTATCCCTCTCTGCACATTCTTATTCCATTCTTTCATATTTGCCATTAGTCACAGTAGCCAACTTTTCCCCATCACTTCTTTTCAACATCTGCAGCAAAGTTTTTCCCGTCAGTGATCTAATGTCTGTGGGTTATAGTTAAAGGTTGGGTTTATTTTTTTAAGATTTTTTTTTTCCACCATACAATGGAAAAATTCCCATTTTGGACCTCATAGCTTGTAAATTTCTCTGAAGACAATATCTAGTATACCAGTAAGCTGTCATCTTCCTCTTTGCAGCCACCTTTGTCAGAGGCCAGCAGGCTGATAGAGTGCACGTAGTTTGTTTCACCAGGGTGCTTACACACAATAGCCGTGCTCTGAAATGAATCCATCTGTGTAGAAACACACAGTATGCCTGCTAATGATGGAGAGATTGGGCACTGACTTACCTAAAGCTTTTCTTGTGATGTCGGTATAGTATTGCATTGAGCTGAAATAAAAACAAAGGGATTGAAGAGATTGAATTATCTCTATAGATGCTTATTTGATTAATGTTACACAGCTAGGTAATATCTAGTCCAAATTCTGAAACATTATGTGTAGCAATTTTTCTTCTGTGTTCAAACTGCAATCGGGGTGTTTTCTGTAGCTGTGATTTTTCTTTATTTTCAAGCAGTGATGAAGGCATAAAGGAGAGGTCCCTCCTGCATGAGCTCCTTTAGATGTATTTGTCCCATCTTTTTAGTAAAACACACTTCAACAAAGGATTAAGCACTATGGTACCTTAACATTTCTTAAACCTATGACCATATAGAAAGAATACCCTTACTTTTATCCCAGAAATACAAAGGTCCAGCCTTTCTGGCACAGCGTATTGCATTTAAAAGTATTCAGTTCTTTAAGCCTAAGGAGAAATTTTAAATTTGATTAAATATAAGATCTGTGCACTAAAGTATTGATTAAACTAAAATGAGATTTGTATTTCTTGAATAAGGGAGATGAAATTTCTCTCTACATCTTTACGTATAACTTAAACAATATCTTAGAAGTGAAATAGTTCTTGATGTCTGTTTTACCCTCTAACTTGTTTTTGAGCTATATGTGATGCAGTGGTGTGCATGTAATTATGTTACAGCTGCTGACAGGCATAAAAGTAAATGAGATGTTTCATCTCAGTGGGTACATTTCCTGTTTAAATGCTTAAGAAAATAAACTCAACAGCTTTAGCCAAACTGAGACAAGACTATTAAATATTTCACTTCTGCAATGAACCACCAGTAACTCTTTCAATCTTGTTTTGCCTGTTAGCCTGCAACAGATTAAACTGGTAAGTTTACAGATTAAGTTTTGTCAATTTTTATGAAAGCTTTATTTTTAATTGTTCATTTAAAATCTAAAATTGATAAAATTTCTATGCCTGTGGTTTCTCAAATTTGAGGGAAAATAAAGGTTGAAAAATTGCAGAATATTTAAAATTTTAAAAGTTACATTCAGAATTAAGGTCTTCAAAAACTATTGATCTTTTAACTTTTTATTTTCAGTATTGCATTGTCAAAAATGAAGCTAAAGCAATATGAATGAACAATAAGCAGAAATTCTGTGCTTTAGAATGTGTAAAAAGTTATATATTTTCTTTTATGAAATTTTTAAGCTCAAATGAGTGTAGACAACTCATGACTACTAAATGAACGTTTAGAATGTAGTTGTAAAACAGTGAAACAGACTTGGTCTAGGAGTTTTTTTAAATATTCATTGAACAGCTAAGAAGACAGTTTTGTTTAATGAGGTTTTACTTCGGGGATAAGTTGAAATGGCTACACATTTGAGAATTATCTAAGAATTTATAGATGGAATAAGGTAACTTACCGTGGGAAGTATTCTCAGGTGTTTCAATAAAATGTTTTAAAACAAGTTTCATACCGAAGACGTACAGAGGATTTAAGTATATCTTAATGAGTACAGTGTCAATACTGTCTCCAGTTTGCATTAGCTCATTGCAAGGTGAAGATTTAATAATTCTTAACATGCATTAGAGTTTCTATTCACATGACTGACAGCAGAGCTTCCCACTTCAGTGGGCTTTTCTGTCTTTTGGGGAATGAGATAAAACCTTTCTAATCCGAGTGCTTAGGTTGTGGATTATTCTGTGACCCAAGAGAGAAGGAATTTCAGAGGTAACAGTTCAATAAGACACATATATCTACGCAAGTGATCTGAGAGTTAGTGGGCTGGTTTCTCCGCAGTGAAGGACTTGATGCAAGGTACCGTGATGGATGCATATAAGCTATTTTAGGTCTAAACATAGCTGCAACAGCACTGCCTGTGTAAAAATCCTTATGTATTTAGCTGAAAGGTGTGACCTACTAGCTTGTGTGCAATGACAGAAAAGCCAGAGTCAACCTGGTGCTGCGCTGAGAGGGATTTAGCAGCTTATGCGCTTGCTAGCTCAGGCACCTTTGTAGTGCACTTGATTTCATACTGAGGTTGTGCCCAGCTGTGAAAGCAACAGAGGGATGTCTATCCTTTCTCCAGATCTTTCTTTGTCTTTCCTGGATAGGTAATATAAGACTTTTAAAGTATGGGGGCTTTTGCAGCCTATGTTTTCATGTATTATCTGGCTTTAGAGTCTCAGACCATATTTTAATAAAAGAAGGAATGTTTAAAGCATTTAACAGAATAGGACGAAGTTGTATATATCACTTGCCCATTATTTTCTCATTATCTCCAATAATCTCTCAATACATACTTTACTATATATCGGGATGTGCTGCACCAATAGTCTGAATGTGTGTCCTGAACCCTTATGGAGAATTTCCAGACATCCTGCTAATTTTACAGAAATCTTGACCAAATGCTGTGAAGCTACTACTATTGTAGTTGTCCCCATTCCCTTCTATCCACAGCTCCTTCTCCATATATTTTCAAGCATATGAGAGGCATCACAGAGACAAGAAACCTTCTTGTTTCTTGGTTTTCCTTTACAGATATTGTTATTTCAACCTGTTTGCTGGTGTGACCTTCTTGTTCTGTGCACTGTACAGGATCAGTGATTTCTGGATCCACTGTAACAGTGCCATAGCATTTCTCTACTAGCCTGAGAGTGCTCATCTCAAAACACTGCACTGAGAGTGAAAATCCATGTGTTTATTACCAAAATCCTGACTCCAAGGAACAGTAAACCCCTTTTCTGCTTTTGAGGTGTATCTTCCATCTCCTATGTAGAGTTCAATGCCTCTGTAGAGAAATGGGAAAAAAGTGATGGTATTAGTGAAAACTGAACCATTTAGGTAGTTGTGAGATCTGGAGTAGTTTATTCAAACATTTTGATATTAGTCTTTTTATTAATTGTTATATCACTTCATGATCTCCATCTGTACTGGAAAATGGCAATAACATTACCCATACCCATTCCCTTCTCTGATACAGTCTAAAAATTACCATTAATATTTATAGCATGAAATGATTCCTTGTGTCTTTGAAGAAGCCACGTCCAGATTTGTAGATAAAGAATATAAAAAGAATCTTAATCATGTTTCTCAGCATCACGTTGAGGGGACTCTTTGTTTTTCACATTTACCAATATCAGGTCCGCTTTATAAGGTGAACAGCCAACTTAATGAAGTAGGTGGATGTGCTGATCTTCTTGAGCCCACTCTAGTGCTAAGAATACGTTACCCATTACAGAGGTGTTCAGAGAACTCAGTATCGAAAACACCCCTGCTCACATGGTTCCGTGCTCCAGATTTAGCCAATTTGTTGCACAGTTGCAGGTTGTCTCTGCAGTGAAATTTGGAGTAAACACGTCAGGGCAGAATCTGAGCAATGTTGAAGAAACATTGACTAATGTAGGTTGGAAGGGATCTGTGAACTTGTGGTTCTAGCCTCTTGCCCCTCCTTGGAGCAGGGCTATCTGAATGTTTGTCTAAGTTTCTAGATCAATGGCTAAAGCCTAATTCTATCCAGATGAAATCTGCAAGAGGAAAGACAGTATGTCTAGGCAATTCAGAAATACAAAGCCATTACAAAAGAGAAAATGGCAGAAAATAACATTAGTGACCAAGTGCAAAGCTAATCATGCAGAAGTGGATACCTGAATTTAGCTAATGATTTTAAAGTACTTTACAGCCTAATAACTTTGATGATTCCAGTGAGGATTTCCTGTGAAAAGCAGACTCAGTTCTGCAGTCATTCCATTAGTTAAGCTATCTTTGTTCTTGTGAAGAATGTTATTTACATTTCTGTCGGCTTATTCAGGGAGAGAAGAGGGTCTATATGGAAATAGAAAGACTGTATGAAATGAGGTAATATAAATATTTGGAAGAGGATTGTCTTATATTAAGGTGCCAAAAAGCTTGCTTTTAACTTTGCCAGATATGCAGTTGTGAAAAATTCTGCTTTTAGGCCTAGCTGTTTTAATATATGACCACTATCCACGGTAGTTTGGGTTTTTTTGCAGGGGGGAGAAGGAGGGGAACATTTCTCAGTGTAAAAATAGAAAAAAGTGTACTATTTAATTCTATATTTTATTTCTAAACTGGCTGATTTAGGGAAATGATATATAAATACTTTTATCAAGGGACAAATATTAGTTTGTTTGAACAATAGAAGAAGGAATAAGAATTTCTATGGAGATGATTAAGAAATCACAAAGATTAAAAAAAATACAAAGCCAAACCCCAACCTGTTAGAGTGTGAAAGAGCTGAACAGGGAATGCAAAATATCTGCATATAGGGTTCAGGAAATAAGTTTTCCCAAAGGCATTAGAAAAATACCTATCAACTATAGTTTAGGTTATCTGGTGGAATGCTCTTCTGCTGCTTCCTGCTGCCTACACTACTCTCTGCTTAAGACTCTGGAATACGTCGTCTCAGCTTTCCATGATTGATGTCACCCGACTGCACCATTCATTCCAATGGGTCAAGCTTTGTAGCTCCAAAATATGTAGCAGCAATCAAAAGAAACTGAACTCAAACCTACGCAGCGAGTTTCTGCTTGGTAGCCCCATACAGCTGGCTCTGTTCAGGGTAGATCAGCATTATAGCAGTGGAGCCAGCCAGAATTGCTGTCATGCAAGAGAGAATGTGGCCCCTTAATTTTTTTCCCTGAAGTTTGGGTTTTTCTCAAAACCTTGTCCCCCACAACCTTGGGGCGTAATTGTTTCAAGAATATGTTATTTCCATTGAGTACCGACAGTCTCGACAATCCTGACATTGATAGGCAGTGAATCAATACGTATATAGAATCATGAAACAAAACTAGTTCTGCAGATCCATGAAGTGCAGTATGTGGTTTTTCATTCTGGATGTAATAACTGCAATTTGAAATACACCCACACAAGCACTGATTGCATGCTTTAAGAAATTAATGATAAAGAATTTAATTAAGAAAGAAGAAACTGCATCACTCCATTTTAAAAAGAATAATTCACCTGAGATGTTTTTTTCATTTTTGGGCTATAACAACAATAACCAACTTTAGCTGAGGACATTTCCTGGGGCTTAATGGCCCATGGCTGTGCTTCTTCAGGTGATCATCATCTCCCAGCAGTCATTAATCCCCTACAAATGCCCTGCACCTCAGTCATTAAATGTGCTTAAACTTCCTTCATCTGAAAATGAAATACTTCTATATTTAATGCATCTTCCAGAAATAGAATGGATATTTCTGAGGTGAGGAATGAAAGGAGTTTAGTAATGTGTCAGAGAAGTACTAATTCTGACAAGTGGATAAGATCTGTTTTCCGTTCTTCTGCATCATTTTATGTAAGTCACGTTTCACGCTCACACCAATTACATAACCAACAACTCAGAAACACAGATAGTTATTTGTAGTTGTTTTTCTTCTATGGGGCATTTCAGCATAGAAATAAAGCTTTCACAAAACACAGAGAGTACTTGCCTACAGCACAGCTGAAAAACTCTTTCCATTCCATAGTACTAAAAAAACCTATGCAGTTTTACAAGGTATATGCGATAATGCAAGGGGGAAAAAAAACCCAAAACCAAAAAAAGTTACGTGTTTTAGACTGGAGGTTCTTAAAATCTTGTACATAAGTCTTTTCATTAAATATTTGTGAGTCTTCCTTACAAATGGCACCACAAATGCAGCACCAATACTTTCATCAGAAGTTTTAAACACAGTAGATGTCCTACCCTGGCTCAAGTAGAATTAAAGATTTCAAAGAACATAGTTGAAGGGAAATTACATTGATAGAGATTGAATGGAGACTGTTTGGGTTTTTATTTGATTATAATTTTATTTACCGATACATAATATGTAAGGCTACTAAGTATGTAATGTATAAATTATGTGAAGCCTGTACCTGTCCCAAGCAGGCTGTGAGAGGAATCAGACCTGATTCCACCACATTTCCTTCAATGAGTGCAAAATTTGTACCTTTTAGGTATTATTGTCATTTATTATTTAAGTTGGACTTTCAGCTCTCATGTACTCAGTAAGTGACTGTGTAGATCAGGAGAGCAGTAGATTTTTGGGCCATGCATTGTTAAATGTTGAATGATAAATGATGTTAATGTTAAAATTGCAGTTCACCTAGTCAGTGTCTTTTGATTGCAGATTAACCTTGAAAAAAAGAATTATTATAACCTGACCCCAAAATTCCTTTTCTTTTCTATTTTTTCTGTGCCTTCAAACAAACAAAAAATAACCCAAACAAAATGTCATTTACTATAAATTGAATGTTTAGTTTAACTCACAGTAAAACCTTTCACCTCAGTAATCCATAACAACTGCCTTGATGATGCCATTTTCTAAGTTAGAGAATTTTTTCTACGGCAAAAACAAGTTTCTTTCAAAAAATTTAAAATACAAAATTTCGCATACACAGATGTACATAGACTTTTATCATGTTCTTTTTCTTGGCTTTTTTTTTTTTTTTGGATAAAGCTATTACCTTAATGTGACTTTACCCTGCAAGCATTCCTACTCATCTGAAAGCAGTTTTCAGCAAATAAACTAATTTAAAAAATAGATCTCTCATTAAAATCACTGACAAAAAAAAATGCATAGAGCCAAGAAAAAGATAAAGAATATTACATCCTTAAGTTGTTCCCAGTCTAGTTTATATCTCACAATAAATAAACTGGGCTGGGGAATAAGTACTGACCTATCGTACTGCAGCTAGAACGCTTCTTTTGCCATAGATTCTATTTGAGGGAACTTTGAGTATTTGAGCCCTATCCTGCAACTTGCGATGTCAGTGTTCTTCAGACCATTTGCCGAAAAGAAAAACCAAAAAACCAGTTAATGTATTTGAGCCTACTTTCTGTCACAGCTGTTGTTGTTATTGTCCTGCATTATTCATGTGGCTCTGAGTACTCCAAATCCATACTCAATTGCAAAGGAAGAAAGATCATGCAGACTGGTACCATTCAGAAAGAACAAATTCAATCAGGAATGTACCCAATAAAGAGTAATTGGACAAAGAAAGCATACCTTCCTAAAATGAATTTATCAGTGTATCTACAGTTCTCATATAATTTTTCTACTTGAGAGCTCTCTCTTTTCACACTTTCATTATATTTACAGACAGGTATAGTTTAAAAAAATCTTATATAATGTTTCTTATTTTAAATTCTGTGTTGTAGGTGGTGTTTTCCCTCTCTGCTGCTTTCTGGGGAATCCAAATAATGAAGCAGATGACTTCATCCAAAGATAAACATCACTGAACAGGAGATCTAACATCACTTTAAATACGGGAAAAGCACTTTGGAATAACCTTCTAAGTTTCTTGGAATTAATCAACCATGATTCTTACTAAATCACAATCATTTAATTTATGATAGGAGTGGTGTGTGATTTCATATGAAGGTTTGAAAGATTTGCTAGGACATGCATTCATTTTTATTTGATTTTTTAAAAAATATTTAATTTCCCTCCAGTTTAAGCAAACTGTTTGTTCACAATATATGTTTTTACATTTAAAGGATGATGAAGTATCAGAAACAATGTAAAACTAATTGCATTTTGCAGTGATTTTTTTAGTATTCATATGTGAAAAGTATTTTTCACAAGGAATAATTAAAATCATATTTGTTGTAACCTGGTGTAAAGTGACCGACTGTCTTCCTACTGAGGCTAAATGTAAACATATGTGAACATCAGTTTTTCCATGATGACTGAATTACACTAGAATCGCAATGTCATGCCCAATTCAGTGTTCATAACATACAGCTACATGAGGATGAGTAGTTGAAGCAAGAAAATGATTAAAAACAGCATGATAAAATAACTTGAACTAGTATGACTGGAAACATCTTCAATAAAATTGGCTGATGTATAAGTTGTATAATGCAGACTTGCAGTTTAGACTGAATTATTTGAGTACACCTGCGTCAACTTCAGTTGCTAATCAAGCCAGAAGTTGCACATGGGTATCGCTTTGAGTAATGTTACTCACGTGACAAAATATTTGCAAGGCTGGGCCCTTAATTTCTGGTAATTTCCTGCCGGAGTGATCTCAGGGGAGAGGCAGGTCTTGTCTTTCAGGAGCTGTTGGAAAGATGGTTTGTACTAAGATAGGAAAATTAAATACAAATGGTAAAGGGAGTCTCCAAACAGCAGGACTGGCAAAAATACTGGAGCTAGGTTGTTTTTCTTTCCTCACGCTCTTCCAACTTTTTATTTGGCTCCAAGAATTTTAGAATTGCTTAAAGTCAAGTAGCTAAAAAATGTAGGCTCTCTTGCATGCTTCAAAGCAGTAATAACTGTATTAAAAAAATGAATTTAAGTTTGGGTTGGGTTTTTTCCCCCCATTCCCATGTTATATAAATAAAATTGATCCAATGTCTAGAGATAGATAATCTTATTTTTGTACAAATGTTTATTTTAAAACCTGAGTTTTAAGTTACTTCATTTGTGTATCAAATACCTAGTGCCAATCACTTCAGTTTATGCTCAAAGACGTTGAAATATTTGACTGAAAAAGCAGATGTTGTGTTTGATTAGAGGTACCTGGGATGCAAATTAAGGATAATACCTTGCTAAACTGAAGGCGTGTTTAAATAGAGACTTATGTGTAGATCTCACATTACATGAGAAGATGAAAAAAAATGGCCCATGAAAAACCTAGAAGAAAACAGGTTTTAAATACTTATTGAGAAGTTTATTCATAACAAGGTAGGCTTCCATTTTTTTTTAAGAAATACATACATGCTTTTATTTTAAGAAAAAAATATTATTTTTAATAAATTAATACATAAATAAATATACCTCTGACTTCAAGAGTGGGAATATAATCTCTTAACCAATGCACTGGTACAAGACCCAGGAGCTTTCTTTGGTACTTACAGTTTTGACCTAAACTTACCATGTGTTTGATCGTATTCTGTGGTTTGAACAGTTGTATGGGATCAAGTGAAATCAGGTGAATTATGCAAGGATGTCCATGAACAAAGTATTGATGCAGAACAAATCCTGTGTGATCAACATAATGGCTTTCTATGATGGGGTAACCACAGCAGTGGACATGGGAAAAGCAATGGATGTGATCTATCTGGACTTCTGTAAAGCCTTTGACAAAGTCCCCCACAACATCCGTCTCTGTAAATTGGAGAGATTAGATTTCATGGGTGGACTGTTTGGTGGATAAGGAGTTGGTTGGATGGTCACATTCAGAGAGTAGTGGTCAACAGCTCAATGTCCAGATGGAAATCTGTGACAAGTAGTATCCCTCAGGGGTCCATACTGGGACTGCTGTTTAATATCTTCATCAATGATATAGACAGGGAGATCGAGTGCACCCCTAGCAACTCTGTAAATGCCACTAAGCTGAGTGGTGCAGTTGTCACACCAGAAGGATGGGATGTCATCCATAGGGACCGGGACAGGCTGGACAAGTGGGCCTGTATGAACCTCATGAAGTCCAACAAAACCAAGTGCAAGGTCCTATACCTGGGTCAAGGCAGTTTCAATACTGGCTGAGAGATGATGTGATTGAGAGCAGCCCTGCAGAGAAGGGCTTTGGGGTGCGGACTGATGAGAAGCTCAACATGAGTTGGCAACGTGCGCTCACAGCCCAGAAGGCCAAACGTATCCTTAGCTGCATCAAAATAAGCGTGGCCAGCAGGTCAAGGGAGGTGATTCTCCCCCTCTACTCCCATGAGACCCCACCTGGAGTATTTTGTCCACTTCTGGAATCCCCAACATAAGAAGCATATGGAACTGTTGGAATGAGTCCAGAGGAGGCCATGGAGATGATCAGAGGAATGAAGCACCTTTGCTGTGAGGACAAGCTGAGAGAGTTGGGGTTGTTTAGCCTGGAGGAAAGAAAGCTCCGCAGAGACCTTGTAGCGACCTTCCAGTACCTGAAGGGGCTACAGGAAAGGTGGGGAAGGACTTTTTACAAGTCCTTCCTGTTGGGATAAGATGAAGAGGAACGGTTATAAATTGGAATGGGGAAGATTTAGATTAGACATTAGGAAGAACTTCTTCACTATGAGGGTGGGGAGGCCCTGGCCCAGGTTGCCCAGGGAGGCTGTTGCTGCCCCATCCCTGGAGGGGTTCAAGCCCAGGTTGGATGGGCCCTGGGCAGCCTGGTCTGGTGGGAGTTGTTCTTGCCCAGGGCAGGGTGTTTGGAGCTAGATAATTTTAAAGTTCCTTCAAACCCAAACCATTCTACGATTCTATTTTAGAAATTCCTTTTTACAGACAAATTTCTGTAAGCTTTCAGGATTTTATGCTGTGCAATTAGACAAGACTAAGGTGAGTGGCACAGAAGGTAAGAGTCGTTCAGATTTTTCTATTTGCTCTCTAACTTGTGATAAAAATAGCTACGGCTTAGCGATGCAGTTCATCAAGCAGAGCAATAACAGCCAGAGAATACCATATCTTGCAATATTATGCAAACTGTGTTTCCTATAGTTGAAGTTTTTCTTAAACTTCTGGCTCTTAGAATTTATGGGGTTTTTTATTTGCTTTCTTTAACAAATATTTCTGGCTGGTGAAAACAAGAGCTATACAAGGTTCAAAAACTAAGAAGCAAACAAGAAGATTTTGATAGGTAATATTTTAAAATATTATCCCTTTTAAACCACCCTAGTGATTACACGAGGCTTGACTCGTGATTTTTAAACTCTCAGCTTTGCTAATGCCGAATGGGAAACAACTATTCTTGGTCTGTCCTTTTTCCATAAAACCTCTGGTCCCAGCATAGGCATATACAATGGCAATAAGGCAAAGTTTTGCTGAATTTCCTGGTTCCCTGCTGGTGTTTGACAGGTTCAGTTAGGAATTAAAAAAAGTATGCCACGGAGCTGGCTCTCCGAGAGCCGACTACCCTTGGTAGCTCTTCAGCTCACAGAAAGTCATGTTACCCATCACTCCCAGCAGTTCTGGTCAAAGCAAACAAGAGATGTGCTGTGGAATTTGGGGTTTTCTCTTTCTACAGAGGAAACAATTGCAAAAATACCGAGTTTGAAACTCAGATAGAAACCGCAAGATAAAGCAAAAATAAGAAGTCCCACATAGTGGAGAAGCACTTCCATATTAATACCAGGGCCAATGGAAAACTTGGCTCAGTCATTTGTCATTTTTGCCCCACCTATGGAAAACAGCAAAAAAATGTGGAAACATTGAGTAAGAATGAACTGCTGAGTGTCCTTGTGTTTATGGTTTGGCAAAGAAGAGTGATACAAAGTAAATCGTCTCTCCCCCCACCCCTTGCTATATTTTTAATACTTCCTCCTTTATAATTTCTTCCCATCTCTCTCTCTCATGTTTATCTGCAAAAAAAATCCTCTCCTGTCTTGCTTTAATTTTGTTTTGTGTGGAGGCGTATAGTGAAGTATTTCATATTCACAAATATTTTAATTCAATCAGTGAGAGCCAAATAGAGTTACATAAAGGTGTCTCTACTGTTCCTGTCAGTCAATATGCTCTTATAGTATTCAAAACACACAATACACTGCTCATACATTGTTAATGTTATATTTATTTATTTATTCCATATATATCTGCCTAGTGCTATCTAACGATTCACTTTCTGTTTCCATTCTAGTAACACAGCACTGTTGTTTTCCCCGTTTCTACTCTGTCTCTTGTTTCTTTGCTGTTATTTCCTTTTAGTTGCTCGCTGTCCCTTCAGTGCCGTGCGTAAGCTGTCACTGCCTATCTGCCTCAGGATGTACTACTACAGTTTTTATGCTCTATTTTCTAACCTGCTTATTTTAGTGTGGTAGAGGCAGACAGCCCACTGGTATTACTGTTTGATTAAATCAATAAAGAGAATCATGAAACATTTAAAACACTATGGAATTTGAAGTGTTTCTGATACTTACATTTTTCCACAAACCTTGAGTATGAGTACTTATCAGCACATAAATTGCAGTTATAGAAATATTTGCCAGGAAAGAAAAATATTGTAAGACAATTGAGCTGCAATTTTTAGATCAAAGAATATCCTATTAACTTACTGAATGTGATCATTTCTTTACCTGGTGCCTCTCTGCACTGAGGTCATGAGCCTGTTATTTGAAGATAATATCGTTACTCCTTTGCTTCAAGTAGCAGCATCTGTGATTTCAGTTCTAACAGCCCTTTACCTTCTCTCCACTCATGACTCACAGATGACCTTTAATCATTCTGAAGGCACAGATTTTATTTTTGCTCTTCTTTTAATCACAGTGCAAAAAAAAATGGTTTGACGAAAGATAAGGTGTTAGACACTGCAGCAGTGCAGGTATGTTATAACAAATTTATTTTTCGAAAGCCTCAGGTACTCCCAGTTTCCTCTCCATCACCACAAACTGGATTTCACAGAGGAAAGTCTGGTGATGAGGGTTCAGTGGAAGAAACGAAAGGGATGTTTCAGAGATACTGGCAGTGAAATTTGTCATTGAAGGTCAGATCACCATTGGTTTTATTTTACATATAACTTATTTTCACTGGAGTGCAGTGATAAGAGAGGAGTAATTGTATTCATAGCTTCGTGGCCAAAATAAGATATATATGTACTATATGTGTAAATGAAGAACAGTGAACAATAGTTTGTGCTACAGAAGTAGAAGTATTGCTCGGTATCTTTTTTCCTAGGATTTCTCCTCGCAAGATAGCCCTGTGGTAGTTTTGGAATTTAATTAGCATAGTCCTGGGTGTTACAGGATCATGGAATCTTGCTCTACACTACTAATGGCTTCATCTTTGCACCCCTTTGCAGAAGCCTGTAATATTTTTCCTGAGGAATCAACCAGCTCTTATGAGGCTACATGAAAAATAACTGATCTTTGAGTGCAGCTGAGAGGCATCTGAACATTGGCAGAGATGCATGTTATGCCTAAGCAAGGTGAGATGATCGGTGTCCCTTCCCCAGCATTTCCAGGCAGGTATGTAGAGTTGGACTTGAGCAGGTAAGCCTACCCAGGTATAGAAGTGAATAGCATGAAGTCCCTCTCATTCAAACCAGAAAGTTAATAAGAACAGATATGCAAGGGAATGCGGTCCACAAACTGTGTCTGTTGCCTGCTTGTGCAGGGTGGTGGTTGTTATTATTATTCCTTCAGGTTTCTCCTGTTCAGGAAGTTCTCAATCACACTGTGGCTTGAGTAAGTGCAAAGCACGAGTCTTCTAATCCAGCAGGAATTTTTCTTCCGATACTTTAATGAAGAAGATGAAATTGTATACTGGTGAATTCAAGCATTTAACAAGTATTTACAACACATGTGTTTATGGTCCTGTCAGATTCTATTGCATTTATATGCAAGATAATGGAAAGAGGCAAGATGTAGCACTGGCCATTGAAGCTGGTATAAATACATCCACCAAAGTCTATAATTTAGTACATTTTCTACTGTAATTTTCCCATTTAACAGGAGAAGTGTACAGCATTGTGTACAATGCTTGCGAATCACCAGCAGAAACCACTCCAGGTTAGTGGTTGCAGAGCTATAGTATTTTTAAAAAAAAACCTATTTCTTTTGAAATTACAAAATGAACAAAGGTTCAGATGATGTTTCCTCCAGATAGTATTTCATTAAATATATAGTTGTAGGTAGCGTAACACAGAGCAGCAGCTATGAAGTTAATTTTTATCAGCATGTTGAAGAAATCATCAGAGAAGTCTGGTAGTTTTATTTTAGTGGGATACAGCTGTAATGACCAATATTACTGTGAATTAGTTAGGAAATATTAATCTCTGTATTATTAATATTAGTGAAAATAATTCAACATTTCAAGTTCAGTTGCACAGTTTGAGCTCAGTCAAATTTGCCAAAAATGTGCACTGGGATGTTTTTGTTTTTTCTGGAAGATTTTATGGAACTTATGGAAAATGTAGTCATGTAGTCTAAATATATTCTGTGGAAAATACTCAACTGTAAGGCCCATTTTTCCGGTTAAGGAGATCTCAGAGCAATAGAATTAATAGCGCATGAGTCCTTGAGCATATCTGGTGAGAAGATACACATTTGGTTTATAAGATGTGGAGATTTATGTCTGAATTCTCACGGCATACGATATGTAGATATATTTTTATGTTTTCCAGAAGACACGGAGAAATACGTTTCTCAGGCACTCTCCAGTATTTCTGAATAACTGCAGTTATAATCTCCAAGTTTTTACTGACTATATATGTAGTAGACACTAAGGTTAAAAAGGTGCAAAATAATACTACTACATGGCTTGGTTTTTACACAATATACCTCTGATGGATAGCTTCTGATTAGGGAGAAGTGAAAGTATCTGATGGACCCTGTGTCTAATTACCCATGTAAGATTATTTAAGAGTCCAGGAGACTTACACTGCACAGATTCAGTTTGCTTTTTGGCTGCCAGTTTTACAAAAATCTCTGGTGGCAGACACCTAAGTAAACTGTTTAGGCACTATGTGTGGGGACCTGGGGTCTACTTTTCTTTAATGAGCTAATTTGATGATGGAGAGAGTCTCATAGATAAGGTTCCTGCTGTCAGTAGCACATGAGAGAAGAAGAATAATCTCTCCTTTAACTAGAAACAGCAGGTACAAAGCAAATGTAAAGGCCCATTGCTGTCTTCCCTAAGAGCTAGTTCAAGAATATATGTGCTCGTGTCGTGTGATTTCTGGTGGGAAGAAACCCTGTGACCTGCATTGTGTGGACATAGTTAGTGGTCTTCAGCATGCCACTGATGCTTGTATATCTAGGAGGGTCCATTCATCTCAAAGTAAAGCCAGTCTTAAAAAATATATATATTTTTAGGTAGATGAGAAAAAAGTAGGATCTTGGTTCTATTCCCACTTGGTTTTACTAAGAAGAGCCTGATCCTTGGCTAACATGAACTGGGTAGCTCTGCTGACCTTTGTGTTTGGTTGTTTGTTCTTTTTGGCTTATTGAATTGCCTCACATCCTAAGCTCATTAAACTGTGGCCCAGCCAAATTCCCTGTAAGAAATGGTTTCAAAGGTAAGTGCAGTAACATATTGTATGTTCTGTAGCTTAGGGCAGAGGTTTATTACAGAGACATTTGCATTAAAATACGAAGGACACTAGGAGCCATGGACTTGTCATTAGCAGAACCATCCAAGTGTCTGGGTCTTTGAATTAATGCATGGGACCAGGACTTTAGACAGAACCAGACCATTTCCTACAGGCTCCAGGCTGGATGGGTCATTTGCTATAAATTATTCAATTACTTTTGTCTCTTTAGTCCATAATTTAGTTGCTTATAAATAGACTAGCTACCTTTTAGACATATATGTTACTCAAAATAATTCCAGACTGGAACAGGGTTCATAAGCAGATCCCAGGGAGGCATGAACAGGGCCTGTTTGCATTGGATGCTGACATCTTGTGGTGCAATTTAGTTTGGGGATGCAGTGTTTGCAAAAATCGCACCAGTGACAATGCTCTACTACTTAATCAAAATTATTTAACATATGGGCTTACAGTGGCTTATATAAAAGTCACTAGGTTTTCTAAAGATTGAAGGCCTTCCATTCCCCAGTGTGTTCCCAAGAATTAGGCTATACAAATTGTATTTTATTTTTTAAAGTAGCTTGTTTTCCAAGGCAATAGGACTGGTAGAGTCATCTCAATATAATGTAGTAGAGCTGACACAGTAGCTTCGTAGGGTTTCTCTGTTCCAAGCAGCATAGAGAGATTCAGAACCATGAATTATTCTGATGTTCACGTGGGAAATATGCCTTTCTTCCAGAGATTCAGTGGTTTGACTAAAATTAAAAATTATCTACTTGGTCAGTACAAAAGTTGAAGGATTTCTGCAGCATGGGCAAAAAGCTCTGAAACGCTTTTACTCAGAAGCTTTACTTATCCATTTCAAGCAGCGTTGTCTTGTTTTGACAGGTCATTCCAAAAGCAGTAGTAAGCTTCATAGCAGACTTAGTCCAGACAAAATACAAAACAGCAGGGAAAATGAGCATTTCTGAAACACAGTGCAGTAATGCGGAGAGTGGACTGAAGAGGAGACAGGCAATTTTTTTGTAGCTGAATCAGGAAAGAGCAAAACACTAAGAGGAAAGTACTTATTAGCCCTGATGATCAGTAGAGTCAGTCTTACTTCCATATTCAGTGAAACTATTAGATATCTTTGGTTTAATAGTAAGGGCTTAAATAAAAAATAAAAAAGATGCGCACTATTTGGCTGGCAGCAGCTCACTTCAATGTCTAGCTTAATGAATTGTGCTGTCATGCTGGGATTTGAAGCAGTTCAGTGAGTGAGGCTTCCCTGCTGCCTTTCTCTTTGCATTACACAACCAACTCTCTTTTATATTTTGATAGTGACATCTATTGGAGCTTTGAAGAAAAATCTTTTGAGGAAAAGAATCCAAATGTGTATTAGTAAAGGAAAAAGATTTGACAACTAAAAGTTTCAGTTAAAATAAAAGTAGATACAAACCTGTCATGAAAACATATACGAGAATGAAGATACAATTTAAACAAAAAAAGAAAAAAAAAGGAAAAAAGAAAAATGTCCAGAGTTCAAATTCTATTCAAGAAAACAGTTATGCCTTAATCTCTTTTGATAATGAGTGAGCTTGGAAACTTATCCTGATGTCTGAAGTTTGTTTAGAAGAAATTCATTAAGCAAAGCTTCAACTTCAAAGTGAAACAAATACAGGATCTTATTGGATCCCCTACAGGTACAGGTGAGGCTTCAACAAATATGGACAAGACCAAATCTAACAAGGTGGGTACAGCATCATCTAACCAGTCAGCCAAGGCTTGGCAAGCCTGTGTCATAGGGAAGTGAAGTCGGTGTGTCCAAGTCACACAACCATCCAGATTATTTAGAATGACATTAGCTTTGGCTTTTCCAAGGAGGTTATCTTCACACCTCTGTATTATATTGTGAATATGGCTTGTGTCTAGTTAGAGCTTATGGTAAGGGACCTAAACTTGTCCAGAGATGAAAGACTGATAATGACTAAGTGTTGCCAATGGATTTACGTTAGAATAAATTAGCTAATGTATTTACATTTTGATGAGAACATCGTAGCATTCAGTTCCTGGTGTCAGCAGCAGGCAGTATTGAGTAAATACCTCAGAAAATATCCAGGAGAAATCAGGAGGTTCAAAATGTGCAAAGAGAGTGTGCTGCGACAGTCCCCAGGACAGCACTTTTCCCTTCTGTTCCTCGTTCTCCTGAGGACTCCTAGAGTCCCTTCGTGCACACCAAAGAAACAGGCATTATTTCCCTCAGCCCATGTCTCTCCATAACATCTGGTTCATGATGTTAAGAAGTGCAAATTTCATGTTTATTTGCCCAGTGTTGTGACTGTGAGGCCCTTTTCCTTTCCTCGATATTTCAAAAGATGAAAGAAGCAGGAGGTTTCTTTGTTGCCCCAGATTAGAGATTTTGGCAAATTTTGATAAAGCCTAAAATATCTTGACTGTTTCCTGAGCTGCATGTTTTGCAAATCTCTATGTATAAAACTCTTCATATACCATATAAAATAATTGATAATGTCTTCGGTTATTGTTCATATATAAACAATATATCCATTTCCCTTCTGCTGGGTGAGAAATGTTCAATTTTTACAGCCAATGTTATGTTCTTCATTCTTATTCAACTTTTACAGAGCCTGAGGGAGAAATAAAATGTTAATGATGTTGTAAAGACACTTTTTATAATGAAAATATATCCAAATTCATCTCACCTTTCATTTATTTAATAGGAATTGTATTATATTATTTGGTGCTTTAAGAGTGTCTGTAAAGGATAAAATGGGAAGGAGTCGAGTAGTTTAGTCAGTGCAAACATTGCTACATAAGAATAATCCTGTTTGGCACCGTGTATCCATTTGGCCTCTATGAGCAGTTTCAGTGACATCAGTTCAAGCAAGCAAACACTACAGAATCCCTTTTCTCCATCTAACTGTACTTTCAAGATCATTGATTGCTCAAATAAACATACAGAGAGAATGCTAGAAGCAGCAAATTAAAGCTTCTTTCCCTAAGCTTGAAAACAGATATTAAAGGAGAGATATATTTAATTGAAATTAATTAAACTCTCTAAATCTGTGCTGGTTGCTTAGTAAATAAAATGGCAAGGAACAGAGCGTGGTGACATCACAAAGGTCTTTTATATAGGTACCTGATGCTGTTATGGCTGGGAACTTCTAATATGACTGACCGTCCTCAAGCAGACACTGAAAAGGTTTTTAGGTCTCTCTGTATTGCTTTTCTATCATACAGTTGGGTGCATTAAGCTCAGAAATGCTCCAGCCTGTATTTGCACAATGCTGTGCTGATAATCTTGGAACATCGTGTCCCGAGAGCACGGGGCCTGTGCCCAAGCCCGTCCTGTCTTATTAAAATCCACTTTCATCTGAGCTCTGACAAACTGCCACTTTGTGCAGAGCCACCTGGCTGCTGGCTGCATCGCTCTCCCCAGCATCCAGGCTGCGGGGATAGCATGTTGGTTCAGGCTTATCAACAGATTCATGTTGATGCAAAGCGGTAGAAAGGCATCGCATTGAAGCAATGATCCCTCCCAGTGACACCGAGAGAGGTCGTACAACCAGAGCTGCAAAGATGAAATAATTATTTGCAGAATGCAGGAGGAACATAAATACACAAGAAAAGTTCTAAGCCTAACTGGATGAACAGTGATGTTAAAAATATACTAGGAGTGCATCTAAAAGGAATGGAGAAAAGAACTCGTCAGAACAAAAACCCAACTTTCTCTAGGAAGTCAGACAGTAGTAAGGATAAATTGAGAGCTGTAAAATGGTGAGTTCAGAAATTGTAAAAAGAATGGAAAAATACATTCAAGAAGTATGTCTACAAATCCAAATGACTGCTTTGTTTCAGCTTTAAATTAAGAGGAAGGTGTAGAACATGAAACCAAAATGAGTACAGTCCATGAGAAGAAATAACTATTGGAAACAAAACTAAGTAAGCTTAATGACTTTAACTTTGCACAGTGATTACTCACTGTTCCAAAATAATGAAGGAATAAGGATGCTTTCATCACTGCAGAACAACAGATACTATACTTCTATTAGATAAAAGGAGAGAAATATTGAAGTAATTTGATGCTTATTAGTCTGACCTCAACAGAATTTGAAAGTATTTAGAAAATAATGAAAAATTGAAAATGTGCAAGTAAATAGGAAACACAATAAATTGTTGCATAGGTTAACCAAAGCAAGGTCATGCTAGACTAAATTGCTGCCATTTCTACATGGGGTAACAGATTATTTTTACAAAACTAGAATAATATGCCACCTATCAATACTTCAACAAATAATTTTATATGATGCTGCATAGGAAATTATTAGCAAAGATGAAGAGATTATGACAAATGCAGGAATTGTAAGACACGTATGGAAACAGCCAGAATGGATGACTAAACACACTCGGTGTTTTCAGGCTCAAGAAAAGCCTGCTGAAAGGGAATATGATTGTGCTCATTATAATCACAAGTAGAAAGGGCATCAGTAGGAGATGCTTATTCACTTTCTATAGGCAACATCAAATGAAGTTATAGGCTGCTAGGTTCAAAAGAATGTGGAGGACTATTTCACCTGCCACATAATTAAGCTGTCAATTTTACAGCAGTAGAAAGTTATAAACATGCAAAGTGTTTATGGAGTTCAAAAATACTTATATAGATTTATGGAATAAAGAAGAAAAAATCTATCATGGGCTATTCAACCCAAGAAACATGTAGTTGCCCTAAGCATCTAGGTAGAGGGAAATTTTGGTCTCAACCAGTTCACTTGTTCTGATTTTCCACAAAAAAAAAAACCAAAAAACCCCACAACTGGGAGTTAATATTAGAACTCTTTAAGACTCAGTCTCGGGGCTGTTATTATTTAATTTTTCTCTAATTACTTTGGCACAGAATACTTGAGTGCAGAATTGAAAATTAACTGATAAAGCTGAAAGGTCTTGCCATTTGCCAGCAAGTATTCAGAACACAAATGGATGGCACACCAGAACCTGTGAGAATAGAAAAGCAGTTTGCATGTAACTTTTAAGTCCTCAGGGAGTAAACATCAGAAAAGAGGAGTTGGCAAACTAATTGGCAAAGAATAATTAAAGTAAAATTGACAAATTAATCATCAATAAATTTTAAATAAAAATTTGAAAGGAGCTGTTCTGGAATTGCTTGCTAATATGACTGGTTGCCTGTACTATCACTGTTCCTCAACCTTCCTGTCCTAAACATGCTTTTTTACGTTATAACACGAGAGTAAGAAATGAAATAGGTACTTCCTTTCTTATCGTCTCTTGCAAACAGAAAAGCAGAAGTATTCAGCTGAATAAAAATTTACTGAGACTGGGTGTCATTAAGTGCAGAAACCTTGAAGGACTTATTGCATATTGGAAGGCAACCAAAGTAAGAGACCACAGTGAACTTTTAGTCCAATTGTCTGGGGTGGCTGGGGTGGGGGAAGCGCTAGTGGAGATATTAAAGACAAAAGTAGTGGGAAATTAAGATATCAGATTTTGGGTCTCTTCCAACTTCTAGAGTACTTGCTATTAAGAAGTAACTATTTGCATATATTTATTATTGTATCTGAGGATTTACACAGATTTACATAGGAAATAGTGTTACTAAAATAGACTAGTTGCTTGTATGTATTTATATACAAGCTTAGACCTTGATATTTAACAACAAATGTGATCCAGGTAAGCTCTTTCGCAGATGTAATTTGGTGCTTGCAGCAGTGAGATATTACTGATGTATGATAGATACACTCATGTTTACTTTATGCAAGTGATTCTGTCATCCTGACACCCAGCACACTCTTCATTCACAGCGGGTTTATTCTCCGGTAAGTTTATATTTAAATGAAGCTTTATGTCAGTTGCTCAGAATATGTGATCTTGTTTGTGTGGTGATATGCCTCCAGATACAGCTTACCTACATATACATATATATACATCTCCTCTTATTTGACTGATACTGGTACACTTACTGTAATGCATTCTTTTCACAAAGATATCAAACTGTGTTTTCTAAACTGAAATCAGAGAGCTTGCTTACTGGTGTGAGTCTCTGTTTCTTTTTTCTTCTTCTTTTTTATTTTTTTGTTTGTTTCTTTCCTGCAATGTAGGCTAGAAGAATAATTTGGTTTTCTGGGAATCTTAAATAGTACTTCATTATATCCTCTAACTGGTACTTCATTATATCCTCTAACTGGACCACTTTTTGTTGAAATATTTTAGAATAACATTATTTATAAGCATCAGGGTTCTTGTCATTTTTTTAGGAAGGACACCAAAAACAATGTTTCATTCAAAAAGCAACAGAAATTTATTTTAACTCTTATTAAGTGAGGCAAAGCTTTACTAGCATTTTCTTTCCCTCCTCTCTGTTTACATTGCTTCAAGATGTGCAAGTCCTTTGCAATTCATTCACTATTTCATGCTGTTAAGAAACTGAACACCCTATTCTCATTCTTCTCACTGCATTTTGTTTGATTTACTACTTTGATCTCTTAAGAGATGTTACTTGATGCTGCATCATCATGATGCTGTGCTGGGGCACAACAACCCTGTGCAGTGCTACAGACTAGGAGAAGTCTGGCTGGAAAGCTGCCTGGAGGAGAGGGACCTGGGGGTGTTGGTTGACAGGGACTGAACGTGAGCCAGCAGTGGCCCAGGTGGCCAAGAAGGCCAATGGCATCTTGGCTTGGATCAGAAACGGCGTGACCAGCAGGTCCAGGGAGGTTCTTCTCCCTCTGTACTCGGCACTGGTGAGACCGCTCCTCGAATACTGTGTTCGGTTCTGGGCCCCTCACCACAAGAAGGATGTTGAGGCTCTGGAGCGAGTCCAGAGAAGAGCAACGAAGCTGGTGAAGGGGCTGGAGAAGAAGAGGAGCAGCTGAGAGAGCTGGGGGTGTTTAGCCTGGAGAAGAAGAGGCTGAGGGGAGACCTCATTGCTCTCTACAACTCCCTGAGAGGAGGTTGTGGAGAGGAGGGAGCTGGCCTCTTCTCCCGAGTGACAGGGGACAGGACGAGATGGAATGGCCTCAAGCTCCACCAGGGGAGGTTCAGGCTGGACATTAGGAAAAAATTCTTCACAGAAAGGGTCATTGGGCACTGGAACAGGCTGCCCAGGGAGGTGGTTGAGCCACCTTCCCTGGAGGGGTTTAAGGCACGGGTGGACGAGGTGCTGAGGGACATGGTTTAGTGTTTGATAGGAATGGTTGGACTCGATGATCCGGTGGGTCTCTTCCAACCTGGTTATTCTATGATTCTATGATTAATCCATTGGTTTATTGCTGTTACAGTATTTCACAGCTCTCCTTTGTTGCTAAGCTCCTAGATAAATGAATCATATGACCTTGACAGTTTCTCCCTGTTAACATTGCTGCTGTTTTTCCTTGAAATTTTGTTCTTCGAGTTGTAACAAACATTAGGTCTAACTAAGGCTCTGCAGCTGAACATTTGTAGCTAATTGGACCTGTTAATAGGCTAAGTGAAGATACTTGGCTAAACCAAGAACACCTGGGAACCTGCTGCCCTCCATGTTAACAATTCCATTGGTTTGAGGGTAAATTGTGAAGGATTATTTCAGTCTTCCTCAGAACTTTCACTGGTTTAATGAAAAGATGTATTCTAATCTGGAGGTAGGTGTTTTGATGTGCTGTTACAGTAGTATTAATAGAGAACAACTTTGGCTTTCATAGTCTTTTAGTTATATAAGCAAAATTATTTTGGTGTCTCTAATGATGTTCTGTGGATTGGCTTCTTTTTTTATTTTTGTGAACTACAGCTGAAGACAATAGCCTTTAGCTTGCTTGAAAGCTTGTTTTGTTCTTGATTTTGTTGTTTCACTTTTTTCTTCTCTCCTCTACATCTCGCTGGCTTTCTTCTTGCTTTATTCTCAGACCTTTTTTCTTTTGCAACCATGAGAGAGGGTTGGAGGGCTGCTTTTAGAGGTTGGGGTTTTTGTTTGTTTACTGGAGGGGGTTACCTCCTCTTAGAAGCGTGTATTTATTTTTCTTGAGCATTATTCAGACAGTTGATAATATAACATTATTTTTTTCATGCCTGAGGAGTTACGTTTCTCAAAATTATCTGTGTAGCTTCAAAGTAGCCTCTAATCAGTCTTAAATTTGTAGAGAAAAAAATAGTAGGAAGTCACAGATAGTGGCAGTAGCAGCCCCAGTCATTCTTCTGAGTCTTGTTAATGACAGACTGGTGCAGAAGGCTGCAGGTCTCCTTTCTGGAGTGTGCTGGCAAATGCCTAGTCTTACTTTGTTAAATGACAGTGTTATTTTGTCTGTGCTCTTCTGTTATCCCTTTAGGTTGGGGGACGTGTCTTCTTATTATCATTTCAAACTATGAATGTGAATGACAGTGCAAGTAGACCTTGTGACACTCTCTCTCTCTCTTTGCATATTAATTAGCTTAGTATTACTTAAGTTTTGTGTGTCTCAGTATGTGTTCTGGGCACTATTTTTGCTTAAGTGTGTCACTTCTCATTACTTTAAATGAAAACTTATTTAATTTCCTATCTTCCCTCTGAGCACATATTGTTAATGTCAGGATTATTCTTACATTGCTCAGCGTCTTAAATACTCAACTTATTTTAGTATCATCTGCAAATTTAATGACCTGACTTATTACAGCTTTATCTAGACCGTTGAATAAAATATGAAAATCTGCTGGTATTAATCTACAGACCCTTGGGACTTTTCAGCAGCTGCCTTTCCGCTTCCCTTCCAATTCCCTGTTTTTCTGGGTACTGATCAGTATCTTTGTATTGCTGGTCCCTGAAGGCAGGTGACTGCATCAGATCTGGAATCTATTGCCTGTCCTACAAGGAAAAAAGGTGTTCCATTCCCCACCTCCTACCCCCCTCAAAAAAAAAAAAAAAACCAAACAAACCCCAAACCCATAACTAAAGATTAAGGATCAGAAATGGCCAGACAACAGGATACTGAACCTTTGGATATGAACACTAAGTCAGAAGTTCTTGACATTGGAGAAAAGTTTAAGGCCTATTTTTAGTACAGATTAACTCCATTCACAATGAAAGTTTCCTAATGATAACAATGATCTGTCATTTTTAATTTCCTATGAACCTTTTTTAAAAATCCAGCTATGGCAAGCCTCTTGGTTTATCAAGGCTAATAACATTTTTCTTTTTTTAAAAATAACCAGATTTCTTTAACATGATTTGATCCTTCCATATCAACAATGACTCATAATGATTAGATTGTGCTTATATAATTATATCCTTTAAAACAGTCTATAAAAGTAACATCTCTTTCTTAAAAAATCAGACTCTCGGGCATAAAACTCCTTGATTTTTCCCTGCAGATGAAAAACCAAAAATGCTAAAGGTGTCCTCACAACACTGAGCAAGAGACTGACAGCTCCAGCAGAGGTTTGAAGTTTGATAGTGAAGCAGATTTTCCATTATTTTTACTGGACTAGTTGGAGAATGGCACTTGTGGAATTAAGAACAGTAGAGCTAAGAGTCAGCTTGATTTGAGAGCGAGTGAACAAACTGAGAGAAGGAACTCTGTGAAGTATTTGTGTGTGAAGATTAGAGACCAGTGAATGTGGGCAAATGAAAGAAAGACACCAGTCCTTGAAGCTGGAGTCTGGGGAGCCCGGGCTGTGGCCTCCAGCTTGGTGAGGAGCGAGGGGGTGAAGTTAGGAAAGTTTGGGTGTTTACGTAAATAAAATCTATCATCATGTCAATAAAGAAGGAAGCTGAAAGTTTGAGTGCATTCTGTGAATAAATTAATGAATTGAATTGTGGGGGGTTTTTGTTTTTTGTGTTTTTTTCCTGTAATGTTCAGTACCTACATTCAGGGCTTGTAGAGTGCCTCTATTTTTAAGACAAATTTATAATAAATAAATATTGTAAAATATGACCGCTCTAAGTCCAGTTGAAAATCTGGCTACTAGGTGTGATAAAAAAACATTCTTCCCAAGACTTACAACAATAGTGCACAAAAAGATGGATAATTTTTTAAATTATCACGCACTCTTGTCTGGATGTGGTAGGGCCTTTGGCAATGGATTTGTTGTTTGTTTGGGGGAAGTCGGTACCATTCTTTTGCCTTTGAATTATACATGTCTGAGTTATCTTCTATTAAAAATAGTACAAATCTAGGGAGCTGCAGTTCTTGGCCAAGATGCTGAGGGAAAGAAGACAATGCAGAGGAGATTTGGCAGTACTATGTGAATAGCACAGGTAGTGCGAGTAGAAATTTGCTGCCATACTTATCCATTCCTGGAGGGGGAAAACCCAAAAAAACCAACAAAAATCAACCAGGAGGCATTAAATAGAGCCAGGTTCAAAACAAATCAAAGGAGATAGTTCTTCATTTACATAGATGACCCATAGAACCTCTTGTCAAAGAACAAAGTACGCTAAAAGCTTGTATTAGTCACTAGCAATGGATGTCTTGCCAATGAGCTTGTTAGTGACCAAAATAAAGGAGTCAAGTGCAGCTCAGAAGGGGCTTGAAATGAGGCACTGAAGGGATTGGAGGGTGATCAAAAGCTAAGTGCCCTCTTGTTTTTCTTCTTCGGCAATGCTTTTTTCCCCCCTCAGCTAGAGTAGATATTTTTGTGTTGTGTTGAGCTGCAAAAAGCCACAGGACACCTGATTTCTTTGCTACGCGGAGAACAGAGATCTAGTGAGTTTGTATTTTCATCTATTCCCTTTTCTTCTCTGACATGATCTGCAAGGTGTGCTATTAAGAACCTGCAGCAGAATATTTTATAGTGATGGTACTAGAAACTGCCAATATTAGATGATGTTTACTAGCTGTAGAGTCTTCTAAATTCTGCTGCAGTGAGGTTGGTAAGAGGAAACATTTTAAAAGGAGAAGGAACTTCAGCTGCATGTAATTAAAATGGTTGCAGCTGCTGTCCTGGTCTTCCCTGTGGGGCTTTCACAAATGCAGCTTGATAGAGGACATGTACTGTGCACCATGCAGGGGAAACACAGCTAATGCTGAGGATGGTGTTAGTAGTGGGATCCAGGTGTTTCTCAGCCTTGTTAGGGAGTCAGTAGCTGCAGCACTTGCGTGGCAGGTGCCTGGGGAACCCCCACTACACCACCCACATGCCACTTCTGTAATATCCTCCTTCTCACAGGGTGATGGCAGGGCAGGTGGAAAACTGAGTATTAAATCCCTGGGTTTTTCATATCTTGCAGCTTGGGAACTTACAGTTCTATCTGTATTTGTGCCTATCTGTGGGTGAACTCTAAGTAGAAGGTGTGGGAAAGAACAATTATACAAGGCTGAAAAGCTACTGTGCAATAGGTCTTAGTCATGTGCAGAACCTTTTGCCAGCTGCTGTGCTTTATTAACAGCACAGGCTCGGCATTCAGAGAGCGACTGCATCCAGAGCCTTTTTCAGAGACAAGCTGTTCATACTCTGCAGGACCACAGCACTTGATGAAGGAGACTGAGCAATCTTTATTGAGGCAGCAGTGTGACCTCATACCCTGCCGCTAACAGAGGCATAACAGCAATGGAAGATTAATTTTCTATTTCTTTCCCCAGAGTGTGAAAGTGTATCTCTTTTAAGTTCAGCCTCAAATCAAAGAATGAGGTGGAAAAATTCAGTTCTGCTTTCACCGTTCCCTATATATTAGGTTGAGAAACAGTTCTCTATCAAGCCAGAAGATAACAGTTACAATCAATCATGTATTTTTATGAACTTACCAACATCTTCAAGTCACAAAGGGGAAAAGAAAGTATGAGAATTCCTAAGAAGAGAGGAGAGAGAAGTTCTAAGGGTTCATTGCTTTATACATTCACACTTGGTATTAATAGCTCCTGGTTAGAAAATACAATATATTCTTTCATAATTCCCTTTTCCAGTCTTGGGACAGACCGTCAAGACATAACCATGAGATCTTGATGAGAGGACTATGTAGTAATTTTCTGGTACTTAATTTAACCTAGACTTATTTAGTAGACTGGTAGAATAGTTTTACCTAATGAAAACAACAAGAACAACATAGCACATCAAAACGCAGTCGTTCCAAACTATATCAGCAAAATTCAAGATGTTGGGTTCATAGTAGCAGATAGTGTGATCTGATCTTTAAGAATTGTAACAGTGACATAAATTACTGAGTTACCTACTGTAGTGCTCTAAGTTCAGTCCATGTTTGATGCTGTGGAAGCTGATAGCTTGTATTTGTCCTTTCAGAAACAATAATGCAATACTCCTGATTTGACTCACCCTTTTTTTGTGGGTTTAATTATTATTATCATTATAATTAACTATTATTATTTTAAAAAAATTCTTTAGAAACCTTAAATAAGCATTCAAAAGTGAATTTTTGCATCTAGTAGATGAAGGTGGCAGCCATTCTGGGCTCTCCATTTTCTCCATGACTCTCACAATCTGCAAATTTGTGCAGGCATTTTATTTTGATAAGGGATATTTCTTTTCACATGCTACAGATAATAATATTGTTATATTACATTTTGGTCTATTTGCCTTTTCCTTTGTATTTATCTTAAAATGCATTTAATTTTCTTTAGTTTCTCAAGTACTTGGAACGAGTCATTTTAGAACACTTGGATCAAAACACTGTAGTATGAGAAAGAGTTGACCTAACTGCTGTACTTCAGTAATAATGGTTTAGAGTGAAACTGATAAGAAGCTGGATAATAGGCTAGCAAGCAGGATGTCTGTAGTCCATCAAGGACTAAATGAGATCTATATAAAGCACCAGTGTAATTGTAAAATCAAGATACATAGACTGGAAAGGGTCCAAAAATAACATTTGAAGATATGTCATAAATAGACCATGTGGCTTTGATAAAAGACTAGAATGACACTGTATTTAGCATATAGGTAAAACAGATAAACCAGTTCAAAAGTTTTAATAGTTGCCTGGTGATAGCTAATAAAAAGCATCAGTCAACACGTAAGGAACAGATTCCCTGCATATGAAAAAGAGCTGTGGCTTTAATATTTTGTATTCAAGCTGTAGGAGACTGAGATCCTTGTAGCATTTGGACCCAGGGCACAGAGCCATGTGTATTACTTGCATGTTGCCTGAAAAAGGAACCCACCTGGCCAAAGCCAAACCTGAAGGACAACTGAATTAATGTGGTAGATATTTGGTGCAGCAACAGTTCCTTCTCTAATTAAATCACTGAAATGGCTTGGTGATGTTTGAACTGTTGACATGTTGGCTACAGAAATTACAAGAGGCAGACCTTGTATCTACAGAGGAGAAGACTGAGGTACTGGACAGGCTGGAGAAGTGGGCCTGTGAGAACCTCGTGAGGTTCTCAATAAGACCAAGTGCAAGGTCCTACACCTGGGTTGGGATAGTCTGTGGTTTCAATAGAGAATGGGAGATGATGTGATTGAGAGCAGCACTATGGAGAAGGACTCAAGGGTGCTGATTGATGAGAAGCTTGACATGAGGCGGCTATGTGCACTCGCAGCCCAGAAGGCCAACTGAATCCTGGGTTGCACCAAAAGAAGCGTGGCCAGCAGGTCGAGGGAGGTGATTCTGCCCCTCTGTTCCGCTCTTGTGAGACCTCACCTGGAGTTCTGTGTCCAGTTCTGGAATCCTCAACGTAAGAAAGAGATGGAACTGTTGGAGTGGGCCTAGAGGAGGACCACAAGGATGATCCAAGGGCTGGAGCACCTTCTATATGAGGACAGGCTGAGAGAGTTGGGGTTGTTCAGTCTGGAAGAGAAGGCTCTGAAGAGACCTTATAGTGACCTTCCAGTACCTGAAGGGGCTACGATAAAGGTGGGGGAGGGACTTTTTACAAATGCATGTAGTGATAGGAGTAGAGGGAATGGCTATAAACTGGAGAGGGGAAGATTTAGACTAGGCATTAGGGGGAAATTCTTCATAATGAGGATGGCGAGTCACTGGCCCAGGTTGCCCAGGGAAGCTGTGGCTGCCCCATCCCTGGAGGTTCAAGGCCAGGTTGGATGGGCCCTGGGCAGCCTGAGATAGTGGGAGGTGTCCCTGCCCATGGCAGGGGGGTTGGAATTAGATGTCCCTTCCAACACTAACCATTCTATTATTCTGTGACCCAAGCTATAAGAAGTAATCAAAGCACAGCACCCTTTCTGGGAACCACTGCATGTTCCAGGAGAATGGGGATTCATCAACAGCTTTGACTAATTAATTACTCCATACTTAGGTACCAAAGTCTGCCACAGGAAGGATTCAGAAGCTACCAGACAAATTGTCACATGCTCTTTTTAGAATTAATAACAGTTACTTCTCTGATGTCTCTGGTCCACAGAAGGTTTACAGAAGTCTTAATTTGAGCCTCAGTTCTGACTTCAGCATGAGCAATAGCTATATCCAATTCATTAGAAAGAGCAAATAATTGCAGGATTGTCATTCTGTCCAGGTTATGAGCTTTCTTACAGTAGCTTCATTCCAAGGAGAGTAGGAGACCTCTTGCATGTTAACTGCCTTGAGAAGGAAACCAAGAGAGATTAAAATTCAGAAGTATCCTTTGAATTGCTATTTTTAGGGTGTATAATCTGTATTGTATCTGCTTTAGCAAAGTGACTTACAGAAGGTCAAGATCTATTCAGGAAGCATCAGAGCTATAGCTCTCATGGGACAAAACACAGCAGTTCTTCCAAAAATAAACCCAGTTACAAGAAATAACTTTTTTTTTAGGGCTTTTAAAAGCCCTTCTATTAAATAAAATTTGGCATATTCTCTGTCTTCCAAAAGCTTTAAATATTGTCATGGAATGTATGTTCTCTTTAACTGATTATTCAAATTTCTTTGCTTTTGTGAGGTTGTGAAGTACGATGATTTCCTATTAACTGCAGAATGTGGATATACAATTTAACTCAAAAGCCAAGTATCTTGTTTTGATCCAGTCTCCCAAAATCCCACTTAGGCACTAAGGAAAAATTGTAAGCATAAAACATAAATCCCAGGCAGAAATCCATATAGTTAATCCTTTACATATGAAGTTGTTGGGCACTCTTTGAATGAAAACTCCCCAGGTATGCAACTTGAGCAGTTGTTGGGGGGTTTTGGGGTTTTTTTTTGTTTGGTTTTTTTTTTTTTTTTAATGCCTGTTTAGAGAGACAGACGTACAGACTGTTCTGATCGGATCCAAATATGTGCAGATAGATATAGCTCAAATGTTTACATTTCTTGGAAAACATAGACTTTTTAGGACTTCAGGTGGTCATTAGGAAGAAGATGGTGATGATCTTCCTGCTCATCTAATTCCTTTTACTTGGATAGGATTGCAAAGGCTAAATTAGATGCCATTGCTGGAAAATGGAAATGCATGTCTTTCCTCTAGCTAATGTAAATCATAAAATCATGGAATGCTTTGGGCTGGAAGAGACCTTTACAGGTCATCTAGTCCAACCCCCCAGCAATAAGCAGGGACACGTTCAACTAGAACAGGTTGCTCAGAGCCCCATCCAACCTGACCTTGCATGTTTTCATGGATGGGAAATGTTTGAGGCAAGCAATTTCACCTGGTTTACTCTCACTTTAGACCAAGCAAAATGTTGCAGCCTTTTGGGGAAGCCCGAGGAAGCAGTTATCTTGCTTTCAAAGTGAGCCCCTACAGATATAAACGAGCCCAAGAGTGATTTATAGTAAACTGTCTGGAGAGGTTGAATTCTGTGCCTTAAATCATACAGGGCAAAAACATCTATCTCTCTCATTGACTACATATAAAGCATTTGGCATGCCGGAGAGGCTTGTTTACTTGCTCCCTGAGGGAATTTTTGCATATTCTTTTTCCCCTGGAGTATTCAGTTTCCAGGATTGCTGGGGGTGCTGAGCACTGGGAAAGCGTCACCCATTTGCTTTTGTAACGTAGGAAATGCGGAATACTTTTAGGCATAATAAAAGCTCAAAAGCCAGCGGAAAAGCGTTGATTCTGCTTGTGGCAAAATCTGTTTTGTAGAAAAAGGAGCACTTTATGTACATTGAAGAAGCTCATGTAACAGTGTCTTAAATATATCAAAGCAGTGTTGTTTAAGTCTAGTATTAAAAATACTTAACATGCCATAAGTTAGGACCAGTAGCCAGTGTTGCTAAATTGAATTTTATCGACTTAAGATATGTGAAAGAATACAAAAAAAAGAAAAGAAAAAAAAGATAATTTACTATAAATACAGGATGCAAATATGAGTTGAATCTAATGTGATGGATGGAAAAATATTTCAAATCTTTTTAAAAAAATTGGCAGTCAGTGTACCCTTGATGCAGAATGTTATTAATAGCTGTACACAGGGAGTAGTTCTAAAAGCTATCTTATTCCTTGAACCTTACTTTCCATGGAAAAAATACACTAAAATAATCCATAGAAAGCATATTTTTTTTCCCCCAGTACTTCACAGATGGGTAATTCATCAACTAGTTCTCAGAATAAGGAGAAATATTTTCTTCCTTTTAATTATAATGCATCTCACACAGTAGCTTCTATTTAAGACCAATTTAAAACATAAAAAGGTGTAAGAACAAAACTTTCTTTCTTCTGCCCTTTTCATCTTGCAATCACAGTGAAAATGTTTTCTGGAGGGACTTCTAGAAACTATTCCAAGTTAAGCAATTGCCACGAGAGTGTTAAATGTTTAGAGGAGTTTTAAAAAGAAGGATGGGTGAGAACTCTAAACTTTGCTTTGGGGACAAATCTGACAATCAGAGTTTCTTTATGTAACTTAGCAGAAGAGCTTGTGATATGTAGCAATTACTCATCAGTCACAAAAAAAAGGAAAGGAAAATGGAGACTAGTGCTTTTCCAGGCAAAACAGTTCTAGTGGATCACTATTGGTGATTTGAAGCAGAAACATTACACAATCCTAACTGGATTGAGTCCTAATGTTGAAATATTAATTTCTTCTTCCTTTCCACCTTATCTTTTCTCATGTTGCTTTTAGAGTCGTATGATACATTTGTCACAAAAGGCTTTCAAATTTAGGAAAAACAAAGGACCTGATAAGACACCTGGCTAAACAAAGACAAAATGAATTTATTTTTTGTGGCTCACTCCCACCCATGTGAGTTAATTTATCTGTGTTTTATCTTAGTCGATTTGTCCTCATTCAAGTCCTTACCTAGTCATGTAATGACAACCAACTTTGTATTCACAACCCTACTGAAAGTGCCATAGCCAAATGTGCCTCTATCGAACAAGACAGTGACGGAGTCTTGTAATAACTCCTGCACAAAAACAATTGGGCCAGGTGAGAAACTCAACAGTATTTTTCCTTAGATTTTGAGGGGGAAGAGGGATGAAGAAAAGAGCAGATCCATGTGAAACTGACTCAGCTGCCAGGGCTTTGCAGCTGTGTCAACACCACATCCTAACTGCCAAATGTCTCTGTGACTGCAGAGAGCGGCTCGTATTCCATCTGGGAATAAAGAGCTATTTTTCACAAAACAGTGCCTGCCTTTTGCCTTTTAATAAATGAGACATGTTAGGATCTGTTGTAGTGGTCTAATGGACTTAAAATTACTATTTACAGCCAAATTATGATCCTGTTTTGAAGTCCACTGAGACCAAACACATTGCACGCGTAAATGAAATGACACTTTGGAGAAATGAAGCATCTGGAGAAGACTCCACTGTAACTGCACTGACACCAGATACAATTTGTCTTGTCTGTTTATTGTTTCATGCCTTCTCCATGTATCTCATACATAGTTAACTAAAGTTAAATAACATGTAGCAAAGAAAGTTCTATTATACTTTCTACCAGATACATTTTAACAGAATTAATTATAGAATCATAGAACAGCCCAGACTGGAATGGAATTGGAGAGATGAGATGGACCAACCTCTCCTAGGAAAGGGACTCTAAATAAGAATGTCTAGTGTCCTGAGAACTGCATCTTAAAAACCTCCAGTAACAAGAACTCTACCGAGTCCCTGGGGAGGTTGTTTCAGTGACTGATTTTTCTGACTGCAAAAGAATGCTTCCTTATATCAAGAAGAACTAGGTAGACTTCTTCAGACAATTTCATGTGGCTACAAGGGTAGCTAACTTCTTGGAGCCTTCGAAGTCATCTATGTTCAAAGAACCAAACTTTGAGAACCACTGATGTGGATGATGGAACTGGTTGTGTATATTTCTGTCAAAGTGTTTGTATATATTTCTATGTAAAAGGTTTTCAAAATAATGTTTTAAGAAAAAAGAATACCTTGAAGGTTTTTTTTTCCCTTTGTTTTTCATGTCCATTTGATATCAGTTAAGAATGGATGGGGTGGCTAGACATTTTCATCCTTTGAATTAAAAGGGAATGATTTTGGAGGAATGCAGACAATGGTTCTATATTGAAGACCAAAATTTTTTTTTATTATTATATAATTGTTTTTAAGGGTAGAAAAACTAGATAAATTTAACTAAAATTTTAGATGTTTGTCTTAAAAAAAACCAACTAACCAAATAACCCCTATCTTTCCTGAGTTTATTGCCAGTACACAGATAATGATACAGAGTTAAATAAAACCTCACATATTTTAATTTTAAAACAACTCTCTCTTTAATTTAGAAAGCAGGGAACTATATTGAGTAAAAATACATAATAATAGAAATTCAGCTTTATATAATAATTACTTCAGAAAAAAATCTCAGAATAAATGTTATACATGTGATTTTTCTTTTGTAATATTATGAAGTCAATTTATAGTAATACATGACTAAGTATTAAAACATGTAAATCAGCAAGTCAGACATTTAGATTTGACAATGGGATAAATTTCCTCTGTTACATCCAGCAAAAAATTAGTAGTGAAGCACAGTGTGGTTCACAAATACATACAAACTTCACGGGACTGTATATCAGTGCACGTGGAAGAGAAATAATATCCTGGAACAAGTTCAAAGGAAATGTCCCAGTAACTATGGAAACAAAAGCTTTTCTGCCCTATGTTAAGAAGAAGAAAGATTAAGTTGGACTAAATGAGCATCTTTCTTTTAGTATCGGTTTGGCCAAGATAGATTTGTCCTTCAGATGATGAGGCTCATCTGAGGCTTTGAAAGAGATAGTAATGAAATATCTCCATAAAGCTCCAAATTCTTTTCTTATGACCTGGAGACAGACTTGAAAAGAGCACCTTACAGCATCATTCACTCACATATGATTGAAATCAAGTTCCATTTCAGAAAAGCTCTTCCTTACATTTGGCTGGAATTCCAGTTTTTGTGCCAAATGTGGGAATCAGCCATTTCAGTTTTAGTATGGCTCAGAATCTGGACTTTTAAATAATAAATAAACGTCATAAGTTCAGTACTGCAGAAATTTCAACTTGGAGTCAACAAATGAGAAACATGAGCTCCTATATTCCAGCTCTTATGTAAACCTTTGGATAACATTTTACTATATTAAGCATAACCTAATCATAAAGAAGACAATATAAGAAAATGTTACATGCACAGCAGAAGAACAGGTGTAAAAGTTATGTAGTACAATATCATATATCCCACGCTACTTTGAAACATCCTTTTTCTTTTTTTCTTTGCTTAATACAAAACTACTGTCTTCCTTTATAGTTTTGTCTTGCTTATCAGTTTTCATCCTTGTTCTTTTTTTTATCTTTTTCTTTTTTTGCTGAGAAAGTTGAGGGGAGGGGGGAGGAGGAAACCTTGTCCACTTTGGTTTGACCTACACCTGTGTCAGGGTTTGATAACTTGGAAATATTCATTGTCCAACATCTTTTAAACTGTAGAGATATTTTTTAATTTTGTTATTAATTCTCTGAAGACAATTCTTGAAATGTATCTGTCCTGCACATCTTCTGTCACTTCCTGAAAGTCTTATTTGCCTGTCCATGATTTTTTTTTTTTCTCTTCTTCAATTTAGCCTTTCGTTAATTTGTGTTTTCATTAGGTTATCAGCTGAGGTTTTGTGGTATATTATAAGGTGGATTTCCTGCTTTTGCATCTACCAAATATAAATGACTTTAAATACTGAGGAGTATTTTTGCTCTGTATTAATAATGTTGTGTAAAAAGTATACAGCACTTAATGTGAATTAGAAGGTACTTCCATAGACTCATCTATACTGTATTTTTAAATGACAATAACTGTTTTTTAATCTTGAAAGGTTTACTCCAAATTTTCAGCATTTTATTCCCATGCTAAAGACCCACCAAGTATTATGAATACATTCTCTACAGCTAAAATTTTAGGAACTAGTACTTCACAAACAGGCTGCCCAGGAAAGTGGTAGAGTCACAATCCCTGGAGGTGTTCAGAAGATGTATAGATGTGGTGCCCAGGGACATGGTGTTTTAGTGAGCCTGGCAGAGTTAGTTCACAGTTTGACTCAGTGATCTTACAGGTATTTTCCAACCTGAACAGTTCTGTGATTTGGATTATATACAAGCTTCATCTGTGTATGCAAAAAATAAGCAAAGCAAAAACAAAACCCAAAACTACCTTTCTGTTCTTACTCGCTGCTCTTAGCTTTCCCTAAGTAAAATGAGAATTGTTATGGTTACCAGCCTTCTGCAGAACGCTTGGCAATTGATAACTCAGCAGACATAATTAATAGCTTTCTCCAGTTTGGGTCTGTGGCCTTAGGCAGAGATAAAGCTCTAAGATCATTCCATTCTCCTATTCTACTTCATAATTATTTCTGCTACAGCAGCACCTTGGAGCTATAATCAAGCCCACGATTCCTTGATGCTACAGAGCATACAATTACAGAATAAAAAGAGGTCTCTGCCTCACTGCACTAGCACACAGAGTAGTAAAAGGAGCAACATGAGATGGGTAGAGATTGATGCAGGAACAGAATGAAAAGAGAAGTGATATTAGGCAACCCAAGAAAGTCGGAGGTCTCTCTGTGTACGTGGTTGGGGTTTTGCACTGCAGAGATTAAATTTCACAGGTTGGCTTGCAGAAGAAGTAATTTTTCAGATCTTTATGGGGAGCTCTTCTCCAGTGGCTGTGGGTGCTGAGGCTGTGATTGCACTCGAAACTCTCTGGCAAGGGAATGCATTTATAACTTTTCCAAAACCATCAGCCATGCTGCTTCGATGGTTGCTTTCCTTAGCAAAGGATGCTTGAAAAACAGAGCTATTTGTAATGTCCTTCCTGCATTGCAGTGCTTGGAGAAAGAAAACTTGCAATTAAAAAATTACTTTGCATTTAAAAAACAAATTTACTAGCCTTTTGAACCGTCCTTAAACAGCTTAGCATCATAACAGAAATGGTGCCAGCCCTGTTACACACAAGATGGTGTCTAAAGACATAAGGAATGTGTTTCAAACTCTGTCAAAACTATCTACCAATGTGAAATTCTTCTTTTTCTTCCATACTTTTCTTGTAGGTATATTTCTGTGTTCATAAGCTTTGACAGCTTGTGAATATTATTCTGCTCATAATTATTCTTCCATGCCATTTTCTAATTACAGGAGGTGAACTTCTTAAAAGGTATTTCAGTTTTTAAATTGGCAAAAGATCCTCTCTGACAAAGTTAACGTAATTCTTTGAATGTGTAACAGGTTTAGAATACTGCTTCTGAGATTTTAAAGGTAATGGACTGAGAAGGCTGAAGGATTTTCTGATATTGCTATTGTGCTTTCAGGGAACCTACAGAGTGTCACCATCCACCTTACGTCATGGATTTCTGCTTTAGTTTGAATAGTCTCAATTATGCAACAGCAATGAACTTGGGGCAGACAGCGAACTAGTCTTAAATATCAAAGTAGAAGGTAAAAATAATCCCCTCTTTTTCCAGAGTTATTCCATGCCCTTTACTTCAGCTGACTGCTTCTATTTTCACTTATAACCTTAGTGTCAGCTGTGTGATTTCTATGTGAATAAGCAGTCGTGGAAAACTAGACTAGATCTTTCCAATTTTTTTGAGAGATCTAATAGTTCTATTCTACTGTTTCATTTAAGTTATATTATAAGTCGTAGTGTATAAAAATTGTACTATCTATCCTGGTGATCCAGTTGTAACATGGAGTACTTTCCTACACCATGTTCTCTCACCAGCGTATTTTCATTATCCAGTTCTGGAATCTGTTATAATGATGATAATATCTGAGTGCTAAGATGTGCTTGTACCTCTTTTGAATCAGTATAAAGTTAGAAAAAGGTCTTACAGCTTTTCAGCTTCTTTGCCCGCTAGTGATATGCATTATGTTGTTCCAAATTAAATTTATTTTTATAACCCAATGAAGGAGTTGATGCTGATAGGGAAGATAGACATACACAGCAGGAGGTCATCATAGTGATTAAGTTACATCATACTGCTTCTTCCTTAACCCCCTTTTTGTCTAAGGGGTTTCCAAGAAAGTTAGAGGAACAGATGCTCTAAGGCGGGTGCAAAGCTGATGGGGAAACTGGACCAAGAGAGGAGGAGTCGGTTTCTAGCTGTTCCACTGGAAGGATGTGTTGTTAGGTTTTCATTGATCTCTAAGTTTTGATGCTATTCTCTATTCCAACATGGATTGATAGAAGAAATAGTATATTCACTGAACTGTCCAGCGGTTTCAAGTGAAGTGTAGCTACAACTGCGTTGCAGGATGGATTTGTAACTCCACGTATCTAAGTAAACTAGAATAATATTAATAATAATAGAAAGTTCTGTTTTATTTTGTTTTTTAAATATGTGTGAAGTTCTGCCCTTGTTAGAAATCATCAAAGGCAGTTTGGGCATTTGCTGTTAAGTAGCACTAGCTCCTGAGAAAAGGACATTGTTTGCTGTGAATGGCAAACTGAATGTGAACCAAAAACTTCAGACTGCTATTGAACCAAATATTTTAGTAATTGAATGAAGGGATGTCATTTGTAATGCATCTCTACTTTACCTAGTGCTACGGTACTAGTAGTAGCTGGAGTATTTTTTCTCCTTTGGGATATCACGTTGAAGAAATGCCATTGGAAAATGTGCAGAGGAGAGCAATGAAATCTATTGAAAATTTTGAAAACTACTTATGAGGAAAAGCTGAAAGAAGCAGTGGTTCTATTTAGAGAATAAAAAAAAGCTACAGGGTGTTGGAAGTCTTCCAACATCTTAATGTTATCTAGAAACAGGAAAGGAGCACATTTTCTCTCCACTGTGGCCATGATAAGAAATAAAATGTAGGCAACACAATACTACATAAGGCAGATTTAAACCAAGTATCTCAACATCAAATACAACAGCAAGGACAGTGAAGAATGGGAAAAACCCAGAAGTTTAACCAGTAGTTTAAAACGATTCAACAAATACACTGTGAATAATTTTAAATTAATTACTTCTGCCATGAAACAGAAGGTTGGGCTAGATAGGCTTACAAGATATCATTCACCGTTAATTGTTGTAATTCTATTAAAAATTCATGGGAGTCTACCATAATTTCTGAAGTTACTTAGATAAGACTGGCCAAAAGAGTGAAAGGTACAGTTAGGAGAATGTAACTTTTTTTTTTCTTTTTAAACAGCAAGTGTAGTTTGAGGAAAATCTGTTTAATTGCATGATAATTAGGAAAACTGACATAATGGAGTGTCACGGAAGAAAGAAAATATATATCTGCAACTGTTGTAGTGCAGATAGGACACATTTGCACTGTATGAAAAGGCTAAATGTAATTTTTGTATTTGGCAAAGGCACAAAGTGATTTTTTCACTTTGATATTTCTAATTGCATCTTAATTGCACCTAAATCCAACATATTGTATCACCACCTGCCAAAGTCTCACATTTGCTGTAGTACACATTACAGCAGTTCTGTTCCAGTCTATTTCAGCTCTAACATGTAACCCTTAAAGTAAATGGAATATATGATGCATATACAAGAAATAAGATTTTGAGAAATGGAGTAAAATGACACTGGTTCTCTACAAAACTTTAAGGGATGAGGAATTTACAGTAGCAGCATAAGAACTCAGTCCAGAGTAGCCATTGCATATTAGATGTAGGGTATCTTTCTCTGCTTTCTGAAGACATGGGAAGTGTTATTGTTACACAGGTATGATGCAAGGCTTGGTGTATCCATATTGCTACACAATCCTTGAAGGATAATGCTAAGGAAAGGTGCTTAAAATCAGCAACTAACCAGCAGAAAAGGCAAGAACATAGAATTACTTCTATCACGCTGCTGAAAAATTGCAAAATAATGTGGTGAGAATTGCAACGTCTACCTATCCTAATAATATACATTAAGGCACTGAAAAAACCAGCCTGAGCATACTTACCAGCCAGAAGTGAATTTCGTTCTCAAATGCATGGCTTGCTGATATATTGCTGTACTCACTATTTTCTTCTTTTAGTGGTGATAGATAGGTGTGACAGTGAGCTAATGATTTTTTGTTACAAGAGGGAGAAGGTTTTCTTTATTATTTAAATATATAAACGAAACAAATTTGATGGCAAAAAAATATGCCAACCTGAAAATTGTTACAAAAATCAAATAAAGGCCACAAGCAAATTTTCTGCAGTTATTTTTTTTACCACATTTTAAAACGTCTGTAGAAAGTGAGCAATTGTCCTCCAAAGTCCACCTAGAAATACAAAAGCTTGTATACACATATATACCCTACATGGTGCCTCTGTAAAGGGGATGGTTAGAAAGGAAAAAAAACAACAAATCTCTTGAGGAATGGTGAGCTGCTGTCCAATTTTGTTTCTAAATGGAGTCTAACTGGATTTTTTAACACCTTTTCAGTTTCCTTAATATAGGAATAAATAAAATCACTTGAAAGTTTCACTCATGCTTAGCTAAAGAAATTTAGAAGTCTTACGTGTATACTTGTATAAAATTAGAATGATGTCAGAAAAGCAGGGACAGAAATTCCAGAGCTGTCCAAAATGATACCAAGAAATGCCACAATAAATTTCTGAAAGCAGTGCCCCCCAGCTCAGAGCTGTGTGTATCATGCACAGCTGTGCACAAAGGAGCTAGGAAGAAACTCCTGCCTCTGGGCAGTCAGATTTTTACCATAGGTGTAAAGCTGCTGCTCAGGCCTCTGCGGTGGTAGAGTGGAGTTAGTGGCACGAAAAGAGACCTTTAGCAAAGCCTGGCAATTCTGCCATTCCTGTAATTATCTGCTTTACGCTGGGAGCCCATCTGTTTTTCAGAGGAATATGAAGGAAGGAACAAACAAAGGAGCACCTATTCCTCCCCATCATCCTGGGCACCATGCCTTGGCCAGCTCTCTGGACCACAGATGATGCTCTCTACAAGCCAATGAGCCCTACAATTCAGGGAGATGTATGCATCTTCCTGACTATTGCTTCGACCCAGAAAGCCACCAAATTACACCCCTGCTGCAGTTGTGATATAATGTATAAATATGATTAAGACATAGTTCAAAGAAAATACTGTATTTAGTCAGCATGAAATAAAAGTACATTAGGGACAAATAAGAAATCCCGATAATTAACTGCAGTTTCCTTAAGTGTTTGCTGATGCATAAGTGGACCAGGAGAAAAACTCTGCAGAGAAAGAATGAATGAAATTGTGGCATTGGCATAGTGGTAATGGAATTTCTTTCTTCCTGTTTAATAAGAATACTGTGTAGTATCAAAAGAGCTACTGTTTTTCACTGATAAACAGATTATAAATTCTTAGAAGTGACAGATAAACTAAGTATTTATTCAACAAACGTCTCAAGAAATCCAGTCTATATTCAGCAAAAGATACATTAAGATGTCTGAGGAGGAGAGTTAAGAAGTTAATATAATGTTGTAACAGTATTAAAAAGACTTTATTTTCAATTTTATTTCCAAAGGAATTTCATTTCAAACCATGTAAGTGATAAATCATTGTAAAGGGTAGGAACTTTTGAGAAAATAGTGACTTGGATTCCATATTTATTGTGTATGTATTGTATAATCTGTACCTGCGTTTGTAGAACAAATAGTCAATTTCATCAGTAGGGTGAGAAATTTAACTGCTTTGAGCCCTACTTGCTCTAGAAATAGAAATGGAGAAAAAGGTCATTCAGACCTTATTCCACTTAGAGACATGAACAAACAAGGAAGCCATGAGGTACTATGCAATAATTAGTATTTTAATAGCAATCCAAAGACAAACTATATCAATGATTTTGAAGTGAAATGGACCAAATTTAATGCTTTCTGAAAGTAAAGCCTGAACCCCTAAGGCTGCTTTCTGGTTGCTTTATTGGATGGCAGAAAACATCTGGACTTTACTTTTCTGCAACACTAGAAGGAAAAATGCTGGATGAAAGAGAAATAAGAAACCAGAAGTTCCAGGCATGTTGCCAGTTTTGTGTAATAGTAAAGATTGTGTGGCTCATTCAAAGACCAGCGTGCCTCCAGGATGTTTTTCCAAACATAGTCACTGGGGAAATTAGGAGGAATTAGCTGAAGGTGTGAAGTTAGGCTGCATTGCATTATATCTGCATGGACATTTTCTTTCAGAAAAGTGGCCTTGAGTTACTTTAGTCAAGTCAACCTTCACATAAAATAAATAGTAGCACAAGAGTTGGATGATGCAGTTCAGTTCACACTTTCATATAGTTCATTTTAACTTCCCTAAGTATCCTTTTGCAGATGTGTCCAAATTCTTGATCAGTGATATCATAATGTCATGTAGGAGAGCAAAGAAGAAAAAACAACAAATCCAGCTGAAGTATTCAAGGCTTAGCAGAGAAAAACCTGAAGTTTCAAAAAAAAAAAAACCAAAAAAAACACAAAACAAAAAAGTCCCACATAATTACTAAGTGTGTAAGCATTTATTGCCTCTCTTGTCTTTAGTGTCCTTTACTATAGAAACTAAAACACAGCACTGCAAAACACATCCTAAGTCATCAGCTAAGACATAGCATGCAGCTATTGTTTCTTCTCCCAGGATGCTGGACTCACATTCTCACATGTCTTAACAACCACTCCCACTTCATGCATTTGCAAGTGTCAGATTTTCTCTCATCCACAATAGTTAGTTAACATAGCTTGGTTAATTTACTTCCAAAGAAGCGGCTACAATCACTCTTTTAGGAAGCATCAAAATATCGTACATGATATAAGAATATTTTCTTGTTTCAAGGAAATGTATACAAGGTCTGACACATATACAGCAACCCCCCCCAAGACTGTGCCAATCAGTACTTTATTTAAAATTATAATAAAATAAGCTAAGATAACCTTCAAAATAGTTCTCTTCTGAACTGACACACAGCTGCATACAAATATTCCAACTTTTAAAATGATTCTGAAAGGCTGTTGAGGATTTCTATTGGTTTTGCCTTCACAAATGTTTGAACATTTGTCTTGTGCTGACTGAAACACCTTGTCTCACTGCAACAGGTTAGAACAGGTTCTATAACTATATCTTTGTCTCTCCCCTCCTACTCTTGATTCCTGAGCTATAGAGTTAGTCTCAGAGTTTTTTGTGTCACACCTCATAGATTTTCTGCTGCTTAATCTCCTGTAGCTTTTTTCCAAGTCAACACCAATATTTTATTTTTGTACTTACTACAAATTCAGACATTTTAAGCTGTCGTTTTTAAACAGAAAAAAACCAAACCCCATTTGCAACAGTAGACTTCTAGCTGTTTGTGTAGGCAGGTAGACAACTCCTCATTTGGTGCATGATCATATCCCAGCAGTCACTGTCTTGATGTTTCAGTTTAGTTTAGACAGTAGAGGCATGATTGTTCCACTTCCAGAGAAGAATAATCTCTAGAGAAAGTGAAAAACATGTATCTATGCAAATAGTGGATGTTTTGGTTCAATGACTGAGCCAGAAAGGTAACAAAGTGAAGAAAAATATTGCTGTTGTATTTGAGGTTGTCTTTCAGCTTGAGTGGAAATATTTCCTTTCATTTGGGGAATGTTCTGATATCATAATACTTCAGGAGTCAAAAGCAGTTTAGCCACAAGAACATATTTAAGTATAAGTATTTGCTTTTGAAAATGTCAAAGGAAAAGCTTTGATTATTCTGAATGCTTGTAGGAGCCTACAAGAAAGGTGGAGAGGGGCTATTCATAAAGGTTTGTGATGGTAGGACAAAGGAGAATGGGTGTAAACTGGAGAAGGGCAGATTTAGACTAGACGTAAGGAAGAATTTCTTCACCATGAGAGTGGTGAGGCACTGGCCCAGGTTGTGGCTTCCCCATCCCTGGAGGTGTTCAAGGCCAGGTTGGATGGGGCTTTGGGTAACCTGATCTAGTGGGATGTCCCTGCCCGTGGCAGGGGGGATGGAACTGGTGATCTTTAAGGTCCCTTCCAACCCTAACTATTCTATGATTCTATGAATCACCTACTTGTCTTGGTTTTCCTGTTTTTAGCTATGAATTTGCTGAAACTATACTCAAATTCAGGAAGTTATCTCCTTAAGTTTGCACTTAAAAAATGTAATAATTCCAACTGCCTTTGCTCAGGTCTATCTAAAATTGCTTCTAGAGTTAGAAGTAAGTTGGATGAGTCATCCACAGACTAAAAGATCAGAGTGACTATATTTCCCTTCATTATGTTGTCAAAGACATAATAGCTGAATTTGGTGACATAGCATGTAATGTCAGATTACTCAAATGAAATATAGAGACATACTCCTAAAAGTATTTCTGACATTATCTCATTTTGCAAAATGTACTTTTTTTTTCTATATTTGCACTGTAATCCTCTGTAGTCAGGAACTCTTAAGTCAAACTGGTCTTCCCAATTTCCCACTGTGATTTTTATCATCTACTGTCTCTCACAGCTATGAAATACCTATGATTAAGTGCTAAACATTTCAGAAGGAAAATATTTTCATTGAAGCAAATGCTTCTCAGATTCTTCAGGAGCCTAAAACATTGCCTGAAAATGTTGCTACTCCCCACAGGGAATATTAAAGCTTTACAAACCAACCATTTGGAAAAAAAAAAAAATATGACTACCAGGGCTATTTTCTGTGCAGCATAGGAAAGTAAAATTACCTGTTATATGAAATGAGTAATCAGTCTTCAGAGGAGATTTATTCCCTCAAATTAAATGTTCTAGCGCAGCCATAAAAATGGGTCCGATGTCCGTTAGCTTGTTTATGTGAACACCTGAGTAATTGCTTCTTTCAACCTTCCTACTACAGCTTTGATATTTATTTAATGAGTTGGTTTTTTTAACTTCATGTGTCTGGAGAAGTACTAGAATAGGAGACCCTCACTAATATTTAGAATATTTCAATGAAATTAAATCTATGAGCTAATCATCCACTGCAATGACATTAATTATACACCACATTCTTGTGACATATAACTGTGATTCATCTCTGCTATGATTACTAACTTCTCATGAGTTGCAATCCATTAAAACAATGTATCTTTCACACAAAGATACAATAAATTAGCTGAAAAATGAGTCTGCATTTTTTTTTACAGAATTAAGCATAAGTCATGCAAAACAAAACAAAAAAAATGGAGCTCAAATTCACAGAATCATAGAATCATAGAATCATAGAATCATAGAATAGTTTGGGTTGGAAGGGACCTTAAAGATCATCCAGTCCCTCCCCCTGCCATGGGCAGGGACACCTCCCACTGGATCAGGGGCTCCAAGCCCCATCCAACCTGGCCTTGAACCCCCCCAGGGATGGGGCAGCCACCCCTGCTCTGGGCAACCTGGGCCAGTGTCTCACCACTCATGGTGAAGAAATTCTTCCTTATGTCTAGTCTAAATCTGCCCCTCTCCAGTTTATCCCCATTTCCCCTCATCCTATCACCACAAGCCTTTGTAAACAGTCCCTCCCCAGCTTTCCTGTAGCCCCTTCAGGTACTGGAAGGTCGCTATAAGGTCTTCTTGGAGCCTTCTCTTCCCCAGGCTGAACAACCCCAACTCTCTCAGGCTTTTCTCATATGGGAGGTGCTCCAGCCCTTTGATCAACTTTGTAGCCCTTCTCTGGAAGCAGAAAACCAAAACATATTATTTAGAAAGAAAAGGGCTTAGAATATAAAGACAATAAGGAAAGAGGATAATAAATTTTGTTAATGTTTACTTTGGTAGCTCTACTGAAGGTTTTCACTGTAGTATTGGCTAGTAATCCTTGGTCAGACATAGTACATTAGTAACCTTTCCACTCCCCTCAAAAAATACTTACAGTAAACACATTAAAATAACAGAAAGAGCTCTCTTTTATAAATTGAAATGTTTATGTCAGTCTCATCACTGTAATTCATTATTAGATTCAGACTGATTTCTTTGTAGACTCCTTATTTAGTTTAAATGAGAAAACATTCAGACCCTTGAAGGCAACAGTCTTGACCTATGCAGGAAAATGACTTTTGTACCTACTGACATTGCATTGCTGAGTTTTATGATTCCATTCCATTACAGAGCAAATAGCAATTTATATAGAGGTTTGAGTACAAGCTTCTGTTTTACCTGTGGTGTGTTTCTCTTTTTCTTTCTTCTTTTTTTCCCCTTCCCCCTGTTCAGTCCTCCTCCCACACACACACCCCCAACCCCTTTTAATTAGTATTTTCTCAAAGGTACCAGTAAAAGATGCTAAAAGTGTTGTAAAAGCAAAAGGGGAATTTCCTGCTTGGACTGTTCTAGGGTCAGTGTAGATGCCCATTAATTGTAAGTTTGCAATCCTAGTCCTTAGTTGTCTGGGGCCTGATCCAACGCTCACTGACGTCAATGGGAACCTTTCCACTGCCTCTATTTTGGCTCTGGTCCTAAATTTCTGTGGCAAAATATAATGCTGTGAACTAAGCTGTCACAAAAAAATGTACTGCAACTCTTCAAATCTCAAAATAGCAGAGTGTGTACAGAATTCACAGTGAGAATTGTATTGTTGTTACGAGATGCTCAAGCAGAAAGAATACTGCTGCTTTTACCTCCAAATTAGTGGCTTTCCTCTATAAAATAAAATAGCCTATCTTGGTCATGGATGTTCTACATAGGGAGAACAAATTCAGTTTAAAACTGCCATGATTCTGCTTCTTAGGCCATTCTAATAAGATTAACATTGAAAGGACAGTGAAATAACTCTTGTACATTTCAATGATAAATTCAATAGAAGAGGTAAAGACAAATGCTTCTCTTTTCAGTTGCCATAGAGCCATTTCACAAAAGTAGAATGAAATTTTTCCCTCACTGTTTCTGAGTAAAATGATTCATGTACTCAGAGAATTTAAGGATAGTATAGATTATTAGATTAACTTTCTGAATACTGTACAGTTTTATATATAAATTCCTGCTTATTGCCTTTTAGTTCATTGGAACCTTTTAATAATTCATATGGATCTGTGTTCAAACTCATCATTCCATACACAGGCTGTGAATCATGAGGTACTGTAAAAAACAGCTTTAATTGAAGTTCATTATTTTCCATTCATCCTACGATGTAAGAAACCTGAGTCTTGCAGAGCATCATTCACTTCTTTCTGCATGAAGATAAACTAAAAATGCATGGTTTGTTAAAAAGATCAATAATAGCAAATAAGGAGATACGGTGCCCCTGAGAAAAGATTAAATAATTTCTCAGCTATTTCCTGTGAATATTCCATGTTTTTCTGTTTTTTTCTGGTTTAGGAAGTCGGATTTTTTACAAGACTGTTCATTCAAAAGCTGTACAAGCTATACATAGCAGTGTTTACTGCTACAATAACACCTCAGTGAGCACTTTTTTCTTTGCACGTCTAAGCCTGTCTAGCCCATTTTACACTAGAAATAGCTCTGCTGCAGCTGTTGAACATGACCACTTCAACTCCCACGCACTCCCTGCTCAGAAGTGCAAACTCTTCTCTTTCTGGAGAATTTCCCTGACACTGCAGGCATCAGTGCTTTATAAGAAAGAAGGACACAGTGTCTTAGAGAGAGGTGCCATGGATAAAATGGAAAAGGGATTATGAATATGAAATACCCATATGGATATGAAACTTTGCTCCTATGAAAAACCACAAAAAAGTAACTCATGCTTCTAGTTGCTAATGAGAACAATGTAATTACAAGATTATGGTTTTCAGACAAATCCTAGAAGCACTTCAGCATCTGTAGTTTTAGTATAGATGCACAGAGGTTTATTTTCAGAAAAAATATCTTTCAGTGACTGTTTTCATTCCGTCAATAGGAATTTGTAGGGGTCCAGTGTGTTGCAATAAAAAGCAAAAAAACCAAATCCCCTGCAAAAGTCCTTCTTTACATAAGAATGTTGATCCTTTGTAAAGCAAACAAAAATTTCTCCCAAAAATCTTAGAAAAGTAATCACTGTTTACAGGGAGGGTATTTTGTTGGGTTGATTTGATCGAAAGACTTTATGGTTAACTTATATTTTTTTCACTTTTTCCTCAATTTATATGAGAAATATAAGCCTAAAGCTAAGCTTTGAAACCAAGTTTTTTTTCACATTGAAATGAAAAAGTGCTTTTTAAATGACAGCTTAACGTTACTCCAAACCAATAAGCATTAAGGATTCTTTTTTCCTACAGGAGAAGATAAACTCAGCCTCATGTGGAGTTCACTCTGTTTCTAAACATTACAAGTGCATTGGCTTCTATTTGTCTAATCCTGCTTTAGGTGAACACCTCCAAGGTTATGGTTACGTCCTTAACAAACAGAACAGCAGGTAAATCTAAAGCTTTAATTTCAAAAATGAAACACTAACAATTCAAAGCACGGAGATGACAATTCTACCTTCTGTAGATGTGGAGTAATGGTCTGCAGCTCTCTGGGTAATCAAATATGACAATCCTCAACTTTTAATGTAAAATAGGCAGCGTTGAAGATACAGTAAATTGATATGCACTCCCAGGGCTCTGTATACTCAAACTGCAGGAAAATCACAGCTGCTTGTTTGAGAGGGTTTTGTTTTCAAGCTAGCTGCTAGCACACAAAATCAACTCTTGATTGCTCAGCTTGATGTTCCACTTGTTTTTAACCTCTCAATGAACAGCAGTATACATGCAAAGTAACGTGGGGAAAGTACATCAGTGATTTATTCTGTGTTCTGAAATGTGAGATTAAAAAGTATTACAGAAAACATTTGCCTCTTTTGTGGGATGACAGAATGATTTTAAAATTGGAAGTCTTTTGGAAAAGATGGCAAGATTGTATATGTCACTGTTGCTTTTATTCTCAAAGAACTAAATATATTAATATTACTTTCCCTATAATGACTTTCATTCTTATTATGAACTCATGAATATAAGTCTCTGCTGGACATTCTTGATGGATGAGAGTGACAGCATCTCGAACATTTCTTTTGTATGATGTGGAATGAACTGATACAATAAAACTCAGATAGCTTCATTTTTTTAATGGGAGATTCTGCATTGTCAACTTTGCATTTTTTTTATATGCAGACTGCCTAATAGTCTGACTGAATATCAGAGTCGATGCACCGGAGAAAGTCTTCTGCCCTCTCCAGTGGAACGTCTGGATGGCATTTTGAGCAGTACACGCAAAATTCTTCTGTCCACATGTTTTAAACAAATTTCATCCGTCTTCTTAAATATCTTTTAATAATATATTCTCAAGCCTTGTTTCACAATTGACTTACTGGTCAAGGTTTTAAGAAACCATTCTAATCTACTTGAAAACTCTTATTAAAGTTCAGGTTTCTGTAGAGAAAATTTATTCTTACATAGAAATATTTTCTTTGCTTCCCCATGTGACTTTTCCTAATGAAATCTGAGATTCAGCAGGGGAAAGGAATTTAGTATGAGCTGCAGATAGCTAGATATATTTTGAAAATAACTTTCAGAGTTAAAATGAGAAGGAAAACAAATAGTAAAATACTGAATCTTTATGAGCAGAAGGTAAACCTGAACCACGTATGAATTTAACATACCACTGCAGTGCAAATTAAATGCTTCACACAGCATTTTAAACTCTAAGAGGTAGACCATGTTAGACGTAAAATGCTCAGTATGTCTTGAGTCATCCAGGCTTCTACCAAGAACTTGAAGTGATGAAACGTGGCAACATCTAAATCTTGGTTCTCTGCGGCACCGAGCGCTTCGCGCTCCCGTCTGCTACTGTCCATGGTGCTGTTTGACAGCTCTGAAAATGTTATAAACCAGCATTCCTGCAATTGCCAGTGTTAGAAACCATCATTCTCATTTTCACTAATACATATGACGTTGATCTTCAAATACGCTACACGTTCCCATCACAATATATCACTCCCTTACTCTGAATTCTTTTCATGTCAAGCACACTTCCAAACATAGCATTAATTTCAAACATAGCATTAATTTCTGTGTATTCAAAACAGTGATTCTTTATTAAAATGTCTCTTCTGTTATTGAAGGCTACATTTTCAACTTGAATGCTTTTAAGTGGAACTATTAAAAGCAGATGTATGACTCTATGTAAATACTCTGGTCTCAGAAAGATAGTCACTGCTCAACAAGAATCAGATGCCTTTGAAGAAGGCAGCAAGAGAATGAGGAACATGTATTGTTTTCATGCAGTTAAGTGAATGGAGACTGAAAATTAAGATATTCACAGGGGAAAGTATAAAGAAGAGGGGAAAAGACAATAGAAAAGAAAATCTAGAATTGACAATAAAGTAACAAAATGCTGGTATAATATAAAGAGAAGTCACTCCTGTGCCTAAGTAGTTCCCAGATTCTATTAAATTTTTTTGTAGCACTGATCTCATTATCTCTTCATCCATATCACTTGCCAACACAACCTCTCAGCACCACGTTTTTCTTGATATTTCTATTCTTTTTAACTGTCTTCCTACTTCTTTCTACCAGCTACCCCTCTGACCAGTTAGCTCTTCATTAGGACTTCTTGCCATGTGACAATCATGGAGAAAAAATCAGAAAATGCCAGAGTGAAATAGTTCTGTTGTCTGGGAGGCTGGTATGTAGTGTTCTTGTGGATGCTTTCTTGCTGGACATCTGCACTATAGTCAACACAACAATTGCAGTAAGTTTCTTCTGAATGTCTTGTGAAAAAGAGACCAAACCTCACAGCTGATGGACTTTCCCAATCCCAGACACAAAACAAGACTCCAGCACAAACTCGTGCTGATTTGTCCATTCCACAGACAAGTTTGGTTGCCTATACAACTGTCAGAGATTACTCCATTGTTGTATACATTTTTTGTTCTAAAATCTACAATTATTTCACTCTGAATTAGAAGTCCTTAAATTGTCTTCATAAAAAGCATGATATTTATTTGATGGCCAAAATTCAGTTTTATATCCTTCACGATCCTGACTATCTGTCTCATAATGCTGAGCACTATCAATAACAGTTTCTTTTTTTTCACATTAAGCTAATTTTATGGTTTATGTCTTGTGGATGCAATCTTGCTGGTCTTATTTTATCTTTTAGTTTCTCAGGAGAAAGCAATTCAGAATGTGAAACATTTAGAGGTTTAAGGTTAGCTGCATGACACATTTCTAAGATCTACTTTTCCTTTGAAACAGCTCAATTTTTATTAGATTTCATGAAGCACTTGAAGCCATTTGTGCCCTACATAACACAGCTGCATAGTACCGATAAAATCAGAACATAAATGGAACAGGTTCTAAATATTGCAAATTGCATTCTGATATAAAATCAATGCCTCTAAAATTCAATTATTAAAATCTTGTAACCTTTCAAATGTTTACAAGGACATGTAGAACAACAGACTGTTTGGAAGCACTAAAGTACTTGAAATATCTTTCTATCATTCCTTACTGCAAACCTGAGCTAAAGTCATCCTTGAAAACCACACTAGTAATTACTTCAGGGTTCTTTTTATTGCTGTATATTACTGATTTGGACACTTGTAAAATTAATATTCTATATCTTGTGAGAGCAAAATATTTCAGAATTTGTGGATACTTTATGCTGCATTGGACTTCATTGCATTGTCCACTATGTAATTTTGACATGAATCAAGCAATGTGGTATAATAAAAATCTGTTACTGTATTGTCCAACATTGTATTGCAGTACTCAGTCTCAGAAGTTCTCATTGCAGATGTGCACAGACTCTCTTTTGCCTGCCATATACTCTTCCACAGTTCTTTATTTTGCAGAAAACTGCTAAGCTAAAGTGAGAATCCTTAAACCTTTTTTTTTCTTTTTTTCCTTTTTTTTTTTTTTTTGAGGCTAGGTAGCCCAGACAGAGTTCTGAGTTATGGCATCTTCCTAAGTATCATGGTGAAAGCCTGAAGCACAAAAAGACAGCTGTTTGTTTGCTAAGCATTTTGCATTTGTGTGAGACATTCAAAAGACACATCTGACGCATTTGGCAGATGAAGAAATGTGTCTGAGAAAGCAACGATCCTTCATGTGGGTTAACTCCATCTCTTCTCAGGGAATCAGAACTTGTGTGTGTTTTTATATTAATTATTTTGAGGAAACACCTATTTTTCCATTACCATTTTCTTCTCTTTTCTTTACTACAAGGACCCAAAATTTGCTGTGACTCAGCAGTGTGACAATATTATTGAGATCCAAATTTTGATGCCTTTTTCTTTCCTCTGGTTAGTTGTTGTTTCAGGGATTCACTATCTGTAAGGCAACCCATGCAGAGGTTATCTATAACTTCCTTGCCAAATAAGTTGATATGAATAGTACCGCGTGGCTATTCTCTGACAATGAGAAAGATGAGGTAAGAGGTGACAAGAAAAACCGTGTAGAACAACAGGAATAGTAAAAGAATAAATATAAATGTGGTTTGAATCTGGACAAAGTAGCCTGCAATGAGTTTGAAGTCATCAGATTCTTAGCTACCTTGCCCGATAAAGCTGGTTTTGCCAACATGTATAAAACTGCTTGCAGTCTAAGCTTGCAGACTAGCCTGGCATTTCAGTGTAGAGAAGAATATTATGGGAAAAGGGAATTTGACCAGTCCAGATAAGATTGGGTACCATCACATAAAATAAAAACTGAAGGAAAAATGTGGAAAGAAAGGAAGAGGGGAGATTGTTGAAATAAATAATAACAGGGACTAGAAATTGGGCTGGTCCATAATTTATGGCTATTCCAGAGGAAAAGTAGTTTTAATAATAATTGTAAGAAACTTTAGTGTACAAATGTAGTTCAAATCTTAAACTGTAACTTAAGCTAAAGAAACAAAGAATGCAGTTTCAGCGTGTGTTTTGGGAAGAATATTTTCCCTAGTTATTATTACAATTAAGATTCAATGTGATGTGATTTACACTAAATCAGCTCTAGTTCTGTCACATGAAATGCATGCATTATTTTTACTCTCAACCACTTGGAAACACATCTGTGAGTGAGGTAAAAAGAAGCAAATACATATTGAAGTCAAACTTCTTCACACTGAAGTCACTAGTAGTTTTGCATTCAATTGAACAGTTCTTCATTGATCTATTTTCCTAATATATGCAAAGGAAAGAGAAGCAAAACTACCATTTTGTGCATGAGAAGAGGAAATCACTGGTGCCTGGAACTTACAGGAAGAATTCTGGGTGATTTTGTGATGACTGGGAGATTGGACATCACATATCTTTAACGTAAAGTTTTACAGTGTTATCCCACAGTGCCCTGGAGTGAGAAATAGTTGTTGCTGACCATCAAAAAATTTACGACTTTACATGATCTGATCTTCTAACCAGAGATTTCTTTCCAGTGTATTATCCTGATTAACATTTGTCCAGAGTGAATTTACGCTCTGCTGTGATTTGGAGTGGCCTCCTATCACAGCGTATGTGCAGATACATAATTTCCATCAGCCCTACCTTGTATTTCAGTCATAATATAACATAATTAATAAATCTCTGCTTTAAATGTTAATTGATCAAGACCAAAATTGGAGAATCAGACAAGTTTTATTATTTCTCAGATATCAAGAGAAAGAAGTGCAAGTAGTTTAATGCAGAATGCTTCCATTTAATGGAAGAATGATCAAGGTCCCTTATAATTTATTGATGTATTAGTGTTGGTTTTAGCATTTCTGGAAAGCAAAGAGATTTTCACATGCATTTTAAGTTTGAAGTGGCATTTTAATATCTCATCTGAATTCTAGAGGGAATGTATGCTAACCATTTCCTTTATTCAATATATTCATACTGCAGACCCGTATGTCTATGTTTGACGAGAAAAATATGTTCCTGTTTAACAGTGAAACACAATATATACTAATTTAGCTGTTTTGTGGTATTTTTTATTAACTTTATAAAACCATGCATTCTGTTTTCTAGCCAAGCAGATGTCCCATGCATATAGAATGAGACAAACAACAAAAATATATTCTGGCTTATTTAACTTTATCATTGTTTCTGTTATGGAGCATAAGTTTGATTCATACCCAAAACCAAAGTTGACATAACCACCCTCGTATATTTTGTTTAATATACTACAAATCCATTAGTTCCCCGGTTTCTAGTAAAACAAAGTTTCACAAATATAATTAAAAATAAGTGAACATCTAAAGATCTACAAGTGTATTTCAGACAGGAGTTAATTTCATACTCCTGCTAAAAATGTAACATTGCCAGGGGCAAAGAAAATTACCTATGAAATAATAATACCTTTATTTTAAAATATGGGGGGTTTATTATCTCTTGCTCCCTTGTTAGGAAGGACAGTCCTCAGAGTGCCGTCATACTGAAGATGCCTCATTAGTGAAACAGAATAGTAGCAAAAGCTTTAAACACTCTCTCTGCCTCACCTCCCCACTGAGAAAGGGCTCAGGAGTTGGCTAATTTCCAAGAGACACTTAAGCAAAATATAAGCAATTACTGAGCAAGTAACTACTCTTTATCTGTGCTATTTTGTGTATCAGGAGCATCCTTGTTACACCAGGAGAGAGAAAAGGGACTGTAATGCAGCAGTTGTATAAAAGCTCTCTGTAGCATCACATTCACACAAACTTTACCACGCAGGGGTAGGTGATCAGCCTAATTACACTTCTATCCATCACAAAAGTCTCATTATTCCCTTCTGTTCCTCCATCTGTCTCTGCCCATCTATTTTCTCTTATGATTGGCCTGTAAGATCTTTGGGGCAGGGATTGTTTATTATTTCTATGTACAGTATCTAATTAAGGGGATCCTGGTTTACAACTAGGAATTGGAAGCAGAAGAATAAAATAAATATTTCATAATAGAACTTGCATACGTAAGAAAACGAGCTATCAGTTAGTTATAAACACTTGAAGACCTCAAGACTTCAGATTTCAAGCAAGTTAAGGCATCTTCTTTAACACATACGTAACAAGTGATATCTAATTAACTTGTGTCTTAATTCCTATGTCCAGAAGTACATAATTCACCATATATCTTTTCTATCTGTAAGTCTGTCAGAGTGAGATTGTCACAGAATTGTATGATTATTAGTGTTAAAGAACTGTTCCAGAAAACATAAAATGCTCCTTTGGATCTTTCTACCTAGTCTCCTGATCTTATCTGTTTGCAGAATTCTGGGCAGGATGACTCGCAAACCTCTTTTTTTGTGTAGACATAGAGATTCTATTCTTTGCCTCAGCAGGATGGAATTCTGCCTTGAGTCTGGAAGAATTTCTCTCTCTTCTACTTTGGGATTATTAGGGTTTCACTGCCCCACAAAAATGATAGAGCAGTCTGAGCAGCAATCTCCTATTCGCCCCTAAAAGAGTCTCGTTTAAAGAAATAGGAATCTGGCATTCTTAGAGTAGTGAAGATCTTATGAATAAAACACCCATTGAATAAAAATATGAACATTGATAAAAATATCAAGATGCAATTGTATTGATGAAGGCAATAGAAGTCAAGAGTGTGACTGTTAATGGTAATCCTCTGGTTATAGTAATCATGCTAGTATTTATATAATTTTGTTGATTATGTAAGAACAACCATGTCTATTATTTCTAAATTACATAGTATTTTTTACATAGGATTTCTGCCTTGGAAGCCTTTGAGTGCTTTAGGTTTTACAAGATTACGTAACTTCCCCAACTGAGGAAAGATCTTAGCCAGCCATTGTCTTAAAGGTGGAACATTAAAGAACATCCAAGCAGTGCCCAGAAAAGCCTGGGTACTGGTAGCTCCACCAGGAGACCGAAGAAAATATTTTGGTAGTGTCCTCTAAGATTACAGTGAAAAATTTATTAGAACTTTTTTATTAGAATTTATTAGATTTATTTTGATAGGAATGGTTGGACTTGATGATCCGGTGGGTCTCTTCCAACCTGGTGGTTCTATGATTCTATGATTCTATGAACTTAAATCAAATCTCATAGTATAATCTGGAAAAAACAAAAAGACACATTGTCCAGCAAAAAGAATATCTTCTAGGAAATTTTAATCTGACATATTTTGGGTCATAGAAAAGTATTTTAGCCAGTCTCAATTCACTATTTATGAACAAGGTGCATACATGAAAATAGGGACACGACAAAAGGCTCTGTGTGGAAATGGCTTATTGTATTGAAGACAACATTGTTAGTAAGAGAAAACAGGTGAAATAGATCCACAATTTATGAAATATGTCTTTCAACACTGTTCACAAAGCCTCATCAGAAAATATATTTATTTTACATTTAAAACAAAGAAAGTGACCTAATATTCCTTTTTTAACCTCAGGCTACACTGTTTCTTGTGGACACTTATAGTGTATATAGTATTCTATTTTCTTTTCAACCCACTTGGTTTTCCATAAGTAGGTAGGAAGTAAATTATGCCTGACAGGTTTTGGAAAAAAATCCCAAATCAAAAAAAACCCAAACAGTAGAATAGCTGAGTTTTCATATAAGAAGTAAAAAACTTTATATTCTGTGTAAACACAAGACATTCCCTAGTGAGTTGTGCTTTCAGGAAAGAAAATTAACGTTATTTTTAGGCATCTGTATTTTTCATTTAGATGTTTTTAAATAAAAACCCCAAACATCATGTCAATCTTCCTTTAAGAAAGAGAGGAAGACAGAAATACAGACTATAATTGCCTGCAATATTGTTGTATTTTTTTCTTATTTCAATTTAACAATGGAAAATTGTTTACACTACTCTTGTATAGGTGAATTTTCAGTTTATAACTGATGAAATGTAAGTGATTAAAGATAAAATAAAGAACTGAAAAGTATTCTTTCCACTGTGTGCTCTCTAGAGCTCTGTGATTTTTCTAACAGTGCAATCTAACCATGTTAACCATGACAGATGCTATCCAGAGTGACTCAAAAGGAATCAAACCTGTAATAATTAATTCAAGATGCTGATGCCATAAACTAACTGTGAATAATGCATCTCTCTTCAGTGTGTGATTTGTTGATGAATAATCATGAAGTATCTGGAATTCATTACCTGATAAATATTTATGAACTATTGTCTCTGTATGTTTCATGATTCCATCTCTGTTTAGATCCTTCCAGAGGAAGAAAAAAAGATATGTACATGCAAATAGGGAAGCTGAAGCAAAGTGGATCACAAAGATCTCTAATTATTTCCAGAGAGTTATTTCAGAAATGACAAAATGCTAGCCATCTACCAGTTCATTTCTTTGAGGTGATTATGTAAAAAGAAATATTTAGGCCAGAGTAAAGCAAGAGACTTAGAGAAAAAACTGGTTTAATTCTCTGATTGTTCGTGTATTTGCATCTGTATAAATTGTAAAGGGATAATCTGTCACCAAAATTTTATGTATTTATGGCAGCAACATAAAAATTGAAAGTTTCACGAATGTGAAACTGAATTTCTAGAGGCTAATTTGGTTTTGATGTAAGGAATGTCTATGTGTCACTTCACTGCCTAGTGCGTTGTCACCCACAATCGGGGTAAGATAGTTGTTTGTTTAAAGTTATGCTATAAAACTCAAGTTTTTTCATGGCATGTCCTTGTAAATTATTTTAAACGTGTCATTAAAAAAATTCTTCAGTTTTTCTGATCAAATAAATGCTCTCTTTAACTACATATAAATACCTAAATCATTTCAGCAGCTCTTAAGAGTGCAAAATCTGTTTACATTGCATATGTTATCTGGCTGCACCTTCTCTAATAAAATGGAACCTAAATTTAATCCTCAAGCAATTGCAGGAATTATTTTGTATTCTCATAAAGTATTTATCCAGGAAAAAGAAATATGAGTACTATTTACTTTCACTCTGGTGAAACACTGAATCACTTTGGTGTCATTTTAAATTATTTTTTTTTATTAATAGGACATGAAACATCAAATTTGATACTGCAAGATTCGCAAAAAGTTGTATATTGTACTTGTAAGCTATTGGATTCCTTCTTTAAGAAGAAAGGCAGGATAACAATCTGGTTGGTGTTAATGAAGAACTTAACGATCTCCTGCTGTAAAATGAGCTCCCTGGAAACAGCTGCTGAGAACATAGTGGTTCTGGTAGTAGGTGAGGAGCAGGTGTTGAGGAGTCATGAAAGGGGGATCCTTGTGAGGAAGTGATTTGACTTAGGAAGGTCATAGAGAAGAGTGAGGAATGGTTGCCAGATGTCTAATTCAACCTTTGATCATCCATTCAGGAGAGAGGAGGTGTTTGCACTGATCCCGTTTACTTCTGAAGGGCAAGCAGTGGCAAAGGTGCCAGGAGTTAAGTCATAATGGAGTGCTGAATAACCGAAGGAAGTTATTATTTGTAATTTCCTGCCTCTCTTGGAGAGGAGAGATATTAAATGCAGTGTGTCAGCTGTGGCTTAGGGCTCTCAGGGGCTCCTTCAAGTATGGGTATTCCAAGATGCTCTTCAAATACAGCTTTTCCTGCTGATGGAATTATGGACATCTACCTGTTACCGCACACATCTGCTGCTTCTGGACACGATCACCACCTGCAGATGTGAAGAAGATATACAGCCTGTCTTTTGGAAAGATGAGGTACTGTTGCTGTAGTTTAACCATGATAAATGTGAAGGTTTGCTGACACGGAGCAGGTAGCGCAGAACTGCTGGGGGTGTTGACTCTGCTTTTCTGCCTGGGCTGAAAGAGCTTGTCCACAGCCCTTAAGGGTAGAGGGAGCCTTGAACAGCTGCGGGTGAGTGATGAAGTGCCCTTTTGGAATGGATAGCTCTCTAAATCTATTGTACAATCTCAGATGACATTAATAGCCCCTGTGTTGTGCTGACCTAAAGTCGTGTTGGCTTAGTGCTTTTGGTTGAGAAGAACAGAGAAGCTTAAGATATGTTGACTGTGAAAGATTTGTTTGGGTTATTGTCTGTTTTGCTTGTTCAGTCACGCTTATTGACTATTTTAATGAATGAATTTAGTAAATCAGAAACAGCAAGTTATTTGTGTCTGTATGGCTACTCAGTTTCGCACACTGCTGCCTGGACATGCTGCTGTCCCAGCCCTTCATAGTAATCTGAAACTTGTTTAAGACTTTGTGGGCTTGTAAACAAAATTAAAGGCCATGGAAGGTAAGGTGAACAGAGCACAGCCCACAGGATGCATCCATTGAAAGCCTCCGTGTTATGCTGTTTAAGCTGTGATGCTGGGCTGCCCCCTGAAAGTGGCACGATGAATTGATTTTTAATGATTTTACCTGGATAAAGATCTGCCAGAGTCAAACTAAACTGATGCACCTGGAGGGCAAGAAGCTGAACTGGATCTTTGCCTGCAATTTAAGATACTGGCTGTATGTTGCACCATCTATGTCTTGTGCAGTTTAAGTTATGAAACTAATAAAAGGAACTATTTGGTGTGTCCGAAAGGTAAAGTAGCTCATTTGACCTAAATCCTGAATCTGAGGATGGGGTGTGGGAAAAGGAAAAGTCTCTTCTGTGTAAGGGTTATGGCAGTAAAAATAACTACAGGGGCTAGGCTGCCCTCATCCTTGCTTTAATTGTTGAACCTGCCTTCCAAATCATCAGAGATGTGCCAGTCAAATTTAATAGTAATAAAAAATTTTTAGAAGTACGCATTTACTCTCAATTTATAATTCTATAGATTAAGTTCGTTCTGTGTCACCCATTATCCTTTTCTACAGAGTCAGCAAAGTTAGCAATGTCTGTCCAAGAGGGCTCTTAACCACATCTATATTTCTCCTACTCCTGTGAGTAAACGGTATTTGCTTCCTGGGTTTCTCTGAGGACTCTTAATCTGTCCTTTCTCGTTCTAGATAAGTGTGTGTAAAAGCTGATTCAGATCTTTACAATTGTTGATCTTCATCACTTTCCCTGTCTTAGGAGCAAGCTGTCTACTATCTGGGCTCTCTGCCAGGTTCTTTCAATACTTAACAAGGTAAACGCTGAACAGATGGGTTGGGTTTTTTTTCCCTCTCTACAATATTTTTGATTTGGTGTTAGTTGCCATTCATATGAGAAGTGGAAATAGAACTTCAGTGACTTATTTTAAACTTTTAGAATAAGATTAATCCCTTTCAAACTCTTCCACCTAAACTTTTTCTTTCCCTGTGATACAATGTGATTTTTTTCCAATTAAACGTTATTTCTTAAATGTTTGTAACAAACTTGTTAAGACTAGTATCTGTGCCAAAGAACGTCAATGTCAAATGTGTGATTAAAATTGTGTTAGTGCTGAACGACTCTTCGTGTAGGGACAGTTAATGAAATTTGTGGGAAGTATCTGTAAACATAAATGAAAACATTTGTTTTGGTTGACAAAAGCTAATGTATTAGATTTTTAGGGGCTTCTGAAATACGTTTTAAATACCCTAAGTGAGGAAGCTACTATGCTTATATTTCAAGATTTTTAGAGCCATATATACTTTCCCGAAGCTTTTGCTTCACCATCTTTTTACAGGGATGTTTAGAGAGTTAGTGTGCAACTATGGAAATACACTCTTTTACTGAGGATTTGTGTAATTTGGTTATGACAAGAGCTGGATTCTAGCTGCTCTACTACTTCCTTACTACATTTAGAGCTAGGAAGAAAAGAAGTAATTTAAGGAGTCAGGGAGAGAACAGAAGTGGTTTTTTTGGATGGGGGAGATATTTCTAGTGCACTTCAGGAGACCTAAAAAATTATTCAAATCTTGCTTCTTCTCATTTATCATAATAATGTTTAAAGTCTAGCTATACCTATTTAATGCATGTACCTTTATGCAAAAAAATTTATGCAAAAAAATTGAGGAGAAAAAAAAATGTAAACCCCAGCAAGATTTGTGATGAAAAGCAAAAGGAAAGGAAAAGCAGATTTGAATCTGAGAATTTAGCACCAATTTTGTCTAGGCTAGTTATTTTTCCTCTTAGTACCTTCTGTGCTACTATGTTCTGGATTAGGTTTTTGGTTCAAATGATGGTTTATTGTTTCTTTAAGACATGGCTACAAAAGAAAAAAAATAATTAGAGCCTGTTTACCTGAAGCTTTAGTCTGTATCAATGTACAGTGCTGCACTACAAATAATTTAAACTCTTATTCGCATTGCTGTAAGAAATACAGCAGTAGTGTACCTTGAGGACTTAAATTAATAAGTTAATTAAGTTAATCTTTTGCTGATGTGATACGTTAGGCTCAAACCCCTCTTTAAGACAGCAGATGTTTAATAATTTTGTCATGTATGGTCCATAATTATATTGCTTTAGTGTTATGTTTTTTACAGGTGAAAACAATTCTCATTTTATAGATAGATTTCATAGAGCTAAAGAAAAGATGAGACCAATTTTGAGCTACGAAGATGATGACAGTAGAATCTGTGGGTGTTCATTGCTGCTGAAAAGCCATGCAGTCATTTGATGTGATAAATATCACTTTCGTTAACTTAGTCCAACTAAGTTTAAGAACCACTGATCCTGGACCAGTGTTTAAAGCACTTCAGACACTTGAGTTTACATTAGAGGCTTAGTAGTACTTCAGAATCCTACTAGGGTTTTATTTGCAGCTACCTGAAATCTATAGAAAGTCTAGCAGTCAGAATAAACTGCACTAAAGTGTTTTCATTGTTTAACAAAACCTCTTGAGGAAACCCCTGTTGAAAAGAAAGGAAGGCTGCCTGAGGACTAAGGGAAGGCTTACTAGGAGAGCTTCAAATGAGCCTTTCTTTTATATTCCATTTTAAAAGTACCTTTGAAGAAATTATCTTATGTACCAGCAGAAAAGCAGGCATACGATGTGAAAATTCCTTAATGACTTGTTTGTACCTGCCTTTCTTATATTTTTTTATATCTTTCTTCTACCTTAGCATTGCTGAATATGTTTGCTTCCCTTACCTTTAGATTGCAAACTCCATGTCACAGAACCCTCTCTTTATAATTGTATGCTCCAAATTTGATATGGTTTAAGTCCTATTTTAGAGGCCAGTTGAAACACATTTTAGAGAAAAGCTGTCACCTTGAGAACACAGAGTTGCTGTGTTCTCTTCCTAAAACTCCACTCTCTGGAAAACTAATTTCAATGTAGTTGCTCTTGAGTACAATTTGTGGCAGAAAATCTTGGTTCTTGATTGTTAACTTTTAGGAATTTGCTCATGTGTAACTGATCAGTCACCTGTCGTGACTTTCCATGGTGCTTTTGGATTTTTGTTGTTCTTTGGTTTTGTTAGTTTATTTTTGGTTTTATTTCCTAGGCAAGAACTGGGAGCTGAGACTCAATGAGTGGAGGTCCTAGGTGGAAATAGTACAATTGAGGCCCTGTTGGTGCACTGAGGGACTTGGCACCAGGTTCAAAAATATCTCCATGATGTTGATTACGGGAACACTGAGGTGCTCCAAGAAGTCCTCCATGGTCATTACCCTAACTCTCTGGCATTTCTGCTATCTTTACTGCATGAGATACCCATGCTGTCTCTTGTCTGTACCATAAACCATAGCAGAAAATTGCTCTTCTGTGTCAGAAATATAGTTCTCACAAACAGAATTGCTACAGGTTGCTTGCATTTCTGGCCTGTAGTTGGAAAGGGCTTGCAGTGCAGGAAAAAATGTAGGAAAGATGCTATCTTACTCAAATTAAGACCTCAAGCCTATCATCTTGCCTGTCAGAAGCTGAATTTTCTTGTGAAGAAGGGAAGGGTATCCTTCTGTTGGTTTAAACTGGTACATGTGTCTGCCTGCTTGTTAAAAGGAATTTCATGCTGAGAGTACACGATGCAAACGCTCATAAAACTCACTGACCTACTGGGTATGGTGAAAATGTTAACCTTAACCTACCTGAAATCTTGAACACTTTGACACTTGGAAATCTCAGACAGCAGAGATATTGTAACTTTAAGTACTGTTAGGGCATCTGATGTTTCAGGTTGTCTAGCCTAATTATACAACTTCAGTTGTATAGTTCTTCAGTTTAGCAATGCTTCTCACAAGAATTTTGGATAGTTCCTCAGAGCAAGACCTACAGAATGTTTTTAAACTTCCATTTATTTCAACATTGTGAACACAACTGGTAAGACAGACATAATGCTGATTGAAAATACCTATTTACTCTTTTCTTTAGCATCTCTGAAGAAAAGTCTTATTTTTGTAGTGCTTAGCAGCATGATTTGGGACTACTGGGGTGGGAGGTAGGCTTTGATCCAAGAATAATGGACTCAAATGTATCCTGTTGAAACGTATTAGAACTCTGGAAATCTATAATCTAACAATTGTACCAGAGAAGTTCACCGTAGGCACACAGCTAGTTGCAAGGGTCACACTTGCACAATCAAAAGTGAATTTTACGGTTTCGTTTGTTCATTCCAATGAATTTTTTCGATAAAGAGAATGTTTGTTAGTTTTTTGTTTCCCTCTAACTCTCCTCCATGAGAAAATAGCAGATATGAACAAAAGCAGAATCAGTGCCAAACTTAATTGGAAAGGAGTGAGATGAGTGAAAAAAAGTCTTAAAAGAAACCTGAAGATTCTTTTACTATTACTTTTAAAAATCTCCTTGGGAATGAGGTATTTACTAGGGAGACTGGTATTCAAATATGCTATCTGAACCCTAGAAGTCTTCTTTCCCATCTAGTTGTTGCCTCTGTAAAAATCTGCAAGTTATTGCAATTAGGCTGCCAACAAGAATTTATTTTGTAGGGGTTTCACAAAGGATCATAAAATGTAACTCTCTGTAATCACCCACATAAAGTAAAATACCTGTAGCAGAAATTGTAACAAGCAATTTTTGCATCCCTTTCCAACCCTTACTAAGATGTTCTTGTTCCTAATAGGACTAACTTAGCAGAAAACAACAGCAACACTTACAATGGAAAAGTAAAGTAATGATGTCTTTCCCTTATACCTATATTTTCAGGTTAATGTAAAGTCAAATTTGAGTTGGAAAATGTGGTCAACTTCTTGTCAAAAGCAAATCTGTTGTTTTTTTTTTTTAATTTTGCTGCCAAAATCTTTCTCTAGGAAAGTTTCAGTTTGTTTTGTGAAGTTATATTTGTGCCACCTCCACAAACTCCTACTCCCTTGCCCTCACTTCTGGGGTCTAATGACATTAATCACTGTTAAAACAGAAAGTACTGGAATGTGCAGCAAAAATGACACCAATCTTGATGAAGAAATATGCACAGACAGTGTTTAGCCTGATGGAAAATTACACAATAATCCCACTGACCTCTGCTTCCTCTGCTTTTAAAGTTGCTGTTTTGATGTCAGCGTAGCGTCTGCTTTCTGGGAAGCATAAAGCGAAGTTTTAAACACTGTTTGGTTTTACTGAATTTGTTACTAGGGGCTAGCATCCTGCAGAACTTAAATTGTATATGTGGCTTCAGACAACAAAATTACTTGCATTCATTAGATTGCAAATCTCTCAGAAGAAATAGCACTGATATTTTCCAGCAACTACAATTCAAATAATGCTTCATTTTACCAGTTCAATAGCACAACTTTAGCTTGAGGTTTGATTTCTTCTGGGAGTGGTGTTTTCAGGTGGTTGCACAAAATAGGAAAAGCAAGATTTTGTTATCCCTTTGTGTGATTGATAACTCTCCTGAGAGGAAACATACTGGGAAGGGAGAATTCTATTTAGCAGAAATTACTGAGGCAGAAAAGTATGAAAAATAAATACCACTTAAATTTGATTTACAGAAGTACTAAGGAGTATTTAGTAAGAGGTAATAGGAGGCCATGTTGTCATCCAGTTGTGTTCTGTTTTTCTTCCTTTTTCCCAGAAGCAGCAGCAGTGGTTATACTTGTACTTGCATTAATGTCTTGACCTATGAACAGCATGATACAGCTTGAGTCTGGACTTCTGTGGGTGCTGAAAATGGAAATTTTGTATTAACTTTTTTATCAAAGGTTGCTAAATACAAACATCTCTTCCTAAAGTTGTTCCTGAATGTCAAATAACTGGAAAAGCTATTTAACAATTGTAGCCTTACAAGCGTTATGCCAGTATAAGTTGTAATAAATGCCAAGTCTCTTACTGAGCTGATGCAGAATGCTGAAATAATTAATGCTGAAAACAGTTTACTTCATCCTAGAAAGAAAAAGATAGGAAGGAATTATGACTCACAGAGTAGTACCAGTCGATTCTCCTTACAGCAGCTCATAGGTTCCAAATAATTTTGTGCACAGTTGTTGCAGAGTTCAAATCAATCTAGCAAAGTGTACCTGGGTTAAATTCAAGAACCATACATAAGTTTCTGCTTCTGTAATACTTTGTGGTGCAGGGTGAAGATAACATCAATTTTAATCTCATTATCAATCTTGATTAATTTCACAACTTATTTCCATTAGGCTGACCAGAAAAGTCCCCCATTCCTTGAAGGTTGGTCTAGAGAGTTTCTCAAAAGTGGGAGTGTTACCATTAATGTTATCTTGAAAATCCTATGGCATCATAAAACACCAGAATGAAATTCTGGTGTGATGTGAGTGTAGGAAACGTAACCTTTTGAGGTCTTCCTATAATGGACAACAAAGGCACAGGGAATTCTGGTTTGCAGCATGTAGTAGCTAGCTTGGCTGTTGCTAAAAGAAGAGACATGCCTGTGACTTCAGTGCAACTTTAACCATGGTGTGTGCGTACGTGGGAATGAGCACTGCTTTGTGGTGCCAGACCACGGGGATGAGCCTTTATGAAGCTCCTGCCGTCAGTGCAAATACGCATTATAGAATCTGAGAACAACAAACCATGAAGCTGGCATGGCAAAGCTGCAGTGAGTAGTTTAACTGAGATTTGCTTACCCTGCTTGCCACATATGTGAATGCGTTATCCAAAGAAAGCCCAGCTGAATCCCCTAGATGTCTGCCAGCTGACGTGCCTTCCCAGTGCTGAAAGCAGAATCATTTATCTTTTGTTACTACTGATATATCTACAGCACAATTCTTGTATTTGTGTGTTGACATTCTGGTGTTCTAATGCAGAAATACACAACTTTAACATCCACGTAACCTGTTGTGTAAACTAACTGTAGTTGCCATGGAGTCCTAATGCGGAGAAACGTCGCTGGCACTTCTTGTTGCCCTCACCTGCCTGTTCCTTTGTTTAATTCAAGTTTAATTATTTCCATATCCTCAGATAGAAAGGAATAGATGAACATTAAAAACCAATGCTTCTTGTGGTGTTGTTATCCAGCTTAGTTTGCAGCATGATTAGATAAAATTCTGACCTGAAGCAGGGGAAAAAAAAAAAAGTGATTTTTTTAACATAGGCTAAACATAAGCCTTTTTCACCATTGTGATAAAAGAAAGGAAAAGCAACAGGTACCCATTGTTGTGAAGATGGATGGTATACCAGGGAAGAAATATTAATTAAGTGTACTAATTTATAGGTTCATCTTTGGTTTTACTAAATACTTCCAATTATATAATGTGGAGAATACTATTATTTGGGCCCCATAAGATACACTATTTGACAAGCAGCTTTCATTGATGATTGTAGGAACTCTGCTTTTCGATTGTTAAGATACTAGTTATCTTAGTCAACAACGATGAGCACTACTGCATATATTATATGTTCTATTAGGCCACAACTATTTACGAAGTAGAATTTTCACAGGAAGCATTATTTATATGTGCACATTGTCATGCATTCTTTAAAATTTTAAAATAATGCTGTCTAATACACTAAAGCAATAAAGAATAAAATGCCAAGACCATTTTTATGTAATATATCTGTAAAAGAAGTCTTGGCTTCCATAAAAGTGAAAGCAGGCTCTACAATATTTTTCTTTCTACTATTTCTTTGCCTGCCAAATGGTTAGGGCAAATCCTTATTAAAAATCTCCCTCGTTTAAAATGAAATTCTGTCACTTGTTTGGAGACTACCATGTCAAGCCCAAACCAGATAGTTAAATACCTTCACTTTTTGGGCTTTGATAGCTCAAATTTACCATCTCGTTTTTGATACCACAAAACCAGAACACTTTTAATGTATTAAGTTGCTAGAGCAACTGAAAAATGTTTCTTTACTCCCAAAGAAGGAGACAAGAATTACATTTTGTCTTTAGTCATGGGAGAATGGAATTGTGTTGTATTTTTTCCTTTTAAAACTGACTCACTTTATAGGCAATAAAGGCCATTTTGCTTTTAAAGTGGTTACAGGACAGCCCGTCCAAAGGCTTTCATCTCTTAATTCAATTTCCAGATTTTCTCAGTAGGCTCTAAACCACTAAACAAAACAAATTGTTTCTGCCTTTTGTAGTTAGTACACCTTCACTGTCATTCAATTATAATTTTTTCAGCAGTATTGCTGTCTAACTATTTCTCCAATTCTGTTTCTTCAGGGTTAGGCTCGCTATAACGACCTCATGCTGCAGGGGACTTGGTCCCATGCACTTAGGTTTATTGTTCTTGTTAGTATAGAGGTGATGCTCTTTCCAGAAGAAAGGAGAACTTTCTCTATCATAAAATATTACTCAATATTTTTGGGGTTTTTAGAACTGAAAAGTAGGAATCGATGTATTAAGAACCATGACATAATTTGATTTATTTTTCCAGATTGTCAGCGGTTTGGCTTATCTGTTGCCTTATGTTAGTTGGTTAATGCAGTAACAAGTAATTCACTGCTTTGTGAAATATTTTTAGTTGTTTCTGGCTGTATGTTTTGGTCTTCATTGGATCCGTCTGTTAATTTCAAGATCTGTCTATTTATCAGGTAAGCTTTTCCTGATTAAATAACCTTTCCTTGTCTGCTCCCAAACTTAAGATTCTGTTTCCCTCTGATTTCTTCACCTGTGTTACTCTGTTCAGGCACAGCGCAGTTCTCTTTTCAGTAAAGACTTGCAGAAGCACACATTTAAACAGCTTTCTCTTCAGAGGACCAAATAGATTTAAAATAAAATTATTTAATTTTTAGAAGCATTTTCAAACAACTGTTTAAAAGACAAAGGTATCCTTTGGAAGACAAAGGTATCTTTTTGCAGTTGAATAGAGCAGATTGCCCCAAAGAAGGTGTAGGTGCCATTTGCTCCTTACGAACTGCAATACTAGATGCCTACAGAGAATTCAGCATGGACAAAGATAATAATAATGAAGCAGGCTAGCAGCTTCTCAGGCTTCCTACACTTATTAGATTGTGGAGGAAAGGTGTACAGAATTTCCTCTGAAAATACTGAGTATTATGAAAATGTTCAGACAGGTATATGCTGACTATTTTTAAAAATGTATGGAAATTATATTACTTCACTAGGTTAGACGTACATGATGTTCTTTTCCACTTAATCTGATATTTGCATTGTTGCTGTACTAGGCTTCTCTTGTGTTCATATTGTTGCTTCTTTTCACTCATCAGCAGCTAATCGTAGTGTAGTTGCACGTGAGGCCACTTTCAGGGCACTGGTAAAACATAAATACTGTAAATTTTTGTTTAGATCTTTAAGTCTGCCCTCTGCACTGCATTGTTATGGTTTTCTGATTTGGAGCTAAATCTATACAAATAATACCTGCCCCAGATAAAGCTGTTTCACTGTTTAAAATGAAAATATTGAGGATTTATTCCATAACCTTCACAGTAGTTTCATGTTTGAAAGCAAGTAATATTTTTTGCCTGGTAAAACTGTAGAATTAAACATTAGTTTTTAATATTAAATTTAAAGACCAGATGACCACATTCTGAGAAGTGCTAGACGTTCTATTTTCATTTACTTCAGAGAGAGAGATCAGTGATGCAGGATGGCATGGTGTGGATTAATCTCAGCTTGTTGAGGACTATGAATGTTCAGAGTAAACCTAATGATAAGAGGAAAGTAAAGAATGTGGCTCAGAAACTCTAATATGTTTTGGCACTTGAAGCCTCAAATTAAAACGCGTGAAATTAGAGAAAAATATTTATCTGGCAAATTCCCCAGGATTTTTGTTACGATAGGTTCAATAATTGTTTTAGCTATTAAATTTTTAATTTCAACTGACTACTGATGCAATTAAGATAATAAAATAGCACAACTGACAAACACCTAGGTTGTACTTTTTAACCAAAGCGAACAAGCATATTAAAACACTTCAGTGTAGTCAGTTGCCTTGCTGTTACCAAAGCAGATCATATTTCCTCTAGCGTATTCCTTTCAACAAATTCTGAGTCTCTAACAGGCAGTTTTCACATGAAGAAATTTTGCTTTTCATAGGGCATTAGCTATTTATTGAAGAGAATATATGGCATGATCCAGGAGATGATCCGTATAGAAGGTTCCTTTTAGAATGCTTTTTAAACATAGTAGGCAAAAGCATTAAAAAAGATAATTGAACCACAATGAACTTGTAGCAGTAGTAGTAAGGCTTTTCTGTTGGGTTTTTTTTCAACTTTAATCAGTATAATTATGTGTTTAAAATAATTTACCAGGGATATAATAGGCTCTTTACCACGTAAAATCTTTAAATCATGATTAAGCATGATTAATGGTATCACAGCTCAAGTTTTTCTCCAGGCAGGCTGAAGAAGTGAAGCAGTGGAGCCTGCCATATAAATTGTAAAGAAACTCAATACATTAGTGTCAGAATTTGTCTGGAAACAAGGAAGACAGCATATTGAAGTGCATGCAATCTAAAGAGTTTTGAAAACCAAGCTGCTTAAACTCTTTGGTTAGAATTTAACATTTTGCACGACACTCTAACCTTGTAAGTTTTGCTTCATCTAGCTTAAATTAAAAAGGAGTTGGCACAACATGCCATGTTTTCTATACAGAAAATCCCCTTGATGAGGAAGGAGACAGGAACTGGACTTTCTATAGGCAGATAGAGAAATCTGTGTTATAGAATCTGGAGGAGATGCAGACCTCTTCTGGGCTGGGTGTTACATTGGGTAATCCTGTGATCAGTAAATATGTTTTGCTCTTTAAAAAAATAATTATCCTCATCTTTCTGTGATCCTAGTACTTTTGTTTCTCCTATTAATTTCTCTTTTTTCCTCAGAGTTTGTTCTTAATCTTTAATTTATATCCAATGACTTTTTGATAATCATTGTTTTCTCTCATAGATTTCCTGTATCTTCATAAAAATTTTCTCTTCCTGTATTCTAGGCTTTTCCCCTATTCTCCCCCTTTCTCTATAAGGCTTGAAGTTGTGTAGCATTCCAGGTAGCTTTGACTTTCCCCAGGTAATTCCAGTCTCTCATTGCTATCTCTACCTCCAGTCTGGCATGTTTTTTTTCTGGAGGAGAGGGAAGAGGGTCTTCCAAGTGAAACAACGCAACACATTCTACCTATTTTTCAAATCCTACCTGGACATAACAGGCAGAACTATTAATATCTTTAGCATGCTGTTTCTGGAGATGCACACTTGTAAATACTCAGCCTGAGGTTGTTCCTCTTTTGATACTGGATAAAGTGTGATAAATACAGTTCATAAATAACAGATGCTATAGAGATTTGTCCATGTGGGGTAAAATAAAAGTCCACATGCACATGAAAAACTGAAGCTGAGCTTAACATGCCAAGTATTATCCTAACATTACTAGTCATAAATATCCCAGCCAAGAAATATGCAGTTCAAATGAATGATGCATTGATAGGGTAACCATTCACAGTGCTGACACTGTAACCAATGAAAAATGCTGTACCTGGATAAGCTTGTGAATACCTGAAGTCCCATTTCAAAATCCAGATACTTTAGAGGTGGGGTTTGGGGAAAAGTTTGTGTATGTACCTATAGACATAGGTAAAATGTTACACAAAACTCTCTTTCCCTTGCTATGCATTTCTCCCTTTCTGTCCCCTTTTCTATCTTTCCTTCTGCAGTGTTATAGCTCGTTTAATTTTTTTCCCTTTTCTTCCTCCTTTACATTGCTTTTCCTTCTCTTTCGTTACCTTAACAAGTGTGAATATACAGATAAATTCAATGTAACACTAATTACATGCTGTTAGACTTGTAATATACCCACAGATTTCTTTGTATTTCAGAACTGTGCATAAGTAGTTTATATCAGTTACATAACACCCGAAACAGAAACCTCTTAATTTTTAAATTATTCTCTGAAAAACCCAGCGCCATATTGTTAGAAGTCTGAAACTCATATTGGGTTTGTACAGCAATATGTTCAGACATCTGCACAGGCAAATGCTTCATAAACTCTAAAGTAGTGGGAAAAATAAATAAAATAATGAGTCACACTTAGTCAGATAAATAACAGGCCGATCATGAAAACGTGAAGAAAAATAGACATACACAGAAATAGAATTTCAGGGAGAAAATTATATTGTCTATTTGAATGACTGTCACGGTTTAGCCCAAGTCCTTGGCTTGATGAGCAGCCAATTGTGGGCAGTCGTGGTCTCAATCTCCCAGTCCAGGGAGAGTGGAAAAGCAAATAAGGAATGAGAGACAGACTTGTGGGCTGGAAAGTAAAACTAAAACAGCTTTAATGAAACAATAATAACAAGGAAAATTAGATTAATAAGAAAATAATGCATGTATAAAAATATACCAAATCCAACTCCCCAATGACTGTATGTTAGCACTGATGCTGCAAAGCAGGGATGGGGAAAAATCTCAGACTGGACTCTGTGTCAGGAGGGAGCTGGACTGAAGAACTGGGTTCAGCAACACACAGGTTCAGGGTTGGGATGAAAGGACAAACAAGGTCTGGATTAGGCACCAGCCGTTCAAGAAGGTGGCTTTTAACCCAATTCTACTGTTTTATACTAAGTGTTTCGGTTTAGATTGTAAGGCCACATCTTACAAATACACAAGAAAGAATTCCTCTGCAAGGAATAGCAGCATTGAGGCATTCATGACTAAATGGAGTACTCATTTCATCAGTAAAACAAACAGATTTGCCTAGCTCTGTCTTCTTTTTAATAGCATCAAAAGAGTACCAAATGTTATTTGTCCCTTTACATTTTCCAGATTGAAGAAAACTAATAATTTTGAATTGAACTTCTGGCTACTGCTTTTCTTTGTTTAACTCTACTTTTTTAGTGAATGGAAATCAGAAGATTTAGTTCTTGCATTCAGCTTTCTCTTTCCTGTGCATTGAGTCTCACCCTGAAGTTTGATTTCAAAGACCTGAATAAGAAAGGATGAAGTATTTGCATTGTGAGAACAATATTTATCAGAAAGCCCAAGACATGCTAATGTGCCCGCGACTGTGACAAAAGAATTTTTCAGGCTGAGTGATGCAGCACAGAGACATCAACAGGAGTTTTGTTGGCAGCAAAATGAATTAGGCATGGCTTCATAAAAAAGCTCTCTCCTGACTGAATTCTCTCACACTCAATACCATAAAAACTATCGTTAGAGTGCCCATCTTTCTTCTTCCCTTCACCCCATGGCTGGAGTTTTCACACAGTTTCTGTCTTTCTGATTTTTAATGAGAACTGAGTGCAGGGGGATGCATCAGTAAGTCTTTCCTTAGTAGGAAATGTATTACCGTGTATTTCACAAACCTTTTAAGAATGCAATAGTATTAGGCTTTGTAATTCTTTGAAGAACTGGGGGAAATCAAACTGTATATTCCGTTGGGAGTAAAGGAAAAAACCTATGTATATCTATGCATCGCTTTCTTAGGAAACCAGACTAAAAAGTGCTTCTATTAGCATGTTACAAAGCTAAAATTCATGCGTTGTAGAGGTCAGGCAAAACATAACTGCTAACAGCCAGCTTTGGACCAAGCTACAGGCAAAAGGAATGTAGTGAATAGGGGGAATAGCCTTAATGAAAGATCCTCAGCTATATTCTTCTGCCTGCAGCCAGCTCTAAGCAGTCTTCCTCTGTTGACAGATTGTCCGACACTCCAAGGATATAAACTGACTCTGCTTTGAGGTTAGTGTCATACTCCTCAGGTCTGGTGCAGAGTCCACTTGATGGGTGTTTTCAGTTCTGTAATAACCATCTTCATTTTATCAGTGCTTTTTGGGAATTAACTTCCTGAAAAATAGATATTTCACTGCTATTGACAGTACTTGAGGGTTGGGGAAGGAAATAAAAGCGTTCAATGTGTGAGCAGCATTATACTGACAGAGCATGAAGGAAGGTTTCAATCTCCCCCACTTTGTCGCTGCTCACAAGCTTTCAACCAGATTAACAACCTGCAGCCTCACTTGAGTTTATACATAGCTAAGGAGCTGCTTCTAAGCTCATTGGAGGCAGAAAAAGAGCAGGATCTCTGCCCTAATTTCTTTTAAGAATTTGAGTAACCACAATTAAGGAGTAGCTTCATATTCTTCTCAAATATACCAGGAATGATCTTCAATTTCTTATGACTGATATTGACGATTTTAGAGAGGAAGCTGAGAAAGTGCCTGGTAAATCGCTAGCGGGTGATCTGGGCTTCAACCCTGTATGATGTCAGTACCTCAGGAGCAGAGGTGAGCAAATATAAGAATTTTGGGCATGTCTTTAATAGGATGTTAGAGCCAGAGAAATCTAGTTACTCCAGTCAGAGAAGGGCAGAGAGAACGATGAAAACGAAGTGCGTGATGACAGTGAGGAACAAGCATGAAGGGAAAAAGCTGACAGGAAACATTTGTAAATTGTGCTGCTGTTGAGGAAAAGAAGATAGAAAGGGAGCGTCAACCTGGCCTGTTTTGTTTTCCTGTGTCATTGTAATAAGCTCTCAGTTCCTAGATCTTGTGAATAAAAGGCTGAAAATGGGGTTTGCTTCATGATAGTTCTCAGAATTGTTATAACTGGTTTGAATAATGCACTTATCTCTTTGTTATTATCATTATTATTTGTGTAGATGAGCAACATGTTTTGATGTGAGAGCAATAATTTCCACAGTATGAGTTTTAATACCTCTGTGCTTCGTTTGCTGATGGAAACAAGGTGATCTGGTGGTAGGATCCAGTCTGGGCTGCAAGAAGCAAAGTGTTATGAATTGTGGATAATTCATTAACAGGTGCACAAAGCAATGTAGGTGTTTAGATCCTACAGGCAAAATAACTAATTTGACTGAATAGGAACTGAGATGCCACTGAATTATTATAATTGCAATTTGTAATAAACATACACATTGCAATTGAAGCAAACAAATATTAGTTGTCATTAACAGATGCAGATTTTTGTGTACTCAAAATAGAAGCCATGTAAGTTCTTTCTCTGACTTTAAAGCCCTGCTTACATAGGTTATTTTGCGGCCTTCATGTGAATTTCTTCGAGGGTGTTCATATTCTACAAAATAGTTTTCTAGATATTTGCGTATGTAGCTAGATCTTAGTTTCAGTTCTTAGCTGTGAGAAAACTTTCAGGATGTTTAGGGTTTCTTGATGTGAGTTTTGAGTGATGTATAAAATATTATGACTTGTGAGCTTTCTTTTTTCCATTTATCTTCTCTATGTTTCTGCTTTCTGCACTTCTAAGAGATGTCTTCTATTGTTAAAACAATTATACTGCTTTGAATGTAATATTAGTTCAACAGAACATGTGGAAGATACTGTTTTTTGAAAAAAATCTGGTAGATATTTTTGAAGAAAGTCAGAATTGTGCTAATTGCTGTTAACTTCTGCTTTATATTCCAATATGCCATCAAAAATAACCAAGGAATCATATGTGTTTCTCAATTCCCAGAGTGGAAATGTTGAGCTGGCATTGCCTTTTTTTTGTTTTGGTTTTTTTCTTTGTTTTAATGACCTGGGAATTAAGGATACATAACAAAACTTAATAGGAATTCAGCTGGATCAAGTGCCTTGTCTAGTTAAAAGATTAAGACTAAGAGTACAGCTAGCAAAACTGGTTACCTAAAATGATGATTTTTAAAATAAATAAAAATTTGAAGACTTTACCATATGTTAACAACCTAGGAAGAAATCAAAAAAAAAAAGACATCAGTCATTTGTAGTGTGCTTAAGGTAGCGAACCCTGCCAGTTAGCTAGTAGCTATTTCTGTGTTCATGCCAGTATGTAAGTGTACTAGTTAAACAGTTTAGATCCCCCCTGAGCTGTGGATATGCTGATTTTATCCTAATGGCTAAAAGGGAAAAGCAGGAACCAGTCCTTTATAATGGGATTTCACAAATTCATGTATATTTTCTTTTCAAAACAACAGGTGTTGATAATTTAATATATTAGAACAAGATACTTTTCCAGTTCAGTTTTTCTCAAATGTTGAGACAGAATACATCTATTACTAAAACTCAAAAAGTGCCTTCTCCATTTATTCTTAAGAATTCCTCTAATATTAATAGCTTTGTATCTTCCTTAAAATATATTTCTGAGTTTATTGCTCTAATTTAAGCCTGTAAGAAATGGACTTCTTTTAATTGAAAGTGGCGTGGGACAATATTTGCATGGAAGAATGGATTTGCCTAAGGGATTTTATCAGAAGGAGGTGAAAAAAGCTAACTGTAGCTGAACAAGCCTGGAAAGAGTTTCTGGAATGGATGACAAACAGGATTCAGCCTGTATTGGACACCCCCTAGAGACTTGTGGCAGACAGAGAAAGAGACAACTGACAGAGCATTTTGCATTTTTAGGGAAGATGATAGACTTTTCTGTTAAAATGGGAGACAAAAGAGATGTTGCAACACCTTTTTCTCACTGGTCTTGAAAGACACAAATGTTTTATAGACAATGATCAAAGACATGCCACAAATTGTGTTGAATAAGTCAGCAGTGGTCTTATGTCAGAGGGACTGTCATTTGTGTATTTTCTGAGTAGCTTCAAGTTAAGTTTATTGCTCTGCATGAGAGGATAGTCTGGAAGTGTGGCAAGAAAGTAGAAAATTACATCCATGTAATACTAATGTCTCTCAGCTCCGAAACATATGAATTTGCCAGCCTAAGCTTGCTTATTTGATGAGGTTTGCCAAGCCCACAGCCTGCTTTGGTTTGGTTATAGGCTGGGGTGTTCCATCGAAACACACAAAGAAACATGGCAAGTAGCAAGGAATTCAAGTAGCACTGGTGTATTCACAGCCAGAGAAAATTCTGAAGGATATAGTTTAGGAAATCCTCAGGGGAAATAAAATTTCCTTCCTAATCTCTAAGGCAAATGATATTCTGTAGTAGACCAGCCAAATAATAGTCATATAAGCTACCTCATTAGTAAGAGTTTCGGTTTAACTAGTCTCTCATTTACAATTAGAGGTGTTAATTCTGTGGCTAAAGGTCAGGAATTAGTCACTGCTAGCTCTGTGTCTCAGAAGCAGATCCAGGAAATGGCTATCAGCACAAATCAGAAGTGGTAATACACAATTAAAGGTCACAATAGGTTTTGCTGAATGAAATTAGCTGTCTCCCAATAGCTTTTTTTGAGGGGATGTCTGCCTGGTTGAACTCAATATGCCTTCTCAGGAACATCCCAGTTAAGCATCTGCTATTTAGACAAGCCACCAGCCTGAGATAGTTTGAAGTACTTCTCCCACTCCTACATAAAGGGCTGAAGGAGGAGAAAAGTGAGTGAATTCACTTTAATGGTGCTTAGTTCTGAGCAGCTGAAAGAAGGTAAATGACACAGATTAGAATCAGAAGTGAGTAAACAAAGGTAAGCATGCTGTAGCTTGTAGGTCTACTTCCAGAGCACTTCATGTTGATGTTCTGTGAATTACCTTCCTGCTAGCTCAAACCCACTGTTTTATTTAGTCAATACAACAGCTATTTAAAATAGGTAGGATTACTCTATCAGTTATCTCCTATACTGTGTCTGGGAAGAAATCCACACACTTGGAGTTGCCTTAAGCCAATTCCATTCTTTTAGACAATTTCTTCACACTTCTTGTTACCTTTTTTATTTTTTTTTGTTTTAAGAGTAAATTGCAGTAAATTGTCATGGTTTAACCCCAGCCAGCAACTAACCCCACACAGCTAATTGCTCACTCTTCCCCAGTGAGACCAGGGAGAGAATCAAAAGGGTAAAGGTGAGCAAGCTCCTCTGTTGAGATAAAGACACATTAATAGGTAAAGCAAAAGCCATGCGTGCAAGCAAAGGAAAACAAGGAATTCATTCACTACTTCCCATGGGCAGGCAGGTGAGTTCAGGCATTTCTAGGAAAGCAGGAGTCTGTCAGGGTCTATCGCGTATAGTGGTTACTTAGGAAGACAAATGCCATAATTCCCAATGTTCTCTGCTTCCTTCTTCTTTTCCCAGCTGTATATGCTAGCATGGCATCATATGTTATGGAATATTCTTTTGGTCAGTTGAGGTCACCTGTCCCAGCTGTGCTCCCTCCCAGCTTCTTGTGCACCCCCAGCCTCCTCACTGGTGGGGTCATTGCTATTGAATATTTTTAGTAAAAATATAGAGCAGAATGAAAGTCAAGAAAGACATACCTGTAAGAAATGTAATTCCACAAATCTTTCCAGCTTTCCCAACCAGTTCTGAAGTTTTATCCATTAATTTATCCATACTAGACTAGACTGCATGTTGCTAAATATGTCTTCACAACAGAGATTACAACCAATTCAAATACAGTGATGGGAAGGAAAGATCTCAGGAATCTCAATGATTAAGCATGATTTGGTAAATAGCCCACTAATTAAGCTGCAGTAATCTGTGCGTACAGGCTATTAGCATGTTGTCTCATTCTATAAACGAGTCATTTTACTTTGGAACTGGAGACAGTCCTGACAGTCCAGTCCATGTAAACAGTCAGAAGTTGCATTTCTGATTCTTCAGATCTATTATAAAATTTGGGAATACTGATAGGTTCAACACTATTTATCTCTGCTTTTAACTTCTAGTTATCAGACATGGTTGAAAACCATCTGTAAGTTCATTTACTTTAAAGGGCACCTGCATGACTGAAACTTTTGTGGCAGTGCTGCCGCTGCTCATGCACCACGTGTGTTGACTTACATACGCATAGTGAACACATTATTTTTATTCATCGGTACTGAAGAGTGCCAACGTTACAACCTCTGCACAAAAAAGCATGGTCTCATCAGAAATATTACTTTGAATCTGAGAGCAGTCTTCAGAGCAGAATTTAATTGCATTTTTCCTCCTCAAAATACTCTTCCTTCCATATTGTACTTCTGCATCTAAAGATGTCATAAATTATTATAAGTTGTTGCATATGTACCAAAGCACTCCAAGATGCTAAAAGTTACTGAGTTTTGTTAAACTTCCCAAGAGCTGAGGGTAAGTACCTCCCAGCAGAACATAGTTACACTGTTCTGGCCATCTGCTGCTTTCCACCAGCATCCTCCAGCCCTCACTAGATGGCTGCGTATCCTTACGTATACTTGCTCATAAAGTCTAGAAGAATAATACTCATACCACTTGAGGATTTCTCTGAGTAGTGTGCACTCCAGTATAATGGCTTGTTTACCTCTCTATCTGGAATGTCTTGCTTTAATCTTGGCTGAAGTGGCCCCTGAACTAACCTAGATTCTTCTGCTATGAAAATATGCCAGTTTCTTTGCACCAAGCTTTATGGTGCTTCCTGTACCAGCCTCAAACATCCTCCATCAAACACAATCGAGTACACTTGTTACTCAGCAAGAGTATTCTCTTGGTACATTCATTGTTTGGTAGATAAAAACAGTTAAATATAGTTCTTTGTTCTCTAGTACCTACTGTGGTGGTTTTATCAGTGCAGCCCCCAGGAGGAAGACAAAATGATGCAGTCTTCAAACAAAAACATGACCTCTTGAAAGCAAACTGATAATGTGAGTTCAGAAGTTGTGTACTGAAAGAGTCTTTAGGTAACCACATAATGGATTATGCTCTCGTTAGCTAGTGCAACCCTATGCAGCTTGGAACCCCGCTTGTTAACTGGGCAGCTACAGCACCTGAAGACTTGACGTACTTTATTAGACCAAAGGTGAATGCATTTCATTATTTACACTACTAGTTACTTATGAGAGACTTCAAAAGAGGAAGCAAGATGCTTCAGTTTCAATTTTTATTTTGAATACTGAATATGCTTGTTTTATTGCACATATAAATCTTTTTTCCTTTTATTTCCCCTCTCATAAGGGCTTCCTGGAAGTCATGTATTGTAGCAATGTATTCCACTTATGAATTTTGGTTGGGGGGAATGAACATTTCTCCTCTTTTTTTTTTTTTCTTTTAAGCCTCTACTTCTGTTTTATGCAACAGTGAAAGACAGCTTTCAATCTTTTTTTCAGTGTCATCTATCTTATCCTATCTTTATTCGGTCCTATTATGCTTTATCTTTGTAAAATAAACAGTCCAAATGTATTTAGTCCTTTCCTAATGTGAAAGGTCTTTGTTTTTTTTCTGCTTTTATTAAATGGTTCTAGTCCATCTCTAAGAAATTTTTAGGATGACATTTATTTCAAGTTCTACAAACACATTATATAGGGTGACCGAGTATTATAGCATTGACTAAAAACATATGCATCTCTGTTTTGTTTTGTATTCTTCACTTTACATCTTAATGTCTAGCTTGCTTTCATGCTCACAATAACAATTTTAACACAATAATACAGGAGATGCCCTGAGGACTCACCAATATTTTACACAGCCTGGATTTCTGTCTCTGTTTGCAGCAGAGGGTGGGATTATTTCTTCTGCTATGAAAACATGCCAGTCTCCTTGTACCAACCTTTATGATGCTTCCTCTACCAACCTCAAACATCCTCCATCAAACACAACTGAGAATTGAGTACACCAGTTACTTAGCAAGAGTATTCTTTTAATCCCTAAACCTGGGACAATGTGGAGAGGGGGAGAGGGGCAAGATTAGCCTAAAGCAGGTTATACATTTAAACATATAAAAATAGTAGTGCATTAGCAGTTAAGTTTAAATAAGCTATATTCCCTCTGTAAGTATTGTTTTTTAATATATGGTATCTGGAGCAACTGCTTATCAACCCTTATCAACAATGTCTTTGCAGCCTGCCATATTTTCCATGGGTTAGTAAGGAATTGCTCAAAAATAAATAAATTTTGACTGTTCTGTCTATGCCCTGACTGTTGAATTAAACCTTGATACAGTAAGCAGTTTCTTTCTTTCTGGAAATGTTTTGCAGTGAGCATGACGACAAAAGCAATTTCTCCTTCTAAAAATAAAAAGCTGATATCTGATAGCTATTATAAACTCCAAGGAGACAGCTTCTCTTTCTCAATGCAAACCCCATGGTGTAGCACAGTGGATTTATAATTTCAGTGCAAAATAATTTTTTTAATAAATTCTTATATTCAGGATTCTGTGGATTCACATTATAGTGCAATGTCAACTTCCAACATTAGATGACTATAAATTCACAGGAATTCTTGTGGATCAATGGTGTTCAATGATACCTTATCAGATCGATGAGGAAATTTTGATGAAAGAGAATTGATTTCTACTGTGATTTGTTCATTTGTTTTCCTCGGCAATTTCTTTGTCCTCTGAAATTTTGTAACTGCAACTGTTTTGATTAATTTACTCCATACCTAATGTTTGTGATATTTTCATGTTTTTGTAAGAATTTTTATGGCATTTTCTTATTAATACTTCATAAAACTTAAATGGTCATGAATTGAAGGGTTATTGACTCAACAGAAGGCCATGATCAAAAAAGAGCTCCATGTTCTTTGTCATTTCTTTAATTATGAAGATTGTGAGCATCTAGGAGAACAGTTGCATCCTTTACCCTGATCTATTATGCATATTGCAGAAATCTGCTGTTTAAGTTCATATATATATATATATGTAATATATATCAGTGAACAAACTTACCAACTTTATTATTTGCAATACAGTCACTTTTATATAACAAAAATATATAATAATTCACAAACGTCAGCTTGCAAAGCTGAATTTAAACCAAATGTGAAATAAGAACAAAAAGAAGCCAGAATCTACTTTTTAATATGAGGACAAATTTTCCTTTCTTTTTTTTTTAACTTGGGTAAACTAAAACTATCTATATTGTCATCACATATTTATTTATTGATAAACTGCAGCAAGTCAGCGATTCTCAAGGGGATTTTAAGTAAGTGATTTCAGTGAGGAAGACATGCTACAATATTAAGGTATCGGTGAAAATTCAGGGAACTTAGAGTTTCAGTTTTCTTGTATTTTTTAATTTTCCTTTTGTTTGTATGAACAATTATTCATATTATTGTACAGAATTTTTTTTCAAAAGTCACCATGGTGTTTTAAACAAGCTTAATTGACTTTTAACATAATCAGTAACAGAATGATTTCAGGTCAGTATTGAACCTCTATCCTGTATTGTTCTATAAGGGAACAACAACTTATATAGGGATGTCGATGAAGAATTCAGTGTCAGATGATTAAGAGGAGCAGCTGGTAGATGTTGTCTCTCTGCTGGCCTTTTGGATGAGTAATCTACTAACAAAGATATCAATTATGAAGAACAGCTTTAAAAATAACTACTAAAATATTCCAGTGTTTATAATACTCCTACTAATATTTTCAACTTAGGCATTTAACACCTGTTAAATATTTTTCTTCCTTTAAGTTTACTTTATAATCAAAACAAACTCTTTGTTTTGAGTTGTTCATGTACCATAGACTAGAGTACTTATTCACAATTTGGTAAAATCAGAAAAACTGCTTTTATGCATAAAGTACATGCATGCTGTAATATAAATACACCTGACTGTGCAAAGCACCAGCTCACAGGGAAAAGGGCTCTTTATACTATTGCTCATCCTTTATAATATAGTTCTGGTCAAACATTTCAAAGCCTGTAATATATTAATTTAGAAGTACTTATAAAATGCCTGAGGCAGTCAGGACTCCCATTAACTGCTGCTGATAGTGAAAAGCATACGTCTTGTTTACCACATGGTGCAGTAATTGCATTTCAAAATTAAAAATTGCCTTTCTCTTGAATAGAATCTTAAAATGTGGCAACCCAAGCACCGCAACTCAAATCCTTCTGTGTGTTTCTATTTAGGGATTTCCATTGAAAAAGGCCGTGGTTTGATCATTTGAGAACAACTATTGATGCATCTTGTTCCAGTGCAAACCAGCTTATATTCTAAGCTTCAAAACCTGTTCAGAACCTGAACATGATTCATATACGTGCAGTGTATGTGACTGCCTTCCACTGTGGACCTCATGTGGCTAATATGAAGTGATAGGAAATTTAGATTATTTCTAAAAGTTATTCTACTTGTCTGCATTTCTCCTTCTTCAACTGTGGCTTTATTTCAAATACATGGCATTACAAATTCATGGAATGTTCAAGATATGGGAACATATTGTATTCATATATTGGTACAAAGATATTCCTTTTTTTATTTAGAAACTGGAGAGGTGTATTTGGTTTATTCCCACTTAATATGTTTAATAAACCTAAAAAAAAAGAGGTGGCCTGGTTCCAGAATTAAAACTATTCTTGGTAACATCAGAAAGCATTTTTTTAAAATAATACCACATAAAGGAAACATTTGAAATCAACACTGAAGTTTATCACCAGTAGTCTTAAATTATTTCTATTATCAATAAAGAAACCACAATTAGCGCTCATTTGCTGCCTTGGCAGATTTCACATACAGCACAGAGATTGGATGGGTAAGAGGTGAACTGCAGCCTTCACCTTATTTGAGGGACAGAGTTCCCAGACGAAAAACAAGGAATACACACTTTGTTTCAGGAACTTCAAGTGATTGTATGTCATCCAGCAATTACTGAGGGGAAATGGGAAAAGTTTCAGGGAGGTGACAAGTTCTAGGTTGAAGAGAGGCACTATAACAATGTAAGAATGGCATGAAACTGAGAGGTTTTAGTGAACATAGAGTATTTCCTAGCAAAACATACTTGAGACTGAGAATATGTTACCTCTTTCGAGGGAACCAGTTTCTGCTCCTTTTATTGTGTGTATCTATGTATAATACTTTATACTATAAGCAACTCCACATCTTATTTTTAAAAAGGACTATGACTGCAGGGTCACAGAAGCAGATTTAGGAGATCTCTCTGCTATGCTAACAAATAACTGAGATTTTAATTCTTACAAAGAAATTAAACAGTCAGACTTTTTTGTTTCTTATCATTCCAGTTTTTGTGGGTTTGGTTTGGTTTTGGGTTTGTATTCCAATTTTTTTATAAGACTGCTAACAGTCAGAAGAATTAGTACAGACATATTTCAATTAAGGAATAGTGCAAAAAATAAATTATCCAATGAGACTTGAAAAAGGAATCAATACAAAATACGCTGAGGAATCAACGCTGATGTTTTCTCCAGATAAATTGCCGTGTTGATTGTCATGAAGTATATTGATGTCACTGTCACTATGACAACATTGTGACAAGAACTAGTCACTCTAGGCTACCTTGTAAAAGGATCTGTCATTTATATTGTTTTAATAAAAGGCAATAGAAGTGAGAGCCCCTCCAATAGCACAAGGTTTCATCTAAGGTTAGATGATTTGATAGAGACGTCGGATCAAGGTATTCTTGAAAAACTGACAAGATAGCTTTTCAAGGCAGGTAAGGACAATATATTATTGAAATACTATCTACTGTTAGTTTTCAACAAGTGAAAACAAGAAGGAAAAATGTATGTACTCTGAAACATAAGTATTTGTATGCAGAAAACTAATCCTTTGATATATTTCTTGAACGTATGGCAGGATTTTATATCTGAGGAAGTAAAAAAAAAAACATTTAGAGGTGTAATGTGTGTAATTAAACTTATAAGAGGATGGGTGGTTTCTGTATGTAACTGTTTCTGGTTTTAATTTAAAACAATCTCTCCATCTTTATATACTTCTGCTTCAGAGCTATTTCAGCAAAGCCACAGAATCTATGATGTACTGCAGTTTTTCTTTCTTTTTTTAACTACATTTTACTATCCATACACCTAGCTTGTTTTCTCCTTGTGTAGCCACCTGATTTTAATGTTTGTATTTTACCACATCAGAAATATTATACCGGTGTCAGCAAAACAGCTTCTGAAAACTGTAGTCTCTTGAAATACCACAATATTAACAACAGACATTTTTTCTGTGTATGTTAATCTACAAATCAGATTTTTGCAAATCTGATCACCAACCACTGCACGTGGCTTTTTTATACTAGTTTAGAAACACAGTATACCATCACCTGTGCAATACACCTAGATAAAATTCCCCAGAAATATTTCTAATAAATATTAACCAGATCTAAAACTCAAATGGGGAATTTTTTGCATGTTTGCTTTACTGTCTTCTAACCCTGTAAATCTAAGTGACCAGGTTTACTAAGCCCTGACTCTCTTGATCTTGATATCAGTTAAAATAAATTTAACTCATGTGATTTCTAAACATGTCTAAACATATTTGTCTTAAAGTGGTCATTACTTCAAAAGAGAATTTTGGTCACTTACCAAATACAGTATTCAAATATTAATAAGAGCAATGATGACTTTAAGTTTCCTTTTACATGAATACATTGTTCTGTATTTAGGAGTTAAAAAGAAATGCCATCTGAGTTGGAAAACAGGAACAGCATTACTCATTACCCCATCAGCGGTCAATATATAGAGACCAGAAAATCAGAGCAAGTTCTTCCTCCTCTAAAATACAGGTATAAGAAAAGAACAGACTTGTATGTCCTAACATCTGGAAATATGATTTTAAGCTACTGCCAGTCAGCAATTAATAGTTTGCTTTGAATATGCTTGTGACTTTTTAAACTTATATATTTAAGTTTGTGTATACGTACTCCAGACAAAGATGACTTCACCAGTTCTGGCACATGCTGGCGCCTGGCTCTACTCATTATTAGAAAGGGCTTGTAATGGAAAAAAGGTCATCGTTCTTTCAGCTGTAACTATGCTATTGAACAGGAAAATGAAGATTTGCGTACTCTCATATAAGTATTCAGAATTTAAAATATATGATTTCAGTGTGGTAAATCCAGCTGTTCTCCCAGTTGTAAATTTTGGTATGGTTCATAATCCTTTGAATCAATGAAGTACTCTCAATATGTGAAGTGTTCTAAAAAAGCACCCACTGGAAGTGGAAAAAAAAAATCTGAGTAAATCTTACAATAGAGTGAATATTTATGTAATTCTTTTGCTATTGTTGAAATCAAGTTGGTGCTCAAAGATAATATGGCTCTTTATAACAGCTACGTGCCACAGTAAACATAGACAGAGTCAAAGAAAGGAATTTCCTCAAATGTTCATGTAAAAAAACCCCATTTATATATATGAATAAATAAATTACTGTTCACCCACTGTTACTCCCTAAGACATGGCTGCTTGTTTGGCACGTTTATAGCGTCTCCCCTAAAAGATGAGCTCTGCAAACAGAAATAGTGCCCACATCAGCCAGCATCTGGTACGTAGCAAGTAGGGGGGAGGATAAACCTGCCTCTTCCTTAATCTTTGGCCGCGGGGCACGGATGAACACAGGCTGTTTGATCTTGCTGTGCAGCGTTGGCACCGCCGGCAGTGCAGAATTAAGATTCTTGAACACCCATTTCAAGGAGGAAGCCTTGTTCAAGGGGAACAGAGAGATAAAGGTGTTCCTTCAGAGATAAGTTGGGAAAAGTTATAATTCTTACTGGTTTTGTGAAGAGGAAGAAATATTCAAAACAAGTGTAGCATCGGGTTTTTTTTCAGTCCACCTTTTTTCTTCAAACGCCTCTTGCCTCTGGGTCTTAGAACACACAGAAACAGTAGCTCCCTGTAGCATCTTGCTTTATACTCAAGAGCTTTAATCTTACTGTTGGTGTTGAATATTTTATACTTGATGCTAACTTCAGTGCATGAAAAATACTGAATGTTAAAATATGAGGGGTAAAAAAGATTAGAAACCCATAGAGACAACAAAAAGAAAAACAAAACAATGGAGAAGAGCTCAAAGGCAGATCACCATGGCACCTTGGCTTTAACAACAGGAGGTGTCCGTCTCAGGCTGTGTTCTTCCAGCAGGAGCTGTATATTGTTGTTTAACAGGTACACCTTGCAAAGAAAACGTTGAATTTTATGTTCTAAATAGCACAAAAAGCAAATTATATAGTGGTCTGTTTTAAATTATCGATGCATAAACCCATTTCAGTCAAAGTGAGAAAATAAGGCCCTCGTACAACAGAAAAGACAATTTATGATGGTTGCTGCTACTGAAGTTGCCTTTAAGGGTTGACAGGTCTAAGAGATATTGTATTCTGTCTGAAATCTTCTCAGACAAAAACACTGAAATGAAGGGAAAGACTATTAATGGAATACTAATTTTTCTTTGTCTAAATTAACTTTACACTTCTTTAACATTTCTGAAGCTGCATGACAGACAGTTAGTTGTTCAGCTTCCAAGATTCAAAACTTCAACTAAATATTTCTTTCATCTTTATCAAACTGAGGTACTCCTTTAAGAAGGTGATTAGACTTAAGTTTGTGGTTGATAGTCTTTAAATGCATCTTCAAAGATGGTTTTGAAAGTTTCCAACGCTGCCTCTACTTTTACATCCCAAAAGTATTCCAAAGAGCATATCTTGGGAGAAGAGATTTTCTTCTTTCTTTTTTTTCATTATTTTCTTTTGTTTTATTAATTTTAATTCAACTACTGTGCTGATCACGCCAGCAAAAATTCTTTCAATATTTCAGAGAGAGTAGTACCTCCTAGGTAAAAATGTTCTGACACTCTCAACTGTCTTTCATAGACAAAAAATAAAGAGGTTGAATGTTAGCTAAGTGATTATAAACTAAACCAATTATTGTTAGGCAAACCAAACCAAATGTACTCAGTCCTGAAACTTCTATTGTGGCACTTAATTGCTTCATCTTTCAAAAGCTGAAATTTTGACAACTATAAATTCTTGACACATTTTTGGTTTCTTACCCTAATTTTTGACAAAGATTTTTTTTTTTTTAGTGTTATGCGAGCTGTTCTCCCCTGCGCTTTTTAATATCATGTAAACTGTTTTCCCTCAGCACTCTACGGTGTATGCAGAGAAATACAACATCAGGGAAGGAAGGAAAATAAATTATGTGTCAATACCACACTAACTTTGGCTCCAATTATTTTGAAAACTTCTGCACTTCCATGTTATGCCGTACAGTTATACAGAAGCACTTATTATTTGTTAGGCATCAGGGAAGGCTACGAGCTCTACAGGATGAAAAATGAAAGCAAATTTTGCCGTAAGTGTCTGATAAACACGGTAGAGTCAGCTTGGTTATTGAGTGTAATTACAGACATCTCATTCTTTCTACACAGCTATCTTGATCAGGTTTCTTTCTGTCAAAGTTAGTCTTTTAACTAGAGGTTTGACTGAGGGAATTATGAAAAATATACTTGAACTGTGTCAAATGAAGAGAAGTAAAAGGAATTCTCATTTCCATTTTCAAGTTAAAATTCTTGAGATAATAAAGAATTGTCAGTTTATGTCATTATGTGGTATATATCCAATATGTAAATGCTATTTCAAGACAGAACAGTGGAGAAGACTCCCATGAGTTGTCTTTCATGTAGAAATTTTGGATTAATTGATTTTCTGATCTTTATTTTGACAGTTAGTCTTACCCAGTGCTACAGCAGTGCTTGCAAAAATACTTACTGTGGGTTTTGTACTTGCTGAAATGTATGGATCAGCATTTATTCTTACTGAGTATATTTTTAGATTAAACTAAAGGACATGTTCATATTCTAATTTGGTTTTGTTTTTAATTAATTATAATGGCTTTATGGGAAGGGTTTTTAGCACGTTCCTTCCCTACAGCATCCCCTACAATTACAGACATAAGTGCCTTTAGAATAATTGCATAGTATCAGTCATCAAATTAAACTTGACATATAGACATTTACCACTACTGTAAAGAAATTGCTTGATTACAGGTAGTCACCTGGAATTCAGAAAAATAATAATGTGATGTCCTTGCTTCTCGCTTTATGTTAATATTACTTAAAATCCCAATGCAGAGACAAACATAAATACTACTTAAAGTTCTATGATGATTGATGTCCTGTATTCAAACCTTAACTGCTTCAAAATGCAATAAAAAGATTATTTTAATTGTTGCTTTAAGCTAGAGTAAAGTTATGTGAATTGATTTTGAGTACTTTTCAGAAAAAAAACCAAACTGTTTTCATATGTTTACTCATCTTTTTCTTGTAGTGTTACTTAATGACAGTACGAGACTAAACTAAGCATCAGACTTAAACTCTTCTGTAAGCATTTGCGGAATATAATGTTGTTCCAAGTTAAGGTCATGCCTTCAGATGAAGTTTTGTAATTAATGTTTACGTTTTTCTCAGGCTGTATCGATATTCCCATGGTTTAGTTAGCATGTTAAAAAGTTGGTTGCTTCAGTATAAGCTACTGTGCCCCCTCAGTACTCAAGCAAGACAAAAAGGCAATGTGTGAGGTTGCTCATAATATCCTGGGAAAGGCCAGGAGGCTTCTCCTCTGCCATTGCCGGTATCGTGCCAATAGCTGTGCAAGACGTTTAGCAGACAGATTTTAAAAATGCTTATCAATAATATAAACTTACAGATGGTGATATAGTTTATTTCAGATGCATTAAACGTTATCCCAGTGTGAAGAGATCAAAATGACTGACTGAGCGGGTTAAACAAGCAGTTTGAACTGTGAGGAAAATGAAAAGTGAATGGGCTTCAGGTCAAGCAGGCAAATGATTAGGAAATTTTTAATATATTGATATTGTTCTTTTTTATATAAGCTGGCTGTTTAAACAGTACTTAAAAATGTGACAAACTTGTTGTTGCACGGTTCTCTTGCCAAAATAAAAGCTTTTTATATGGTTTGTAAGCCAAGGGCTACATTACACAAACCTTTACACCAGTGAGAACCTTCTTGTGTGAGTTGCTTGACTGATGACAGTGGAATTCCTCAAGAAAATACATTCACTGGGTGAAAACCTGTATAGTCCAGTCTTTGAGTTCAAGTATAGATTGATTCAGTGAAATGAACTGATAAGGCCAGTATAAATTCCTCTACACAGTGATTTAGCTTCTCGTGACTATGCAATACTTGGAATATTGTGGAAATCAGAACTAATGTTTTTCCTTTTGCACAGGGTGTTAAATCAAGGCAGTTTTGAAATCAGACCATCTCAGGACTATATAGATAGTCTAATTTTTCCTTTCCTAATACTTGAAGATTACAAGTTTCTTGAAGAATGCTTTCCATTTCTCTTAAGAAATCAGGCACAGAAACCTTGTCAAGTTTTCCATGGTGCAACATCTACAGCACATGATTCTGTATCTCACATATAATATAATTTCTGCCAAGGAGGCCAGTACTGGAAATCATAATGCTGTCCTGCTATCAGATGGGAAGAAAACCAATAAATGTCCTCTTTATGCAGAGCTGGCATCACTGAATTAAAAGAAATGAAGACTAAATTGCTAATAAAGTAATATATATACACATTTAGCTCTGAACTGAGAACAGATGCGTGTATGCCTTTTCACATCACAGCTACCACTCAGTGAGTCTATTGGAAAGAAATATATGCCATGAGTTGATAAATTGATGCAGCTAATTCCTTTCTAACTAAAGTTTAGGGATGGTTGGCATGACCCTCATTTGGTTTGAGTAAATACGTGGAGCTAGTCTTGGGCAATCATTTATGGACACTTATGTATTTGCTATAAAAGAGATATTAATCCATTGAAGATAATGATAGTTTCAATGCATGGTAGAATGTAGGAGTGACTGATTTTCAAAACTAAATCTCAGTGTCTGAAATAGTGGTGAGATATCTGCTATAGCAGGCGTAGCAATCTGTACCCAGGTTTGGGAGTGGGAGGGAGATTTCAGATCTTCCCACTTTTTTTTTTTTAATTTAGGACAGATATAATAAACATTTAAAGAACTATGATGAAGATTATGTTGAAGATTAATAATATAATAGAGATTAGTTATTTAATTTTAGTTTTTCACTTAGAGAAGATCGTTGTTCAGGGGTACAGAGTGCCTCATACTTTGTTCCATACTTTGCCAGAGCAATTAATAAAAGACCCTGCAGCGTAATTTAGCTTTGTGAAGCCTTGGAAAGAATCCAGAACTGAAATCTGTTTACTTCTGTCTCAGCTGTTGCTGAGACCCATCAATGTGAGGCCCAAGCATGCAAAGGTTTTGCAGTTTCAAGTACCCATTGCAATTAGGTTACATGGATAGGGTTGCAAAAGCTCTTGCCTTCAAGAGCTCTTTCTTCTGCTGCACAAAATGGCCCTATTTTCACTCATTTGCAACTGAGATTAACTGTGTTCCTGGACCTATAATTATTTATCTTCTATTTCATGTCTTCTTGGTGATTTTTTCTAGATCAGATCTAAATTAGGGCATGAAATTAATATTATAATTGATTGACTTTGGAATTGCAGAATTTACCTGCTTTGCCTCTCATTTATTATCCAAAGTGGAGATTATTTAAACTGTTACTGGAAAAAATTATGTTATCAGTGTACAGGCAGAAAGATAAAAGTTGTATATGAGGCAGAGAGCTTTTCAGATTTTTCATTTTCTTTTTATTTTTCTTTTAGGAATATATAAGTATGGTAGTTTTATTTACTTTGACAATGAAACATTGCTCATATGAATGGTGACTCAGTGTTTTGCTGAGTCTCTGTGGTTAACAAAATACAATAACACTACAAAATTACTGTAATTTGGGGCTTGGATCTCTGACACGACTCCACTTCTCTGTTTGGTTTTCTTTGGGGCTGAAAAGGTTAGATATCTATAAATAGGACATGATCCAATAATCCACAGAATTGTCTGTCCTTTGCTGTTGAGAGTCTGTGACATTTTCTTTTGATGATACCAGGTTCAATAGCTTTAGAGTAGTACAATTGTGCTTGAAGGAAATGGTACCAAGACTGCTTTCAGCTCCGTTCCCCTTTTTCTGTTAATACTTGTAATTTTTTTTATGTTATCATTTCCAAGAGCCTGTTTGCAGATAGTGTATTTTTGATGGCAGGTGGAGAAACGTTATGTCTAATGGCATGGTCGTACCCACTTTCAAAATGCAATGTATTAAGATACTGCCCTAATAAAAAAAATTCCTGTATTCCTGAGAATGGGGTTCATACAGTTATTCAATTATCTCAAGAAGTTTTTTGTTTAGTTCTAAAAATCGCTTTAACCTGGCAACTTTCACTAAAATCGATATAAAGTTTAAAATGGCAATTGTAACATAGCGTTAATTTTCTTAGTGGCCATCATTTCAACTACAGTAACTCTAATTTTCTGCACAGTGTCTACAGAGGATAGGTTGGTTTTAGTGGATTGTTTCTTTTTTTCAGATTGAAGGGTGATAAGTACCTCAGAATTAAAGGATAACATATATAGAGACATTTCTATAGTTTACCCTTGATATTACACCATTCAGTGTACAATATGGTGAAGTACATGTTCCATTATGAAGCTTAACTGTAGTGCAAGCCATAGGCAATGAAGATGCCAATAAGTGTCTGATGCTCTAAAATGTGTTCCCAGCTTCTATGTCAAACATCAATCCATTTTGACTGATAAAGACAGCAAGATGCTCACACTTGGCTGTCTACAGGCAATCTTCTAAATACATGTTTAGACATAGAAGTTCTAACTAAAGAATTTTAAGTGGTTTTGAGCCTTGGCAGTTGCTTTTTGGCTTGGGGATAATTTTTAGTTATTCACTGTATCTGGAATCATTAATGATGATATGGCAGTGAGTGGGTTGTATCAATCGCATCTTTTTAAAAGAAATAAAAGGAAATATGAGAATTCAATCCTGACTTGGAATTACTCTGATTTTATTTATCTGCTTGAAAATATCTGTTGCCATGAATAGATGATACTTTTCACCATGTTACCATCTGGGCAGAAGGTCAGGAGGTCCATTTATTTCAGTTCATTTACGCACAGAACAATAACTTACATAGTAGACACTGCGGTGCTTAGGGAATTTTAAAGTATTGATAGGTAAAGATAGGCTATCAGAGTATGCTCATCCCCCATACTAGAAGTATATCATGTTCCAGGTACTCCACTACCCTGTATCTCAGAAAAAAGGGACTATAAAAAGCTTAAAAGACTAGAATGGTTTTGAGGGTCACACACAGTGGAAGAAGAACAAGGCCAAGTTATTTCAAAAGGAGTAGTTTTTAGGTAGAACCCCACAAAAATGTTAACGTTTTACCCCCCTTTGTTTGACTTTGTTCATCTTTTACGTAGGAAGACCTCTGTAATTAGCACCATTCAGAAAGTAACTGAAGTGTGTCTTTCATCCAACATCTGAGTTCCTTTATAGGAGTGGTACATTTAGGTGTTTTGTTTGTTTGTTTGTTTGTTTTTAACTAGTGTCCTTTGTTAAGCATACTTTGAATAAAATACTCCAAAAGGATGCCAAATGCAAATGGAAAATAAATCCTAAAAATAAATCCTAGAAGAGACATTGCCAATTTTTGGCTTTAGAAAGCAAGTTCTTCCAGACTGATGGTTCATTCCTCCTGTGATATGTGCTGGCTTATAAGGACTTCTCTGTCTTTGCTTCCAAGTCAAGTTGGCATAACTCTTATTTGCATCTAATTTATTAATAGCAATTTAAAAATGCAGGTGGCTGAAGTCTGGTATGAAGGCCGAAATTTCCTTTTGTCTGTATGAATAACTGAGTCAAATAGACCTGATTGACCCATACCTTCTGCATTAAGCCTTTTCAGTCTGGATCTCGAGACAACAGCAGAAACAAAACTGTTTCTTGCTAGTTGACTAGAATCTGGAGACCATTTCTGTCTTTCTTAGAATATATGCAATGAGTTCTAAATCACCATGCCCCATTCAGTAGCAGGCATCAATAAACCTCATCCTAATAACAAGTTTATAAGATTAAAGCAGTGCTTCATATAATGTACAATTAATTTTCTTTAATTAATTTCAGCATGAATAATAGAATGTGCAGCAGTGCCTCAATGTAGCAGGTTATATATGTTTATTTTTATAAAAATACAAATATACTGAATATATAATTACCAATGTATTTAAATATTTTCAATCATGAAATTGCTATAAATGACAACAATTTAAGTGTTTGGAGGAGATTTCTATCTCTCACTGCACTTTCTACTGGACAACAAGCTCTTGCTTCTGAATTAATCTCTTCCTTTTTTGGGACGCATCGGAAGGTCTTAAGATTTTTTTATTTACTGGTGAAATCAACAGAAGCTTTTTAGAAATTCCTTTACTTCCTTCCTAATTAGTATCTTTACTATTAAAATTGAATGCAGATGCTTCCATGCTGAGTTGGGCTTTACTCCTAGTGTAAAAATGACTACATTTACCTGAAAGGTGACTACTATCATTTATCTAGGACTATGTATGTTTTGTTCTTTTCTGTTTTTAAGAACAACATATCTGCTCAACACCTTTTTGCAGCATTCTGACTCAGGTCCATAACTCAGAGGCAGGAAGAAGTAAGGCAAAGACTTCATATCCATATGAGAATGAATGGTGCAATCTGGAATTACGACTACAGTGGCTTCAAAATCAGCAGGACTAAAGGAGCACCTTCATCTAGCATCAATATTTATTACCACTTATCAAAACATGTCTTCCATTACTCAACCACACATGATTATTAAACATAACATTGCAGAGATGAAATACAAGTCCTATGAACAATAGCTCACAAACGGTTGGAGTTCATGCACTATTTCAGGAATTTCATTTTTTTGTTTAATTTCATTATCCAAGCAGGATGAAATATCAATAAATTAATAAAGTAGTGAGGGGCAAGAGGTATTTTAACAATCCTAATAATAGGGATGCAAGGAGCTCTTGTTTGTTCCAATGAGTTCAACAGCTCTTTACATGGTGTATAAAAATGAAGTGTCTTTTAGGCATTTTCTTAAAATGTATTCATTTTGCTGTAAGAGTGTAATTATTCTTGGCAGTGAAGATAATTTCTGATCAGATTCCAAAATCTGGAGGCATGATTGTCCTATCTTTCATGAATATACTCCACACACCTGTGAAAGTCACACAGTGATTGCTGTAAACAGTGTTGGTGAATATTGCATAGAATAATTACTCTGTTTCCTACATAAATTCTGCTTAAGTATGATGCAATAGTATGCCATTTCATTCATGAGCTCTTTGAAATTCACTACACTCTCTAAATCTCCAGTATAGCTGGTTGTTCCCTATTTTGTACCTTCCACACTGAAGAATATCTGCTGAAGCTGTGCAATGCAGAGGATAATAGTTAAAGACAACTGTTCTTGCTATGTATCCATAAATATTAATAATGTATGGCAGTAGTGTGAATTGTAAGTATAATACACATAACATTAAAAATACATGTTATGGATGTAGATGTCTATTTGGAAGAACACAAAATGAAACCCCCAAAACACTTCCTAAAAAAAATTGGAAGGTGACTCCCATTATTCAAGCATGTCTAATGTTCACAGCTTTTTCAGTACGGAATTCCCTACTGTGGTTTGTGCTTAATCAAAAACTGTCATCTGCGTGGCCAGCTGGATTTTCTACTGGGGACCACCTATAATTTAGTTTGTACCATACTTCTACCTGAAGATATAGCAGTTCTGTAACTTTTAAGTCAACTGGGACAGAAAATTGTTGCAGTAAAGGCAGCTACGGTTTCAAATTCTGCACATTGTGAGGCAAATACTAGTTCTCAGTTTTTAAGCAGCCACAAGGCGAGGAATTTATCTTCCTCTGCCCTGCCATTCAATATTTCTGATGTGGCTATAATTCATGAAGCAGTCTATCTAAACAAACAAGATCCTTTGACCATGACAACTGTTCAGACTTAATTGCATTAGCATAACATAAGACTAGTTCATGTTTCCTATAGCAAATAGTCCTGTACATGCAGTGCAATGTTTTTAACTCTTAGTGTGTCAGTGGTTCACTACTCTCTGTAAATCTGATGTATAGTCAGTTGCTTCTCCTCTTGTTGTTTCCCAGTTAAGCATTATTCCTATGTGTGATAACTTGTACTTTTCTTTATTGAATTCAGTCTTTTCTTCCATTTTTTTTACCACTTTTTCAATTTGTCCAGGTTATTTTCAATTAAAATCCTATTCACTAAAGTGCTTGCAGATGCTTTCAGCTTGGTATTGTCCGCAAATTTAATAAGTGTACTCTCTATTCCATCATCCAGGTCATTAAGGAAAATATTGAATAACACTGGATCCAAGACAGGCCATGCGAAACCCCACTCAGTATTTTCTTCTAGCTTGACAGCTAGTAACTGCTCTAAGTAAAAAATCACATTTGTTCTGCACACAGTTACAACAGCATCATCTGGATTACTTAATTCTTAATTTATTTATGAGAATGGTATATAAGACTGGCAAATACTTCGAAACAATGAACATGTGTCATATCTACTACTGCTGCCTATCAGTAAGGTGTATTACTAGTCACAGGGAGAAAATAGATGGGATTGATGTTTTCTTTTCCCAAGTAGGTGTTTCTCTGTGGTCTTTACTCAAAGAGGGATATTCCAGCTTTTTTGAGAATTGAAGTTTGACTGACTAATTTATTGCTGTTGTTTATTAGAACTCATTCAGGCTGGAGCACCTCCCATACGAGGACAGGCTGAGAGAGTTGGGGTTGTTCAGCCTGGGGAAGAAAAGGCTCTGAGGAGACCTTATAGCAACCTTCCAGTACCTGAAGGGGGTGTACAAGACAGCTGGGGGGGAGGGAGGGAGGGGAACTATGATGTAGTCATAGGTATAAGGGGAATGCCTATAAATTGGAAAGGGGAAGATTTAGACTTCTGATCCTACTGCCCTCCATATTCTCAGGGGAAAAAGAAATCCTGTTAATATTTCAGTCGTTTCTTGTATTGGTTCAGGTGCCCTGTAGCTTGTTTACTCGCTTTAGCAATCCCTTTTGAATAAAAACTGAAACAAAAATCTCCATTAATAAGTTTGCAGCTTTCTTTCTTTTCTAATCAGCTTTTTGTCATTTTATTATTTTTTTGTACCTTGTACAAAGAAGTTATTATTCACAGACGCATCTTTATGCTTAACTCTACAAAAACATCTCTCTTTTTGCTAGTTCATTCACTTTTTACAGGTACTTTTGCCATTTCTTATAATCACTTTGTAGCCATGACTAATTTATTATCTCCAGCACCTTTATCATTTTACCGTTGAGCCTTTTATGAAAAAGCTCAACAGTATCTCTCTGTAGTTTCCTTTTGCTGTGTATTCCCTTTGTACATTTTGTCAACTTTCTTGCCTATGGTAACATCAGCTGAGAAAGCTTCTTTAGTGGCAAGACCCTCCTCTAAGATTTTATTACAGTAAGGCAATGTTGCTGAAACCTTACTTAACGTGTCCATCAAACCTAGTTTCTGATTCTCATTTGTATAGTTGGTTTCAAGGATAGCATTTGATTATATTCATGCAAAATATGCAAGTGCACAGACTCCATAATTACATAGAAATAAAAGTAAGCTTCTCAGCTTACACCTGAATTTGCTTGAGACAATTTGTGCATCCCAGCTATTCACAAGGGAAGACGACTTGACCAGCGCAAAAACCATTTCTGTCTCTTCAAAAGGGAATACAGCGAATTTCTGCCATAGCCCTTGACTCTGCTGTTCACACCCCAAAATAAGCCATAGAGAGATCATCTTCTGATACCTCTGGAACTCTTTGCTGTGATTGCCATGAGCTCTGCTTCTATAAGCTTTGAGCACGGAGCCTTAGTGCATGTGGTTTTGCCTGTCTACAGTGGGACACTGAAAATCCTTGGATTTTCCTTTTGGGGAAGATTATTTCTTTCAGTCTTTCATCATTGTTTCAGTACTGCATAGTCATTTCAAATTAACAACAATACTAAATCTATTGCAATGCAACAATAATAAGTATGTTATTTTTATCAGACATGTGATGAATTTTCGTTTGCTGAATAGCAGCTGTCACAGTCATATTAGTTCTGGGCCACAAAAAAAGAAACATAGCTTCTGAAGCCAATATTTCTGTATGAAGAACTGGTACTGCTGCCAGTATTGTGGTATTTCTCCTCCAAATAGAAATCAGACAGCACCATCAAAAAGCTTATTTACAGATGAGAGTATATACTAACTGTTCATTTCTAATTTTATACTGCAAATATTATTTTCCTTTTGAAGCTGCAAACTGCAGCCCCAGAAGGCTTTTAACTTCTAGAAGGTCTGTCCTTAAATGGGTTATGCCAAGCTTAAGTGGGTTACACTAAGGAGAGATTTCTACAATAACTATGAATCAAGACTAAAAAGACTGAGGAGCTAAACATAGCCCCTGCTGCTTTATGCACGTAAAATATTAGTAACTGGATTTTAAAGGCATTTTTTACACTTAATCCAGAAATGAGGTGGTTGTCAATTATGTATGTGCAGGTTTGTTCAGTTGTGGGTTTATTGTGTTATGCCTGTAAAGACATTCAAACAGACTCTATGCAGACACTACTCAATTTTGCCAGTACTGTTCTTCCAGTCGAAACACAGGAGTTGATTCCTAGATGAATGGTATTAACTGGCAATGTGAGAGGGGATGAGTGGGGGGAGATAAGGCATAAATAAAAGGTTGGAAGGTAAACCTTAAACAAACTACGTTCTTTCTTTACCCTGAGGGTCATTATTCGCTGATATTAGATACTACAAATCTTGTTCAAACTGTATTTCCACAGAAGCCTGTTTTGATTAAGGAACAAAATTAAAATCCTAACTTTCTTATTGTGTGACCAAGTCCACTTATCAAAAATATTGTAAATTTGTTATGGTTTATTTCAGATTTGTCATCAACTTAAGTACATTTGTTTCACTTAAAAGAAATGAAGAAATAACTTCTGCATACCTGTCTGAAAAGAGCATATTCTGAAAAAAAAGTATATTCTGAAAGAACAATACAGCAGAAAGTGTTTTAAACCATTATGCAAAGCTTAACTTAAAAATAAATCCTTTTTCTTATCATGCATACTTCTGGTAAGATATTTATCCTACCACCTACCTCTCCGTATGGAGTTTTAATACAAGTGCTAAGTCACAGTGGATGTGCCTGTAAGTATCTGTGAGAGCACTGAACATGTGCCTAGGTCAGTGAAGAGGTTGAACTTGAACATTCATTGCATTGCTGGAATTTATTAATGTAAGATTGTTGTTTTAGGTACTTGGAAAGAAAAGATTTCATGAACGTTTGAGATGCTGCTATCTCTCAGCTGACTGATCCTCTAAATTCACAGATAGGGATATACACAGTTGTACTGTTTCATTATAGTAAAACTATTCCTGGTTTTCAAAAAAAATATTTTCAAAAAGCCTTGCAGACAACAACTAATACAGCAATAAATATTTATAATTGTGTAACTCATGTCCAGAACCCCTAGTGGCTGATTGCATTCTCTTCTGCCCTCTAAGCAAACATTCCTCTGTGTTCAAAGTAGTGGGAGAAGAAGTAAAAATAAAAAACCCACAAACATTCAATGCTACATAAAACGTGAGTTTCCACTCTTTTTATTAAATAGTTTCACATTTTTCCTGCAGAAAATAATAATTATTTTTGACCATTTCAATAACCATTGTCAAAAGTTTGTCTCCAAGGCCACTGTTTTAGCCTGACATGCTAAAATTTGCATGCAATTTGCTTTTTGTTGTGAAAAACACAAAATAGTTTCCTAATAAAAAGTTTTTAACTCTACAAATCTGGATTTTCTAAATTACAAATGATATGACTATTTTTAGTAGAAATGTATGATTTTTGCTCATGACATTTTCTTTTTATTGTCAAGCTATACTACTTCTCTACAGATCAATAACATAATCCTAAAGCACCCTAGATGGTACCATTATAATGTTGGTGCTGATAGAAACAGTACATATTTTTGATGTCAATAATGTCAATATTTTTCACGTTGTGTATGGAAGTTTAATAATTCCTCATTCCGCTGACATCCTTAAACATGTTAATAGAGTAAACAACTCTGTTAAATACTAGTAACAAGATGAAGAGTTACAGATAATTCTTATAAAAGTAAATCACTGTTAGCTTTTTTTCTTTAACAAAGCCCTTTAATTTGTATTCTTAGTCTTTAGTTCTGCTGGGTACATTTGAAAATTTATTGATGATCAAAGAAGTATGAAGTGAAAAGGAATAAATTGTATCTGAATCATTGGGAAATATGTTTTAGTAACATCAGTAAAACAGGTTTATAATTGCAATAATATAACTTCCCTCTGATCTTTCTGGGTCTGTTTCTGCTTCAGTTGGCAATACGAACAAAGGCTTGCGCTATTGCAGCAAGTTCACCTTCATACAATAAACTTTCTGAGCAGTGAAAATGTGTGCATTTAGTTAAAATGAATTTTTCCAGAAACATTTGAATGAATGGGGAGATTCTGAGTCAGCTTCTAGCAAAAGGCTTATCTAATGCCCCATGTGAATGCTCAGTGTATTGTTTTGATTAAAGCTTGAATGGAAAACTGCTGATGGGAGGTAGTACGTGTTATCCAAGATGCAGACAAAGCCATTTTCAGCTGTGTAAACTGCCAAAGCGTTAGTGGTAGAATAACACAATTTGTGTGCCATTCAGTGGGTGTAGAATATGGGTCCAGATTGCTGTCCTATGATGATTAAACATAATGCTAGGCATATATGAATAACACTTCTACTAAATTTATTTGCAAATATGCCTTACATGCAAAGACTGAATTTAGCAGGAATATCGAGGGATATGCGGGATAAGGAAAATTAAGATTAGAGAAACTGTCATCTCCGACCTTTCTGCTGTAAACTGTTTGCACTTCTACACTCCTCCAACATACACCAACAGAAGCCTGTTTACTGTAGAACCTTGGTTTACTGTAACTTCAAAATGATTCAGTTCCCTCTGGTTTACAAATTTCCATCTGTTTCATAACCAGTCTAGAGTAGTAATTCCATTAGTCTTGGCTGTTACAATGCAGGGTTGGTTTGAGGGTTTTTGTTGTTGTCAGACTTTTTTTTAATTTTTTTTTTGACTTGTTGATGAAAACATCTTGATTTCAATGGAACTTCATTAATGGTAAGAGTAAGAGATTTTATTTAACAAAGTTACAGTTGCCATACCTGTTATTTAGTGTTATAATTCATAGGTAAATACATTTCTAATGTTTTAACTTGCAGATTAAGGAAACTGAATCCAGAAAAAAAACCAGTTTTTGAAACCATGCGCCGCCCAGCTCAAATCCATCAGGTAATTAAACTGCTTTGTTCTCCTCCTCATGTTCCACAGTTATAAATGAATGGAAGATATGCAGAGCCATGGGTGATAAGCATGTTTAGAATACAGAACAGACCATGGTAGTATTCTTGCTGCTGAGTGCTCTCCTTCAAATGTCCATGTTAAATCAGAACACGTTGGTAAATCAAGTACTTGATAAAACAGCAGAATAGTGCTCTGCATCATACAGTTTATCTTTGGCAACGTTTTACACATGTATGATAATATATTGTCTTTTTCCTTCCTTTTGCACACATTACAATTATTAAATTTAAATGCTTTTAAAAAGACAATATTTCAAAAAAACAAATAACTCTTTCCCTAACTGATGCAGCTCCGGGAGGATGCATTCTCTCCTCTCTATACTGCTGTGTTGGAACAAGCTCCTGACAAGGCTACACTGGTAAATTATCTGCCTACACAAAATATTTAGATTCTGGATTTTTTTATTTTTTTTTTTGTGGCACCTCTGAGACACCAGAGTGGGTATTTCTCATGATCTTGTAAGGGTCTCATGGTTCAGACCATACCACGTAAAATTCAAACTCATCACATCTGACCACGACATTTCATCTGTGCCTGCTGCTCTTGAGGTTCACCAAGTGCAGAGGTGACAATAGATACTCCTAGAAGGGCCCTGTTGCCTGACCCAAAGGTAGTTGGCCTCAATGGGCATTCTGAAGTCATAAAAACTGCCTGTCTGTAAGAAAAATGTGAAATACCAACTCCGTGAGACACTTAAGACTCAGGGCCCTTCTGAGATGTCTCAGGTCATAGAATTGCAGGTATTAGCTGTGACATCTACAAAAAGGCATAAAAACTAGAGTGGCAAAAGTACCATTGCCCTCATACAAATTTTTAAACCAGAAGTTTTGCAGTATTAGTGATACCACAGAGACAGAACAAACACATTGAGTTAAAAGGAACTGCTACTGATTTGCAAAAAAACAGTTAATTGCAGGGAGGCCAGGGCCGCATACACCATTTTAATTAAGTACAGTCTGAATATCATTAAAAAATGCAAGTCAAATAGTCCTGTAAAATAAGAAGAAAAAAGAACTCTCTTCCTTTCCTCTATTTTAAACACAATTCCAAAGAACTGCTTAGTGACAGAGAACAACAAAAGTAGCTTAAAGACTGAGACACTGGAATTGACATGTTCATATGTAGGTGCCTAGGTGCAAAAAAGTGCATCCCCCTTACAGCCAGTAAGGGTCTGGTTGATTGAGCCTACAAAGACGTCTGGCTCGCTGTGAAGTAGACATCTGCACTGGAGTCACTGAGCATCTCCAGGTTCTATACTCTGCATTGATTCTGTTCTCACTGACTGTAATGGAAATCCAGTCATCTTAAACCGTGAGCTAAATCTCACTTCAATAATCCTTAAGGTTTACGTTATAAGCTTGTTGCGGGTTTTTAAATCCACTTTCTATGATGCTGTGGGTTGTGAACGAGCCTTTTTTCCAACTTCAGTGCCAGATGTAGAATTTACTATAAATGTAGAAGAATTTGCAATGAATCAGTATTAGAAAGAGACATTTTTCACAAAATTCTGATTCAGAGGGCTGATGACACATTTTCACTTTTTAAATTGTTAGTTGCGAACAGGTTTTTATTATTAATTCATGAATAACCATACGAGACTTTCATTTGTTTTTCCAAGGCCGAAGGTTCGTTTTGCAAGACACAAATGATTTCAGTATCGCTATCAAAACATAATGAGGCAGCAGTGAAGCTGATCATAGAATATCCCGTGGTGTAATCATTTAACATATAATACTTGCTACTTTATGTTCACGTCCCCAAAGCAATTTTATCCTTTGAATTCTGAGCAGACTAGCAGTCAGTCCATAGCAAATCTTGCATTAGAAGTCCTGATTTAAACCCAGGTACTCGGCTTGGTAGTATTCTATGCTGTTTACAGCTAAAACTGTAAGGAGGCTCTTACTCTATTTAACTATGCTTCTTTTTTAATCTGTCCTCAGTTCTATGTGATGATTAGGCTAGTGTAGAATATCTTCTAATTAATTACAAGCTATACTGACATAGATATGATTTTTAAATACAAGAATTAGGGCAAAATGTAAATAATAAAGGCAGCCTGTTATGAAACAAAATTTAAAAAAAACTTACATAGGTAAAATTCTTCCTGCTGTATTTTTCGAGTAGTTTGTTCAACTTACTCTAATGATTCTGTGGAAGGAAATTTCACTGTAATCTAATGGAAATTTAGTTAATGAGTTTAGATGGAAAGTTAATTAAGTATGGGGTTTCATATTCACTGTTTTCAGTGTTTCTGGTTTTGTAAAGAGAAAGCCAGGAAAAATTTAGAGACCCCCCTTTCTAGCCTATGTGGAGGCACAGATTTCCAAAAGGGTTGATTTCTAGTTATTTTAGTGCTTCCAGGATGTCTCCGAGTTGTCACCAGAATTTCATAAGCCTCTAGTGAATCATACTGTATGTATGCCAGGTTTTATACTGAAAAAATCAGTTCTACCTAATTCACACTTAGACAAGACAAATGAGAGGAAAACCAGAACTCAGATAACAGAAACAGGAATTATCCCGCAAGTCAGAATCACAACCAGGAACTGAAGAGATCTTGTCATTCCACTATAACATCCTAGTTTTTTAGATCACAAAATCTTGGTCATTTTTAATGAAAATTAATAACTAGCTTAATTAAAGAAGCACCTTGAAAACTTCTATTTGTTTTGCAACCCATCTATTTTTTTTTATTTTATTCTTAGTGCAGCAGCTGATCGTTCCACAGGAACCAGATATCAACACCCCTTTGGTGAACATGGAGTGTCTGGGAACAGAAAAAAAAAATAAAAAATCCATGCTTGTTCAGTGTTTTCCACCTATTAATCAGTGTCCAGTGTGCTTTTCACAGGACACATTTTCTCAATGGAAATCACTCGATATTTGATTGCAGCCCAATGCAAAAGAGGAAAAAATAAATAAATCTTTCAGCTGTCATTATACAGCACCAAGATTGCACATGCAGATACACCTCTAAAATCTGCTCTAAATTCAGGGAACTTTTGCCCAGACATTATCTCTTCCAGGAATTGCAAATTTCAGGAACGAAATTTGATATTACAGGAATAAAAGTCTCAACGTTTCAGTGAGACCACTAAACTTGCTTTCATCTGCTTTAGTCTTGGTAGAATACACTTGCCCTTCACTACTTGTTTTAACTATCTCAAGGAAAAGCTACTGCTTTTCCTGTTTCTTCTTTTTCTTTGTTTTTGAAAATATAGCAATTTAAGGGGAACCTAATTATAATTAAGCAGTGAAGTAACTTTCTTCCTGCATTACAGTTATTAAATTCTTGGTTCTACATCTTTTTTTAATATATTTAGTCTCATTCCAGGGCCGTAGCTTTGGTTCTGACGTTATGGGCTCAGTCCAAATATCAATTGAAGTGATTAATACTCTACTCTTTCTCCAGTTGGTACTGGATTATATTTTAATAGCCCAGCAGGGAATTAGAAAAGTAATTTCTTTTATTAAGAAGATTAATGTAATGAGAAGACCCTTTCAAAGGACTAAATCTCTATTGACAGCTCATTGTGCTGCAAGAAAGTAATAGAGGACTTGGGCATCAGCAAACCAGTGTTGCTTCTTTGCAAGTGATTTTACAGTCAGTCCTAATGATTTAGTTATTTTGTGAATTATGCAACTTTTTTGAATTTTTAATCTGTTATATCAGTTCAGCTAGGAAAATTGGTAGGGTTCTAACTACAACCGCACTTATCACTACTGTTCCATAGCTTTGACTATTATTCTGAATACCTTTTAGTAAGAAGGAGTTTTTCAAGGTTATTTTTTTTTAAGAATTAAAATTAAATACTTCTTATTCAGGTGCATAACTTGAATTCAGATGCAATATCTCAGATTTTGACCTACTACTATAGTTTGCAGCTTCTCAGCACCGTGTATCTTAGCATAAGTAATATCTCACCGCCTGCTTCCTGGAGACTGTGTCTCATCACTTCTTCATTTTTTTTTTTTTCCTGCATGATATCTAATGTCAAATATGACTAAAATTGCATAACCTCCTTATGGGCCTTGAAGATATTTAACATGAAATATATACCAAATTCACTGTTAGGATATCTCTTTTCTAGCTTAGGCATAATTATTAAGAAAATGGATGAGGACAGAGGGAGCATTATAACCTGGGGAATTTCTCTGTGTTCTTATCTTGGGGTTTTTTGTACACATTTCAAAATTCTCCTTAATTTACAACTGATTAAACAAACTTTCTATTTCTCTTACATTTTCAGGTTATTTTTGTATTTTCTTTTTGCCATTATTTAGTTTCTTAAAAATGTGGAAAGTTAGTATGAGTCATTTCACCTGGTCACATCCCTCAGCTTTTTCTCTGACCTCTATACTTAAGGTCAACCTTCATTACTCTTTCCATATAGTTCATTGGATTCACTCTTATTTTCTGAAACCTTTCTCCCAGTCAAGGTATTAAACTAAGTGTCTCTTAACTCCTCGGTTATTGGCTTTCATAAAATTTATACAAATTTATCGTCCATAAGATTCCTGTTATTCTGTTCTTCTTACTTATGTGTCAAATTTCGTTAAAATTGACCACTGTATTAAAACATTATTGAAAAATAAATCCTATACGGAGTAGGAACACAGAAATAGTTTTTTTTTTTTAAGAAACTTGAACCTGGCTAAAGACAAGCTAAAAGAAAGCCCTCTCTAGTCATGATGTTATTAGATCATACGTTGACTTTTTTAAGAGTTAGACACGAGGAACTTATTTTTCTAATTGGCATTATATTTCAGAGACTTTCAGCTTCAGTTAGTCCTTAGTTCCTTGGCCAGTGTATAACACTTTGTAGTACTTAATGCTATACAGAACTACTGTTCTTCCAGAAGTGGTCTGAATATTTTTTTTTAAATTGTAATATATCAAGAGAATAATAGCCCACTTCCTGGTCTTCCCTGGTGTCCTACTTAATTTATTTTTCTGTACCTAAATATTTTCTTTGTTATTCCTGCTCTTTGATTGCTATTTGTGTCACAGCTGGATTAGATGTTGTGTATGAAAGTTTATAGTGCTATATATTATGATTCTGATAACTTGCAATAACGAAATAGCAAGCAGATACCAGTAATGGCTACATCTATACTGACCTGCTAATCCATTCCTGAGGAAGACCCTGTTAATGATATAAAGTAGCATGGATAAACTTGTAACAATACTTCAGCTATTTTAAATTCAGTATTTCCACTAAATCAAATGGGGATTAGTTAATAAGATGCTGATATGTGTCTTAGTCTTTCTAACATTAAAACCAGCTTTGTGAATAATGAATTTTTCATGAGATATTCTGTCATCCTTGTTAAAAGCAAACTGAAAGCTACTTTTAAAAGCACAGTGCCACTTGAATAAGTGCCGAGTTCACACTTATCTCTAAAAAAAAAAATACAAAAAAAATTGCATCATACCTTTAGGATGACCATCACAGAACTGAAACACAAAAACCCAGGAGGAAGTTGAACTTCAGAAATTGCAAGCCGTATTTACATTTTCTGAAGGGGATTTAAGGAGCTGGAGAAGACCCTCTCTATATATTACTGGAGATCCACATATATCATAGCAGCTCTGCTGGTTGCAGCACTATTTGGAATTGTTGAGAAGGATGATATCTCCCTTCCTCTCCACCAGGGCTACTTTTCAGCATCAGGACTGTTTTGAGATGGGCTGTCCATGTTTATTCATATTAGCAGAGAGGCTAATTCAGGACATGGAGACTAGTCTTGAAAATAAGGGCTCATCAAAGTGTTTATTATACATTGAAACAAAACTTTGAAAAAATTTTGCAAAAACTTTGAAACTAAAATATAATAAAAACTCCTACAGTAACTACAGAAAATGGAGGAAGCATTATATTAGTTGGTGTACTCAAAATCTGAGTATAAAATAATTATCATAAAAGTGTAATTAAGATTCACATTCAGGAAGTGGTCAATGCAGGTCCTCTATATTAAAAAAAAAAAAAAAAAGCAATCGCAATCTCTAAAAGTTTGGATTTTACATAAGCTGGATGACTATACACACTCCCATGGACTCAGATTATGTTACAGAGCAAATCAGATTTGATACTCCATTGTGCTGGCCACTGTATAAGTATTCACATCAGAGGAACTCTAAAAATAGTTTACATGATTGATTAATTAGAGCAAATATTTAGAATCTAATTCCACGTACGTGGTTTTTTCATCTTGCTGCTTAATGCTAAATTCAATATTTCTCCTGTTCTTTAACACTTCTTAGAAATCTAAGGCTGCACATCGCGCATCCAACTTGGCACTAGTCTTCATAGTTGAGACATCAAGTAAGTTAATGGAAATCTTGAAGTAGAGCTAAGAGCAGAATTGTATCATACTCCTTTAAACAGCTTTATCTAATAGACCTTTCAGAACATATCCAACAGGCATTCACATAATCTTTCAAAAGCGTCACCATTTCTTTTTAAAACTTATCACGACAATGAGAAGTGACAACATAAAAATTAATACTTGTTTCAAACCATTTCTGAAGAGGTTCAAAGCCTCCACCTCCCCCTACGCCAGGATTTTAACATTCACGCCAGTCTTGATAGACTCTATCTCTGCCAATTCTTTGGAGTTAAAAAATATTAGATTATTATATCAAAATTCAATTTGAAACATGGCTTTATGGAACCCCTAGGTGGAAATACATCCTGGACCCCAGAAGAAACAGAAAATAGAATCAGGTTCTTGCCCCTTTCTGAAGTTGTACCAGTACCACGCCATTCCTGGGGGTCTGGCCCAATTCATCTTTTGTGTGTGGTTGGTGTTCAAAGGCAACAAAGGTTTTCCTGTGAGAGAAGATTTGCAAGCTTGTGTCCCTTCAGGAAGAGAAGTCTGAACGGGGATATTTATATCTCATGCTCAACTGCTGGACAACATGCTCTTGGTGATGCTGTTTGATCAGGAGTGTTGGACCAGATGACCTCCAGAGGTCCCTTCAAACCTCAACCATTCTGAGATTCTGCTGAATTTTGCAACATCGCTTCTCTGCTCTACGGCTCTATTCCCAAGTGAGTGCCACCAGTTCCCCTGCGGTTTGCACAGACCTTGATCGTGTGTTTACGCTGGGAATGACTGAAACACGGCTACTAAATTTAGTCTCTCAGAAGAGACATGAAAGAAAATATCCTACTGGAGGCCTAGGCATAGATCTGCTAAGTACTAACAAAAACAAGAAACTTGTGGACATCTTTAAAAGTGGAACTTTAGTTACGCTGGGAAATTTTTTTACTGACTGAATACTTGATGTTTAGTGTCAAGGGAGGATTTAAAAAATTGCAGTCTTAAATCACAGCGGTAGTTTTATACGCGTAGACCCTAGGTGTCAAAGTCAAGTAACAGCAGGATAGAAGTATACAACACAACTGTCTGAGCACGCCACTGAGCACTTTACTTGCAGGATTCTAACACTTCCTTTTTATCTGATTTATATAGTGTAAATCTAGAATATACTATATTGGTAGCTGTGGTAGTGCAAGTAGAACAGAACTTTCTAAATAACGTGTCCTATAAAACAAAACACAAGGGAAAAAGATGTATTGATAAATGGCTAAATTTCTCTCTGAATCTGTATGCGAATCTGTTCCCACAGATGTGAGTGGAATATGTTTTTGTTAGATATTTTCAACTGCATGATGAGAACATATTAAAAACAGAGAGAGGTTCAATGATAGGAGGAAGTGTTAAAAATACAAAGTTTACAAATAACATTTAACAAAACGTGTATATAAAAAATAATTTACTTGAAGCTTCTGCACTGTAACATTCATGTGTACGTTACCAGTAATTACTTATTGTATCAGTGGGCAAATTCCGCAGTACAAGGTACACTGAAGAGAAAGGTATCCTTCTTTAGGGAGTTCCTCTAATTTAGGTACAGCAAAGTATCCTTTCTGACATTATTATAAACTATTCTGTTCAGCTGACTTAAATAGAACGCTGACCTCTCAGTTTCAGATGGAGAAAAAAATATTAATAAATTCCACCAAAACCTATAAAAGAATCTGAGATTTAAGAGCTATAATAGAACAAGTGCTAGCCAGCCAGCATTTGCCACTATTGATTTCTTTTCTTTCTGTAATTGATTGAATCCACACAAAGCTGCTTTTGAGGACTGCTGGTAACTTCCTTGTTGCTAACATAACGAAAAAAAAAAATTCTTTACTTTTTTTTCATTGTTGAGACCACTTTTCTGCTTTTCATATTTAATCTTCAGAGACAGTCTTCTTTGTTATCATTCCACCAGCTGTCTGGAAAACCTTTCTTTTCAAGTAATTAAATGCAAGTAGTTCTTTTTTCTTTTCTACTATTTATTTTCTTTCAATTTCCTTTTAGAGATAAGTCTTCTTAACTATTTCTAAGTTATTTCAACTTTCCAAATTTGAACCATCTATCTTGCTTTTTAGTTATGTTCACTTCAATTATAATAACATACATATTTCTTGAATACATATTGCTGTAGTACCCAAGAACTTAAGACTTGATGATTATTTATTTTCTTGTTATTAATTGTTCTCTGCAGTCAGGTATACTGAGGTTAGTAGAGTTCGATACACATCTCTGGCATACTAACGTAGTATGTCTCCTTCTCTGTATTATTTTAAAAAACAAAAACCTCTCTCCTGAACACATTTAATGAATATGAAATAGGTTTAATTTGTTAGATCTAAATAGTTAAGAAATGCACGCTTTGAATTCTTTTACTTCACTTGATTGTTTTATGGCAAGTTATACTTAAATATCGTAAACAACAGGCATATATGTGGTTTGTATTTTCAACTTTATTTTAAAATAATTTCTTATAATTTTTGTTCTTTTTTTCTGATACTACCTTCTTAGAGGGCATTCTTTTCAAGTTAAGGAAAAGGGTAATACTGTTAGCTCTCAATATATTGTTTTTCCTCTCTATTCCTTAACTTGTGCTGCACCGATCTGAAAAATGTTACCATCTTCTTTTATGGTTTACACTGAGTGTATCTTCATGGAAATTTCTAGATTAAATTCACCCCATAAGTCCTTCTCCTGTTTCTCTCTTCATTATTGATTTCTTAGTCCTTTAGTCAACCGGTATCCTTCTCCCTCACCTTTGTAAGCCCCGCACCTTTGTACTCTGCCATAAACCATTTTGTACTAACATATTTAATAATAATCTGTAAAAGTTCTATAGCGCCTCTGTGGTGTAGGGATACATTCTGTTTTATGCTACCTCTGACAACTCATAAATCAAAGAAAAAGCAACTGTTCTTAGTTCCATTGTGCTTTGATCCTTTCATCAGAAATAGTGCAGGGACATTATCCTTACAAATTTCTTCTATGTCTATGTTTTCTGACACGACTGCTGCCCCTTCACTGATCTACCTGCAGGAAGCACATATACAGGCACGATGTTAAACATGCAGAGCAAAATTTAGAGAAAATTTAGAAACCAGGAGAAGAATGACAACAAAACCAAAAATATCTTTAGTAACAGGAATGGTCTTTGCATAAGCAGCATACAGTGAACTAAAAGCATCTAAATTTAATAATTCAGGCCATTAGGGTTTTTTAACAATTACCATCCAACACAGAAGACATTACACTTTGATTGCTGTTAAATTAGGTTTAAAACAAAACAAAAAGCTGCCTTATAACAAATTGCATTGGTTGTTGAAAAATAGTGATTCTGTAATGTGTGTTAAGATTCAGCAACTGTTTAAGGACATGTCATATCTTTTCATGCAGTTGATACAGTTCAGTAAATGTACACATGCTAATTAACGTATTAAAACCCATCTTTTAGGATATAAAGCCGTATTTGAGACACTTTGTACAAACATATCTTTTTTCTTAATGTCTGCTAGTCATGCACTTCTTTTGTACGTCCTTCATCATGTGTATGTAGTGAAAGGTAATAAAAAAAATTATGTATGTCACTGCTATAATGCTACATCAAGAAATCTATAGAAAATTTTGCCCATAACCTCCCGCCCAGTCCAGTACTAAAGATTTTGTATATTGCCTAGGAATCTCTATATTATAGTTTCAAAATGAGTGAGCTATCAGATATCTGATTCTTAGGTAGTCTTTAACCAAGTAGTGTCTTTTCAGATTGAACAAACATTTCTCTTTTAGTGTGATTAAAGACTCATTTCTGCATCCAGTTGAAACCAATGGTACCTTTCATGTAGATCTTATGATCTTGTCAACCCATTGTCAGCTGATATCTCAGCAGCAGCCTGGCAATACCCAGGAGGAGTCTATCAAGAAGGCAGAAACAAGCTTTTCATATTTATGTAGTGAGAAGACAAGAGGTAATGGGCATAAGTTGAAACGAGAAGTTCAGACTGGATGTAGGGAAAAAATTCCTTACCACGAGGACAGTCCAGCACTGGATCAGGCTGCCCACAGAGGTTATGCTGTCTCTGTCCTTTGAGGGTTTCAAGATCCAACTAAATAAAGCCCCTTGGTCCAATCTCACATTTGATCCTTACTAGAGATGTCCTGAGATCCTTTTCAGCCACTCAAGGTATGATCTATAAAATATTGATTAGAGAGGGATAATAACACCCATTGAGCTACTGGCTGTGCTCCTTTTCATACAGCCCAGGAAGATGTTGGCTTGTTTTGCTGCCAGGGCTCACTACAGGCTCATGCTCAGCTTGCTGTCTGCCAAAACCCCCAGAGCTTTTTTGGTAGAGTTGCTCCCCAGCCTGGCAGCGCCCAGCCTGGCCCCATAACTGCAGGGTTTTTATTTCTCTAGAGCAGGGCTGAGCATTTAGTTCCTTCTTCAGCATGCCAATTAGTCCTCCCAGCTAGTGTGTTTCACCTACAGACTTGAAGAACGTGCCCTCTTTTGTGTCATCCTCCAAGCCACTGATAAAGATGTAAGGACAGATCCTTTATCCTTAAAGATGTAAGGATAGATCCCTGGACAATGCCACTTGCTGTCGGCATCTAAATAGAGCACAGCCCATTACCCACTGCACTCCGAGCCAAACAGTCCAAACAGTTACTCACTTACCTAGTTTCCACTCATGCAGCCTGTAACATCCCAGCAGGGACAGGTGAATGTTGCAGGAGAAAGCCTTGCAAAAGCCAAGAAAATTATTACTATGTCTTGATTTCACTAATGGAAGAATAGCTAAAGTTCTGGTTAGAATATCTGGTATACTGGATAACAGGCTCAAAAAGAGTAGTTCATCTGATTAATGTAATTTTCTCTGGTTTGCCAACAGCCCTTGATTTTCTCAAGTGCAAATATTTGCTTTGTTGCACATTTTCCTTTAGCTACCATAGAATGTTTGTATACACTGAATATCAGTAATATGAGTGGTAGCAGACCTACAAATGACTCTGAGTATTTCACGAGATTTTTTTGCCTCTTGAACTGTGTGAATAGCTGTGCTACTCTATGCATTAACTGTAGTGTACAGAATATTCTACACTATACCCTTCTCACTACAATAATTAATGTAGAGCGATGTAGGTATGATCTGTGAAAGATCCTGTTTCTCACAAAAAATGGTTTGACTGCTCTTTGGATCCCTGTTACTGATTGCTTGTGGATTTGTTATATCTGGGAGGGAGCAGCGTAGTCCTACTGCATACTGATAATTCCTGATGAAAGTACACAGAATACAGAACTACTGTTCTTTCACTATATCCCATTTCCATCACAGAGGCCTCGGAATGGCCTAAGTGAGAAGAATTAAGTTTTGAGAGGATTCTTTTTTTTGTTTAACAAATATGGAGCACTATATTTGTTTCTGATAACCATATGTTCTGAAACAGATTTTCACTCTCTATATAACTTGCTCTTATCTCAGCCGAATTCACATGGAGATAAACTATTTTTCAACAGTTTGCACCTGTGACTGTATAGACATGCGACCACTGAAGTCAGATTTGGAAGACCAAATCCTGTTTCTACCAAAAGGACTAATATAGAGTAACTGCAGATGACTATATTGCTGCAACTTCTCACTAGCAAATAAAAAAACTATTGGAGATTGAGAGCTGGTTCTGCTATTAAGGTTCTTGAGTTTGGTCCTTTTGTCTTTTGTGAATGGTATGAAAACTTAGTACCCCAAGTTCAAAATAAAAGCCAATTAAATGAGCAACCTACAGTTGTGCTCAGTAACACAGTTTATTTAAATATCCAAACACAGATCTAAATATATAGTACAATAAATTTAAAATTCTGGCTGTGGATTCTAGACATCTGTTATTTTCTTTGCTGTGAGGGAGTGAGCGGTTAAGAGACTAACTTTCTGTGCATATTTTAATCTGCTTATGGTAGGAGCTTGATTAAAGCAGGAGAGGGCAGGAGGAGCATGCACAGTTTGGGCAGCATCCTGCTTCTAGAACAGACCCCAGTTTTGCTTTGAAACCAGAACAAAGCTGCTTACGTGAATGTGCTCCTCCTAAACGCTGCCACGAGCTCTACGCTGAGAAAGCAGCTCTTACCCATCAGCCGTATTCCTCAGCCCAGACATGTGGATAGCAACCTGCTTAAGTGTTGTTCGAGTGCAAAAAAAAAATCTTAATATCCCTCTAGTTTGATGTATTTTACATTGATCTTTCACAGCTTAGCTGTAGTGAGTTGGCTTTGGCGTTTGTAAGGGTCGCTGCTTTCCTAAAGCAAATCAAATGTTTAATGGCGGGGTTAATTTTCTTGTGTCACAAGACCTCAAAACTAACTTTGGAGTTTTAAAGCTACATATGTCAATAGAATTGTCATTGCACATCACGCATGAACTTGCTGGACCTTTTCCATTTAAATAGGAACTAAGCTGGACACTATTTCAATAAGCAACAAGAGAACAGTAAAGGCTCAACTCATGTGAATACACAAAAGTTATGTACTATAGTAAAAAACGGTTGTAAATGTGAACATAATTTTACTGCAGTTTTCATTTTAATATCATCTTATGTAACTGAGAAGGTTTGAAACCGATTTTAAGGCAACATGGTCATTCAAGACTAGCCTCCCTCCTCCGCACCTCCCCTCAACCCGATTACATCAAGCACATTATTGCATATTATTTTTGTGTTGTACTGGATTGATTTACCACAATTAAGTAACCACTCACTAAACACTTGGGTGTTTTGATCCATATTTAGTAACTTGAGGCTCAAATATACTGAGACTGAATTCCTTCCCTGTGAGAAAAAGAATGTCTTGAAATCAGTTTTAAAGGGAAAGCAATATATTAAATATGGGAGACTAAAGCCAAGTACTTGTCATGTGCTACTATGAAGCTGCCAATTGGAAAGATATTTATAAGGTTGACTGCTGGATCTGAATTTAAAGGCTAATATGTGTGACACTACACCTCCTAAAACATATTTTTCCAAAGATATAGAAAATTTTTTGTTTATCTTTGTTTTGTTTGTATAGGAAGAGAGATTATTGGATTGTTTTTGAAATAGATAGCAGGCTTATTAAGGATAATCAAAGCTATACCATACTAAAAATTTAATTGTAAATGCCTTTTTATCACTTAGTATATGTATAAATATGTATTTGTTGTGTTATATTATTTAAAAATACATTTTATTTGTACACATGAAGTTTTTCTATCTATTCAATGTTTTTGTTAAACAAAAAGCTGGAGTGTTAATTAATTTTGGAAACGCGCTAATTCAGAATAGTTGAGCGTCTTTTCCCATGTTGTCTAGAAGCCAATTCACAGACACTAACACCGCGCCAGGTGAATTAAGGAATCTTTATAAGCAAAAACTGGCTGGTGAGTTTTATGCAGCTACTATAATTAAGAGGATTCAAAAAAATTTCTCGCAGTTGTGCGTTGTGTCAAACTTAAACTTTTTAAATGCAGATTTCAGGGAGGAAGAACAGATGGAGCTACGAAATAAACAAAAAGCCGTGGTCAAGTGTTTTGTGCGTACACACTTCTATGGTCTCATTATTATAAAAAATTAGTAGCACTATGCTATGTGTCATCCAGGTTGCCTGAAAGGCTTTTGAAGGTTCTCCTCCCTCTGTACTCGGCACTGGGGAGACCGCTCCTCGAATCCTGTGTTCAGTTCTGGGCCCCTCACCACAAGAAGGATGTTGAGGCTCTGGAGCGAGTCCAGAGAAGAGCAACGAAGCTGGTGAAAGGGCTGGAGAACAGGCCTTATGAGGAGCGGCTGAGAGAGCTGGGGGTGTTTAGCCTGGAGAAGAGGAGGCTGAGGGGAGACCTCATTGCTCTCTACAACTCCCTGAAAGGAGGTTGTGGAGAGGAGGGAGCTGGGCTCTTCTCCCAAGTGACAGGGGACAGGACGAGAGGGAATGGCCTCAAGCTCCGACAGGGGAGGTTTAGGCTGGACATTAGGAAAAAATTTTTCACGGAAAGGGTCATTGGTCCCTGGCAGAGGCTGCCCAGGGAGGGGGTTGAGTCCCCTTCCCTGGAGGGGTTTAAGGGACGGGTGGACGAGGTGCTGAGGGACATGGTTTAGTGTTTGATGGGAATGGTTGGACTCGATGATCCAGTGGGTCTCTTCCAACCTGGTGGTTCTATGATTCTCTGGTTCGGAAGGCGAAGTCTTTCTAGCGCTATCGAGCACCCACGGGACTGCAGGCAGGAGCCCGGGGCCGTGCAGCTGCCCGGGGCCCCGGCTCCTGTCCCAGAGCTGCTCCTCCCGGGGCTCCGCGCACGCGGGGGCTGGGCAGCGGTAGGAATCCGACAGTCTCCGGTGCAGACAAACTGCCACGCGAGGAACCCGCCGCGCAAAGTCCGACCTGCGCCTCGGTAAGCGGGAGGCACCGGCATGAGGACACCGATTTTCTATTAGAGCCGCCGCTACTCGCTTTTCTCTTTTTTTTTTTTTTTCTTTCCCTCCTTTCCCGAGTAAATCCGCGATTCCGTAGCGGCCCCGGCGCCGCCGCCCCCCGAGAGCCTCCCCGGCACGTGCCCGAGGGCCGCGGGCTCCACGGGGGCTGCGGGATCCGCGAGGGCAGCTCGGCGGGGCCGCTCGGAGGCTGCGGGGCCGGCCCCGGGGGAGCCGCGGCGGCGGCGAGGAGGCAGCGTCCCCGGGAGCCGCTCCGCTCCGCTCCCGCCTCCCCCCTCACCCCCCCCCCCCCATCCCCCTGCGGCAGCGCGCCCCGCTCCGCTCCGCCCCGGCGGCAGGTGCGCGGCCCCTCCGCGCCTCGCGGCTGCGCGGCCGCCGCCTCGGCCTCGCGGGGACCCGCGAAACTTTGGGTAAGTGTCGCCTCGCGAGGTGAGGGGCGGGGGGGGGGGGGGGTCCGGGCGTCCCCGAGCGCGGAGCCGCCGCGGGACGGGAGGGAGGAGGAGGAGGACGCGGGCTCCGGCCAACAGGTACCGCAGCCGCGGGAGGGGCCGCGCGTGGGAGCCGCCCGTCCCCTCCCCCTGCGGCCCGGCTAGAAAGGCAGATGCGCGGGCGCGTCGAGCCGGGCGCTGCGCGCTCCCGGGAGGTGGAGGCGGCGGAGGAGGAGGCGGCGGCGGGCGGCGGTCCCCGCGGGGCCGGGCTGCGGCAGCTGGCGGCCGCCCGGCTGCATGGCTCGTTCTCCGCCCAGGGCCGCGCGGATCCTGCTCCCGCATCGCACTGCGGTGAGTCGGGAGGCGGCGGGCGCGGAGCCGGGCGCGGGGGGCGGTGAAAGTTGGAGGTCCCCGCGCTGCGCTCCGCGGGTCCGAGGGAGCGCGGGTTCGCCTCGCTCAGCGCCGGTGCCGGGGGCGGCGCCGCTGGGCTCGGGCAGCCCGAGCGCTGCTCGGGGCTGGGGACGCGGCTGCCGGGGGGAAAGGTGCAAGATGGAGCTTTAAACCTGAAACTTTGGAGCGTGGATGTGGCAGACGAGCTATCTGATGGCTTAGCGTCAGGTGGGGATGGTTGATGAGCCAGAGCTCTTTTCCAGCCTGGTGGTTCTGTGATTCCTTGAAGATCTTCTCAAGGAGGAATGAAAAATCATGTAATAACTGACAGAACTTTTGCATATCTGAAGCCAATTTAGCTACTCCTCATTCCTGTTTTGTGTGGTCCAGTGTTGTTCTGATTAATTTTCTTGAAAAGACTTTTCTTTTGCATGTAATTACGTTTTCCATTGTGAGTATCTTGGTTTTGAAATGGATGGAACTTTTTCCACGTTACTGTCTCATAAGTATTTATTTTTCCCTAGCTAAACAGCCAGATTATATGGTCTTCAATCAATTCGTTCTGTTTCATAGAATCATAGAATAACCAGGTTGGAAGAGACCCACCGGATCATCGAGTCCAACCATTCCTATCAAACTGCTTTTTTGACTGCTTTTCTACAAATTTAGTGAGATCTTTATTAATTTTCAAAAGCAGCTTTATCTGGTTGGTGGAACTGTAAAAAGCAGATGGAATACACTTGTAAAATCCATGTCATAAAATAAGAAAGACAATGCAACAGGGCAGGGAAAAAATAATTCTTGCAGGAGAAATAATGTTTCCAGCATTTTTTTTTTTTTTTAAATCCACCAGGATCCTCCCATTCAGGTCTGGTGACCTAATGTAGCAACATAGTAGTTTTGTTCTTTGCACTTGAATGATATAATGCATCCACATGTATTAAAAAAGTCATTATGCATCAAAAAACTAACAAACATACCAAGAATCTAATGCATGTTCCCAAATGACTGGACCAGTGCTATGTTTTATTGGTAAATTGGCAGGGAATAAGTTCTTTGTTTCTCCCCAAAGTGATGATCCAGTATTGCTCACAGCCCGAAATACCTGTGTGGTACAGAATGAAAACAAGCATCAGAAACGTGGGGCATCACCGAGCAGTGCTTTCCTCCTGTGGCTTATGTTGTCTCTTGTGTGTTTGTTAAGGTGGAAATACTTCACTGTTTATCACAGTAAGGAAGTCCTGAAGCAATTATTCAAAGATCTGAAACCTGTGTGGAGTGAGATGTTTTATGCTATGGATTTGAGATGCTTTGGGCCCAAAGCTGTTGATCTGATTTAGGTGCCTGGAAAAAAACCTGCAGTTGCTGCTCTTAAGCAGGAAAACAAATAAACTTTCTACCATTTATTTAGGAATAAGAAAGGTATACAAACTGTTGCTTACAAACTGAAGTCATCTTCTGTGAACTGCTATAGATGTCTCCAACATTTGAGGAACAGCGTTCATGAGCAATGCATAAATGAACAGATAAGTTACTTTTGAAGAGTTTATGCAGTTTGAAAGTGATTAGAAGTGTTGATCTGTTTGCGGGTGGGAAGGCTCTACAGAGGGATCTGGACAGGCTGGATCCATGGGCCATGGTCAATTGTATGATGCTTTGCACTTTGGTCACAACATCCCCATGCAAAACTTCAGGCTTGGGGGAAACTTTCCTGTGGAAAAGGACCTGGGGGTGCTGGTTGACAGCTGGCTGAACATGAATGTGCCCACGTGTCCAAAAAGGCCAATAGCATCCTGGTTTGTATCAGCAATAGTGTGGCCAGCAGGACTAGGGGAGTGATCGTCCCCCTGTACTCGCCACTGGTGAGGACACACTTGGAATGCTGTGTTCAGTTTTGGGCTCCTCTCTACAAGGACATGGAGGTGCTGGAGCGTGTCTGGAGAAGGGAAATGAAGCTGGTGAAGGGTCTGGAGAACAAGTCTTATGAGGAGCAGCTGAGGGAACTGGGGTTGTTTAATCTGGAAAGAGGAGACGGAGGGGAGGCCTCATCGCTCTCTACAACTACCTGAAAGAAGGTTGGAGTGAAGTGGGTGTTGGTCACTTCTTCCAGGTGACTAGCAATAGGATGAGAGGAAATAGCCTCAAGTTGCATCAGGGGAGATTTAGATTGGAAATTAGGAAAAAATTCTTTCCTGAAAGAGTAGCTAATCACTGGAACAGGCTGCTCAGGGAAGTTGTGGACTCATCATCACTGGAGGTGTTAAAAAAAAATGTGTAGATGTGGCACTTTGGGACGTGGTCTAGTAGACATGGTGGTGTTGGGTTGACAGCTGGACTTGATGATCTTGGAGGTCTTTTCCAGCCTTAATGGTTCTATAGTAAAGTTAATATCCATTTTGAAGAGCCCTAGACATCAGGTTTTGATTTATAAGGACATTCTGCACCATTTCTGCTCTGGAGCTAAGTGTCGTTCAGGTGACACTTCATGGAACAGGTCTAGGTACCTCTTGCCAGTGGAGTAAGTTCACTGGAACAGGAATGAAAAGAATAGAGCAGCACTTTGATAAAGCAGAGTATAAACAGAGTATATTTGGGAGCAAAGGTAGTAACTAGGTAAATATTTGAAAACTTAGAAATCAGATAGCAGGATAGCTAGACTGGACTTCTGCTTTGTGCTTGTTGTTAGTAGCACTAATTTCTTGTGAATGACACCTATAGAATGAAAGATAATGTGTTGAAATTATGCTTTAGAATTAATGTAATAGGTAGTAACAGCTTACATCATAGAATCATAGAATATCTCAGTGTTGGAAGGAACCCATTAAGGATCATAGAGTCCAACTCCCTGCTCCTCGTAGGACTACCTAAACCTAAACCGTATGGCTGAGAGCATTGTCCAGATGCTTCCTGAATGTTCCTTGAATCTAGATAATGTGTGTTTCATTCTCTTTGAATTGTTATGACCTTTATTAGTTTATTGATAAGCCTTCTGCATACAATTTTAAAACGTATTTTTAAAGCCTTGATTATTGATGTTTCCTTGGTTACAATTAACTTTTTTGCAAATGGCACTTTACATGATGGTATCTGTCTTCGTAGCGTGTCTTCCCATCTTTTGTCATGGTGAGAGCTGTGGACTGTTATGAAAAGCATGTGATGAAACATTCTCATCTGTATCTAAAATTATGGAAGAGTGCAACAATTAAAAGGGAGAGGGATACAGAAAGAACAGGTCTTGTTTTGTGGTTCAGTGTGCAGGAACAAAAGAATTTCGGATAGCCTTTTACCCATGGAAATGAGAAGGTACCTGGGAAAGTTTATCTATGTTTATTTAAAGGTATGGTGGGAAATCTGGGAGATGTCAGCAGAGTGCCTTGCTGGCCTCCTGAAAGCATTAGTTTTGGATTCCAGCTCCCTACTTCTTGTTGCTAGCAAGTAAAGTTTGCATCCTGCTTCTGGAGTTGCCACTTTAGCTTTGCAATGCTGTCTCAAGCAACAAATAAGTCAATAAAATGGACCAGGCTTGCTCTGGATATCATTCACAATTTTTTTATGCCTGTGCGGAATGAGTTCTAAGTCTTATTCTGTAGGAATTACAGCATTTCACAGCCAGTTTAATCAATAATGGATGGTATGAAATGTTTAAAAATAAAGAAATTATTTCTGCGAGTAGAATTCCACATAAAGGATCTGTTGACCTTAAGTTGCGAGTTCCTTCGGTCAGGGAGCTCTCGTCCATTGTTTCCCGTGACACTTACAAAACAATTAGTAACAGTAATAGTAGATGTAGGACAATTAGTTGTCCATAATTGTAGCTTTGGTACAATATTATATTAATAAGTTTCTCTTTGAGGACTAGCTTTACAGCTGAACCAGCAAATTCACAGTACTGGAGGAAAGCTTAAGAAGTGACATGCTGGGTCTCACTGAAAAGAGTTAGATGTTTGTAATTACTTTTAGTAACTTACTTTCAAGAATGGAAAAAGTTATAAATCTTGGCTTTGAAACTGGTTTTTTAATCCAACCTAGTTTTCATTACGCTGATGATGCTCTTACTATGGATAGAAATGATCTGATGCAGGTAAGGTATTTAGGTCAATTTAAGAAATTGTCAAATATTTATTTATTTGTTTGTTTACTTGAAATCAAGTTGAATAACTGCCCCCAGACAACCAGTAAAACAGCTCTATGCAACGTAGAACACATTTTCGTTTTTTAATTGTTTCTGAAGAAAATAGAATATTTCTCTGAATAATGTTTGCAGCAGTTTAGGCCTGAGGGGATGTAGTCTTCTTCAGTTAGTTTGCCACAAGTTTAAAAACTTAACAAGTATAAGTGTTTGAAGGCAGTTTAATGATTTCTTGTCCAACCCCTTAACACCAGTTTGGAATGTAAGTGTACAAATCTGACACTGTTGTGCTGCCCTAAACTATTTTTAAAAAAATAAATAAAGAAAAGCAAACTTTTAAACACATTTGTCAGTTCAGTGTTACTAATTAGGCTTCCAGTTGCGGTGACAGATTAACGTTTTTAGATAATATTTGGTATTTACTATAATAAACCGTAAACAAAATGACCTCTGGGTTCTTTTTTCTTGTCTGTTAGGGATTTCAGTTTTCACAAATGAACTATTTATATGTGAAGGCAGAAATCTTTAGTTAATATAAATGCCGTGAATGATTTAATTTTTTTCATTCGACTTTTCAGCCACATCTTAATTACTTGCTTTGATTTTTTTTTTTTTAAATTATATTAGACATTCAGCGGGGTGTCTGGTGTTCAGTAGTGGTTAAGTACCTCACTCTCTAGTCTTTGCAATGGGAGCAGTCCCAAACGATATATAATGCAGTTTTCAGGAAGGTTTATGTTGCACTGTGAGCTTTCTGCTGTGAAACGGTGCTTTGCTTCCCTTTTGGTTGCCTTTAGGGACATTATGAAGCATTCTAATGTAGTAGCGGTTTAGTAATGGAACACGAAGAACTCACACGCGTAATGGAAACTTGATGCTCTTTGTCTTGTAAAGCATATTGGGTAGAGGAAAAGCATTTAGTCAAATTTATTAATTTTGGTATAAATTTGTCTTGAAGTGGACAATTCTCATGTTTACACTAGTTTGTGCTTGGAAATTACCTGAAATCAATCCTGAGCACTGTTGTCACACAGGTGGCTTTTCCATGCAGATACACGTTTGCATGTTTGTGGTCCTAGATGGTTGACAAGTTGAATTTCAGTAGAAAAGAGAAATGGCAAATAGTGAGGCAGCTGTATCAGCCCAGGAAAGAATCACAGATGATGTGAAGTCATCAGGCTTTCCAGTCCTGCCTTCTGAAAGGAAAGGTGATGTCTGGTAAATCTAGTCTGTGGAGGCTGGCCTAGGCGTAAGCAGCATGAACCACTGCATCCAAGACTCACGAGTCTGCTCCTTTTTTTACCCTGGCATCGTTTGTCTTTTTAATTGTGGATTGTCTCATGTTGTCTGCATGAATGGTTGCATTCATCAGCTGAATGAGAGGTAATATTACCCCAGAAAGATGTTTTTAAGAAGGGAGGAAGGAAAAAGAAAAGAAAAAAAGGAGGGGAGAAAAAAGAGATAATAGAATTAATAGCCGAAACTCATGGTACTGAAGTAGATGAACATTGACAACTATGTGAGTACAGACAGGAATAAATTGAGCATCAAAAGGAAATTTAATGGTTACTTTCCTTATATTCTTTTTTTTTCTTTTCCAAGTTTAGTCTTCAAAGAGTTTTTTTTTCTAAAATGTCAAAGAAACTAAGCTAGTGAATCCTAGTAAAAGGTTTTAGGATTAGAAATTTAAAACTTGGATTAATCTTTTTTATGTAACCAGGGTGCTGCTTCCTTATAGTCCTGTATTTTTTCCTGAAGATTTTTACTTTGGCTATTTGTTCATATTTCGATCATTTAGTCATCGTTTAGAGTTAAAAGTTTTGAAGATGTTAAAAATACATAAATGGGACTATTCTGTCCTATATTCAGTATCTAAATACCATCTGGTTACCTTCTGTCTCTCCTATTATTGCTAATGGAAAGACAAAAGCACCTGCTGAGGGAAATTTTAATTTAAAGATGAGCATTCTATATAGGTCAGTTGAAGTACATTCTGGATGTATCCAGGTCTCTCAATTCATTATAAAGGGTGCCTGGCTGGCATGACTCTTTCACAGTTTAAGGTCTAATTTTAAGGCATCTGGCTTTGGGTGAGATAAATTGTCCCCTTGGATATTTTCTCAACTAGAAGAAAAAGTGTAAGGGAGAATTGAACTCTTAAGAATGTACCAAATTTTCTCCATCCATTGCTGAAAATAAACATGAAGTAAAATAGCCTTAAAAATAGTTCCGTAGAATGGGCTACATACCAGAAGTTAAATATCAAAGGACCTATTTTTAAATATATCCAAATAAACAAGTAGTTTGGAATACTTTCATTTTTCTTTATGTCTTAAGAAAATGTCGGTGATACACTTTTCTCAAAAAGTCTCTGTCTTAATTCCTTATTGATAGAAAATATTCCAGTAACAGTTTTTAGTTTTGCTGCTGTAAATATAAAATCATATAGTACTACAGCGACTTCTGCTCATGAGGGGCAATGGGGCATTTTGCCTTTTTTAAATTTAAAAGTGCTCATGAAAAGGGTTGTGTTTGTACAGCCTTACAACTTCTGTGTCAAAGAATTCAAAACGTCTAGACAGTGTGATCTTTTATATAACAGAGAGAAAACTTTGCACTGCCCTTTGTTAGGGTTAGTGCTGTTGACACAACCATTTCTTCGTAAAATAAAATGGTTGGAGGAATCCTGGGGAAACCTCCCAGCTTTGAAGATTAGGTGTAGTTAAACACAGTAGTTTAGTTCTTCTTTAAACCTGAAGTGCCAGGTGGTTGGTTGGTGTTCCTTACGTAGTAAAATACAATCTTCAGTTATGAAAATTCTTTGTGTATTCAAAATAATGACTCATAGAAAAGCTTTATATTCTGTCAAAGACTGTTTCCTATAAATAACACAGGCATCCAGAAACTGTAAAACCAGCTTGTGAGGTTACTTGTATGTGTGATCAAGATGTTTTTTCTACCCTATATTACACAGTGCACTGGGATGGTAACTGTTACACGTCTGTGTTGGTGTTGAAAAAAATAAGCTTGATGGATGATCCAATACTTACATCTACTTGAAACTCTAATGAACAAGAAGAAATTTAAGTCTCTAGGAAGGATTTCTGTGTGTTCTTATTTTGAGGTCTGATGAGCTGGAGGTCAGAGTAGATCATATGTCAATAACAGAAGAATTTGTAGAGTCGTACAAATAAGCTTTTCCAAATAACAATAAAACAATCATATTTCAGTGTAGTTTAACGAGCAAATAGATGTAGAGGAAACTAATGAAAACACATGAGCTATATAAAAGATATTATAGTTCTGAAGAACACTCCTTCAGGGTTTGAGCCATACTCCCTCTCACCTAATTTCAGTTCAGGGTACGTTCCTGATAAACTGGTCATTCAGTGAAGCTTTTTATTTTCAAATCCTGCCTTAGCAACTCTCTGTCCAGCCAAAGGAAGAGATGAGCCATTACCCTTTTGGTGTTCTAATACGATGATGCATTAAGACAGTGAATTCTACATGATTAGTCCAGGACCCTAAATAAAAGGATAGCCACTATTATGGGGGTGGAGTAATGCTTTCATCATCTAGAAACCTTGAAAACTTCTGTAATTTGTCCTTAATTCACCTACCATCTTAAGAAAAATAAAAAAAAGCATTATTTGCAAAATCCAAAATAAACTACCATTGAAGTATAGATTTATAATGACATCAATTACAGAACTGAAAGATATTTTTGTTTTTATTTCATTTGTACTAAAATCAGATCTGAATTTTCTATGTATTCTGACAAGGTACAACTCCTTTGATTTGCTGTGAGGTCAAGGCCTGGTTCCTCTTGCATTTACTTACTTTCTTGGCCAGCTTTCACTGGAAAGCATCATAAGCAGGAAAAGTTTGCCAATTCGTGTACATATTTCTTGGCATGTTCTGCAGTTTTCATTCAGATTCAAATGCTTCAACCCTTCCCCTTAGAGATTATTAATCTTTAATTTATTCAGGGAAAGTTTCAGCACTCCTCCCCTTGTCTAGTTTACTGCTTTCATTCTTTGGAAATGCAAATATGTGTTTGGCAGAGCAGGTGCCATCTCTTTTAAACTATGAGCAAATTATTAACCCTTGGAGGAATAAAATGCTGTTCCTCTCTGGGGAAGTTGATATATGCATCCCAATAAGATCTCCTGTGCTTGCTGAGTCTTGTGTTTTCATATCAACATATACATTGATAACCATGCTTAATACTAACACATGAATATGAATCACGTGTAGGTCATTATTGCATCTTGATATCAAAATTAATTTTCATTATTTTTAAGCTGACAGAATCCCAATCCTGTGTTTGAGGATGCATTGACACAGAGATGCGTAGAACCTCTGTAAATAGAACCTGTATGTCTGCTATAGAACATAAAGGTCTCAAACAGCATCTACTACATCCATTTAAATGTTTTGGGGATATGCAAGAATTAGTAAAGCTGTTTAAAAAGAAATTCCTTGTGAGTTTGGAGAGATTTTTAAACTGTTAAAAAATCAAGCACTTGAAGGCAGAACAGCTGTGGGTGATGATCTTCAACTGTGGGTGTTGTAGAAGGGAAGATAATACTTCATCTTGCCTTGTTTTCAACATTGTTTCTGCAGATTTAACATAAATTTCACTGAAAAATTCTTTCCTTTGGATTATTTAATGGAATTGAAGAAGGAAAGGTAAAGAAAGACAGGTCAGGTCAGCATATCCTTTGTCTTAATACTTTAGATGCCCTGCAATATCTTCTCCCGGTTTTTGCTGGGATAGCTTTAATTTTCTTCCTGGCATAGTTTTGTAGTTCTGTATAGCTGGTATAGTTCTGTATTTTGGATTTGGGATGAAAATAATGCTGATAACACACTGATGTTTCAGTTGTTGCTGAGCAGTGCTTGCACCAAGTCAAAGACTTTTTGGCTACTTGCACTGCCCTGCCAGTGAGGAGGCTGGGACTGTGCAAGAAGCTGCAAGGGGACAGAGCTGGAACATCACACTCAACGTGCCAAAGGGATATTCCAGATGACATCGTGCTGAATATAAATCTGAGGGTGGGACAGCTGCTCAGGGACTGGCTGGACATTGGTCAGTGGGTGGTGAGCAGTTGCATTGTGCATCGTTTGCTTTGTATATTCTTTTATCAGTATTATTATTGACCCTTCATTTTCTGCCCTATTAAAGTGCTTTTATCTCAACACAGGAGTTTTACCTTTATATGTATCATAGATTCTTCTGAAGAGTTGACAATGCAGATTCTATTCTTCAATATAGTTTCAGTGGGATTCCTTTAATGAGAATAAGTACAACTAGAACTTAAAAGGATGTTTTCCATTGCTACTATCTAGTTATTTTTGAAAAATATATGAATTGTCAGTAAAACCTGTTGTTTGTGTGCCCCAATGTTTATGGGAAATAAGTGCTGCATTTGTGGCAGGTACAGACCATACACACCATACTGAGTGTGGTAAATGTTGTAGCGCTTACATTTTTTTTTTAGAGAAAAGTCATTACTACTAACCAGTTTTGTCTGGAGTTTTTATTTTTCTGGAGTGATGTTCTACCAATTGTCCTTCAGCTTCATTGTGGCTTATTCATATCCAGATCAAGCAGGGCACTATTAGCAGGGCAGGTGAACGGGATCGTTCTTCATCCCTGCTAGAAGCGTAAGGAGAGCTTTACTGGATCACATTAGAAGTCTGACTGGACTAGTTTGCTGTCTCCTAACAGTGATTACCAAGGGAAGAAAAGAAGAGTAGACTAAGCATCCCCAGAGTATTCTTCTATGACACTATATTAATTTTTATTATTTTACAGATCTCTGCCATATCCCATTGCTTCTTTTTGAAGCCAGATGAATTTTAGTATAATCTTTTGTTCCTTATGAGCTGGTTGCTCCATCATTTTGTCCGTCTCTTTTTCCAGTTCTACTCTAATCAATTTGAAAATCCAAAAGCTCCATGTTATTCAAAAAGGATTTATACAATAGAATAAATTGCTTTATTCTCTGTTCTTTTCTGAATACTTTTTTTTTTGTCCACTGCTGAGCACTGATTTGTTTTCTGACTATAATTCAAAAATTTCATTTCTGAGTGGTAACTCATCACTGATGAACTCACTGCTTATCACTTTAAGTGTACAGCTAGGATTTTTTTTTCTATATGTATTACCTTATGTTCGTCAATGCTGAGGCATATGAGACTATTCCAGTGGGAAGTGGAGGGCAGCAGTAGCAAGCAAGAGAAAGGAGAGTCAGGCTATTATGGGATTTAGTGCCTATATTACATTCTTTTCAAGTCTCTGAGTATTTTCCATTAACTATCCTTAAAAACAATATAGTAACCGTATTAAATGTTTTATTGGTATGGTTATAATAAAAAAGTAGAAGAATGAACAGATCATCCATTGGAAAGGGGTTGTTTTTCTCTGTGAATAAAAAATACAGTGAACGTAAGATTATTTAAAAAATAACCCTCATAAAAGTCTAATGAATCCCATTTCTTGGGTAAACTTATTCATTGAAAGAACTATTAGAAATAAATATATACTTTAAAGATTTATTAGAAATGTCTAGTTTTTGTATTTTTCCTGTGTTTGCTAATCCTTTAATCATACCCTAATACAAAATAAGATAAAATAGTTAACATTCTACTGCAGAATACATAAATATCTTGATTTTGTCCACTTAGAACATGGCTATGCGTATATAAGTAGGCATACATTCCATACAATTGTATATTGACTATGTGCTGAGTATGCCAGCAAACACTCATTGTAGGTTGCAAACATGATTAAGATAATAACTGTCAGAAGTGACTAGCCCTAACTAGGATCCCATTGGTTGTGGATGAAATCTAAAACTGCACAGAAATGGGGGTTTTTATTTAGATCATACACCAAATGTAAGTTAAATTTGTAAGTAACTGGTACTTTGTGTGTGTATGCATTACTATGCAGTAATAGACTGTATATTATTATTATTATCATTATTATAATAAATTCAACGAAATCATTCATCCTCTTTTAATTGACTAATATAGGAATGGGAACGTGGGCTTGGAATGGGTCACATGGACCGTTGTGACTAGCTTTTTCGGCCTCAGGAAGCTGGATCATAGATGAGCTCTTCAGATGGGGTTCACTGAGCATCAATTTTGCACACCCTTAGCACAATGCACAGAATGTTTCCCTGCAGTCTGAAAAAGAACTTAAGATTTATAATACATGATCAAGACATTAAAACAATAGTTCTACAAGACGAAGGAGGGCAAAATACTGAGATTATTTTAGCTTAGAATAAAACATACTGCTTTGATTATGTTTATATGCCTTCTGTGCTCATCTGTGAAGATATGCAAGCAAAGCAGTTACTGTCACAAATTTTCAAGGTCTGCTGTTTTTACTAATGGAGAAGTGTGAAAAATATTACCTCTTATTCAAAAGTGTGACTATTCTGACTGGGGGTCTGTTTCCAAGAACTGAACTTCTGCGAAGTTGGTGATCATACTTAATTGAAAAAAAAATACATTTACCATAAATCATTCTGTGTGTGCTGCTCATCATTATAAATAAAGCTTGTAAATAATAGTGCGTGTAAATAATAGCGTGTATAAATAATGCCATATACAGCCTTGCATTACATCATTTCTTTAATCCTTTTAGTAGAAGTTACAGTTCTGTGACATGTTATATGAATCTGAGTGAAATATTGCATGACATCTTGTAGGTAGTCTGAACTAATGAGATAGACTGGCACCACCCTGTTAGGTGTACAGTATAAAAATTTCCATTACAAAGGAATCCAAGCAAATTTTAGCTCGGTAAGATACATGTTTAATAATAACTACTGAAATGTTCTGGTCTAGTAAAATTAATGAATGCTGAACGCTATCGAATGACATTGTGTTATTCTGTGAAGCTGAACTTGCAGAGGTGAATATGATAAAGCAAGGGAACAATAAATGAGGAAGGCTGGTGCTGCCAGACTGTAGTTAATACTCTTTCTTTAAACAAGTTCACTTATTCTGAAAATATTGTGGTAGACTGAGCAATTTTTCCCATACTTTGAAGTTTTGAAGAAAAAATGATTTATAGTATAAAATCAATGTATCAGAGTGCTGACTATTGATAGGTGACCTTTGGTATTGTGTGTATCTTGGCAAAATTTATCAAGTTTACTCTCTGTGTATTTCCTCTAAGCTATATTTGTGTTATGGCCCTGATAGCAGGTGAATAGAAAGCACATGCAGGCAGCTTCTAACCTACTGGTAGTCTGAGGGAGTTCCATTAGTATTCAAACAAAGATGAATTGATGCCTTTGGAACTCTCAGTGACCTTCCTTATGTGTGTGGAGCTGCTGCTGACATGCGTGGGAGTCTTACTTGTTCGCAGATCATGCTATGTAGTCCTTGAAAGAAGTTTCAGTTAAATGATTTGCAGCCAGTAACAATGGGAATTGGGAGTGATCTGTATTTGAAATGTCCTGCGGCAGTCATAACTTCATTCATTTTGGAGATCTGGAATGAAAAGATGTTCGGATCTGATATTTAACTGGTTTTACAACCCTCAGATCTTTAGTTGATTTTCCTCATGATAGGTTTGCATGTAAAAGAATGTGCATGTGTGGATATAAATATAGGGGGTTTTTAGTACAATAAATGTACAGTTTAACTTTTTTTGTATTGTTTTTCAGTTCATCTGGATCTTGCTGTATTGGAACAGTGCTCAAAACTTTGCTTTCTAAGAATATGTAAAATATATACATAAATTCTTAGAAAATTTATATCTCAGTTATCAGTCTCTATATATGGCCCTTTTGTCCTTGATCACTCCTTTTTATAGCATTTTGGAAGAAACGCCTGTTGCATTCTCTCAAACAGACCACCAAAAGAGCAGCTGAGGAAAATTCCAACCGTGTCTGTCTTACGCTCCCCGTTTACACGCTGTGACCTCTGCTGCAGCCCTGTTCTTTAAGTCTTTGCTGCTGCATCCTCACTTTTTATGTCCTTGAGCTGTTCTCGCTTTTTCTTTTCCACTGGATGTTGCTAGTGCACTTTGGAGATTCAGAACCGTGAAGGTGGGAGCCGCTTGGGCTGATGTCAAAAGCTGATAAGGCGTTGCCAGTGGTGACCCCGTTGGAAGTGACTGCAGCAGTGAGGAACTGGGTTTCTTCTCAGCCACCTAGCTATTTGGGGTGGGTTTTTTGTTATTTGGGGTTTGATTTTGTTAGTTTTTTTATCCCCTTTTAATAAAGACTGGGGAGAACTGGTGTGTGTAGGAAGTGGTGGGGGAGAAAGGAGAATTATAAAATCTGCATTGTTTCTTTTCAAATAATTATTGCATTGAACAGATGGTGAGGGCTTCCCCCCTGCTCCTTTCAGAAATGGAATTCCAGCAAAAATTTGTGATGCCTCCATGTGGCCTAAACTCCAGGTTTGACTTAACTATGCATCTTTTCTTTCGATTTCTTTGAATGTTAGGTTTGGTTTGTACAGACAGGGTACAGGGGAAAGTGATTTGCTAGCATCTGATTGCTGGTGGGCAGGCACTGACAGGATTGTTATATGCACAATCACGCATTATTTGCATGTTATTTCAGAGTGTTTTGGGTATATTTCCATTTAAAAATATTTACTTTTCTACTTGGTATGATTACAGCAGTGATATGCAAAAAGTGAATCTGCATTCCTATTTACCAGATGCTGGGGCTGAAATTTCAGTATTGTTTAAAAGTGAGCAGGTCTCAGGCAAAGATCCTCAGGGTTGAGTGAGTCTTTGCTTTTTCAGTGAAGGAATGGACTGTATTATTTTGTGGAAATTGTGCTCAGTGAGAATTGCTTCTTCAAAGAGACAAAGTGCTGCTATTAAAGATGGCTTGCAAGAGCAGAAAACAGATTAAATGCCAGAGCAAAGTGGCAGGAAAAGTTAGTAGGAACAACCACACAAAATCTGATAAAATCTGTCAGTGGATGTCATGTTTTTTTGGGAAAATCTGTTGACCTGAGTGGCCTTGTGACCACATCCTGCACAGGCAGAGCAGGAAAACTGCAGCTGCTGCTGGTCCTTTTGTGCCAGGAAGGGAGGTGTGAGAATGTGAGAATGGGAGGTGAAGGATGGGTGCATTCCTCCTCAGGGATGAGAGGGGCCAGGACAGCCTTCAGTCTGCGAGCAAGCTGATGTTCTGTGGCTTTGGAATGGGTAGAAAGGAATTTTTTGTTTGAGGGCATAAACTAAGCCCTTGGTGGATTCCAGAGCACAAGAGAAACAAACAAAATGCTGTGGTGAGAGCAACATCCAGTTAGAGATTCGAAATGGTACTCAGAAGAGAGAAGCATATTAGGATCCCGTAAGGATAAGTTGGTGGCTTCGAAGTCTGGGAGGTGTGAAGGGGGAAATGCCCCTTGATAAGGGAAAGAAAAATATGGCTTCATGCTGATGTTGCGATTACTGAGATTTCATATTGTGTTGTTAGAAATATTTTATGGGTTTTTTTTGCATGTCACTTTTTATTACTAGTGTTCCAGTTTGGACCTATTTTGACAAGGACATCATCTGCATGACTAAAGCAATTCTAAATATGAAAAACACTCAAAATGCTCCTTACCGCATAGATATTTTAAAAAAAAAAAACAACAAGCCAAACCAAACCCTAACCTGGAACACCTGTGTGAAGTACGTATTGCAAAACCAGCGACATGTATATCCTGTGTGTGGAAAGAGGGGTGATAGTTTCAATATGCCTATTGCATGTTTTAAAATTTATGCTTATTTATTTATCTATAAAATGGAAGGTATTTATGGAACTTGTAAAATCAATATTGAAATTCTGTGATAATATTCTTACTGTTATCTGGCTACGTTACCTGGCTGCTGCCTGCTTGGACAATTGCTTGAAAGGATACTATACCTTTGAGCTAGACCATTTGACAAAAAAATATTAATCCAAGAGCACTGGTCATGCTATGAAAACATTGGAATTCTTAGCTAATAGCTGTATAATGAAGTTAATGGAAGCTTTTGACCTAATTGTAAGTCAGACATGAGATAATATGAAGGTGTATTGATGCAGAATTTTATTGCTCTTTGGAAAGGGGTTTCAGAGGACTTCACTGGGGAATTTGTGGGGTTGTTCCTCTGTGGAGTTGTAAAATAATAGCTCTGGTGCAGTGTAAATAAGAATAGTACATCTCTTAATTGAAGTTATTGGGTTTGGATTTACATCAGAACTTTATGATTACTTTGGTATTCTACAGAGATTTTATTTTCTAAGGTAAGCAAACAAGGGAGGTCATGGTGTTGTCATGGCATTTAAATTTATAGTTGCATTTTGTGTCAGAAAAATAGTCTCAAAAGACAGCAGACAAGACATGAAAATATGTTTTTGCTTTCTTGATGTTCTGTAGAGCAGGTGAAGTGCATCTGAGGTATTTGACATTATGAACTTTGTTCAGTGTTGACACAGACTAAAAGAAAAGTCTCTCTCCCTCTCTGTCGTGGTGCTTTCCGTGGCTGTGGCCTCTGCACTGTTTGCAGTGTATCCTGTGGAAGGACTGAGATGGCACTGCTCAAACTGGAAGAAGGGAAATGTTGTGCCCATTTTTAAAAAGGGCAGAAAAGACGACCCTGAGAACTACCGACCTGTCAGCCTCTCCTCTGTGCATGGGAAGATCATGGAACAGATCCTCCTAGAAGCTCTGCTAAAGCACATGGAGAACATAGAGGTGATTAATGGCAGCCAGCCTGGCTTCACCAGGGACAAATTCTGTGTGACAAACTTAGTGGCTTTCTGTGATGGAGTAACTGCAGCAGTGGACATGGGAAAACTGACGGATGTGATCAATCTGGACTTCTGTAAAGCTTTTGACACGGTCCCCCACATCATCTTCCTCTCTAAATTGAAGAGATATGAATTTGATGGGTGAATGGTACAATGGATAAGAAACTGCTTGGATGAGAGTAGTGGTCAATGGCTCAAAGTCCAGATGGAGATCAGTGACTGGTGGTGTCCCTCAGGGGTCCGTACTGGGACCAGTGCTGTTTAGTATCTTCATCAATGATATTGACAGCGAGATCGAGGGCACCCTCAGCAAGTTTGCAGATGACACCAAGCTGAGTGGTGCAGTTGCCACATCGAAAGGATGGGATGTCATCCAGAGGGACCTGGACAGGTTGGAGAGGTGGGGCTGTGAGAATCTCATGAGGTTCAACAAGTGCAAGGTCCTACACCTGGGTTGGGGCAATCCATGGGATGACATGATTGAGAGCTGCCTTGCAGAGAAAGACTTGGGGCTGCTGATTGATGAGAAGCTCAACATGAGCCATCAATGTGTGCTCACAGCCTGAAACACCAACCGTATCCTGGGCTGCATCAAAAGAAGTGTGGCCACCAGGGTGAGGGAGGGGATTCTATCCCTCTATTCCTCTCTTGTGAGACTTCATCTGGAATGCTGTGTCCAGTTCTGGAATCCTCAGCATAAGAAGGATATAGAACTGTTGGAACCGGTCCAGAGGAGGGCTACAAAGATGATTGGAGGGCTGGAGCAGCTTCCCTATGAGGACAGGCGGAATTGTTGTTCCCTATGAGTCGTGCTTGTTCAGCCTAGAGAAGAGAAGGCTCTGAGGAGATCTTATAGTGACCTTCCAGTACCTGAAAGGAGCCTACAAGAAAGCTGGAGAGGGACTATTCATAAAGGCTTGTGGTGATAGGACGAGGGGGAGCAGATATAAACTGGAGAGGGGCAGATTTAGACTGGACATTAGGAGGAATTTCCTCACCATGAGAGTGGTGATGCACTGGTACAGGTTGCCCAGGGAAGTTGTGGCTGCTCCATCCCTGGAGGGGTTCAGGGCCAGGTTGGATGGGGCCTTGGGTAACCTGATCTAGTGGGACATCCTTGCCCATGGCAGGGGAGTTGGAACTAGATGATCTTTAAGGTCCCTTCTAACCGTAACTATTCTATGATTCATTGAAATGTGAGGATAGTGTTAGAATCTCAGATCCTGATCTTCTTTGGTCAAGGCCATTTGGGCGCTCTAGGTCCATACTTGCGCTGGTGTGTGCAATGCTCTTGGCTGTTCTGCTGCTACCACAGCAGTCATGGGTACCTGAGGCACAGGTATTTCTCGTGGGGATGTGAATGGAAGAAAAGGGAGCCAGCAGGACTCATGTCCCGGGAAAGCTGACTCCCCATGCAGTCCCTGTTTCATAGGGATCCTCATCTGCTCTGCAGCCATGGAGCCGTCCCACACGTGAGCATCCCATCCATGTATCTTCTCACCTGTTTGTGAATAAATGAAGGTTAAGGGGATAACTTAGTGGTAATGCTACAGCTTTCTGAGTTTTTCAGAATATTAAAAAAAGTACTTTGAGGCATCTTGTTCCGTTTATTTTTTAAGACTGTTCTCCATAGAAGTCACTGGAGAGTTCTTCTTAAAACAGATGGCACAATGTGGGCCATTGTAATGCAATTTTCTTTGTAAAATGCTGTGTCCCAGGGCAAATTTACCACAAATGGAGCAATCGTGATGTCCCATAAAAGAGAAGATGTGTTTTTGCAACTTTTGATATATCTAAAAAATGTGCATAACTCTGCTGACTCTGCCAAGCAAAAAAAGCTTGCTATTTTCAGTAAAGTATTTTTTGGTTTTTGGAGTATTTTGAAACTGCTAGTACAGTAACTGCTTTGACTATTCAGGAAAATTTTGTACATCCAACAGTTCAAACATCAGTAAATACAGTGTTATCTAGAACTATGACTAACAAGATGTGTTAAATTTCTCTCCCCTTGAACATTTTGGCAGGAAAATGATGCATGTTTTGTTTTAATACTATATTCTGGAACATTTTAGTTAATATGTTTAGATTTTAAAGCCATGAAATAAAACAATACTGTGTAGATCTCAAAATAGAAGTACTTAGTCATATTTCTGCTTCACAACTCATCAGTTTGTGTATCTATTTCATCTATTATTGGTGCCAACTTAGACTTAGTGATTAATTAAGCAGCACTATTGTAAGAGGTCTGCTACCATTATTAAAAGGGCTACATAAATTTAATGAATAATTAAAATGAGGAGAAACACGCAAAACAATATGAAAGGTTTGTGCAAAACAATATGAAAGGTATGAACAATATTTTCACCAGCATATTCTGATATATCTGTACAGAAATGAATATATTCATCATTTTGCCTTTACCATAGGTAGGTTTCTAAAATGCTATCAAGATATAATATCAGTAATGTTTGGTATGCTTATCCTGTAGAAAAATGAAAATAGAGAACATAATTTAATGTGGTACCTATGTTTACAACAGGATGTTTTTACAGTGAATTTTGTAGTTATACTAAATCTATGTTTTTAATTCTTTTAAGATGCCAGAAGAAATAACTTGCTTATTTTAGTTGTGCCAATTAATGAAACGTAAGCTAAATCTAGTGATGCAATTGGTGCCTGGGAACACTGAGAATTGGAAATTACTAGTAAATGTTAAAAGATCTGAATAATCTTTATTGTATATCTGAGAAGGCCAGGCTCTGAAAAAAAGGCTGAATGCACTGAATTCTCGCCTGCTTCTGAAAACAGAATGTTTGGTGTTTCTGCAGTTCTGTATTCCAAGTAGGAGTAGCTTTTTCTTAATTTCTCTTTACTCTGCCCATCAGGGGAAAGGCAAGATTTGAAATTAAGATTTGAGACTGAGTGGCCCGTATTTGGTTTGTACCCGAAGGCACATTGCTCAGAATCTCCATCTTCCTTTTATTTAGGGTGCTTTTACTGGGACAAATAAGCTGTCACATGAGGAGAGTTTCTGGCCTTTGGCGTGTCTTTGGGGCACGTTTTTGGATAGAGCTTGGGCTTGGGCAACCCCCCCTCTGTGGAAAAGGGATGGAACTGCTGGAAGTGGATGGGAGCTGGGACATTTTCCAGCTAGGTCTCCAGCGTGGATGGCTGGAAAACCAGGACCCTGGGGCAAACCACAGTACACGCTCTCACATAATTTAAAACCAGTCACATATTTCCAGAATGGTGACAATATTGGATATACGTAGTTAAATCTGTAAGTGATAATGTCTCCTCAGCAGCACCTGCTTCCTGTGAACTACTTATTTTAGTTACGGGAGTATTAACTAAAACTAGTGGTACCTGAGAGACAGGGAATTTTAATTACAATTCTGTGATTTGTGTAATTAGATATTATAATTTGCAGCTTTATTCTAAGTTATTAAATACTTTTTCTTGACATTTAGACTTAAATTTACCAATTCAAACTTGATAGGATAGACAAAAATAAAGCTGTTAAGAAGTAGGACTGTTTTATTGACTTACATAAATTAGCACTATTCATGAGTTTAAATTTATTCAATTACTGATCTCAGTTCAGTTCCTGACTTTTCCACATGTTTCCTGTGTGATAGTGAGCATATTATTTGAGAACAAATGTTTTGGTGTCTAGTGAATTTGAAATGCAATAATTAATGCCAGCTGAGATCCAGCCACTTCTTAAAATTTAGTACTAATCTCTTGTTAATTTTTAGGAATTTCTGTTCTCAACTTACTTTCTGTAAAATAGCACATTTATCTTTCTCTTATTTTCTAATCTTTCTGTTACTTAATAGTATGCAGGTCTGTTTCTTGTGCATGTTGTACTGCCAGTGATACAGTCAATCTTTTCTTAGTTTCTGCTTTCATAATGCAAGCACATAATAATAATTTGATTAGCAGTTACTTCACATTTTTAATCTCTTCCATTGGTCAAGCCAGCTTGTGAAGAATGTGTAGAAAAACAAAGCGTATTTAGGCGTTGTTGAATATCAGAGTGCAAACACTGTGGGTTGGGTCAGAAAACAAACGTAGTGCCCAGGCTACATAGTCCCAGTTGCCCAGTTCAGCTCAAGTCTGGGATTTCTGCCTGTGCAGTCTGAGCAGCTAAGACTAAACAATAGTATCTCAGATTTTGGATCACAGGTTTGCATGGCTGTTTGCACAGGGCACCTTTCTCTGTGGAGTGTGTTTGTTTGTTTCGTTGCTTTTCCTTCTTGTGGCTAATAGTCGCTATCCTTTGTTCTTGGGTAAAACAACTCGTGTTACTTGGCACGCCTCAAATGGTAAAACAGGGGCTAACCGTCTTTTGATTTAGTGCAAATATAAGCAAAAAGAAATTAATTAATTATAAAAGCTACTGGGGTACAGCAAAACCACCTCTGTGAATATCCATTGGGACTTACAAACAGGTTAATTGTAAATGAATTTTATGTTTTTGAGGATGGAGAGTTTATGAGACTTTAGCTGATCTTTGGTGAATATTCTCAGAAAATAAACTTGCTCCATTACTAAGTGTAACTTCATAATTTAAAACAATCTTTGGAAAAAAGAACTCCTCATACAACAGTTTTAAATAAAAAACAGAATACTTCTTCTCTCTCTTTTTTTTAAATGTCACGAGGATGACCTTAGTAAACTGGGTGGCATACAGACCATATAACTAATATAAGAAAGATGCAGATGGAGAAACTTTTTTAGGCTTATTTCATATGCAGAAGAGTTCAGTTATGCATGTTTAATACAGAAAGGAATACAGGTGAAAGGAATGACTCATAAGTAACAATTCAGTTATTAAAGTAAAACCCTATTATTTCTATTAACATAACTATTTTTAAAAATTCACATGTACTCTAATTGGTGAAAGTGAGTTTTACATGAGTGGCTCCTGGGAAAAGTGTTATGCATGTAGATCCTGTGGCTGTTGATAAGATAAACCACACAAATGACTTTGGAAAATCTCTTCATTTAAAAACTTCCATGGATCAATTCAGGATGGAACAATAGAGAATAATATTTAACCTCTAGAAATCTATTTGCCTCTAAAAAAAATGTATTCTTTCTTGCACGATTTCGATGGAATCCAAGCTTTGTAGTATACATATTTCATATACAGTCTTTTAAAACATCCAGTCCTTTATTGGCAATTTTCTACTGGGTAGGTGGAAGAATGACTATAGTGGTTACTGACTAAACACAAACTGAACTATATAAAGAATTAGTGGATAAAAATGTTGAAAAACAATTAATGATGAAATGTAACTTAACAGGTTTGTGCCTATTCATTAAGTAACAAGGTTTTTTTTTGTCATAGTTTTGCTCTAGTAATTGAAAGCTGAGTATAAATGTTGTTGGAAATTTTGTGAATTGCAGGATTGTGTGTAAGTTCTGCAGGATATATATTTAAACCTTTTCAGTTATCAATATAAGTGAGATTTTAGAAACACCTTTGTTTCAGTGAATGGACCTTCAGTTGGCTTATGATGGTTATATACATAAGTTATAATGTTAAGCTGTAGGATCATAATTTTGAAGTAAAAATTTTAAAGGACTTGAGCTCTGACTTGCAGTGCATGGAGTGCAATGTATGTTCCCCGTTGCTTCATCAGAGAAACTAACAAACAGGGAAACAGATTGGATGTTGATTGCAGAAAATCTTGTATAGATATGAAGTAGTGTAATAGATGCAGTTGGCTTACAGTTGTTTGCAATTAGTGCTGCTGCTATAAATATAAGGAGAGAGTCAGTACATCTGTAATTAGTATTACCAGGAATGGTTGTGCTTTTATCTGATACCTCTGTTCTGTGTGGGAGTGGAGTCCGGAGGATTGAATTAGGTAATTATTCTACTTGAAAGAAGGGGGGAAAAAAAAAAAAAAAAAGTAGTGTTACCAAGCTGCCATCCATTTTATTATCCTTTTTTTTTGTTTTGTTACTGAAGAGTAATTCTTTTAACAATTTAAGCACAGTAACAAAGACTATTTATTTAGTTTCTTTTTGCGTTTGTGTATTTATTCTGCTTTCATTACTTTATTACCCCCTTTGATTTCTGGCTTTTCATTAGTTACCATATTCTAATAGGTAAGGCTTTTTTTATGTAAGCCTTAAAAATGTTGTCAGAATGGAATAAGAGGCTTTTCTTTCCCTACTAGATTTATTTAGTTATTAATTTTAAAGGGGAAACAGAAAGAAGTGTATCTTCTGCTTTTTAAAGCTATAATGAAAATAAATTGCACAGAACATGATTGTTTAAGTGACAGTGTTTGATTCATAGTATACATATAGGTAACTTCTAGTTTTTTGCTTTAGTAGCAAAAGAAGGGTAACCTACAGTAGGTGATGTCTGGTGCTGTAGATGATGTTCTAATGTGGAGGTAGAGATTATTTTACTTGTTTGACTCTTGGCTACAATTTCTGGACAACGTTAAGACTCTCTTGGGCAAAACCTTGTGGGTCTCCAGTGGAATTGCAGAGGAAACACAAGCATCAGCATTCAGCAAAGTCATGGGAAGTTATTTCAGGTTTCAAGCTACAGTCTTGTAACACAAGTTGTTTCTTACTGAAACACTGAATATATAAGGCAAATTGCTCACTGTAGTATCATAGTGACTTCACACTTGTTTATCCTGTGTCTCTTTTCAGGTAACTTTGATTGCGTTTTATTACTGTATTCTAGGCAGGCTGTTCATTAGTAGCAGAGGCAAAAAGAACTGAAGGGTGGCAAAATCAGGCTTTGTTTTTCATAGGCTGGTGAGGACAGGTGGTGCTGTCACCCTCACGATATCAGGAGGGGCAAAGTGCCACCAGCAGGTGCCCCCTGAAAGTGCATTCAGCAGCCTATAGACCAAAGCAAAACCAAATCCAGATCCTGCAGGGTATGTGGTTGTGGTCTAGACCTGCAGTAGGATACTAACTACCATTTTCTCTCAAACTATGCAATCACATAAGCAGGTTCATCTCAGAGTAATTGATCTTAACCTATACTTTGCTTGAAGTTTCCTCCGTGTGTTCTCAGACTTGAGGGAGGTCTACGTGTCTGAAAGCTTCATATGTAAGAAAATGCTGTACAACTTTCTGCCAGTCCCTCATTTCTCCTGTCTTTAGGTAATCATACTTAGAACAGAAGTAACGTTAGTGCCAAGAACTGCTGTGTAAAAACATAAACTAAATCTAAGGAGAATTAATTGCAGCATTTAAAGGCAGAAAATAATTAGGTAGAACTCCAGGGAAAGACATACTAGAAAAATATAACAGAAATCCAAAGCCTTTCTCCAGAGACAAAATATTTAAAAAATGCAAGCATAATATAAGCTAGCTCAGCCAAATAATTCCCAAGGAAAAGAGAAGACAGGATCAACCTTTTTTTTTTTTCCCCTACTTCCTTTTTTGAGATGGGAGAAACATAGGGAAACACAACTTAAAACTAAGATTTCATTTCGAAAACTGAACATCGTGGAAGAAGAACACAAACTTGCATTGCATAAAAGTGCAATCATATACCAATATTTAGTTGTTTAAAAAAATATGTGGGGATATTGACTTTTCATAGCTACGAAACATTCTGGAGACAGTTTAACATGTTTGAAGTGGTGGGAGTTAGAACTGAGTCTTTGGATTAAGGCTGAACATTTACAATATCTACTCTTTGGTTCCTGGACTCACCTGATGAAGAATAGACATTCAGTTGTCATAATCTTGTATTCCTCTGAAATAATCAGTGTAGTAACCCTGAGGAGGTGGTGGTGTCCCGTAGGAAAGATGGTTCAGTGTGTTAAAGTAGTGTCTTTACAGCTCTAAGTCTGTGTGGGATGGGCAGACAGTCAAACAAACAGATGAGAACCCTTCGATCAGAAAATGCACTTCCATCCTTAACCCAGTCTCCTGTGTGAAGTTCTACGTACACTAATTGTCTGTCTCAGTTTAGTCAATGGCAGTCTATAGCCTGTAAACAAATCAATAAAGATACAAGACGAGAAGAAACTCAAGGTTTGTTTATGCTGTTGGAAGAGGTGAGGCCAAGGTGCCTTTATGTAGTAGTTTCAAGCACTGGCAGCTACGCAGATGTAGCAGCATGGACTTCAGCATTGCTTGAGCTTGCACGCGGGAGGCTGGGCAGAGATGCAGAGCTTGCCCTGGGGCTTGTGATGCTGCATTGACTTGGCCGTTCACTTCTGGCTTTGCTTCAGTAAAACTGCCTTGCATGCACCTCACTTGTACATCTGCATCTCTTGCGGCAATTCCAAGTGCTAGGAACGTGCCCCTGCTAATGCTACAGAGCTGTCACAAGCTTAGATACTATCATCGGCTACTGGATGAGGGAAAGGCTGTGGATGTGGTCTTCCTGGACTTCAGCAAAGCCTTTGACACAGTTTCTCACAGCGTTCTGCTTGAGAAACTGTCAGCATCTGGGCTGGACAGGCGCACACTCTCCTGGGTGGAAAACTGGTTGGATGGCCGGGCCCAGAGAGTGGTGGTAAATGGTGTGAAATCCAGCTGGAGGCCAGTGACAAGTGGGGTTCCCCAGGGCTCGGTGCTGGGTCCAGCCCTGTTCAATGTCTTCATCAATGACCTGGATGAAGGCATCGAATGCACCCTTAGCAAGTTTGCGGACGACACTAAGCTGGGTGGAAGTGTCGATCTGCTGGAGGGTCGGGAGGCTCTGCAAAGGGATCTGAACAGGCTGGACCGCTGGGCAGAGTCCAATGGCATGAGGTTTAACAAGGCCAAATGGTGGGTCCTTCACTTGGGGCACAACAACCCTGTGCAGCTACAGACTGGGAGAAGTCTGTCTAGAAAGCTGCCTGGAGGAGAGGGACCTGGGGGTGTTGGTTGACAGCGACTGAATATGAACCAGCAGTGTGCCCAGGTGGCCAAGAAGGCCAATGGCATCTTGGCTTGTATCAGAAACGGCGTGACCAGCAGGTCCAGAGAGGTTATCCTCCCTCTGTACTCGGCACTGGTGAGACCGCTCCTCGAATACTGTGTTCAGTTCTGGGCCTCTCACCACAAGAAGGATGTTGAGGCTCTGGAGAGAGTCCAGAGAAGAGCAACAAAGCTGGTGAAAGGGCTGGAGAACAGGCCTTATGAGGAGCGGCTGAGAGAGCTGGGGTTGTTTAGCTTGGAGAAGAGGAGGCTGAGGGGTGACCTCATTGCTCTCTACAACTACCTGAAAGGACGTTGTAGAGAGGAGGGTGCTGGCTTCTTCTCCCAAGTGACAGGGGACAGGACAAGAGGGAATGGCCTCAAGCTCCGACAGGGGAGGTTTAGGCTAGACGTTAGGAAAAAATTCTTTACAGAAAGGGTCATTGGGCACTGGAACAGGCTGCCCAGGGAGGTGGTTGAGTCACCTTCCCTGGAGGTGTTTAAGGCACGGGTGGACGAGGTGCTGAGGGATATGGTTTAGTGTTTGGTAGGAACGGTTGGACTCGGTGATCCGGTGGGTCTCTTCCAACCTGGTTATTCTGTGATTCTGTGATTCTGTGATCTTCTTGGAGAAGAATTTGAACACGTCAGGAGTTGTGTGGGTGAAGAGGGAATAGTAGTTTGAAATGTTACTGCCACCTCATAGCTCCCTGCTGCACACATGCATTCTTGTAGGCAAGGGCCCTCCCGTTTTATGATACCCCTTTTGGTAGCTCACTGTTTCTGAACTCTTTTATAGTAATAATAATGAATAAATATGGAACCGTTTGTAGTTGTCTAGAAGGCTCCACACTATCCCAGTGGACAGTGACTTAGTGCTGGCTAGTCATATCCTACGACTGCAATAATTTAATCATCTTCTGCATGTAAGTCTCTCTCTAGGGGGGAGATTAAAAATCCAGCTAGTAGAAAACAACACAGCACAAACTTCTGCTATAGAATCCACCACCTTGCCTGCTAGCCTGATCTCTGTTCTCTGTCCAGATTTCCTGTCGAAGATTAAATTGAGTTCCTATTTTAACACGCTATTTAGAAGGAACTCAAGTGCTCTGTTCCCAGTTTTTTTAAAAAGTGCATGAAGCTTTGGAACGAGGGCAGCAGTTAACAAATCTTTTCCTCGAGTGCACTGGAACGTTTTTGTCACGAGACTAAAGCACATCTCTTCAAAGGCTTATTTCCGAGCATGAAGTCAGAATTTCTGCCCCAGGAAATAAAGGATCATCGGGAGTCTTCCCCAGTTATAAATTACACTTTTCAGCTTTGCCTTTCTCTAATGTAATCACCCCTAGAGCACCTAAATATGGAGAGGTTAATTAAACCCAGCAATTAAACAAAAAAAAAAGCCCCTGTAGCTTATTACCAACAGAAGTTAATTGTTATGCAGAATTTACAGTTCATCCCATGAGAGGGAATAGAAAGAAAAGAGGAAGAACATATGGCAGATAATAGTCAATAAGGTAAACTCTGTGCTGATAGGGGCTCAGATACATGTGGTGCCAGTTGTGGGGAGGTCGGTGTGGAATTCACGCCAAGGGATGCGCTTCAGGAGCTGGCTTTCTTGGGGAAGGTGGCAGACGCACGCTTTAGAGGGAAAAGGTTGCACCCAAGATGTTTATACTATGTTATTTTACATTTTGGAGGTCATATATAGAAACAGTAGTGGTCAACATGAAAAGAATTGTGTTCAATCCTCTCTACAAGTGATTTATCCATTAGACAGCCAAATGTGCTGTATTACAGAGAACTTCCTACAGATTACATAGTTGTACCTACTAAATCCTGTGCTTTCTGTCCCAGATTGCTTTGTTCCATTTATTAAAGAATACTAGCCATAAGCCTCAGCCGTCAGCCTTCTTTAAGACTTTTAATATTCAAATAGTATATATTTGAAATTCACCAATTTCATAATACTAAAAGCTGTCCAGAATTTTTCCTGTTTAAACAGTTTATTGTCTGGGGGTTTTGGCTTGTTTTCTCTCCTAGTTTCAATATGTTTATAATAATTAACCTATACAATCAGAATATTATACAGAGTAATAATTTAGTCGTAAAATAAATAGTACCAAATCTTACAGGCCCTATGAACAAATTTTCTAGATTAGTCATTGATGTAAAACGATAAGAAGGATGACTGACTCGTCAAATTTCTGTTTTAAATTTTGGCTTTTTATTTAAAATCTGTTTTCCCAGAACTCTTATTGAGAATTTTTTAGCATTGGGAACAGCTCCAGGACTCTCAGTTGAGAAGATTTTTGAATTATATACTGCTTCTTTCATAAGTTTAGAATACATTCCGATCTGAAAAGATGTCAGCTTATTTTTAGTTTATTCAGTTATATTATTTAAAGCAAGGAGAAAGTCTTTATAAATCTGTGATGCATCAGCACATATAACTTCTGGTATTTCCTTGTCCCAGATTCTCCTTGTGTGAAATTTATTTCAATATTTCTTTTAAGTAAAGAAAACACTGAGAAACTTGAATGTAATTCTTCGGGTTTGGTGGGTAGTTCATGTAGCAACTGGGAAATAGCAAGCCTAGGAGCTGGAAAAAATTAGGATCTATCTGAAGTTGCTTTTAAAGTAGTCAGTAGATGAAGGTAAGCTTAAAAATGTATGCCTGTATTTTAAATGTAAGTAACTACATTCAGTAATGTTGCTATCTTGCATTCTGATAATTTTTTATCAGCGCTTAGTTTTTGTTGCTAATATTTCTCACTGTCACATGCTGTCATAATGGTAAAATGTTTTCTCAAAGATTAAGTATTCTGCTTATCCTATCACAATAGGATTTTGTGCTGCATGTATTGCCAGTATTTACTGATATATCACATATAACAAATTTGAGGAATTTAATTTGAATAATTGCTTCTCAGAGGAATACAGTCCATATCTTTACATTAAAATTTAAATGGATGTTTTTACATGCCCTAGACTAGTACACCTGAGGGTACAGTAGTCAGGAAAACATGCATGCTTTTGAGTTGTGTTGAAGCCACTTCTTTAAAGGGAGAGATTTTCAGCTTGGTAAGCAAATTTTCACCGCTTTCAGTATGTCAGTGTTTATAGCGTTTATATTTCAGAGTTATGTTGATTTACATCAGTAAGCATCCTTTGCCAAATTGAAAAAGTGTGTGTACTACTAAAATGACTATGTATGCTAATTCCTGCAAAAAACAAGAGGATGTAGTTATGTAAAATATGCAATTTATGTAGGAAATAGCTGTTGAGTTTTTGTTATGAGGGCTCTTTTTTTTTTCATCCATGCCATTAATTCAGCAGCAATTATAAATAATCATAATACTTTTGTATTTGAGAGTAAAGAAATCAGAATGGTGATTTGCGAATGCTGTTGATTGGGTCTGTGTCCCCTCTCTCCCCCCAGCTCTTCAGAATAAACTTTCAGCTATGAAAATTTGGACTATTTCAGACATTAGAGACATAGTTTTCTGTGAATTGTAAAATGGATTGCAGGAATACCTACGCAAATTGTGTTGTGTATCTGTAAATAATGCCTGCATTTCCAAGAAATTAGAAATTGTTAGGTTTTTGGTTTGTTTTTTTTTCCTGTTCAGCTGTTTTGACAATAGCAGCCTTCATGGAGAGAATATCCTGAAGGTTCAATAGCAAGTGTGGTTCTTCAGTACCAAGGAAATATGTACTTTGATCCTAACAGCTTAATTAAGAGATGATAAATAGTGCGATAGTGCGTCATATTCCCTTATGTATAAGTGTTACGTAAATCTTATATAGTCTCTTGAGATCGTGTTTTTTTTGAACACGAAGGCTGAGTTGTTCCGCAAGTGTTGATTAAATGTGTTAAATTTCCTTGTTTGCTAACCCCACAAATGACACTGAGTTTTCAGAAGAAAGATGCTTCAGCCTTGTCATAAAAAGAACGTACTTGCTTTCTGAACTGATTCCAGGAGTTAATAGGGAAAAGTATTTCAGGTACATGTGTCAGCGTGTGGTATCTGACATGTAAAAATTCTCCTTTGGAAAATCCTTGATGTCATCCACACTGAAATCACAGGTTCCAGCTAACTGTGGTGAAGGTGCAGAACTCAAATGAAGGCAATATCAAGTACATTCTGTACAGAAAATTTCTTGAAAAGCATAATTGCTTCAGCCTCCATAGCAATTAAGTTGTTAAATACTCTGTGATATTTATTCCTGTTGTTCAGGCAAAAATCACTAATCAGTCATGTTGTGGAGAACTGTAGTTTTCCTTTAATGAAACTTGTTTCCTTAGGATTCATGTTTTTTCTTTTCCTTTTTTTTTAAATTATTTTTCTTTTTTTATTCTTCTTTCCCAGTAACAACATTAGTTTACTAAAATTGAGGGAAATGGGAGAAAAGACATGCAGGTCTCAGTCTTGTATAACATGGAAGATGCTTACTTAAGATCTGTCATTTGTCACCTGCACCCTTCTTGCCACCAGCCTTACCCTGTGCCCCTCCTGTGGAGTAACTGGCAATTAGTAATGAAATTGTATGCAAGATGTACATTATGGAATGGCTGGTAGAAAGGAAAAAAATGGCTAATCCCAAAAAAATCAGTTTCTAGGCTGTTTTAGGTTTCCCTGTTATGGTGAACACAGAAAAGACCTTTAAGGCAAGCTTCAAGAAGAGTTTCACGCTATCGGTTGTGGCAGTGAAACTGGGCGCCCAGAAGAAGCCCTCTTGCCTTCCAGGAGGGAGCAGAGGTGTTGGATTGCTTGAGGAGCTGGATGTGTTTGCGCAGGACACAGTCATCCTCTGGACTCAAAAGTTTGAAGCCGAATCCAGTGTTGCTGATTGGTTTTTGTAGGACTGGAAGTAATTTCCACTGCTCTACACCCATACTTTCCGAAAACACTTTCCTTGGCTTGAGGACTTTACGAAGTGTAATGAGATTATTTGAATGTTGAGGTTAGTGTACAGGGGCTGTGCCTTTATATTTGTTTTTTCCCCTCCATTGTGGATTATGTTCTTTTCTCCTCTCGTCAGCGTCATTTCAGCAGAGCAACTGAGGAGTTCGGTGGCTTGGAGCATTCCTGGAAATCTGAGTTTGTTAGCATTGTTGGCTGAATGCTGAGTAATTTGATTTGTAGAGTTTTCAGCAAAGCTTCGCTTCCTAGTTTGGGTATGTGGCCTGGTAGGAATCCTGATTAGAAAACTTAATAAACTCTCAAATCCAGAAAGAAAACCACGTTATAAATGAAACTGGAATTATAAGACTTAATTGTTGTCAGCGGATAGAGGAGGAAGAATTTTTTTTTCTAATCCTTTTTGTGATAAACTGAATAGTTTATTAATGCAGTGTTTCTAATTTTAATTATTTGTAATACCTGCTTTGTGTCTGATTGAGAGGGCTGTGGATCTTGCCCAGCCAGATACTAACAAAATGGGTGCACAGATCTGAGTTTACTGGAATAGGTCAAACTCTATTGGATTGGTGGAGGAGTTCCCTGCTTGACATCTTATATATTTTAACTGTATCCTATGGTGTGTTCTTTGAAGAGACTAACATCTGAATGGAGAGGTCATATCACTGCATCTCTTTAGTGCTGCTGATGTTTATTTTGCTTGCCAGCAAAAACATTTAGTGTTGTTGTTTAAGTTTTGTTTCATTTTGTTTTGTTTTTCCTGTGTGTTAGTATTACCTCTGTTACTCCTTTCCTCTCCATGTACATACATGTAAGTTTCTCACTGCATGACTTTCCTGAGAAGGTCTGAGAAAAAGAGCACAAAGATGAAGTTCAAAAGAATGGATTTAAATTAAACACTACTGAAAAGGATAATGTAAATTAATGTTTTCTTCTACAGAAATTAAGACGCTTTGTAAGATACAGGTGATTGTAGAATGTTTACCTTAACAATGGCACCCACCACATAGCACAAATATGCATTGACGACTTGTCCTCAGTATAACGTCCTCGATTTCTTTTAGCTGCATTGTTATCTATATAAAACAGGAAAATGCCAAAAAGTTTAACCAAAGAGTGAAGGATGCAGGGAGCTGGGACCTTGCCTTCTTAAGCCGCCCCTGCAGCAGAACTTAATAGGAAGGTAAAAAGGGAAGCCTCTATGAGGTTCCTTTTGCTGAGATTTTCCCCATGAGATTTCTGCGCATTCTTGCATCGTGCACACTGAGGTGGTACATGACCAAGTCATCCTTGGAGATCTGCCTAATTCCCCATTACTATTCCCAGATTAAACCTTCAATATTAGTTCTACTAGATCCCCACTCAGCCTTCTCTTTCAAAGGGAGGAAGTTGGCTTTTGGAGAGTTTTCCAAGATAATGATGTAGCCTTAAATTCTGTTGTATCTTCCATAATAACTCTGCTGACTTACACACAGGCTACATCTTCTTTCCTGTGGACTGTCATACCCATACTAAATTTTACCAGTGCTTCCATCCCATACCTTTTCTTGCAACACTATTGACAGGCAGTAGGGCCTGGCTGTCTGGTAAAGGGCAAAGGAAACCCCGAGTGGTGATTTAGGTCTGAAGACAGAGAAGGGAAAGTCAGTGGGAAAACAGCTGTTTTCATTGTCCGTGTGCTGTCTGTACAATAAAACCAGTTGTACACACTTTAGCTGACAGTGGTCAGCGGAAGGTTTTGCACTTGACAGATTGATCAGTTTAGAGCACACAGCAGTTATTATCTTGCTGGCAATAGCAATTCTAATGCTGCTTATCACAAATGTTCATATTAAATAACAGAAATAATGTCTGACTGTACAGCATTCAGCAGTGTAAGCATTTACAGGTAACAAAGCTGATGTAGTTAAGAATGCAAAAAGTAATACTGGATGAAATTGTGTCACAAAACTTTGCTTCTATTAAATCAATTATGCAAATATAAAGACATTTTCAGTAAATCTAATCAGTTGTCAAGAATATGAGAAAAATGCATCCATTTGAAAAAAATAAGGCCGTCTTCAATACAATCTAATCAACTGTCAGAGATGAAACATCTCTAATTTTATTAAACTGTCCCTGTTGACCATAATTATTTTCTTTTATCATAAATAAGAGGACTTCTTGGGGCAGTGTAATAGCTTTTCTTACTGAATATCACTTTTAGCTTTTGTAGTTACCACCCTTCTTCTGGCACTGATTTAGTGATGTTGAAGGCCAATGTGCCTTGCACTTGAGCAACATTATCCACATTAATGTTGCTTTTTTCCAACCCAGTGTCCATGCTTCTATTAGTTTTTATTATTTGTTCCATCAGTATTTCTAGATCTTGCCTCATAGACTCATTATGGATGGAAAAGACCTCTAACAAGTCCAACCATCAGCCCAACACCACCATGCCTCTTCTAACTTATGTTTTATTCTGACTTGAGGAGATGAAGATCATAGGAATCTCTTCTGGTTCAATTTTTGAAGAGAAGGTCGCTGCCAAGTAGTCTGTTATTGTATTTGAATAGCCTTATGTGCTTATAATATTAGGTACATATATTCAGATGATTCGCTGAGAAGGGCCTGAGAGCAGTTAAAGCTTCCTCTGAGACTAGGATGTCTTTCTGCCTGAGTTTCTTTCTGTCTGAATTTCTTTGTCCAGGACTGATACTCTTTCTTTTATTTTCCCCTCCTTTATGGCATTTTGCTCCTTTTTCTCTCCTCTCCCATCTGCCATTATCTTTCTCCTTATCTCTCGTTCCATTACTGTGTCAGTCTCATGTGGTCTGAATTTTTCCTTTGCTCTTTTTGTAATCTGACCCTTGTAAATGACACATTGCTAAGCATATGAAGAGATTCCACTTATGGTCTAAAATTAACTTTCTAGTCTAAACTTGTCATCTAGGCAACCTCTGTAATCAATAGTGAAAGATAAATACTGTAGGAAGGCAATTCATCACGTTTTAAGATTATGTTGAAGCTGGAGGGATTAATTGCTGTCTGGGCCACCTGTCTCTCTCTGCTGATTAAAGAGGGAGCCTTGGATGACAGTCTCGGGTGACGTACCTGATGTTCAGATGGCAAAAATTTGATGAAAAGTATCCTACCTGTTGTGCAAGGAATTATGTGTTTCTTTTCTAAGGTCTGTCCTATGGAGGTAAAACCAGCATAAAATAGAAACGAGATGGCACTCACGATTTGATCTTTTTTTTTTTTCCCTGAACTGATTTGCAGTGGTGCTAACAGTTATATTTGATTTTCCATAGTGACTTCAGCAATGCTGTGACATTCTAGAAATCAACCTCCTACAATTTTGTTAGAATACTTAATATTTATATAGCTCTCACGTTTTTTTTCACCAAACTGCAGAATCCATTTCATGTTTGACATGGGGAGTTAGGTGCTGCAGAATATTTCTGACACGGCCTTACAGCATATACAACAACATAATTGGATACAAACCCAGTTACCTGAATCTCATTTTAAAATCACAGGGAACTGAGTGTACTGATAGATGGTATCTACTATTGCAGTGGTTGTTACTAAAACAGAAACATCTCCAGACAAGGTGTCCAGATGCAGTGTGGTCCTAAACAATCTATAATTTTGATTATCAGTGTTGTACATAAGCATTTAGAATTATAAAACTAAAATTTGGAAATACATATAAAACTATTTATGGACAGATATTGTATGGAGAGATTTTTGAGCAAAACTCTATATAAGAAAATATTTGTCACTTACAATTATTTCAATAATAAAACTGGTATTTATGCTTCTTCTTCTTTGAACAGTGCTGTAACTCACCACTGAACCAACATTCTGGAAGCAGTTCATAGCATCAAAAACTTCATCCACATTGAGCGATGCCACCTCTCTAGTCTCCAAGCACTGTGAACTGAAGCTACGAACATTTATGGAGTTCGTATCACCTGGATCAAAGGAAATGTTTTTCTGATATTTAACAAAGACCCATACGGCCAGTATGACGAGCCAGGAGAAGTGGGTTAACCTTAGTCCGGGAGAGTTCTCTCAGCTTCAGAAATACGCAGAATGTAAGTATTGCCTGAAATATATGATTTTATACATTATTAAAAATATTTTGAACTGTAATGTGGAGTATAACATTACTATATTATTGATATTATTCGATGTCAAGAGTTTAAATTACATTTTTCTGTTTTTTAATCCAAAAGATTTGTTCTTTGTGTGTACGTAGGGTAATCAGTGAGGTTCTAACTTTTTTTTTTTGAAGTGGACAATTATTATCCAGTATGGTGCCATGTAGACTGACGATGGGTTATATGACTATGGGTTTTTGGAGAGTGTCTTTTTTTATGGCTTTGCCTTCTTAAATTACTGTAACAATTTGTGAGCCATTAGACTGGAGTTAGTAATTAAAAGGACAACTTCTTTAGTCATGGGGGAAACATGGAGATTCCAGGAGAAACAAATCTAGGTGCTCAATATTAATACTATAAACAATGTGAAGGAGTTGTTGTCCTGTGAAAGAGCAGGGAAAAAAAAAACCTCTTTAAGCTGAAGATCCAACTCTTTAGTTATTACTCAGGGAAAATTTCCTTCAGGTTGCCTGAGCAACTTAACTGGCTCAATTACATGCTTAGAGGACAGATACTGAACATGAGAAGTTAAATTCAGGAAGGCATTTATAAAGATTGATACAAACTGAACTGGAAAAGTTCAAGAATGTTTGGGAAGTTTTCCTGTATCATAAGTAATGTAAATTTATATTTTTAATATTGGAGAAAGTCTTGTATGATCTATGAATGTTGTTGTTGTGTTGCTAAGGGAAATATTAGCATATAAGGTAAAATGAAGACTGGTGATTGGGGTTTTTTATGCCTATGACATCACAGCATATACTTAATTGTATTTCGGTGTAGTCATCTAACAGAATAATCATAAAGTAATTATTCAAGTTCTTTTAATAGTACATTCCACTGGAGTGTGATTGAGATTAATTATGTTTTCATACCTTATTCTTCTTTGCAATGTCAGAGAAGAAAAAAAAGGTCACATAGAAATATTTACACAATGCATTCTGGAGCAGATTTGTTCAAGTCTCACTGATTTCTATAATTGCTTTATAGTTTATTAATAAAACATGTTTCCTCCCTATGCCCCCTTCTTGTCTCAAAGGATAAGCAATTGAGATGAAGGAAATTTGCTGTATACTTTGGTTTAGATCTTAATGGTGTTACCAAGCAAGGAGCTATTTTGTTTTGATTTAAATAGTGGAATATAGAACATTGATAGTGGTCCAGTATTTAATCAGTTATGATCCTCTCCTTAAGAGGAGGATTTGGTCTGAGTCTGAAAAATGAAATTATGCTTTTTCCATGCTTTTAAGTAGTTCTTTCATTTGTGTGTAACATTAAGAAAAACATTAAATAAAGGGAAATGATGCAATTACACAGAGCTTAAAAAGAACACATACAAACTTTATATAGATGTTCTGTGGCTTTCAGAGGCCATTACAAAGAAAATTGTGTTTAATAGGACTAAGCTTGTTTCTTTTAAATTACATCACCAAATGGATAGTAAACATAGTATAGCAGTTTTAAAGAAAAAATATTTCTAAAAATATTTATTTCCTCTTGGGAAGATTTTTTTTAAAATGGTTATTCATTAATTTGTTCTATAACAGAAATTGAAGGCTCCTAATATGGAGAGACAAAATAGTTACTTTTTTTTTAACTACCCATTCTTACAACTTAAGTCTTCCATGGAACATTTGCCGAAATATTTGTCACATTTCTCGTAGGAGAAAAAGTCATTCAATGTATTCCTTTTTTTTCTGCTTTCCTTTCTTTCTCCAGCATATGCCATAGTTTAGAGTTATGGCTTTAACAGAACTTTTTGTATCAGGATAAAGTATTTGGTGAAATTGGTTAGATTTGTTTGCGTTCAGGCTCCTGTGTGTATAGAAAAGAAAGACATGGTGCCTTTCAGACTTTGTGTGCTTGTCTGGAATACGATTTTAGTTGTTAAAAGGTGTGAAATGTGACACTTCTTTGTATAAGTAGTTCAATTTTTGAGGCAATTAGGAAAAAATCTGTAGCGTTGTATAAACTTTGATATGTAATGCCAAGAGAATAAAACCCAGATATGGGCCTTATTTGGTATTTTTGAGTTGTCCAATTTAATTTTGATAAATGACTGAATAGCAATATCTTTAAATGTGTGACTTAAGACTTTAAAATGCAATTCAAAAGTAATTGGAACCAACATTTTTGAATTTGATATATTTTTGTCTAACATAAAGTGGTGCTAAATGGTGTGACAGTAGATGCCTTTACTCATTACCATGCAGTAGTTAAATTATATGGATACTCTGAAGTTTGAGTATATAATTACTTTGATATTTTGTTGTCTTTGTTGAACATAGCAAGATAGTGAACTAAAAATCCCCAGTTTTCTAGTGGACTTTGACTGGCTTGATGAAGTTTTTTTTTTTAAAAAAAATAAAAGAGCATGGCACATTTCTCTCCAGCGTGTCACTTGAGGTGCTAGTGGGTCTCCTGCAGGAAGGAGAGATGATATGAGTGTCAGGAGGTAACGCTGTAGGGAGGTTTGCCTTTGTGGCAGTTACCCACCAGCGAATGCTGGTGATGAGCCACCAGCCTTGTCTTGTGTTAAAGAGCATGCTTTGTTGAAGTATTCTGGAATACAGTAGAGAATTTATAGCTAAGTGACTTCTTTGCCGCTCGCCTACTGTGATACAGGAGTGTTGTTTGCTCTGCTTTCATTTAGTTTGGTCTATAGACTTTGCTTCATCAATCCTCCCTGGATTATAGCATTAACTATGGACATTGTTAACTGATACAATTTATTGAATTTACAAACCACAGTATTTATAATCCCTTTTTTTTAGTTTGAATGAAGCCTAGAGTGAGTATTGGAACAATGAGTATAGTCTTCCAGAAACTTGTCTACTTTGTGATTTTTGGATTATACGCTTAGTGTCTGATAGTCACATCTGCTCAGTGAGGTCACTGGTATAAGAATTACTTTGTACAACAAGCTGAAATATAAACAGAAATGTTTTTTTTAAAGTTCATTATACAATTGAGTTATTTCTGATTCTGAGTCAATTTATGCAGATATTTGATAGTAAGACATGATGCGGTTGTAGGAAAGTAGTACAGCACTTCAAACACAAAGACCTATAAAAAGATTATTTTCTGAAATGTATATTGGTGCACACACATTTTGGTGTGCAAATAAAAAGTAATAATAATGAATGGTAAAAAATTAATTAAAGGAAAGTGAAGACATTCTTACACTGTTAGAGAGGAGTGTATTGACTGACCTGAGCTCAGTAGGTAGAATTAGACTTCCACACTTACACCTCTATAAAGTATTCCTGTGCTGAAATACTAAGTCTTGATAATTGTATCTGCTATCATTGATTCAAAATACACCTTTAACAGGTGAGCTCAAAGAGGAGTTGTGCTGAGGTGCCTTGAACTAACCAGTAGGAGGCTTTGAGCGCAGTGTATTACAATTTCTGCTTTTCTTTGCATTCAGATGATTTTTTTCTTTGCAACAGTTAAAATATTACTCTAAAAAGAAGAAAAGTGTGTTTCTAGAATTCAAAGAGCATGTTACCTAATACTTGGCTCTTTGCAGTTAATGTGCATATGTGTGGTTTTTTAAAGAATAATTATTTCCAAAGACAGTTCTTCTGTGTCCTCTTTGCTGGTAAAATTAAAAGTCTTGTCTCTTCTCTTGTTCAGAAGAGAGAATAGGAGAAATATGTTGCATTAGATCTTTGCCTGGTTTTAAAATGCCTCAGACGAACATATGAGAAGAAAGAGAACTGAGAAAACTGCTGTGCTCATTTTATAATAGTAACAATAACAGCAACAACAGTAATGAAGCCCACACAAAATCCTGAAGATTCTAGGGAAATACGTGCACTTGAGAGATGAGAATTCAATTTTTTTTTCTCCTTTATAGTTCATGATTAATACTGACTGTGGGAAAGAAAGGCGAAAAGATGCAGGGAGAGTTCTGCATCAAAGTGTTACTTAAAGTTCACAGGGTAATGTTCATACCGGATTTTTCAGTCCAGAGGCTATTTCTTCCAACTGTATACTACTAGGTATATATAAGGTTCTGTACTACTAACAGCGCCCTGTATTCAGAGGACATTAGAGAGAAACAATACAAATAGCTTCATTGTAATTATTATTTGTATGGGAAGTTTCATTAGTTTTGGCGGGGGGTTATATCTGTTTTATTAAATGAATTTTCTATCTCCTTTTAAGTAAATGAAGTTTTATGGCTGTTATAGTCCAAATTATATGTTAAGGATTAATTATATGTTAGAGGATCCTGCTCCAAAATCAAAAGAGAAAATGCTGAAAAAATTGGAAATGATTAAAGCAGGAATGTTTCATGATTCAGCTAGATCTTAAAAGAAAGAGGGAAGGTCTGTCCTTCCCTTAGTAGGCGAAAAGAGGCAGCAGAAAGGCTTCTGAGCTCTGGCAGCATGTGCACTCCCGGGAAATATCTTGGTTTTGTGTTGTCCTTTTGAATTTGTCAACAAAATGTGCCCTGAGGAAAGAGCCTGAAAAAGACTTCTTGCAAAACTTTTGGCAGTGACTTTTTCCCAGGCTGGTGAAGGAGAACTTGGGCAGACTGCACAGCCTGAAGTTAGAAATAGATGTTGGAATGCTCCTGAAATGACTGTGAGAACAGTAACAGCATCAGCAGTTATCTTTTGATGTAACATCAATAGCAAGAACTAGATAGTGCAAGAATTTTTTAGTGAAGCAGGAAGGCAGAGCTTGTGAAAAAGATCTCTGAAGAGAATAAGGAAGGTCAGCACAAGTTTTGGTCCTGAATTAAGTTGCCAGAGACTCTGGGATGGGTTTGACTCTCTGGCCATCACAGATGGAAAGATTTTCTTTTAAAATGTGTAGAAATGATAACCTGTGGGGAAAGTGGCTATAGGTCACCGCGTAGTCCTTCAAGGGGTCCCAGGCTCTCGCACCATGTGGAATTGTGCTAATGATAAGGAGGGAAAGGGCCTCATCAAAGAACACAGATTGCTAAAACCAGCTCTTTTTAGCAAATAGTCTCAGTAGTTGTAGCACTAACATGCTTTATTTGTCCGTTTCAGGAAAGCAGCTGAAAGTAGCAATGTTTTGTGCCTATTTAGAGCTTGTATGAAAGAGATGCTACAGGAATAAGAGAAGGAAAAACAAACCCAAACCAAAACCGCAGCTTATTAGATACCACCAAGTTGCATTGATCCCAGAATCTGGAGAAAATGCTGTTATTACAAACCCATCATTTGAGCACAGAGAGGCACCGGCCTTGCTTGCTGCGTGATGAGTAGGACACTGTCCTGTCACCAAGAGCACTTGGTGGCCTCACTAGAAGATGGTAATTTATCTGCAACCATCTTGCACATCTGCTTCATCCAGGAGAATGAGGGAGAGGAGTAGATTGCAACACCTGGAGAATATTGCAATGTATACTTAATCCCCCTGAGCAGTGAAACACAATACAAACCAGCTATTGAATTGATTGTGCTGAGACTGGATAGTATTTGACCTTCATTTTTAGGATAATCATATTATTTTGTTCATTAGGCTAATAAGTTTCCAGTGTTTCCACTGAGGGCATAGTGGCTGTTCAGGTACCTGGGAAAGATTTAAGTTAGTCACAATTCTAGCAGTGCCAATAGCAACAAGGCTTGTGTTACACTAAGACATACAGATAGGTCCATGGTTCTTGAATGATATATTCAGGCTTCTGAATGCTGGGCTTCTGTTGCAATAGAAAGGAATTATGGTTAAGTCTTCAGGAGAAATCTCAGTGACTATGCATTTCCATTTTCAAGGATGTCCTTGCAAGGAGCAAACCTGAAGAGTCCCTACAAAGTTCAAAACAGAATCTAATTCTTGAGTTTCTGCGGTTGTGGGATCCATGGTGTGCAATGGCTGGCGATGATACCTCCTGTCTTAGAATCCTGAACAGCAACAATGTAATTTCACCTTGGTTTCTGATTCCTCTGTCAAAATAACGATTCCTTTCTAGAACTGAGGCTGCACAGATATATACTGCCAGTCATTCACAACTGATGTTGCAGCATCAGCTTTTACTGCTGTTGAACACATATTGTGGTTATTACAAATCTGACATATGTTCATGAAATTACTGAGTGTGTGTTTATACACTGTAAAATGTATAAACATTGATTATGCCTTTGTTACATTTCCTGTGTTTCTGTGTATCTTACATATTTCTTTTCCTTTATTGTTTGGTTGTTTCTATGGGCATTTGCATGTAAACAGTGAGAAGCTTTTGTTTCTTAAGAGTTCATGTGTTCCTACTGCTTATTCCCTGTTTTAAAGATGTGGGGGATAATTCAATTGGTTGCTCTGGAAATAAGCCTTATGTCACAAACAGAGAATTACAGTTCACCAAGCCCTGAAGAAACAAAACGAAGGGAGATTGTACTAATTGGGGAGCCATGTGACTGTGGCAGAATCTCAGCTCGCATTGAGAGCGTGTATTTTTAGTCCTTGTGTTTCTATAGGAGAGCTTGAATGTGTAATTCAAATAATGACAGTCCATGACTCATCAAACAAAATGAAAAAAATAGCTCTGAGAGAAAGGATGGATCCCTCTTTGCTTTTACGGGATTCAAAATGAAAAAGACAGTAGCTTGTGGCAGGTCCCTTCAGCCCAGCAAAGCTTCATATACCTGAAAAGTGGAGGGAAAAACTGCTCATTCCACTCATCCACTGAAAAAAATATATGTTGCTTTTAGCATTACTGCTTACACTTTCTGCCTCTCTTGCATTTCTGAAGAAAAGAGAGTCAAAACTAATTTCCTTTTTGCTTTTGAGAACAGGAGATATGTTGCTTTTGGTAGTTCAATTTAAGAATTGGAGGGCTCTGTTTGAAAAAGCATGGGCTTAGGGCTGCCTGGTGGTGTCGGAACATCTCTCCCTATGCCATTTGCAGAGTTTGAAGGGCCATAATTTACATTCCTCTCTGCTGTTTTCTGCCAATTAAAAGAAGCAAAAATTTCAAATGTGCTTATAATTATGTATGTTTTCATTGTTTTTTCAAGGACTAAAAATATATTGCTTTCTATGTGGCTTTGGATGATTTTTAGTGTGTTATGGAGTGTTGCTGCATAGTTTTGTTGACTGCATTGCAAAATATAGTGGCTTTTTGAGGATAGTACTGATTACTAAATTTAGTTTTAGAACTGTCAGATTTTTTGTGGCTTATAATTTATAATTTTATTAAAACCAGTATGGAATATTGATGAAAGAACTTGTGATTAAATTTCAATATAATACTTTCTTACATGCTTTCTGCAAACATAAATTCTTGATTTTATTGTCAACATAAAAGGTTATAAATAATTTGCATTATTGAGGCACTCAATCGTAGTTGTAATGATAGTTATTAATAAAGAATTTATTTTGAAGAATGTATTTTCCAGGATTAACTGGCCTGATAATAGATGTTCTTATACATGCAGGCATACGAATAGCTTTAAAATGCTTTATTAACTTTTGTGCGTTTGTTGTTGGTTTTGGTTTTGTTTGTTGGATTGTTCGTTTTTTTTTTTTAGTAGAGGGCCATTTCTACTTTTAATACATTATGTTTGAAATTTGGTACAGAGATGGGACTGAGTCTAGCATCCTTACCAGCATCAGAATAGATTAATTAAAGACCCTGGCAGTTGTTACTGACTTCACTGCTTTGGAAGAAATCATAGGCTATACACATAGCATAAGAGCCTATAATATTGTAGCGGTTGAAATGAATGGAAATAAACAATGACAATTTCTGACAGTTATGAGAGGAGGATGAGAAGAGGATTTATATACTAAGTGTGTGTCTGAGTGCTTTATGGAACAGAGGCACTTCAGTACTAGGTAGGCTCTAGGAGTCGGAAAAATTATTGAAATGATACTAGAGATGATGAAAGCAGATTGAAGAGATACAAGGAAAAAGAATGAGTGCCAAGATAAATACATTGCTCTGGTTTTGAACTAGGGTTAGAAATAGGTGGTAACTGTACCATCTTAGCAGTATGAATATAGGAGATTCAGAGTTCTTAGGATGAAAAAGATGAAAGTCCTGAAGAGGAAAAATTGTAAAAATAGTTGAAAATTAAGCCATGGGACAACAAAGCAAAACAAATGGCTTCAGATAAAGTTGTAGTCCACCAACTTTTAGTAGACCAAAATTCGTGGATCTGTGCTATTTTTACAACTCAGAAGTAATGCCTTGAGTGACCTAAGGAAACTGAGAGAAGATAAGATCTTGGAAGGAGATGATTAGGACAAAAGCAAAGTATTCTTTGAAAGAGTTAGAACAGCAGACAGGAGCCAAAACAGAGCTCAGTACCCAGAGGCTAATATTTAGAAATTCTTATTTGGCATTTGGGTGATTGTTCATAAAAAAATATTTGCAGAAAATATGAAAAAAGTGATGAGATGAAGGGGAATGACCTGCATCAGAAGGAACAGAATTCAAGTACTTGCTACTCAAATTTTCTCTTGTAACAATAATATAAATAATTCTAGGATGTCTATTCTGTCTTCTGTGGAGAGCCCTGTAGAAGTTTATCTATAAATAATTTGTTATTAAAATATGCAAAATTGTGCACAAGTGCTATTATTTTTTAATCCAAAGCTTGATGACTTATTTTATTAATTTTGGCTGAGGAAATCCAAATAAGTAGTCAAACTGGAGTTTGGAATACATCACTTGCATTCCCTTTGGAGGTGGTCTTATTCTACAGAATAATGGTTATTCATTCAGAATTATTCTGGTATATAAGATGGTAGATAATTAGGAATTAGCTAAAAGTTAAAGGACCCATTTCATATTCCCTTGCTGTTTTTTTTTAAGTATAGAATGATATTTTTATATTTTGCTTGTTGCGTTGCTCATCAGGCTCAAGCTTATTAATTAATCTGTGGCCTAACATGTGATACCTCCAAAGAGAACCATGATATCTCCGAACAGTATATAGCACTGTGATAGAATATTAATTTATCAGTGCTTTAAGAGCATTCTGGGAGTTTAAGGGATCTTCAAAAAAAGATTACAAAATATAATTAAATTGTCCCAAATGGTACAAAAGCACATTCTGAAGTATTTTTGAGCATAACTATGTGTTTAACTTAAAACATACTGATTTTCTTGTGGATTAGATTTCAAAAAGCAAGTGCTGGAGTAGCACATCCTTCTAATAATGTTCTGGAGATGTAATGACTGGCTGTGTAGGAGGACTACTAAACTGCTCTTCAAAATGCAAGCTCTTCAAGACAGATTCCACTCTTAAGATACATACTTTATATCTCTGTGTACGCACTGGAGCTTAAAGTTATCCCATCTCATAATTTTTAAAATAACTTCAATAAATGTTCCATAAATTTCATAGTCTTCCAACCATTAACAGCCTTCATAAGAACCTGAGGGATTTGCCCACCCCTCTTTTTTCCTATACCTGTTCTGTTATCTAGCCACAAAACCTGTGTAGCATCTTTGGATAAAAATGCTCCCTCCCCTCCAATCTTCCAAACAAAGGGAAAATGAAAAGCTCCAAACAAATCCAGTCATCTCTACGGCTTAGCATCCTGTCCCTGGGAGGCATGCAGCTGACAAGTTTTGTAAAGGTTCCAGGCACAAATATGTTAATCTTTATTCAGGATCCGTCTTGATATAAAAAGCAATACCAAATTTTGCATAATTATGCACAATGGGTTATAATCCCATCTCCGTTTATTTTACTGGTAACTAACAATATGGTCTCTGAACTACAGAAAGTCTTTGGCTTGAAACTGGGTCAGACCTCGCTGAGTGTTGTGTTGCCTCCAGTGAATAAAGCTGCATAAACTGCTCTAAATAACTGTGGTTAAGGAATGAGGTACTAATCACATTGCTGCATTTTTGCATTTTGCAACTTGCAAGTTGATATGTACTTCTTTGTTTATCCTGGAAGATGTTATTTAAAGTAAGGAGTGATATTATTTTATTGGATAGGAATGCCCACCTGATGTGTTACGCGTACAGAAAGTTGTTTTGTCCCTCATGGAAAGAATTTGTCATGTCCTGGTTTTCCCCTTCAGGTGTGATGTAGTCACAACCAGGGATACGCCAGAGCTCTGTTCTTACAGCTCTGCTGTTCATCCTGCCAGTGATGGAGAAGTTGTATTCACTTGCTGCTGGAAGCTACAGAAATTAGAGTGCCAGAGAGTAGTATGTGTGGTGTTCTGAGTTGGTGATTAAGGCAGACTCTTAGGGTTTTTAATTGTGATTAGTCCCTTATATAACAGTAGGTGAGTTTTCAGAAGTGCTCCTCTTATTCAGATTGATAATATATCACTTTGAACTTGTCTCTAATAGCGTTCTAATGGGTTTAAGCCACTTTTCTTACAGACCACATGCACATCTTTCAAAAATAAAGAGTGATAATAAGAAAAAAACATATGCCCACAGTTCTCAACTAGTTTTGGCTTAGAAGCATTGTTTATCTGCTTTTACAGATTGTGAATCATCTCTGGGAATTTAATTTCTACATTGTTTTACTAAATGCCTGTGTTTATCTGCTCAGTCTCTTCCGTAAGTGCTGTCTCAATGCCTTATTCTGTTAAAGGAGTGGATTCTACCTAATTTTCTTTCTCTGGGAAAAAGATGAAAATAAGTTCAGCAATCAATGGAGCTTTGTAAAAGTGGGTACTCCCAGCCCTTGCCAAGTGGGTAAATAACTTTGGATCTTGCTATCAGAGCAAAGATTTTTCAAATTGCTTTTTTTTTATGGGCATTTACATACATTTTGAAATTTTATGCAGTAATGCTGTTGAACTGGTAATTTTAATATTCATTTTAGGGGAATATCGAATGTTCTACTTTGTTTCTATTTGCAGTTCTTGAAATTCAAATAGGTTTTATAACTTCTTAGCATTTTTAGCAGTCTGCTTTTGGAGTTTTTAAAAAGACTGAGAAAATTAATCTTAAATCTTCCTGACTTACAAAAATTATATTTTGTTTTAACAGTGTTAATTTGTATAGGGTATGCATCACTGTTCTCTGTGAATTTAATTAATTATCAGAATTTCTTCTGAAAAATCACATCCCGTTTCATTTTCTCACGCTTTCTCTATTTCTCATCTAATCAGAACATCTTAGATTTTTAAAATTATATTAGTCCTTTGTCTTAAAAAATGGTTCAAATCAAGTACAAACCTGAGGAGAGTGAACATGGAGGCAGATAAGCTCTGATTTTTATTAGCTAGTTATTTTGATTAAAAGATTTCAAGTATGTAGCCATGGGAAGTAAAAGTAAGTAGTTAGGGGAGACAGCTGAGAGAAGCAGTAGCAATTAGGACAATTGGAGAAATCTGGGTTAAAACAAAGACAAAGAGGAAGGAAAGCTTATTGGGAGGCAAGGTAGTATGTATAAAATGATCAAGGGTTTATGTGAGGCTTAGAATGCAGAGAGAAGCTACTGAACTGCGAAGAAGGTAAAATGAGAATAAAAAAAAAGTGTACAGTATTTCTCGGGTGGAAGAATTAATTCATTGTGTTTTCTGAAAGGTAAGAAGTAACACTTAATGAAAAGATGTATTTATTTTTCCATATTGAAATTATCTTCTGAATCATATGCAAGCTTTTAAATGACTTGAACTCTAGCTGTTCTCTTTAGACTTGGACAGAAGTCAATTCTTGATCTTTGTGAAGTGCTTAATGCCTTCACAGGACGTGCAGCAGGCTGAATGGGAAGTCTTAATACTGATTTCCCAGCTTTTATGTAGTTACAATTAACTCCATATGATATATATTGTTGCATTTGTGATTAAAGTTTCCAGGGAATGACTTGAGTTCTGACAGCAGGAAAATGATGTTTTTTCTGTATGCATGGCTCTGGCAGCTGTGTTGCTTTGTTGGGGTTTTGAGAAGCTCTGGCTGCCTGCAGGCTGTCCTCCCCCTTCTTTACAGTCTCAGCACCAGTAAGCAACTGCTCCCCCTACCCCTTTCAGATGAGTGTCCCCATTTCTGCTCCTTCCCTGCCAGGATTCAGGTTCTTCCCTCTTAATCTCTCCACCATCCTCTTGCAGCAGTGCCCTCTCCACTCCCTGCATAAACAGCTTTCAGCTTCTGCTTAAGGTTGTTCTTACAACACTGATGGGGAGAGAACCCCTGCAGGACCAAAACAGGCTCTGTGTGTGCGCCCACGTCATGGATGCTGACATGGACCTTCTTACAAGAATAAAAGGCTCTCACGCTTGGGAATTTCCCAAGAAATATGCTTGTGATGTACTTCACAGTGTAGTGTAAAGATTCCTAAGCTAGAAATAAGCAGTAAACTGATGCAGCAGCACAGCTGGAGTCTATTTTCAGTTTATTTCAGGAGCTCTAGAATTCCTCCAGTGCCTGATTCAGGCTAATCAGAGTATCTTTCCATAGTAGTGCTATTTGTTGCACAGAGAACAACAAATTCTTTTGAAACAAAACATTGTGGTGTTCCTTTTGGCTGCTTACAGAATTGAGTAGTTCAATGTTTTTCTTAGGAAAGAAAAAGAAAAACGAAATCTGATTGTCAAAGAACAGGAATATCAGGTTTATTGGAATTTATTATATACTAAAGCATTTGATTTCATTTTTAATGAAGGAAGTTTCTACTAAATATTTTATCAGTTTGTTTTGATGGGACAGAAGCCAACGTCTTGCATACATTAAATGTAACATTTAAATATAACTATAATAATAAAAGTGAGATTTCTGTATTTACTTATGATTTTGATTTGGGTGATCTGATTTCTGATAGCAGCTTCGAATATTTTAGACTTTACTTTGTTGTCTAAAATAAGTTCTCTTCCTGTCTACAAATTTTATTTATATTCATATCCATTTCTTATCTTGGGTGTTTTGGTTTTTTTTTTTCAGATTTAGTGTTTGTTAGATGACACAAAAAAGGGGTGTAAATCATAGATCCTTTATTTTAGTGTGACTTATATGAATATATTCTCTGGTTTGCTCTCTGTGAGTGACACTAAGCTTGAGATATTCTGACAAGGGTCTGGCATATTTCTTAGTGACGCAAAGGATTGTGCGTCACTACTTTCAGGAGACTGCGTTTTTATTACATGACTTATCTTGAAGCCATGATCTCATACATATTGAAAGCTAGTAAGTCATTTATTCTCTGTCATTTTTTTTAATGTGCAGTCTGGGATAAGCTTTATTTTACTAAGCACACGCAATGTTAGGAAAGCATTAGAACAGACCCAAGTCGTTGCTCTGTTAGAAACTTGAGCATAAATGTGGCTACAGTTTTCTTGTATGCTTAATCAGAGATCCTATCCAAGTTTAAAAAATTTACATTTTAAGAAAATTTCCCTTGTAAGAAAATGAACAAAAACATATGGGGCTCCTTTCATTTGCTTAAATCAAACTATCTTAGTAACATATTACTAGATTAAAATCTTTATAATAATCAGACTTATGGAACATTTAGGATGTTCAGCTGCAAGTTAATGATGAATACAAAAATTTGGGAAAAGTTAAGGTTCTGCTTGTGAATATAATTTCCTATTTCTGAGTGTTCTAGTATTAACTTGAAATAAGGTTTTTATTTTTCCTCATTTAGAGAGCATTTACTGGAATATCCTTATTATGAAAAGGAAGTCATCCTTTTAGATTATCTGAAAGTTAAGATATCTGGAAACCTGGAAAATTATGAGATCTTACTTTTAGATTCTTTAAGGTCTTTGTAGGTGATATAGCATTTCTGAGAGCTTTTTCTCCTTAAGATATGTTTGTTACAACTTGAAACAAGTTATGAATAAGTAAGAGAAAGCTGAAAGAAGATCAGAAGAAAGAAAAATTTCTGTTCTGTCTTGCTATTTTTTGAAGTCTCGTCTACCTTTTCCCATCTTTCTCCCCATCTTTTCTTATTCTTCTCTTGTTCCTTTTATGATTTTTAGTGATTAACTCTTCATCCTTCTTTACTTCTTGTGACTTTTCTGCTTGCTTTTGCTCTGTCAGATTATCTTTGCTGAAATTATCTTGATCTTGGATGCTCTGGAGAGTATCATTGTTAATCTTCCTGACTGAACAATATTAAATTAAATCAATGAACCTGTCATGTGTGAGCGTACTGAAGTAAAAGGGAGTGGATTAGGAAGGTATGTAAATTTGAATCCTGGGATTTGGGAGTGGTGTTAGTTCATTGCTGTTGTGTTGCCTTTTGTCTGTAGCATCATTAAGCTGATGAATGTCAGTGTCATGTTACTGGGGTTTTTTTTGCCACTAGGTTAGATAGCTTAATGTTACTATAATACATGTATTTTAGGGCTACATGTTCATAAAACTCTTCAGTAAGTTTATGTTATGTTTGTATTAAGCTTACAGTAAATAGACATTTACCTTTTTCTTCTAAATGTAGTATGTTTAGTTTAGGGGCATATCTTTGTAATTTGAAACATAGGTGATAGAAAAGATGTTTTAAGTAGATTGATTTATCTTCTTCCTAGTTTTTTGTTGTGTTTTTTTTCCTCCTAATCTGTATATTATGGATTGACCAGGTAAATAATTCTTACTCCAAAGGTTATTGATTGTTGGCAGGATTTGTGGCAGGGATGATTTAAGGAAATGCCTAATCAAAGATGGGGAACTTATTTGTCATGTGGAAACAGATTTTGGTGAGGAAATTCTTGATGAATTTGCCAGAAATTGCTGAAAGATGTTCTGACCAACAATTTTACTTTAAAAAAAAATTAGTGATTTAATCAGTATTGTACTTATAGCAACTGTCCATACTGGGTGCTATCCTGTAATGGTCCTTTACGTGGAATAAATCAGTAGAGTACGCCCTTTAAGATCTTTCTAGATGTATTGTGCCATTTTATAATAGACTTATCACAGGGCTGCATGTTTCCATAGAGGAGAAAGATACTAGAGTCTTGATGGTGTATGTAAGTGGAAGTACAATTAACTCAGGGTATGCTGACATTGCAGCCAAATTGTGATTATGTCTTGCCGGCTTTAAAATATCGATATGTCATTTCAAGCGTTTTAAAAGATCTGTGTTCATATTCAGAAATAGTTCTGCCTGGACTGTAAAGTGTACAACATGGTGCTTGTAATAAATACAGCTCCTTTCCAGAATGAGGAAGACTCTTGAAGAATTTTGCTGGGCAAACCAAACCAGAATTTACATCTGTAGATGTAAATAACTTATTTCAATGTGATTTTAAGCATGTGCGTTAAAAAGTTCAATAGTTGTGTTTTTACTGGAATAGAGAATATTTTCTAACTTAACGATGCTTGACAAGAAGAGTATGGACAAAATTAAAAGCAAATATTTAGTATTAATAAGTAATGTAACACAGGTTTTTGGTTTTAATTGCAGTTGTATAGTCATAATACTAACTTAAAGATGAATACACTTTATCTGGCAAAATATGAAATTAAGGAAGCATAGTCATTGCTTCTAAAACCACTAGAAAGTCAGCCACTTCTATTTTATTGATTTATTTATTATTTCATTTGCCTAATAAAAGGTGTGTGAGTAGACATTGCTGTCTTTCTGTTTGGTGGGTTTTTAACTGCTTTCCTCTCAAGTTCAGAAAAATCCCATTCTAGAATGAAGTTCAGTCACCTCTGTCATGCATCTGCTCATCTCACACTGTTGTTTTCATGATTATTGACTTTATTGTCATAAGATGCAATGATTTTTCTATATAATCATGTATATGACTACTGAAAAACGTATTGAAAAATGGAGACCAGGTAGAAAAGAAACCTTTCAGTTATACATTTGTATGCTAGTCCTAATCAGTAAATATCAATCCTATCAGCTTATAATTACAGTTCTTAATAAAATGTGTTTCTTAACATAGTGATTTATTCCTTTTTATATCTTTTGTCTTTTTTCACATGAAGTTGTAATTACTTAATGTATTTCAAATGACACAGCAATAAAAATATAGGTGACTTTATCAAATAAATATTTGCTGTGATCGCCCATGAGACGAGCTAAACTTGATTAGTTACATTTGAAAGTAACATTGAAATACATGAGATTAATGAAAATTAACTGTTTTACTGAGGCCACACAGAGTCCTCGGGTGTTTTCGTTTAAGAAAATTTCATGAAATTACTAACATTGGGAGAAGCCATTCATATTACATTCTACATCTGTGTGTGGAGGGAGGAGGGCAACAACTCCTCCAGCACCTCTTAAAACTGAGTTTTACTGGTATGTCCTGTTTATAGCTGCTATGAACTGTAACAAAGCTATTTTTCAAATCCTTTGCTGCGACATTTTCCCCTTCTAGGTCACATTATTTTACTAAATGTACTTTTTTTACAGTCATATTTAAGGACCTGAGTTTCCTTAACTTTTAAGAACTATTACAGTACTATGTTTCATTAATGTAAAAATTTAAGTTGAGGCTCTAGAGCGAGTCCAGAGAAGGGCAACGAAGCTGGTGAGGGGGCTGGAGAACAGGCCTTATGAGGAGCGGCTGAGAGAGCTGGGGGTGTTTAGCCTGGAGAAGAGGAGGCTGAGGGGAGACCTCATTGCTCTCTACAACTCCCTGAAAGGAGGTTGTGGAGAGGAGGGGGCTGGGCTCTTCTCCCAAGGGACAGGGGACAGGACGAGAGGGAATGGCCTCAAGCTCCGCCAGGGGAGGGTCAGGCTGGACATTAGGAAAATTTTTTTAATGGAAAGGGTCATTGGTCCCTGTCCGAGGCTGCCCAGGGAGGGGGTTGAGTCCCCTTCCCTGGAGGGGTTTAAGGGACGGGTGGACGAGGTGCTGAGGGATATGGTTTAGTGATTGATGGGAATGGTTGGACTCGATGATCCTGTGGGTCCTTTCCAACCTAGTGATTCTATAATTCTATAAGTCCTTGCAAACAACTCCTTCAGAAGTATGCTACTTCATAATTATTAAGGATTGAGTCAAAGAGCATTTTGTGTTTACTTGCAGATTTTTGGAGTATTTGGTGAGGAGGTATGATATGTTCTCATTTTCTTTGTGCCCACAGCTCTCATACAGCTAGAGAAAATTACTAATGTGCATTCGGAAAAGCTATTAGCAGTTTGGCTGTTATTTCTTTAATTACAGTTCATATTATGTAAATAAGTTTTCTGTATTTTCATTTTCTCTCTCTTTATTTTTCATCCAGATTCCACCAAGAAAATTAAGGATGTCTTAGAAGAATTCCATGGCAGTGGTGTGTTAGCAAAATATAATCCTGAAGGGGTAATTCTTCTTCTTTCTTCAAGGGTCAGAAATGGTGGGGAAAAATATTTATGAATGTTATAGCAAATTTAAGCATTTGAAAGAGAAGATTGTTTTTAAATCAGCTATTTGGGCTATTTAGAACTACTTGGAAAACAAAAATACGAACACTTCGAACTAAAATTCTGGAAACATCTGACAGAACTGCTTAATAATTTGCGGAAAGCCATGATTTCTTTTATAAGATTTAAAAAAAACAGACATGCCCCCCCCCCCCCAATTTATTCTTCCCAATTCTTTTTAAAGATTGGAAATATTAAGCATTATTTCAAAAGACAGAAGTAAAATCTGTTGTGCTAACTTTGCTTTTTAAATTCTTCGTCTTGCATTGTTTCTGGTAATGAGGTCCCCATTATTAAATGGGGTTTTTTTTTGTGATGTGAGGAAATAAAGAGTTTGGCTGAAAAAAGGGGTGGGTGTGTGCATTGTCACTACAGTTTCGCTATTAGACAAAATATACTGGTTTGGCTGGTAGAAAAAGTCAGATAATTTTGTTTTGTTATCCTCGGTTGCAATTCATATCCCTTTTTAGCACATCCTAATAGTGTGATTCAAAATGTAGCAAATGAGAACCTGTTTCAGTAATGCTTGTAATAGTAATGTTTCTAACTATGTTTGCATTAGGTGGAATTCAGGATAGAAAAATGTTCTAACTATTATGAAAATTAATTGATCTTCCATTTCAGGATGTAAAAGGCAAGCTGTATTGTCAAGTAAGGTAGTTATAACTCAAGTAGTGAAAAATTCTTTTAACTATGCAAAGCATAATGTTGGTCATTTTAGTCAGTTTCTGAGGAAAATGTTTCATAATTCACTAAAATAGCATGAGTTGATCTTGTAAATCATCATCTTAAATCTCTATTATTTTATTTAAATAAAATCATAGATTATAAAAGGATGGAAATGCTGTGATAGTCCAATGTATTCATCAATTGCTATTAGAAAGTAGATTTTATTTTATATTTTTTAGAAAAGTGTAAACTATTGACTTACAAACTCAGTGCTTGCTCTTACTTTGTACTGTTCACTTCTGCAGGTTTGTTATGCTCTTAGTGTATGTGATAGAATGGTCTTAATTTATTAGTAACATTTTCCTGAATTTCTTCTTTTTAGTCATTGTACGGTTGTCTCAATTTTTGGGATGTGTAATTTTTAAAGTACAGAATAATTGTGTATTTTATGTGTATTTAAATAACAAGTTGCCATGTAGGTAACACATTGTAAAATAATCAATGTTTATATATAAATATAAATAAGTATTGGAAGTTGTGAGATTACTCTGTTTTAACAAAGTAATTTCTCCAGTTTGGGAGTATATGGAGGATGCATCATGGCAAAAAGTCAACAGTGTGGGCACCTGAGGTGACTGCTCTGACTGAAGCCAGGTCAATTGGCAGATTTTGTGCAAAGCTGGAATTAATAAATGCAGTTGGTTCTGAGCCAAGTTTGTGACTCTTTTTACGTTTCCTGGAGTTGTTCTTTCACAGTGATTTGTTGCAGCATCCTACCAATGTACTGAAACATGCAGGGATTAGAGAGGAGCAGAGCACCCGAGCCAATGAGCTGGATGGGAGGTAGGAATGCAAGTCAGATACCTGGTGGTGGCTTCACTGTCTTGAGCAGTGATCAAGCTCTTTACTGCTACGGGGCCAATATTCAACCCAGTCTAACCCTGAGAGCTTTTGCACTTTACTGCTTAGTACTTGGACTTCAGGAAGTGCAACATGAAGAAAATGCAGCTAGCAGGAAAGCTTCTTTGGATCTAGTAGGATTTATTAGCTCAGGTTTCATGCCATAAGCTGCTGACCTGGAAGCAAAGTGACTGAAATTTCCTCTGCAGTTGAGTGAATATTCCAAGTCAGACAGAACTGCCTTTGCACAAGTGTGTATATTTTCTGCATGTATTCAACCTGCTATGTGGATAAATGCTTTGCAGAATGACTTGCAAGTTGATTGTATCTGGTCAGATGAGGATTCCACGAGTTGGATGTACTATTTAAGTAATGAATTATTATCTGTAAAATTGATAACAAAAATTGACTGGTTCAGCTGAAATCAATCATAGTGCAGCTTTTTACTTCCGTGTGTTATAGATGTCACTTGCTCTTTGTTGTAGTTTTGCAGAGAATACCATCATGTTTGCATTCTAGCTCTTTATTTCCTAGATCATTATCTCATAAGCTCTCCAGGTATTTTTCAGGTCTTGTCAATATACTACCAAAAATATAAGTATATATATATATAAGTGCTGCTATTTCTTTACTAATAAGCTTGAAGCATAGAGCGATGGCAGATGCGGCAGTGGCATGTATTTATGCCTTAAGAACTCCTGTTTCAAGCTTCTCCCTGTTTAAAGTGTTCAGGAATTTATTCCCCTCCATTGCAGTTTTTTATCAGAAACTGATTTAATGGGACAAAAATAGCAAAAGAAAAGCTATTAGTATTCAAAACTTATTACCTGAAGTAATCTGGTTTGTTTATCCATTATCTTATATCTTGGCAAGTGAGTGGTTTTTGAGATTAATGGAAATAACGTGTCTGAATATCATAAGGTCATCCAGTGTAGGGATTTTATTTATGGAGCTTTTACTCTACTTTCTGTGTAAGAGAGATGACTAAAACTTCTACAAATGCTACTGAACCTCTGCCCTTCCACCTTCTTCTATAAGTCAATGTCAACTATGTAATTAAGACTGGATTTTATTACTGATGTAAGACACACAGGTAGATTAAGTCTTTCCATCATTTGAGATTTATTTAAATTAATTAAATTCAGCCATTTCACTTTGAAGGGACCACTGAATGGGCTAGCAAGAATTAAGAAAGCAGATGGAGCTTAAGACTGTGTCTAAATGGGCAGTAAGTACACGTCATTGTAGTCCTAGTGTCATCCTTTTTTAAGTATCTGTTAGAGAACATCGTAATTTCTTGTTTATCTGCTTACTTACTTAACATCTAGAGTCCTTAGGGTTAATCAGTGCATGAAGAGTGAAGGTGGAAGGTGCATGGTGGAAGGTTTCAGCTGGACAAGTATTTAGGGTGCAGCTTGGGTCTGCATGAGGAACAGAGCAGTGCTCCAGAACTCCACAGTTTGGATGTGGATAAAATGAATAGATGTGCATAGAAAATTTCTGGGAATGTTGTGACAATGAGTTCCTGACACAAGGAACATTCCATGAGCTGATCTGCTTGGACAGGTGAAGCCCTGAGTCTGGCAGAATGTTTGCACTGAGGTTACAATCACCTGGCTACTCCAAAGGGTTTTTGCGTTTTTAGAAGTAGTGCAGATACTTCCAAGAAGCTGTCTCCCGGGTCCTCTGATTTCCAGAGGTTTTAGGGTTTTTCTGACCTATCCGTGATACTTTCACAGAGTTATGCCTGATAACTCTGGTTTAGCAAAAGCCTGGCACAAGCATTGAAATCTATGCAAAGAATACAACTGAATTTATAATTTTAAGGTAGTACCTCTTACTGAGAAGTAGTTAGTAGTATCAATTTGTGATTAATGTAGAAAATTAATATAGCACCTCTATTAAAAGGAGTAAAAATAATGAATAAAGCATCATATATATAGATGACATTGACGATAGTGCTTGCTAGTGTTTATAGAGTCATAGAATTGTTTAGTTTGGAAAAGACCTTTAAGATCATCAAGTCCAACTGTAAACCTAACACTACCAAGTCCACCACTAAGTCATGTCCCTGAGCGACATGTCTACATGTCTTTGAAATACCTTCAGGGATGGTGACTCAACCGCTTCCCTTGGTAGGCTGTTCCAGTGCTTGATAACCCTTTCAGTGAAGAAATTTTTCCCCAATCTAAACTTTCCCCAGTGCAACTTGAGGCTGCTTCCTCTCATTCTATCACTTGTTACTTTGGGGAAGAGACCAACATCCACCTCAGTACAAACCTCCTTTCAAGTAGTTGTAGAGAACAATAAAGGAGCCTCCTTTTCTCCAGATTAAACAACCTCAGTTCCCTCAGCTGCTCCTCGTAAGATTTGTGCTCCAGACCCTTCACCAGCTTCTTTGCCCTTTTTCACATGTGCTCCAGCACCTCAATGTCTTTCTTGTAGTGAGGGGCCCAAAACTTGAACACAGTATTTGAGGAGCAACCTCACCAATGCTGAGTACAAGGGTGCGATCATTTCCCTAGTCCTGCTGGTCACAAGCTGAGAGGCTATTGGCCTTCTTGGCCACCTGGGCACACAGCTAATATGCAGCCAGCTGTTGACTAACTCCAAGTCCTTTCCCACCATGTGGCTTTCCAATCATTTGACCCCAAGCTGGTCACATTGCATAGGGTTGTTACGACCCAAGTGCAGGACCTAACGCTTAGCCTTGTTGACCCCCATACACGTGGTCTCAGCCAATCAATCCGGCCTGCCCAGGTCCCTCTGCAGAGCCTTCCTACCCTCAAGCTGATTGAAACTCTTATCCAGCTTGGCATCAGCTGCAAACTTACTGAGGGTGCCCTGCTGATAAATGATGTGAGTGGCTTGGTGAGCACTTCCTCAGCTCTCTTGGGTGGATCCCGTCGATCCCATAAAGTTGCGTGTGTCTAGGTGATGTAGCAGGTCACTAACTGTTTTCTTTTGATTGGTCTTCATTCTATTCCACATCCCTGTCTTCCAGCTCAGAGCACTGGGTACCTGGAGAGCAACTGGTCTTGCAAAGACTGAGGTGAAGAAGTAATTAAGTACCTCAGCCTTCTCATGCTTTGTCACTATTTCTCACCTTCCTCTTCTTTCCCTGTCCAGTAAAGGACAGAGATTCCTTCCTTTCGTTATGAATGTATCTATGGAATTTATCATTGCATTAGCTTCTGATTAAGTTATTTTGTTAACAACTATTCTTAGCAACAAGTAGGTTTTAGTGGGTTTTTTTCAAATAGAAAGAGGTTAAAGGCAAACCTTGTACTTAATTTTTTTCTTGGTTACCTGTCATTGCATGGTTGAAAAGAAATTGCTTGCACTCTCTAACCAAGACTAGAATGCTGACTTAGAGCCATTTTCTTGACATAAATGCTAATGCAAGAATATTCTGTCTAATAACTTAAACTTGTTCATCTACATCACTAACCTTTAAACAAATTAATTCTACTTTAAAAACGGAGCCTGAGCATTATGACACTGCACTAACGTATGTGTTCTTTCTTTCCTTGCATGCTTTACAGAAACAAGATATACTTAATCAAGTAAGTAATCTTAATTTGATTTTTTTTTCCTTTTGTTACACATAGGAGCAGTATCTTTTATTTTGCAGGCTTCCATTCAGATGTCGCTTACTAATAAATACTGCATGTGGCTATTCTGACAGATAATAGGCAAATATTTATAGATGAGAGCAAAGTGCACTCTTCTCCCCTTGGCAGGTGGATTTCATTTTTCTCATTCACAGTGCATAATTTTTCTAACATTAATTGAGAGGAATATTAAAAATAACTTAAGAGCAAGTAATTAACTTGTTCCATACATGTCACAGAAATTTATGCTTACTAGTGAGATCTTGTAATGGTTTCTGTTCTTCTGAAATTACAATAACACATCTCAGAAAAAAATATTAAATACTATTTCTGTAATAATATCATGTAATTCATATATAGCAGGCTTAAAGTTGCAGATTTTGTAGTTTGATTAAGGCTTATAACATGCTTTAAGCAATTGTGACTTTACAACAATTGCAAGAGAAATAGAGAGCTGATCATCCATCAAGGCTCTACTCTTGAGAAACTTCAGTAGCTTAAAACAAGGTATAATAGTGCAACAAAAAAAAAAGCAAGGGAAGAAGGACTAATCAAATGCTCTGTTTTTTTTTAAATGACCTAGTTACTTTTCGTTTGTAGCACAGAGGTGTTAAAAAGCTCCTGGAAAGAGGCAGCTGGAACATGAGAACAATGGAAAAGTCAAGAGAGAGAAAGGATTAGTTTTGTAGGAACCCCTCACTTTCTGAGGTCAAAAGCCAGCTGAGCTTTTGGAAGTGTGTTACTAAAAGCAGTACTCCCCGTTGATAAAAGGGCTCAGTTTTCTTCAGATGACCAACATTACTTTCATTATTTTTTTAGTAAGCTCACAGAGTGACTGCAGAGGGTCCTGAAAGAGAAGGTATTCAGGTTAAAGCAGTGCGTGTAGGATCAGTCTTGAGACTGATCTTTTTGCTAATAACCTTGTCAAAAAAAGCAGATGAATGCTAATAGAATCAACTCACTAAACCAAGTTTGGAAGTTATTGTTAACATGGAAAAAAATCTGAATATTGTACTGGAAAAGCTTTATGATTTTATGGAGTACAGGAAATGGAATGAAATGCACTAGTGCAGAGTATAGTGCGCTGTACGCTGGGGCTAGTGGCATTGTTAGATAAATTGCTGTGCATGGCAGTTGATCACAAGATCATTGGCAAGCATCATTGCAGTTTGGTTGTGAAGAAGAGAAATATATTACTGAGACATTGTAATGGTATTCCTGTGGCCACAGTGGCCTGAGAACAAGGCAGGACTCGTAAGAGAAGAAGTGTCTTAGACCCATTGACTTAAGTGGAAAACTAGTCAAAATTTCAAGCACAGAAATATGAATTGAGGGAAAGATTTTTGTCTTCTTTCCCTCAGGTACATTCTTTGATCTGACAGAAGATGCTAATTTACTGTAAAGACCTTGTCTTGTTATACCATATAAAGTGGAGTATTTCTACTACAGATAGGAAGACTTAATTTTCTCTAAAAAGGTACTGCAGAAACCATATCTATCTGCTTTTGACCAAATGATGGGACAACGTGTACTTAAATTGGAACTAATGTACAGAAGGGTTAGTAGGTTATGAAGAATTATAGCATGTCTATTACGTAGAAGCCCGTTGCTCATGTGTAGTAAACAGAGGACTAACTAAGAGAGGATATTGTGTCTCTAGCTACAAAAGAGGAAAAAATTAGCAACTTGTGAGTATTATCAGCAGAAAACTATACCCTTCAGACACTGGGCACTCAAGTGTCTTTCTCGCTCTCTGGGCAAAATTCTAGGGAAACACTGTTTTATTCTCATAGTCTATTAAATCACTAATTCAAGCACTATTTTCCAGTTCTGATGTGCACAAGGTACTGTTTCAAAGTATTTTAAAATGGGAATTGATTTTTTGGTTTATTAGGGTCCTGCAATCAGCATTTAGATAGAAGCTGATAGAGAGTTTTAAGCTGTCTTGATATTCAGGCCAGAGACACTGTTCTATTTCAAAGAAAATGCTGCTTAAAGCTACACCAGTTTTTAAAGGAAATAAAAATAAAATGCAGAGGGTCAAACTGTGTCTGGCTTATTGTGAACATATTTTATTTGAAGGATGACAGACTACTCTGACGATGTTCCAGCTCCTCTGACAGCATGAAAACAGTACAAATACGGTACCAATTACGGTATTGAGTTAATACGTATGAAAAATGCAATTCTTATGTTTTTGTATTAGTTTGAAATATCAGTTGAGTTGTTATTTTCCTAAAGTGAAATAAATTCCTTCAGAAAGCATATATTTATTGTATTTCTTTTTTTTTAAATATTGCCATTAATGATTATTTAAAATTTATGCGTTTCAGCTCAAGCGTACATGTATGGTGCAATGTTGGTGCAAAATTAGGAGCTACGACTATTTATTCTGCTTGTCATTGGTGATACATTTCATAATTTTTAACTGCTAAGATGCATTTAATGTAAATAGAAAAAGATCTTTGTGTTATTAAATGATTGTGATTTTAATTGTGTTACACTGTGTCTTCCTTTGATCACTATATGTCTGAATTAATGGTGTGAGAGAAACAATCTTTGCACAATCTTTAGAAACAGGTAAATTGTTTGATTCAACCAGAACTTTTTGTCGTAACTGACTTTTTCCCAGGGGTTAATTAATTTTGCTCTTTTATTTGGTCTTAGTTTGAAGCACACCATTTACACAATTTTTCCTAGCTTCTATAGTACTTGTAATTTTCTGATGGCTGTTTCTCCTGGGACATAAAGTAACCTATTTACTCTTTGCTTTGTTCAGTATATAATAATTTATGGATATTTTTTCTAACATTCTTTATTGATAATACATGTAGAATAGACCCTGGGTGATAATCTGCTACAAGTTCCTTCTCTAAGTAGTGCCTTAGCACTCTTTGTTTAAAAAAAAAAAAAAATCCCCATCTTTTTACAGTAAGTATAGCGTATTTAGTAAATGTATGTATTAAGTATGTATATTTATGTGTGTAGTAGTTATAGCTATACAAATCTACATACATAAGTAATTACATGCTAGTGAAAACCTGTTTTTTCTTACCGAGTTATAGAACTGGGATGAGTCTTCAGTGGTTGGTGAATACATTCTAGATTTATTTTAGTAATTAGTATCAATTTATTTTATTAACATGAGAATGCAATATAAGGTTTTGCTTTGGAATCTTGTTATTGCATAAAAATTGAGTCTTTGTTTCAGTTTTGGATGTTTTGTTGAGTTCACTTCTTCCAAGACACGTGCTAGCTGAGGGAAAATTTTGGCGGTTATGTATGTCTGCAGGATTGATAATATCTGAATATAATTTGACCATATGGAGTATTTGGTAGGATCAGCCTATGAAAGCGTGTGATTATTTTCTTTTCTGTAAACTTTGATCTAACTAGATGAAAATTTGGATGCTGCTTGATCCAAGAAATGATTTTATTTGATTACCAGAACTTCCAAAATTAATTGTAAAAAATGTATTAAATCAAATGCTTAGATCAGAAGCTACTAAGGAGTTTCAATTCAGACCAAGCTTTAACCTGATGCACAAAGGCAATCTCCATGAAGAATTCCCAATTTAATGTGAATTTCTGCTATATAAACATTAAAAATACAGTTATACACCAAATACTTATTCATTCTTGTGTAATTCATGTTTTCTAGGTTATTAACCTTGTCTATATGGTCTCTGCATTTTGCCCATGTATTTTGGCAGAAGTTAGGTTTAGGAATGTCGTTGGAATCAGTGGGTCTAAAACTTAGACTTTTACTGGGAATGCTTTAGTATTGCTATTGCAGCTAATAATGTATTTGTCTCTAATGCAGTAGCATTAATGTGTGTGATTGTTATCATAGCATTATGTGTGAATCAAGGCCCTGTAGCATCTACTCCTATTTCAGCATCTCATTTTTCAGACACTGGGTCAATGTAAATTGTTTAAAAAGAAGTAATAAATTAAGGAGACCTACCCACAAACAAAAATAACCCAGAGCTCTTAACGTCAGTAGATTAAAGCTGATTACACTCTACATTTTTGGCACCATTTGGCAATCAGGCAAAGTTATGTAGAAGTAATTAATTGAAAATTTTATTTTCAACATAATTATCTTTCCATTATTTCTGAAATGTTCTATTTAATAAGTGAAAATCATATTTTGTGGGAGTCTGCTAGAATGAACAATTTATCTTTTTCTTTCTCTCACTGTCTTCCATTCAGTTTCTCAGGATGATGAGAACAGTGGCTTATGTTGAAATATTTGGTACACAAAGAAGACCAAAGAGAATGTGGTGTTTTAAAAGAATTTATGGGTGAAGATTAATTCCAAACACTAGATCACGTCTTGTTCCCATTTATTTGGCCAGTGTGGTGTGGAAAAGTAAAAGGAGTTGTTACTCTACTCCCCCCTGCCCTGATGCATCCACAGTGGCAACTCTTTTGTCAAGAGACGATTGCTAAATTACTTTTTTGCATCTAGTGAGGAGCAAGAAAGTGGAGTGATACAGCTTCTTTTTCTTCCTTCCATGTGTCATCTGGCAAAAGTAGTTGTTGCATTTATACCAGCTAGCAAAATACACGAGACAGTTGGACCTTTTCTGTTGCAGTTGGTGTTAGGGTAGATCTTGAGTTAAAAACTGTCATTTTTTTCCTGACTAAATTTTTTGTTCTCTTCAAATGTCTCATATGGTAGGCGTTAAAATATTAAATAGCATAGGTAAACCTTCTGAAAAGTTTTCTTTATAAAACAATGGAGAATGTAAAATTTGATCTACTTTTATATAACCTGTGTTTCACTGAGAAACCACGTTTTATGTATTCTCAATATCAGGATATACTGAGTTGTGATGTCTATACCACGTAGAATTCTGTTAGCACAGAAAGTACACATAAATCTTCACAATACTTGTAGTTTTCTTGATCTTGTGTTTCTGTGTATTGTCAGTAAAGCAGGAGAGCAAATTGTAAAATTGCAAAGCTTATTGTATGCAGTAGGAGAAAGGAAGAAGTCAGATATTACAGTGTAGAGCTTCCTTTTATTCACTTGTTCCTGCCTTCTTTCCCCACACTGTGCATCATTTTGCTCTGTGAGGTGGAACAAGGAATGAATTCCCACAGCTCGCTTGCTTGCCTTATCTATAATCATGCCCGTAGTTAGGGACACTGCAGCCTGAAATGCATGATTTCTGGAATATTTCTTCCACTTACCATAGGGAGTGGGGGAAGCTTAATTGGTGTGTGGAATCCCCTAGCTGTATGCATGTTTCATATTCTGAAAGAAGTAAGAGGACAGTGAAAATTGCTGATAGCGTGTCATGTTGCTGCCTTAGTTTCCTGTATGTTCTTGTTAACGATTCCTATGGATCTAGTGTGCACCATTCCTCCACTCCTACCAATGCAGGCTTTCACTGCAAAAGAGAGAAATTGTGGGAAATTTTGTGACATCGCCAATTTTAAGGAGGTAGAAAGCAACATTTTTGTATATGACCAGTCACTCTAGATCAGTCCTATTTGATACGTAGTTAAGAATGAGCAGAACGTAGTATGTTTGCTCTGGATTGTGGAAGGACAAGTTTCTGCTTTCTGCAAAGACACTGGACTTCACAGAGATAATCCTATGCATTCAGTTACCCATAGATACAATCCTATGCATTCAGTTACCTGTGATGGATCTTTTAAGGCAGATTTTACAACCTGCTAACCTGACATTCACCCTCTTTCATTCTCTCTCACATACAAGGTGTTAAAACCCATTCCACAGTCTGGACAGAATTAGGTATTTTAGGCACCTTCATAGCCTGTTTTAGCCATAATCAGAAGATCACAGACCTGAGTGGACCCTGTGGTTTTTGTTGGAATACGAGACTATACACGCGGATACAAAACACCTGAAATTTTCTGTTATTTTGCCAAGCAGAGTCATAGCTGCTACTCTAAAACCAGTCATTCAATTCCATTTTTTCCCTGAAATTTAGAGAATTGCCCTTTATAAACTAGCACAAAATTAATGTAATGTACTTACTAGTGAGTGCTTGAGAAGAAACAGAACTCTTCTCTTAGTAACTGGATTTTTTTTTAAACATATTAAGTATAGACTGACTCCATTTCTTTTTCCGATGTATTCTGGGAATCTGGGATTTGAAAGAAACTGTAGAGTGGGAAGTAAGGGCTCTGCTTTATGCCGTTGGCGTAGAGCAGAAAGAGAAGTAAAATATATGCATTCATTTGTGGTATTAGTTAGATAAAAAGCTTCTTATTGAGTATCTATGAGATTCAAGGGGTAGAGGCAAAGATACATGCGTCCAGTCATGATAGTGCTGTGGTATATAGTGGTCACTATTGATGATTTTGTAGTATTCTGTGCAGTAACATGAGGATAAAATTCTGGAGTACTTTGCTAACTGTGAATAAAGTGACAGCTTTAATACCTATAAAGATCAAAAACTAATGATAATGTCTTTGTTTCTTCATGGCTGAGAATTGTTAGTCAGTGTGATCAGTGTCATCCTTGAAACTCTCTTGAGAAATGTAGCTTATCCTGAAACCTGTAATTTATTTTTCTTGCCTGTTGCCAGGACTTTAATCTCTTTGTAACTTTCAACTCTTTGCTGTCAGGATTCCTTAGTAAGATTTTTTTTTTTTGTAGTTCAATAATTGTTGTTTGTTTGTATATGTCTTTTTATGTCATTACTGTTCTGTCATATGATTTTGAGTGGTATGTTGAAAGGATACACTAGTGATCAGATTCCTGATGTGGAGAAGGCAAATAAAACCCCAGGCTAGGAAATTTTCTACAGAATTTGTTTTTAAAATACATTGTAATAGAAAAATAGGAAAACATCTCAGAATGCTTGGGCAAAGCTGTTAAGAATTTTCCCAGGAGCGTTTAGCAGCTGGGGAAGAGGGAAATACAATGTTCTGTTGGAGAGACTTTATATTAGATCTTACCTCAGTTCTTCCACTGAGTGCAAATTATTCCTTATAACTCAAAAAACCCCTCATCTTGTCTGCTCCGTCACTATTTTCCTTAATAGTGTCTGGTAGCAGCTGCAAGTAGGATGCCTTTAGATGTGGTTGAAATCTCTTGAGTCCAAACCTGGGATCTGGAGCTAATTTGCAGCCCTTCTTCCCAACCAGTACACACCTAGTGATGCCTCCTTGGCTGCTGTCAGAATGGAGGAAAGCAGTTAAGGAGAAGAGATGCAGTGGAGATGGAGGTTCTAACAAGTATGGGAGAGAAGGATTGATAGTCACTGCTGTTTCCCTCTGTGCCTGCCTGGCTCAGATGTTGCCTCCCCACATACTCCAGTCTGTACATAAATGTCATAGCCTCTCTCTCTCCACATTTTTAGTTTAGACAACATAGATGCTATATCGTATTCGCTTTTGCAGCTCCCACTTTGTATTTCTATATAGATAGTGTTGATTAGTTTTATATTCTTATATTTCACAGTATGTATAAAACTTTGGAACAGAGTTCTTTAGTATCTTGCTCCAGGAGTATTACTATAAGGATAATTCTTAGCGTAATTATTTCTGTTTTATCCTGGTTCTTAACAGGCTACTTGAGGTAAGGAATTTTCCTCAAAGTAATTGGAAATGGCAGAGCAAATCTCAATTGTTATCATTTTTAGCTTAGCTGTAAAGTGAAGGATGCCATAAGCTTCAGAAAAAATTCTCCCAGGAGACATTGGTTGGATGCGGATTCTTCAACAAGATTAATTTGCTTGAAACTGAAGATCTGGGCAAATCTGGCTATATTTGCTTAGTCATACATCACAAGAGCAATGTTTTCATGATCTCTGGAAATAAGACAGATGAGTCTATCTTGTTTCACTTTTAGAAAAGCTACTTCTGCTATTCTTAAACATAAGAAAGTAACTGAGTTATTTGCACTGATGGAACTTTTTGTATGTAATCTGTTCATGACTTTAACATAAAAATAACCCTGCAAAGTGTTTTGGACTATGGTGTATTTGCCAAAATTTAATTGTAAAATATATGCAGCATGTGAGATGACAAGTTCCAGAGGCACATCTCTTGCTGCTTTGTTTAGTAAGTAATACTGTATGTAATAGTATAAATACATGAATATTTATGTATGCAATACATAATTTTTTCCTGCTTCTTATAGAATGGACTTAGATCCAAAATATATTACTTCTGCTCTGAGTGAAGTTGGTACCCATCCCTGGTCTGACAATTTGAAAAATAAAAGAAATAAAAAAGTTGTCTCAGCTATTTTCTAAGGAATTTACCTAAGCAGCTAAATTCTTCCACGTGTCCAAAAGTTCTGCCTTGACATCCGAAACATTTTGATATCTGTTTTGATACATCTCCCTTTCAGGCTGATTTCTTAAACGTGTTCGGATCACCTTCCCATTCTAAGGACTGCTTCAGCAATTTGTCCAGTAACATCTTTACAAGTAAATATTTAATCTTTTTTTTGGCATAGACATATAGACCTCTTTTTCCATTGCTGAATCTTCAGCTCTTTTCTGATATGTGGCTGCCTCTCTAGAGAAAGAGACGTAAGTGTGAATTTCCCCAGGCAAACAAGGGAATTCAGCCATGGTAACTTCCACTGAGGAGGTGTCTTTACTAGGAGATTGTTATTTTTATATTTTTTTTTTATGAAAGGTGGAAAAATCTGTCACTTTTTGTACTTTCAGAAAGAAATAATGGTCTCCATTGCACTTGGTTCATGATACCTTGTTTTTAGATGAACATATATATGAACATATTTTATATATGAATATGTTTTATATTTTTTTTTTATATATATGAACATATTTTAGATGAACATATATATGAACTTATCATGAACATATATAATGATACCTGGTAACATAGATTTATGTACCCTAATTGTATTAGGTATGAGGTAAATGATGAAATCTTCAGTCCAGTGAAGACTGTAACATTTTTATTCATGATCAGGAACAAGCCTCTGGATGCCCTAGGAAGCAAAACTAAAAAACCTGAAGGGCTTATTAAGTATAAGTGCTTTATGAAATAGCACTTGAGAGGGCCCTTCAAGATCCCAGTATGAATAAGGGCATCGGTTTAACACCAACCTCTAGCTTTAGACATCTTCGTTCCTTTTCTTAACTCCCCCATATTCTCATTAGACTGTAATTAGCTGCTTGGTTTTACAGTGATGAAATTAAATAAGAGGTTTCTTATTCTGTAGAGTGTTGTGAAGTCAGTCATGCTTTATCACAGTGTGTTAATGGAAGGGCACAATTAGTAAAGGCATAAAAAGCACCTTTGGATGCTTTAAATCTGTCATGTTACTGAGTTGGATGCAGTGGGACAAATCTTGATCCTTTTTTTTCTGTGGTCAATCAATTATTCAGAAATTACAATTTTTTTTCTGTTTCTTCTTTTTTCAGTTAATTGTACAGATCTCTTTGGGGGTAGCTTAAAGAAGAACAGTACTTATGGATTAAATTCTTGTTGGCAGTTAGTCCTGAGATTAATTTTGAAATTTTTTTTGATGGTTAATTAAATGTTACGAATTTTCCCTGACAATTTATCGCATAGAAAAGATGCATATTTTTAATTTTGTTCTGCATTGTCTTGGCAAGTCGACTTTCATGTTTGTATTCAGAAATGCTAAAAATTGTTTACTGATTGACACATTATTTTCTAAAAAGAATTTAAAAGTTAAAACTGTGCAGTTTTGCTTCTTCCTTCTGTCCTTTTTCCTTTCCTTTTCTCCAGGGTTGATATATACCTTGATTTTCAATTTCACGTAGCTGTAAACATTGATAAAACCTATAAATGGTAAATGGTAATAGTAAGAACTACTTCTAAAAATAGTAGTAAAATTAATTTTATATTGATGTTATAGATCAAATTAGCTGAAACTCGGTGTTTTTGAATGTGTACCTCTCTGGCCTTACATCAAAAGGTTTCATTATGAAATGAAATTTCATTCCCCAATAACACAGAAGATTTTAGATTTATAACATCTTATTTTAAAAGTTTATTTTTGTAAGACACAAGAAAAGGAGCTCCAGGAAACTTGATGAGTCAGTGGTTTAATATATTAAAAGAGGAATCCAGTTATATGTTTTGTATAAAACCACCTACCTTTCTATGACCTGCAGGCAAGGTGTTTAGTAGGTTTTTTTTATTTGAAATAAAGCTAAAATGGCACAGATTTTTATTCTTCCCTGCCCTGCCTCCTCAGAAGATTTAGGCCAAAGTTTTTGAAAATTCTTTCATGTTCCTCTGAAATTGGCTGCCTCAGCTGTGTCCTTAGATGTCTCCCTTATGTTGAGAAGTTCCCCAAGATCACTGAACTTGTATCATAATCTCCCTATGCCCTGGCAGTCTCTTGCGAAAATGAAGGAATTAATTCATGTGCCAGGTTAATTGTAGTCAGTTTTGTACATCCTCTCACACTCACTTGGGAAACATCACAGAAAATGCCTTCTGAAATGCTTAAAAACCTCTTTCTTGGGTTCATTTAAATTCAACTGAAGCTTGTGGAAGCTAAGCAACTGCTGAAAATTAAGCAATTAGCCTGCAAGCTTAAGAAAATAACATCCAGCATTATGACTTATGTATTATTCTAGTATTATTGATCTCTATTGTTAAATCAATACTTGTGAATTCATTAACAGAAATAAGTTATTTTCAGACCACATCACAAGTTATTGAATTTTTCATCTGAGAAATTCTGATATGGCACTGAGATTTAAAAGGAAGATACGGCGCTTTACGTAGCAGAGTGAGCATGATCCATGTTAGTTTGGACAATTACTGTCTTCTGCTTTCCTTTTCTTGTCTTTTTGGTTACCAGTACATTAAGTGGTCTGGCTCACTTCTGTTATTTACTGTATATACTTTTAGAAAAATGAATTTCCAGAAATGACTGAATTACTTTAGAACTCATTTCTAATCTACACCAGTTATGTTAGATTGTCTTGAAAATATTTTTCAGCTATGCAGTATTAGAATCACGGATTTTATGAGGTTTTTTTTCATTAGGCAAGAGCCTAATCACAGAGCTCTACGCATAGATCTCCTTGAAGCAAGACTGTTGTTGCACATTCGTTTGATGCACCATTTGTTTTGCATCTGCATTTTTGGCTGTACGTTATGTCTTGCAAAAGTAGAAGAGTGGCTGAGACTATATGATGAGACAAAGATACGTATATGTATGCAGGTCACTTACCAGCTTCTGACTTTCAGCATCATTTGAAATCTTTTGGCTGTGCATCTCTGAACTCTGGTTGTATAAATGTTGCTTCCCTGGCAGAATCCAGATAACAGAGCACGTGAGACGAGAGGATAAAGAATTTCCAGCTGAAGAAATCTAACTGAGGACAACTTACAGAACAAGAACAACCACCCACTTTCTTCTCTCTTTTGCTGAATGTTTAATCAGTGGAAATCAGGGTGTCAAATGTAATAAGTGGAAATGGCAGCCAAGTCGTGTTACTTAAGTATATGTTGTCTTTCCTGGCCAGAAAATATATGGTGGTTTTGAGCACTTGCTTTGGAGGACAATGGGGTAAAGGGTAATTTGACATATTTTTGAGAGAGTCTTCAGGAAGAAACAAACACATAATTTTAACCTTATTTATTAATCCATGTATCTACCCAGGCATAATTATGAGCTTATAAAGGGAAAAAATGCAGCATTAGGTATTTAGTTATTGCTGACTGCTTTGTGGAACAATATTACTTGGACAGCAATTTAAAAATCTAAGGTAGAGGTAAATTCAAGGAATATTTTGGCAGTATATACATAAAATCCATAGACAAGGTAATTAACAAAAGCTTTATATGCCCATCCGTAAACCTTAATTTAAATGGGATTATAATTTGACTTTTGGTTTTCTTTTTCGAACTAGATACTTGTTGTAATTTAGCAAAGCAGCTGAGATACCGCTCATTAATGAACAGTCTAACAAAGCAATATCACATTGCTGCAGTCAGTTGATTTAGTGATAAATGTATTTGTAATGCTTTCAGATAAATTAAGACATTTTTATAGTGTAAGCTAATAACCAATTTACTTGAACGCTGATATAGATCCTTTTGCCATTGTAGTTTCATAGTTTGTAAATAGTGAATTAAATGGCAGGGAATTTATTACTGAGGAAAACGTAAAGCTTGTGGCATGAGTGAAATGTTATCTTGGGCAGAAGTAGAAGAGTGGCTGGAACTGTATGATGAGACAAAGATAGTCCATGTCCAAGTTAATTATTTCCATTTTATGCCCAGTTTGAGCCTTTTGGGGGCAGGTTTTTTTCAGTCTCTGCTATTTTTATGTTCCGTAGGTAACGAGTTTTATTTCAGTGAACTTCTTTCTCAAATGAGGAGTTTCTGGATTAGAAGCTCAGCATTGATACTCTTTTGCTAAGTTTGCATTTCTAATAATAATGGCTTGGAGATCAGTCAAATTTTGCAATCTCTGTGATTAGTCCCAAGTAAGGACAGTGACACACATTTAAACATCACCTTGGGGCAGTTAGGTCTTGGTCTTAATTGAAAACACCTTATTTCCTATGGATATAACAATTCTAGATCTTAAAAAATAAAGAGGGAAATGATATTAAAGTTATTGTAATAATTATTTGGACTGTGACTCAGATTCCAAAGTCACTGAGGCACTTCGAAAATTTAGCTTAAATTTTCTTTCTCTGGCATGGTTTCAAGGTGGTTTCTTGTTAGTCTTTAACCTACTAAAGTTGCTTTCAGTATACTGGACTCAAGGAGTTGTATTAGTGTTTTCTGTGGAGAAATGGAATTTTTCTGAAGGATGAAGAAATTTCTCTATTGCCCCTAGTCTTGTCACTACATGCCCTTGTAAACACTCCCTCCTCAGCTTTCTTGTAGCCCCTTTCAGGCACGGGAAGGTCACTATAACATCTCCTTGGAGCCTTCTCTTCTCGAGGCTGAACAAGCCCAACTCTCTCAGCCTGTGAAGGTGGCTAAGATCAAGTAGAGTGCAGTATAATGGGGCCTTATCCCTTGCTTATTTCATCTTGAGAAGTTGCTGTCCTGTTTGATCTAGAAATAGAGAGAGCAATGCTATATTTTACAGATTAATGAGTGATAAACTCTTAAAATCGTATATATAAATGAGTAACATCATTGATAAGTATGCAGTTGCCACAGTGATTTCTGACATACAAGTGAAACTGGCTTAAGATCTCTCAATATGCTTTGGGACCCCCTTATCTCTAGCGGCTCTATATGAGCAGGATAAAATGGCATCATAGTGCTTTACGTTTCCGTGACCTCATTGTACTCTAGAACTTCCTCAAGGTGGGCAGCTGGAGGTGCTGATCTCCTCTCTCTGGTGACTCGTGGTAGGACATGAGGGAATGGAATGAGTCTGCATCGGGAAGTTCAGAGTGGGCATTAGGAAAAGGTTCTTCACTGAGGGCGTGGTTGGCCACTGGAACAGGATCCCCAGAAAACTGGTCGTGGCACTAAGCCTGTCAGAGTTTTCGATAGTCCTGCGGGGAGCAGGGTGTTGGACTAAATATGGGTCCCTTCCAACTTGAAGATACCCTGTGATTCTAGGATTCATTTTATTACTTATAACAGACAATCCTGTCTTACCAGGAGGAATCATCAATGAAGTTTCATTAATCAGCTCTTACTTTGCTGGCAAAAGCAAAACCAAATTAAATTAAATGATGAATGTTTCTAATCAACAACTTTTTTTTTTTTCTGTATAAGTAATATTGTGAATCTCAGCACTCTCATTTGACTATTAGAACCTGTTTAAGACAGAGTGATTAGTTTCCCTTTGACAAATAGCAGCAAAACACGTTAGCACCTAGGTAAATGAATTAAACATCCAGACATCTCCTGCTCCTTTTCTGCCTAATAGTGGGGAAAGCTAAGACTTCCTACGTACATCCCTGAGCTCTGTACGTGCTTTTGGTTGCAGTTTTGTATGTGCTGTTAAGCCATATTCTAATCAAGAACCTCGGGAGCGTGGAACTTGATTTTGAGGTCCTGATACAAATGCTTTGAATTTGTTCTGGGCTATCTTACACTGTGGTCTGGGCTATTGTAGCAATACCATGTGTTTTCAAAGTAAGACTTCAATAATCAGTCACTTTCAAAAATAGGTGTGAATATTATCTGATAGATTTTTTTTTTTGTAAGATGTACAATTCAAAATACTTTTTTCTTTCTTTTCTCTAGACAATTGATTTAGAGGGGTTCAAGCTGTTCATGAAGACTTTTCTGGAGGCAGAGCTACCAGATGACTTCATTGAGCATCTTTTCACATCATTTAAAAGCAAAATTTCTGACTGCAGCCCATTAATAAAAAACAAACCCCAGCACCCTTCTGGAGGTAAGTAATAAAATCACAGAAATATAAGTTGAATGTTCCCCTCCTCCCCATCCCACCCCCCTGCCCCCCCACTATTTTACTTCTAATAGCTATAAGTAATGGAATTTTAAACTATATATGTTTCTCTTTTGTTCTGATATTTGCAAAATTGGAGAAACTCATTCATGACCAAGAAATATGGTGTTAAGAATGGAAGTTAAATGCTTTCATCTTTTTGATTCACAATAATGATGCAGCTGAGACACCAAGTGGACAATCTTTGTCATGTTAATACTAACTGGATTGCTATGCTATAGTTATGTGATCCTGCTGCCTAATCTACTGTATAAATACTCAGGAACCCTTAATGCATCATACAGGAGGCTGCTCTGCAATTCCTGTGTCTAGTTACCGCTGCTTCTCGTTATTGTTTGGGTGTGATGCTGCTATTGTTAAACCTACATAGTTATCAGCTACTGATATTTATATGTCCTATTAGCACTATCTCATTTCCCAGTGTAAGAATCTTCTTTAATTCAGTTCAAAATTTTAATCTAAACTGAATCTTTCCATTAAAAGTGATTTTGAGTTCAGAGGACATAACATGTAAAAATACTTCCATGCAAAACAGTGTTGAAAACTTTAAATTTACAAAACTTTGTAAAACTTTTGAAGAAAATTTGGATAAGATTTTTAAAGTTACATTCTTAACTTGAAAATTTTGGTTTAGCAATTTGGGAATTCTTATCAAAATCTAGTAGCTAAAAGGAGAAGACTAATTGAAGCTAGACTAATTCACTCTAATAAATCACATCTTTTAAAGAGCTGAGATAATTAAGCACTTAGAGCAAGTTACCAAATGGTTTGGTGGGTATTAAATCACTAGAATTCTTTATCTGAATATTATGTGTCTTCAAACAGCAGCTCATCCAGAAGTTGTGAATTTGGCAAAAGCTTCTAGCTTTCAGCTTCTAGCTGAAATTTTAGCTTCTCTTGCAGGTACCAAGCACTAGATCTCCATAGATTCCTCTGTACAATATTCATTTTAGGCTTTCAGTTATCACCCATTGAGTCTGTCTTGGGTTTTGTTTCTAGTGAATGCCATCCTCAGCTATGTTAAATAGATCAATTTCAGTTATTTTTGCTTATTTAAGTTTACAATACCTGTTATTTCTGCTTCTTAGCTTTGTATTTTTGGCAAAAAACACCAAACAAACAAACTAACCAAGCAACCAACCCCACCATAGTACATCATGTTTTTCTCTTATCTGTGTGGGGTTTACATATTATAGTGGTCATTAACTGTAGTTAGACTGAAGTGAAAAAACTTTTTTTCTGCTAGCAAAGCTTGCTTACCACTTCAACAATATGATTCTTTATGTATTTCTTTTCATTTGAATTGAATTCTTCAGGTATCTTTTTTATCCTTTCTAATCAGAACTTCCACGGACACGTCTCCTTCCACAGGTATCTGCTGCATAGACAGTACATTTCCAGCTTCTTGGGCAATTGTTAGTTTTCTAGACTGGTTCCATGTGCAGAACATTAGGCTTAGTAGACTACGGTGTGATCAGCTGTGTGGAGTATTCAAAACTTTCTGTGGCTAATTACACCTCCAATAATGAGTTACAAACTTAGGTTTGGGCAGGTCATTTAGACGAGTGATTCAGCCCCTTGGCCTTCAGGCTGCTTTGCAACAGAATCTCTAAGGACACATTTAAATGATGTAAGGGTTATTGGTTAGTTGTACCTGAAAATATGCTATTCAAATTGTAATCCAATTGTGTAAATGTTAAACTAAATGTTACATTTTGATAAGTTCTGAAGTGTGCATTGGAGGATTTTAATGTACAAATGAAAGCTATGGAAGGCTTCATTTCAAGGTCTTTAGAAATATTGAAATGTTGTGAACAGTGGAAAAACTGACCAGAGTGGGAAATAAATTTACCAGAAACATTTAACGTTCTTCTGGAATGCAGAAAGTTATGCAAGAAAATCACAAGGAAAGTAGCAGTGGTGTTCCTAAATCTCCCTTGGCATGTGCTGGTATGTTTTTTACTTAGTATCTCTTTGTCCACTCATGTCTGGTTATAAATTGTCTTTTCAGTTAAGGGGTCTGAAGAAAGATGGAAACAAATGCCAGGTGAGTTGGCACATTACAGCCACCCGTCTCCCACCTCTGATTAAGAAGTAATATTTTCCTCTATTTATTTGTTTCTCAAGATTTCAGTAATATCATCAGGACTGGTCATATTAATGTTCTCTTGAAATGAAAAATTTTACAATGTTGAAACTTGTATTCCAGGTGATGCAGTGGAATTGTTCTAGATTGCAGTGTTTGACCGTTTATTATGACTATTATTTAAATTCTGTGTTGATTTTCATAGTATTCTGTGGCCAAGGGGAACGTGTTTTAAATATGTGGTTTTGGGTATTATCAGGGTTTTCTTTGACACTAAACCAGCTTATTGGTGTAGCTTTTGTCAATCTAAAAATTAGACAAAGCTTCTTCAAGCACAAGGGGTTGGATGCAGCACTGGGCAGGGGTTGCTCTAATACAAGAATAACGTGCCATGTAGCAGAATAAAATTTTTCACCAAGTTGTTTTGTAGTCAAATGACATCAACAGAAATGAAATAAAGGAGTAGTTTAATTCCTACACTTTGGGGGATTTTGCCAATTATTTGCTTTATTCATGTAATATTTTAAAATGTCACTGTCTTTTTAATTGTGCCTTTGCTGGATAAACTATGAACATGAGTTGCTTAAAACTTCACATTTATATTTAATTAGGAGGTTATCCAAAATTCAAATAAAGATATACGTAAGAGTTCTGGGGTTTTTGGTTTTTTTTTCTGCTTATAGCATATATTAAGAGTAACAGAGTCTGTGTGTTATTTCCAGGTCTGAGACTTAACAAAGGTACCTCTACATCCCGACCTCCTACTCCTGCCAACTTACATTTACCAGATGCGATCCAGCTGAAAGATATTGTTTGCTATTTGTCACTGCTAGAAAGAGGAAGACCTGAAGACAAGCTAGAATGTATGTGAATTTTTAAAGTTGATTTTGTTTTTTAGATTTCTTTTCAGGGAAATAACAAAGTAATCAAAAATTGTGTTTCTAAATCTTTTGAGTTTAAGACTCAGTTTTGAGTAGCTGCATTTCAAAAATGTAATTCTATGTGGTCATTGCAGGAATGGTCTTTTATTCTTTATAATATATTAATTTAATAACATTTGAACTGAATTCTTTTTCTAGCACATACCAAGATGGCCAGTAAGGTTCATACATTATGCAGTTAAAATAATACTTTCTGTACTATTGTCTGCTGACCAATATCAGATCTGTGAAAAGCAAATAAAATATACCAAGGATGCTTAGAAGTGTATAGGAGTGGTGAATAATCTTTAGAAAGCAACCTAGTGCAAACAAAGAATAGTTGTTAATAAAGGCCACAGAGTCTGTGATATAAGTCTGTAAAAAGCAAAAAATGATTCAAGTCTCCACTACTGCTGGGAATGAATGTTTGACACTGGAAGTTGGAAATTACTTGATTTTTTTTTTTTTTTTTTTTAATCAGGGTCCTGATTCATTAAAGCCCAACACCTCTCCCTGTTAAAAACGTAACTAAGAGTTTGAGCTGCTAGTTGGAGAAAAGAAGGAGGAAATTGGGTGTTTTCCCATTATGGAATATTAGAAGCAAATTTTCCAGATAGGTAAAGAGTCCAGTCACACTGCCCTACTGACACAAAATATACTTTGATATACATAGTTGGTTTGTCTACAAAAGAACTAACGCATCAGATTGTAGTACTTAAAGGAAAGTAAATACTTAATATGATAGGAAATGCAAACAGTAGGTTTCATATACTGGAATGAGAAATTCGTTACAAGGTTACATGACTGCATGTTATTGAAGTATCTTGATGTTTCATTACTTATTGTTAACTTACTCACCAGCATCCTTCTGGACCAGTTGTCCAGCTGTGGGATGAGTGTGTTCAGGGTGCACTGGGAGAAGATCTGACTGAAGGGCAGAGCTCAAAGCATTGCAGTGAATGGGGCTACAACACATACTGGTGACTGATCACCAGTGACTAGCAAGTCAGAAGAGGTGATTATGCAGCTGTATTCAGTGTTGTTGCAGCCTCACCTTAGGTACTGTGTGCAGTTCTAGGCACCGCAATTTAAAAGGGTGTGAAAGTCTTTGAATCCATCCAGAGGAGGGCAGCCAAGCTGCTGAAAGGGCTGGAAGGAATGTCCTGTGAGTACTAGGTAAGGACTTTGGGGCAACCTTCTGCTCTCTACAGTGTCCTTTCCATACCAATAGAAGCTTCAAGAATGCCACGTAATTCTTTTGTATTTTTGCAGTAATATGATTAGTTACAGTCTGTCTTTTCACTATGCTATGCAGTTCTTGGACATTCAGACTTCACTGGGGAGTGACAAGGCTTGGAATTTTCAAAGTATTTACGTTAGTGAAAAGAGAAAGTGCATTCAGCAATTGTTTGTGTGCGTGTGTTTGAGAATAAGTTCCCCAATTTCTTCTCAAAGGGCCATTATTTTAAACTCTTGGAATTTCTGCGATGTCATCTTTTGTCAAATGCAAGATTAGAAGTTCAGAGGTTACAGGTGAAAGTATAGCAATGCAGCAACTGATCACATCTCGGAGATTCCTTTAATACATTTTAATTATTTACAAAAGATACACAGCCTAGTAATAGAAATCGAGTGGCCAGTTAGTGCTATCATCTAAGGGAATGAGAAAGTAAATATATAAGATTAATTTGGGCTCTGTAGTCACAGTTTTGTTCAGTTGCTTTTAACTTTTTTGGTTGTTTTTTTTCTCTTAGAGTACATGAATCAGCAAGAACATGAATATTTAGCAGTGTGTGAATAGAAAAGAGATTGCATGCCACACCACTGGCAGAGTTTTTCGGAGTCTAGCCGAGAGCACAGATTGAGCCTTTTCACTACCCAATACATATGTAATTAGAGAGACTTCGTTTGCTACAGAGGTGAAACAGTTATAATTATGTTAATGCCTGTTTTTAAATGATTAGAACTACTGATTCATACTAAAGGAAAAAAAAAGTTCTAATCGGTAGTTCTCTGGAGTGGGTAAAGATCAGGAAGGTGCTAAAACTTGTTTTCATGGTAGCTATAGAACATTCTTTCAAACAGTCCCTTACAATCACAGAGGAGGAGGAAGGGGAACCAAATGATTTGGACTGTATTACTGAGTGATTCATCTCTATGGAAGCTGTGACTGCTTAATGATACCTTTGCCAGATAATATCAGCTGTCTTGTTCTGAGCAGTTTTGGTAGAACACTCCTAGCAGGGGCAATACTAATCTCTGGTGGCTTTTAGTATTAACACTGATTTTACACTGAAACATTCACGCATGTAATTCACAGGCAAAGGAAGTTATTTTTATAGGTTTTCTTAGCCTATAACTGACAAATAATAGACCTTTGTAGCTTGAAACAAGGTACTACAGTAAAAATCTTCAGTGTTATATTACAGTTCTTAAGAGCAGTATGAAATAGTGCCAAAAATTGCTGAAGTAGTAGAGACATATAGTGCTTACCTTTTCTCCCCACAGTTAGGTGATCAACGTGAGAGTAAGATGGGGGTATAAGGGAAGCAAATCAATCCATATAACAGTTAAATATGTTTTGCTGTTAGTCAAAAATAATTAAATTATTTCTGAAATTTACTTTCTAATTGCTAAGAATTTCCTCTCACTTCTTATTATATTGTTTCCTGAAAAATATGATAAGCTTTGCTTTGCAGAACTGTAACAGCATTTGCTGTGAATCCAATGTAGTGGGATTACTGACTGTTGAAGAGGTCATATGTTATAGAATCATAGAATTGTTTAGTATAGAAAGGACCTTTTAAGATCATCAAGTCAACTGTAAACATAGCACTGCGAAATCTACCACTAAAGCATTACATCTACCCATCTTTTAAATACCTCCAGGGATGGTGGCTCACTGTTTCCCTGGGCAGCCTGTTCCAATGCTTGACAACCGTTTCAGTGAAGTATTTTTTCCTGATGTCTGGTCTAAACTTCCCCTGGTGTAACTTAAGGGCATTTAATCTTCTTCTGTTACTTATTACTTAGGAGAAGAGTCCAAACACCTGCCTTGCTACAGCGTTCTTTCAGATAAATGTTACAGGTCCAAAGATACAGGCTTGGTTGGTTTGTGTTTTTGTTTTTTTCTTTAATAAAATAATGTTATTACTATGGTTTCTAACTGAGTTTTCTTCTCTTTTTTTGTTTCCTTTTTAGTTATGTTTCGCTTATATGATACAGATGGGAATGGATACCTCGATAGCTCGGTAATGATACTTAATTGTAAGAGTACGTCATAATGGCATGCCTATACAAAACTACATCAAACCAAATCAAGTTTATATTTATCCTGAGTTAATAGAAGCAAGATAAACTGTAGTTGATAAAGTCACCTAGTTTGGAATTAATTCTTGAGTTTTCTTTTCCATGAAGCTGCTGCTTATACAGCTGTATAGATTTTCAAATGCTGACGCTGCTATGATGGAATCCTATTCTATAGTCTCCTGATTTTAAATCATGTTACTGTAGGGGATATCTTAATATGATTCCTAGAATTCTAGTATGCTGCTGGAAGATGTGTATGAAATCGCAACTTTTAAAGATTACATTAAAAAGGGAAAGTGTGAGAGTCACACAATTTTAAGTCTATGGAGTGATGTCAGAACATCCACATTGTTATTAAGAATGGGGGAACAGCATTACAGACAAGGTTTTGAGGAGTAACCCAACCACATGTTTGAAGGAAAATCAGAAATATAGCAAACATTTAAAAATGGTAACCATTATTTTCCTGTTAACAGGAAAAAGCATTCTTTTTTAGTTCCCCCAACCTTTGTATATCCCTGAAGTAAGATTGCATACAGTGAATTGGTAAAAAAAGGAGGTGATTCCCATAAGTCACAGGGGAATAGGGAAGCCGTGGAGTTATCAAGCAAATACTGTATCATAGTATTAGGCAATACAAAATATTAATTAGAAAACTAGTGCATAATAAATACACATGAGAATTCAGAGTGATTCTAGATGAGAGTTTGAGCATGTTTACAAAACAAGTTGAATATGCAAAGCACTAGTGATCAAGCAAAGTTACAAGGCTATAATGGTAAGAAAATATCTCTGTATTAGTTTATGCTGTCCACTTTATATCTTATTTCCATTAGAAAGTTGTGAATATACAATTGCTGTCAAAAAAAATAGTTCGTTAGGAGTCTGAAATTTAAAGGACCTTACATCATTATATCACAGATTGGACTTCAGAAACCAGGAAACCAGTGCCTGAATGATCAACTAAGATGGAAGAATCTATTACTACTTTCAACCTGGAGGTTGTCCATTGGTTGTGGGACTGTATTTCACCTCTTTGCATGCTTTGCAGCCCATGTCTGATGTTTTCCTAGTGAAGCGAATTCACCGAAGAGTGGACAGCTTCCAGTGTAATGGATGTTTCCGTAGGAACATTGATGAAACAGTGTCACTGAATGCAATGTGTTAGAAGTATAAGGTTCTTGCAGTAGAATTTGTCTTTAGAATATTGCATTAAATATTGTCATTCTTCTTTCATCTGCAGGAGCTGGAAAACATCATTGCTCAAATGATGCATGTTGCAGAATACCTTGAATGGGATGTTACCGAATTGAATCCAGTAAGCATCCATTTTATCACAACTTTTTTATGTCGCTATTTCATCATTTTGTGATACTTCATGTCAATATGTGATTCTATGTGTTAGTAAGATAGAAGTAGTAATAGTCTGTGCTCCACTATGACACTGTCAGTACTTTTATGAGTCTTCCTGTTCACTGAAACATTCTTGCTACAGTTTATGGCTTTTCTTCAGTCCATGTAGTAATTAACATTTATAACATGACTGATTTGTCTCTGGAAAGTTCTTCAAATTAACTACTCCTTATTTATGTTGTACATGGTGAGAGCACAAGATGATACAGCTTGATTTGGGAGCTTTAGGTGATAATAAAATGTGAATAGGAACATGACACTTCATTTTCTGACTTGACAGTAGTCATTCTAATACAGGTGCCATACAAATAATATCCTTAGTTTTTGCATGTGGATGAGGAAATTGGCGATCTGCATATCTGCTGTCTTAGAATATTGAATTTATGAGATTTTTCATTAAACTGTGTAGATCCTCCATGAAATGATGGAAGAAATTGATTATGATCATGATGGCACTGTTTCTCTAGAAGAGTGGATCCAAGGAGGAATGACAACAATCCCGCTTTTGGTCCTCCTTGGGTTAGAGAATGTAAGTACTAATGTTAGAGTACCAAGTTTCTGCTTGTATGTCAGCTCTGGCCCTCAGGTTGTTTTCTCTGTGGCCTGTATGAAAAATGGCTTTGCTTTTCCTTACTATGGCTGAATGGCATGCAAAGAACAGAAGCTGCATCTCTGAAATCATAGGTGCATTAGCATGCTTGAAGGAACACCAAAGAGCCATCTCTGGAGCCAAAAGCTGCAAAAAGCTGATTAGTTTGTGCTGTTAACAGCATATTGTTAATTCCTAGCTGCAGTACTATCTGTTAAGAAGGTTTTACTGCCCATATGTGTGTTTCAGCTGTCCTGGAGCAGAGTTTAGGTTTCTCAGCATGGTGTTGTGTTGTGCAGTCTAACCATATTGAGTCATAGAACAATCTAAGTTGGAAGGAACTTCTGGAGATCATCTGGTCCAACCTCTTATTTAATGCAGGGCCCTAGATTAAGTTATACAGGGCCCTGTCAAACCCAGCCCTGAGTAATTCCAGGGTTTCCACCAGTTCTGCAGGCAACCTCTCCTGATGTTAACTGTTCTCAAGGGAAAGAGTTTTTTTCCTTGCGTGCAGATGGAATTTCTTCTGCAGCAATTATTGCCCATTGGCTCCTGTCCTGTCATGCTACATCCCTGTGAAGATAGTTCTTCTGTCTCTGTGACTACCTTAACTATGCTATGTAAACTATGCTAAGTAGCCATATCAAAGAGAACATTTACACCAAAGGATAAGGCATTAGGAAAGACGAGCTTATATTCAGTGCATTTATAACTTCACATTAAAAATAAGACAGATGTAATATGATCAGTTTTATACCAGTTCAACACAGCTGTTCTAACACTGGCATGTTGCCAGTGCCACCTGCTGTCCTGAGTTTGAGCTAATTTTCAGCACATGGATCAGCATATGTTTCAGATGCTTTTCTGTTATGTGAGAGAAAACATTTTTATTTAATTCTATTCTGAAGTCCTTTTCAGATATTGAGGTGAAATAATAAATAATATATTTACTTTCCTGTTTACTGCTACAGCCTAGACTGAGGTAGTTGCTCTATGGTATTTTGTTTTCACAAAAAATGGTGAGGCTGAGACCTTCCATAGCAGAATATGCAATAGAACAGTGCATTTAGATCTAAAATTCTTGCAAAATCTTATTTATCATATTACCAACTAAATATCTGAATTGAAGATAACTTTCTGTACGTTTGGATCACTGTAAATACTAATTACCTAATTCTCCATGTGTGACTGTGTAACAATATTACATGACTTCCCTGCCATCAGGCAACATATATTTTTCAGGCTACATTCCATTATTTCTACAGAATTACTCTAAGCAAAGAGCAGCAAATGCTCTCAAGAAATCAGTATAGCAGGTAACTGGTAGTTTCAGGACAGATTTTTCTTTTGTGACAGGTAACGTAGTTTTTTTCAGCATCTACACTTCATTCTTTATAAATTTAAAACTTAAGTTCCATCATAAATTAATGCAGACCCTTCTGTACAGATCTATTTTCATATTAAAGCAAAAGCTATGTAATTAGAATCTATATAAATGTATGTTATCAGACATTTTATACTTTTGATTATTTTTACTAGTTATTAGATAATTTATCTTGCTGTGTGCAGCTTTACTATGGAAATACTAAAAAACAGTGATCAAAATTCTGTAGGCTGCTGTCAGTGTGGGTTGGTGTTTCTGTCATCAAGGAACACTGCGTTTCTTGTGTTGAAAAGACATAAATGTACAGTTGGGAAAAAATGTTCTAGTGGCACGCAAGATATGTTTTTGACCAATAAGCATAGTGTTATTAGTTGAAAGTTGGAGTAAAGTGGATGGAGTGGCTTTTAATGCTTGTTTAGGATTTTACTTTTCTGCGAATTAAGTCCACTACATACAGAACTGTATAAATTGAATTGCTGGTCATTTGTTAACAATTTACTAGGAAGTGGCACCGTCTTCTATGAGGGCTTTCACTTTTTTTTTTTTCATATTCAAAAGTGCTCTTGAGTTTTCAAACTATTTGCATAACATGTAGAAACAAGCCAGACTCTTAAATTTTCCATCAAAGCAGCAAAAAGTTCCTACTTCTATTTATACACGGTTCTAAATGATCAAATCCAAGTGTATTTTAGGACACTGAAAAGTTATAGCAAGAAAGTTAACTCTTTAATGCCTGTCCATCATTATTTGTATAAATTGGTAGCATGATTTTGATGGTTTACAGTATCTAATGTATTACCCAAGTTCTTCATTCAGCACATCATTCCCAGTAGTGGAATACTGTTATTTCCTTTCGTATCCTGTCATTAGATATTGAAAACCCAACTTCCCAGAACCCTACTTTCTGACTGTTTGGTTTTTTTTTCTCTCTTTATAGTTATCATAATGAAAAGCAAGATAAGAGCTTTTGGACTCATTAATCAAATAATAAAATTCTGGTATCTGAAATTTTTCCACAGGCTGATTTGTATATGAAAATAAAGGGAGTAACCTACTGGATTATGCTGCTTAGACATCTCATGGTAGTCTTCTCATGTTGAAAACAGGCAAAGAAACACCTAAAACAACGAATTGATTTTCTCACTTTCTTCTAACTCTAGCTAACTGCACTTTGGCTCTTTGCTGAATTCAGGCAGTGATGACATTTTAAATACAAGAGATCAATTTCAGAGCTTGTTCATTATTTTTTGAAAAATATTATATGAGTGAAATCTTTAATTTGCTTTTGACTGGGGGATAGAGTTGGTCCATAACTTGATGTAGTATACTTAACTCTTGTGTAGAGTTTGTACAAACAATGCAAAAGTCTCACCTAGTTTAATTAGTTGTGCTAATTTCAGTGAAGCTACAAAAATTTATTTTAGGAGAAGATTTGCCGTAGTGCCTTCATAATTCAGCTACATTGTTTGTGCATTATCTTTAGTTTCCTTTAAGAGCTATACAGAAAGGTCTGGTATCAAGTAAAGGTTTTATATTTACTTTTAGACCTTTCAATCAGTTTTTTTTTACATGCTACATTAGATGCTTTCATTACAATAATCAAAAAAACCCAAAGAAGTATTTAAGTGAAATATGGATATATATAATACAAAAAAGGAAAGAATGAACAACTTACTCATTATAAATACAAGGGCTGAAACAGTTTAATCTCTCACAGGTTTGTGGTCTTTGCCTTCTGACTTCATCAGTAATGCCTTTGTGAAAGACACAGGAATATCAGGTTGCTATTACAAATACTAGCTAGCCAGCTTTTGCCAAATTAAAAAAAAAATAACAATGAAATTTGGCTGACTTTCCTTCTGGTCTGCCTCTCTCTGCCCCACCTCTTCCCTTTTCCTGGACTTCCATGAAACTCCTACTGCCCTCTCAAATTTAGTTGAAAATACCAAATCAATTTAAAATTTGCTGGAGCGGTTTAGAGTCATGGAGCTAAAAGGACTAACAGCATAATTAAGTCTCATTTATCTATGGGGTCAATGTATATACCCAGTTTATCTTACTGTTTTTTATCCTTTCCTTTTGCTCCTAAAGCTTGAGATTAGAGTTGCTATAAAGGTGGAACTTAGAATCACAGACAGTTGTCTCGGGAATTGTTTCAGGGCAGAAACCACCAATTTTTATTTTGTTGCTTTTTTCAAGACAATTGGTATGCTAAACAGATTATTTCATTAAAAGGTAAGGAATTTAAATAAGAACTTGATTGGTTCTTATTCTGTAGGGGTACTGTGATGCACATACTGTTTGTACATTTGTTTTGAAAGAAAGGACCTTGGAATTGTCTGTGTGTACAATCTGTTTGTCTTGGATGATTACACTTTTTCTGCTTAGCAGTGGCTGAATCTGCTTTGTACCACACCTGCTGAAGCCTTTGTGTTTAACACCCAGAATTCTTACTCTGAGCTATTTAGTTGTGCCTGTCATGGATGTTGTTCAAAAAAATTCTATCATGAAAAGTGAGAATTTAATGGGAAAAAAATTAGGTAACTATAGAGGAAATTGTTACTTATATGATGCAATTTTTAATAATAAATGTATGAGGCAGAGTTTTTTGGTAAATGTCACACTTCAGTCTGCAATTTCCACAGTTCTCCTCAACTTTCCAAATATTTTTTTGCTTCTTAAGACAGTTGCCTGTGGAAACACATATTTGACAGGCATGCCTCTGCATTACTCCTTCTGATTGATAATTACACTTTGGGGAGGTGTTCTATTGCACAGTGCTGGTCACTAGGCCGTTTATTCTACTCCTTCATGGTATAAAACTTGAAGTCTGGGCTTTTTATTTTTTTCTGCATTAATCAAAGTTAATAAAAGTATAGTTTGAGAGTTACTGCATTGACTATCCTAGTGTTATTCGTAATCTTCTGTGTAATGTGGGTACAGGAAGATGCTTAATGACCATTTACTCATAAGAGAGTTACTGCATTGACTATCCTAGTGTTATTCAAAATCTTCTGTGTAATGTGGGTACAGGAAGATGCTTAATGACCATTTACTCATAAGATTTTTTTGTCAGTCTTGAATATTCTTTTCATCTCTTCCCTGGGAATTCTTCACTTGCGTAGTATTTTCCTCCCTGTCCTGATAAAAGAACTGGATTTCTGTTCTAAAGTAATTCCATGCTAGGTATTTTGGTGTCACCTTTCTTGTAACAGATCATTGCTATCACCTCTGCCAGTGGTTGTATAAAAGGTAAGTATAAACAGCCAGTTCCCAAGTGCTTAGTTTTTAAAAAATCCCTTGGGAGAGGCAAGTAATTTCTCCCTCCTTATTGGTCACTAGGTGTCAGGGTTGCACTGTAGTTGGTGCCGTATCGGTGCTGAAAAGCTGCTCCAAGGCGAGAGAAAAATTGAACCACAGTAAATGCTTTGTAACATCATCGATAATCTGAAACTAGGCCACTATAACTTTCTTTTAAATCCCTTATTGTAATTTTCAACCCATTTCACCTGCTAAATCAAGGTAAATCTCCATGAGACACACACACATATGTTTGTGTTGAAGTGTGACTATGCTTCAATTAAATCAGAAGGAAATACATTTGGTTTTGGACCCTCAAGTAGCAAATATTATGCTATTACACTCAAACAATTTAAGAGATAACTATATTTTAACCTTTTTGGTTAAATTTGGGATGGAATGCTCGAGCATGAATCCACAGGTGGGAAACACTGCTTCTGGTACTGTATATTATATTATTGTTGATTTACTTTTTGAGCTCTGAGTATGTGGAAGCAGAACCAAACTGGGGACTTGCAAACATTTGCTAGTCTGGTATGGGATTTGTTGCACCATGAGGGGACCCTCTCAGGCTTCAAATGACTCTTCAATACCTCAGCAGTTTGGTAGAGATGAATTTCTTCCATTCATGGGCAATCTGGCCTTTTATTTTCCCCAACATAATTTTTATGAAGCCTGGCGGGTGAGTTTTATAAAAGGATGAAGTTCAATGAGCTGTGTGCTATTTCCTTAAGTGCAGAGGGGAAACCCAAGCCCCTGCTGGAAGAAAGTTCATTTTACTTGGTGCCACCTCCTTAGCAGCTGGGAATCAGGTTCCCCCAGTGATCAGGGGGGCTCTGTCACCACTGTCTTTTTGTGGTGTTGCCAGCAGAGGGGGTGATGTTAAACTTAGTGTGATTTCATAGCAGGAGCTGCTAAAAAAGCGCACATCTCTTTTTTTGCCTGGCACTGCTGTCTACTTTTATGCTGTGCTAGCTCCCACTTCTTTGCAGGAAGCTTGCAAATGCCATTCCTTCCTGCATTCCTGCCTTTCCTTTTGCCTGTAGCTTAGTAAAAGCCCAGGAGAAGTCAGGACTAACTCTAATCTGTTCTGTGTATAAGGTGTAAAATACGTAGTATTTCATGCAGCTATAAAATTTACGATTATTTGTATTTAATATGTATTTTCTGTAACATTTCTGTTTCTGCAGATGATGGGTCAGTTTAGGGACAGGGAGATATGGTAGTGTGGCTAATTATGAAGCTTGTTTAACAAATGAATTTCCCTCCTGTGCTCCCTTTTCTGTGGGGTCATTTTCTTATATGTGTATTAATGTTAAGCATTTCTGGATGATCAGGAGAGTGTGTCGATGAAGACTCCTTTCTCCAGCACACACAGAGATGCACACAAAATATGTTGGAAGTTAAAAGTGTCTATTGAATGAGGTTACTCCCTCACCACTTGAACCAGAACTTAGACCCCTCCTCTCCCCAAACCAAATGGAACAAAACCAAACCTCACTTTAATTCTTTGCTGAAAGCCAGGAAAGGAATATAGAACTTAACAGTATTTGTATTAAAAGGAGGTGCTATGTGGTTTAATGAACACTCTTCTTGCCTTCCCACTGACTGAACAATACTTCATCAGTCATAAAAATGTCTTCAAGTCATATAAATATGGATTATAAAATGAAATTAATTATAAATTAAATGAAAACAATAGTAGGCAGTGAAATAATAACTTAGCAGACTCACTAACATCCTTCTCCCTTGGTTGCTTGTTACTGATTCTTCTCATAGAAGACGACTGAGCCTGTTGGTGTTTCAGACACTCGGTAGCTGTTGTAAGAGGGAACACTTGCTAGAATTAAAATTGATCAGTGATTTCATTACCTTTTTTATGTCCCAGAATCTTGAGTTTTGAGCTTGAAACCTTAAAATCTCCTTGGCTGCCTTTATGTACAAATACCTAAAAAGCTTAAGTAAGTTAATATTAAACCAAATTAGGGGTGTTTAGCTAAATTCTGTGAATGCATAAAATTTTCCACTAATTCTAAGGCTGGTTCTTTCATGGTTGACTTGCCTTTTAAGATCAGGTCCTTTTGGTGATCAAATCATGGTAGAAGGGTCAAGACCATAACTGGAGAGAACTGTTGTTAACAAAATAAATGTTACTATTGTCATTATGTGCTAAAGTCTGCATATGGCATATGGAGGCTTCATTTTCAGTGATGCATAATGAACTGAGGAAGAGGTTTTTACTGTACCTGCCTTGCTTTGAGATCTTCTTAATGACTATTTGTTTTTAAACTCTCTCAGGATATGGAAGCAAAATGAGTGAATGTCAGTAAATGCACTGATGTGTTAGAATTGTGGATTTTAGTCATACTTAAAGACTAACATTGAGCAGGCTTTGTTTCACATTATGTCTTTTTTTTTCTTGGCAGTGTTTTAAAAAGTTATGTGCATGCATAATCATATGCAGCACTTTATTGCTTATTTTTGGCAGTGCATAAGAGCAAAAATTTAATTTGCTATTTTCCAAAAGTGCATTGTGTTTATGTAATGGATTTGCATCAGTTGCAGTCTGTAACACAGTTAACTGTTTTAATTGGCAGAACACCCACATCAAGACTTGTTTGTTTTTCTGATAAGGAAAATGCCAGCTAAGTTAGTTCCATATGTTCTGTTCAACTAAGAAGCGACATATTCACATGTAATGGCCATTCTTTAAAAATAAAATGAAAAAGTAACACAAAACTAATGTGGAAGAGGGGCAAGTTTATGCATAATTATGACATTTTATTAATTTTCAGAAATAGTAAGTGTTTTGTTAAGGAAAGCTGGTCTGCTTCCTTTTTAAGTGCTTGTGGTTTATGACTATCTGTTGGTGACCCGAGCCAGGCTAAAATGAACATGTACATTACTGTTTTCTTCTCAGGATTTACACGGTCTCTAATGTCTAGTGAATGTCTGCTTTCAGGAGACCTGAAATTCATATACTGTGTTCTAGTTTAAGAATACTATAAAAATGTGTGGAATGTGGTAGTAAGATGGAAAGAAAAATAGAAGTTACAGAGCTCCATTTAATGAAATACATCCTCTTCAGCTGCCAGTCATGAAGGAGCTTGAGAGGCTTCTAGCACACCACAGCTGCAGAATCTATTTCTGCTTCTTCAGGGTAAATTGGAAAACTTCCACACTCTCTGCTAGCCTGAGAATCCCACAATAGGCAACTGCTCTGCTCTTTCTGCAGAAAGAGGACCCTGACATTGCCCAGCTGTCAGAAATGGCATTTGAACTCCTGCTGATAGTACTGGGGGAACTCCACTTGGTCTCTGATCCTGATATCTCATTAGAGAAAGATTTCAGTTTATATTTGTTTTGAGGCAATTTATAGGAATTATTCAAAGTTGTGTTCTGGGTAGCATCTGGGGTTGAGCAAAACTTTCTTAATTTCTTGAATGCTGATTTTCATTCAGGATTTTTTTTTCCCCCACAAGGATGAAGAAATCTTCATAATTTTTTACTTGTCGTTAATGGCTAACTCTTAGAACAGAGCAATACTGATTTTTAAGGCCATAAATCAATGCACTATGTGCTAATACAGGACAAAACCGAATCATTACTAAAAATTATGTCTACTGACTTACATTGACAGTCATTAGCAGTGAAAAACCATCATATGATTGAACATCTAGTCAGGAATATTGTGTACACACAGTGACAAAGATTTTTGCAGTTTGATTTAAAAAGATGCGAAACTGGATGAGAATCAATTGTTGATGTGGCTTCTGAGAACCAGAAGTTGATGTAGCTTCCTTTAGCCTCGTAACTATTTCCTTTTGGTAATGAAATGACCAAGAAGACCGTAGTGTTTCACTAGCATGCAATGGAAAATCAAACCACTATGAGCCATCCAGATGAGAGACATGAACTATCTTTGCTACATTGGATGATATATTTGTTAAAAAAAAAAAGAAAAAATCAAGTGATATTACATTAGGTTAATCAATTTCTTTTAAATCAAAACATTTAGTGACTGCAAAAAGGAAAAAGCCTGATGGCTACACTTGCCAAGAAGCCTGGAGTTTACAGAATTAATTTGACACCTGTACCAAATGCACATAATTTTAAAAGCCTTCTAATCACAGTCAGGTCTTAGAGTGATTCCATTCAGAAAGAAGAGAATCATGCAACTGAAAGCTTACTTTCTTAAACATAAGTAGTTTCATGATATTTTAGTTGTACGTGACTTACATGGGCTTCTGAGTTGTGTGTGACAATCAGTAGATGATTCTATTCATGCAAGATTTGAATACAGTGCTGCAGCTAACTGAACAATGAGGGCTTAAATGTAAGGAATTCAATTTTTAGAGAAGAGATCTAGGATGTAAACCTCACCCTTAAATGCTTTTTAATAGACTATTGGCAGTAGATTAACATAAAATTAAAGCTGGCAGTAGGTATTATTGTGCTGTGGTTAGATTTCCGACTTCACATATGTTGATGAATGTCCCTAATTCTAAGGATCATTAAGATTATCTATATAGGTTTTAAAAAATCCTTTCCATTGTTCGTTTTAGGGAGTTTCATCTTCTAACTTGCAGCACTTTAATTTTTAGACTTAGTCTGGAACAAATTTTGGTTAGTTTTAATACTAGTTAAAATTTTAATGTTAGCCTAGATTTACTGCTAGCGTTGTGTTACAGTGGTGACAGCAGCCTGGTGGGTTTTTTGAGTCGTTTTTGAAACACGTGGATGTCCATGAGCTTCTGAAGAATTTTTTATTATATCATTGCCTGTGTATTTAGAATGATTACACTGTGATCTGGTGCAGAGTATTAAACAAAGTAACAGCTTGTCTTTTACGTTCTTCAGTCAATCTCCGATTTTTATTGGCACTTATATATTTCATTGTTTATTTTATTAAGTGAAATCTGTTCATTTTATGTCCTGTGCAGAATGTGAAAGATGATGGGCAGCATGTATGGAGACTGAAACACTTTAACAAGCCAGCCTACTGTAATCTTTGTTTGAACATGCTAATCGGAGTAGGCAAGCAAGGTCTCTGCTGTTCTTGTGAGTATAAGCATTTCCACGTCCATTTGCATACAAGTCGCTTTGCTGAAATGTTGCTCTTGCTGCAAGGCGAGGAACTAGTAGCACCTCAGTGCAACTCATTGCCAGCACAGTGATGTCTCCCCCTTTGTCTTCTATGCTTGAGTGCTCAAGGTTCCGTGTTTAATTTTTCAGAATATGGAACCTTCAAAATCATTGAGGAAGTTTTGTGTATTATAATAACTCTCAATGTTAGTTACCTTTTGAAATCTGCCTCTTTTTTAAACTTTTATTTTATTTTAACAACTATCATGCTTAAAGTTCAACCTTATATTTTTGTTATTTGTGTTTTTTATTTATTAATAATTTTTCGTATTCTTTAAGTATCAACTTGACTAGCATCTAAGTCCCATATTCCTTTATTTAAATTTTGCACAGAATTCATGTTTTGTAACCTGAGAAGGTCCCAGTTTCCCAGAAATCAAGTTTTTGTAACGCTTCTACATTTTTGCATGTCTGCTTAACTTGTAATTATAAATCTCAGTCCTGCCATCCTTTCACTTATTAACTGATGATAGATTTTAAGGTAAAGGAATGCAGAAAAACTGCTGCACCATATTTCACCTTTGTTAGACTATTAGATGCAGTTACTACAGTTCAGTTCCTTGACTTACATCTATGTATCTCTTGATAATCTGTACTTGACCAGCTTATAACCTGTATCTTGATACACAAAATCGTGCCGAAAGATACCTCATCTCTGTTTGAATGTTTCAAGAGATGGATGATCCATATCTTTCTTTTGTAGTGTGTTCCAATGATTGATCATCTTTTCTTAACAAAGACCTATTTTCTGATTTGAATATGTCTGGTAGATGGTTCCTGTTATGCCCTGCTCCATTAGATTAATGAGATCTTCAGTACCCACTGTATTTTTCTCATGATGGTGTCGAGTCACCTTTCATTGTTCTTTTTGATAAATTAATCAGTTTCTTAGTGTAACTTACTTTCTTCATTTTTGGTGTGAATGATAGCCCATCACAGCTGATTAGGACCTTTCTGCCTGTAAAGTTCTATTGATTTAATTTGAGATAAGTCTGAATGAGGATTTGGGATTTGGCCATTTCTCCCTCCTCTGTAGGCCACAGATCTCTTTAAAACATAATGCAAATGTAAATCCTCCATAACATAATTTCATTCACAGTACTATGGAATGAGAGAGAAACGTTTACTAGAATCCTGACGAATAGAAATTGCATAACTTCAGATTAATAAATGCCGATGATGCTAACTGGGATTTATATATATATATATAATGCAAATTGACTGTTAGATCTTGAAATCTTACATTCTTTAATGTTCTTCTATGTTAGACTGAAGTAAATGATCCTTGTGAGGGAATATAATCATCAAAGATGATCTGAGGGCTGGAGCACCTTCCATGTAAGGACAGGCTGAGAGAGTTGGGCTTGTTCAGCCTGGAGGAGAGAAGGCTCCAAGAAGATTTTATAGCGACCTTCCAGTACCTGAAAGAAGCTACAAGAAAGCTGGAGAGGGACTATTGATAAAGGCTTGTGGTGATAGGGCAAGGGGGAGCGGGTATAAGCTGGAGAGGGGCCGATACCCCAGGGTATCTGAAAAACATCCACATGTTCTTTTCAGTTTTGTCATGCAGCAAGGGGCATGAGTCTGCTTACAAAACTGCTTCCTTATCTTACTAAGTTTTCTTTCTCCAGTATATTTTCAAAGCATCGCTATAGATTTCATTATTTGCATTTTAGATTGTGTGGGAGGAAAAAAAAAAAAAAGAAACTGCAGGGGGTCTCACCATCCCTCCATGGTCCAATCAACAATGTTACTCCCTGCAGTTTGTCTGATTAATGGCTGCGCCTCCCACTGGGTTTGTGTAATAGGTGCAAGCAAGGTGTTTAGAAGTACTTTGTGCTTAATTGCTCTCGAGGTCAAAAGCGTGAGACACACACCATGCAGGGAGAAATTAATTCTCAGTTTTTAATAGTTGACTTTACTGAATGCAGGTACAAGCTGTAGCATTATTTCCTCATCTAGGCAGAGTTGTATAGTTGAAGTCAGGAGAGTTTTGCTTTGTACATTTGCATTTGTTTTCTAAATGCATCTAGCATGATCCAGATACAGACGTGGTCAGCAATGGTAGTTACCTACAACTGGTGTGGATTAGGAAAAGAAAAGGCTTCTCATGAGGTGGTAGTTGGGGAAGTAAGAGTTAAAGCCAGGGTGATTACTTGCAATGCATGAAAATAATTGCTATCAGAAAATGGACTAATCGGCCATTTAGGATTTATAAATCAATAGAAGGAACAACATAAACTCATCGGCTTTTATTTTTGTGCTTGCCAGCTGCTGTCATGCATACAGTTTGAAAAATATAGATATCTTTTTACTAGCAACTGACACCAAACCATTTGGCAGTCATCAATTTGTCTTTAATATTTTTGTCATTTGGGAATTATTGTGAAAAAAATTTAGTGAGCTCTGATTTAATTAAGCATTTCCTGTTATGCAATGATAGTGCATTCTTGGATTTCTCACTTGCATAATATTTCCTGTTCTAATTGGCCTTTTGTATTCCATGGAAAAAGCAATCTAGTTTGAGTTTTTGTTGACTGATTGGATTGATTATATAGAGATGGCATGCTGGTTATTTGTTTCATAAAAATGGAGTCAGAAATATCAGTGCCTTAACATGTATTAATGTGTTTCTTTTTCCAGTTTGCAAGTATACAGTCCATGAACGCTGTGTCTCAAGAGCTCCTGCATCTTGCATCAAAACCTATGTGAAGTCCAAAAAGAATACTGATGTAAGTTTAGGGCAGCGTTAACTTTGCCATGTACATGTTACTTTAGTAACTCGATGTATATCCACACTTTTCTTTTGCAGGTAATGCACCATTTCTGGGTAGAAGGAAACTGTCCAACAAAATGTGATAAGTGTCACAAAACTATAAAATGTTACCAAGGCTTGACTGGACTTCACTGTGTTTGGTGTCAGATCACAGTGAGTATACTATAGCAAAACCTTTAGTACAGGTTAGAGAGACAAAAATCTGCATACCTTTTTTTATAGTGTCATAATTCAAAAGGTCTCATCCAGTTTTCTCGTAAGGAATGAATAGTATGTGTTTAAGAAATAAGTAAAAAGTATTGGTAGGAGTCCATAATTGTTGCAAGCGAATATGCTTAAAGCTGTACTCTACTTCAAGACAATATAAAAATGGAAATAAACCAGATCATTCTAAAGAGCAGAGTTCCCAATCTACATTGTAGAAAGATGATAAAAGATTTTTCACTATTGCGAAAAGTCGAGGTCACTGTGACACTAGGGCAAAATACTGATTTGTGGCGTACTGACAAGAAGATGAAATTGAGGACGTCTTATAGGATACAGTGATTTCAAATGTCTGGCAATAATAGCAGAGACATCTTGATAATATACTAATCTGTGCACCAAGTCTAATATATACAACTTTTGTGTACTCCTTATTCAGCAGGAACCGATAACTGGAACTAATGACATTCAAGGAACACTGCTCTTGTAAGAGAGATCTTCATGCTAGAAGGAGCAATGCCAGTATTTCTGCTTCTAGCCAGGGCAAGATTTAAATCTAAATGGGGAGAGATTTAACCTTCTAGGGTTTTTGCTTTTTTGCTGATATCATTATTATTATTATTGTTGTTGTTATGGAACAGCAGTTGTTTGTTCGGTGTTTTAAATAATATGAGACTGAGGCGTTAGTGAATGGTTTTCTTTTAGCACACAAGTTTGGATGTTTTATGACATATTTTCCTAACACAAGAAGACAAAATATGAAACATCATCAAAGAAAATAGATCCAGGATACATTGAATGATAAGCTGTTATGATTACTTAAAACTCAATGTTTTAGAAGAAAGCAAATATGTAGTCCAGATTGCTGTCAAAATTTGGATAATTTCTGTAGAGAATGAAACACCCAATCCAAAATTTTTGCATGCAGATAATTAAATTTAGGCTCTGGGTATCTCTGTTTAGGTAGATAAATAAGAATTTTCTGCTCTAGATAAACTTGTGTTTATATTGGTGTAATGTGTATATAATTCCAGAAATGCATAATATTTAAGGCTCTTTGTTGAAGTCAAAGGAAGCTGCAAGTTCTATAGCTCCTCAGAAAAATTATTTTCCCATTTTTTTTCAAGTGAATCTGGGCCAGATTCATAAGGGCCTTTTACTTCTTGAAGGTACACATTAAGATTTAGAGGCCTTCCATAAGAGCTGAGATTCACTGAGGAAATGCCAAGGAATGCTTTGCCATTGAAATCACTGTGAAGGAAGAGACTAATTTATTTTGAAAATATCTTAGATGCTTGTGTACATATTTAAAAGCTTAAATATCTATCAAAATTTCAAGTAAAATTGGCCTGTGTTATTTTGAAAATGTTGACACTAATGCTAGTTTACAGTTGCATTTCCATCTATAATTTAAAGATTTTTGTTTTCTGTAAAAGTAATGTATTTTCAGAATAAATTTATCTTTAATATTTTAATTTTTTTATTTAATTTTTAGGGTTTAGCTATACATTAGACACATAAGTGAAAAAGTATTTTTAATGTTTTGAAAATGCTGCAAATTATGTTATTCAGTCTCCTATTCACTTTTCTTGTAATTCTGTATATTCTATATATTCTATTGCAGTGTTTTTCTTTGCTAATAGTAATAACTTTATTACTAAAAAACCCCCATTATTTCCAATTTCTAACAGACTCATGATTTTTGAATAGATATTTTGAAATAATATAGTGATCATCACATCCTTCATACATTTTCAACTCCTTGTACAACACCACATTTAGGTTTTGTGGCTGACATATTTGTGTAATGTAAGAGGATGCTAGTTAATATGCAGCTAATTCTGAGCCTCATATAAGACATATTTTAAATATGTTTTACAAATTAATAGCATCACTTCTAATGTCAAATCACTGAATCAAATCCTGAAAATTAGAAATGTTTTTTCACTAAGGAGGTTTATTAGACTGAGTTCTCGGCCAGGCCCATGATTCCTCCTTCTATACACTCACTAGTTCTCTACCAGAGTCTTACAAAAGACTTTTCTTAGTTTTCTCTTCAGCAAATACGTTTTTTACTACTTGCAGTCATCTGATTATGAGCGAGGTAGTATTCTAAAGGAGCTAAGTTTGGGATAAGGGAATTTGGGGGAAATGTATTTAAAATCTGCTAAACCATTTTCTTGTGAAGAGATGCATATTATTTTATTTCATTGTGTCAAAGTGTTATTTTCATTAAAGTTATGTATCTTCTACCATTGCTGTTGTCTACTATGTGCCAATTCTGTTGTCAAAGATCAGCAGAAACTAATAAGAAGATTAAGCAATTTTTTTTCATAGATAAGTTTGCATGCCATGGAGTAGAAAAGCTGCTAATTACCGCTGAACGTGTGAAGATACTTTTATTTGATGTAACGTGGCATGGTGTGCATTAATTATGGTACAAGTAGCCTTACCACTGAGTCAGAGAATTAGCATGACAAATGACTTAGATTACAGGGCTACCAAAATACCCTCACAATACGGCTTTAATACTCAAGAATAAATCGAAACTCGTTAGACCTTTATTTTCTGTTGCTAAGAAACTGCCTGAAAAGGTAACTTTGCAGTATAAATGAATATGGACAAGGCTAATATTAGGTGCAATTCAGTTCAAAATGCAGAAATGTTATGTCAACATTAACTGTACCAGACAACTTTATGAAGGCCATATTACTGGTAAAGCTTCTATACATCAGCAACTGGTACAATTTTATTGTAATTTTGGTAGAGTTCATATTGACATAGTTAAATCATCTAAGGGAAACTGAATCAGTCATTGGAAAAATATGATTTACAGATACAGACATTGTACTACGGATTTTCTAGCAGCTATTGAATCTGTTGAACTAATGCTGTATACTGCCTACAAAACTAGTTAAATCACTTCTTAAATGATTTTTACTTCAGAATTTTTGGTACTTATTATGCCAATTATTTTCCTTCATATCTTCTCTAAAAGTGAAATAATCATCTCTATGGGAAATTCATGTATTAATTGAAGAACTTAATGCACGGTTTATTGAATCAATGCAGAAATAATAAACTTCCACCAAATTTCAAAATATAAAGTTGTATTTTATTGTGGCTATCTCTAATAATATTGTGAAGTATACCAGTTAAATATGAGTGCTTTGCATGATCTGGGCACACAACTTTGCCTTTTTATTGTGTGGCTGGATGCATCTGTTGGAATATTCTGTTTGGAGACATTTGAATTGAGTTAAATCTCAAGAACAAGAACCCTTGGTTGCTGATGCAAAATATTTCAATAAATATGTCATTATTTGTTGGCATTTTACGTTGCTGTTATGTGAAAGGTTTTTCCTTCCACCTTTTTATCAATATGAAAGTAAGCCAATGCTCCTTACAGCCAGCAGACCTTGAGGATATTCTTTCCCTGTTCTCAGAGTAGAACTCTTCTTGTTGCTTTCAGGAAAACTGGATAAATGTTAAGAATAAAATAGAAAAAGAGGAGTAATTCAGGAGCCTTGGAGGTCAGTGGAAGCCTGAAGCTTTGATTCAATCAAGACCAAAATTTCCACAGTATAACTTAAAGTTCTTAGATATCCCTACATTATTCTCATATAGTTCATATATATTTTCGATATTGCAGCATCACAACTGAGTTGGTAGTGACTTCATCAGCTTCAGGTAGGAAGCAGAGTTATGCCAATAATACCAAAGGCTGCCCTGAATTACCCTAGATTGCCCACAAGTAGTAGAACAGAAGTTCTTGACTCAGTGCAAGAAGCTGTCTTCTAAAGTGAAGGTTTTGATCACAAATAATTACTATGCTGATGTTACTGTATTGCTATGCAATGTTCTCATTTTGTGTGCTGGACCACATGCTCAATTTTCAAACTGGAAAATACTTTGTTGCACTGTTCTTTGCTTCAATATAAATTCTTTGGTTTTGTCAATCCTAAGAGGCTCTCCACTGCAGTGTTTTATTTTCCTTGTGGTACTCTAGTAGTAATGGAATTAATATATCATATCTAAACTCACCCCATTCTAGGATGCCTATTTTCTTAGACTGTGGTAGTAAGATGTCTAAGTTGAATCTTCATTTTGTGTCTTCCCATAGTTGCATAACAAATGTGCTTCACACCTAAAACCTGAATGTGACTGTGGACCTTTGAAGGACCATATTTTACCACCCACATCAATCTGCCCAGTAGTATTGGTGAGTTGTCCATATACTTATTTCAGATCTAATCCTCTGTCATAGGTAATGGCTAAAACGATGCCATACTCAGACAAAAAGCCGGAGGACTTTTTAAGTTCACAGAACTGTGTGAACCTTAAACACAGCGGGTGATCCTGACTGATGAGTTTATAGGCACAAGTGTGCTTTGTCCTCTGCATGTTGCATTCTTTGTCATGTGAGAAAGAACTTTCTGTAGAGCATATTATAACTGAAGCTGACTCAGGTTTTATCACTTACTCAGGTTGTACTTACCAGAAACTGTATAGGCAGAACTCTTGTACGTTTTACATCTTTTATAGATCCAGCTTCCCAGAATAATGAAGTTATTCTTATGGGCAGTTTTTGCTTGGGATGCATATTATATATCTGCAATGCTGAGGTCTCTGATCTAAGCCGGAGGTTACCTAGAATGATGACACTGGTCTTGCAGTAAGCTATGCATCAACATTATGCTGTATTTTATTCTGCAGTAGTGGACAGTAAATTTCTCTTGTCCATGAAAACAATAACTCAGTTCAATGAAAATAAAAATGCTTGCTATGTGTAGGTTGTATAGAAAAGGGCTGAGCAGTTTATAATGAAAAAAGAGCTTTGGAATTAACTTACGTATTCATGTATTAAACTGGATGTTTTATGCCGCTGAAAGTCATAGCATCATCGCATTCATAACAGAACAGATGCGTGTGGTCCTCTGACTTTAAATACATTTTGTAATTAGTGTAAGAAATTCTTGAATTTAAGGCAAAATGACTTATGGCAGAGAGGAAAACCAAGAAACTATGCCTTCTAAGGTCAAACCTGTTTCTGATCATTAAGAATTATAGTCATGCCTGCTGTAAATTACTTGTTTTCTGATTAATCCTTTTTGGCTGTTTGTTTATAAATCTGCTAAGGGATGGATGCTAGACTTTGGCCCTCTGCTTGGCTAAACTGGGACTATTCCATTGCTGTCAGTGAAGGTAAAGCAATGGAAAGCTGGCTTTAACATTTGTGAGGTATTTTTCACTGTTTATGAGAAGTTAAGAGTAGTTTTATAGTAATAGTATTTTGATACTACGTGGTCATGTTCTGAATAGTAATTATAAAATATGATTTTAAGTTTGTTGGATGATTACATTCTGCATTACATTATTTAATTTTCAGGATTTTAGATCATACTTTAGAAGTTAACATATAGAAATAGTGATATTCTTATTGGACTGCTTTTGTTTTATTGTTATTTATTGTTTGCCATCCTTGTAAACTGAATAAAGCCTTAGCATGAAATTTCATCTGTGATTCTGTTTGTGTAACTCCATTTTCTTTTCAGGAGAGGAAGAGCTATAGAGGAATTAAGATTTTCATTCCACAATTGGAGTTTAATTAAGTTGTTTAGAGGATATATAGAACCACTCTAGAGTCAGATCACCCTTGAATAGGTTTGTTTTCTCTGCAAGTTTCGAAGCCATAAACACAAGTAATTATGTTTTCTTGTATCAGGATCATGTTTCAGTATTACATACTAACAGTGTAACATAAAACATGTATTTCAGCACACTGTATATTGTTAGGGAAGAAAAGTATGTTTTACTATGACTTAACAGGAACTTTATAATTTCATAGTATATTTGTTCATCTCGTAGTTTCTTAAAAAAACGCATGAAAATCCTGAGCATGCTTATGTTACAGATAATACATCAGTGACCTAGCTAATAGGAGTTCCTCCTAGAAATGATTTGTTATAGTATGCATATTATTTATCTTAGTATTTTTTTTTATTAGTTTCTCCCATTTCCTGTTACGGGGTTTCTTTTTGAGAAACATAGTCCTTCAGTGTATGTGAAACCATAAGTCTCAATAGTGACAGCAAAACTAGTGAATATATCCACGTCAAAACTGCCTAAAGATACAATAGTAACTGTATGTGTTAGTAGAAATCATGTGTTCAGACATACCAAATCTGATATAATTGACAATGGAAGGATGTGTTTCACCTAGAACACATATTTAGCTTCAGTGATCTGCTGAGAGATAATATTATTGCAATGCTACATATATGTAGAATGCAAAGAAAAGCAGATAACTGTTTGCACACAACACTTTCTGTGTTAGGTTTATCCTTGAGTATTTTGAGGTATCAGAGAAGAACATATCTCCTTTTCCCATAGAATAAGTTGCAGGAGTTGTGGGAAAACAGCAAGCTGAAAAATCTTGTATCTTTGGTATCCCAAAAGTTTTAGCCCTTCCTTCCATCTGTAACTTTGGAAGTCCAGACTTCTTCCAGAATGCAGTCAGAGCTCATCTCAAACCAAAGTGCCTTCTCATAAGTTTTCCTTCAAGAGTACAGACAGTACTCCCTTCCAATCTTTTCTCTTCCGTGAACTAAGGACATTCATATTTTTACCTTTATCTAGCATGTCTCATTTCTTCAGTTCTTGCAATGTGCAACCTTGACTCATAAAGAGTCAAGATATAGAGATTTGTTTTCATAAGTTGCATTTCACAGCACCATGTATTATACTAGAGCTGCCAAACTCACCTCTTGGCTGTGATTTGTTGTGCAAGTCCATATCCTCTCAGTTTTTCCATTTCCTAAATATCCATTGACATTCCAAATGACTGCTGCAACTGTGACGAAGAAATAACAAAACTACTCTTCCTAATAGTAATATCGCAAAGGGTGAGATTTCTCTTCCCTTAAACATAGCATAGCCATGTCAGCTCATGTGACTGTTCTAAATTACTTATTTAGTGTCTATTTAGACACAAGAAAGACTCCTCTAAAATACAGTGAATGGCATGATCCTCCCATACTGTCTTTTAATGGCTGTAGAGAGAACGCAAATGCCAGGTCATCTGAAGTTTGAGCCGTTGGTCTAAGTTAAATAAGAGGGCTCCCATCTTCAAAACTGCCCAAAATGGGACTTGTCAAATGTTATTCCCAAATATTCATATTTCAGCTACTTTCTCAGCTGAAAAAGAAACCATGGGGAAACTCATGTGGTTGGTACTGTGTACGTGGTGGAAGCATCACGTATATGTCTAGATTCGATGTAAAGATTTTCTGTATCTCACTGAGAAACTTTTAAATGTTTTAATAAAACATAGTCTGTCAACTTTAACACTAGACCTCATTACTTTTCTGTTTACAAGGCTTGTTGTGCAGTGAAGTTTTTTGTTCAAGTTAAATGAGTTTTGTTATAAACTGTGTGCAGATCTCGAGTGATAGTCTTTTAAGAGATGCCAGATACACTTTAAAGTTACCGTCTTTTATTTTGGTAACGTTTTAATTAATTCATACTGATTGGATAAATGTACATTGAGACTTGTTTCCTAATGAGGGCACATTTAGAGGAAAGGTTTTGCATCATTCTGATATCCTGTGGGTAATTATATTCTAATTATGTGGTGGGGGGAAAAAGTCTATAACTCAGTGCTGATATTGTTCATTGGACCCAATTAATTACATGCACATAATGAAAGTTCATGATAAGGTTGACTGGCAGCGAGTTTAAAAATCTTTAACTCAATTGAATCCTAGCCTACCAAGAGTATAGAATTAGATCATAACCAGGTTAAAAAAAAGGGTATTGGAATGAGATGAGCGAGTAGTGAAGAAAAAAGACTGGTCTCTCCTTATGATGCTGCATTGGTCCCTTGGCCCCTTTATAAGAAAGGAAAAAATGCTAACATGCATTTTTGGTGTCCTCATTTCATACCTTCCTTTACTTTGCTGTGTTTATTGATGAACACTTAGGATCTTCTAGCTTGTATTTATGTTTGTTAGAAAATAATTAGATTTTTCTATTTCCCACCAAAATAGATATGGCCTTGAGTAATGACTAATCAACAAATAAAAGCCTATTATTTAACAAATAAATATGTATTTCTAATGCCTGATGATTTTGGTTCTCCTGTCATTTGAGTTTTACAATGAATTATTTTTTTCCTTAATTGCGAACATTGGTTTTGAAAACTATAATGAAAATTGTTAATCGTGGAATAAAAAGAAAATTATGGAGTAAATTGTGAAACATAAGGTACCGTGATTACTGTGTGAGCATTACTACATAGCAGTTATCACTGTCTCCATAGTAACCAGTTTATTTCAAAGGGGGAGGGTCTGGTATAATACTGAAGACAAGAAGTGAAATAAATAAAATTTAAAATTGGATATGTTGCCTTGTGTTCAATTTTCAACTTAATTGTTCATCATTTTTGTTCAACAATTGTTCAACAAATTGTTCATCAGGATGAAAAGTTTGGAACAACTCACTTTTTGTTTTTTTAATGAATGAATTTGCCTTTTGTCTAGTGAAGTTGCTTATAAATTTTTTAGTATAAAACCGTTTAAGCAATAGTTCTATTTATATAAGTATAGACTATAGGGATAATTCAATATATATTAATACATATATTTTTTTATATAAAATACCATCATAAGTTGAATTCATTTGACCTCTTATTTTAAAATATGAATTGCTAGATATTTTGGTGAAGGAAACAGATGTATCTACTTTGTGTTTGGGTTGGTTTGGCATTTTATTGTACAAGAGCATAAATACTAAAAAAAACCTTTTTGTATAACTAGTTCTCTTTGAGTACGTTAAAGTATATACACAGCAGATTACAGATATTTGGGGTGAGAAATGCGCCTTGTGCAACTACACAATTATGATCTGTATCTTCAAATTTCTGTGTAAATATAGCAAGTGTGTTGAAATGCTGGCAAAAAGTAATGCAGAATTAAAGTTCAAAAGATTGTACCAGAACTTTCTCTGACCATCAGTATTTAGAGAGACTAGATAGAGTAGCTAATGGCTGAATTAGGATTGCAACATAGTCCAATATAGTTTTTCAATGTCTGGTAACACGTTTTACTAATAATATTTTCCTGTTAGGTAGGTACATAGGGAAAAAGGGAACTAGCAGTTGCTGATTGAAGAATAAGTTTTCTTAATCCCTTTTCCAGTTTTAAATCCTAAAGTCTTCTTGTGTTTATAGTAGTAGAGATCATTTTTAGGTCAGTTGAATCCAATCTCAACATGGAGTGCAGAAGTCATCGTACAAGTGAAAAAACCCAACAATCTCAGTTATTTCAATATATTTTCTTCTACAGGAGGGAAAATGAAGTCTGGTTGTTGAGTATTAAGTAATGACACGGCAACTGAAACACATTTAAAGAACAAAACAAAGTGTTTCTTTTCATTTGCAGTGGCTACCATATTGTAGATTCAGTTCTCTGAGATTCTGAACCAGACTTGAAATATAATGGTGTGCTTATCTACACTAAGAGATTTTTCATTTCTTTGAAGTGAGAAGGAAATTAATAATTGCCCTGGAGGAAAATGTATCTTCCTAACTAATTATCTGTTCAGCAAATACAGTTCAATGTTAAAATAATAAGATGCTGATAAACTCAAATGGCAGCCATTCAATCATTTTAAGTTATATCTAGTTGCCTGCCCACAGTTCCTCACTACTGTCTGTCCCTAAGTTTATTCCTTACATATTCTCCCCTTGGAGTTCAACATGTTTTTATTTTCAAAGTTCTTTTCCAACTCTTCTGCCTTTGATGAAGGGTATATATAATTGCCAGCTGTGGCACAAGTTCATTTTAGGTTGCAAATTAAATTAAAAAGTTTTGGGCACTGCTGGTTTTGCGTGGGTGTAAGTCAAAAGGCAAGTTATCTTCAGCCATCAAAATTAACTAAGGCCAACATTCTAAATGAGAAATACTTAATTGTGATTTTGATATATCATTATTTTGGTATTTATTAAGAAATTTTATTCAAGCAAAACAGAGTGTATATATATGTAAAGCTATTATGTAGGAGTTCCTGGTTCAGGAGTCTTGAGGTCAGCTATTTTGGATGATATTCTTAAATGACATTGTCTCCATTCCAGCTTTGTCTTTTTCCAGATATTTTGGCAACTAGTATTACGGGTGACAAAGTACCTCCGAATTTACATAGTGTGGGGTTTTTTTACTTAGCTGCAAATGTTTCTGTCAAGACAGCGCTCAGATAAATTTGAGTCCTTAACTTTCCTTTTAGTAGGGGCACGTACAGCTCACTGGACAGGATTTCTGCTAGTGAGATGATCAGTAATCTCGTCCAGAGGATGACTTCTAGCTTTAGCCCCTGGATGTAGTCCCGAATATTGTGCCACGGCTCTATGAGTATGATCTGGTGTCCAAATATTGGCCCTTCTGATTTTAGGTAGACAGGATTAGAGCTGGAAATATGGAGAAAATTTTAACAATTTTTTGAAATATTTTAGCATGTCTGAATCATAATTAATTGGGTGTGATAGATATTATATCTAATAGATGTGGAACCTAATAGCTCCCCAGGACTTTGGGGTAGTGGTGGTGGTGGTTTTGCAGTTTTCAGGTTGTCTGAACCTTTGATACTTTTTGGTTATTGTTTAACTATGGACAGAAATTGCATGGAATGGAATTTTTGTAAGCAAGGTCTTGAATACCACGTAGATTTACAAAGTGACAGTCTAGGAGTACCCTTTTAATATTTCTTTGCATATCAAAGCACAGTTTTTTCATCCCTTGGAGAATCCCATGTCATTAAATTAGCTCTAAGTAATTATGGAACAACCTTCCTCCAAGTTCCTTAAAAAAAACCTCTAAACCACCAGTTTGATATTCATCCCATATTTAAGCTTCCATGGCCTTCATCCTGAAAAGATTGGGGAGTACCTTTACACAGTATTCTGTGCTTTCCATCTGAGTTTCTATGACCAGATTCCCCTGATAAATATCTTTCAAGTTTCAGAATTCTAAAATAGATATTTTTATATAAATGTTTCTGTTTATGTGTCTTAATGTAGAATTTGGCTCTTGCATTTTGTCCCTCCATCTCCATTTTGAGTTTTAATATATATGCCTCATCCAAAGGCATATGATATAAAAGAAGTAACCATCATACAGAAGTAATTCCAACTTTTCAGTAGTTACTTGACAAACTGTGTAATGGTATTACCCATTCACTAATGATTTTACAAACTTATTTAATGTATAAATAAAATGTAGTTTAATAGATATAAGAAATGGTTTTAAATAATCTAAGCTTAGTACGAAATAATCAAGAAAAATAGATTTGCACTTCCTGATTAAGAGACAGAGTTATTAAGGTTCATTGAGAGCCAATTTTTGCTGCATTGGCACTGGATTCTGTGCCAACAGTTAAAATGTAAAGAGGTAACTATTTAGTAAGCCATTAGTTACTATTCTTCTGTTCACTTGTAAAAGTTATTGTAGGGTATGATATTTCTTACTGTGTGAAGACTGCACCTCTGTATAAGAAAGAGTGGAAATACTTTCTGAGGGTGTATGTGGTACAGCTCATCAGTTGTAGTAGAAGAAAGCTTTTTAAGTAAGATTCCTCTCTTTGGATTGAGGATTCAAAGACTTGAAAGATAAGATTAAAAAGCCACTCCCCAGGTACTAAGTGTCTGTTTTTACTATTCAAAAGAATAAAGTCCTCGGGTTTTCTAATACTTCTACCTAGTGATAAAATGAGCCTACGCAAACTTCTCAGAATGTAAAGTCTATGGTACAACAGTTAAAACATTGGGGGAGTACGATTGTGCAAATGTGTAAATAAGCATCCTGTACATTTGTTGCTAAGTACAACTGCTACAAGATAATGTTCCTTGTGAATGCTCTCTCCATGCTCCTTGCTCTCCCAGCTGTTCAGTGCTGCAGCCTAATATTCTCTTTTTCCAACAGACGCTACCTGCTTTAGGAGGTTTGCTCCCCGAGGTGCGTAATGGGAGGCATCCATGTACCCAACAGCACTAACGGATCATGATAAAGTACATGCTCTTTGCTATAAAGTGCATTTTGGGGCTGAACTAAAAATCTAGAAATGATATTCTGTGTTATCATGTGGAAGGCCCTGTCTTATTTATCAATTCTTTTTTCTTATTTGGATGAATAAGAGATACAATTGAGTAGGTCTTATCTGACAGTGATCTCTCTGGAGCAATACTGACTGGTAGAAGCTCCAGTTAATGGATGTTGACTTCAAAATAAGTCATGAGAGGTTCAAAAATGGGTTGAAAAAAATTTGTTGTGGTAAGTACAGTTTTGAAAGGTGTATGCTCTGGCACGTACCAAAACAACAGAACAGCTTGATTTTTTTGAGCCATCAAAATGTACAATAGCTTTTATAATGCTGTATTCAGTATCTTTATTAACCTTATGCATGTCCACTAAACAAAATGGTTCACGTTAATCATTTTGTATGCTTTAATTAACTAGATATTAAATACAGCACAACTGTTGTAGAAACATTCTTTGAAAAAAAAATTTTTGCATTTTGTAAAACTGCTTATTCAATGCATGTCAAATTTTTCTTAACTTTGTAGGCTATTTTCCACAGATGATTTTGATAAATTGTTATCAAACTAGAAAATTACGCTGTTTAGGTCCTGACAATCTTGGAGAACTTAATAATGTTACAATAATGTTATAGTTCAAGAAAGTAAGTTATTTAGTAATTAGAAAGCAGGCTTTCTGTTTCATATATAAAACAAAGTATCTGTGCAAGAATTTTTAAAATATATTTTTAATGAAATAATAATAAATCCTTTTGTGTTCCATTAAGAAATTTATTCATTAGAGTTAAGATATAAATTATTATATTATTTCATAGAAACTGCATGTCAGATCCTCAGTAGTATGTCACAAAGATTAAAGTTATAGGATATATGACTCTAGGGAATCCAGGGTCTCCTATCAGCTTCTTCAGAAATGTTTCAGAGAGGGCTGTTCATACATGTGTTAACATGTATTGTGGTACCATATGTGTATAAGATGGGTGATACAAAACACTATATCTGTTCTTTCTTCAAAAATAGTCATTGAAGGAAGCAGACTTTAGTGGGATTAGGTATCTATGTTTTTTTCACTAACACTGCAGACAGTTCTGTATTGTGAATAAAGTTTTATATTGTGTGAGGCATATGGCCTAATTTTGTGTAGTTGCTGCTCGGGAGAAGTTGTCTTTGTTGGTCAAACAATTATTTTACTTATGGGACAGATAATACAAATTGGAAAAGGAGTGGGTCTTTACTGCTCTATGTATTACGCTGGAACAAAAAAAAACAATATCCAAATTTTTGCTTCAAGTAATTGTTGCAGCATTTTGCTTGTGAATGACTGATAATAGCAGGTTTGGGCACTGTGGTAAGCATCCTTTATGTTAAAATAATTCTTGTCATTATATAAATACTTTTTCACTAAATAATAGCACTATGTATGCAAGAAGATTTTTAGTGCCACAGTTTATAAGTAGGTCTCTTTTGAACAGTCTCTACTTCTCTAAATGCGCATTCTCAATGTGCTGGATCTGTTCCTTTTTGTTGTCTTGTTCTTTGAGCTATTACAAATAGGTCATTTAGCTTAACTTTTTTTTTGGCTTTTAAAAATTTGCTCTCCATCTCTGCTTTTTGTTAAAAATCAGGGCATATTACTAGCTATCTGTCTGCATTACTGACATCTCATTCGATTATTTGAAGATGCTACAATATCCAAGAACCTGCTTTGGCCATAATATACAATCCTGTTTAATGTGGTATGCTTACTTGTTTTAAAAGTTAGTGACTTTTAAGGTTAGTTATTTGCAAAGTTATTTAGAACCCCAAAGCTGCTTCTTATTTATGTTCTGAAGTGTGAAGCTTCCTTGATAGTGAATTTTCTTACTCGCTCTCCTTGGCACTAACTCATTGTGCTTTAATGTTTTATATTAGTTCATAAATGTTATTCTGTTTGTTTGCATCATCCTAGTTCTAGTTTCTAAAGAATCGTCAAATAAATGAGTGCAGGCTCGATGATTTCTTAGGCAGTGATACAGACAGTGTTTATCTGTGCTTTAAAGGTTAGGGCTCAGATTAATAGCTCTAATTGCTTTTGCTCTTTTCTGTTTAAAGCAATGATAGTGTAGTCTAGACTCTTGGACCTCCTTTTGATAAGTTACTCAAAGCATCCGAGCATCAGTTAACTAACCTCTTTAGGAATCTCCCTGCATACAGGAGATAGGGTAAACTCTCCTGATTCTTTTCCATACTGTGTGTTTCTCAGTCCTTTTACAGGCAATGTGATCACAACGCCACAGTTCTGCAAAGCACTTGGCTGCCCAGAGCAGCCTGGGATGACTTGAGCTGTTTTTTGCATCAAGGCTAGTTTGAGACTGTCAGCCTCCAAATTTAAGGAAACTAAGGATGGTATAAAACCAGTGATGTACCCCATCTGCACGGTATTAAGCTGGGAGGTTTTCCCTTCCTGCCAGACAATGTGTCAGTGTTTCTTGACAGTTTAAACTGCTCCAGAAAGTGTGGCGTGGATTAATTGCTAGTGCAATCCCTAAGGCTCTGTCAGAGGCAGCACAGAGAAGGGTTTGGCCTGGTTTGGAACGTAAATGGTATCATTTAATGAACTGCTTCCCGAGCACAGTTGCAGGGGGTACAACAGTGTCCTTCATGCTGCTTTCTTGAGCAGCACCTTGGTGCCAGCCCATTCCCCTGACTAGTTTAAAGCCGCCTTGTGCTTTTAAAGTGAGGGAAGTGACTGGGATGCAGTTGGGATTGGGGATGTTGTTTCTATGTGGTAAACATCTGTTGTCTTAATTTGTGGTGCATTTTTGGACAACTTAAGAGGGCATGCTGGGTGCAGTTTATTAATAGGATAAATGAGATACAAAGAGCAAGGACTTGTTTTTTTCATTCATAGTTCTCTGGAATGCGCTGACAACATACTTCTGAGCTTTTCTCTTCCAGATAAGCATCTGATTGTGCTGTGTATCAACATCAAAAGTTGCCAGCTGCTTAGGATCCAATGTAGATTCTGGTTTATTTCTGATACAAAATACATATTTTATAAAAAGCCACTTAGCCAATTGATTATGGTACGTTTAGAAGAGGTGTATTTTGCCAAAGTGGTAAAGTACTTTTGTAGCATCCAACATTTGATAACAGTTAGGATGAAATTTTGATGAGCTACTGATCCGTTATCAATGTATTTATTAAACAATCAAATGTATTTTATGATTGGCTTTCAAGTTTCAGAATGCCATCCTGGCAATGTCAGATTATCCTTTCACCTCATTGCATTAATTTGTGTTGTGACTGCACACTTTTCATCTATCTATTGCCTAGTCATTATGGAATGTCCAGGCGCATAGATAGATGTTATGTGAAGTGGCCAGACGTTGTGTAATAACTTGACTGAGACTTCATTTTCATTAAAGCAGAATTTGACATTGCTCTCTAGTCAAAAAACAACTTTGTGGAGGCAAAATCTCAGTTACAGTTGTATAGCATTATATAATGTGTTAAAAATCTTCCATTTTCTCCTTTTGTCTTCATTTTTCAAGGAAAGACAGGCAACAGTGAAAAAAGAAAAGAGTTGCCCCCAGCAAATGAACAAACTGGGAGAACGGAACAAAATGCAAAGAGCAAACTCCGTCACCGTAGATGGACAAGGTCTTCAGGTGTGATTATTGTTATTTTAATTTTAAGGAGACACTTGTAGGTATGAAAGCAATGACAGAGTGAACAATCTTTAAAATGAAATGTTTCTTATACAGTCACTTTTCTAATATTTCACTTCCACATGTAAAAATGCAATAGGTAAATTCTTCCATTTCTACAGGAATCTTGCAGTGCAAATCTGCTTCTCCTATGACTGGTAGGATTTCCTAAGGCATTAAGGGGGGGAGGGGGGGAACTAGCTCTAAAACACTTGTATTGCAAGGTGAAGCTGAACTTGATTGTATTAGCATCTGTCAGACAGCATTGTGTGAATTTACATTATAAATGAGTCTTTGTCTTCATAATTATTTGCTATTCTCATTTGGATCCATTAATTAATGAATAGAGTAAATGTCGAGGATGTTATTTGTCCAGGTATTTCCAAGTAGGGTATTTGGCACATCAAAAATAAGAGTGGAGAGAAGCAAGGTATATATTAGTTGGTCTGGCTGGGATATATTAGTTGGTCTGTCCAAGACAGTGAACTCCTAGCACCACTGACACTTGCACAAGCAACCTTAAATTTTCAAAATTTCTGCTTTCAGGTAATTAGGGCATAAAATTTTCTATAACTTTGTTAGTGTGATGCAAAACCTATGTTCTCTCTTCTCTTTCTGTAATTAATGCAAAGCCTTGGATTCATCATTGCTTTTGTTATCTTTATTATCACTTGAAAAGGAAAGAAAAAAAGAGTGAGGACTAAGATAGTAGAATAATTACTAAGTGGATTTGAGGTGTTTTCTGAAGTGCTTAGTGTTATTCTTTAATGCCTCATCTACAATGTAGTGCATGATTTAATACTGATAATCACAGTGATAACATTAGAAATAATTCTGCAGTGATGACCCTAATTTACTGATTATATTTTGGTCTTTGTTTTTCTCTGTTGGATAAAAATGGTTTTGAGTAACAGTATCTTAGCACCAACTATTAGGTTTTTGATTGGTATCAATAATGAAAACCTGATAATTGTGAAGGCTGAGTGGATCTTGAATGATACCGTATCGAAAGGCTGAGATCAGTGAGATTATTCTGGTTTTTTTCACTGACAGATTGCATAATTTTGGACCTATTTCCACAAAGATGTATGTTTGAATAACTATAACTCGTAATTAATGTTAGTATAGCATTATATTTAGTATATTATATTAGTTAGCCTAAAGATAGTCTGGAGCAAAGAATTTCTGTAGCTGATAAAAGTAGACTGCTCTAACTCCCATATCAGTCCAAAGCTACTCTGATTCTAATTCTCTGATTTTGCTGGCATGGTCTGATTTAAGCCAGAACTTCAGTGAACAAGAAAAGGATTTTTGTGACTCATTATGGAACATTTTTAAAAAGAACACCTGAACGTTATGTTAATTACATTTATTTGTGGTTTGAGTTCCCAAGGTAACATATCAAAGATACCCTGCAAATGTTCATACTGTTCTTCTTAGACCTCTGTTTTCAATATGGGAGAAGCTATATATAATTTGTCCACTACATTCATTTTTTTTTTTACTTTTAAATCATTTGTCCGATATCTTCTTGGAGGTTGCCTTTAAATAATGCAAGAATAAGGCTTGAAAATGTTCAGCAATTTACTCTAAATCTTTAGTCACATTGTTTATTATATAGAAAGGTCTACGTTATACAGAAAAGTAATTTGGAAACGCTGTAGTGATGAAATGAGTCTTTATTTTGGAATTGAGTGGGACACAAACTGATTATTAGATGTATATGATGGTCCTAAACCTTCTTGTAGTGACATGGTTAAATTTTGAAATTGAAGATTTAAAATAAAAATAAGTTGATCATTTAGCTTTTGCTGAGAAAAGTATCAATACTAAACCTTCCTTCCAGCAGTGAGCGGGTAACTTAGTGGCAGTGGAGTTCTGCACAACTTAAAGACAATTAATCATAGTTAAGCACATTCATCTTACTTCTTTCTAGCTAACCAGCATAATGATCAGGATTATTATTTCTAATTAGAGGAAGTAATAGATCATGTATAACCTTAGGATGAGTCTCATTAATTAACCTGTGTCCTAAGGGATTTCGGTAGGTAGTCCATCTCTGTCACAAGGAGCACCATTGGTTTACACTTAGTTCCTAGGAACAAACATCATGGGAATTGGCTAAATAACTAAAATTGATTAAAACAGTAGATTAAAAATTAAATATATGACAAACTTCACTATATCCTGCAATTTGATATATGTTTCAACACACAGCACTTTACTGTAAGAACATACTATGCCAGAATGTGATACTGGGTTGGTTTTGTGCTAGGTTTAATTCCACTGAGTTTGCTGCAGTTTTTCATTATTTGTTGTATCTATTGGAACAGATTTGGATCCATTGTTTGCGAAGTTATGAGTAGAGTTGACACACTAGTGTTGAACATTTCCTGTTGGAAGGAAAGTGCTATTAGATGCTTATAGGATTATATGCCTGTGTCTGTAGGATGCCTGTAAGACTCCTTAGCTATCGTGTTTCTCAGGTTCTGCCTTAAATTACATTTTATGAACTCTTCAGCTGAAAAGATTTTGTTATTTCTGGAATTATGAATAAGGATTTGGAGCAAGAGCTTTCAGTATATCACTTTGAAACAAAACTGACTAAGCTTCATCTCCGAAGTTGTTAGTGCATGACTTTGGAGATGTTGACTTTGGACTCAATATGCTTCTACACCTTCTAGAATTGATATATGTTTAAAAGTGGCAATTTTAAATCTGAATATTGTAGATTTATGGTTTAAAAACAAGATATTAGAGATACCTGCTGTAATTCATGTTCTTCGTGTCTGTGGAGTAAAGGCAATGAACATGCATACCTTAAAGTATCTGAAAATACAGGCTAACACTAATAGTTTAGAAGGAATGTGTTAGTTTGCAAAGATAAACATTAGTGTGAACGTGTAAAATTTCCCATGCACAAAAGAATTAAAAAACATGGTAGAAGCCATTCTTTCTTTCAGTATATCTTTCTCTCCATTCTTTTCAGTAGACTTACCCTTCCTCCACAAGTTTTCTTCTATATTGTTTTTCCAGCTTTCTAAGGTGTTTAAAGGAACACATTATTGTTATCGTAGTTACATTTTTAAAACTGTGTTATTTCATATCAGATCAAATATTACACTTTCTGTAATTTAAACAAAATAGAAAATATTCTATCAAGTTTAAAATTGCATCTAGCTATATTTCACTTTTATAGTATAGTGTCATTTCTTACAACAAAATACAGTTTCTTCGTAGCTTTTTCAATAGGGAGTTACTCTACTGTCAGAATCAGTCATGCATTTCTTGCCTTTAAAGTTTTCTCTGCTGATGGATATAACGTTTATATATCAATATTTCAAAGGAATTATAGGCTAAAATGGCATCACAGCTGTAAGACAGACAGCTAGCATTAAAAAAGTCACTTGCAATTTCTGGCAAATTAATGAATAATTTGCTTCCAGCTGGATTACACAGCATAACATAGAGTTTGCATTAAGCTTTTTGTTTTTTGTCTACTATAGGAAAAAAATGAATGCAACACACAGCATTAATGAGTAGCTGTGTTATTCCCTTCTTTTAGATCACTCCAGTTCCAGGCACTCATCCACTTTTAGTTTTTGTCAATCCTAAAAGTGGTGGGAAACAAGGAGAAAGGTAAGGTATATTTGTTATTTGTTTGGGGTTTTTTTTTCCTCTTTCTGATCTCTGTGATATGTTCAAAAATGAATGTTAGAAGTTTATATATGAAAAGAAATGCAACATTTTATACTGTTATTGCCTCACATTTGAACATCCCATTGCCCTGCTTAGAAGAGGTACGCACTAGCATATAGTTATAAATTCTGCGGTTAAAAAACAGAATGGGTTTTATACAGAAGTTTCATTTCACAGCTGAAAAAGTAGCTTTATTCAGTGTATGATTTTGTGTGATTTGCAGAAAGCTGTAAGTTGCTATACGTTGCATTGCAGCTTTGAAGTTAGAACAGTTTTCTTCTAATCTCTGTAATAATTATGCAGACAGGCAAATAATTTAAATTGGAAACAGTATATTCCATTTTCTGATGTATGACTTGCCTTTCAAAGATCTGGTGAGTAAATTCTCTAACCTCTCCCTAAGATTTCCTACAAAGAAACCTTTTGATTTCTGTAGATAGAAAGCATTCTAACAACCCAGTTAAAGTTTTAAAGTCCAATCACACAAAATTTAAAGACATGTTTAATTATATATATGTTACATTCATTTATAGTCAAAATGCCTGTTTATGTTTAAACGTTAGTGTATCAGAGGCATGATAAAACAGAGGTAAGTAGCATTTTCCTCCTATTCTGTTGATCAAACTCAGGCAGAAATGCTGAAGTATTTACCCCCGATCAGATTTTTCAGAGTGTACATCAGAATCACAAGTGCTGACCGTATGGGCATTTTTGATCATCACATAAATCCTCAGCTTGACATTTTTATAGTACTGATATCAAGTGAGTAGATCAGGGATCCAGTCTGGAGTTGCGTAGGTGAGAGGCAGGTTAGAGAGCTGCAATTACATAGTTAGTTATAACCTAGAAACAATTCAATGAAATGCAATTTCATAGCTTTCTGTTCCCAGCTCATAATTGGTCTCAAGTGTTACTATCAGAATGGTCTTAATGCTTGAGGGATGTCATTTAATGTTAGACACACTCCAGAGTAAAATCAAGTTTAAAAAGTTATCTACTTCCCAAGCTTCTATTCCCATTCACATATTGCAGTCTGACATGTCTCAGTTTATGTTAATGCAACTGTTACTGAGGCCAAGCAAATCACAGGAAAGATTTGAATTTTAAAAATTAATGCCTTATACATGCTTCATTCACTATCATCATCACCTACAAGTGTCATTACACAATGAAGTGTATAGTGTGAGGGCAGCCACCAGCAGCTGAGTACAGTGAAGTATGGGAACCTCTTAAATTGGCTTTGATACCACACAAAAAATATGTTAAATTGCATACTAATGTATCAAGGCTGCCCTCAATATTTCTGCGTTAGGAGGAGCACATCAAAAGGTCAACTGCTTAGTCATGTAGACTTATCTCAAGTCATTTAGCAGCAGGAGACAATACCTCATGGTTAGACCTGAAAGTGGATTCAGAAAGGTTAAAGAAGTCCATGTATGGACTATTTGATTAGAAGGGGGGTTGCCCTCTGCCTTTTAGGTATTAATGTTTAATATCAGTACCAGTAACAAACTTATAAAATAAGAATTTTTAGAGCACGTATGACCTCGAAGATTTATTCTAAGTGGTGAAAACTTTTTCAGGTAAGAATAGGATTTAACTTTTTTACTTTTCCCTTTTTTTTTATCTGGCTGTTCGACAGTCATTAACCAGAAAGAATCCCATATATCCTCCTCACCCTCCAACTTTGTGGCAATTGTTTTGTGAAAAGTAAAATCACGGGTCATTTGAGGACGTAAATAGCTTTGCAAAACACGCAGTTGTGGTGATTCATAGCGCTTTTGTAATCTGGTCAGGTATTGAGAGGCCAGGAGTAGAGGTTTGGCTGTAACAAAATTAAGATTTCCACATTAGTGGGGGAGGGGGGAATCCACAAGCTACTAATTTTTGTAGATGAGAATTTCATTACCTTGACTCATTCAGATTAAGGAGATCTTTTACTGAAAGCTATTCTTCAGTCTTTACTTAGGATTTTCTGTATTTGAGAGATCATGATTAATGAAGTTATGATTTCTAATTGACTTTCATTGAGCACAGAAAGGTCATTGCAGATACTGTCAAGACTCCAGTGTTCCCACAGTTCCCCATATGAGATTTTATGCTTGCCATATGGTAACCCAGCCCATTTCGTTGCCCTTAGACTTAGAGTGTATGTGTCCATCTGACAACCAGTTGAATAAATGCAATATAAATAATAATCTGTCATTTCCTTTTGTATGTTCCTTATTTTTTTTTCAAATCTCTTGAATGCAGATGAAAACAACTGAGGATCACACTGGTTTAGTTTTGTTTTTTTGCATATTAGAACAGAGTGGTGATGGGAAACAAATGGATATAAAGAAGTGCATTCAGAACACAAAAATACCTTTTTCTACAACTGTGTCTAATTACCACATGACCTTCAGATATAATTGCAAAATAAAGAGCTATGAAAATAACCCAGTTGTACTTTCTTCTCAGTGGAGAGATTAATACTTATTGCCCATCACCTGAAACATAAGTACATTTACAATTATTTGGACTTAAATTATTTAGTTCAATGGATAATAGATGTTTATAATACAACAGAATAAAAATATAATTATAAGTTTATGAATAACCAGTTGACAAATTAAAATTGATGAGTTTAAGCTTTTCCCACATCAAAGAAAAATTTTAAATAAGCATGAGTTTGGACAGGAGTTCAGCAAACCTAATCAAATGTCTTCCTCAGTCTATGTCACACTGTAAAATGTTCTCAGTGATTGTGCATAAAATGGACAGGTGTGGTTAATTTAATCAGAAAGAGAATTGCAGTATATCCATTTCATCCTAGAGCTAGCAGTGCTGTATGTCGGCGTGTAAGATCTGACTCATCGAGACAACAGCTTTCAATTATCTGCAAATATCATGTATACATTTAGTACATCATTGCAAAAATAGTTTCTTTCAACAGAAAGAATATACAGCAAGCCTGTAGTGATTCTAAAGACTGTTACTGTTAAGGGTAATGCTTCTCACATAAGAGTCCTTCTAAATCATGATGTTGTTTTGCCATACTCATTACTTTGTTTTCCACTTCCTCATTTTCCAATTTATTTGCCTGACCAGCAGGTGAGTTTAAACAATTGTTTCCTTGACAAATGTGCGGTTGGATGCACTGGAGATCAGCTCCTGTACACTGACGTTTCCTGCTGACTCCATGTTCAGTGTCTGTGCAGTGCAGGTTGATGATATCTTTGACCTTTGTTGCTTTCAAATAACTTTGGTTCAGAGTAGCTCTTCCTTCCTACCCTCTGATTAATCTGGCTTTATAAGCTTTCATTTAGCATTGAGGCAAAATGTAGAAGCAGTTTCAAATTATATTTTTCAAATATTGTATTTCTAGGAGAGACGATGATTAGCATTCTTTTACTTTTAGGAAGGAGTCCATGGCTTCTTTCTTTTCTTCCATTAGTGTTAAATTAAGCCTTTACTGACCACATCTTGGATGGTCACCCCCTAGATGACTGAGGATACCTCCCCATGTTGGCAGAAGGCAGTACTCTGGCCAGCTTCTTCCCCAGTGTAGTCAACTTTACTGCCACTTTTGAATTGCCAGTGGGCTTCTGTCTGTCTGTTTCTTACATTTCTCTAAATGAATGATCTTATGACTTCAGAAAATAGCTCAGTCTAGCTTAGCCAAGGGTGCACATGAGTATTTTCTCCAGCAGCAGAGCTGTTGTAAAATGATCCCAGCCCTCTTGGCTGCTCCTGCTGTAATTTTCTGCCTCCTCAGTTATGCTAGTGCAGCGGTAATATTTGAGGTTTGTATGAGATCACACACGTGATTCAAATGAAAAGAAACAATGACAATGGAAAAAACTTTTCTGAGGGTTTGTGTTTTAAATTGAACCCATGTAGCTTTGCTGGTCACAGAATAACCCTGCAAATGGTTACAGAAGCACAAGTGTTTGTTGATTAACTGTGTCATGGGGTGCAAGAACCAGCTGGAGGCGGTGGTGCCAGGTGGTGATTTCATGAACTGGTTTTGTTCATGAAATTGCAGTCCATCACAAAAAGCGACCTTTTGGAGATTTACCACATTGCCTTGTGGCTTTGCCTGCACGAATCTCCAGTCACAAGGAAACCATGTCCAATTCCTTCCTTACATGTGAAAGCAAAGGCGTTTGGAGACTTGTCAGCACCAGTAGACTGTTTGGCACTGTAGTTATAAAACTGGAAGGCTAAATTACTGTTGGTTTCCTCATCTTGCATGTGTCACAGTGTTAGATCTAGTTACAGTGTAGAGTGAAGGCAAGCATTTGTAGACAGCTTCTTCCTCTTTGTTTGGAGAATGTATGAATAGAAATATCAAGTTATGAATTTTACACAGACTAGGATACGTAAATATGTTATAATAACTTCGAGCATAGTGACTGATTATAGATTGATTATCTGGTATTGACGTTCAACTAGTACCTATGGTGGTGTGCACTCCATGAAGTAGGATTCAGTGTAGTCTCTTCGTTATTGCAGATGGACTTCTGAGTTTTGGCTCTTCATTAAGAAGGCTTTTATAGAATTGCAATGATACCTGACAACAGTATTGTGAGAGTAGGTAATGGCTAGTGTGTTTTGTAGCACCAAACTTTTAGGCAAATAACTGCTAAACCTTAGGGACTTCACAACAACATGTGACCTTCTTATTGTCAGCTACACAAATTACATTAGTTGCACCTTTGACCAGATTAAATCCTCCATGTTACTGAGAAGCAACTTATACATCCTGCCTAAAAAATTAAATATAGGATCCTCTTACATTGGTAAGATGCTGCAAATTAAATGGAAATCTAATGTGTTGTAAATCCACTGTCAAATGTCTGATTTAGTCATCATCCCAGCTGTTAAAAATGATGTGTGCGTGCCTGCAAAATGAAACCAGGCATTTCACATTGGCTTTTTCTGTCAGGAATGGCATCAGAAATAGGTTGTGTGAGTATATGAATACAGGGCTTTATGAAGAAGCTGATGTCACTAAATAATTGAGAGGTTAAGAAAATGTTCCAATTTGGCACTTTTAGAGATAATTATAAATTTGTTTGTATTCAGTATTCTTATGCCCTTATCTTCCACCTTGTGTGATAAATTATGCATTACTATTAAGACAAAAAAAAATTCCCTCAATGTGCAAATATATTGTGTCTAGACAGTTTTATTTGGCTGAATTTGAAAACGTGGACATTTTAACTTAAAATTCAGCTCTTATTATGCTTCTTTTTTTTTAAGGCAGTGAAAAGAAAAGGAGAGATGCTTCAGTGGAAAAAAATACTTTCATACATTCATTAATTTAGTAATTAGCTTTAGGACACGAATATTAACATTAAAAGCAAGAAATGACAGTTTGTAATTTAAACTATTGCCATAAATCCCAAACATATATTTATTCATTCAGACTTCAAACTCTTTTACGTGCTTACTTGTTTCTTCATATGGAATGAAGCAGCTACCACATTGTCATCATTGGAGTAAATTATATTTCTAGTATTTGTAATGAAGAAACAAAATGTTTGTCATAATTTTAGGGCAAGTAACGTATTTATAAAGTTATAGTTTTTGAAATTTTCTGTAGTCTGGAGAAATATTTGCTAGAGATGGGACAGGAAGTGGGGTCCTTTATGGGGTAGGACAGTGCTTTTAATGCTGTACCAATAAATTAGTTCTGCTTACTTAGATAATTTTAAAATATGTGTAATTTAAGTAAAACTATGATTTTGACTCTTTTTCATTTTCTTCACATTCAAATATAATCCAAAGGAGATGTAGTTGACAATGGATTTGCTTTCTTAGAATATTTTTTCAGCCTATGGGGGTGTTTTTGATGGGTGGCAAAGCCAATTTGCTTTTGTAATTAATTATACTTGTAATTTTGTGTTAGCAATAAATTTCAGGAATAAATCTTACCTTTACCATGGAGTCACTTCAATAGGAGCCAATGTGTTCTTGCAAATGCTTTTTTGACTCACCTTTTCTTGTGTCATTATATGTTCTTATCCTATTTTTTTCTGTCTGTATATAGTATATGAATTGTAGATATCTTGTGGCACTTCTGTCTCAATTTTATACCCACAATACACTGTATGTGTGAATTATAATTACTATGTTCAGATATTTGGGTTTTTTATATAACTGAGATCCTGCAATTCAAATAATTACAGTATGTGTTTATTTCTTAACTTTTTATTTTGATAGCTTAAAAAAAATTTCCAAACATGTAAGTAAATTTTTTTTCTCCTTATCTCTTTTATCTATTCAGAATTTATAGAAAATTTCAGTACCTCTTAAATCCTCGTCAAGTTTATAGTCTTTCTGGAAATGGACCAATGCCAGGGTAAGTCTACAGTTAATATTATTACCAGGAACTCATTTAATAAAATGCTACATAATCAAATGAACAGACTGAGGCACATATAGTATGTTTTGAATGAATCAACACTACAGACCTCTGAATGACTGCAGAAATTTACAGGTATTATTTGTGTACTTGTACAAATAAAACTACGTGTCATATGTTTTACTGATAACCACGTAGTACTCCATAAGAACTATGTGATAAATTTCACTCTATTTGCAGCTTTTACTGCTATATCAGCAACCTGAGTTCATATAGGGGTTACTTCTATTTTACAAGTATTAAGCAGCCTCAAAGACTGACTTGCAGGACATAAATTCCTTTTACATAAACAAGTATGTGCGTATACATATGTGTCTAAGTAATATATATGCAATGTACATATATATATTTTTATGGATGTAAGATACAGAATGTTTTTCAAATTACAGTGACCGTACGCTTCTTATCAATTCCATAATATTGGGGGTGTCGTGGGAAGAAAATGACTGGACAGGACAGGTTATGCTGGTAGTGACTTTTTGTGAGGACTGAAGTATTATCTGAACCAGGTAGTTTTGCAGTTGCTTGTCTAATACGCTTCTTTCATTATCCTTCCTAATTTTATTCATGTGAACACAGAACAATTGCAGTATATCAAATACCAACTTTTCCCAGCTGAAATTCTCTCCATTTTAAGTAGTTGGTGCTTTGGTAGAAGAAAACAGACAGACCAGCACTAAATATCTGCTCTGTGCATCATCTTGTATTTTTTATTTGTTATTTAGTTATATCACTGATACATGAAATTTTACATCAGTGAGAAGAGTTACAGAAGGATACTAGGAAATACATGCTCACTAGCATAAAGTTTACACTGTTGTTTGAATGTTGTGAATTCTTTTTAATCTTGGGAGTTTTTATTTGTTTAGACTTTTTGTCTTTTAAGTTGGAGAAGAGTAAGATGAAGGTGGAAATGTATTTCAGTTGTCACAGACACAATACTGGAATGAATACGGTCTCACAGGTTCTGTCAGTACTTCTGGTTTTAAGGCCAAATATACAAGAAACTATTCTCTTAAAAACATTCTATATTGACCGTCCATCTATTGTGCTAGTCTTGGGATGTATATAGCATTGATGCAAGTGAAAAGTGGATTGGGCCCAATCGTTTTTGAAATTAGGTTTCTCAAGTTATTTTGCTCTAAGCGAGCCTAGTGTGTAACCTTCAGAAAGGTGCAAAACCTGCTTAAGAAATGGAAAAATGACACGCATGATTTCTTTCGTACTTGTAACTTTATCCTGTACGTGAATCCTAGTGCTTTTTATTTCTCAAGTGGTGTTTGCTGTTTGTGTTTTACTATGCTAGTCTTGACACATACAGCAAATTTAATTATTATTAGTCCAAAGAGAAAACAGACTAGAAAAACTGCAGAAATGTATTTCAGGAATATATAAGGAATTTTAACTGAGGCAAAACTAGTAGACAGAATTTATTTTACTTACAGCTAAAAGAAATGCCATATTAGAGATTGAGAGGACGGCTTCTAAAACAACTGAAATATTTTTGTTCAAATTAATCTTATTTCACTGAGCCTTTTGTTAAAAAAATCAAGCTAATAAAAATCAAGCTAAAAAAATCTAACCTCACTTACTGACTGCATTTCTATAACTGACTTCGGTTTTCAAGTAAGTTATGATGTAAAAGAAAATGTGTTTTAAGGCAGAAGCACAAGAGGGCAGTGTTATGTTCAAACTGAAACCCTGCGCTGAAGCAATTTAAACTTTTAATCTTTTGAACCAAGACAGTGTTTTTTAGAAAATATTTTCAATTTCTCTTCCTACTAGAAATCAAAATAGTTTCACTTCAGAGTCACTTTGAAGAAATTTCTAATTAATTTCCAAACAGACACTGCAGTTTTTTAAGCTTGCTTTAGTGTATCTTCTTATTCATTCCACAGAAAGGGATAATTCTAAATTTTGAGTTTGTCTCCTGCCGTCACTTCTTGCCCCTGGCATTGCTACGTAGGCTGCATATAATCTATCCCTTAAGCAAACAACTGAATAAACTCTGTATTCCACTTACCAGTCCTTGGTTGCCTTTCTGTGAGGGGTGGTTTACCTAGTAAAAACTGCCCATCCATCCAGTCACTCATCTATCTTTATAATGCCAGTTATACTGGATTGTCAATCAAAGTCTTACATTTATTTAATATTGTCGTATGTGTCATTTTGATTGAAATGGAGCAGAGTGGGGTATTGTACAGCACAGAGTAAAACAAAAGGGTATTCACTGTGCCAGTTGTGAGCAGAAAGGGATAAGCATAATGTATGTTTATTTTAAAGCATTTATTATTATTGTAATACATTTAATTGAGTATTTTGAGGTTGTTTTCTTCTTTTGAATATTACTTCCAGACATGTTTACTCAGCCTATAGAATGTTAGAGCCAGACTAGCTGCTTTAACCCAAGTTAATGGTTTTTATTTTTGATGGTATTTTTCTGATGGATTGCTTTCATCAGCTAAGAAGAGAACATTCACAACTTTTCTAAGATGAGTTCCAAACACCCGTGGATAATGTGAATTAATATTTCAGCTCATTTCTGTTGAAAAGCTAATGATCTCCTGTTTAGGTAACAGCAAGAAAGACAGGAGAACTAGGATACCAGTAAAATCCTGAATCTTCATGAGACTGGAACTGCTGTATTTTTTTTGAACCATAAGCAGCTCAATTGTTAGGTCTTTCGTTCTTTCTCCTCAATGGGATAACCACTCTCCTTTACAGAAATTCATTGGAATAAAGGAGTCCTTAGCAGACTTGAGTTGAAACATGGTTAAAATAATCTTTGTTCAGAGGAAGAAGGGCCACTAGTGGAGTCCCATATTTTAATTTCTTTGAAATCTGGAAGCAATACATGCAATTTTCCTTTTCAATCCTCTCCCTTAAATAAAAGAAAAACAAAAAAATAAACCCCACCTTTCATAATATCAGTTATTATGCATTTTTATAAATCTGCATATGTGTAGAAGAACTTAAAAATATTTTGAACAAAATGACAATGAATTTTAGTATTGCTATCTGCTTGTACAGTTCCTCAAGTGGGTGTGTCACCTGTTTTGAGAATAGATGGGATGGTTCTTGGAAAACTGCAGGGGCAGCAACAAAGACATTTCTTGTAGCTTCTTAGCATTTCTTATCTAAGGTTTTTGGAACTGTTTGTCAGGACTCATGTTTATGGTCTGTATAGAAATATGTACATAATGCAAATAAATTGCTACTCTCTGGCATTGATTCCTTTCTAACAATGGAATTTAACCTGCTGTGAGATCTAAAAATCGAGGAGCTCTCAGCCGAAGGGCAACAGTGCACTTTAAACACTAGTATAATAATTAATGGTTTAGACATTCTTTATTTGGGAGTAGAGAGATACAGGTGAGCTGGAGAAACCTTGTAAGCTCTGCAGCTGAACCCAGGCATAAAAGCTACTCCAGAGTTACAGACTGCCACAGTTAACAAAGTGATGTGAAAATTGCCAGGCTGAGACATTGTGTAATTTGTGCCTAGCACCTGTGTTTTTAGCCTTGAAAAGAGTTTCCCTGTTTGGTTGTTGTATGTCTATAGGACTCTTCTACGTCTGACAACAACTGTTATTGTGGATTTAATGATCTTGAAGAATCTGAAATTCAGTTATTGTTCACCTCATAGAGAGGTAAATAATAGCTGGATGAATAGCAGTTGAGCAACAGACACACATGACTCTGTGGAGAGGTCACTGTTTCACAAAGGCTTTGTTACTCTGAAAAGGCTCCTGTTCCCTTAAGTCTGTTATTTAAAATGTCTAATTTATGTTATTTTTATACTCTATAATAGAAATTATATCCACAAAAGTTGTATTTCTTTGTAACTCCCTTAAGCATTTAATTTGGGGAGCTTATATATTTTTTTTTTTAAATTCTATTCACAAGTTTACCTCAACAGGCCTTTTTAAATCTCAAATTCTGTCCACTTAAAAGATACCCAAGACAGCCAAACTGAATCCCTACAACTTGGTCTGTAATTTAGTTGGGAATGTACAGCACCTGGACCTTTACAACTTCACAAAGGAACAGGCCTATTTTGATAATTACACTGTTTTCTCTGATCATTGGAATTGGTTGCTAGAGCATTTCTTTGCTGTTGGGCATTTGGAGTGTACAGGAGGCATGTATACCAAGAATATTTTTAGAAGATAAAACCGCAAAGTTATTTTCACCTGAACAAAACCTTGAACCTAGCCCCTGTTTCTTTGGAAGAATTACATTATTTCCAAAAAATGGCATTGCAAGCCGTAGTGGGGTTCGTTGCATCCTAATGATTAAAGTCAACAGTTGTGTGCTATAGAGTAGTAGTACTTAGAACTCAGTAAGTCTTCTCACATGGAACTTAAACCTTGGGTTTAGAGATATATTTTAAACAGCTGTTTAACAATGTTTTTACTTGTATGATATCCGTGGTGTTTGCTGTGTACATAGCACAGTCTTTTTATGTTGTAATTATCAGGAATTTCCCGTCTCAATCTAGGCTTCCGAAGTTGTAAAACGGATTCATAGAATCATAGAATCACCAGGTTGGAAGAGACCCACCGGATCATCGAGTCCAACCATTCCTATCATTCATTCACTACTCTCTTAACAAATGTAATTGTTCAGTAGTGACTCTGCCACTCCCTTACAGCTTTGTCTGAAAGCTGTTTTAAAAGCCTCTGGCATACCCTGTACCCTGCTTAATAGTTTGCTGTTCTCGTGTCGTGGGCTGATTCTCTTTTCTTGGCCACCTCAAAATAAGCTTTTGACTGGCACAGTTAAGTTACTTCTGAATGTATCATGTCCAGCATCTTTCTTCCACCGGCTACCCAGCATATATTGATTCACTTTTCCCAGAAATGGTTCTGTGTTTCTTCATGAGTGGTGTATCTCTCTCCCAAATCTGCAAGGCTGCTATCTGTCTTGTGGGCATTATGCAGATAAACCAATTTTTTTCATTCTTGCAGTGATCGTTATTGTTCAGTATCTGTATCAGAATGATTTGTGGCCGTCTGCTGACTGCAGTGCTATACTGAGCACCCGTCCTAAGCAATAGATAAGGAAAACCTACATTTTGGTTGCACAGAGCTTTGAGCAACCTGTTCTAGTGATAAACTCCCCTCCTGGTGGCAGGGACGTTGGACTAGATGATCTTTAAAGGTACCTTCCAACTCAAACCATTCTATGATTGTATGATACTATAGGTATTTTTGAATGTGAAGTATATTACATGGACCAATGTTTTCAGTGTTGGGGACCTGACAGTAAAATGTCCCTTGTCTTTATGGAGTTCCTCAATATTTGATGTGATCACACACTGAGGGACCGAGATCCTGATTTTCTAAATGTGCTAAATGTGAAGTTCTTGAGCAAGCCTGTGATTAGAAATTGTCAGCCACCTTTATCTATAGACAGTATGTGAACTGAAAGCATTATTTTCAGCTGCAATATATGCATCTACCAGTTTTGCACATTAAAATGCCTTTCCAAGAGAGCAATATATTGGTCCATGCAATGATAAACTGGATTTGTTGAAACTGTTTTTACTAGAGTGATTTACTGGAATTGCTGTCTCATGAATAGTGTCATTACAGTATACAGAAAACTGTAACTGAAAGTTGTAATGAAGTTAAAGTGTGTATATTGTTTAGTTACGTGGCCAGCTAAGCTTGGCAGTCTAGAGGAGGAAAAACTGTGTTTAATTTTCATTCATATGCTGAAGTAAATAGCCATTTTTCAGGGATTTTATTTGCTTTGTTTAGTAAAATGACAGCAATATGGTCATTAAAATAAAGGAGTAAACATTCCAACAATGAAATTGCTTTGTCTTTCAACTTGATAATTCCCTATGGACAGTTAGTTTAGAAGAATCGGTGGTAAGTTGAATGTCTCAGTTAGTGAAATTGCTACATTAAACCAAACACTGTGAATTTCCAAGTGGACAAAGTTTCTAAGCTCTAGGGTTCACCTGGAAGTGTGAGATTTCTACCAGATTGGTCATTCATTAACTTGAATCTCTTAATGAAGGTTTAGCAGGCTCTAATCTGCTTTGAGCTGGGGATATTTAGAGTGAACGTTTTTCTTTCATTTACTTCCATTTCATTCACTTCGTTCACAGACCGTGTAAGTTCTGTCCCGATATATAAATGTTGTACTAATTCACTTGTAATTATCAAACTCATAAGTTAGAGATGTCATTCAAGAAAATGTTGTCAATATTTATTTTATTTCTACCACACTTTATGAAAAATGAATATTTGTTTAATTTAATGATTATACATATTTATTGGTTGAGTATTATTGTGTCAATACCTTGAAGGCCAGCCAACTTTATTACTGCAAATATAGAAGCTTTGAAACAGAAGTCATAACAAGTATCTTTATGATTTACTAAGAAACTGTATTAATGCAGAGGTTTAAAAATCCTCTGTCTTGCAGTTGATTACAATTAAATGCAAGTATTGTAATTGACAAAGTTCAAGTCAATATTCATATCATAATGACTGAGAAGCTTTAAGGCAAAAATATTTACAGATTCTATTGATCATCTATTTCTAAGTTATATTCCTTTTCCAAAAACTGAACCCAGATTACTTAGGGGTAACTGTAAAAGCAGCTCAGTAAAACCATTTTTCTAAGCTGAAAAGCTGAAGTAGCTCTAACACATTTATTTAAAGGAAAATTTCTCTAACATAGGCAGTTACTAGGTTCTGTTCCCCCCCTCCTTTTTTTTCACTTTGAGAAATTTACCAAGTTATATAGTATTTTTATAACCATTGATATTTTCCAATTTACCTTACATTTAGCTGATATGCCAGTATCAGTGAATTCTTTTTTTCCTGGGATATTGACAGTTCTAATTTTTGTTTTGACTGTGAGTGAAGTTGACTGGCTAAAAAATTTCAGGTATCTAAACGGAAAGCATCGCAATTTAAGTTTTAAAATAGTTTTAAAGACAGTGCGATAATATTTCCTGAAACAATTCTATAAGAATAAGGGGTGTTTGGGGTTCAGAGGGAGGAGTTATCTGTGCACGAACCAGTTAAATGCATGGTTCAACAACAGATAGTTAAGTGCTCTAGCACTGGTGTTTTATTCATATGTAGTTTCTCTGCATTTGTATGGATTTGATGGGGTGAAGAAGAACTGAATTAGAGTAGTATAGGTAGTTGAAACAGTTGCCTCTTTCAGGTGGAAATTACTAATTTGTCAGCAGAAACTCAGTAATAGCCTCTGTGTGATCCTTGTCTGGCAAAATAAAGTAAGAATAGGCTGATATCACCCACCTTCAGTGGTTTAAATGTATTTGTATTACATCCAGCAGATGGGAAACTGGATTAGGGAAGACTGAAACAGGTCAATTTACAAGGGAGCTATTGAGATGAAGATGCCTATTGACAGGTTTTCCAGTTCAGTCCTATGACTGAACCAATTTACTGTTAATTATTGGCTGTGGACTAAGAACTATGTGTATGTTTATGAAAATTGTAGAAAGTGAACTGTAGGGAGATACTGTATAAAAAAAAAAAGGCAAGGTGCAGTTTAATGATACAGGAATTCGATCATCGGGCAAGAATTAGATGATCTTGTCAATTTTGATGATAAAAATACAATCAAATATAATAATATCTTGTAATCCACATTTAGAGACTGTTTATATTGACCTTTCTCAGTAAAAAGAGAAATCATGTAACATTTCACCAAGCAAAAATATCCTGCTGTTTTAAGGCCTTAATACGCAGCCATACTTTTTATTTTTTGTTCTTATGTGTTATTCTATTTGTGGCTCCTCATCTTGTATTCCCAAACGTATCAGGAGTTTTGTTTTACCTATGGTAGGAGATGTTAGTTGAAGGTCTGATCCTTCCTGTTGCCTTTTTGCCAGTGACTGAAGAACAGCTAAAACTTGGGTCCCAGTCTGTACCAGCCTCATTGTTGTCTTATGTACCATTCCAGCTCCGCTGGCTTTTGTTAAGTGGTGTAGGAAGGCTTTTTATTATAATGTCTATGAAAATAAAGTTTGTATAAAAAATGTCAACCTATTCTTCTATCCATGAATAAAAGGGGATTTTTTTTTAATGACGGTACTTTTCTTAATTAAAAAAAACCCCTGAAAATAATATGTTGTATTAAATGATTGTGTGTGGATTATAATACCAATTAATTTCATACCAGTAAAATACATGTTTTGAAGTTTCTGAGGTATGTAAAGAGTAATAAACTAAATTGTTTAACAACAACAATAATAATAATAATAACAATAATAATTTTTTAAATGTAGTGATAGAAATTTTGGGGAAGAGACCTATTGTAAGTATTGTTTTATATTTTTATGTTATTTGATGTTATTATATATACCTAGAATTTCTGTAAAATTTTATAGATCACTTCGAGAAAATAGGACTAGATTTTATATTCTGGTCTTTTACTGTAGTCTAACAGTGCATGAAGCCTTTACAATTAGTTCCATTTTTTTAATTTGCATTTCAAACCACTTTAAGTTATTCTCCAACAACCCTTTTTCTTTTAATCCATATACAAATGTTCTGAGGATAAGAGGTAACAGGTGCTATTAAAACACTAATTGACTAAAGCTGTCTTCATAGGCAACACTTACTCTTTACTTTAAATTCTGTGAAGAAATCTGTCAAATTCTTTCTTTAGAATTGTAACATTTACTGAGTTTGAATGAAGCCTTATAAACAGAAAACCAAATTTCCTTCTCAACTCTTCATATAGGCTGCACACTAATTCAGTGAATGAGCTGTATTTACACATATAATTGTATAACTATATCTAATTTTATAAATTAGTTGGATTTTATTAATATATGTATGTTATAATACATTTATATATGCTATATGTATGCAAGTATATAATGTCAGATATATTTTTGATATATTTTGAGTATATTACGTTTATATAATGTATGTATTGTTTTTATGTTTAAATTTATAAAAAAAAAAAGTCACGTGAACTTAATGCTGTGCTACGATTTTTTTTTTTTCTAAATTCCCTGTGTATGAATATAAAATGCTCCAGGTAAAATATGAATGAAGCTTAGTGAGAATTTTTTTGACAGTATGGTTTTGCCATACTTTTCAGTTCCCAGTTCTTAGGAAGGTATACTGTTCTGACAAAGATTAAATATACAGTCCAAACAAAAAGAATATTTGATAGCCAGATGGTGAGGATGCTTGTTTATAAAGAGGGAGAGCGAGGTTTAGCTCTGTGTGCTGCCTAACTGGGTTAAAGCTAGCGTCACCCCTGTACTTTGGTCTTGTTCTGTTTTGTTTGTTTCTTTGCTTATTTGTTTTCTCCAGACTTTTTTTGACATCTGTTATGTGGTAGAAAAGCTTAAATATTTATAGAATTCAGTACCCTGCCATCACCTCTGGGCTATAATTTGTTTTTAAATTAATCTGGAATACCCTCCGTACTGGAAGCAATAAAATTAGATCTGCTAAATTTCTACAGACCTAGAACACTGGTTTAAAGTGGTAATGCTGGCGATGGGAGGCATTTGCCTTTTGTTGGGTCTCATGAAGTGACAGAGACCCACACCTGAGGGCCAGGGCACATCTGAATGTCCACCTTTATGGTGGTAGGAGAGGGTCTTTCAGCACATACATTTATTAGAAGAAATGTTCCCTAGGTGTACCCAGTCAGATTTGGCTCTAGACATTTGGGATCAGAAGAGTTCCTATAGCAGTTTTCCTGCAGATGTGTGAAGTAGAACGTAATAGGTCAGAAGGACAAAGCAGGTTTTAATACAGAAGAAGCAGGCATCCTTCGAACATTGTACTTGACACTTGAAATCGACCAAGTGCCTGTCTGAGAAGGGAAATTGAGACGGGGTGGGACAACAGTGTGATGGGCTTTATTCTACGTAGTTTTACTAATCTCTAAATTCTCATCTAAAACTAGTAGAGCAAGTTGTTGTTCTGACATCTTCTGTATCTTAAATAACTTTTTTGAACATTGTACTTTCCATTTCCTTCACCTCACAAGGAAATGTTGTAGCTAGTGCATTCAGTCACCTTAGACTTTTCTGTCTTGAGAGACTACGTATCTATTTAGAACTAAGTAAACAGAAAATATTTTCTGATAATAGATTCAAACATGAATTAAGCCAAAAGACTTGGACAAACCATCACGTCCAAGCTATTTCTAGTATTAGTGTACGAAAATAACCCTTGAATTAACAATTCCACATGAAATTATTTTGATAATACAGTGTTGGATAGTATTTGTTTAAACAATGAATGCATGAGCAGCGGTGATTATTAAGTGTTCGCTTGCCATTTACTGTTTAATGAAATGTCTTAAGCCTTAACCAGTTTGCATAATGCACAGTGGATTTATGATAATTAAATAGATATCTTCATTTACTGTTTTTAGGTTAAATTTTTTCCGAGATGTTCCCGAGTTCAGAGTACTAGCATGCGGTGGAGATGGAACAGTAGGCTGGATTTTGGATTGCATAGGTAAACAATAGCATTTACATAGTTTTGCTTGACTTGTGCTTTTCACTTTACTTCTCTTCCCTATATCCCAACATATGGATGCAGCTATTTCGAACAAGCTCTTTTTAATTTAAACATTTGAAATTTATTAGTTCGTGATACGGTTATTTTTAAGGATAATCAAGTTGCAAAGCGTATTAAGGATCCCTAGACAAGTCCACTTTTTGTAGTCCTTTGAATTTCCAAAAAGGAAGGCATTTTAGTCACTCTGTTTTATTGTCAGTTCCAAGTCTGTTCCCCAAATGGGATCAAATCTAAGTTATTTCTTTTAAGACCATTTACCCTAGCCCATTTCCGTTTTCAGTTACCAAATTTTTGTTTATGCGCCATTATCCTATAATGGAGCTAATGGTTTAACAGTCGTTTCAGTTTTGGAGTTCTTTGAGTCAGTTGACAATAAACTCCTCTGTACAAATCATTAGGGAGACCTGAAAGTCAAGATATTACAGATTTAAACTTCTCAAGGCTTAATAACATTCTCCACACCACATGATCATTTATTTGGCATTAGATGGGCTGTAGAGGAAAAAAAAATGGGAATGTGTGATGACAGCATTTATGAAAGGATTGAAGAGAGGTCAAAAGACTCAACTGAAAGTTTAGATGAAGAGTGTTTAAAAGTGTGTGCATTGTGGGAGGTGGGGACCAGAAAGCCTTTTCAGTGAAAAATAAAAATGCTGTCAAGAAGAAATGGATGATAGCAAAGGCGTATTTCTAATCTTAGTTTGAAAAAAAAAGTCTTTTTGCAAATGCAAGCTATTGATTGTAACTCTCAAATAGCTTTCAAAGTTCTAAATCAATGCATATAAATATCAGATGTATTGCCTAAACTTGGAAGAGGTGAATTTTTGCAGCTGTTAATTGTGTCATCACTTTTTTCATGAGGTCTAAAATGTCATGCAGTTACTTTCTCTTTAAGTTGCATTATTTGAAAAAATGACTGCATTTTGTCATGGTAAATTAATGTGTTCTGCAGCAATTTTTGTGGTGCAGAACTAAGAAATCATCTGAGGAATCTAGGATCCGTTTTTTCATTGGTGCAGGAAATACATTTCCAATGCTGGCTTTCAGTGCACAAAAGCCTTTTGGCATGTAAAGTTTAAGAAATCACCTGTTTCAAGAAATAAGCACTTTCTGGTTTCATCTTTTCTTTCCTGATCTCCTGACGTACAAAGAATCTTTGCTGAGAGCAAAGCAAGAAGTAGATAGAAAAAAATAAGAAAAAAAAGAAAAAAATAGAATTAATAAAACACAAAAAGGAGAAAAATTGCCAAAACTATTTTTTCCTGTTTACGATTTTTTTAAATAGTAAATTCTCTTAAAGATTTGCAGTACACTAGCATTGTGAATGTTAAATGTTCCTGAAGTATTGATGAGAGAAACTGACTAATAGCAAGATGCCCCTGCTATATCCATTCGATGTATAAACTTCTATTGAGAATTGCTGATAATTCTGTGAACAAAATATTTGATTGTTTAAGTGTTGAAATATAAGTTTTAAACTAGATATGCTACTCATTACAATTAAATGAGGAATTTGACAAATTAAGTACTTTAAATACTATACTGTGGGGATAACTCCCCCATTTCCAGCTTTCAGAAAGGCTGTATTTCTTGGCAAACGTTTTCCCATTGGATTTGAACAGAGATACTTTGGCTTGAAATGCTAGAAAAGTACTAGTAAAGATTCATATAACACTGTAAGTTCATATATTTCAAAATATTACTTAAAAAAAAAATATTGACTCAGAGATTTGATCCGGTAGATCAATGCTCATTTTGAATATCAGATTTAATTCCTGATGAGCAAGCCCTTGGTGGTGATTCCAGGGAGTTCTTGGTAAGGGTGCTCATTTGTAGACATGAATCCAAGTGAATACACAGTTAAACACAACTTTGGTCACTCAGATAAAAAACTGCAAGATTTCTCTCACTGTTTATGCCCTTAACTGTTACTCTTCTGCATCCATAGCTGGGAATGGCAGAGCTGAAAGCAGTAGAGATCACATGTTCAGTCTTGGAAAGATCTTGAGTGTCACTGTTTATGAATGTTTATTATTACATCTTTGGGTTACAAAACTCCTTGTAATAAGAATTCAATAAATTAGGATTAAGGATTGAATATTGACTGGATGATGGAGTGGCTTGGTGAAATGCTTCTTGCTGAGCAGGTAACATAATCTCATATACAAAACATGTATTGTAGGTTTTGTTTCCATGAAAGACAAATTATTGTATCACTACTATACAATTAGATATTTTTGTCTCTTAGTTAAGTTTTTCCTTCTTTATTCACAGAGAAAGCGAACTTGATTAAGCATCCTCCAGTTGCTATCCTGCCTCTTGGGACTGGCAATGATTTAGCAAGGTGTCTGAGATGGGGAGGAGGTAAACACAAATTAAACCACAGTGCATAATGTAATTAAAAGAAAAAAAAACCTGTTCCATCAAAGTCTATTTTAACATTTTGATTTCTTTTTTATAATGTATGTAAAGAGCCATTATAACCTTTCCTCTTTTTGGAGTTAGCTGTCTGTATATGTATATGAATTATTTTATAGATATTAAAGGATATAATCACCCTTCATACTTTGTTTGTATCTTCTGCTTCACCAAAAAGGCTCCAAGGTGCAATGAGAGTAGCACATAGCTATTTGTTATATGGCAGTTATTTCTTAGATCAATACCTTAAAAAGGGAATATTCTTAAATGGATTTTCATTGGGGCTGTTCTGAAAGGGTTACTGAAAACAGCTAATAATGGGTTTGGAGTGGTTTCATCTTTTTTAATATTCATAAATATTAAATGAAAAATGTGTCTTGGCCTCAGACTAGTTCCTTTGATCCACTCCTCTTCTCCTACAGAGGAATCCAGACAAATAAGTGCTGTGGTACTATTTATCAGGAAATGAGAAGGCAAGGGATGCTGAAAGGAGAGTATCTGTAAAGTCAGACCTTTAATACCCTTTGCATCCTTTCCTGGATGTATCGAGCCTTACTCTCAGCTGCACCAATAACTTCTCTCCATTCAGGATTTGCATTACAAGATAACTTGAAGGAGAAACAAAGAAGGAAGTCTTAGGCAAGACTCAGTCTCTGGTGAAAGCACATCAGTTTATGGGCTCACAGCCAATTTTATTTCAGGTCTCATCTGGTCATTTCAGTCGAGAAGTTGTATATTTGGAACTTGGCTATTTATTTGGGATTTTTAAGCCTTTGTAGGTATCTCTTCCTTCTTCTGGCTCATCATATAGCAAGTTTCATTTGCAAGTGTCTGCCGTGTTACCAGATAGTCTCTAGCAAATTCTCAATAGTTTCCATGCTATGGAACTTCTTTGTTAACTATAATGTTCTGTCAAATCATTTGAGGCTTCTTTTAATGTCTCTGTCATGACTGGTGATTGTTTATTCACACAATCTTCAAAAAAAACCAAAACACAATCCAAAACCCAGTCAAATCAGTTCATAAAGTTGAGTCATAGAATAATTCAGGTTGGAAGGGGTTGCAGGAAATTACTAGTCCAGTCTCCTGTTCTAAGCAGGGTCAGCTTAGAAAAATTAAAACATTCGATTACGCTAGTCAGGACCTGTCCTTCTATTAATTTACCTTCTAGTTTCAGTAATTCAGTCTGGACTAAAATAGAAAAAGACAGTATGAAAATGTTCTGGCTTTCATCATTCTTTGCCCAGTTGTTTCATGGTAGACAACGCCATAACACAGATTTTCTGGAACTTCCATAGATGGAACAGGAGACAGGGCTCCCAGAAAGTAAATTACTAGTAAGTAATCTGAAGGATACAGACAAATGGAATTGTGCATGCTGCTGTTACGTGTTGTAACTAACAGTAACTGTTAACAGTAACTGACACAAACATGCTATACAACTGTAAAGAAATATATCAGCAATGGGTTTTGAGCAGGGATGATTTTACTTGCTAAAAGTGTGAATGCCTGTTTTCTGCTAAGGTTTGTATATGTAGTGAACTACTACTAGTAGTGAATTACCTAAGGACTTGCCACTGCATCTTGGCAAGCAAGAGAAAGATCTTCTAACCTTCCAGTCTTTTGTTAGACTTTCATCAGACAAATCTGCTGTATGACTTTATTTTTCTATACATTTTAAAATCAAAGACATTTAATTATTATGACTAATTTCATAGCAAGACATTTTTACAAAGTATAATATTTGATTTCTGGATAACTGCTGTAATTATTTAAAAAACTGAAGGGATTTGCATGTTTTGAAGATCAAATTATTTTCTCCAGTATAAATCTGATGACCAGTTGAATCTGTAGAATTAATCTAAATTTACGTTAATTTAGCTGAATGCAAAAACCAGGCTTTATTTATACTCCTCTTAGTGACAAGTGCTGAAAAATACTTAAAATGCAATCCCACTTTTCAGGTCTTGTGTGCATAGTTTAAATTTTTCCGTAGAAAATTCTGTAGAATCATAAAATAGTTTGGGTTGGACCTTTACAGGTCAGCTAGTCTAACCTCCTCTCTATGTCTTCAAGTAGATCAGGTTGCTCAGAGTCACGTCCAACCAAGAGAAAATAAGTGGAATGAAATTTTATTATGCTTGATGAAACAACTGTTTTCATTTTTGCTAGGTTATGAAGGTGAGAATTTGATGAAGATCTTAAAAGACATCGAGAACAGCTCAGAGATTTTGCTGGACAGGTGGAAATTTGAAGTAATACCAAACGATAAAGATGAGAAAGGAGACCCAGTGCCTTACAACATCATCAATAACTACTTTTCTATTGGCGTGGTAAGACTTATGCTTATCCTTAAGTGATTTTCTATTTTGAATAACTATTTGCATTACGGGTCTTCAAGTGAGTAATGGCTGACTACAGATTGCTTATAATGTTATTTTGCTAGTGAAATGAATACGTAGATGACTGACAGCAATTTGCATAAACTTACTTCCACACATTCAGACCAGAATTATTTTTCAGAATGTTATACCTTCTCATCTATGAGGAAGATATTTGTGTTGTCCCTAATGGTTTATGAGCAGCCATAGCGCTAAATTTATGTTATCATTATGAAGGTCCTACAAAAATATAGAGGAAAACTAATCACTTAATAAGAACTCTAAGTAACCTTTTCTATTAGTATTCACGTAATCAGAACTGTTTAAAAGAACAGTGGCATTCTTTATTTCTTCAGGGCAGTTTTAAATAATAAAATAAAATAATAATATAACACCCCTCCACAAGTCTCTGCCTGGTTCTGTCTTATGGGCATATTCACCGTTAAAATGAATTATGAGATAAGGGGTTTAAGAAACTCTTTGTGTCCTAGAAACTGTATCTCTCACTGTACACTTTCCCACTATATCTGGGCATGTACAGTCTGACTCTTCATCCTTTTTCTTTGGATGTGCTTTCAAACACAAGCAGAAGGGGGACTGTGACGAGGTCCAAATTTCACAGATTGAATAGTTCACAAGTAAGATTTTTAACTCGCACACAAATGAAGTCTGATTAACTTGGGAACGTGCCCTCCAATAGCTAGTGCTGGTTGTTCTGAAATCAAGTTGTTCCTTATTGCTTTTTATAAAAATCAAAATCCACTTTTACAAGATATCTGATTCTGTGATCCAATATTCAAAATGCCGCAGGAAAGTGTTTTCATGGGAGGTACCACATACAGTGTTGTAAATCTAAGGAAATTAAGGATGTGTGCTCAGTTTGTTTAATCACTGTGTTTCAGCATTGACAAGTTTCTCTCCCAACTTAAGGAGGTTGATGAAATTTTTGCATATTAATTTCAGTTCTATAATTTTGATATAGTGCCTATCAGCAACACACAGAAACAGTCTTTTCCTTAACAAAACTCCTTGGCTTTCTGCACTGTGTAGTCCTAAATGCTGAAAAAACAATTAATCAAGTCTCCCCAGGGTTAAGGTATTTCAGTAATAAGAATTTCTTAGTGAAGTTTTTTCACTTGTGTGGTTCAGATTTTAGCCTCTTTTGTTCAGACCAAGTTCAGAGAACAAATAAAATAAACAGACATAGCAGATTCCATTCCTCTGTTAACTACTTACTACCTACTAGAAGGTCTATTAGATTTTCCTTTAGTCTTCTATTCTATAGCTTATTTCCAATACCTTCTAGCTATTCTCACGGAAAATATTTTCTAGACATCTGATCATAGTTGTTGCTTTTATCTGTGTTCAGATAGAAAATGAGATTTCAATCCAGTTACTCCCTTTGCTTCATATCTGTCTGGAACCACAGTGCTCCCAAATTGGACACAATGCTGCATTTCGTGTCTTATCAGCCCTGAGTAGAAAAGAGGAATTAATTCATACTTTGCAGAGGATACTTTTATTAAGAAAATTAGCCTTCTTAATATTAGCATTAATTTCTTTATTCATGTTTGACTTATGAGTCATTGTTAATTTCAGATACTACTATGAAGAACAACTGATATCATATCTGCTTTCGATTTTTCATAGGTGGTTTTTCCTTCTTACATGCAGAAACTTATACTTGAATTGAATGGTGCTCTCTTAATTTTTACTGTTTTCTCAAGTCACTGTGAAAACTAATAGTAACCTACAACATATTGCACACTGCCTCATAAATTTATATGGAATATTGAGCACAGTCTCTAATCTGATATGAACAGAACCTACTGTGTGAATTTTGTAACAGTATGGCAGAGCTTGTGTTTGGCAACAATCTCAATGTATACTTAGAAAGGCCAAGGGAGTAAAACTCAGTAAGATCGTAGGGTCTTTTACTGCCGTAGGACAATGATTTAGGTTTGAAGGGATCATAGGAAGTCATTAGTCCAATCTCCTTTTCTAAGCAGGGTCAGCTATGTTCAGTTCACATTGTTCAGGGTTTTATCCACTCAGGTCTTGACACCTCCAAGGATAGAGGTGGCACAACCTCTCTGGGCAAACTGTTCTGGCGCTTGATTGTTCTCATGATGAAGATGTTTTTCCTTATATTCAGTCTAAATCTGTCTTGCTTCAACTTATGTTCTTTGTCTCCCATCCTCCCATTATGTGACTCTGTGAAGAGCTTGGCTTTATCTTGATTATGTCCTCATAGGTGCTTCTTTTCTAGCCTGAGGTAGGTCATCCAAATATATATTTTCCAGCAATCAAGATAACAAGAATGCTGAGGTAGACAATGTTCAAAATCTTGTTGAAGTTGAGCATGACATCCACCATTCTCTCCTCATCTACAAATCTAGTTTGTTTTATCATAGAAAGCAATCAGAAGCCAATTTACCCATTAGAAGGAAAATTATGCACTTATTTAAAAGGAATGTTTCACATTAGTGTGTGTATGTAAAAGTTTGACTAGTACAGTAAAACCAAAATAGGCATTTTTTTTTTCTACAGCAGTGTCAAAGCTCCAGTACATACATAAACGTAAGTACCATACTAGAGTACAGGGAAAAAAGTGAGAAACAAATTGAGATGTAGTATCTGCATATGTGCTATGTCCAGCCTGATGAAAGCACAAAGCACAGAAGAACCAGACACAATATAAGCCAAGCTATGTGTCAGTTTCAAAGCAGGAGCTAGAAAACATCTACAAGCAATGCAGAGTGAGATAAAGATTTTTCAAGTGCTCACATCCATCATTCTGTCAGGATGGCAAGACACCAGGAGAGAAGATCCATCTGCCTCCCAATAATACTGGAGTCACTGAAACAAATTAAATACCCAAGAAAAATGTGTATTGGAGCAGTCAAGTCATGTTTGCTTTAAAAAAAAACAAATAAAAAAAATCCCTCCTCTAGAATACAGTAGGGTGGTTTGAAAATGAAAGCTTGACTTAGAAAGTCACAGATTTGGTGAGCTGGACAAACGTAACTGACAATATTAGAGGACAGATAAGCTCGAATGGTAGAGACAGGAAACATCAGGCCAACTGTCAGACAATTACTGACATACTTTGGAGAAAATAAAAAGTTCTTTTCCCTGTAATCTACACAACCTGCTTTATTAGTCATATGTTCATGCAGTAGGTTGGTATCACAGTGATCATCAAAGACAGAGTTCAGTAATGTCAGTACTGGTGTGTTATGACAGACCGTAACCTAAACAGTGGGCTTGCGATGTACTTCTGCATTTGCAGTAGTAGTGTAATTTCAGTCTTGTCATGTCATTTCACTGACTTGAAGAGCTTAGAAACCATTAGGGAGAGTGTGTGTATGTGTGTAGACAGAGTATGTCAGCTTGCACATAGTATTTGTCATGGTTTGCCTTTTCCCTGTGGGTATAACAACATAACTTTACTACTTCCCTCAAAGACTCACCTTCTTACAATTAATGGTTGGTCAACACGTGTATGGGGACAGTTCAGATAAACTTGTCTACTGTAATACCCCTGCACATCTGTTTTATTTTATCCTAGCTATTTTACATGTCTGTATCCCAGGCCTGTATTAAAAAAAAAAAGTACAAGTTGGAGAAGTGGGGCTATGTGAACATCGTGAGGTTCAACAAGACCACCTGCAAGGCCCTACACCTGGGTTGCGGCAATCCCAGGTTTCAGTGTAGGGTGGGGGATGACGTGATTGAGAGCTGCCATGCAGAGCAGGACTCAGGGGTGCTAATTAATGGGAGGCTTGATAAGAGCCGGCAATGTGTGCTCGCAGCCCAGAAGGCCAACCGCATCCTGGCCTGCCTCAAAAGCAGCCCGGCCAGCTGGTCAGGGGAGGTGATTCTGCCCCTCTGTGCCTCGCTTGTGAGACTTCACCTGGAGCACTGTGTCCAGTTCTGGAATCCTCAGCATAAGAACGATATGGAGCTGTTGGAATGACATTGTCATATTCCATGACATTCACAGTAAACGTACGCAATTCAAGTACACACAAAACAGATAAACATGGAAGATGGTGAAATACTCATTTGCTGAGAGAGACCTGAGCGGTAGGACGTGGAAGATGAATGACAAACAGACAGTGAGGCAAAGTCTTGCATAAAACCAAGAAACATAAATGAAACCTTCAGAACAGTCTTTGTTTCCTTGAAAAGGAATTACATCTGAGCCATCGACAAACCACATAATAGCATGGTCAAAAATTTTACATAATACTCAGACATGAAGAAATAATGCTTTTTAGCTAGGGGAAAATTAGATTAGTAGTCAAGCAATTTTAGTTAGATAATAATTAGTTAAAATGGAGTGACTATCAAGGCTATGCATATTTTATGGGGAAGTTATTAAACAATGTTAAATATGTAGGGAAGTTATGATGCTTGGTTTTAGTTCAAATGGCTGTCTCAAAGTCAGACAAAATGGGTATCTTGATAAAAGCTTTTTCAAAGAATGCCTCATTAACTGTTCCATTGTGATTAAAAATTAGAAGCCTTGACTTTCACTAAATGCTTGGCTGGAAAGAGCCTGTGGAAGAGGGAAGAAGCTACCTTATGCAGTTAGGTATAGGAAAAAAGAGCGAGAAAGCAACTTAGGCTTGCTGTGCTTTCTCTTCAAGGTAGATATTCAGGAGAAATGACTCTGTTTTTCTTTACCTGGGCTTCCCTCTAATACTTAGGAGAATCAGAAGAACTACAGGAGTTCTAGGAACAAGCCGTAGATATGCAGGATGCAGGGTGGAGGCAAAATTACCGTGACGGTTTAGGGCTTGAATTGATTGATTAAAAGCTCAGAAACAATATGAGATACACAAAGTCCATTCACTGATATTATTGTAAAGGACAGGAAATCTACTCATTAAAAAAGTTACTATTATATGCTAGTTTAAAAAAAGAAAATTGGTTATCACATACAGGGGAAACTTCTTTTAATGCTAGTAAGTATTAAAACTACAATCGGGATGTGTTCTCCGCAAAATTATTATCAGAAAGTAGTAAAGGTCTACGACAAAGACAAGTGTACTTTTATGACACCTAATATGTTACTATCCAAATGCACTATCAAATAGATATTTGCCTGGTCATGATTTAGTATCCTTCAGCCTTAACCAGTCACTAAGAGCCTCTTATTCTGCCAGTGGGGAAAAATATGACTGCTTAATTCTCATAATCATAAATTTGAACTTATTATGAGTCCTCTTCCCTATCACTATACTCTAAGTCATCAACCTTCGCTTCCATTACATCTCCTTAATTCTTTTTTTGTGCAAAACTGCAAAAAAATCTTTAAGAACAATCTTGCCTAGAAGCCATGTTTTTTACTCTTCTTGCAAAAGAACACTTCGTTAGCATCAGTAGAAACTTTTGACTGTCAGAATTTTTAGTCTCAAATACCAGAGTCTAAGTAGGATTGTTTCTCTAACTCACAGTGTGATCCCATCATCTTTTATTTCATGTATGTTATTTTAAAGTATATTTATTTCTACAAAAGAAGGAGCTTAGTATGTTATTTATCATCTGCAAAAGATAATTAATTTCAGTTTTTGTGATAGCCATTTATTTCTAAATTTCAAAGCTTTGTAGCATTCTGTTGTTCATGGTTGTTAGAGGGATTTTTTCTTTCCATAGGAAGAAAATTCCTAAGGATATTTGCTATTTGGGCCCTGATTCAATGCAGAATTTAAGCACATGCACATTGTAAACCAAATTTAATGTGATATTTGAGTATGTGTTTAAACTGTCCTGATCTAGTGAAGCAGTTAAATACTTCCTTAATTTTTTAGCCATTGCCTGCAGTTTCATTAATATGACTGGACAAATGCATGTGTTGAATTTGTGGCATTTGGTGTAAGCTAGTTAATCATTTGAGTGAGATTTGTGGGTGTACGTAACTAAAAATCATGTTTATTGGATTGCTGAGCTAATATGAATAGAAGCATGTGCTTAAGTGATTTTGTGAATCCTAATAATCACTTTGAATGTGCTAATGGAATTCTATGATATATTGCGTTATTTCTGTGTCAGTGAGAGAAAAAACTTTTCTGGAAAAAGCAATGTCATTGCTCTGTAGTCCAAATCTTTTTTTTCTGCAAAAAAGGATTAAGAGAATGAACAATTCATCTCTGTATGAATGTGAATATATTTTTTTTAAAAAAAAAATCCTTATTGATATTGCATATGTCATAGCCTTAGTCTTGTATCTAAATCTGTAGCAGTGATTGCTCTGTCTCTGGAGAGAATTCTGGTCTTTCAGGAGCATGTGCAGAACAGCTTCAATCCCAGGTATGAAATAGTATCTTACTTAGAAGTTATTGGTAATTCAATGCATAGTTATCTGGTTTAGTCTCCAAAAGTCACTAAACTTTTACAAACTATTCTTACAGGCTTTTGCTGTTTGCACATTTGAACCACCTTTACTTATTCAACTTTTGCTGCTATTGAAATTGTCCTGCAGAAATTTCAAACATAGTATATGGCAAATAGGGGTGATGCAGGGTTTTGGGTTTTTTTATTACAGGTGGTTATTTTTTTCATACGGAAGAAAGCCACAAACCTACAACATGCTATGTAAAGTTGGATCATTAGAGTAATTCAGAGTTAAGGAGTGATAGGAGCCTCTCTGAAAGTTTCCCCTCAGTTCTGTGTGAATGATGTTTCCCTGGACATGGAGAATGTGAATTCCATAGCTAGAAATATTGAGCTTTAGGGTTGGTGATATCTATATTGCAGCAGTGCTGGTGGTCTTTTCTGCCTGCTAATTTCTTTCTTTCACTCTGGATTTAATTCACCTTGTAAATCCCTCTTGCCATCATAACCTTCTGCCGTTCATAAGGAGTATGAGGGTAGCAAGAGAGCTGCATTGTGCTGCGTGCAATGTGTAAGGTACGTTCATTCAGAGAACTGAAGATTTATAGCTCACTTTAGTACTTAATGAATCTTACTACCAGAAAAAATTATAGTTTCCTGAGGTACTATTTCTTGTGTTTTATGTAAGTATAAAGAAATCCTAAGAAGAAATTCCTGCTGTTTGGTTGGTTATATGCCAGTCTTTGCCGGAACTTCCTGCAAATAGGCATGTGTGTCATATAGATGGAGAATTGTGCATGTAATTTCCCTTATAGCACTGTGGCTGAATTCAATGTACTTTTTTGTGTTAGGTTCAGTGAAAAAATAGTTTGGTGGCCTATATTTACATTAGCAAGTAATTTAGCTCAGTAGGAGCTTGCAATTGATGCTGAGTCTCTTCTGTCTATAAAACGTGCAGTTTGGGAGTCTTAATTCAAGATAAATATAGTCTGTTCCCCTGCAATGGACTCTCCCAGCATGTGCTTGTCCTAAAGCAACTCAAAAGATTGATCGCTGAATTGGCGCTGATTTTGATCCCCATATTATGGGATGAGCACACCAGCCACACTGAACATGTTTCCTTCCAAAGACAGCTAGCTGAGATGCACCAGTCTTCACTTCAAACAGAATCACAGGAGGTGGGGACGAGTAAGAGATTTGCTTTGAAATTTCATTGCTGCTCCCACAGTTTAGCAATAGACCTGAAAAAGTTATGTAGGAGTGTAGGGTGTCTAACTTTGACCTTCCTTCCTCCCCTCCTATCTTCCCACTTGGTTTTTTGGTTTTTGTTTGTTTTTTTTTTCTCTAGGAAATTTAGGTATATGAGACTCTCTTTCATTTAACTTTTCATGGTGAGGTTAGAACAATGCTGAAGACTCTGAAAGAAGAAAAACTCCTTTGGTTTAGATTTGTGAGGAGCTCATGCACTAGTTATCACTCATTACCCGTTCCTGTCATGTAAAATTATTCTTCTGGTGTGAAATCAAAGGCTAGAAAGTTACTTGTTTCGTATAGCCTTAAAGACTTAAAAGAATAATTGGGAGAGTCTTTGACAGTTACCTAAGTCCTTCTTCGTAATTTCTAAGGGATTAATAGAACAATTTATAGAAAGGAGGTTTTAGAGAGCTGGGTGTTGGTATCTTCTCCCAAGTGATAGGTGATAGCACAAGAGGAAATGACCTCAAGTTGTGCTAGGGGAGGTTCAGATGAGACATTAGGAAAAATTTTTTCACCGAAAGGTTAATCTGGTGCTGGAACAGTCTGCCTAGGGAGGTGGTTGAGTCACCATCCCTGGAGGTATTTAAAAGACTGGTAGATGAAGTACTCAGGGATGTGGTTTAGTAGTGGATAGATATGGTTGGACTTGATGATCTCAAAGATCTTTTTCAGCCCAGGGGTTCTATGATTCTATGATCTTACCTCAGCTAGTAAAGATTTTAAGTCTTGTATGTTTGGGGATTTTGTTGGAGGTGGGAGGGGGTGTTGATATTTGTTTTGTTGGTTGGTTTTTGGAGGGGGTTGCATTTGTTTTGTTGTGTTTTGTGTTAGTATAAAGAAATTCTAGTCAACAGCTACTGTCACAAGTGACAGTTATAATTTAGAGTATATGCCTAAAGACATAATTAATCTGCAGTGAGCTTGGAACAGCTCCTTAGCTAAATGCAACTAAGTCAGCTACATAGTGTGTAATTGACTTGCAACTATATTAATCCTAGTACAATGTTATTCATTAGACATGTAAGTTATTATTTTCTCCATATGAATTTTGTAAGTTACTAAGTAATGATTAAGAGTTCATTATAGTATTTCATTCATATTATTATAATATAATTGTGATGTATGTTCATCTTGTTAATGCTGTTATTCTTAGTTGTTCTGAAAAGAAATGTCAAGGTTATCAAGAAAATATGATGTAGATTTTGTGCATGCAGACAGAGAAGCATCTGTATTCAAATGAAGTTGAAATTTCGGTCCTCATCTTGGTTTTGTAATTCTGCTTGTTAGTGATGACAGGAACGTCTTGAGGGAAGGTAGAAGCCAACAATAGTTTATACTGAAGTCCAGAGTAAGGTGAATAAGTTTTGAGGTGGTCATAAGACTCATACTGAGCTTACAGCAGGAAGAAGCTTAGAGGACTAAGAAAATGGCAGGAACTTGCTGCCATTCCCCATCTCTTTTTCCCCCAACCTTGCAGTTGGCAGGTGGGTGGTGCTCAGCTGCACTAGCTCCAGCAACCCACTGAGTTAGTGAGAGGGCCCTGCCCCGCTGATCTATCTCCATCTCACACTCCCTGATAGTCTTTAGTCTAGCTACCTCCTCCCTCAGCTCCATCACCACGTGGAGTTCCCCCACGCGAGCGCAGCTTCCACAAATGAAGCCGGTGCCAGAGTCGTGGGTCGGTGCGGGAGGGGGGCACTGCCTGCAGCCCAGGGTCTGGGTAGCTGCATGAGCCACTGAGGCTCTGGCTGGGTAGCAGCATCCATCCGGGCTGCATGCAGTATGATGCTTCTTTAGCTTGTGTTTTGTAGTCATAGGTGTTGTGGTTTTGATGCTAGGAGGAAGAAAGATAAATCAAAGCAGAGTAAGGAAGGCATTCTGGCCATAAACTTGAAGATAAAGGGGAGAAACAAACAGGATTCTGAGATTTAAAGTGGGCACCTCTGCAGATTTAAGAGAAATCTGCTGTGTGATTTGGATGTTAAAATGGCAAAAGGGATTTTTCGTTTCAACATCCACCATACAAGACAAGAGGGAATGGCCTCAAGCTCTGCCAGGGGAGGTTCAGGCTGGACATTAGGAGAAAAAAAAATTCACGGAAAGGGTAATAGGGCACTGGCAGAGGCTGCCCAGGGAGGGGTTGAGTCACCTTCCCTGGAGGGGTTTAAGGGACGAGTGGATGAGGTGCTGAGGGACATGGGTTAGTGATTGATGGGACTGGTTGGACTTGATGATCCGGTGGGTCTCTTCCAACCTGGTGATTCTGTGATATGTACAATATATATCTATGCTCAATCTTGAGCCCAGGTAGCGGAGAGATTATTCTTTACAAAATCCAGCAAACACTATTTAGGAAGAACTTTTTAGTTCTGAGAGACTTGCATAAGTCTGAGAAGAGTTCATGTCACAAAATATATAAAAATAACAGTGATATATCAACCATTTAAATTATATGCATTGCTGATTTTATAGTGTATGTTATACAGGATGAAATCTCAGAGACCTGGAGTTGTCTGCTATTTAGCATTATTTACATATCTAGAGAGCTGATGCTTAATTGAGACTCCAGTGGTACAAAAATATTCTTTAAATCTTGAGATCTGCATGTTTTCTACATTTTTATGGCAAAGTCCCAAAAGGAACACGATTTAACTAAACTGAAAGTGGGTGGATTCAGCCAAGAAACAGTCTTATGTTCCCATCTGAACCAGGTGGAACTAGAGGCAAATTACTGAACAGAAGTTATTCCATGTCCTTACTGGAACAATTTGTACTAAAGAGCCTCTACAGACACATAGCCAAGGAACTCTCTATTCACTGTTTGCAGTTTTTCAGTTTCTTCATTTAAACTGGAGTTCTGAGGGTAAAACATAGCATATTCTTTGTTTCTGTGACAATCCCAATGTTACTTAGACTTATAATATGCCAAAGAATGGGTTCCTGCCTAGATGGGTGTCCTTAGGATTACATGCACTACTGCTGCAGTGGAAAGGCTGTTCATGCAGCCGTTCTGGTCCCTATGGGGATGAAGGAAGAGCTTCTCAGCTGCTGAATTATCTAGGGCATTCACAGGCACTCTCCTTACTTTTCTGCTCTGGCTTTTCGTGGTTTTGTTTTCCCTGTACTTTATAACTCCTGATGTTATACTTCATATCTCATGAAGTGAGTAAGTACGGAGCAGAATTGGCACCAGTCAATTCAGAGTTGATCATGCTGTTAGCTGTTTACAGTTACTGTCTAGAACTGTTACCCTAAAATTTCTTTGCCACATTTAAAAAGTGCTTAAGCTGTATGTATTGCATGTTACTGCATTGCTTCTTTCTTAGGTGTATCCTTGGCTCTCAAAACAATTCAAGTATCCAAAATGAGAATGAATAGCAAAAGTCTGGCTGTTGTATGGAGAAGCAGATGCAAACTAGGATTCCATGGACTCCTAAACAACTAGTACTTGGGAATAGTAAGGTATAACATTATATAGGTCCAGCCTTGCCAGTCTTGGCCAAAGGAAAAAAAAAATTCAATAGAACACACAGGAAGTTCTATTCTAGGAAGTAAATTCTCACACTCACGAGCTTGTCTAGATTGGTGCAACATTTTGACCCCCTTAGAGAGTAGCAGAAAAAACTTCTGCTGCTTTGGATCTGTAAAATCCCATAGTTCGTGACTAAAAGAACTCCTTTTGACGTCTTAGGCAAACTCCATGTCAAGGGGATGTTGTCAGATGTTCGTTTCCGTGCGTGAAAAGTTTATCTGTCACCTGATACATCCAAGTGATATATCACCTACCTGAAATATCCAAACACAATCACTTCTGCTAGGGTTACAGGGAAGGAATCATCTTGAAGGAAGCATCTCTTCTTCCCAAGCACATATCATAGAATCATAGAATAACCAAGTTGGAAGAGACCCACCGGATCATCAAGTCCAACCATTCCTATCAATATGCTTGAAGAATTTTCAAAGAAGTGAATATACTCAGCCATACACATTGATGCCTGGGTAGAAGTTGAGTAATATTAAAGATAATTTATATTTGGACTCCAGATTTCTCTGTGCCTCTCTTGCTTTCAATGAGAGTTTTACTATGATGATCCTATTTCTTTTTATACTGTCACTTTTACACTGATTGTATTATGAGACTGAGAGAAGGAAAGGCCCTGCTAGTGTCTGGAAAAAAATGCTGTGTTAAAACAAAAAGAAATGTGATGGTAGGAGGGTTCTTTGGTAGTACTTCAGTTCAGAAAGTTAACTACCAGTTCAAAAACTGACTGTTTTCTGCTTTCATTGCAAAAGTTTAGCATTTTTTCAGGGGAAAAAAAAAGAAACAGTTGGGATCTAATGAGAAAAAAAGTCATTTTCTATGATCATTTTTGAAGTTATTAGATTAATAAGCACAGCCTTAGTTAAATGACATTTCCCTTCTTAGGACTGTTATGGACATTCTGATATGAGACAGAGAGAGCTTTAATGAGATCTCAATCAAAGGTAATATTTATATAATGATACATGAATTCATAAATGCTAGTCAAATAAAAATGCTGTAGTCCATTTTGGCCTTCACCTTACTGAAATCTGTACAGGTCATAAGATGAAAAAGCTCAGTGAATGACGACTAATACTCTCTCATTTGACTGTCTAATTATGCCTGGCTAATTGTGTGAGCTAATGTTTGAAGCTGAATCTTGCAATGTAACTTAATCTATCACCCAGACAAAATGCATTTGAAAAAGATATGGAAATTTTCTCCTTTGTTAGACATATGATCTCCTTAATGCTTTAGTTTATGGCGATTTCCCCTCACAGAAAAAAACACAAACAAAATTTATTTAAGCTGTATGTTAGCTATCGAAGAAATGCTCAGACAATTAGATTCTTACAATTCCTGGTTTAGACCTTTGTTTTTACTAATGTTTTTCAGTAGGAAATGCTTTGTTTTACTGTTTGAAATCACAGTTTCTTAGGTTTTGTTGTAGCTTTGAAGGACAAAAGTACATTAAAAAGTCAGCACAATGCATAAATTCCTTCACTACTTGAAAAGAGAAGGAGGAAGGGGGTATAAACTATTGTTTCATCTCTGCTTTAACAGAGAATAACATTTGAGTGGTAGAATCTCTCTGTGTTACTTAAGTTTTTCTTAGGGATAGAACAGGCACCACACTAACATCCTGGGTGATCTGACCCTGTGACAATATTGATGCCAAAGCCCAGTTATAAATGTTGTGACACCAGTGGCAGAGAGGGACGATGACGGGTCACATTGCTACAGACCATAGCCCTTACTAATAGTTCTTTTCAGCAAACTCCCAACCTCAGAGTGCTTGGAAAAGAGGCAAGTTTCATTATCTCTCTTCTATTCGTAGCTAAAGTGATGTTTAAGAGGCCATTCAGGAAGGCATGGGTAGAACTTGGAACTGGGAACAGAATTAGATCTGTTGAATCTTAGGCAGATTTTGTCTGGAAGGGAACGCTGCCTCCAGAATCTTGAGCTCTTTTAAGTCTGCTGCCCGTGTGTGGAGTAAAATCATTTTTCTAACGTAACTTTCTTTGCATCCTTATAATTTAAATTAGTAATTACAGGTAAAATAGTGATGTTATTTTTGTACTTTTGATCATCTGCAAGTAATCTATGCTGTGGATTTTCCATCACAGGGGCAAAGATACACGTGTTGCTGCCTGAGTATAAACCCAGAGTCAGAGCAGCCTTCTTCATGTAATACTGTTGTGTGCACACATACCAGATCAGGTCAGAGATAGATTAGGGGTGTGCAATCACAGCATCGCTAACTTCTTTTCTTTATTACATATTTTTCCTCTGTGTTTATAGCTTACCTGACTGGATTAATCTGTTTCTTTCTTTAGTTAAATTATCTCAAGTCAAGATATTTGAAAAAAATGCCTTGTAGTTATAAATTTTGACCTAAACATATATTTGATTTGGTATATAATATATGGCCATATAATCTTTCTACTCTTACGATGTCTTCAAGGTGTAAGAAAATAAATTCTTTAAAATATTTCTTGATGAGGCAAGAAGGAGTACCTGGGATTTTTCAATTTCTAGGCTAGACAGCTTTTGGAGATAGAATGAAGAGATAGTAAGTGGGTTGTAATTGTACTTCTGAAACCCTATTTTCAGACTTGTATTTACTCAGTGTAGCTTTATCTGTTTGAATTAGAGAGGTTACCAAATCTTAAGAGGAAATTTTCCATTTCAGGACTTCTGAAGAGCTTTGGGCCACTTCAGTCTAGTCAGATTTATAGATCTAATTTTAACAATTCTGAAAATTTCATCCTACCACTGCCAAATTCTTTTCATGATGTTTTGGCTGGGGTGTGTGTGTGTTGTTTGAGTTCGAGTTTTTTCTTTTTTTTTCCCTCCCAGAATTTCAGGGCAGAAAAAATATCTATGCCAGAAAATTACATGAACAGCAAATAATTAGCACGATCAATATTTCTGAATTTTCATATTAGATTTTAAAATGAAGCTTACAGTGCAAAGCAGCACTTAAATCTTGTCGGGGCAATATTAGATATCAGTTATGCTTATATGGCACCAACCTGTGTGTTTATAAACCAAACGAAAATAGTCGTAAGGCTAATGAACTTGGGTTCCAGTAACTTTTGTTGCTGCAGTGTACCTGCATTTCATAAGCAAGTGTCAAAAATTTAAGTTACTACCTCATCTCATTTCGTTTTTGTAACCCCAGAAGTAAGTACACTCGATGTCACTTGATTCACAACTACATTATGTAACTAGTTATCCCGTAAAAATGGCTCTTATGAATAATGAAAATAAATCCCCTTTCTACTCCCAGAGCAAGAGGTTTTAAGTGCTACCACCTGGCATCTTAGCGAAAGATCATAATAAGCATGTTTTCTTACAATAGTTCATTGAGATGGTACATGGCAAGAAAGAACAAATTTCCTCTTTAAGAGCCAAATTAGAGGCTCAGTCTCTACTCAGGCAAAAATCAATCGCAGCTTTGCCAGAGTGAGACATAGATGGTAGTTCGCAGAATGATAATTTATAAAATCCTTATTTTGTCTTTAATGCTTCTGTTCTTGTTTGTTCTACAAGTTTAATACCAAAGCTCTCTTCTTTCCCCACTGTGTTCTGCCTTCTTTTCTCTTTTATCCATATATCTGCCTGTTCTATCTTCATTTGTATTCAGCCCTTCACTCTTTTCCTCTCTTCATGGTTCATTCATTTATCCTATAATACCCATTTATTATTACCTCATCTTCACCACTCTTTCTTTTTAACTCTGTCACTTATCTGTCACTTTTGTGTGACAGGAATTGTTCCTGCTTAACAAAATCGGTTTCTAATTCCATTTAGCTAAGTAGGTTCAACTGCTTTGTGTGGACATTGAAGCAGTTTAAAAGTGGCTAAAACAGTTTTAGCTTAACCCAATTAAACTAAATCAATTTTGACCACTCCTTAACCACTTTAAAGGCAACCACACAAACAAGTGAATCAATTTTGTCTAAATTGATTTAGATAAATCAGCACATTTCTCATCTGTAAACCTGTAGTATCCCTTTTCCCATTCTTTCTCATCGGAACAGAGTCACACACATTCTCCTTTCATTCCACTACTCTAATCTCTGGACTGGGCTTATTCTGGAATACCTCTGAAAACTATTACAGACTGACAGACTGCAAAATACAGAATTTCAGAATACAAAAAAAATTGTTTCAGATGAACTCTGTCTCATTGCACAGCACTGACTGACTCAGTACTAGGGGATAGAATGTGTTCTTGGAGATTAAGTTCACTGTCTTTAATTAATGTACACCAGCCTGTCAGGAAGGTTTGCAGGGCTTCTCGGGTACCAAATACTGGAAATTACAAAGGCAAATCTGAAAGAATAAGTTAATTAATATGTTATCTGGATAAACCTCAGTCTTTTGTCTCTTCTCATTTCTTGGGTTGAAATGGCCATTCTCATGAGCCAATATTAAGGGGTTTCTGGTTTACCCCTGTCATATATCTAGAAATGAAGCATGGGAATTAAATTTAGAAGACTGTGTACCCCAAAGCAGCAACTCTGAAGCACTAATTGGCCGTATTCAATAATCTCCTCATTATAAGTTGCTAGAAAGGCAAATATGATCCTTGAATTTCTTCTGAGGGGAGCAGTGAGTAAATGTAGCATACAGCTTTGCTGAATTTGTCCATCTGTGGCATCCACGTTTCAAAAAGGATGTTGAAAGATTCCATGAGGTTCAGAGAAGTGTGACAGGCGTGGTTCAGAATTTTAAGAGCTTTATTGCAAAAGATAGTGGAGAGACAACTTGATCAGTCTAGATGGGAAGAAAATATATGATAGTCAGCAATCTGTTAAGATAGCAAAGATGATCAAGATAGGAGCTAAAACTAGACAGGTCAAGGTTGGACATGGGTCACTGAACCTACAATTGAACCAGATTAATAAGGAAGACAATCTGTTTGCTTTTATCACTTCACCTTTCAGTTCAAGATGGTGTCATTTCTGGAAAAAAATGACTACAGTACTTCTAAACAACCTCTTTTTGATATGTGATACTACGAGTTTCTATTTTTTCTGCCCATTAGCATAAGAAGATTTTTTCTTTTAGGTAAAGGAAGTTTGTGGAAAACTAGAAATTTCCCATTTCTTGCAAAGCTAAAATCTTTAGCAGTTTGACGTTTAAAAAGCTAGCCAACTAGATTTGCACCCCCTTATGTATTTCTTCATGGGATGGTCCATAATGTTTCCAAAGCCATTGTTGCAGCAAATACTTTAATTAAAAAACATTCTATTCTTTAAATGTCCTCCTTGATCACATCATCTCAGCCAATCTCTTGAGCCTTTAGTCCCTTTTCTGTTTGAAATCTCCTCAAAAAGTGATTGGAGTTTATATGTGCCATGTGGGTCTTCACTGAGACTATTTAAAGACTGCTGAATTTTAAAGACCCAATCAATTCATATGTCAATTTAGAAGTGAGGTTAATGGCCAGAATATTTTTTCTTTTTAGTTCAGAGAAAAAGAAAGATTGAAAATGCTGCTGAAAAAGAGCATGTACATATGTGAAATCAAGTTGAAAAGCAGCATATAATAATTATAAGGTCTCCCTCACCCTTGGGTCACTGCTTAAACTGTGTGGAGCTGTTTCATTTTTGTGTACCATTTCTCTTTAACTATATTTGAAGTTAAACAGCATGTATGGTGTCTTTTTCTGTCAAGAAGAGTGACTGCTTCTATAATTCCCTTGTTTCACGGAGTATAAATATTCCAATGACTGTTTTGATGGTTACAGTCATTGCATTTTAACATGTATATTTATTGATTGCCTTGTTCTGATAATTTATGGTCAGCTGCCAAGAACAACTAAGCCTTGCAGTTAAACATGTTTTTTTCAAGTCAGACTGAAAAAATAAGGTTTCTAAATGTAAACTACGTGTAAAATAACACAGATTTCTTGTATTTGGGTGATAGAAGCAGACTGGACAATTGGTAATTCCCTAAGAGGTGACTTTCTGGAAGCCCCTGCCTGCCATTAATTTACATAAAATTTGAAATGCAGAATGCTAGTGTCTCATATGGGTGCAAAATGCATGGTAGCAGGAAAAAAAAACAACAACAAAACCCAAAATGAAACAAATGAAAACCCCTAGACTATGGTTTTACTTGTAATGAAGCTCTTTGTAATTCAGTCAGTATATGAATATTTCTTATTTCAGTACAGATTTAGTGAAATGAAAATTTAGTGAAAGTACAGCTATAGCCCTTTTGTTCCCAGTTATGTGTCCAGAACTATGAAGACAAAATCTTATTCTGTGTAAAAGGTGATGATGAAAATTGTACATTAGTTTGACCTGCTTTAGAAAAGGAATGAAAATTTGTCGTCTCCTAGATAAATCCATAGCATCATTACCACACTTGCCAAGGATAGTGTTATTACGCAGTATTATTTGTATCATCTGTAGGCTAAAGGACTTGAATATCTTCAGTTTATGACCCCATCAGATAGAGGAGAGAGTCCATATGTTCTTTTCCTTATTGCGTTACTTACCAGTTGGTTGAAATTCTGTATTCTGCCTTGTCCAGTCATCACACTTGAAAGTGAGTGGACCAAAAGGTGGATAGAGGGAAGAACCAGGGTTTGTTTTCACAACGTGTGGGTCAAGCTGCATCCACTCTGGAAATTAGAACTTCCATGCCACAAAGGGTAGGAGCCCTTAGAATTTCATCATGATACCTGCCTATGGAGTTGCACTGTTGTGTTGGGCTCTTTATAAACTATTGCTTGCAAACACATTCCTTTGAGGAACATACCAAGTTTGTTTGGGATTTTTAAGGGGTTTCAATACAATTCTTTGTTTGAATAAGGTGGTATATACTTTGTTAAGAAGGAAAACAACCCTCAAAAAAAATATTAGAACAGCTCTGTTTTCTGTAGTGTACCTATGTTTAGCTCTCACAAAGTTAGCCAGATGAAGGCGATGTTTCCTAGAAAAGCTGGGGAACTTGTTTTCCACCCAGACTTTCTAATGAGCTAAAAGCATGTGCCTTTACCTGCCCAAAGTGCTTTTAACTGTGCTTTTAAATTTACACTGATGTAAGACATCTTTATATACTGACTGAATTAAGAAGAGTCTCACTGCAAGTAAAACTACAGCCTACATTGTTTTTTCATTGCCATTACCATTGACAATTATCTGCCAATAGTAATTATAGCATTAACTAATTAGCAGTCACTACCCAGTCATAAGTAGCTAGCCCCCAGTGGTTTTTTTTCTGGATGTGTGACTCTGACAGTGAAGATTTTAAGCACATAGAATCATAGGACCATAGAATAACCAGGTTGGAAGAGACCCACCGGATCATCGAGTCCAACCATTAACATGATCAAGGTCTTGCTGATTTCACAGGTTTGATAAAAATGCATGGTTCCATAGAATCCTTAAGGAATAATGCGTTTAAATTCTGGCTACTCTAGTTCTTCACACTAACTACTGCTTAAACTACTGCAGGTAATTCTAGTTGTTGGTGCTATTTTAATGTTGATTTGTGAATGATCTATACCACATTACAAAAATTCTGAGACCTACTCTTCTCTTCTTGCACTTGATCAAGACTTAAATAATATTTTTGGAAGCATGTAAGTACAATACAACTTTGAACCTGGATTTAGTACATCCAAGTATCAAAGGATACCAAATAGCACTGCCAGTAAGCCATCTAGACATTAATTTCCCACATAAAGGGTTTGCTAGCACTTTGCATGTAAGTTGTGTAACTTGTGACCAGCTGCTTCCGTGTGTGGTGCGTAACTGATGGGAACATATGGCTTTAATTAAGTAGCCTATTCTAGCTGATTTTTAGGCATCTATCCACATGGCATACAATATTTGTTGAATCCAAATCAAGTTTCACAGCTGTCTCTCGAGATAAACTGATTGACTGACATGAGCTGCTTTAAAATGCTCTGTCAGGTTAGTTCCCATAACCTCAGAGACTCAAACAATGGGAAAAAATGGCTCAGCCATATGCATTAAAGCTCATATGTCTAGGCCATATATGTAGTTGTATATATGTTTAACATTTCAGGCTAAACCTAATGGATTTCTGTAGCTACTGGTCCTGGCAGGCAGCAACATGGAGCCAAAATGATCAAGAAATCTTCAACTTATTCTGTTTTGACTGTATTGTTTACTGTGGTTCGACACCAATGTGAACTTTAACAGTAAGGATACACATTACAGTTGTGAAGTGGAAAAGTGTAATTATCAAAGTGCAAAACTGATGCCTCACTAGTTCTCATCATCGTATAAATGGTTGGCGTTACTATTACGAAAAACAGTAAAAAAGACAGCCACCAATTCTTGTTGTTTTAAATAAGTTTATTTATTTGTTAAGTACATAGAAAAGCGACTGAGTGAATATGATACACTCTGATGGTGGAATGTATTTGCTGATGTAAAGGAAAGAATATTATATATATCAGAGTTATTAAATATGAAGAAATAGTCATACAGCTTATAAAAGTGCAGGTGTATTTTCAGTAGTCTTTTGGGATGATCCATGCTGAAATGAAAGACAGATAATCACAACTTATCTCGTGTAATACAGTGAGTATACATTTTACTGAGGTTTTCAGGTATAAGATTAGAAGTTTCATGTTTTATTGGCAGGACTGGGGAAAATGTGTGTGAGCCAAATCTCTAAGTTTGTTTCAGTAGGTTGTGTTTTCTTACACTTTATGTAGAAAGTAAAACATGGGGTAAAAAGGATTATGAAAATAATTTTAGAGACCACGAAATTCTTCTTGGGTAAATTAAGCACTTGGAAAACTGATTGAATCTTATAATGAATGCTGATTTCCTGATTTTCTATAGTATAGTGGTAATGGCAAGAGCCCAAAAGTTACAAGTGCTGTGAGGGAAGGGTGAGAGCACTCTAAATGCCAAGTTTGTAGCTCTGTAATTAATAAGCTGTCTCTGGTCTCTAGGAAGATAATATAAAGATTGGGAATACGAGAAGATTTATTAGTAGTGATAACTTCTTACAGTCCCTGATTTATACATCTATGGTAGACCTGTACTCTGTGACTTGTAACATGAAAATATTGTGATAAGCTGGAATATTATTTAAGCCAGAAGAAGTAGGCTTAGTAGTCAGAGGAAGGAATTGGAAGATACCATTTTTGACCCGTCTATATTGCATAGTAATATAAGCCATACTGACAGGAAAATGGGTGAGTGGCCCTTAAACAAAGGAATAAAGAAGGTAAATGTAACCAGTAAACCCCTCAAGGCTTAGTAATTTGTGAGGATTAGGAGTGGACTAGTTTCCTTATCTTTTCTTAGCCAGACAAAATGATAGAGCAGTTAGGAATAATCTTTACTACTAAAAATAGCCTTGAAATGTGTTTTATTGTTGTTTATTATTATATTCCACTCTTGTAATGACATTTTAATTTCAAACTCAAGAACTTACTCCTTTTTTTGCTAGAATACATTTGTTTTCACATTTAAACTTACTTAATGTGAACTGTGATGTAAATAAATTTCAAATGCCAGATATAATCAGAGCTAATAAATCCAAAAGAAATGGTGTTTCAGATAAACCTTTTCATGCCTGCAATTCAGGACAGTCATGACAAGAACTGACCTTTTATTCTGTGTTTGTATAGCTCTTTTTTTACACTGGGAATCATAACAATTCTTGAATGCTGTGTTAGTACTAATATTAAATAACTGTGTCCTGGCACAGAGCAAGAGGAAAAAAATTCATGGAGGCAATCACAATGTTTTTGGCTGCAGAAGGCAGTGTTTTTGTAGGGCAAGCAATACTTCATTCTGTGTTCACACCAAAATTTCGAACCAAATAGAATTATTGTTTTACAGTTAATCTCTGTGCAAGTAGGTTAAGCAGCCTGGAGACTCAGAGTGTCCCTGTCAAACTGCTTTGCTCAGGATTTTATGTTTGAAGTATCATATCCCTGCACACTTTATGGGACTGTCATTAGAGGCTAAACCCTTGCTGTTTGGAAACCGCGGTAGCAAGATATGATGATGTCAGTGAGAAAATGACTGTGTGTCAGGGTGACGCTGGTAATAGTTTATAAACCAAAGACAGTTGTTTTGCAGAGAACTTTTTAACTAATGTTGGAACCTCCTGTCATAAGTACTTGTGATCTGTGATCAGGTATTCTGATCAGCTAAACCTGACTTGGGTAATTGTGTGTTAGTAACCTTACTGAGTGCTGCCTCGTTTCCAGGGGGAGGGTGTGATAGCAACTTTACACCAGAAGATCAAGTCAGAAAATCAGTGTGATGACATAGAAAAGATTGATATTTTTTCTTTAAGGATTGTTAATTTTAATCTAAAACTGACCAGCAAGGTATTTTTTAAGCGATGGATTTTATGCTGAAATCCCCCACAGAGCAAATAAGTTCAGTAATGGCACAAAAGTGATTTTAAATTTGCTTTTCCCTCTGAGTCCCTTGTACGCTGTGGGTTACTGAGAAACATCCCTGTATGCTTGTACCTGTGATTACTTTGGCTGTGCTCTCTACCATTTTATTTTTCCATACCTCAAGGAATAGAATTTTATTTTCTGAGGAAAACTGTATATCACCGGCCGATGTGAGGTAGGAAGGTTTGTTTGAGGTTGGGTTTTTTTGTCATTTTATCCATTTAGGGCATTTTATTGGTTGTCTTTATGAAACTGAATTTTCAGTCCCTCAGAGAAGAAAAAAAAAGAAAAAAAAAAAAGACAACAAAACCACCTTCCTGTAGATTCTCCACTTGGCTGTGAATTGAGTCTTGGATATTTTGCTTGTTCTGTTTTTGACCCTCAGTAGATACATCGGTGTTGGTAACCCTGCCAGTTTGAGCAAGGGGTCTGATCCCTCCCTGCTGTCCCATGCTGTCTGTTTCACACGTAGATCACTTCAGCTACAATATATTGTTAATCAAATTTGCTGTATTTGTGATTACCCACATTTGATGCATCTGTACCTCGCAGACCCAATTTTTGTGGTGAGATGACATCAGGTAGCTGAGAATAAACATAGGCACAAGAGAATAAAACTGTTGGGGTAGCTGTCTAATATCTGGAGGTATCTTTAGCAGACTGAGACTGAAACAGCTCAAGCCAGTTTTGTGCTGTGCTTGTGGAGGAGAGGTTCAAATTTAAGCCAGCCCCTATATGCTGTCTGAAATTCAGCACCAGCTTTCTTCCCCTGACCAGGAGGAGGCCAAACTGTGAACAAACAAGGAGGCTGTGTGAGTAAAAATTAATCTGAGCTCAAGGTAGGAGAACGACATAGAAAAACACTGGGAAGTTTTAGGACGCTGCTCAATGTACCAAATCCCCCTGTGAGATAAGGAGACTGTGAGACTACTTAGTAAATGCTGTAATGCACTTTATCCCCACTCAATTCAAAGAGAGTGTTCCTGTAGACTTAATAGGAGTCCACGTAGAGCCTTTGAGATTTTAGGTAAAAGTTTTGGTCAGGGAACCCATTAGTGTTCCTCTTACTACTGTTATTATTTTATTAAAAACCAAAATAAAGTAAAATGAAAAAAAAAAAAACAACAAACAGCACCATTTAGTAAACACATCTGAGGTAGTGTTTTGACTACTTAGACTCATTTATATTTCTGGTGGTTTCCTCTGACAGTGAATTCCTGATAGAGGGGAAAAAACAAATAGCATAAAGCCTTGAAGAAGTAACTTGAAAGAGAAACAGCAACTGCAATATTATTAATAGTTTAAAAGATTATGTATCTCTTTTTAGCTGCAACAGATATTTCATGATCCTCATTATTTGTTTGTATATACAAATTATTATGCACAAATAACTTTTCTGAACTCTTAAAACATTAAGGTTGAACATGTTAATATATGGCTCTCTAGTCCATAATGTGATTGTTTAATCAGTGCGTTCCCAGGACTGAGCCTCTGCTTTCTAATGATGAGGTTGAAGGTATTTATTTCAAGTATGTTTAAGAAAGTAATAAGGATAAGTATGATTATAGGATAAAAAGATGTGTTGTAAAACTAATTCATGGCAAAAAGAGTATTTCAGAGAAATGAGGAATTATTTTCATTACAATTGGAAGGATAAAAGTACTATTCACTTAATTGATTCGGACTGTAGATCATCAATTCCACCAGCACTGAATATTGTGTATTAAAAAATCGAAATATAGAGAGCAGAGTAGGCGTCAAATGCATCACTCACACTTTAAACACTTGTGTAGTCAGAAAGATAAAGAAAAATCATTAGAAAATGCTTTTGAGAGATTTTATTAAACTAATGGTTTTGTTGATAAGGACTAAATGTGTAGGTTTTGGAGTAAAAGAATTGTTCTGGAGATGTACCTCAGGCACATACCTGAGATAGACAGATAGATAGATAGATAGATAGATAGATAGATAGATAGATAGATAGATAGATAGATAGATAGATAGATAGATAGATAAAAGGATGATTTTCACTGCAGTAAATTCACAATTACTTTTATGTACTGAAGTGTACAGGTGCTTGTACTCACAGTGGTTTCACCGTGATGAAAGCTTTTATAATCTGCTGTTTTACTTCACAAGTAAAAGGAATTTTCTCCTGGAAGTTGTTATTAAAATAAAAGGATCAGAAAAACTGATCTAGTCATCCGTCAACTGAATGTGGATATTTTCAGTAACAGTCATTTGATTCTCAAGAGCAGCGTCTGCCATATTACTGGTGATAGCCTGAAGTGGAAAAGTGAGCAACTCTTCTCAAGGCAGGGTGAGGAAAACATTGCAGTGAGTTAATTATTGAAAAAGTCGCTGCTCTGAATTTCTTACTCATATATTTCTCGGATGGTCTCAATTCTGAAAAGAATGCCCACCCTGCAGTTTTTATTTGTTACAACTGGAACTATTTTCCTTTAATCAGAGCACTAAAGCTATTTGAATCTAAGCAACATTGGTTCATGTTACAGCACTGGATGTTTCTTTTTAATATCTAAAGATTAAACCCATCTATTTGTTGATGACGTTGAGGGCAAACCTGTAAAGTGCAGAGGTAAAGTGATTTTATTCTTCTCTTGCAGTTTTTACTGTGACACATAAGATACTTCCTGTTTATGTTGTCACGTTTCTTCACTTTACAATTGCTTGAAAGCACTCAATCTAATCAAGAGTTTTTAACAGTTCTTTATTAATTATATTTTATAGTACATTACTTGGCAAATAAGCAAACTGATAAAATGCTGTACATATAGTTGTCTTAGGGTGGATGTTATGAAGTCAGTGTTGTCCAGTGATGTTTGGTAGAGCTGCATTGTCTGATGTGTTAACTGGGAAAGAGACTCTCCCAACGTGTTTGTAACCTTTGCTGATGCAGACTTTCATCAACTCTGCTGAAAAGGCTTTCAGAAAAATACATGAATTCTGCACTCATTAGCACTGCTGAACCTCAGGAACGTTCAAATATATGTCACCTACCTCTGTGGGCATAGTTGTAAGTGGTGATGGGTTATCGCTATTTACTTATTTTTAATTATTCAGAGTGGAGTCCTCTCTTGTACAACTGGAGAGTCAGGTGGGAACAGAAGTGAAGGAGGAAAATAAATGCAGAGAAATGCAATTTTCTTGGAACTGAAGTAAATTTTGAAACCTCAGTCTACTGTGATTCAGTGGCTGATTTACTGGGACAGGAAGTTGAATTTAATGTTTCTCTTTTTGCCTTGCTGGCGGGGTTTTTTTAGTGGGTTAATCATCCTTTTTAAATCTACATTTTCTGTTTACTTGTATTATTGATCCTAGTTCTTTTAAATATATATATTTGAATTGATTAAGAGCCTAAATTGGCAATGCTAGTCTGGTGGGTTAGAGTGCAAACACATATGCTGAGTGTAGAAAAGCGTTTAGTAGCTCTTAAGAATGATTAGTTTAAATAAATATCTGTTCTGTATTCTCCAGTAGCCAGAGAAGGTTTTACTACACAGCATTTTACTGTGGATATTTCATATGATTTAACATTTAATAAATTCAACTTTTAGTCATTTTTAAAAGATAAGCGAGAGTAATTTGTATGCATTGGCTACTGATTGTAAATTATAAATCTGTGGGATTGAGTTCAAGTTTCTAATTGGTGAAAAAAAAAATCAGTAATTAACTGGGAGGACAGAAACGATTTTCTATCAAAGCTGTCTTCCACAGAGAATTCTACTAAAGCTGTTCACGATTATAAGGGTTATGATACACGGAAAAACTATAATTTGTATATAAATGTCAACATGGTATAATCTGATTATAAAATGCTTTTGAAAATTGTAATGTTCTGATTGGGTAAAATGGTTGAAAGCATCACTGTCTGCTTAGAGCTGCATAACTGTATGGGGCTCCACAAGATAGGGATGTCGAGAGGATCAGAGCAGGTGTGACTTCCAGGTAGTTGGAATAAGGCAAAGCAAAGATCTTTACATTCTCTGTAGTTGTCATCTGATAAATGCCTACAGAAGCATAATCTTCATAGCCTTGCAGTGTTGAAATCCCTGCAATTTTGCATTTATTTTTGGACAAATATGATCATTACATTTCCTCATTTTTCAGTTGAAATTTGTGTTTAACGTCCGTGCTCACCTGTTATAAATGTTCTCTGAAGCATTTAGGGCTTATGAAACAATATTTTTCTTTAAAAAAAAGTTCTTTATAATTCAGACTCCTTTTCAGAAGGTGCCAGAGGAATCAAATCTTTACTTTTGTGAGGTTAGCTACTGGACAGATTGTTTTGCAAATATAAAATCATAAAAGAGTATCCATATCTGTGTATCCGTATCCACTTTCTTATTTCACTCATGCCTTCATTTCCTACAATGGGCAAACAAAGATCTAAACAAAAAGATATACAATTGAAGTTTTAGATAAATCTGCCCTTCTTAGAGAGACTGCTCAGATTGGTAGGAGGACAGTTCCTTGGGTCTTTCTTTTTTTATCTTTTTTTCAGGGTGGGGAGAAGCTTTGATGATCTGGTTCAGAAAGTCTGCGTCAGTGTTTGACTTTGCAAAGGTCTAGTAGAAGTGTTCAACCATGTCTGTAGAAACAGAGCTGAAGGGAAAAATAATCAGTGCCACTAGGGATTATCTGGGTACTCCTCTTTTTTTAAGTATTATTATTTTAATAATATTTATATGGATTTTCATTCATCTGCTTCAGATTTTAAACTAAAAAGCAAATATAGTAAATAAAACCTTTGCTTGTGTTATCAGGATATTAAGAAAATGTAATTTAGGCTTCTTCTCCTATTTGAAGTTTATGTTTCTGTCTTCAACACTGAATTTTATAAAAATATCTATACAGATATAGATGCATATAATTACTGAAAATATACAGGTGTTGACATGACACCATTTAGATATATCACTTTGCTTGAGGTCCAGGATCAGTGTCTGGTTGATTTGTTGCAGGCAAATGAAGAAGCAACATCAAGCCGTAACAATAACTTCAACTGGTTTCTTTATGAAAACAGTGATGTAGGAGGATTCCATTTCTTCATAGTTCTGTGTTGTGCTGCATTAGAAGTTGAACTGTGGATGCATTGCCAGTGGGTCCACAAAATAATAATCCACATATCTAAATCTGTTGTAAGAAGGACCATAAGAACTTCAAATCTTCTTCATTGCTTTTACATAGGTTTGTAACATACAGTCTTGCTGAAACTCCGTGATCAGAATCTATTGGTATCATGGTAAAATTTTATTTAGAGGAAAGGAATAAACCTAAGAATTAGCAACTTAGTGAAGAAAAATAGTGCCGATAGGCAAAACAAAGATAGAAGACAATTACAGTGTATTGCAACCTACATATTCTTCCCTTGCCCCTTTCAAAAAAACACTTCTGAGATGTAGAGATCTGGTCTGGTGTTAAAGGAAAATGCAAGCAGATGTGACTTTGTGCTGCCAGATGTTTTATGCAGCATATAAAGAACTGAATGGTTTATATAGGTCAGTAGCAATTTCTTTTTGTTTCAGTAGCAGTACTCATCTGGTCCACATGAAATTGGACTCGGTGCTAGAATCAGACCAGCAAAAAGCAACAAAGTCCTGGATGGTGGAAGGCAAATGAACCTCTTCTCATTCTCTTGCTTTGTTGTTCATTGTCTGGGATTTTTCACTTCTCTCTTTCTGCATGTTGTGCCTAAAGGCAGAGTTGACTAACTTGTCCTCCTTATCACTCTGAGGAATCTGGGTGCAGCGAGAGCCTGGGGAGACAGCAGGAACGAGTGATTAGATGGGAGCAGAGTACCAGAGTGGCGTAAGAGGGTGTATTTTAAGTAGAGGTATAAAAGGAGGGATACAGGATGTTACAATGCCTGGGAAACAAAACTTACTTAAGCCTCAAAGGTGGCAGGAGCTAAATCACAGATAAGCGCCAGGTGAAAATTTGGAAACCTTGCAAGGATTTGTAGCTCATTTTTTCCTTACGTGACTCAATCCATACTGTATCACCTTCAGCTACACAGACCAAGGGACTACATGTCAACTAAGTCAGTCCTTGTACCATTTTGAATGTCTTAAATTAATTTATTTCTCTTTGCACATTCTTCTACAGGAAATTAACATATGGGCTTTTATCTCTTGAGCTTCCAAACATATTTTTTGAGCCAGAGTTGCAATCTAGTGTGGGCAAGTACTCACTGAATAAATGGGATTTAGTGTGTTGTTTATTTATAGACTTTTATATGGCTCTCTTTGCAGTAGAAATCATTGCAAATGAATGTAATTTCACTGTGTATTTTAATATACGAAAATAGTATTCCCATTTTACTGAACCCAAGGCCTGAGAACAAGAATTTAAAAGCATTTGAATCTTCAGGAAATCGTGTTCTGTAGTGAGTTTCTTTGAAGAATCATGGGCAAGATTAGACAATAATCTTTCTCATTTTTAGCTGGTATTTTGGCATTCTGCAGAAGAACTTACTATTTAAGGTTATGTGTCTAATTGTACTCTAGAAACTGCTGTGCTACCAGAAAGTTATGGAGATACAGAAGGCTGAGCTACTAGTCTGTGTCTCTCTTTTGAAGTTCTAAGAGGCACTTAAGTCAGATTATTTCTCACTGCTCTGTTGGGTATATTTAGCAAGACTATTGTATAACATGACAAATTCATTTTAGGATGGGATTAGGAGATTCTGTCAATTGATTGCAAAAGTCCTTTTTGCAGCTTTGCTACTGTCAGTTTTGTTGGGTGTGAAATTCAGACAAAATATTTTCTTTCAGGAGGTTTTTTGTTTGTTTGTTTGTTTTGTGTGTTTCATTGTTTTATTAAACGTACAAAGTGCATCTGCTGTAATTTACAATAAGTTGAGAACAGGGTTTGCAGGATAAAAGATCTTAAAGTCATTTTAGACAGCCCACATCCATTGGAAAATGTTTGAGTGGTATGTTCTTAAATCACTTGGGAGCTTTTCCAAATCCTGTTCTTTGTCTGAGCAACTCTTTTGGGGGAAAAAATGCTCCTTTATTTATACTAAACAATATTCAGTCAATATGATATTAGGGTAATTTCCATGAAACCTTTGTACATTTTTGTATAATAATCAAAGAACTCAAAATAAAATGGTATTAATTCTGACTGTAAGCAATCAATTAAACAAAGAAAGTCATAGTAGGAAATCTAACATAATCATAAGTAATAACTCTTATACCCGATATGAATGAGAAAAATTAACTTTTACTTTTAATTAAATGTAATGCCAAAAGGTATTCAAGCCATTCTGACATATGTAGAAGATAGAATAATAAAGTACAGACCTAGTCTTAATCACTCTGCATTATTAAACATTAATATACTGTCATTAACAGTACCTGTTATAATCCATGTCATTTTGTGCCTTGCAAGAGAAGCACTCATCTCCTTTCAAATACTAATCACAAAAGCAGATGCTTAAGATACTTGAATAACCCTTTTATTGCCATGCTTTGCACAAGTGGTTCCAAAGGGGGTCCAGGAAGTGTCAGTATGAGTATATAATAAAAAAAAATATATATATATGCTTTGGCTGTGGTTTGAAGGCTTTCTTTAACTGTATGTTGATTCAAATTGTGGATTCCAATTTGGATCCACCTCACAAGCCCGTTTTGCCCAGTATTGGCCAAGGTCCTGGAAATGTGATGACTTGCAGGGCTGCAAATGATGGTGTATTTTTTTTTTATAATTTTTCCAGTCCCTTGTGAATTCAGGTTGCAGTGTGCTGCCACTTTTTCCATCGCTGAATTGGAGTTGATACACTGCTTTCTTAGTGTGAATGAAACTAGTAGCTATTGTAAAATTGCTCAGTTGACATAAATAAAGTCACCATGCAGTAAATCTGAGATGATGTCCTGCACTTCAAACTATATAAAGCTTGTTGTCTGTATGTAGAGATTATAACAGAATAGGTTGGGTTTTTTTCCTACCTTTCCCTCTGTGATGTTAAATGATTTAACTTTAAGCCTTATTATGCATCTACAAAGTAAGTGTATAATTGTCCTGTCATTGTGAATGGATAAAGTTAGATTCAGAATTGAAAAAGTGTGCAGTTAAATCTAAATCTGGGAAATCTGAAACTGCTAATGTGATCTCAATCATGATCTACTTAAATCTCTTACAGTAATCTTCAGGATTGAAAGATAAACAGTTTTTAGGTATTTATTGATTTTAATATCCTCCATTGCTGTTTTAGCACACTCATACCCATGAACAGGAATTACACATCTAGATACTCAAATAGAGGCAAAGAATTCTGAAGTTCACTATCTTAGCAAAATGGAAAATGGAGAACGTTATTTTTCATATGTGTCTTAATGGTAGTAGATTTATGCATGCTAATACCAGACGAATAGTAATAACAGGAGCTAAGTCATTTTGAGGCAGAAGTGTATGAATTACTTTTTTTTTAGTTGACAGTTTCCTTCTAAGTGACTTGAGCAAGGTCACGAAGACACACTTGTACTTTCTAACTCCCAGAAGGTGCTAAATGACCATAAAACATCCTGCCCTTCACTGTAAGCGCATCTTGGATTTCAACATAGAAATTTATGATCCACTTCTTGTAGAAGTTATTTCTTTAGTTTTAAGACTTGGTAGGAATGTGGTTTTGCCAAACACCATATGGGGGTTTATCTAGCTTACTTATTATTATAGGAAAAGATGTAGTATTTGGATTTTTTACTGGGTTATCAGTTACAGTTGTTTATTGGTTTTCCTACATTTTGATTCACTATTGGAAAAGGAATAGTGTCCAATCCCATTCTCTACTCTTGGATAAGCTCATCAGAGATTCCTTTGAAATACAAGTCCTTCACTCCTTCCCTGTGTTCTGTCCTCTGCCATCTTTGCAGCTTCATTGATTTTAAATGTGTTCCCTAGTGAAATAAAATGTATATAACCATATTGTATATCTATGTGAGCATCAGGCTGCTCCAGCAAAGTTAGAGAGATGTACACGTCTCAGTAATTTTTGAAAATTAGTAGCTGGTGTAGGAGACAGGCTGCTTGTGAAAGAAAAACAGGCAGAATTCAGCTGTCAATCTAATCTGTAGCAATTGTGCATTAACTCTCATACATTTTGTTTTGAAATGGCTACAGGAGACAGTTTCTTGACCAGGAGGGTTTTCCCAGGAGTTAGAGTTATGGCAGCATAACAGACAGTTATGTAAACATAGCAGACATAAATCAGTAAGAAACCAGGTTTCATTAATTCTCATGCTTAAAAAACAGTTTATTAAAATTCATTCCTCTATACCATTTTCTGATCTGGTTTGTTGAGTACATGATAGGTGTGATATTGGACTGATTTGATTTTTATCTTAATGTCATCAACCTTCCAGCTCTTGCCAGCTTTAGTGCAGCAATGGTTTTTTAAATTCTTTATTGACATCTTCATCGTGTTCTTCAGCATTTGGTCTCCAAAATGTCTGGTTTTTAAATACGCCTAGAATTTTGTCTGAAATTGTTGGTCTTTTCTTCAGATATAGTGGCTGTCATTTAGGGGTTTTCTCTTGGGTCCTCACTCTGAATTTTTCTCCTTCCCATTTTAATCAGTGTTGTTTGTTGGTCTGTCTTGGTAAGATAGCTGTCAGTTATGAGTCTGTTTTTTCACTCTCTTCCTACATAGGACAAGCCTTCCATTTTAATCTTGTAATGTCAAATCCATTATGGCTTCCAGGACTGAATAGGCCAAATTTAGGAGAAATTTACCTTCTTTAGGATTCCTGAACCATACTGCACAATCTGCTGTTGTTACAGCTGCCCTATTCAAACAGGAAATTCGAAAGGTTTTCACTTTCACAGCTATGTTAAGTATTATAGCAGAGAGATGGATGCCATCAACAAATATTTATCCCTCTGTTCAACATGCAACATCCTTGTCATCTGCATGTATATTTCATTTGTTCTCCTATTGTGTGGCTGATCAGTTTAACAATCCAGGCAATAATCTAAGTTTCTGATGACGCTTACTAAACCAAACTTATTGTTAAAGGAATAGTGGGAAGAAGAGGTTTAACCAATGGCATATATATATGGTTTATTGAAAAATACTTGAAACTTTTATCTCTGTGAGCAAAAATGTGTTTTTCTCATGTAAACTTCATCTCTGCTAGAGTGTTTTACGCATAGTTGTACTGTTAAATCCTTTTCAGAATATACAGGTTCTCTCTGCAGGGTTTAAATGTTCAGCATGTCCATGATATACTGCAAAAGCAAAGAAGTAAGAGCTAATGTAGCAAGCTCTTCACAATTGCAGCTTTGTTAAAGCTTACACTGCTTTTTATTCTTGACTTTTGTTTTCTGTTTCAAGCAAACTGCTCTTTCTATCAGTTGCTTGCATGAGTCAAAGAATAGGCAACAGCTGAAGGTAGCCTATAATCGCACAGCTTTTCCTCCTCAACTATTCTTAAAATTCTTTGTGAGTCCTTGTGTATAACTCTAGATAATCTGGAATTTGTAATGTTTTTACAGGCTGTTTCCTGGTCTTATTGAAATCAGTAGTAGGCTTTTTGTTGTTCTTGTTTCAGGGGAACCAAATTTGTCTTCTTGCTTGCCAGATAGTTTGGCACGTGCAAAATGCATCCATCAAGAAATGTCTTAAGAGACTATAGTTGATGGTCTTTTGTGCACTGTATTGAACATTGTTAGGTACACTATTGAATCAGCTTGAGTCATCTGCACAGTCAACTTCTCTACACTGGTGAATTTTTAAGGATGGATCATTTAGTGAAACGAATTAAATTGCAGCTGGCAACATCTTCCCTAAAAAATTATACGTTATGTAAGTAAAAAGATCCTGTTCCATTGGATGGTTGTGGATACAGATTCCAGTACTGTTGATTGAAAATTAAGTTTATTAAGCATCAGAAATTTGGTTTGAAAAAATAAGTGAGTCAGTTCTGAAAGTGGTGTCTATCTTGTGTTTTCTTCCCCAACAGTCAGAAAGATAAAAATGATAAATTAAATAGCAAAGTAATGTTTGTGTTGCATGGTTTTGTGTTTACTATCAGGGAGCATTTTTTAGGAAAAACAAAATTTTGAGGATTTCATTTTGAACTTGAAATTACAAAAGTTTGTACCAAAATCCTGACTGTAAGAACTTCTCCTCATCTAAACAGAGGACAAAAACATTGTCATTATAAGCTTTGTGTCAACAAACCAATGCAGCTCTAACTGCTGAAAATACGTAATTAAAATCTGTGGAGATTTACAGATAAGAACCAATCATCAAAATGACATAGAAAAATTTCTAGTAGCTAATGAGCACAAAGATCCCTTATTCTGTCTTGGGGCAGTTTGTAACAGAAAATATATTAATTTTGTTAAAAAAATAGCTGGTTAATAATCATTAGCTGTGCTAGAGTACTGGGAAATTTAAATTAAATTTGTCTGGGCAAAATCAGTGGTTTGGTACAGCTGAGACACTGTTTGTAAAGATGCCAGGCAAAGTTGTTTTAGAGTTGGTTTGTAGTTCCATGATTATGGAGACAGATAGGTTTTGTAAAGCTCCAGGTACAGCTGGTTTTACGCAGCCATGGGTGTGTTCGTAGTGCTTTGAATTATTCCTGTGATTCTCCAAAGCAGAACACTTTGTTCTTTAATTTCATGGGAACAGTTGTATAATCTGGGAACAAGAAGAAAGAGGAGGATGTTCACACAATGTGCAGTTTTGCAGAACAGGCATTCCCTTACCAAAGACTAGTTCTCAGCTCTACAGATCAAGATCTCTGGCTGCACAGTATTTACCACAGCAGCAAGTAACAAGTACAACAGGTCTGGGAAAATGAGGCCCATTTTCATAGCTGTACTTTTTTCTTTTTTCTTTTTTCTTTTTTCTTTTTTCCTTTTTTCCTTTTTTCCTTTTTTCCTTTTTTCCTTTTTTCCTTTTTTCCTTTTTTCTTTTTTTCTTTTTTCTTTTTTCTTTTTTCTTTTTTCTTTTTTCTTTTTCTTTTTTTCTTTTTTCTTTTTTCTTTTTTCTTTTTTCTTTTTTTCTTTTTTCTTTTTTCTTTTTTCTTTTTTTCTTTCTTTCTTTCTTTTTTTCTTTCTTTCTTTCTTTTTTTCTTTTTTTCTTTTTTTTTTTGTTTTCTTTTTTTCTTAAATAGCATAATAAAGATATGAATACAGGAATTCTCTTGAAACACAATTATCTGCCATTTTCAGCTCCAGGAACATTTTTTATTTGAAAGATAATTTAGTACAAAGCTGGATTATTGATGACAATTCTCTATAAATATGAGCTTGTAAGATCAGGATGGACAACTGTTTAGACCTTCATGGCTGGGAATCATGCCACTACTACCCACAGCCGATGCACATACATGGCTATTTGGCTGTGTACTTCATGCCATCTGTTCACATGGCATTTTGCCTGCTCACAAATTGGTTAGACCTGTGCCAAGAGCAATTGCTCTAGAGAGTTACGCTGCAAAACACTGCAAGTCACTCCTATTTTGTACAAAGTCTCTCTCTTTCGGACACCACTTTAACACTTTGTTGTATCCTGTGGACATACCTGTATACTGCAGTGACTGGAAATGGAAAAAAGATCATGTGCTTATCCTAACCCTTTTTTGCCACTGAAGTTGCCTTTTCTAAATCCAAAGAGGGGGAAAAAAAAATACGTGTCATTTGAGTTTAAACTATTTCTACTTATTTTCCATCTGAAAAATACTTGTTCCTTTTAAGTTGGTAAAAGCTAATCAAAAGCTCACAGAAGTTAATCAGAATGTTTGCACTGATTTGAGTGGGTTTTGAGTTGGAGTTGTAAATTATAGTAAATTGTATGCTTGCTAGTGGGCAAAATCAAGTCAATTGACAGTTTCAATGTTGTTGCTTGGTTAAGTTTCTGAGAGAAGTAAGGAGTTAAATAACTTCTTCTTTCTAGATCGGTTATTTAAATTCAGCTGAGGTGTACAGTAACCAAAAGTTATCACTGAGTGACATTTATACAACCTATAGAATAATTCTGCTGAGTCTTCTCTGTTGAATAGATATCCATGTCATAGAGTTGGCACATTTGTTGACAGCCTCAACTGTGAACCATGGAAGTGAACTTATTGCTTGCCAGCAGAAGAAGCTCCTGTAGGTAAAAGCCAAAGGATATTGGCAACAAAACCTAAGATCAGTAGATAAATATAGGACTTTATGTAGAAAATGCTGTCTTCTTGCCAGTTTTCATAGCCACTATGACAGTTTTAAAATCAAACCTAACATAATATTTTTGTTACTAGCTAGAGCTACAATGTAGAATTCAGAGTATGTGAAAGTGTACAGGAATTCTTTCCCTATTCCTCTTTGAGTGTAATTAAGTGTAGGAGTATTGTTATTTTCTATTAACTTCTCCCTGTGCATGAATGTCACTGCTCAGTTTGAGCATGCTTAGTTGAATCAGGATGATATCATTTACGTGGGTGAGTTTCCATATATTGGTTAGTGGGAGGTATGATATTTTGCTGGTTATCATCTGGAGGTGTTGCTAAAGCCCCTCATCTGAGTTTCACATAAGTAGTACTGACTAGCTTTTGATTCTTAGAGGAAACCCAATGGGAAAGGGCTGGGTAAGCCTTAAAAAGGAAAGGAAAGAGATGGATAATTCAGAACTGTTTGGAGGGCAGAATGTAGATTGTAATTTGGGTGGATTTTTCCTTGTTTGTATAAATTGCTCTAAAGATAAGATAAAGATAAGAAAAAGTCCTTATATAGAAGGGCTATAGTGTCTTTCAAATCCGTTATAAATCTTATATTGTGCAGCTCCTGTGTTGTGAGGTGACTCGTGAAGTTGATGACCAAACTCCTGACAAACTGAATATCTGTAAAAAAATTTCTCATTAATTTAAAAGAGGCTCAGTTGTTCAACTGCTGTTCTTTCTCACTGAAATTTCCACTGGCTGAGCAGTTGATACTTGTTCCCATGATTGAAAGCCTTTGTTTCCATTACTCCTAACAGCTGAAGTTTTATCTGAGCAATGTATCAGTTTTGAAGAATGCAGAGAATGCTTTAGAATGTCTGTCCCTGCACATTCAAACTAGGCTGATACAACCTTTTATCACGGTTTAATACTGCAAGCAAACACCATTGCATGTTCCATGTCCTAATAAGGTTTAATAATTCAAATTTTGTTCAGTGAAATCAGATGACAAAGACTACAGAGGTGAAAAAGATACCAATAATGATTTTGTAAACATAGTTAATACTTAAGTTAATGATATATATATATTATATATGTGATATAATAATATCATAAACTGTTAATATTCAAATCTATTCTGTTCATACTGAAGCTTGTGTAGTACTGTTAGGCTAAAAAAAGAATATTTTACATCTACTTGTATTTCGTGACAGAAAAATGTTCTCTTGTGGAAATTGTGAAACTTTACCATTTTATATAGTATAAGCATGCTAGCAAATTGATGAGCAAATTAAAGGCTGGTAAATTCTCACAGCTCTAGTACTCACTGCATTCTAAGCTGAAAATTGGACATAGCTGAATACTTAGTGACCCTTTAGCTGAGGCATTCTGAAGTAATCTGAATAGCAGTATTCTTCAAAAATCCCTGAAACATTGGGAACTGATTTGTTTTACTTCTATGCAAATGAATGGGAATTCTCCTTTCACTTCACTGGGAGCAGAATTGGACATTTCTTGAGTTGACCAGCACAAAGTAACATTTATAGGCAGGAAGAAGGAGAGATTTTTTTTTTAGCTTCAACAAGTTCATTTTTAAAAGGCACTTTGCTGTAACCATGTAAACGTATGTAACCCTACAGTTTGTTAACACTGAACTTTAATGAGTTCTGATAAGAAGCCAGTCAGTGGATATCCATTAAGCTTGTGATGATCTGAACTCCAGCTGATTGTCCTAGCAGCTGTGTGACTTCATTACCATTAGAAAGGCATAGAGCCAAGCCAGCTGGAATCCAAAGAGGCTACTCAATTCACATAGTATGTCAGTTTTTTGGTTTAGATATTAGAATTACAAAAGACTCTTATAAAAAAAATTACAAAAAATATTCTTTATGAAGATATAGTTTAAGCAGTAAGTTTAATATCATTATTATGCCAAATGGAGGTTACTTTGTCACATGGATGTTCTAATTTTTGTGCCATGCTGTTGTTTTTATTTAGACAGAACATTTGCACTTTTGGTTACAGACACAGCCCTATCCTCTAATTCCTCATTTTTTAGGTAAAAAAAAAAGCAACATTTTGTTGTGTTTTCTATTAATATTTTGAGAACACATTATTAGTTTCTCTGTTGTTTGCAGGGAAAAGAAGTGCTGCTCTTTGACAATACAAGTTTGTGAAAAGCCATGCATAACTGTTGAAATCAAAAGTATATAACTGCTAGAGACGATATACCTCAGGAACAGTTCAACTATGGCCATGGGTAATTTTAGAGTGTAGAATGGCACAGAGCAAGAATGGTAATAACAGAGGCCTTAGCATTAATTTGTACATATAGCACGTGATAATCTGCTTTAAAAGCCCCCCCCCGCCCCCGAAAAAAAGAAACAAAAAAAAACCTGCAGAGATTGAGGGAAGACACGGGAAACTACGGACCTGGGTTTTATCATTGGTGGTGGATTCACTTTGAGTACTTTGTGCAATTATAGGCACCTCATTTTCAAAAGGTTGTTAACATAGTTGAATGCATTCAGAGAAGGACAACAGAGATGCGGAAAGGGCTAGAAGACGTGTCCTGTGTAAAGCAGCTGAGGACACTGGGTTTGCCTAGTTGGAGAAAGGGACCCTGAGGGGCAACCTCATTGCTCTCTGCAGCTTCCTGACTAGGGGAGTGGAGAGGTAGGTGCTGATCTCTTCTCCCCAGTACCCAGTGACAGGTTGCATGGGAACGGCTGAGAGCTGTGTCATGGGAGGTTTAGACAGGACATTGAGAAATGTTTCTTTGGTGTGAGTGTGATCAAACACTGGAACAGGCTTCCTAAAGAGGTGGTTGATGCACCGTGCCTGTCAGCCTTTAGGAGGCATTTGGACAATGCCCATAATCACTTCAACATTTGGTTATCCCTGAAGCAGTCAGGCAGTTGTACTAAATGATCATTATGGGTCCCTTCCAACTGAACTATTCTATTCTGTTCTGTTCTAATGGTCCCAAGGACCGGAGCCTAGGAAAGACTTTCTCAATTAATTATTTCATTATTAATCCGCTCTATCAGTGTACTCTGTTCCTGCATGCACCTACATCACATATGTGTGCAGTCACATCTGCATTCTTGCTCTCATTTTTTTCTGACGTTCCTTTTCAATTAAACTTTTCTCCATTCTCTATAAGAACATGATGTTCTCTGTAAAAAAAATAAGGGAAACAGTCTAAACTGCTGATTACATGCTCTGTTTATACTGTGAAAATGTTAATTTCAATTGTAAATATCTGAGCATATTCCTGAAACGGGGTCTTCTGTTTCTTGGATGACTGTTTCAGACTCTAGCCTATTATATGAAAGGGCAGCAGGAGCAGCACTGTTCTCTTATTAGGAAAGCAATAAAGATAAAAATAGATTACTGTTATGCCTGAAGTGCACCTAGCTCTCGAATTAGTGTTTACAGTTTTGGTCCTCTCATTTCACAAAATATTGTTATCAAAATGGAAAAAGATTTAATGAGAGGCAAGAAGAATGATGAAATGCATCCTGTGATAAGGTAGCTGTAGGTAGCAATAAAGTCTCTGTTAGCAGCTGTCTCTAAGGCTGAAGAAGTCCAGTTGTCCTGGGCGTGGTGGATATGCTGTTGCCGACAGAGCCCATGATGCTCTTAATCTTCTTTGCTGCAAGGGCACACTGATGACTCCTGTTCGGTTTATTGTGTGCAAGAACCCCTGGATCGTTTTCTGCAGATTGGCTTCCCCGACAATCAGCACTAGCTTGTATTGTTGCATTATTCAACAATATTATTATTCAACAATATTATTATATTGTTGCATTATTGCATTATTATGCGATAGGAATGGTTGGACTCGATGATCCGGTGGGTCTCTTCCAACCTGGTTATTCTATGATTCTATGATTATTCCATCCTAGATACAAGACTTCGTGTTTCATGCTGTAGAAATTCAGGATGTTTCTGTCAGCCCAATTTCTGAGCCAAAAAACGTTTGGAGGCTAAGAGAGTGTTCTGAGGAAGTATCACTTCATGCCTGCCTTTCTAAATTTCTCCTGAAGGATACACTTTTAACCCCAAAAGAAACAAGAGACTGGAGTAGATGAAGTTGTTTTATAAACTCTGTTAAGCTCTTTAAAATACCTTAAAAAGACCTTAATACCTCTCTGTAGGTCTCTGAGTGCTAAGTGGGTGGAGGAACTTTGACGAAGGCTGCAGTGAAGAGAAGGACGTAGCAGCATGGCCAGATATATTTGACTCATAAAACATACAGGATTTAGTTATATAGAGCATTGGGTATAGTTCTGGGTTGGAATTCTGCTCTTGGGCTAAGCATCAGAAGGCTGGGCATTGTGGATTCTTTATGTAGTCCAAGTTACACAAGGAAAACAATGTTTCAGGGATCTTAAAGGCAGAAATCTTAATGAGAACAAAATTTGTCCTGCAGAGACATTTAAAAACTAGTATTAGTTTGAAAGCAGCTTGACTTTCAGCTCTAAGCTCTATCTTTACCTTGCTTGTGCTTTTCAGAAAAAGTATCATTTGCTTTGGAGTCAGAGAAACTTGAATCTTTTTCACGTTTGGTTTTTTTTTTGTGAGTATATTAATATGTATATATTTAATATACATTTCAGGAGTAGTTGTGAAGTAGAAGAAAAAGATTTCTAGTATGTCTTCCCTTCCCCTCCCCCAACCGAGCCCACAAGCCACAGTATAAGCTCTCCAACAGATTCTCTTAAAAAAATCTTTCTGTAATATTACAATTAGAAGATATAAAGGAATAAAAACAGTTCAGCTCTGCAGTTCAGCCTACCATGTTTATAAGAAACTTGCTTCCTAAGAAGAAAGTTTTATTAATGAGGGAATTTTAGATGTACACATCAGTCCATTCATAGTAAAAACTGCAAGTTGGGCCTTAGTTGTGAATATGCTTAAATCATTGAATAATTTCTTTATAAACAGCAGTGTTTATAGGTTAATGGAAATATTTTTATTGAATAAAAATTCAAGAACCAGACTCTTGGTGAAATGCAAGAAGCAAAACCCTTTCCAAGAGAACTCTGGCATGCCAAAAAAAAAAACAAACCCAAAACCACAAAGCACCAACAAAAAGTGTCTGTTTTGCAGTAGTACATTGACCCTGAAAGCAATGAAATTATCCGTGTCATTAAAAAGTTAACTTTTAGTTACATGACTGCATCTGCAACAGGAAGAAAATGACATGGCCAGGAAAACATGAAATCACACCTTTGCACAAAACTGAATGATTGCATAGTTTTCAGAATTTTGTAAGGTAGATACACTTAAAGGAATTTAATATTTCATCCATGGCAAAAGTAAAAGTTAAAAAGAGGACTTTCATGTAAATAGTCTAAATAAACTTTGTTACTTTTAATTAGAATTTTTGGTTATTTCTGTATTATGATGACTGGCATTAGAAATAACAAAAATTTGTTTTAGTTGTAGTTGATAGTAGACTGTAGTTCTTAAAGATTAAACTAGAAAAATGCTGTTCCAAAAGAAAAAAAAAAGCCAGGCATTAGGTTAAATATTAATTTGAATGTCTACAATAATGGGTACACACGCTATTTAAGGAAGTCATTATTCCACTGTGTAGTCAACAGGAGGTATTGATCAGAATTAATTCACTACATAAAGTCTCAAATCATTTTTAACATTAGTTTTTCCTCTTTAACAGTACCCTGAAGCTTGTCTTTTCGTGGTCAATTTAGCAACAAATTTGCAATTAATCATTTGTTGATTGCAATGAATGATCTGTCGATAATATGCAGCTTACATTGCTAAAAGGGTTATACAGAGCTTTATTGTTTTCCTTTTGTCTTGGGAACACTTCTTCTAGCTGTGTTTCCTAGAATGGATTTTGAATAAATGTTTTGAAGTAACGCATGTCAGTTTTTAAAGAGACACCATGGACTGCTCTGAGAGTATTAATCAAGATATGCCCTAACTTTCTTCCGGCATTACAGTATTTGGACATCTGTTCTGACTCCTTATATGTGAAGTAGGACACATTGGCATAAATGAGGGGTTTCATTATCTTAAATGTCATAGCATTTGTTTGACTTACTTTTCCTAGATTTTAAATGCTGAAATAGCAATCTTAGGTTTTTATAGATTTCATTGTCCTTTCAGAAAACTATAAAAATTGAAGCCTTTTAAAAATTCCATCCATAATTCAAAAAGCATAATTTACAATTTATGCAATAATACTGAAATTGCTGTAAATGATAATTTAGTAGTTTTGAACAGTGTAAGTGTGTTTAGTGAAAGAAAACTAGGGGCAAAAAATACTTCTTATTCCAGAAACAGAGTTTTTGTCACAGATCATGTGTAAATGAAGGACATTATGAAATGCCCCTTTAGAGGATGTTGACATGGATTCATTTCTTTGGAAAGTCATGGCAGCTTGAACTGCAGCTTTCATTTTGTCAGAAAGAAATATCTCTTATGTTCCAGGTTTTCCTTAGAGAATTTCTCAATAGTACATTCCATGCATCAGGGTAGGAAATGGCTTTGAATACAATCTACATACCTGAAACTAAAGAAAGATTAAATTTTGGTCTCAGACTTTTCCAAAAGTTTAGAAACACTTTGTTTACACTTATCTTCAAATTGTTTAAATTTTTGGAGGTTGTGATTGTTCATTAGCAAAACTAGAACACTAGTAAAAGTAAGATTTAACTGATTTCCATTACCCTTATTAATGCTTGTATTATACAAAATAGTTATAGCAATAAAAACATTCTTACTCCTAGATAACTCATGATGTCATACGGATGTGATATTTATTCTTGAGTAAAAGTTAATATTAACTACATTTGTCTTAGCTGGAATTAGAAGGATTACTTATTACAAACATTGGCAAGACAAGTGGCTGCTTAATGTGCCACAAATTTGGGAATGCTAGCTTGTCATTTAGTATTGATTACATTATTTAAGTAGCTGAGCAAAGCAGCACTTTACAAACAGGTGCTCTTTGATTTGCAAATTTATAAAAATCTAGGAGCCACTTTCAGCCTGCTGCATTGTTGTTTTTTAATGTAAAAACTTGAAGAGTGATTTGACTATGCTTTTATTTAGGCCAAAGATTAATGTAGAACTCCTGTCTTATGAAACAAATTATTGTTACCAAAAAAACTCTGTGGTTCTTCATCTGTAAAATATGTTTATAACATAATTGTCTGGCCTGGAGTTCAGAGAAACTGTCCTGTTCAAGTAATTTGCAATGAAATTTTATGGACCTGACTTGGACCATATGCTTTAGTTGTCTCCTGAATTGATCTGCAGGAGCTGAAATCACCAGTATCAGCAGATTTCAAAATGAGAAACCTCTCTAGTTATGTGTTAAAACTGTGATATACAAGCAAATAAAATTATAGTTTGTAATTTGGCATACTTACAATACCTGTCTTGCATATACATTGTTCCATATTCCATAGCTTGTTTCAAACTAAGAGCGTTATTTTAAGGGATACTGGCTTCGATGAAAAAAGGAACTAAATAATTTATTTTCTCCCTCTACTTGTTACTGCCTGTGCCCTGCATCTTACTGCACTCTTCGTTTGATCATTTTAGGAGTAACTCTGTAAACTAGATAATTAATCTGGGGAACTGTACCCTAGTATTTAGTGTAAACAACTTAGCCTTCTGGAAAAACTTATCTGTGTTGGCTGCGACTTACGCAAAGAGTTTTTATGCAGATATAGAATCCTCCCAAACAATTTGAGGCTGAGAATAGGATACTGGTATAATATATTCAAAGCTACCATGAAAGCCCTAAGTTGCTAAACAACCATGACGCACTGAGCCTGTCCAGATGGCTGGGCAAAAAAGCATTATGCAAGTGCACACTTGGGAGGGGGGGATTTTTTGATAGACAACTTAAGGAATTTCTCAGTTCCACTCATCATACACTTCTCTAGCCTTTTTCACTAGTCTTCTGCAGACTTGGATCTATGGCATGGGCAAGGCATCAAAACCATTTCTTCATCTCTCTCTGAAGGAGAGATACAATACAGTGCTTCTAAAGCAATTTGGACATTTTTATTTCTTGGGTTCAAAATTCTCTATTGTGTGAAGCTGTAGCAAAGGGCTTTAGTGCATTTTCCAGGTTTTCTGACCATATCAAGAAAATTTTCTTTTTTTTATTTTGCTGTGAGATTCCTTAATGGTGAAATAGTATTGCATAAACCAATAGTGAAATATAGTGGTAGTTTCTAAATTCACTAGGTGTTTCTGTGTTACAGCTGAAGCCAGTTTTAACTTTATGTTAGTTTTTTTTTTTTTAAAAAAGGGGTTGCACTTCTTAATTATTAGTGACTTTAGTACAATAAAGAACAATTTCTTTGTTGCCCCTAAGTATCAACATTCTGATAATAACCCATGACTTATTCCCTTTATGCCACATAATGGAACCTCTCTGGGGAATAAATAAATATATTTAACCTCAAAGTCTTTTAATGTCCAGAGACTACAAAAATAGGTACCACATAGCTTCTGTGTGCCATAAGAGTATCTCTGTAAAATGTTTTCCATACCTAAATTACTTATCCAAAGCAGCTATAGAGAAGGCTTGATCTTTTTCAGCAGGAAAATATATGTGAATTAATCTTGTAAAATTTGACTACACCTACCATTCATATCTGGATATATTTTAACACTTTTCCATATATCCAAATACTAAGTTCAGAAAAGGCTTTTTGTTCTGTAAGACGTATCAGGATTTGAAGCTTTTTTTGGAATACAGAACCTTATTATGTGTATAGAATATCTTTTTCAGCTCCTGAATGCTCACGAAGATGACTTATAGTTCCATTTTTCGGTTGAGTTTGTGTTTCAAGTAGACATTATTGCAGAGCCTGGACTTTATTTAACTTGATAGCAATTGATATCAAACGCTATATGAGCTAATTATATTAAGTTTTTGAGATAAGCAGGCTTATTTCAGAGAATACTACCCTGCTGTTTCTCGTGGAGATATTGGTCACTGGAATATAGTATGTGAGTTGATTTTTGCGCTTCAGGAAGGAATCTCACTACTTATACTTGTGTATGAAGCTTAGTATGCACTCACCTTTAAAGTTACAGATTTGAGTAGCAGTAGCAGTAAAAGCAGTAAACCTATTAATAGGTTGTCATTTAGAAGTTACATCAGAAGCCTGGCAGTGAGAATTTTGTTTACTTTCCACGTTGGAGTATTCTGCAGCTGCTTACTTAACAAGAACCTTATGTTTTAGGTAAGATTAGGACTGCTTGAAACTTTGGCAACATAAAATTGTGGAGAACCATAACTCAAAAAAAAAAAAAAATGTATTTGAGTTAACTGTGCTACTGGAAATTTAAGCCTTCACAGTACTAAATTCCGTGAGAGAAGACAGGGCTTGTTCTACCCTTCCAGGTATTTTACAACAAGTGTTTAAATAGCAGGCTATGGAATTAAAATATATAAAGAAAAAGCTAAGCATCAAAGACAGGAGAGGAAATGAGTATGCTAATTATAGAAGCAGTATTGAACAGTTGATTGGACAGCGTTTTCAGGAGAGTAATGAAATTCCAAATAAAAATAGGCCAGTCGATTGTTGATAGCTGGATCTCACATCTAAATGTCTAGCCTTGTGACCCATGTAGGTGTGGAGGAAGGTGGTTTTTTAGACGTAACTCTTATGCTGTATATAGTAAATAAATATCTTGGTCCTCCACAGATTCTCTGAACTCATCACTTCTTGTAATATGTAGGCCAGTTCTGTTGGCCAGGGCTCTCCTTTCCCTGCAGGGCAGACAAGTTGTGCTGAATTTATCAGGTCACTGAAAAAAATGAGGGATGGAACAGGAGAAAGGGGCACATACACTGATCCTGAAAAAGTGTGTCAGAGAGGGGAGTTCTGGAAGAAGATTCTGGTAGAAAGAGACTTGGTGTTAGTGGTAAAGAGCCGACTAACTTGTGTGTTCCACAGTATTTGATAACTAGCTTTTTTTAGGATGGAAAACCACAGAATTTTGGCTCTTTACTACCAGTCATATAGAGAAGGTAGCAAAGGTGAAGAATGCCATTGATAGTGCAGTTATAAAAGGTAAACAGGGCAATCCCAAAATCTTTCCAAGAAGCTTGACACAAATGAAAAACACTTTAAAATGAAAATTTGAGTTATGAGAAGATGAAGAAAACCTGATAGCCACATGTGGCTGTGTCTGATAGCCACATGTCTGCTTAGTTGGGGATAACACAGCTGAAGGCAAAGCTAAGAAAAGAAAGTAGAAGGATTCAGAAAAATATTTTGAGCTACGTCAGACATGAACAAATGCAGATATTGAGCAAAAGTCAAGAAAGTTGCTTTTAGGCCTATAAGAGCAAAAAGTCTATGTAAAAGATCTGAGGGAGGGGATCTTAAAAAGTTTGTTGTGAATCAATGGAAGGAGAAAGAACATCTGTAGCTAAATAATCTAACATCAAGCCCTAATTTATGAGTATGTCGGGGGCTTTTTATAAATTAATATTTGTTTGTCCAGTAAGGAAGACAATAAATAATATTCTAATGCAAAAATTTAAATTTCAAATTGAAAACATAATAAATTAGAAAAACGGTGACCTTTTTCAATTAGAAAAATATTCTTTCAGAGTATAAATCAATGAGAGATATTTCAGTGGTTTGCATGCTTCTTATAAAAATAAATATCTGCTATGGAAACAAATGAATAACATAAATATGCATTAAAATTATAAGGCTCGGTTGCCAAGCCTTTGACTCACAAGTTATGAGAAGTTGCTAAGGAAAAGCCAGGTGAACATTTATTATTTGATCCCTATCAAGCAAATGAACATACAAAATGGGTGGTGATGCAAGATTTAGCTTGAGCCCTGTAAAGACTTCAGGGGACTGCTCAGACTGTTGCATTTCAGGCTTAGCTTCATAAAGTTAAGAAGCAAGATGTACTCAGCTTCTTGTATGATTAATAACAAAGGATTTCCAAATGACCATACAGAACAGCAACCTGTCTACGTGCCTTATGAAAGAACCTTTACAACAAGCTTTGTTCTTACTGCTGAGCGTACTGGGAGGTTAGAGGGATCATCCTGCTAGTTTAGGCACCTAAATTAGGGCAGAATACAACTCCAATGCCAACTTAATCAAAGTTAAAAATGAAAGTATCCAAAGTGATTCGAGTTTTCTTTTTTAGATGTTTTGGTTTTTTTATTAGGACAGTGTTTTAAAATTATAAAAAAGTTGAATTTATTTTTTCAAGACAATGTACAAGAAATTATTCCCTATGCCAAATAGGCCTTTTTCTTAATGTTTTGTTTTTAATGCCCTGGCAGTAATTAATATTTCACAAAAAAACCAAAACAAAACAAAAACACCTTAGTAATTGATTTTTGGGGGAGAATTGCTCCCTTTCCTCTCAGAACTGCAAAAGTGCTGGCTATGAAACTCTAGGCATTCATTTAAAGCTAGAAAGGCTTTTACTGAAGATATCTGTGAGCCATTGCTGTGTGTTTCTCAAGAGCAGCTAAAGCAACAGCCAATTGCATTGCTTATAATGACTTTCTGTCTGATCTGTGTCCTTGATTGTGTTGTATTCCAGCTTATTGTGCAGGGTAATTTGGGACAATTTCAACATAGTTCTCCATCAGCAGTTATCAGAAATGCTACTAAAGGTTTACCGCAGAGATCTTTTTAATATACAAGATATTTAATACACTGTCTATATGGCTGTGTTGGCCAATTGCCATGTGATCACTTTTCTTCCTTAGTTTTTCGTGACCACATAAACACTCAGCATGGATCTAGAAGAGCACTTCTCTAGTTACAGTAAATTTAGGGTGACCAAAGGAAGATGTGCTCAGTAACACAATGTATCCTCAGCAGAGCTCATCTTACAGGGTACGTGTCCTCTGCATTGTATTAAGTCATGGGGCATCATTTGTTTTAGTCATCTAGTCTGATATTAACCTAACTGCCTTATCTCCCACTCTTCTTTGATGGTCCCTGAATCCAATTATTGTCTTAAAAATATAGATACATACAAATCTAGTGTCAGTTTCTAAAAACTAAAATATCTCATCAAAGTTTTGCTTTTTGTGGCTATGTGCAGAAAATGGAATGTATACCTGTAAGGATGTTTGTTTATCTAGAAAATAACTAGCAAATTTTTCTTAATCTATTTTCAATGATGTATTTTGTACATCTGTACTATTCGACATTAATAACTGATGCGAGCCAACTGGTTGTTCAGGTTAGATTTGCATTCTGATCCAAAGATTACAGGTTGCTGAATTATCCCTTAAGCTTCCTAGCCTTGTGAATCTATTAAGCCTTAATTAAAGAAGCATCTTAGAAAAAAAATAATCAGGCCATTTGTATCTAAAGAAGATGCACATTGGTCATTTGTTTGTTAACTGCATAAAAATTATTATTTAATGGAAATTTTAATCACAGCAAGCTTATAGATAGACATATATTAAATGCATTAATCTTTCTATAAGGTTATTCACAATGTATAAGGTTACTCCTCTGAAAAGACTGCTTCAGATTGCTTTCCGGTAATGCTAATACCCATTAAAAAGATGAATATATATGTGTGTAAGTCAATCATAAGGTATTAAAGAGGTGTAGCAACTTAAGCTTCTTTTCTTCTTGGCAGGTCACTTTGAGAAATGTCCTAGTTCAATTAAAATATTTTTTCCATTTCCTAGGAGTAGATTCAGATACGCTCTGTCTGTTCTCTATCTTATCTTCACTGTCAGGATTTAAAACAAACCTGAGTGATATATCAGAAGGATAGTCCAGCTACTTCAGACTCTGAGCAGGTTCAAATTAAGAGTGTATATATGTGTATATGCCTGCAGGTTCATCACACATAGGTCCAGGTTGAATATCGGGACATATAGAGGCATATATTTTAAGAGTCTGTTTACAATTTTTTTTTTAAATTTTAAGTGGAATAAACTTGATTTTGTGTTCTCTAAACATCCATTCCTCCATTTCCGCTTTCAAAATGCTACAGTAGTGAGTGGAATCCACATAAAGTAGAGGGGAATGCAAAAGAGAACAAAGTATGGTAGATTTTTTCAGATTAGATTGGTGATACTATAAAATGAAGGTTCAGAGAAATTATCATCCTCTAGGCTACTGTCATATATTGCAATATGACATGTAAATGACTGAAAATATTTTAAGTACTTTAGAATAGTAGCATACAACTTAAATAGTCATACAATATTCTGAGAAACACAAAATTGTCTAAGTGATTTAGTTTTGCTTTAAATGCTCTGTATTCATCATTATTTTGCACACCAGCCTTGCTTTTGATTCAAAAGTACTCCTGAAAAAAACTCCATTTTTGGATGCTTTGTTAAAAAGTATTGCAATGCTTTAGATATAAAATAAGCTTTGTGACTGAAGCAGGGGGGTAGTGAAAGGTGCTAGTTTCATATTGCAGTGATCCTGTAAGAGCTTCCTCCTCCTTCCACCTTGCAGCAGGCCTGGCAGCGTTGTGCCTCCTCAGATTGTTATTAATAATAAAGCTCTTGCAGATTTTAGGCATGTTTGTGTGTATTTATGGTATGTTACTTCTTTAAATGGAAAATGGTTAGATTCAGGTATAGCACTGCTCAAAAATTATTTCGGGATAGCATACATATCAATTTATTGATAAAAAGATAATAAATAATGCTCACAGGTTACATTACTTATAGACTAGTATCTGAACGTCAAATGACCTTTCTAAAACAACCTGCTCACTAGTTCCCTTGGTAGGTAACGTCAAGAAGCGTGTGACTTTGATTTACTGACTCTCGGGTTTTCTCTTTTCTGTCACTTTTATTATCAAATACAAAAACCATTCCTCATCATTTACCAGCCATCTACAATACCAGGAAAAATCAGCCTATTAAGGCAACAATATGCAAACAATATTTGACTTGCCATGCATATGGCTACTGCTTTGTTTCTTAATATGGTTAATTAGGTGATTTTAATATAGTTTGTGACACAAAGAAGAAACTAATTCTCCATTGGTCCAACAACAGTTGTATGCTCTCAACAGGTTAGCTAGATGCTTCTTTTTGAAATGGCTGAATGAAGTCTGCTAAAATGAATCCTACTCCAAATGGAGCCAAAACAGCTCACAGTGAAGGACCCTCTGCTCTTCTCATCCAGAAATACAAAACTTCTAGTAGTTGTTCTTCAGGATTCAGGGATGGCATCTGGTAATTCCTGCAGCTCATAGGAGGCAAAACTTCTGTTCCTACCCACTCTCAAATTCAAGTTAAATTCTTCTGGGTTTTTTTAAATCTATACTGTATTTATGCTACTGTCAGTGTAGTTTTCCTTTTTTTTTTTTTTCTTTTTTTTTCCCCCCACCCCCCCCAGTTTTATTTTGCCAACACACAACCAGCATGGGCTGGTTTCAGGTTTTGCTACAGAGTGAAGTTGTCCCTATGCTAGGGAATCTGAGGACTCTGTATGTTGGACTCAACGGTTCAAAAGAGCACTTGGGCAGAACAAACCAAAGAAAATCTTAGAAACTCACCTGCTTTTAAGCTTCTCTGTGATTAGTTACTACTACAGCTGCTGTCTCCGTTAATGAAAATTGCCTTTCAACAATTTTTGTATTAAATTCATCTGACACGTGCCTATCTTGTGTTGTGCCGATCAAATATAGCTTTGTGTATTACTTGTTTTACCTCTCAGCTCGTTAAGTTAGTTGATCTGCTTTGGAGTCAGAAAATGTTAAGGCAGGGGAAAATTTTGATCAAATCAACCTTGCATGGAAACAACTGCCTGTTTGCCATCTGCAGTGGGCATTGATCCCTGCCTTGTTTGTGCCTTGCATTTGTTACACATGAGTAAGCACATTAGCCTTTTCATTTCCTTCATTAGACAGTCCTTGATTAGTGTTTCCTAGTTTCTGTCAAATATGCTGCTACTCCTTTATTCATTTTCTCTTGATTCTGTGTTTTTCTTTTGCTTCAGTATACAGAATATTAACAGTTGACCACACAGTAGTCCTTTTATTTCTTTTTCATATAGAACTGGCTAACAAATGTACTTTTCTAATGTTGGCGCATCTAATGTGGGACGAAGTATGAATGATGGGTCTTCCTAAACTTAAGAGAGTTATTACTTTAGTACAGCTGGCAGGCTTTGTTTACAAGAGTGGTGTCTCATGATTTACTGTCAGCTTTATTTCATCTGTCTCCAAGAAGTGTGGGATCACCTGGATTCTTCTGGATATTTGTCCTATAAAACTGCCTTGTATATAAAAAGTAAATTTAAAGTAACAATGAGTTCAGTTTGAGAATATAGCACGGAAATTCCAGATGACAATTTGGATGACAGGACAGAACAAACAGCATTTTATGACTAACACCAGTTCATTTACTAGGGCTTCCTGCTGTCATTTCTTTTTAGGACATTAAAATGTTAAATGGCAATTCTATTCTTAAATATAATAGAAAAATAAATAATGACGTGCATAAAGCAACAAACTATGTACATCTTTATGGTTGGACTTGATGATCCGGTGGGTCTCTTCCAACCTGGTTATTCTATGATAATAAGGTCATGAAGAAAAGTGAATATTTCAGTGGAGCCAATATATTTAGTGATGCCACTAACTTATTTTATTTGATCAGTATTCACAGGTTTTCCCCTAAAAATTCTGTGCAATGCTACATCCTTGTATACGTAGAGTTTATGTGAAATACTAAGGCTTATTTACTGGTTTTGGTTCCTAATCTTCAAAGTTTATGTAGATGTTATCAATCTATGTGAAAAATCTTTGATATGGTATTAAAGTTCATACATGTATTTTTTCAAAGTACCTGCAAGCCAGTAAACCAAATTTTAACATTGGACCTGTCTGTTCTCCGACTGTGTGCCCTGCTTAAGTTTCTTGTAAATTAAATACTGTCATAGTCATAAAGAATTGCAGCCACGTTTGGTGTTAGTGGGTACCTATGTACCTGCACAAAATATTTCTGATTTAGATTTAAATTAACATGGATTGGTTAAAGAAAAATTATTTTGAACAAAATGTTTTAGTCGTGTTTGGAATCCGAAATATAATATAACTTAAGTAAATTATTTAGTTTTGTTTTTTCCCCCAAATGCTGATTTTGGGGAAAAAAATGTTGCTGGATATAGACTTCATACTGAATTTAATACTTCTTTCAAATTCTTATCTGTTTTATATCCATAATCTTTTATGTTTGTAAATAATGTACTTTTTTCATATATGTGGTGATTGATTATAAGTGATAATTATATCTGTAGTTTTTGTCAAAATCCATTTGCATGGAAACCGGAAGTAATTTAGATTTCATACTAACTAAACTACCTCTTCTTGTATTTATGTTCTTATATAAGCAGCATTTGAAAACATAATTATAAGAATTGATCAAAATAGATTTCTTCATATTTAATATCTCCTGCAAGAATGAAGACTTGGTAGTTTTCCATACTCACACCTCATTTATTGCTTACATTAAAACATGAAAAAAATTTTTACTTTCTTAATTCTCAGTTTGTTTTTTTTTTATTAATTAGTATATGAAATAAGTATTACATGATCTGGAATAAGGAAAACATTGTTGTCATACCTATAAAGGAGATATAAAAATGCTGTGAAAACCGATTTTAGAACATTTATTTTCAGTAAAATAGTCAATTTTCTGCATCTCCCACCACAATGATTTGATTCTTTTTAAATTTTACTCACATGCATGTATTTCAGGCAGCTATTTCATTTCACATACATATTATTTAAATGTATTATTAGCATAATTCACTACATTTAAAAATATTTTTATAAACTATATTTGATTTAATTAACAAGTCTCTTTTTTATATTAAAAATCACTTTTCCCCCACAGGATTTCATAGCCTGGTATGTAGCAAATGGAGCATGTTCTGGCATTAATTCCCATTTGCTGCCAAATTTTAGAGAAAGCTATTGATGGTCATGTGCAAATATCAAGCTATATATTTATAAAGTAACTCTGCTGAATTTATCAATTGTCTTTACTAAAGGAATAGTTTTCATAGAATTTATTTAGTATTCCAGCAAGAAAGAACTGTATGAGTAGTCTCATTGTAAACCTTCACCAGGTTTCATCGCTGGATGATACTTGCTGTACCGGAGTGGAAGACTCTTTCAATAAATGAAACTATCCTGTCTGATTTGCAAAAAGGGATAATGGAGACTGTAACAAGTGCAATGAATTATTGAGTTCAGCTATATCCCATTCTTGGAACAGGGTACCTGGAGGCTTTCTAAGTGATATGAGCGTTACTCTTGTTGAAAATGACAGTCCACAAACACCTTGCAAATGATAAGCCTTGTTTACAGTTTTGATCTTCTGTTTTGCAGTCTTCCTGTCATGACAGATTTATGGTTTTCTTTTTCCTGTTAGGATGCTTCAATTGCCCACAGATTCCATATCATGAGAGAAAAACATCCAGAGAAGTTCAACAGTAGGTAAGAATCTAAAAATATTTCATATGAAGAGATTCTTTACATGCTAGTATGGTACGTTCTGTGAGGGGTTAATTTTTGCACTTTCTTTAAAATATTGATTCGTATAAAAGAGAGGAAATCTGTGCATTTTATATTAAGTATATGCTCCCAGACTGCTTGTAGTGTAACTGTTTTATATCTGGTATTTCAACTTAAATGAATAGCATTATAAATAAACATGCAAAATGTTTGACTTGTAAGACTAGCATGGACAAGATGATGCCTTGTGGTATCTGAGGATTCCTGAATTGACACTTTGCCATTAGGCACTGAAGAACACTTATTAGACAGCTGCAGATGGTGATCCTTATGTTTCATTCCCACACACGCACTGATACGTTGACAGGGGGCTCTTCCATATATACTCTTAGTAAGGGCAAGTGAATGCCATTTTATACAGAAATGCTTTTATCATTAAACAGATTTGGATATGTAAAAAAGTCAGGAATGAGACTACATCTGTTCCTTGTGTTGCTTTTTGAATTTGCAATGTTATCTCGGAGCTTTTCTGGAGATTAAAAATGTATTACAACATGTACTGTAAATTCACCTTCTTTCAAGATCTGGTTTGTTGAAAAGATAAAATTCATAATCATAGCATGGTTTGGATTGGAAAGGACCTTAAAGATCATCTGGTTCCAACCCCCATGCCATGGGCAGGGACACCTCCCACTAAACTGAGTTGCTCAAAGCCCATAATGCGATGCTTGTGTTTGTCTCTTCTTATGTAGGTAATTTAGCATGTAAGTTTTGATGGGTAAAAATAGCAACATTTCAGAAACTTTAATTAACATTTAAAGGCACATGAGGAGAGGAAAGTAAGGTACAAAGTTACTGAGAATGAACAGGAATATCTAGAAATCATTATCAACACAAATGTGTTGTGATTGTGAGCCGACCTGTAGACTTTCTTTAGTTTTCCATGGGAGTGACCTGGAAAGTCTAGTGTAGTTGCAAACCTTCATAGACCTCAAGATGATAAAATATGCTGTTTGTTCTCGTGTCTTAGAGCTGTACAGAATTATGTTTGAGTATTTTTAATATTCTCTAACTTCTTACTGTTTTCATGTTGGAAGTACAGATTTAACATTTAGCATTTAACATTTAACAGTCAGATTTGAGGGCTTTTTTTCTTAAATAATCTTTCTGTTTGTAATCTGTACAATGGCATACTGTGAACCTGAGTGTATGTTTTTTTTAAGTTCTACAGTAAACGTTTATTTTCTGTGATGACCTCCACTTCCTAATTCTGATGCTTCTCATTCTGAAGGAATTGTACTACGAAAAGATCTGAACTCAAGCCTGTTCTGTGCATCCCACTGTATTAAACTCGTTCAGCCAGCAGGACTGGAGATATTGGACATTTAGCAAATACAGATAGTCTAGGCCCTGAAAATGAAGCTAGTTTATCAGTGGTCTTTCTGCATATTTTCAGCAGTTGGCAATTATAATTTATAAAAAGCTCAGTTAATAGCATGAGTTTCAGTTCAGATTTCATGTCACAATAAATCATATGCCATTAATAACATCTGCTAGCAGACTCACCTTGAAAGTCATCTATATTTTAAGGAACCTGATGTTTCTAACATTATCTTAAGGAAATTAATTACAAAAATATATAGTTCCAGTCTCTACGTGCTTTGGTGCTGTGGTGCTGAAGGAACCTGTGAAAATCAGTGATTCTCTGGGTATTGAAAGACTATTCAGAAAATTATGCGTTTCTAAAAAAAGAAATGTAAAGACTTGAGCAAAGTATTGTAATAGACGCTGATGTTTTAAAATGTTTCTTCCTTTGTGTAGTTAGAAGACAATACGGATTTCTATTTATGTTGAATAGAATTTTCAAAATTATTTTCGTTCACAAATAGTTAGTTCCACTGGCATTTATTTGCATGTGGCAACACACCGTAATAAGTTGCAACAGCATTTTCCTGCAGTGTGTGAAAATAAAGCCCTTTTTTAGATGTCTGCTAAACCACAAGACTTAATTCCCCAGAGTGTGAAATTTTCTGTGCGATCAAAATGATTTAGGATCAGCAAGTCCAGCTCATCAGTTTCATAGTGTGCTCCATAGTTAATAGCACTTACTCACTTGAAAATCCTACATTGTCACATGTGACTATCTCTTGTGATTTAAAAAATTAATTCTATTTTTGCTTTATGTTGGTTTTCTCCTGCCTGATTTCCCAAGGTTGTGAGTTCCCACAGCTATCATTCAGTTCTGTAAAGCAGCTCCTTGCCCTAAGATTCTGCTCTGAAAATGTAAAAATTTCCTCAATGAGGAGAAACTTTATATAATATGCAGAGATCTTTTGAAACCCAATGGTTGCATCAGTGAAGTAAGTTAGGTTAAGTTTGGAGTTGGACAATCTTTTGCTTTAAATCTTATTAATGACCCTCAGAATCCTAAGGACATTTCTTGATGCTCTGATCCCAAGTTTCATGTGTAAAGAGACCATGCCATTAGGGAAACTCCTGACGTCTTGTACCCATGTGTGAAAGAAGAATCTTTCTGTATTTGTCTACCTTCACAAAATTAATATAAGATCATGTCACAGAGCCTAGAAGGACTTTTTAATGAATACCAGCCAATGTTATAGAATGCTTTGGAAGTAGGTGACTAATTAACTGGAACTCTGACATGTTTGGAAACAGTGCAGTGTTCATAGATTTTGGACACAAAGACAGTATTACTGACTTACTAAAAATAGAAAGAAATAAATCAAAGTGTGGATTTCTAAACTGCGTAGACATGCTTAGACATTTAGGTCTTTGGAAAATCTGATATTAAGTATGTGTAAATAATCTTGAATTTAAAATCCACAGTATCTGTTGTTTTTTTAATCTTCACATGACAGAAGCTTCCTTGTGGCTTTTCTTTTCAATGAAGCACCTGTTGGTTTCAGTTTCTTATTAAATTGAAATCAGATCCCCTTGTCAAAAGGGTCTTCTGTATTCAGAACCTTAAATTTCCCTGGAAAATAGCTTAATACGTGCCTTAATCACTTGAAAATGTTATAATTGCAAGCTGCAGTATGGAAAGGCTCCATATTGTTTTCCAAATAAGGCTCAGCATACATGTCTAACAGTGATTTTAAAATATTCATTACTTGTACCTAAAAATGGATCTGCAGAAGAATTTTTCTTCTGGTGATGGTCAAATAGAGAAGAATGGAAGTGAGAACACAGTAGCACCCCTACCTCTGTCAAAAAAATGAATACTAATATGCCATTTTAAGTAATTGTATCTTATGATCATTAGCACACACTATCAGAAACCTGTACTGACATTGCATTAAGATTTAAATGTGTTCTTAAAACGTGGAATCTCAGCTGTCACATTACCCATTCTACAGGTCTGCAGCGTGAAGAACCCCGTGCTTGAAAAAGTAGAGTTCACTTCCCAGCATCTCCTGCTTAAGAGTAGGGTCAGATTTTCTGGTTTCGGTGTAAAACGGCTGAGTTAACCCCAGACTGGAGAAAACTTGCAAAAGGCAGCATTTCGGGTAACAGTGTCATTACACTAGGGCTGAGCGATGAAATAACGACTCAGTTAGGCCAAAATGCCCTGCAGGGAGACCTCTGTGAACATCATAGACTCAGCGCTGGGAAGAACAGCTGCATGAGTTATGTGACTGGAATATACACGGGGAAACAAGGGATATGCTCAGTAAAAAATAATTCCAGTTGATATTAACTATTATAAAATAGTACTCAGTTAAGTTGGGCATCCCAATTTAACTCTCTGGCACCCCATAGCATAGAAGATATTTCTCAGTCTCACTAAAAGTAGGATTTTTAAGTCGCATTTACAATCTTAAGCACATCATCTTAGAGATTTTCTAACATCAATATTTTCATCTTTATGAAGAAGTCCTAAAGCAGAAAATGTTCTTGTTCCTAGTAACTCAATTTGTATAATGTTCCTGACCATGTACTTTTGATATTCCCTCTCAACTTGCTTTAATTATGCTTTTGGTTTGTGCCAATATTTATACGCTTAATCTCTAAGGAAATTTTTAAGTGAGAGAAAATACTGATTTATTTTCTGCAAGTGATCTACAGAATAAGTGTTCTCTTAATGAATATGAGCGAAGGAAATTACACTTTTGTTTTGGCCTATGTGTTACATGACACTAGTTTAATCTGAGAAGGCCACTAAAAGAAAAGGTGTGAGAAATGGCTGGTAAATGAATCTTCAGCAAGTTCTTCCATGTGTGCCAACTTGACTAATGCAGCAAACAATGCAATTACCATAGCATCATATCTTGACTGTCATTAAAAAAATAAAATCCTGTCATGAAAACACTGCTACTGTACTCCAAGCTTTGTTGTATAAGTTTTCTAATCCAGCCTGGCAGCTAAGAAACCAGAACACTGATATTCCACTTGAATATTGGAGTTTCCCCAAATCACTTGCTGTTGAAAGCAAGTACTACTTCCAATTTGGTGAGTGAGATTCAAATCATCAGTGTAAACTTTCTTGGTTTCTTTTGCATAAGATGTCCTCAGTTTAAAAGCAAAATAATTTGTCAGGGGTGAATAAATAGTTCCATTTTCAAATGTGCTTAGTCTTGTTTTGAACTTGGGTTATTTTAGTTTTGAATTGAAAAGTTGAACTGTTTCATTTTGGATAGAACAAAACTATTTGATATTTTCAGTGCTCTTCCAGTTTTTCACTTTAAGTAATGGAATCTCTTGAGTTGACTCACAACTGCATGTTTGCAGTGAACATGCTGGTCATCAACACAAAATTACTAACTTGAATTGCAGACACTGCAGTCTCTTTCCTTCAACCTCTCCTCCCTTCCTGGTTATGAAAAATGCTTAGAAAGAAGGCACTGGCCCCACAGAGAGACCAGATTGCAAACATCTGTTACCTGTCCCATTGAACCCACAGGTCCTTTTCATGAAAAGGATAAGACTCCAGGGAATAATACCTCTGAGCTCAGGAGGTGTTACTGCAATCATAGCATCAGAAGAAGCAACACAAGGTGAAAATATTTATGATAAGGGTATGAAACATTTTCACATGAGCGAAAATGGCTTGTAGTTAGTTTAACTAGCTCTTGGTTATAAAGATTTTAGACAGAAGGAAAAAAAAAGAAGAATCAACATATCAACATGTTTTTTGTCAAACGTAGCAGCTTGTCTGTAGAAAAAATGCTTGAAGTGTATAACGTGGGCTTGAGTTTAGTGAGCTAGGAAAAAAGGAGATACAGGGAGAATAGTGCTGGTTCAGCTTATGTCTGTTGTCTACAGAACAAAATGAAAGCAGTCTGCATCTGCAGTATCTGATAAAAGATTTCTTATTTTTATAATTTCTCTAGAATCCATTAATGGGCGAAGGTCCTGTGCTTGAGAGACTTCTATTCTCTTAAACATTTTTAGTTGCTGTCTGGGAGGCTGTTGTGATTAGGGTAACGGGTTCAGACTAGAGGCAGTGTGCTATGTAAACTGTGTTCTAAGTAGAGACCCCTAACTTCTGATGGTCCTCTGTGATTTCAGAGTACATCTCTGCAAGCAGGGTGATGTATCAAACCCTAAGCAGAGCAGTAAATTAATGTTTGTAGTCTCAGGGTCCTCAGCTGTCAAATTCATTACTGGAGAAGTAAAATGAGGTCAGGTTTTGTGCTGGTATAATGGTATGGGCTGTCTTTTCACTGGGCACTTGCGTTGGAGGGGACTGCTGTGAACCCTTGCCATTCTGCGTTTATAAAAACAGACAAATAACTGAAATACGTGCTGTTGATATTGAAAAGGTATGAAAATATTTTTTTTTTCCTTTAAGGAAATTTATGTGTGCTAAAGATATCTTGATACAGGTGTTAAAGAAACGGTCGCTTTAGAAAATAACAAGTGAAATGTACAGCTGGGTTAAATGGTAAGAATCATTGCATTGTCTGGGAGAAAGGATTGTTTAACATGGAGCACAATCATCAAGAGGAATTGGCCTGGCATGCTTTCTGCAGGTAACAATCTGTTGATTCACAACAGGTCTATCCATATGCTACGGGCCAAGGGCAATAAAATCTAATTTTCTTCAACTGATGTCAGGCTGGTAAAGGTATTTATTGAAGATGATGTTTCATTACTCAGAGTAGGTCATTGAACCTTTTCTATGGATTGATGTGCCCACTGGATGTTCTACACATTCTTTAATTAATTCAAGCAACTGCCTTTTATTACAATACACTGGAGTCCAACCTCACCGTACAGGAATTAAATCTGTCTCTTCCACTGTTCAGTAACACCATTTGAAATAACAGTTAACACAAGGATAGAAAAATCTCTCTGACTACTTTCATTTGTAGTAAATTCACATGTGAATGGAGTCCATAATAGATATGGGAAGCACTGTCACAAAATTACTAAACTACAGCTTGCTGTTTATTACCTGGTGACAAAGCATGGTCAGGTATTTCTATACAAACAAATAGGGTTATCTTCCCTGATTTTCATGAGCACGCACTGAATAAAATAAAATTATTTTTTATCAAATATTCCTTGGTTTTTTTTTGGAGGGGGATTTGTAGTCAGAACCAGTGAATACCAACAAAGTAAATTTGGAGATGATTTTTAAACTTCATTTTGGACCAGTTAATCTGAAAATCTCTGAAGTAAATGGCAAATCTTTGCATAAATTTCATGTGGATATATTTCATGTTTACAACAGATGCTGGGCTTTATAAACAGTTAAGTAGCAGCCGTTTCTAATATATATTGCAAAACCAAGAAAACCTTCTTCCAAAATCCAGTCAAGCTTCCTAAGTGGCCACAGCACAATTACATATGATATTATTGACAATATCCAAGCCATTAAAAGCAATGAAATGAACTGTTAAGGAATAAATTTTATGCTTCCTATTTAATAAACATAAACACATTATTCTTTAGTGCAAAGAAATTAAAATTTAATCATGACATGAAAACCTTTACTCTGAACTGTGGGTACTTTATGGGGCTTTTCTTTAATCCTTTTAATTCCAGTAATTAAGCCCCTATTTTTAGAGAATATTGTTATCCAGGCATATACTGCCTTACCCATAGATAGAGGAGAGCCCACATACTCATTTATTGCAGCATGGGCTGACATTATGTACAGCATGTATTTTACTTGCCTTGTGCCTTAAGTCATGAGAAACTGGATCCTAGATTTGCTTCAGATCCAGAATCTTAGAGCTAATACATCCCAGGCTTCCAGCTCTACATTCTAAAACTGCAAATTAGTTTGTGTCATATTAGAGAGAATTAGTTAATGAGAAATATTTGTTTAAAAAAAAAATTAGCCACTCCTCCTATACAAAATTTTTGTACTGCTGTTCAAAATTATTTTTTTAATAGATTATCTGAAACGTAATCCTTTCAACCAATCTGCCAGCCCCTGATTAAATAGCCTATAGTTCTTATCTTTGCTAATTATGTAACTGAAGTGATTCTAAGTACTTAATGTATCTAATAAAGAGCCTCTGTCAACATCTCCATCACTTCAGATAACGTTTTCCATTTTCCTCTTTATTCTGTTTGAATGTAGTTTGTCTGGCTTGCCTCTATGTATTTTCATGTGAATAATCAGGCTGCTTTCTGTCTTTTATTTCAAGTCTCTTACTTTAATTGCAATGGTTTACATAGCTCTTTCTAAGAAATGTGCAAACCTAGAAGTATTTCCAGACTTATAGTATGTAGTAAAGTATAATTTGTGTACCTTACAAAATAAGGTATCCTGTGGATATCGCTCAGGTAAAGTTTATTGGCTCCTGATGTATATCTTCATTTTATTAATACAGAATGTAGTCTTCCAATCAAAATATATTTAAAATACTATCTTTAATAACATAGAGCAATTTATGCTATGCATTTATTTGATAATTGTATGACAGTACCTGCTCTTTAAACTGCATTGTTGCTAACATTGCCTTCAGAATAATTCTGGGGTTTAGTGTTACTTGTTAAATGATAACTACTGATTCTTCTAATTTCACCTCAGAAGAATGTTACTTTATAGTCAAAACTGAGAAGTATTTATCTTAGTATTGTATCTCTTTAGTGTCAATGTAGCCAATTTGTATTTTAGATTTTTATATTTAATTGTATTTTCTTCTATTTTTGTTGTTGGTTTTTTTTTACTTGTACCCAAAATATGGATTTTTTCACTTACTTTGTGTATGTATGTGTTTGTGAAATCATTACACATTTTAAAATAGATTATCAGAAAAAAGTACAAAACAAAAAACATCACTGGAGAAATATATTGGCTGACTTGGTGATTTAAAGGAAGTAGGTGTTACTTCTTCTGATCTGTGACACTTGAAGTGATATTGGATTGGGTGAAAAGGTTCAGATCAACATCAGGATCATAAGGTATGTGACAGATTGTTTGCTAAAAAATCAGAATACCTCCCTATTCCAGCTTGAAAAGGACTCTCTGGGGAAACTGCCAAGACAAGGTACAAGACAGGCAAAGAAACTTGTAGGGAACAATATGATTTTAATGCACAGTAATTACAGAATTCTCAATTCATTTGCTGATTAGTGACTTCAAGGGTGAGACAAATATGGTATGTTGGCGTGACATGGCATAACATAGTTCATAATATAAAAAGAAGAATATCATTGGGCATAAAAGCTGTTACCAAGTAATTGCTTGGAATTTATTAGTCTTGGGAAGTTTTCAAATTATATCCAGTTTCATTCCCTGGAAGCATGCTTAGTTATGCCAACAATTAATATTGTTCCTTAGGTTAAGAAATCAATACAGTTTTTTAACATCATACTGAATTTACATTAAATTGTTTTCCTGATGTACCTAGAATTCAGGACAAGGGTATCATTTGAGTCCATGTGACACAGGTAGGTATGGTGAGAGCTGCCTAGGATTTTGAATTAGTCATCTGAGAAAGAGGTCACCTGTTAGATTTTCCATTTTTTGTTCAAATTAGACTTCAGGAACAGCTGCAAGTAGTAGAGTTTCTTGGTCCTTGAGATTTTTTTAATAAAAATTTGTCCATACGAGTAACAGTAAGGTCTGTTAACCTTTCTCACAGCATGCTATTTTTGAGCCAATTATAAAGATGTCTAAAGGCATTGAATGCTCTTTGGAACACTAACTTGTGATTTGGGAGTATAATGGCCAACTGAAGAACGTTCTCTGTGGTTAGAATATTTGTGCTCACAATATTACAAACAAAAGCAGCATTTTTTATGGGCTAAAATACTTCTTGGATGATTTTCTTTTAGCTATGCTGATATATTAATAACTACAGTGGCAGCAGAAGTAGCAGAAGATTCTTAAGTTATTTGGATTTTGAAAGTAAAGCCTTGAAGACTGTTAAGCTGTTGATCTAGTTCTTTATCAAGATTTTTTTGATGTTCAGAGAAAGAAAAAGTGTGTTAATCACAGACATATGTTCCTGTTACTGGTATGAGACAGCTGACAACTTGCTGAATGAAATCATGGAATCATAGAATCATAGAATAGTTTGGGTTGGAAGGGACCTTAAAGATCATCCAGTTCCAACCCCCCTGCCATGAGCAGAGACACCTTCCACTATCTCAGGCTGCCCAAGCCCCATCCAACCTGGCCTTGAACCTCCAGGGATGGGGCAGCCACAACTCCCCAAGGAAGCTGTTCCAGTGTCTCACCACTCTCATAGTGAAGAAATTCTTCCTTGTGTCTAGCCTAAATCTGCCCCTCTCCAGTTTATACCCATTGTCCATGTCTTTCCACTACAAGCCTTTGTAAACCGTCCCTCCCTCATCTCCAATGTGTTTAGCTGCTTTGGTTCCATACAGAATTGCAGTATGAATTCTGTGATAGTGATTTGGATACATACGTTTTATTGCCACATTTTTCTGGATTGACCTAACTAAGCAGGGCCTGTGCTTCAAAAAACTTTGCAGTAGCAAAACTGCGCAGCAGACGTGCCGCTGCAGCCATGGGGCTATTTTTATACCAGCTTCATAGTGCGAGCGCTCAGCCAGGAAGAGGGAGATCAGGGTTCAGTGCCCTGCTTCTGACAAGGAGCAATCAGATGCACTCTCATACCTACTTGGAAAGTGTCTTAATCACTGAACAATAAAATAGCAGCTGGACTACAATGCAACTACAAATGCCGTAGTTTGCAATTACAGCGGAAACGCAGAAAACAAGAAAGCAGGGGGAATTTGACTCTGTTATCAGGCTGCCAGGGCCCTAACCTTGTGAAAGGTATTTTTGTGTTATTTAAAATTTGGTAAAAGACTAAGTTTTTAATTACTACTTGATTCACATGACCAAAATAAATATCATGGCATCTGGACACACCTGCTATAAAGGTGATGGTTTATGTGTAGCATACTAGTACCTGTATGCCAGAATGAGAGATTCTCAACTCTTTTTGTTAAATATAGAATAAGAAAGCTAAAGTCTTTGTAGTCTGGCGTATTTCTTAAGTTCACACAGTGATGTTTTTTCTGCCTGCCAAAGCTGCTTTGATAGCACCTACAAGGCACAAAGACACTAAAATTGCAGGATAAAGGTATATAGGGTGATGCAGAACAGTCCCTGTTGGAGAGACAAGTTAGTCAGTCAGAGACCCTGTGACTATCTTGCTTGTGTTTCCAGAGCCATTTAGGACTAGCTCAGCAATCCTGGAAGCGGCTCCATTACACAGTGGAGCTGCAGCTGAGTATGGGATAAAATGTGCAGTGGTTGAATACACTGGATCACAAGCTATTAGCCACTAGTATCCCACATTATACCAGCTTCTTGATCCTTAACAAATACATTTTAGCTGTCTCAAGTGAAGGTAGTCTTTGAAATAAAATTTTAACTTACGTCTGCTCTTGCTAAAAGTCACATTTACCGTTTGCCTGCTTTTTCCTTCCTCTGCTATCTTACATTTTCCCTTGTTTCTCTTTCTGATTTTTACTTTTTTTTTTTGTCTTTCTTGACTTTACTTTGTTCCTTCACCTTGTAAAATAACCAAGGATACAGATTTCAACAAAACTATACTCTTGGTTAAGAAGGATTTCAATTTTTATTATAAGGCTAAATTAAGAGCTGCTTAATGCTCATGGTTTAATGCTTTAATAAAAAAAAGGAAACAGAGAAGCTGACAGAGCAAAAAGGAAGTGCTTTTCAGCCATGTCTCTTCCTTGAAGTCTTAAGTGTTGCTTTGTTTGGTCTATTTATTATTTTTTTCTGAAGTCTCTATTATGTAACGCCTACCTTTTTTGTAACACTTTTCTTCTCTATGAAATTATAAGATGGTTTACAGGTGCATGTGGTGCACTTTTCTACCAGAATACTCTTTGACAATATAAAGTTCAGTCATCAAACCATAAGTATGCCAATTTAGTGCCCCGAGCTGGTAGCACTCTAAAACCTGTAGCCTGAAAGAGGGCATAATTATTTTTTGTGCCAAGATTTCAGTGTACAGTGTGAAGTCAGTGAGCTGTTCTAGAGATACAGTCTTTTTTTAAACCAAGTAGAAATGAAAGCCCAATGTAAAGAATGGGAAAGAGACATTAAGATTTAGAGAAGTGTTTCATCCTCACTGAAGTCTATTCAGAAGTACTGGTGCCATTGCAGGCTAAATAATAACTATGCTATTTCTCTAGATTTACTCAGTTTTATGCTTTTTGGGGAGCACTCTGAAATACCTTATAGTGAATATTATCTTGTTCTATTCTCCACAAATTTAAGATTTGGGAATAAGGCCAAACCTGCTGAAAAAAAAAAAAAATGGTTCTAATAGTTCAGCCAAAGTTTCACTGAAATCCTGATCTATCCAAGCTTTTAAATTTTTCACCTTTTTCATGAGGCATACTTTTGATCTTCACATTTATAAGTTAAGATATGTAGAGTGGTAGAGTTTATTACAAAAACATTGACTTTTAGTTCTTTTTCATTAACTCAGGTACTGTATTGCACATAAATAACCTTCCAATATTTTAGACTGATTGTCTTATTTTACAGACTATTAGTAATGTCCCATGTATAATATCACTTAATATTGGACGATTTTATGGCTGGATAAAGCCCACAAGCCACAAGAGGTGAACATTTAACTGTATCACGTGATAGTTAAGGAAAATCAGGAAAATCAATACTTGAGGTTTTTCCTCACCAGGAATATACGTCATAGAATCATTGAATGGTTTGAGTTGGAAGGAACGTTAAAGATCATCTGGTTCCAACCCTTCTGCCATGGGCGAGGACACTTTCCACTGGACTAGGTTGCTCAAACCCCATCCATCCTGGCCTTGAGCACTATTGAGACTGGGGCATCTGCAGCTTCTCTGGACAACCTGTTCCAGTGCCTCACCGCCCTGATAGTAAAAGATTTTTTCCTTAGATCTAATCTAAATCTACCATCTTTCAGTTTAAAGCCATTATCCTTTGTCTTATCACTATATGCCCTTGTGAACCGTCCCTCCCCAGCTTTCTTGTAGGCCTCTGTACTCGGCACTGGTGAGACCGCTCCGCGAATCCTGTGTTCAGTTCTGGGCCCTCCCCACAAGAAGGATGTTGAGGCTCTGGAGCGAGTCCAGAGAAGAGCAACGAAGCTGGTGAAAGGGCTGGAGAACAGGCCTTATGAGGAACGGCTGAGAGAGCTGGGGGTGTTTAGCCTGGAGAAGAGGAGGCTGAGGGGAGACCTCATTGCTCTCTACAACTACCTGAAAGGAGGTTGTGGAGAGGAGGGAGCTGGGCTCTTCTCCCAAGGGACAGGGGACAGGACGAGAGGGAATGGCCTCAAGCTCCGCCAGGGGAGGGTCAGGCTGGACAGCAGGAAAAAATTCTTCACGGAAAGGGTGATTGGTCCCTGTCCGAGGCTGCCCAGGGAGGTGGTTGAGTCACCTTCCCTGGAGGGGTTTAAGGGGGACGGGTGGACGAGGTGCTAAGGGACATGGTTTAGTGTTTGATAGGAATGGTTGGACTTGATGATCTGGTGGGTCTCTTCCAACCTGGTTATTCTATGATTCTATGATTCTTTCTAGGAACTGGAAGGCTGCTCTTAGATCTCCCTGGAGCCCTCTCTTCTGGAGGCTGAGAACACAACTCTTTCAGCCTATCTTCATAGAAGTGCTCTAGCCCTCTGATCATTTTCCTGGCTTTCTTCTGGACTTACTGTGACAGGTCCATGTCCTTTTCCCAACCAATGCTCACAAGTCCTTCTCCTCAGAGCTGCTGTAAATCCATTCTTAAACTAGCCTCTACATGCGCTTAGGTTGGCCTCTACTCATGAGGTCGGTCAGAAGCGGTGTTCCCTGGGGCTCCGTGTTGAGTCCACTTCTGCTCAATATTTTTATCAATTATCTGGATGAAGGGAGCGCACCCTCAGTAAGTTTGCGAGTGACACTAAGCTAGGTGAGAGTGTTGATCTGCATGAGGACAGGGAGGCTCTACAGAGGGATCTGGACAGGCTGGACCTATGGGCTATGACAAACAGTTCATCAGCGTTGCTTCATTACAGAGCAGGCAAGTATGACCCTGTACATGCACACAACCTTGATTCCTGTATTTATTTGCAAGCTGTGACATTCCGTGGTTGCTGTACAATGGCCTTTGAACATTCGGAAGTGAAATTTTGGTGTTAGTTAGAATGATATTTTAAATAATGATTTATTAAATATTTCTGTCCAGACTGACAGTTTTGATGCAATAGGTCAGTATAAAGATTACTTCCAGGGGCATCTTTGGCAACTCTTCAGATTACGTTTGGAATGTTTTCATCTCCTAGGTTGAAATTTTACAGAAAAAGGGGTAGGTATAGAGAGATGTCAGTTTGGTCCCCACATCTTATGATTTAGATCAAAAAAAGGAAAAATAATTACGTTATCTACCTTATATTTACTATACACTTTTTACATTGGAAACTAGTGAAAATATTTTAAATGTTTGCTAAATTATAACTCACAGTTATAAAAAACACACATAGAAAGTATTTGTTTCTTACCATTTTAGAAACAGTTGATATCCTCATTTGTACTTCATAATCCACCACAGTGAAGGCCTAATAGACCATTAAAGAAACGGTGGGAAGTTAATTTTAATATGTAATGGTGTGAGGGGTTTTCTTTTTTCCTTAATACAATGAAGCTTCTAACAATTTTATTTGCAAAGAAGATGATTGTTTAATAAAGTGACAAACTGTCCCACTGATAGGATACATTAATTTTCTTCTAAAGCTGTTCCTTGTACTCCATAAGAAGGTGATAATTAGGTTTGCAGATTAGAATAACATAATCAGACCACTTGTGTGGATGCTTGTTAAAATATATTTTCCTCTTCATATGAGCCTTATAATAATTAAAAACTGTTTAAAAATGGAACCATTCTTTTTCAGCATGGACTTTTTAAATGAATCCTAATAATATATTAAGTTATTCTTAAGCTAATTCAACTTTTTAAAAGGTTAATATTTGAAAAAGAATATGGGAAGTGATTAACTGATGACTGTAAGTATTAGAATTAGGTTTTGCAGGAACACCTACAGTATAAAACAGTGCTCATTCATACCCTGATTTAATTTCTTCCACTGTCACTCCTGATTGTTCCATTTAATCTTTCTTAAGTCACATAAAATTATCTTGTATGTGTAAATTAACAATCATTTTCTAATTCCACTGCAAACTTGAAGCTCTGTCAGAGGAAAAAAAAAAAAGATATTGGCAGTGATTAATTCTCTATTTTAAACAAAACTAAATGCAGTTACTATTGAGGTGGAGTGCACACAGACTGGGTTTTTTTTGATGATTCTAGACTCAAATAAAGGCAATAGAAAAGTAACAATGAATGTGAAATGAGTGGTTCACATCTAAATGATTGGGTCTTGTGTCTATCACGTTGTATCAGTGCAATATCCACTGACCTTAACTTTAAAAACACTGAAGCCAATTTCCTTTGCTTGAGGTTTTTGTAGCATTAAATGTTTCTTAAAACTAACTTCCTGGCCTAAGCTCACGATGGGAAGTGTGCAGGCTAAGATCATTTAAAGTGTCTTTAAGTCTTCTAATTCCAACACTTTAATATGATTGAGAATTATTTTTTTTTATATTTAAGTTTTATTCTAGGGCAGAGGTCAAGGGGATTGTTTGTTGTTTTGGTTTTTTGTTGTTTTTTTTTACCACAGACATGATATTAGTCTTATACTACAGAAGAAAAACTGTTTTCACTAATATGTAGTGGTATTTCATCAGTGTGTGGCAAAGTTTCAAGGTCTAAGATATTTCATTACAGCAGTTATGATCAGTGTGTTGATAAAGGAGGGCTGATTTAAACACGAAAGAATGGCATGTCCTGGCTAGAAATGATTTCAATTTCAAATAAGTGAATGCAGAAAAAAGTGTTACATTAGCAAGGATTCACTGAGTTATTAAATATTGCAATCATCTAATTTGTACATACGTTCTTGTAAGCCCTGCTTCGTGTGCACAGTTCCATATATTTATTTGATAAACCAGCTTAATCAAATTCAGGTTGTTGTGGGTACATTTTTTATGGTTAAGTAAAAAATAATCAGTTTCTTTTTATTACCATTATGGCAGAAGTGGAAGAATATTTTTTCAGTATGCTAAATATACATACTGAAAAGGACAAATGTTCAGTCATTTACAGAAGGGCATGCAATACTAACTGATTTAACAGTGCTGGATTAATATCATATACTCAGTCATGTAGGGATTTATAAAGTATATTTTTAATATCGTTAAGTCTTATTTTTAATCATCCTTGGATATTAACCAAATGACAAAGATTACCCTGTGCTTTTGCTCCAAAATTGATCAGTAATGGCTCTAGCCTATAGGTCAGTGATTAGAAACAATTGACCATAGTTTTCTCTTTCTAAATAAACCATTCACAACAATCATCATGGTATATAGCTGCTTTGGATGGGATTTTGTGTAACATTTCAGCCTAAATATTTTTGGTTGGACAAGAAGTGCTTATAAGGCATCCAAAAAAAATAGTATTTTTTAAAACACCTCTGAGCTACATAATTCCTCAAGGTAGCAGTCATTAACTGGACGTCTTTCTTTGCTCATGTTGAGGGAAAAGGTAGTATAGGCTGGGGGCTCTAGGGACAGGTGTTCAACCTTGGTCTCCAGAATCCAAAGCCTGGTGAGGGTACTCCAAGCTTTCCTCTTAAAACTTTGGTTCTTACAAGTTTGCAAACAGCGTAAGGACAGCAAATGTATCCTGTCGAGTCCTGCCTAATGGATTCTGAAGTACAAGCCACCTGCAAAATACTAAAACTGAAATGTTACTGAAGGAGCGTGGTGTTCTCCCATCAACCTGTGAGCTGCAAGCCTGCCTGTATATAGTAAGCTCTCTATGGTTTTAAAGAAGGACCTGTAGGTTCAAGTAAGTGGAGAAATCCTGTCTCAGGCAGGATTGCCTGTGCTGGCCTTCCTTGTGTAAGAAACGCTGCCGTGGTGCAAGCAGATGGTTTATAGTGACCCAGCTCCAACTCCAAATAGTTTCTGGGCACTGCAAAATTGAAAGAGAAAATGCTTATGGATCCAAAGTGGCCTGTGCCATCTCTAGTTTTAATGGTGTCTTGAGATGCTGGGCGTTGTCTTTCATATAATAATCTGTGCTCCAACACCCTAGAAATCATTGCAAAATTATTAAGGAAGAGAATTTAGATTTCAATTATATTTATGCCTATATGTATTTACAATTTCTCTCTCACAGCCCATAAATATATATTAGTTGAGATCTTCAAGGATAGTGAAGCAGGTATGTAAAGATGTAAATGATTTTCCAGGGAGTCTAGGACTGAAATGATGTCTTCTAAAATTCAGCCCAAGGCATGGCTATCAAAAGATTTTTCATCCCTTTTATGTACGGTAGAAACGCATACGCTAGTGAAAAATGTGGTATAATTTGAGAAAAGAGTTGATGAAGTAGAAATATATAGTGAGCATTCTCCCTTAGCCCCTTTTGCAGCAGCTTACTAATTGTTGCAGTGTTTCCTCTATTGACTACGTTGCTGTCCTGTGTCTTCATCTTTCCACAGGGAGCAAGCAACATGTGCTTTGCCAAATGGAAAAATATTAAGCATTAGCAAAATTATTATAGGACTTTAAGTATTAAAAATAACTTAGAGGGTAATAAAGGTTAGAAAGTTTAGCAGGTCACCACATCTTTTTCTTGTTGCTCAGGTTTAAAGCATTCAAGTGTTAACCTTTTGAAAAGGAGAAAAGAAAAAAGAGGCCAGATGATTGGAAGACACTTAATTATCTGTTTCTTTGAAGAAGATCTAGTCAGGTCCAACCTCATTCAGCTGCCAACACTTGCATAAAGCTGCTGGAGAGAACTCCTGTGAATACCCAATTGCATAGCCCTAATCTGAGATAAAATAATGCATCTAACTATACGGTTATCTATAATTGATGGGTGCTTATGAGTGTAATTCATTGAAATCTCACCTCTGGCCCAACCTCTGCCACTCCAGGAAGCAAGATTCATAGCACTTTTCTTTCTGGTTTTATCCAAATCATTGTGTGAGCTTGATAGGGGGTTTAAGCAGTCAATTGTACACAATAAACATATAGAAGGAGCCTAGCATGAAGTAGAGCCTTCTAATAACAAAGCCTACATTTGTTTGTTTGCTTTTTCCTTTTTTAAGAAAATATATATAGAAAAAGAATCACATTGTTTGGTCCCCTGCTAAGACTAAGCTTTTCTTCGAATGTCATCCGTTTTCTAGAACTGTACAAAATTGAAGAGCTTTGCCCTTTTGACCTACTAATACATCTCAGTCACGGTTCACTGAGAAACTGTGACAACATACACACTGATAACAAGGCAGACTGTTACATCCCCATTTTTTTAATCTCAGTTGTATCAGCATTTAAATGACACAACTCATGGAATACTATAATTAATTTATGAGATTTCACATAATTAAAACAGTCACCTGTGTATATATCCAAAGGATCTTTTCTTGTTGCTAATCTGGATTTTTCATTTCAGTTTTGTGTATAACAATTTATTTAATCTGTGTGTTATTGGATGATTGCATACAATATTCTTTCTAGATTAAGTAAACTTCCTTCCTCATTTGTAAAACCTGACAAATATAGTGATATAACAGTATAATTTTCTATAAAATGTTGTTCTCCTGCCTCAGTTTTGCAGAGTTAGAAGCCCTAAAAGCAGCATCAGTGCTGTGGTTCTCTTGTAGAGAGGATATGTATGAACAAGACCCAAGGAGAGATCATACACAGTATGTGACGTTTGCTCTTTTCACGGGTGTGCAAAGTTCAGAAGGAACAAGATTGTGAGTGGTGGTTCACCTGGCAGCAGTCACTAATCAGAAGTCTTTTAGAGTTGACTAGGTTCAAAGGCCACTTGAATTTAACTGTTCATTCTATTTTCTAGTAATTTAAAGTGCTCTATTCTGACGTTTGATTTTAGTGATTAAAAATCAGTTTACCTTGCTGTAGTTTGTCCTAATTGAAAAAAAGATGGAAATTGCATTAAGGGCATTTCCATTGAATCAAAAAAAGTCTTTATGTACTGACTTGCCAAAAAAACCCTTCTTAGAACAAATGCAGTACATACAGGCTTGGCCACTAGTTTAAGTAAAAAGGTGCAAAATCACCTGTCAGTAAAATCAAGGCAAGAGCTGTGCAATGTATTTTTAAGCTTTATGTTAAACAGAAAGCACTTGATCAGCTGTTGACTAGGACAGTTGATTTGTTACTATATCTACATTAGGGGAAGGGATTCTACCACATCCTGTTGGTTCAGTTCTTGTTTTAAAAGTTCCCTGAAAACTAAAAATTATTCATTTTTATATCTATCCCAAAGAAAATCCATTTTGTATTCCACTTTTAATTGCATTAGTGTTAGAAGATTTGAGATTTTTAGTTTTTCTTTTTTTCTAGTGAATGTTAATATCAAAGGTAATAATGACAACTCTGTGTGTGAATTCCTTTTTATTCAGCAGGAATAGCCTTGATAAAATTCTCAGTTTTGCAAAGGTGCCCTTTCAGGATGCAAATTAACACAATTACCTTAGTTGAAAACATATTTTGGAGGTACGCAATCAAAATAATAAACTAGTTAAATAAAGCTTGCGTGTGCAATCACATTTGGTAAATAAAAATATTTTCTAATGAGAAACTTGATATGATTTTCTTAGTGCAATTTTTAATTCAGGTTGTATATATATTCAGTTTTACACCGTTGTAAAGGTAGGTGCTTCTCTCCTCTGTGTGGCAAAGTAGGAGATAAAGAGACAACAATTCTAGAAATGTCTTAAGCAACATGTCTGTAGAAGAAAAACAGCAATGCACAATATCCAGGTCTTCCTCTTCACCCACACTAAACAAAATAATTATGTGGGACAGCAGGATGGTGGGGAGAGAGGGATTAAGACAGCACTCAGCAAAGAGCAGATGCACAGGCTCAGCTTTGTTCTTCACAATCCCCAGTCTGAGGTGCAGAGCAAATAATGCTTCTTAGAGAGGGAGAAAGTACATAATTATTGTGATTAACCCCACAGCAGTTCATCTTAAAATGAAGCTAAAGCAGGCAAAGAGTCTTCACGGTGGCTCCTAGACAGCTGCTGGAAAAGGAACATTCCTTCAGATTCTCACGCTGTACGGTAATGATGCTGTGGCTGTCTGCTTCCTAGAGGAGTGCTCATCTGTCCCTTTATGCCTTCCAGGGAGTCATAAAACAATTTGGAAGAGTCATGAATAAAATGCATTTGTTATGAATTTCCCAGCAAATATTTTAAGCTGTACCAGAAAACCTGTGTGAATACAGTGAAAATTTTGTTGTAGGACTTGCTTTGATGGGTATTTTCATTTGTTTATTTATTTATCTTTCTATTTATTCATTTATTTATTTATAATATGTTACTTTGTGACTTGAGTGTTTTAAAAAATTATACTTACTGATCATCTCATTTACTTTAAATGGCAAATCTGTAATCTGGTTTGCCCTGCTTTCCTAATAACATCATCAACAGAGTTTAATAGTGGTTTGGCTACAGAAAGCTAATTCCTTGTAAACATAGAATAGGAATCCTAATGAAGCTGCTGAGCTGCAGTGTGAGCTTTGATTTTGGAAGAGGGGAGAGAGTTGATCATATTGAATCAGAAAGAATGTGCATCTTGTAATATCTGATAGAGAACGTGATTTGACTAGATTATAGGATAACAAAAACTTTTCTTTTGTTTTTATGGAAACTGTGAGTAAGAAATGTAGGCTTTCCTGTCTCACTAACATATACTGGTTAGGGGATCTGCTCTCTTTGATTATCCTAGATATACATATTCTCATTAGGTATTCATCCAAAGGTTTAATGTGGATAGAAGAGTCAAATCTATTAGTTTTCAATTTCTTTTTCCTATAGTAATGAAAACATGTTTTTAATAAAATAGGCAGAAAGAATAACCTGAGGGAGTAGTTCAAACCCTCCTGACTTAGAATTGGCAATGCACAGAATGACACAGCATTTAAGCAAGCAGATGGAAGATGGAGATCAAGAGCTATTAAACATTATAGTCTAGCTGCAATGTCCAGTACAGAAAGTCTCAAAACTACTGATACCCAGAAACTAGTGGTAAAAGTCTAGAAGGGAAGTGTTGCTGTGTGTTTTTCTTATTTATGAAGATAGAAACTGAAGGAAACTTCTGGGACAGCAATTCAACCCATTGCTGTCAATCCAATGCAATAAAATTGCTCAAAAACATCCACAGATCATCAGATCCATAGTAGTATTACAGACTTCCCTAGTTACCACCAGATACAAGGACTTTAAAAAAAATGATAAATAATTACAACTAAGGATAAAAAAACCACACCTGCCAGGTGAACCCAGAAGGCAGAAGGCAGAGCCTGGTCTATGCTGCTAAAATAGCAATAAAATCCCAGTTGGCTTCTATCCTGGAGTAAAAATTCCCAGGCTAGCAACTGATTTCACTTGTGATTATATGAACAGGAGTGCCACTTCAGGTAACTTAGTGGCATCTGGAGTGCTGACAAGGGTCTAACCTAAACCTTTTTTAATCTGCAGCTAATCCATAGTCAGAAAAAGACAGGAGGAGCAATTCACCATTTGAGAAGGGTTACATACATTACGTATCAAGATGAAAAAAAAAATCTTCAAAGAAGACAGAGTTATTTGTTATAAGCATACACTAAAGATATTGTGCATATGTCACAGACTTCTGTATTCTAGAATTGACTCTTAAATTTTTAAAATTAGTCAAATCAGAGTTCCATCTGCCCTATTACTTTGAGCTAATGTGGGAATTTCACTTTTATGTTAGGAGAAGAAGGTGGTGTTTGCATGAGCAAATTAAAAGGAGGCTTATAGTGAAGTAGTATATTTTTTTTAAATTATGACACACTGAAAACTGAAGGCAGTAGCCCCCTTTCTTGATAAGAGGAGAAAAGTAACAAGTAATTAGTAAATACTATTAAACAAAATGATAACTGAATTCTGTTCCATGTAATTTCTTAAAATATTTTGTCAGCTTCAGGATTCTGGAATCTAAACCAGCCTACTGAATGATCAATAGTATTGCCTGTGGTTTCTGAATATGTAGAAATCAGCTTTAACTAATGCTGCCATAGATTTGATGTCATATTAGTAACTTCCCTAAAACAGATGGCTTTTCATATCTGACCACATGTTTATGAACTCAGCTGACAGTCATTGTCAGCTTCCTCCACGCCTTTTAAATATCCAAGTAGCCTTTCCAGTCCTCTGGTGCTACTTGCAGCACCTATGTACCACAACTGAAAGACTAAATGCTTCTATTTTGGCCCCTTTTTTTGGCCTGTATTTGAATGAGCCCCTACTTACATGTAAGCTGATTAAATTAAAGATTTACCCATTTGAGACAAACAGAACTCTTGGTGAAGAGTGTTTAGGTATATGGATTCTTATTAAAAAACAAAGCAAAATGAAAAAAACACAACAAAGTAAAACAAAAAAAAAAAAGAAAAATTAAACACATTCTTTTCCTTCTAGGTATCATGAGGAAATGTTGATGTATGTTTCTGACACTGTCCCTGTTGCAGTCAATCAACAGTATTGATTTTGATGGAGTAATGCTTACTTACAGCCAGTGAAGATCTTATTTTCCAATTATGAAGTTACAACTATTTTGACCATCAGATGGAACATAGCCTCTTTTCCAGTGGTATAGGAATAAATGCTTTTGATGCCCATTGAGATTTATGAGCCATAGCCTTTACAAACAGGCAGATGTCAAAAGATGCTGCAAAATATAACATTTGTAAGTAATTCATCTGATGTGCGTTTCTAGTGATGCTGTAATTCCTTAGGCAGACTACAAATATGTTGTGTTCCACTTCTGAAAATTAACTTATAGATCTATTTTATTAATGATTGTACACTCATGGATGAATGGAATTCTAACAAACTGTTCCACGAGCAGCCAAACTAATGAAGACTGATTTTCTACAGATGTATGTCCTGTGACCCTTAGTGTCCTTGCTGTGACAATCCCATTTACACATATGGTCTAGTTCCACATGCTGATCTGAACTCTGTGTTTCTGATTAACCAATCAGCATTTGCTGATTTCTAGGCTTTGTTAGAAATGGAAAAAATGCCAGACACTTTCTTTAAACTGCAATTATCTTGTTTGTGTACGGGCTGTGTATCGATGAAAGAAGTAGTTAATTCTTTAAGGGCTCATCAACTATTTGGTGTTTTGTAATTTTGACTGTTCTTCCTATTCCCCACTCTCCAATATAAATCATTTGTAGCGTTATAGAGTCATATTCAGATAAAATTTGGAATTCGATTGATCTACCGTATTGCATCCAATTTAGACATATTGTACGTGATAAAACTGTAAGGCCTTAGAGTAATTGACTCTTGAACATAATGGGTTATAATGCTGTCATTAAATGACTGATTGGTTGTTCTATGCTATTGCAAAGAAATCCTGTGGAAAAGAACGTTTGGAAAGTGCAGATGTTCATCCATCGCAACTGGGGGTAGATTTGTTTCTTTTGATGTGTAATTGCAACTGGTAATTGTATAGAAAAAAAAAATCAGGATGTTAATGTTTCACATCTCTTTCTCTTAACATGCATGACATCTCTCTCCTAATGTCTTGCCTCTGACTCCTGAACCTGTCCGTCCCGCTAAGCTACTTTGGATGTTCATGCCCACACAGGAGTGACCATTTTCAATATCTCTGGTTTTATTGTCCATGCTCTCTCTAATCCCTCCTACTAAAGTTCCACCGGCTCTCCTTTCCTCTCAGCCCAGCCCAGGCCTCAGCATGTATCTCATTGTTTCTGTTCCTTCCAGGAAAGGGGCGTCTAAAAGTGCCCTCAGGAAACCCTTAGGATGGTGAGGGCACAATGCAGGTTATTTCCTAAGCCCCTGCAGGTAATTGCTTTATGCCACTTAAGTCTATTTAAAGAATCTTTATAAATTTCTTCATTTTTTAATGAATCATTTAAAGGAATAAACTTCAATTAATCACTCCCCTGAAGTAGGTCGTAATTGATTAACAAAGAAATCAACAAGCAACATGTCCTGCTTCTTAAAATTTTGTTTGTGGTCTTGCCTATTTGTGTTTATGTCTACAATGCTACCTGTCTGTATCTATGTACACCTGCTTGTGAATAGTGCCTTCCTTGTAACATTTCCTTCTACCAAACCTATCAACTGAACCTCACATGTGAGCACACGTGAGCTCATCTCTAGAGTATGGATTTATCTTGAAGTGCTTTCCTGAACATGGGGGCTCTTCAAACTTGTATAAAACTTAATCAGTAGATTCATGGGTACTTTAAATAGGAAATAACATTGCCTGTAAGAGAAGGAAGAAATAATCTTAACATCCTATGATATAAAATAAGATTTCTGACAATTTGATTGGTTTTAGTCCTAATTTCATTTGCTAACCATTTTATAAGGCACTGTCTTATGACATGACTCTTTTCCTCCTAAGTATATTTAATGTCCTAACTGAAAAATTTCAGTGATTTCCTAAGTTATTTCTTGTTTCCTTTGACATCTGTCATAAATAATCTGGGCCTTTTTATCCTGTGATCAAAAGAGGGTGCCCCAGATTTAAGTTGGCCAAGTAACATAAAAACCAAAAGCAACCAAGGTAATTTGTTATCTCCCTATGACTCTAGGGAGCTATAAACTACCCTAAGTTTACTTCAATTATGAACTCCAGATAATTCCTGTTTTCATTGCCGAGTCCTTAAAATTGCAGCTTCTCTCTAGGTCTACAAAAGTAGCAGTTTTGCTGGTTCTGATACTACCATTTACCTTATAGACCCATATTTCCCATTTATTCACTGAAATTTTTTTCTTGTTTCTGTCCGTACATTTTCACTTGTCATCTATTGTCTTTTGACAGGAGTAGTCTTTTTTTCCATGTTAGTGGAGTCTAGCCCATTAGACTTAGGTCCTGATGAGAAGTATTAGAAACTAAGATGAGACGTAGTATCACAAGTCACATGAAGCGAGCGGTCATAAATCAGCTTCCTAGGACTGAAAGTCTCCCTCACTGTTTGGCCTCTTTATAAATTGAATAATACTAATTTTAGTAGAATAGAACACATTAGGTTTTGTGCATCAGGGTTACACAACAGTAAAACTATGATTGCTTGCTGTGTGAAGTTTCATAATTGTGATTAGATCTAATCATTCTGTTTTGAGCAGCCATAATAATTTCAGGTTCTTGTTATGCAGCCATTTTACAGTGTATCCAAAAAACCTGTAGATAAAGGCTTTTGGAAAATTGTGAGAAGCTTTTACATTTGTAGAGAATGAATTAGGCACATTTTCTTTGCTGTTGACAAAGTACGTTCCTTTTAATCTAGTCATTATAGGGAAAGTCAGCAAAAGCAGGGGAGGAAATACAGAGAGATTATGGGAAATGACTGTTTAAAATACATCTGCAAATGAGTAATGCTGGGCTTGTGTTGCAATACCTCATCAATTTTCCTAGGATTCTGTTATACAGATAAGCTACGCTGTGCATTTGTGTGTCATCTTTTTATAGTCTTAAAGGTTCTCCTCTGTTACCAAACATCACAGCATCATAAAACCAGAATTCAATGCATGTGTTTTGAACTTGATTTAATAGGAAAAGTACTGAATTTATATTTTTATGTGAATTGGTTTGTATCATTGCGTAGAGGTCAAGTACATTGTTTACTATAGGGAAAATATATCTTGGGAAGTCTTGGAAACTTGACCAAATCAAGGATTTAGTTCAGAATTGATAATAATGTAATATGTAGAAATAGTTGCTTAGGTTTTGATGTTTTAGATAGCAGTAATGTTGCTCACTGTCACAGTAGGGTGGTCTTTCAGTCTTTGTTTCTACAGGCACTAGTTTATAGATGCAATGAGGGGACTAAGTATTCCTACCAATTTCCTTATGAAATTGTCACTGAGAACACTATGACCTATTTTTAAGAAGTGACTTCTTTTGGTTTTTTTTCCAAAATAACAAGTCAATTAGTACCTTTCACGAATTATTTACCTCTTAAAACCCATTTAAAAGTCAGTGTTTTTAAGCTTTAAGTCATTCATTCCTATGTTTTATTGAAAACTCAAAAATACATATGTATTTTTCACTCTGAAGTTTTGTAAACAAATTCCTAGCACAACTTTCAGTGGCAAGTTGAAATGTAGCACATATTTTTAAGAGCTAAGAATAAGAATTTATTGATAAGGAAAAGGCAGACTGTAGTGTATCTGGACAAATAGTACTGTTGTAAGAGTGATATATCTAGCTGAAAAAAACTGTAGGAGACAGAATATTGAGTTCCAAGACAAAATGCCAAATGGCTGTGAAGACTGACTATTTTTAAATAAAAGCAATGTTCACTCTAGACTCCAAAGCTCCCTCTTTTAAAGCTAGAAATAAACAACTGTTAGTTTTTCCATTGTAAACTTTCATTTTATAGGATTATAATAGGGTCATAAAAAGTCATTCCTTGTGGAAACTTGACATCATAAAAGGCTAGGAAAGCCCTTTGTTTAAGTAATAAATAGACTAAAGGATGATTGAAAGGTACGTTTTCAGTACAAGCACACTGAAACACATACAAAATCTCAACCCATTGTCCATTTGACTTGTACCCTTTAATCATAGTTCAAAGCTAAGCAGAATTTCTTCTTTGAAAACTGTGCTTAGGAATTCAGGAGATACTTTTCCAATTCCATCTCAAAGTAAGGGAAGAAAACTCAAGGGGAGTGAACCTGAAGGTCATAGAACCTCTCCTAGAATATCATGGCCAGATTCATGGCTTGATGTATATTCAAACCTTGCACGTCACTATCTGCTTCCTTCCTAGTTGTTTGACAGACGGCTGAGTTTGGTTGACAGCCAACTAAGTATGAGCCAACAGACATTAGGAAAAATATCTCCACCAACAGGGTTATCGGGCACTGGAACAGGCTGCCCAGGGAATTGTTTGAGTCACTGTTCCTGGAGGAATTTGAAATACAAGTAGATGAGGTGCTTAGGGATATGATTTAGTGGTGGACAGATGGACAGATACAGTTGAACTTGATGATCTCAAAGGTCTTTTCCATCCTAGCGATTCTATGATCGTTTTACCTCATTAAAAGTTGCAGTTTTATGAATTCAGTTGAAGTCTAGAGTCTTAGTATCTGTGTTATTAGTAAAATATAGATTTACTAAAGTAAACAAAACTAAAGTACTTATTCACAACACTGAAGCCTTGTTACCCAGTTGAGATGATTTATGATAATGAGTTTTGTTACATACACAATGGCAGCATAAGCCTCACACCCTAGAATACCAATATAAAAAAATTATTTGTTCGATTTTTTTTAGTTTTGGATGCAAAAATGAAAAATACTGTTTTCCAGCATTTGTGAATTCTTGTAAGAAATCACTGGCTATTCTTACAGGGACTGTTTTCCTTAGATGTGATGTTGCATTCACTGAAAATCGGTGGGAGAGAGGTGCATAAGGACATCATTGGTGCTGCTTTTAACTCTTCTGTCATGATGCTAGCAAACAACTACCAAATAACTCAAATTAAGTTTAGCCATAAATAAGCCAACCAAGCTGCGACAAAATTCCTTGAGGCAGTGGTCTGAAGTGATCTTTTAGATTAAGTTACCAAACTACTTAGTTCATAAATAAAGACAAATCACTTAAAAAAATTACAAAATTGAATTTGAAGCATCACTAATGTGAGCAAAAAGAGTAATATATGGAATAGACTGGCGATAAGGTGCTTATCTGGCTCCTGCTATGTAAGTGGTTGACCTAAGTCCTGTTAGTCTCCAAGCCCAATGTTTGGAAACATGCGTGTGGAGAAGGCAAGTAATTGTAAAGTAAATTCCACTTTATTTCCCCTCTTTTTTTTTTTTTACATTTCTTTAAAATTATCTGGAGATGGAATTACTCCTTATCTTCATTCACTATTATAAGTATAAAATTTTAAACATTATTGCTCAGAATTTGGATTTATTTTGTATTTATTGTTTCTTAGTAATCTCAATGTGTATCAATGTATATTGTTAATAATCCATGACCATTTAAAGGATGTGGTATGATTAAGGCATTAAAATCAGTTGCATGAAGCAGACTCTGGTAGGTAAAGAAAGGCAGGTGCAAAGGAAATGCTTGTTTGATGCAAAGGACGTTATTTTTTAATCTCTTAGGAAATTTCTCAAGCAGTTCCACTATGGGAAGACTTATTGACACCAGCTTTTTGGTGACGATAAGCAATACTATCAGCTGTAGCTTTGGATGGACTGAATTGACATTATGCACATCTGAAATGCTAGTCCTGGAGATATGAAATGAAATATTTGTTTGGATGAATGATGACACATGATGATTTAAAATTCATAGCTAAGCACTGTTAAGGTGAGGTTCAGACCAGAAACTGAATGTGGCTTTTCCTTCCTTTCTCTGATTATGATTCTAGCAGAAGAATGGTCTGGAGGAGGGGATTGAGAGCACCCTCAGTAAGTTAGCAGGTAACACCCAGCTGGGCAGGGAGTGTTGATCTTCTTGAGGGAAGGAAGCCTTTACAGAGGTTTCCGGACAGTCTGGATTGATTGGCCAAGGCCAGTAGAGTGTGATTCATCAAGGCTAAATGCTGGGTCCTGCATTTGGATCACAACAAGCCCATGCAGTGCTACAGGCTTGGGGAAGAATAACTGGAAAGCTGCCTAGCAGTAAAGGACCTGGGGGTGTTGATCAACAGCCAAATGGATATGAGCCAGCAGTGTCCCCAGGTGGCCAAGAAGGCCAATAACCTCTTGGCTCATATCAGAAATGGTGTGGCCAGCAGGACTAGGGAAGGGATTGTGCCCCTGTACTCAGCATTAGTGGGGCCTCAGCTCAAATACCGTGTTCAGTTTTGGGCCCCTCACTACAAGAAGGACACTGAGGTGCTGTAGCACGTGCAAAGGAGGGCAGAGAAACTGCTGAAGGGTCTAGAGAACAAGTCTTATGAGTATTGGCTCATAAGAGCCTGGGGGGAAGAAGGCTGAGGGGAGACTACATTGTTCTCTACAACTACTTGAAAAGAGGTTATAGCAAGGTGGGTGTCGGTCTCTTTTCCCAAGCAGCAAGTCATAGGATGAGAGGAAACAGACTCAAGTTGCACCAGAGAAGGTTTAGATTGGATATTAAGAAAAATTTCATCACTGAAAAGGTTACTGAGCACTGGAACAGGCTGCCCAGAAGGGGGGTTGAGTCAGCATCCCTGGAGGTATCTAAAAGATGTGTAGGTGTGGCACTTAGGGACGTGGTTTAGTGGTGGACTTGGCAGTGTTAGGTTAACAGTTGGACTCAATGATCTTAAAGATCTTTTCCAACCTAAATGACTCTATGATTCTATGACAACATATGCCACAACTGAGAAATAAAAATCATCAGGTTGGAGGAATATTAAATAAAGAAAGAGTTCTTTGTTAAGTAGAATTAGATGATGTTTTTTCTATAGTTATGGCAGTTCCCAGTTCAGCATAACATCATGTAACTATTTAATAACAAAGATAATTAAAATTGCCAGAAGAAAGTCTCTTGGATAAATGTGAAAGGTAGTAAGATGAAGAATGGAAATAGTCCAGTAGTTAGTACAGTACTGTTTACTGCAGCAGCATTTTTTTTTGTGTTGTTTTTCACAACCTCAACTACTAATTGAATTCATTTTTACTGAAGGCATCAAATTTCCCACTTCAAAAAATGGTGGGGAAGAAGGAACAATTATTTTAGCACAGTTTGTTTCTGCCAAAGAGGAGAAGTGAAGCTGAAAATAGAAGTAGATTTAGGCTATCTACTCTAGTACAGTTGTCTCAGTGCAAAAGATGAATATAGGACTCATTAATTCATTCAAGGTGTTCTGAATCCTTCTAAAATTAGCATGTCTAAGATCTGCTTAAATAGTTTTTAGGTAAATGTAAAAGGTCCAGTAATATCCGTGGCACTTATCAAAACATTCAGCGAAACCAAAGAATTAGTGCCTTGTATTCATTTGGCTCTGATCCATTTACCTTGCTAGAACATATTTGTTATATTTCCCTTTTAGTGCCAACCTTTCTAGGGAATTGACTTTTAGTTAGACAATAGCAGCTCATTTTATGCCTTTGATACATGGGAGAATCAGAAATAAAAGATTTACTAAGCCAGCTTCAACACATCCATTTGATGTTTTACTATTATATCATGAATTTTTTCAGAGAGAAGAAACCAGTTAATGCAATGCCAGATCAGGGTTTTTATATCAGTCATATGAATCTTACAAAAAGCCAAGGGCAGGCAATAGTATCTGCATTTAATGAAACAGTGATTTTTCTGATGTAGCTAAATAAGGGAAAGATCTTCTGCCTATAAAAATCTCATCAGGTGATGGCTTTGACAGAGCATCTCAATATCCTTGTCACCCAGAGCTGTTGTAAACAAAGTACTGATGAGACAATGATAATAATTAACATGGTGTTAATGGAACATAGATGCTCACAGCTATTTTTCAGCTACAGTGAGCTGAGTGAATGCCAGGCAGTTTGTGTGGCATAACATCATAACATGCTTCTTTTTTCTTATTTGCCATGGTAGCTGTTGGACCTTTTCTTGTTTTCAATTGCAGATCCTTGCTGTAATCTGATGGTATTCATTTTTGCCCTTAAGGAAACTGTACATAGAATTGTAACATTTAGAAATATCTAATGGAGCGGAATCTCATTTATTGTACATTCAAAAGCTGGCTGGTTTTTGAAGCTGGTTCGCCAAGTCAAAATTCTTTCCCTCGTTCTGTGGTTATAATATAATAAGAGATCATTGTTAATGAAGATTAGCCCTATCTACGAAATAGTCTTTTTACTGATAAAACTCATGTAAAAAAGAAACAAAATTAATCATGAGTTGTTAAATATAGCAAAAGACTTTAGAAGGTTTCCTTCCTTCCTCCCTCCCTCCCTTCCTCCCTCCCTTCCTTCCTCCCTCCCTCCCTTCCTCCCTCCCTCCCTCCCTCCCTCCCTCCCTCCCTTCCTTCCTTCCTTCCTCCCTTCCTTCCTTCCTTCCTTCCTTCCTTCCTTCCTTCCTTCCTTCCTTCCTTCCTTCCTTCCTTCCTTCCTTCCTTCCTTCCTTCCTTCCTCTGGGATGAGTGGAGCTTCAACATGGCCATCAGTGGTCTTAGATAATTTTTTGCTAAATTGGTGGGATGTTTGGCTGGCAGCCCAGGTATGTTCCCTCTCTGGGACTTCTGGCATCAACATTAAAGAGCTGTATGCTGGTTTTCATGGATAATTTAGGCAAATAATGAAACACATTCCACTGTGTTCCTAGGTATGAGACACAGAAAACTAATATTGGCTTTTGTCTTGACTTGCTATGTCATCACCTAATCTCTGATAGAAAAAAGAAATGCCTCCTCTTTGCCTCTTCTGATATTACCTAACTGGCATTTTCTCCTTGCAAATGTGGTTTGAATCTGTCCAGATGCCACATCTTAACTTCTTTTCTAATCCTATCGTGCCTCCTTCATCTTGGCTTCCTAAATCTCTTTTCTAAACACCATGTTCATAGACTCCAACCATTTAAAAATAAACTGAGAAATCCATGTGAAATAAATGGAAATTGGGTGAGTGTGTTATCCTCTCAAGTAAGACACAATAATATTGTTTTCTTCATTAGTCCTTGGTGTTTTTCCCTTTTTTATATGAATTTTGACCTGCTCCTTGAAAAAGCTCCTTATGCAAATAGGAAGTCTTACCCAAGGACTTCGTGAGACTGTCCTTGAGTTACAAGTGACTCACAGAACACAGGTTTTTGTTTCCAGTATTGGCTAATAGTATTGATTTTTTGATTAAAAGAGTTGGTATGTTTTAATATTTCTGTTCTTAATTCTAAAAATCCTTATCAGAGAAGATTGCTTTCAGTTACAAATGTGTTTAGTTGTCTTTATTGTGACAGAGAATATTTTAAAGGTATGGTTTGAACACTCCCTTAGGCAATGTAGCGACGGACAAATATATGGTATTTAATTTTTTTTTTCCAATGACATGCTTATTGAGGCCTGATGCATGATTTTTTAATATCAGAGTTGGCAATACTGCTATTCCAAACTGCGAAATGGCATTATATAAGAAATAATAATATTGGCATTATCTTAGAAATCTTCTGTCTTCCAGAAAATAGAAGACTCTTATCTGATCAGTAATGTGGGGAAAAAGAAAAAACATTTCCATTAGATGTAAGGAGTGTCTAATTCACAGACCATCTTCTTGCTTTGTGTTTCTGACACGACTGTGTCCCGTTCTGTGGCAGAGCCTATTCATTGCTGCAGCAGTATGAATGGCAACAAAAATGTTCCCATAAAAATAATGTTTCTGCTGCCATGACTGTCTTGTCAGTTGCACTTTGATTTTGAAAAATAAGTTCTTAAAATGATGCTCATAAATAATTTTAAATAAGCCTACTTGAAGTCTTAGAGAACTTGGAGTACCAGATTCTGTCAGACAGCTCTCTTCGAAGTCAGGAATTTGTTTGGAAGGTGTATACTTTTGTAGTCAAGACAGTGTTTCCAGTGTGAGATGCCGAGCACAGCTGGACAAAGCTCCAATTTGAATCAGTCTGCAAGCTTCTGGTGTCGTTTGAGGACACAGCAACAGACCAATAGGTGTAGCAGATAACCCCACTGTGTACACAGCTTTACCATCCAGTCCTTAGACTAAACTGTGTAATGCATGTTCTACTTCATAGAGCACAGATGCTACCATGGGCTAGACTCTACTGTGTCCTGTACACGTGTGACTGTGGCTCTACACTTCTCTAAGCTGTCTGAGTATAGTCTTGGTCAAATCTCAACCCTTCTGAAAAAGCATCTGTGTAACTCATCTCTGAGTCCAGCAACAGCTTCCCCTGAGCTCTCTCACCCAAGTACAACAGCGTGGAAGCACGGCACGTGTGAGCTTGAGTATGGGCTTGAGAGATGCTCTTGATGTAAACACTGACTGCTGTGCAGCTACAAGTTTCTTAGATCTTTGGAACATATGGCACTTTGACTGATGTAAGTTACATCAATTGATTTTAAAAATGACATCTTCTGTAATATTTTATAATGAATTTAAATTGATTATTTTTCACTTGGAGAAGAAGACGTCAAAGAATGGTAGGTAATATCAGAGTGCTAGTTCACAAAGATTTAAATTGAGATGTTACGTCATGTCATCTTTCTGTTTGTAAATTAGTTTAAAGGATAATCTGTGCTGAGCTTTAACATCAGAAGGAGTGATATATGAATTTCAGTCTAATGATATTTCTGGTAGAAAGCCAAAAAAGGTTATGTATTTGCCAGAAAACAACTTTTCTTATTTGTTCAGATAAATAATACAAAATCAGTCTGTAGTTTTAGATTCCTTGCTAATAATGGAATAATATTCAGGGGTGTCCTTGGTCTCTCGTGTGCAGGCTACAACTAGAGATTTTTGATTATATTTTTCTTATAAAAATGCTAGAGTATCTTTTTGTTTGGACTTTTTTTTAACAAAATAAATATATTGAAAAGTAATTAGTAATTAGAAAGTAATTAGTAATTAGAAAGTAATTTCATGAGGATGAGTACTACCTACCTTGAAAGATGGAGGGTTTTATGGATTGCTTGCATTGGCATTACACCCCTATCCAACTGCATCTTGCAAAGAAAGATGTCTGGTGTATAAGAATGCCCATGCAAGCATTAATGCTGATAGAAACTGCTAGGTCTATATCTCTTTGCTGATACATGAGCTTGAAACAGTTTGACACGCTCCTCCCTCAGCCTGAGCAGCTCACTGAGCTTGACAAGGACTCTAATAGAAGGCGAACAGTTCTGCATCGTAAGGCTTTGATCGAAAACATAAAAGTCCTGCTCTGTCTGACCACTCTCCGAACATGCTAGAAAAATGACAGATTGTCAAAATTAAGTGCCGTGTTGTTCCCATGAAAACAAGGCAAACACAATGAAAGCTTTTAGTGGTAGGCAGAGGTTTACTGCTTTACCAGTGCCTTGCAGCTATACATTAATTATACTTGATCTAAACAACTACTTGTGCCTAAAGTAAGTTGATGATTTTGGTAGGCCAAAATTTGTTAAGTTCTTCCATAAATAGATTTCCTTCTCTCTAAACCAAGCAGGATAGATTAACTGTTTGTCTTTGATAAAGAAATGGCTGTAAAATCCAGAGTTAATTAAGACACATATATTGAAAGCTCAGGCTATGACTGTTGGCTTTTGGAGCCTTTTGGTTACACCAGTGACAGAAACATTCTTTAAATCTCATGGTTATGAAAAAAGTTGGAAATTATGACCTGGCAAAACCCATTTGATAGGAATGATTGGACTCGATGATCTGGTGTGTCTTTTCCAACCTGGTGGTTCTATGATGTTATTTCTGGTTTTGTCTACTGGCAGCTTGAAACCATTATTCTAAGAAGTGTGAATTATCGCATTTTGACTTTGCAAACTAAAAAAAAAATGCAAAAGCAAAATCACATGCATTGTGATCGCTGCATTTGCTTTTTTCAGTTTCTTCATTTTTTCTGCTCTTAAATTTAAAATTGTATTTCTTCCGTAAATAATTTTTTTACTTTCCCATTCTTCTTTCTAGGCTTGTCTTGTAGAGTTTTATTTCTGTTTTTTTGAAGTATTTACTTAGCATTAAATAGTTTAAATGAAAATTTCTTGATACGTTGCTTCTACTCTTACCTTAAGGATTTAATAATATTACTTTGTTAAAAGGGAATTAGGCTTCTGAATATTTTTAAGTTCAACAAGATGTATTTAGTAAAATCCAAGGTTTGTCTTAGTTTTGAGAAAAGCTTCCAGATTTTATTGACATACTAATGATCCCAAATGATCGTTTTACACTCGTTTTACATGAGTGTTGTGTGCCCTTGAAATGTCTGGTTATGTAGCTTAGACTTTTAGGGGCTGTAATACAAAAGGAAACATCAGCTGTAAGCAGAAGTCTGGCTTGGATATATTAGAATATAGAGATTTGTGTGCTCTACAATGGAAAAGAAACAATAGGCCACAGTATTCTTTTTGTACACCACTCTTAATCCAGGTGTTTACCTGTACTGCTCTAAAGGTTGTCTCCTAATGTTCTTTGTGTTGATGCTTGGTTATGTCTTACCTGCATCTTTTGTTCCAGCTTCCCCAAGTTAGATGATAGTGAGAACTGCAAATATTTTGCCTTCATAATCATCATCATAAATCATAAGCCATAATATCTGCCTTGTGTTTAGAGGAATCAGCTTTTTTATTGACTGTCTTCCATAATTAATAGCACTTTACTTTGTAAATCAAATTAGCCCACTTTTTCTATAAAGATTTAGCATGAGATCATTTTTTAAAACACTAAATGACCTTGACAAAAAACAAGAGATCGATAACATGTTGATTAGCAGTTTGTTTTCAGTAGGACTGGATATTGCCCTTGTCGTTAGTTTTTCCTGTTGCAAGACTTGTAGAGGTTGAAGGTTGTTGATACCTCCTGGTAATGGTATTTCCTATAAGCAGCTCATTCTACTCATGTCTAACACTGATGGATTTGCTTAGGTATGTGTGTGTAGACTTTTCTAATGTGTCTTTTAATCTACACTTTTAAAATTACAAGATTCTGGGATGCTTGTCAGCTGTTTTGCCTGAAATAACTACAGTTTTGGGTTTAATGGGAGAGAACTTAGGTTCTAACTGTTCCCGGAGATTTACTTCAGTGTTACCTTGGCTAAATACTGTGCCAATCTCTAGAAAAATATGTGGTGTGGTGGTAAAAACAACAGAGTTGGAGATGCGTGTTCAGCCTTCATAAGAACAAAATTTCCCTCAGCCTCTCCACGTAGGATAAATGCATCAGCCTCAGTCAGCTTGGTGGCTTCTGCTGGATGTGCCAAAACTGTTCTTTGATGGTAGGATTACCTCTGCTATTCTTCTTCATTGGTGAGGTTACTTGATTCCTCTGTCTGTCATGACTTCTTTCCAGGTCCGTATATTGACTATGATTAGTTTTCAGTAAGCTAAACCAGAACTCTTTATGCCAGAAGCCCAGGGTAGATTGAACTTGTCACGTCATGTCCCAGAGGGAATATGAGCCTAGGACACTGCATTACATTCAGCAGAGGCCTTAATGCCAAAGGAGACCATGCTGAAAGTCATATTCCCAGCTATGAATAATTCTTTAGTCACTTGAAAGCAAAAACCTGGCACATGATATGCACAAAGCTCTTTTTTTCTCAATTACATGACGCAAACTTAGGAATTTCTTTCAAAAGCAGAATGTTAGAAAACTAAGTTCAGCAGCTGTCTGCCTGCTCCCAGGTGCTGAATATCTCAAGGGAGTTGTAGTTCAGGTGGTTTTGTCCCACTCACCCCCATGGTTAATTCACCTATCCTGCCTTAAGGCTGTCAGGATGCATTGTGCAAGTCTAGCTGGAAAAGTGACCATCCTACCAGCACTTAGAGCACCTGCCCTTGGAGCACACTGCTTTTTTCGTAGAATTAATTCCACTCTCTCACGTTCTCCAAGCACAATAAAGAAAAACAGGAGCATCTTGAAATTGAGCTGTGTGAGAGCTTTGCACTAGGGAAAGTCTCTTTACCTTAACTTTAAAACCATTTCCATCAGGAGTATTTGTCGCCACTGCTTCTGATAATTGTTGGCACTTGTAATGCTTCTGGTTTCTTGATGCCGTAGTGCTTTACATGCATTGGTGAGACTACTCTTTTTCTCTTTTATCTGTAACATGAAACGTCTGCTTATATATTGATCAATTGAGATTGGTGATCAGCTCTGAAAATTCAGTCACTTCCTTAAACTCTTAGCTATTCGTAACTTTCAGTATCTCTTTACACCTCGTCAGCAAACCTCTGAAGAGAATTTGGTTTTCTGAGTCCTGGCCTTTGAGTAAAACATTCTTCCTTAGACCCAGGAGGTAGCAGGAGCAGGTGAGTGAAGAAATAAGAGATTGCTTATGTAGAGCTCATTTTCTTAACATAACCACATTTCAAAATAATCAAATTGATTATTTTACTTCTAATATGCTTTCTGGCTAAAAGCAAAGAAAAAAAAAGTTTTACCAAGTATGCATTATATGAAATAAAGAACACTGCTAAAATTGGATGTTCAAGAGTGCACTAAGTTAAGGCCTTGAAAGATCAAGACTGAGATCCTGACATCAATGAAACTGGTGTGAATTTTAGTTCTGAGCTAACAAGGTCAGATTTCTTTCTAGATACATTCTGGTTCCCTTACCAGCTATTAGACTATGAATGCCTAAATAAATTCCTAAAATAATTATCAAATTATGCAGTTTCTGAAGAGTATTTAGTTTCTGCACAAAATGTTGTTAAACAGGAGTGAGATAAGGATACAAAACTGAACACAGAAGATAGATATAATTATTTCAAAGGAATATGTGAAGGCTTTAGCATCTTTTACAGTATTTAAGTTTCAGCATTTTTTAATGTAACAGGAGATTAGAAGTGTATTGATTGGAAAGAGCCTATGATATGCAACAGGAAAGCCAAAACTAATTTTATGTATATTGTGTTGTTAGTGCTTTCTTATAAGCGTGTTATGCAAACTAAAATTGTACAGCCTACACAGGCTAATATATAATTATAATTACTATTATATATTTTTATGTCTAAAACATTTTTACAGAATTAAGTAGTTACTTCTTGCAGTGCAGTGTAATGTCTTTGTCAGACAGCTGTAGGCAAACAGTGCTAACGAAACTTTTGCCTTGTAAGAACTGGAGAAGTGGTAAATAATAGTGAAGAAAGGTCAATAACACCATTGTCTGCATGAATTTGTATTTTTTTAAATGGCTAAATGGAGGGCCAAGCATTGGGAAATCACAGATATTGATCATGTGAAAAGGAATTAAGAACTTTGTTTTAGAGAACACTGACTCTGGAATGGACTAAATGGTCATACCTGGAAATGAGCTGAACAGGAGCTTTCAAGGGTGATTCTGTGGCTTTAAGAGCAGATATATTTGGCTTTATTAGTGGAGGAATTACATTTATAAGTAGGAAGGTGATTCTTTAAACTTTATATGGTGTTCATGAGACCATTGCTGTGATGATGTATGTGATTCTAGTGTCTGGTCTTTAAAAAGAACATTGACATTCAAAAATATTTCTGGAAAAAGCTGTAAAAATTTTTAAAATATGCAAATAAAGCCACCAAAAAGTTGAATCTTAATTTCTCATGAAAAGAATAAAGTATGAGATGTTCATATTGAGTATCTCCATGTCATTTAATTGTAAAATGTTGTTTGGTTTAGTAGACGAAGGTATTAGAAAGCACAGAAACTGCAAGTAGGTATATTTGCTGTCAGAATGAAGAATACAAGTGTTCACCAGTAGGCATAATAACCTGGTGAAAGAATGGTCTTACAAGCCCTTGGCACCACAGTTTGCTGAGAACAAACATAACATGGGGAGCAGGATCCCACAATAAGAATCCCAAAAGCAAACAAATGAACCTCAAATATCAATTGTATCACTGGTTTCTAGCAGTGATGAGAACACTCAAGTCCAATGGAAAAGTAGAGGAGATACTTATTTTCAATTCACATCTTGCATACCAAAAGAGAAAACCAATTTTTGCATAGTACTTTGGAAGGATGTGTTTTCTGATGCTTTTTCAGATGCTCCATTCTGTGCCTTTGTTTTCTTTGTCTTTTTACCTGACCTCATTCTCTGCCAAAGGTTAGTGACATTAAGAAGACTTTAAGGCTCCATTTTTAAGGTGTATAAGCCTTATTCCACACAACAGTAGTAGATATCCTCGAAGTGACATGGACGTAGGAACCTAAGTTCTATTGATTTTCACTACAGTGCTGCTTGTAGTCATGAAAAAACTTCACCAAGCCAAGTGAATTGCTTTAGGAATAGAGCAAAGTTGCTAGCAAGAAGGTGGGGGGAGCTCTTGATGCTCTCTAGCTGTCACCTAGTGGTGATCCCAGTACCAACAGCAGCTCACCAGAGACTAAAGCTGTGTTGTGGGAAATGCCACTGTCATGAAGTGCCATTTGTCCCTCCGTACAGCATCACCATTTAGATTTAACCTTTGAATTTAGATGCTGCATTATAAGGATCAATTATTTGTTTAGGATCCTGTCAACTCTTCTTTTGCTTTGAGGACTGCTTGTCACTCACTTAAACGTGCGAGCAATTCAGATAAGCAATTCGGAAAGAAAAAAAAAATGATTAGTTATTATAGAGAGTATTACTCTTCAAACCACTTGCCTGAACAGTGTCATAGCCGCCATCCTTTTCCTGTTTCATTCTTCCTAATAATTCTTAAATTAGAGAAAAGAACCCGTGGCAGTGTGGCAGTTGTGGCTGTGGCTCTTATGTATGTTTGTGTAGCCCCTCTGAGGGCTGAGATTGAGGCTGTGGATAAAATGCTGCACATTCTCCAGCAGACAGCAGTGTTCATGTGTGTAATTTACACTTTGGATCTAGTCACAGCAACCAATAAGTAGTAAGTGGTGGGGATTTTTTAAATACTTAGAGTATCTATAGAACAGTAACTAGGTTGTTTGTTAAAATATGTTCAGTGGATGCTTAAACTGTAGAAATACTGATTCTTCCTGTCTGAGAGCACAGCACAGATTCTGTGATCTGGGAGTACAGCCATTAGAACTTCAGTGTTTAAAAATGAGAGAGCTTTCTTGTGCGCTCCTAGGTGGAAGGAGGGAAAATCATTCTAGTCCAGCAAACTTCTTGTAGTTCAGGAATGGAAAAAAAGTACTGATTGATTTGGACAGCTGCCTGCTTTGCAGCAGTATTTAACCAGAAATATTTGAAACAGATTGATGAGAGATGAAAGATTGCATGATGTATGACAGAAATAAACTTCACCACATTTTAGCTCATTAATGAACGAAAAATGTTACCTATACAAGAAAAATTCTTATTTACTGTTTACTTCATTTTTGATATTTCATATTTAATAACCTTACAACAAGTAAGATTTTTATAATAATTTTCTCCATCAGGTGTTGCAAGTATTTCACTGAGAAATTGGTTGAATGGGATGTCACTGTCCTTTAACTTTAACAAGTGCTGCTGATGGATGTGGTCCATTTAAATGTACAACAGAGAGCTGAACTAGATAACGAACTTATTATTACTCTCAGAGGATTACAGGTTAGTCCCAAAGGAGTGCAGTAAGATAGAGAAAATCCATATCTACTGGCTAAACAATAGCCAGAAGGCTGACTGGAGATATTGATTTACTTTCTAGGCCATTTAGACCTTAATGGTGGAGAAAAGCTGAAGTGCTGTTTACTTTTCTGCCAGAATCGACCAAACAACCAGTCCATTTTTTACAGACTTTTGATTGATTTCGCTTAGAGGAATTAGAGGTGATTTATTTTTAAGCTGAAAGCAACTCGTAAATATCTCCCACTACGCAGGTTCCCTGAGAGTAAATGTTAAGTGGAAATACTTACTGAGAAATACTTTGCTGCAATTCGATGTGAACAGGTAATACTCAGATTCCTTGGTAGGAATGGTCAGGTTTTGAACACCTTTCTCAAGAGTGGTCAAGCCTTGCAGTTGTACTATGTGAGACAACGCTTTCAAAAAGCCCACCTTTTCCGAACAGTGTTTGATAGGAATGGTTGGACTCGATAATCCGGTGGGTCTCTTCCAACCTGGTTATTCTATGATTCTATGATTCTATGAATCTGATTGCTCGCCTGAATTTGTGCCAGCTGTACCCTGCTGACGTAAAGAAGGGCCCTGGCTGTGGGAGCGTAAGTGGTGCTCAAGGTCAGTAGTGAGCAGCTTTAATATTTGATGTATGAAAACAGTAATTTATCATGTGACAATTGCCCATGATACTTCATACTCACAGCAAACATCTAGCTGTAAGCAAGAACTCAGAGAAAGAGTAGGCATGTTCTCTTGGAGCTTAGAAAAGTAGAGCTGGTATTTGAATAATATTCCTACATAGGGATAAAGTCACAATTTTATGTTAATTACGAACTCGTGGTCTATAATTACTACTTAGGAAAATTCTACAGAATTATTTTTTTTGAAGTCCACTTGCAATGATAAGACCTTTATTCAGAAATCATTGCATAGTTCTGACTTAACATAATAGCCTCTGTTGTCTAGTGAAAACAGCACTGATTTCAGTGCAGGTTTTTCGCTAAACAGTCTTGTTTTTTATCCTCCTCTCCACCCCCCTTCCCTGAAGGGAGTTATACTCTGTTAATGTGCTGCTTATATGTTAACAAAGAAGCATGTACCTCTTACCTGAAAACTAATTACAGTCTGCTCTAGGGCTTGAACAAGAATGTATAAATATAGATCTTTTCAATGTGAAAGTTGTATTTCAAATCCTACATGTATCTTATGCCACCTCTCCTGACAGCTAAATCATTAATCCTTGCTGATATATTTGATTCAGCCTCAGCACCATGCTACATAGCAGAAACTGATGGGAAGAAGAAATATTCCAGTATCTTCACTTTCTCTGGCCAGGCCCTTAAACTACAGAAAAATTGCATTACTGTGAACTAAAAGTCATTAGGGCTTTGTTATATACTGTACAAAGATAATAATTTTTGCTGTTCCTTTGGACTTTTAGACTGATGCAGAGGGACTACAGAAAAGCTAAGAGTTTTGAAGAACCTTCATCCTAATTCTTTACTCAACATTAAAATGCAAACTGATGGGTTACTCTGTGCTCTCAGTTGAAAAAATTTGAAAAACCCCATTTCTTTAAAAAGCCTTTTATAGTCAGCATGCTAAAACTTTAGTATATGCTGTTGCAAAGTCCCAAGCAGAAAACTTTACAGACTGTTTCATGCATGGTTTCTCTGAGCTTTTTTGTTTGTTAGGATTTGGAAAAGTTCCCTTGCCCTTTCTCAGATGTAATGCTGTACAACTATATTTTATGGGTGTTAATATTTTTCTTCAGCCTTAAGAAGTTTTTGGCAGAATCTATTTGAGGATCTGTTTTAGATGCTATGCTTATATACTTTTACATACTCTTTAAGATCTGCGTTTTTGAAAGAAAGCCAAGCATACAATCTAGATTCTGTGAGTGTTATAAAACTACGAGTGTCAGTGGAAGTGTTACCTGCAGTTTTCATGAACTACAGTGAACTCTGTGAAGCAGAATTTTATGTTGTGGTAATTTGTATATCCTTACTGGTATGTTCATAGTTCACAAAAAGCTGTACATGTATTTTAACAAACAATGTGCAGCTAATGTTTTCTGTGTGTCAAATAACATGTCTACATTAGAAAAAAAAAAACCTGCCAGTTTAATATGAGGTTTGTCTGTTTGTTTTGTCTTTTGCTTGTTACTTTTTAAATTCAATCTACAGAATGATTGAACTGGAACATATAATAGAGTAGATATATTCTAAATCTCATTTAAGAGTGAATTAATTTGGCTTAATTTAGATCAGTTAGAAAATTATTAACTAACTGAAAATTATTAACTACAAATTATGAAGTTTTATACAGAAATAGAGTGCTAATTCTGCATTCACTGAAGTGCGTCATTTTATCTGTGTGAGTAGCTCCTTTGATTTACATTTCTTAATTTAATAATATGCACTGAACTGTACTTGTTTGTTTAAGTTTAGAAAACTACTTTAACTGGTGCATTTTTTAAGTCAACCAGTCTTTGGAATCCCGCAAATTTTAAGAAATCAGATCAATGCTTCCAGATCACAGTATCCTCATTGACCATGTTTGATTTCCTTATCAAATTTAAGTCCTAAAGTATTACAGACTTTAAAGCAAAGAATGATTTCCATTTATCTCAGGAGCTGAAAAGCTGTGAGTAAGGACGATGTTCAAAGAAATCTAATTCGGGGTGGGGGGAGTTGGTTTTTGGTTTTTTTGCTCGCAAGTGAAGTGCATTAGGAATGAAAACAACAGCTGGTAGCATTGAGCTGTGAGAGATTTTAAAAAGCTGGGGTGAAGTAATGATTAGAAATGCAATATGGAGCTGTAGTATAAGAAGTAAAAGCAAAGGCACTGAACAAGACAAATATAATTTAGGCAGAAGCACAGGTCTAATTACTAGGCTCACTTGATAGCTTAGAATTATCACCCATAAAGTTTGATTCTTCACCAATTCTCTTGATACAGAAAAGAATCCTACTAGACATCGGTGCTAAATTTACCATTCCTGTAGCATATGATTATCCAAAAATTAGAAAGGCAGAAGGATTTTTGAAGTGATCATTGTGTTTATCCCTATGGAAAGCGACTATATGTTTAGACTATCCGAAGCTGGAATGTGTATAATCACCAGCACGTTCCATAGCAGGCACATAGGAGAGATTTTATGTATTTATTTTAAGTATGCTTCTGAAAATTAATCATCTTCTAATTGATTGAACGTATTTTAAATTATAATGGAGCACAGGGATTAAAAAAATAAGTTTTCTCACTACATAGTTCTTATAAATGAAACAATGACATGCTGGGTCTATAGCTCCTGTTTGCTGATAGTCTAACAAAATTTTTGGTCACATAGCCTTGTACAGTGACACAAAATCACTATGCTGTTTTTAGCTTTACTCTCTGTCTGGCAGCCTGCATAGTCCTTTTAGGTGCTGTTCAGTGTAGAAAGTTTTCTAAATTTGTATTTTGAAGGGTAAGGTGGTAAGTTGTTATAGTAGTAGAATTTATTATTTATACTGCTACCATGTGCATTTTCAATGCCAAGTCCTGATTTCTGCTAAGTATAGAACTTCTGTCACACTAAAAATGCATTCTGAAGTCTCTGCACATTTACAGAACAGCACTTTTAACCGCAGCTGATGACTGTGTTCGGTTTTCGGGGATGAAAAAGTTGCCTAAAAATATAGGCACACAAATAAAACATTAATTATAATATTTTCAGGTTTCTAAAAAATTGGTGGTCTTGTAGAAGAAAAGCTTGTCCCATCCTGCCCTACAACATAGAAAGGAATGTACTGTTATTTAGTAATTATGAACTTTTTTTATGCAAAGACAAAGAAGCTTGGCTTACATGTGTCACCTGCCTGTTCTCTCCTGAATGGTCTGTATGTAAGAGCTGCAGGGAATGAGGTTGCACAGTGTCTGTGCACTTCCCGGAGAGTAAGATAGGTTATATGGCAATTTAAAAATTCCTAGAAGATCAGGCTAGAGTGGAGGGACAGCTTATGCTGCCTTTTGCATTTAAGTTGCTACAGGGAACACAAGTGGACTAGGCTTAGAGCTTGGGTTCTTCTATGGTAAGTCACTAAAAGGATGCTTTAGATGACTTGTTCCACCTAATTCTTGTAAGGGTATGGTTTTTAAATTCCTATTCTCTTTTTGGAAGTAAAATGAGGGATAATGAGGCTTCATTTATCTTGTAGGGTTTGGGGGGAGGCATGGGGGAAGGAGTCCGCTATAGATCTCCTGGACAGGAAGAAGAGGCTGATGAGTTATTCTACAAGCAACTGAGAAAAGTCTCATGATCGCTAGCCCTTGTCCTTGTGGGAGACCTCAAGGTACCAGATGTCTGCTGGAAGTGTAGTACAGCAGAGAGCAAACAGTCTAGGAGGTTCCTGGAGTGTGTGGAAGAGAACTGCCTGACGCAACTGGTGAGTTAGTCAACTAGTGAAGGTGCCTTGCTGGATCTGCTGCTTGTGAACAGAGATGTGATGGCTGAAGGATGCCTGGGGCATAGCGATCAGCCAAGCTGGTTTTCTCCCCTGCTGGCTCATTTCTGACACACAGGGGCAGACTGCTCTTGTGCCACCCAGAATTCCTTCTTAAAGTGCATCCAGCTGTCTTGGGCTCCCTTGCCCTTAAGGACTGACTCCCATGGAATTTTATCAACCAGCCTTCTGAACAGTCCCGAGTCTGCCCTCCAGAAGTCCGAGGTGTCCATCCTACTGACCCCCTTCCTTACTTCTCCTCAAGCTGCACCAGAGGAGGTTCAGATTGGGCATTAGGAAAAAATTCTTCACAGAAAGGGTTATCGGGCACTGGAACAGGCTGCCTGGGGAGGTGGTTTAGTCACCCTCTGTGGAGGTATTAGAAAGATGGGTAGATGAAGTGCTTAGGGGTATGATTCAATAGTGGACAAGTGGACAGGTACAGTTGATCTCAAAGGTCTTTTCCAACTCAGTGATTCTATGATTCTTAGGAGAGATTCCACCAATCTTCTCATATGAGTGGAATCAGGAGGCAATGAAGCTTGGAAAGGGTGAGGCTTTGTAAACTCATAAATCTGCTCTTTCAGTAAAAAAAAAAGAATCTTCAAAGTCCTGTGAATCTCAAGCTGAGAGGCAGAGATTTTCAGTCTTGCCCCAGTCCTGTCAGGCTTCAATAGTTCTGGAGGGGTCTTAAGGAGAAAAGATTTTGTCAAATATACTCTAGACAAGAGTCTGATGTTTCTCATAGAATCATTGAATAGTTAGGGTTGGAAGGGACCTTAAAGCTCATCTAGTTGCAACCCTCCTGCCATGGGCAGGGACACCTCCCACTAGACCAGGTTACCCAGGGCCCCATCCAGTCTCCTGTGTGTTTACAGAAGGGCTGCTCATTGTTTCCCTTACAACACTTGATTCTTGATTGTTTACTTTTTTTTTCTTAGTCTCATTTTTTCCTACTTGGGAATGGTATAAAGCCCAGTGTTTGAAGAATTTTAAGGGATTTTTTTGGCAAGAATTGAATAGTGGTATTGAGACTTTTCAGATTTTCAGTGGGAGTTAAAATATTGGGTAAAGAAAAAGATTATTTAATTACATATAATCACCTGCATTACAGGATAACAAAACTGGGTTATTTGTTTGTTTGCTTTCCAAAACAGAGCTACAGTTGTGCATGTGGAGCAGCCAGTGAGGAGCTGCTCCTTACAAACCTGTCCCTGAACCTCTGAACTGCCCTAACAATGGTCTCATTAATATAAGCACTCCTCAGTGTCATATCTGCTTTTACATATCCATATTAGTGGGTAAGGAAAATTGTTTCATTCATCTGACATCATTTAAAGATGAAATGTGAAGGTCTATGACCTTGCTTTAAGATAGTAGGTCTATTATAACATATACAGAGTGGGCTTTTTTAAAAAAAAGAGAAAAAAAGCTTTGTTGGTTCTCTAGTACAACCAAGGCTGGTAAATGTGGAAATGTTTATGAGCTTTTTTTTTTTTTTTTGGTTCACGATAAAAAACCTCTTCAGATTGACTCATTGGTGCCTCAGCATCTGCTCCCAAGACTGGGGAATTTGGGAAGGAAACTGAGGAAGATTATGAGGATAAAAATAAGTAAAATGTTAAGAGCAAAAATCTTCATGAAGGGGAATGGACACAAAGGATTTAAGACTTGCAGGAATGTTCATTTAGTAGAGCCCAATGACATTATATCACAGATATAATGAAGATGCTTTTTAAGTAAATGTTTTGAGATTATCAACTGCGTGTTTTTTTAAGTCTTACTAACTGTTGTTAATACAGAATATATTCAAAAGCAAATGTCAGAATTCCATATGTAAAACAGATATTTCTATTGCACAGTAGGAACAGTACCCCCTTACATGGAGGAATCTCTTTTGTAAACTGTATCAGTCAGTTTATAGTAGCTGGTTTCTATACCAGGTGCTGCAGGTTAACTTCCTGCAATTTGTCTCGGTTGAGCGTACTGCTATTCCATAACCCTCTGAGAAATATCTCTTTTTTTTCTCATGAACATCCTTTTGCATACTGGCACAGAATAGATGCAGCCTGAGGCAGAGCTCAAAAGTCAGTGAGTTCCTCCTGCATCACAGCACCTAGCAGAGTACTCCAAGTCTCTTAAAATTATCAGTGTGTTGTTTATGTGTCAATATGGGCATTTTCACTTGTATTTTTGAATAAGATTCTCCTCTGTATCCATGTTAGTAATAGACTTCTCTCTGCTGAAGTCTGTAGTGTAAGGACGGCATGTGAGAAAGGTTTTAGATTTAATCAAATAAGTGAAGAATGTGGATTACGGATATGACTATCGTCCTGGTTTTGCTCATGTATTTTCTGGTAGCCCTGGCAGAGTGACCACTTCCCATCTGGCTACTGTTTCTGTCAAAAAACTAGACAGATTACGTTCTGATCAGTAGAATCAGAATCAAGAAACAGCACGTAGACCTCTAATGAAATTGTTCACCTTTTTTTTCTGTAAATATACACATAACAGATGGTGTTTGGGAGCATCAGTACCTGTCTGGAATGTTTGAACTGACTGGTAATATTAATATCTGTACAAATATTTCAATACAAATGGATAGTTAGAACCTGAGATATCAAGTGCTAATGGGTGGCAAGACCTTTATTGAAGAGGAATAGATAATCCAACAAAGATATTAAGAGGAAATGTATTTGTGACCAGAAACATAAGAACATAAAAATACCTATCTGGTGTCAGCCAAAAGGTCAACGAGCCAGTCTAAGAAAAGAAAAGTGGGATAACGTGTAACTTATTTCTATATTTGTGTTGCATTTATTATATTGACTTCAGTGGCTCTTCCTTCCATAGATTCTCCCAATCATTTTTTAACTGATGTAAATTTTTAACATACTGTTAGCATACTTGCAAGCTGTGTAGGGAAAACTTTTATTTGTTGTATCTACTGTCACCTAAGTCCTTCTCATCTGTCCTAACTTGTTCTTGTACTGATCCTCCCAGGGGCATATATGACTTCAGAGGACTCTGTCATATCTCTCCCGTTTATCACATTTCTAGGCTGAAGAGTTCAGATATGTTCAATAGTTTGAGTGTCTCCACTGTTTTTCTCCATACTTCTCCAGTTCTACTGTACCCTTTTTCTTTTTCTCTCCCTCCTCCCCCCTGTTTCCCCTGTGGGGAGAGGAAGACTGCACATAGTATACATTATCACAACACGATTCATGCAAATTCTGTTAAACACTGCTCCAACTCTTCATTCAGCTATTGTAACCCCGAGACTTTGTCCCTGAGAACTCATCACTGCTTGTAAAATTAGGATTGTTCTTTATTTTCCTCTAAGGATAATTTTACATTTATTCATATTAAATGTCAACTACATGTCTATACCGCAGTCACTCAGTGCTTCAAAGCCTTTTGCAACTCTTCATAATTTGTGTTTATTTATTGCTGCAAGCGATCAGAGTGAGCAAGATGCCCCGGAGTGGGCTCTTGGATGGACACGACAGCACAGCTGAAGGCAGGAGGAGAACTGAAAAGGCAAGGGGGGAGCTGGTAGTTACAGCTGGAGCAAACTGCAGACAGTTTGTAGAAAATTGAGCAGAGAGCTAGAGAAGTGGGGCAGGCAGGTGGAAAACAGAAACTGCAGACCAGCTGCATGCAGAAATGCAAGTTACAGTGCAAAATGGTGCTATAAAGTATGAGAGAGAATGGAGTCAAATCCAGCTTTGCAGCCCCAGAACTAATAAATGTCAGGAAGAGAGGATCTCACAGTGTTACTTAATGGTATAAACTTGCATGGAGTAGCTTTCCAACAACAGGTGGTATCGTTGTATGATAATGTGATTTTTTTTTTTTTTATTGTGGAAAACTAGAACAGTTCTTTCAGGATTTCAACTTCTCTATCTATACAATCTCTGCTCGTGATGTGTGCTATAAGAGAGTAACCCTTAGATTTGCCATAAGTACAGCTGGTAATGGAAAAAGAAAAAATTGACAAAGATGTCTCTATTAAAATCATGCCAGTCACACATAAATCTCTTATGGATGTGCATCTCCACTGGCTATTTCCTTACCTTTGCGTATGATTCATTATAAAGCAGAACAGGAATTATATGATTGTTAAGACAGAAGTGGAAAGAAAAGAAGAGCATTAGAAAAAGTCATACATTCTTATTAATATATATTATGTGCTGCAATGAAATCATTTTTACCCAAGTATAAAATTACCTAGATAATAGATTTATGAGCAGTGAGAAAAGATGGAAAATATGTTGTCTCTTGAAAACTTATGTGAGCAGGATAGGACTTGATAAAAATATTCTTTATGTTAAATTATATGAAGCGTTAAAATATTTTTAGCAGCTGATGTTTCATTTTATTTATTTTCTAAGATATTTAGCATTTAGTTAGATAAAATTCAATGTATCAGCACACTTTATTAGCAGAAATATGAAGTACAAACACAGTGACTTACAATCCACTGTAAATTTTATTTCATTTACTCTTGAATGTATGTTGCTTGAGCTGGAACTCAATAAAGCAAAAGCAGCAACTTCAGATGCCTAAGACAACTTTTGCATGACCTGAGAGGAATTAAATGGTAAAGGTTCCAGGCTCTTTTATTCCCAACTGCAGAAACAGACTTCAACAGCTGATTCTTCTTCAGTTGTTCCTGGGTGCAGACTCTTACCCTCCTTATCCCTCTGTGCACTGAGAACCATCACTAGGGCCTCTATGTTGGTGGTTTGTTTGATGCAATATGAAATTCTAAACTCAAATAAAGCAGGATACAGCCATGGATTAATGGAACAAGTTGGGGGCTTTTGTTGTTTTGGGTTTTTTTAAAAAGGGTAATCGGTTCCCATGAATTTAACTAATCTTTTATTTTTCTTTTTTTTCTTTCTTATTCCTTTTTTTTTTTCCATACTGTTTCATGCTAGGAACTGTCTGAACTAAGATTGTAGAATCATGGAATAGGTTGAGTTGGGAGGGACTTTTAAAGATCATCTGGTCCAATCCCCCTGTCTTGTACAGGGACATTTTTTACTAGTTCATGTTTCTCAAAGTATGGTCCAACCTGACTCAGAACACTTCTGGTGATGGGGCATCCGCAGCTTCTCTGGGCAACTTGTTCCAGTGTCTCACCACCCTTATTGTAAAAAAATTCTTCTGTATGTCCAATCTAAACGTACACTTTTTGAATTTGATAGAATCATAAATAATAATAAAACTCCCTTAAAGCTAGATTATTCCCATCTGTATACTACATAGATTTTTACACTGTTTTCTGAAATCTCTGGTCCTCACCACTGTCAGTGACAGAATATTGGAACAGCTGTTCCACTTTCTTTCCCAGTATGGTTCTTCCTATACCATTTTTAGACCTTATTATCCATATTTTCAGACTTCAGAAATATGTGTTTTCACTTGAGTCTCCTTTAGCATTATTTTTTCTTCCCTTCTCTATTTATCATCATTCTTCTTGCAGTATTGCAGAACTTCAATGCATTTTGAAATTGGATTCCTATCTTTTTCTCATTCTTCTCTTTCTCGATTCCCTCATTTTTCTCCTTTTTCTTTCACATGTACTTAACAACCTCTTTCTCCCCTTGGACTCTTCACTGTTTCACCTCTGTGGAAATATACCTGTGTCTTACACCTCCATTTGAGCACACTTCTTTGGGATTTTTTATTCCCTGCAGAGGTGATTCTACACATTATTCCACATTTTCTTGGAACAGAAGACAAAAGAATGAAGAAGGAGGAAAAGGAACCCAGAGAGACCTTTTCCTTTTAAATACTTACCCTGAATCTCTGGCTCTAAACATGATCCACAACTGTGGTGAATGAGATGATGCACAACCACTCTACAAGGCTTCTCGCCTACTTTTTTTTTTCTTGCCATGGCATTTTTTCTTTTTAAATTCATTACTCCCTATAAATTGTTGTTCATGAATGCTATTCTTAGCATGGGAGCTTTATGCTGGAAACGATGTGAGTTTGTGATGCAGACTGAAACCAACTCTTAATGCTCACCAACAAACAGCACTTCTGCAACATAATTGGAATAGCTTTTTAAAAAGTGTTTTCAGAAGACACTGCTTAGGGATTATATTTTGGGGAAAAGTTTAGGAAGGAAACCAAGTGCTGCTTGTCATGTCAGACGTTCTTTCACAGATTTGTGGTAGAGATTGCTTCCTGTCAGTGGACTTTTCAAGGAATTTACCTTGGAAAAGTTATGAATTCTAGTACTTCTATGGGTAAAAGTCTCTCTACTTTGTGTAGGTTAAAGGATGAAATATGACAAAACCAGAGACAAAAATTTGTTCTTTCTCTGCTATATGAAAATATTGAAAATAAAGCTTTCCCAGAATGTATTTCCAAATGTTCATAATATAATTAAATTCTGTAAGTATTTTCATGCAGACAACCAGAGGCATATTCTTGATGCAAGGCCATCCTTGTGCTAAATTTAAAATCTCTGCTCTGAAGGCATAGCCGTATTGAAAGAGTTCAAAGTGTATGTTATCAAACACACTTAAGCAAATATACATGTTTTTCAGCAGCCGTTTAAAAAAACGGTCAAAATATTTCAGCTGAAATTTTATAAAAAATTGCGGTCAGAAATTTCCTGATGTAGAAATTTCTAGTTTAAGTGATTGAAGCTTGACACTGCATCGCTAAAATAAAGTAGAAATATGTATAATAAATATAAATAATAAATATAAGAACTGTGAATAGAATGTGGTAGGAAGTGTGGCAAACCTAGAAATGTGGCAATATGAGATTGTTCCAACTGTAGATGTTTAACACTAGAATATGAATTTGTTCCTGAAGATTAAAGATACTCTTGTTTTATTGTTGTGTACTTTTATTAGCAGCCTATAGCTGATCTATTGTTAGGCATGTTGTGGCAGAGTGTGCTTACTGCCATAAAGTACAGATGCTCTTCAGATGTAGAATATTTACTGTTTCCATATTTAGATACAGGACAATTTTTCAATGACATGTCTTGTAATTGCTTAATCAGAAAGGTTATATAAAATAGTTTTAGCAGTAGGGGGGTTTCTGATTAACTGATAATGGAGCAAACCCATATCACAGACTTATTTTGATCATTTTGCCTTGATTACCAAATATTAGCCTGAACTTTTCCAACAAAAATATCCAAGTTTCCAAGTCTGATGCTTCTCCACAGCACAGAAACACTGTAAGAAGTAGCAGTATTAGCCTTCCTGTACTGTCTTGCCTATTTGTTTCATTCCTGCCTGAGAAGATTATTTCATTAATCAGAATATTGACCAGTGCTTGAGGGTGTAGAACACGACCAGCATGAAAGGTGTTCGGGCTCTTGAATTACAGGTATTTTTGTTGTTCCTACATCCATAGACTATATATTTTGACATACTGTAGTCCAATAGCAAGATTAGATAGGTCAGCCTTTAATCATTATTGATGTTTTATTTATGTTGTATTTTCAAACACAGAGATATTTAAGAGTTTAGCTATGCACTTTGAAGCATATGCAAAACCCTTTCCTGTACAATAATCTATTCCCTTTCCTATTCCAACGAAACCAGTGTTATAAAGAAAAGTGCTACTGTGATTCAGTTTCTTACAGTTTTAATACTGCAAAATTGTCATTAAATATGTATTTGTTTACTAGTGTAAAATTTATTTCTATCATTATGGAAGAAATAAGAATGGCCACTACTCTAGTTCATTAATCTTCTAAATGGGATCTTCTACTATTTGCTGCTGTCTTGATAAGCAGATAAGCTTCACCTGTTTGAAAGAGGAATGCAGGTGGAAGATATAAATTTAAAGGTTTTTTATTATTAGAAAATTTAGAAGATTTACTATAATAATAAGACTGATCTTGTTTATGGAAATTATAGTATAATTTGTGTTGATTTCTTTACATTCAACTTTGTACATGTAAAAACAAAAGACATAATACATTTTTCTGTTCAATAAAAAAGAGTCTATTTGAATAAAAACTACTCTGTTTCATGGATGTTAAAAGGATTTGGTAAATCCTTTTGGAAGTGAATCATAGATTTATTTGTATCTACCTCTGCCTTTGTACTGGAAAAGCTGTCAAATAGATTGTCTTTCTATCCTTAAAAAGAGAGATACAGTAGACTAGAGAACTGAGGACAGGTATACACTACTACATTTTTTGACCTAATGTAATCTTATAGGGTGTATTACAATGACAAGAAATACAACTACCATCAAAAGTTCACCTGATAAATGTACTTAATCTTCTGTCATATAGTTCTACAAGGTTTTGATTTATAAATCTAAATGTGCTAGTAAACCTTGAGTGCTCCGACAATGTTAGGTTTTGTTTTGCTCAAATACGTGAATTTGACACAATATATTCTGAATGACTTCAAAATATTTCTATCTATTTTATCTTTGTGGAAGTCAAAGTGTTTATTATATACTGTGCTAAGAATTCGATTTAAAGCAGGCTTTTCAATAAAGAAAAAGAAAAGATGCTTCATTTGAGGTAAAAAAAATGAATAGGAAGAGGAAGAGCTCTCAAAGATGCAAAGGCTTGTTCATCATACTCAATAATAAAATCAAAAGAAATTTCAAAATATTTTCCTGAATATTTATATCAAGGGTTTTTTTTATTGTTTCATTATTCATCTTCCCTCTGTAGAAAGTAGCAGGCATATGACTACATCCAGATGTTCCAGCGAGACCCAACAGGAATTTGGTACTATATTTACACTTGTTTGGAAATTAAAGGACGCTGCATTTCTTCATTATGTTGGCACAAATAGACCAGTTGATCCTAGGTCATCGTGTCAGTGTGCTGACTAATCTGCAGGTACAGAAGGAAAATACATGAGGTCACTTCTACTCACGAGCTCTTGGTGTCTGGTCTGAGCTGTTCTGACTGGAGGAGCTCTTTTAAGAATATGCCATTTATCGCAGAGCAGGTTCTCAAAAAAGATTTCCAAACGTTTTCAGATTTTGTGTGCAAAAACCTTTGGAAGTGCTTGTAACTTTTTCTTAGAAATTTGTTGATTTCTTTCTTATTGTTCTTCTGTTCCACCCCCCTCCACGCCAACACGTTTCTGGGAACAGCTCGGTACTGCAAGGCTCCTTCTTTCCTTTGTGACTTTAAGAGCCATTAAGTGGACTTTCGTTAGTAGTTTGAAATAAATGCCAAGGATAGGTTTTGTACTTTTGATGGCATGCTTGACAGTCATCTGCTCCTGCATTTCACCCTTCTCCACTTCTACCTCAGGCAAAACCAGTAATTTTCAAGTTTGAAGCACACTGTGCTGTGTCTGTATCAGAAAACAGTTTATACAAGTGGATGAACTGTGTTAATATCTGATTTCTAAGTGTGAATAATGAATTCCAATTCAGTGGGTTTGTTGGTGGTGGTTTTTTTTTTTGCTTTGGCTTCTTGTTTTGTTACAGAATAATAATTACTCATGAGAGTTAAACAAAACCACACATTCTTATTTGAAATGGTACTGATGGTGTCCTGATTGTATTTAACAGTATGCAGTAAGTCTGGTAAAACAGAAGTGCAGTCTTTATGTATTTAAGAAGAAAAAAGTGTAATCTCTGCCTGCTGTCATGATAAACTAAGCAATTTGCCAGCATTTATATCCAGTTTTATTTTTCTGTAGAATCTGTTAATGAACTTCAAGATGCAGGTCTCATCACCCATTTAAAATGTGTCTGTGAGTTAATTACCTGGTAATACAGCTCTCCTACTGCAAAATATCTAAAGATTGTAAGAGCTGGAATTTTTATTTTCTTCAAATATCTCTTCTGTCATCATGAACAATAAGCTTTTACCTTTACCTTTAGGTAACGTAAGGCAAGCTGGATTTTTGTCTTGGCTCTTCTTCATGATGGGAGTACCCTGCTTGCCCATTCTCGTACTCTGTGGGATAGAGATTTTAACCATGAATCAGAAATCGTGTAGTAGTTGTAAGACATGAAATAAAATAGATACATTTTTCTGAGGTATGTCACTAGTTAAGTGACAAAAAATATTCTGATAGTCACTGAAAAAGAAAAGTCAAAGGTACATTTGAACCTGTCAGTTCAACACATTCCTGTTATCCCTTTAGGGGATATCATACAACTTGACACCAACATTTAAGCTTTGAAAATTATGAGCTCATCTATTTCAAATGGGATGTCATATGTTCCCAAGCCTTTGCCATTACTTATAATGGAAGACAGGATGATCACTTTTGTCACATATTGATAGTGAATAAGATCTTTCTTTTTTTTCTTTTCTTTTTTTTCTTGTTTCAGAATGAAGAACAAATTTTGGTATTTTGAATTTGGCACTTCGGAAACTTTCTCAGCCACCTGTAAGAAGCTGCATGAATCAGTAGAAATAGAAGTAAGAAACTAATTGTTGCCTTTCTCCTTGAAATGTCACTAGTTTGGCTGAAATGCAGGGAGCAAGAGTGCAGAGTGCCTGAATCCAAGAAGGCATAGCAGTGCACATCCTTTCGACCCTATATTCCAAAATATTATTTTTATCATGTCTATTTGTAGTGTAGCTCTGCACACTGGAACAAAGTTCAGTTTGATGATTAGTGAAGTCTTAATACAGTAGACAAGGTCAAGAGGTGAAATATAACATTAGAAATCAATAGGGAGTGTGGCTAGGTCAGATGGAAAAATGAAAGGCTGTCAGAGGGAGTGAGAGCTGCTGCAGGATTAAAATAAAAAAAAAATCATCTTATTATTTCTAGGTCCCAAGTTTTTATAACCTTTAAAACTCAATTCCCTAAAATTGTACTTACTTTCCTGAATAAAGGTTAAAGAATATATATTTTTTGGAATCATTCCTCTTCATTAAATAGCTTTTCTCTTGGCACAAGGGGTCATCTTTCCATTATACATTGAACATTAACTGAAAAGACACAGGATAGTTATAGACAAAATAGGAATTTAAAATAATGTGCCACTGCTACTTTGATGGTTGATAGCATAAATGGCTACGTTACATAAACTGTTTGAGGGGCTGATATTTATAAATAAGGAAATGAAAAATGTGAAATGAGTGGAGGTACAAACCTGAGAACTTAAATTAAATAATGAAATCATTCCTCAAGAGGATTGTGGTGCTTTTCCTTTCCTCTAGTAATGAGAAACTGCACGTGTCAGTGGACTATTTGTATAGTAGCATGTGCTTCTCTGAGGGGCACGGTGGGAGCTACAAGAGTCTGGTCAAAGCCTCCTGAAAAGTGAAGTCTGAAATGATCTACAGGGACAATGGATCTGATAGTAGAACAGTAACCAAGAATGCTGACACAGAAACTGTAAGACCTGGGTGCCAGACTCCCCTTTTTTGTTGTTATGTTTCTTTTTAAAGTGGAAGTATGTTAGATTAGAAAATTTAAAAAAAAAAACAAAACCAAACAAAAAACCCAAAAGCCAACCAGGCAACCAGAAACCCTGGGAAAAATGAACCAAACAAAAAACCCTTGCTTCCCCAGACAGTGCTTCACATATTTGGGTTTCAGTATATGTAATATGTGGCTTGAAAAATATTTCATTAGTTATAGAGAGAAATGCTTATCTGATTTGATTGGAATATACTGCAAGTTGAATGTACTTTTCAATGAAATACAAATTGAAGAGCAGGCTTTCCCAAGAAAATATTTCTTTTCGGCAAAAATCTTGCAATGCCGGTAAGATGTGATGGTCTTAAACTGTCTAATTGTAATCACTGCAAGGTGATGAAATGTTAACATCCTGGAGCCAACAAGTAAGCATACAAGTTTGTAATGTTGCTGATACCAGTTGTATAATTATAACCAGTTCTTATCAATAACACCATCATTACCAATGATATGTTACATTGCTGGTATATGAAACATGTTTTTTAATATTCACTTCATCTGCCCTGGTCATTATTATTAGTCCTACAATTAGAAGAAAAAACATAAGGGAAATAGTTTCAAAAATGTTTATACAAGTGTTAGGAGATGCTCATTTACAGATTTATTTACAATGAGTAAATTACATCTGAATGAACAATGCCTGCCAATATGCTTGTATTTGTTCCTCGTTTGTATGTTATAAACACTTAGGAGAAGCACTGTTTTCATGTGATTTTTAACTTGCTGGCCCTTGCTTGTGGTTGTTGCTGTAAATGAGAACTTGGTGTATGATACCACATTTCTCTCTCAATAAAATGCACAAAGAATGCATTTGCTCTACAGCCAAATCTTGAATGAACAAAGCCCATGAAGGTTAAGGAACTGTATTGCTGAGCTGGGAGACAGCAATCAAAAACATTTGGTGGGCAAATGCTGTATTTGATTTGTAACTTAATTAAGTTGGGCTTTCCTGATACTCATTCATGTCTCATATTCTGTGTATTTTCTTCTGTGTGAGATGCAGAACAAAGTCTGGATGCTCTGTTCTTATGTTATCCCTAATAAGATGTGATGTTATTTCCAAGATGAGATCTAAGAAGTTGAGGAGAGAAACATACATTCTAAAGGGGGAAAAAAGGGGCAACAATAAGCATTTATTTTTAATAATGATGTGTAAGTAAATGAGGCTTGAGATTTTACAGTTTAGAGCACTTACATTGTATTTTCACTTCAGAAAAACAGAAAGGTGTGTGAAAGGTGTTTAATTACAGTCGGTATAGATCCATACCTACCGCACTGTAAAACCATTGTGGGACCAGAGAAAGCCTATTGTGCTACCTGGCATTAATGGGTGGGAGAAAGGAGTTTAAACAGTCACGTAGTCTTGCATGATATTGCACTTGGTTACACCACAAAGCCATAATCTCTGCTGTTTTCAGGCATAGATATGTTCTCAGCTTTGAGATTATCTGAATAATGTTGATCTAATGAATGAACTGTAAAAGATGCTGCCTGAAAAGGGCCTGGGGCCGAGAAAGAAGGCAAAAAAAAGAAATAAAAGTGCCAGTGTTTAATTCTGATGTAGGTAGGCATGCTCTGCGTTTTAAAGCCATGCTTTATTTTTAGCAGCATCGTTGCATTATTTGAAAAGGAGCAGAACACATCTGCGTTTTGTTGTTGTAGTGTATGAATGTGTTAGGACAACGCGGAGCTACCTGTAGCACAAACCTCTTCTCTGTGTATGAACACAAAAAATCCTCTTTTACTAATTCAGAAAGTTCCTCATCACTGTGGGATTCGGAGGCCTAGTCAAGTAATTGTCTTAGTATACTACCTGCTGTGTTCAATATTGACTGAAAATGGAAGCCAGACCCTGCACCATCCTATTTCACAATTCTTCTTTTATTTAAATAATTCCAGTCAGTTTGGGGGACGCCAGACCTTTATAAATTAACAGCAGGGAAATACCAAAGGTGTCAGATTGCATATTTATCATCTTTCTCGTGTAATACTTAAATATGTATTAAGAAGTGACTGACATAAATTAGGCAGATTTCAGAAGCCACAGGCCGTGGCTTGTAGAGGACCCCCTTCTGCTTGACATTTCATCCTTGTCAAAGATCAAATTATTTTAATTTAGGCTGCAAATTATAAGGAATGAAGACTTCTTTGTGGGAATTCCCTGTGGTAATCTGACTTTTGTTGTTACTGCTGCTTGTCAGTGTGCAAAAGATATAATATGCATGCAAATAAGGTTAAAAAATATGTACTATCTAATTATCCAGCCAGTACATTCCACTTGAAGACAGTGGGAGGCCTGACACACAGTATGTGTTTGATTCATTGAGGCCTGCAGGGTATTTACACAAGATTACTTTTAATTATGAAATTAATATCTGTTTATCTAGAATGTATAGCAGCAAGTGAGCATACACATGAGCAGAATTTTTAGTAAAATAAATCATCTTAATATTTAATACATATAAAATATAGAGGGGAACCACAAATTTGCTTCCAAAATAGCAGTGAAGACCCATGCCTTTTCTTACTTGTAAGAAAACCATTCTCCTGAAGTGAAAATTATGGTACCTTTATAAAATATAATTCAGAGCCGGTTATAGCAGAGGAACGGACATCTATAAAATGCCTCAACTGTTTTGCGATGGGAAGCAGGAGAAATACACACTAGTAAGACAAGATGTCCTACAGTAATGATTCCATCACTGAAGTCGCTATTCCGCAAGAGTAAGATTTCTTCTATGTGTCCCGTAAGTCTTGGGAAGCTTTTAAAGGACTGATACCTCTTCAGTAGCTCCATACACTCTGTTTTCCTTTGGCAGTGATGCATATTTCAAAGAACTGGCTGATGTCTGGGATAAGAAATGTTGTAGCTGCATCAGCATTTTGCTGTACCCAGTTTTACTAATCTTACCTCCCAGAAGGGGTTATTAGTTGGACATAGCCCTCCACTAATGCGCTAGTTGTGCTTTTGGACTGAAACTAATACCTGCTGGTATTCTATGCTGTCTGAGCCTGCTTAGACTCTTTTCCAAGAAGCTGTATATGCTCTGCATGCAGGAACTTTCATATTCAGTTTCACATGTTAAAATGACAAGTGTCATTGAAAATCATAGGCAGACAATCTAGCTGGAACATGCAAGAAAAAGAAGTCCAGTTATTGTTATAGAGATTTTTGTAGTATAAGTATTTTTCTGCTAATAGCTACAGTGAAGCTACAAGTGTATTTCACTTGGGCCAATAAATAGGTATCAGATAGCAACATGACTGACAAAAGGTCCCACACTTACACAATTAAGAGCTGAATGGAAACACATTTTACCTTCTGAATGAGGGTCCATTCCTATCTCATGTTTTCTTTCCAAGTATATACCTTGTGTGTAAACTTTGAATAACCCATTAACAGTGTTAAGAATGATGAATTGTTGAAGATAAATATCTGATAGGTAAAACGTTCTGATTTTTCTTTCTCTTTTACTGCTTTCTCTCTCTCTCTTTTTTTTTCCCCCTTTCCTTTTTTTCTCCTTGCTAATCAGTGTGATGGAATTCAACTAGACTTAACCAATATTTCTCTGGAAGGAATTGCCATTCTGAACATCCCAAGCATGCATGGTGGATCGAATCTTTGGGGAGAGACAAAGAAAAGGCGTAGCCACCGTCGGACAGAAAAGAAGAGGTCAGATAAAAGAACCACTGTCACGGATGCCAAGGAACTGAAATTTGTATGTCAAGGTAAGCTTACAGATTAATATAGACTATCTGGCTCTATGCAGTCAACTCAGTTTTATAATTGCCCTTCCACTGACTCTTGCCAAGAAAAAGGATAGACAGCTCATAGCTGTTTATTCTGGTGCTTTTGTCTTATCTGCTGGGAAGCACCAGAGCAAAGGCTTAAACAAAGACATACTGACAATTAGAATCTATATACTTGCAAACCTGCCTCAGATGTTACCTCTTAAGCAGACTAAGCACACCATGTGGCACCGTTTGCTACTATGATATATAATCTAGAAATAGCTGGAGGTTTTGAGTTGGGAAATGTTTACTGAGCATTTATAGTGCTTCTTAATGTTAGTGTGCATAAAACTTGGGGATAATCACACCCTGTTTCTAACACTCTTTGTCCTGAGGCTGTGAAAATTTACCTCAGAGTAACAAGAGAAAGCTGTCTAAACATTTTATGTTACAATACTGTGATGCTATATACAATCCTTGAATGCATATGATGTAGCTTGCTTGCTGTAGCTTGCTTGTATAGGTGTAATCCATCCTTTCAGGGCTCATATACTTTCCTGGTGATTAGGAACTTTTACTCCATAAATTTTGACAGTGATTTTTGACAAAGTCTACAGTAAATAGTAATCTCCATTCTACTTTGTAGAATCTGACTACTATATACTATACACATCACAGCATATCACAAGTTCTAATGATTATGTAACATTGTTCTGTTTGCACCAAGGGGTGAGTAGATCAGAGTATGAAAGCTTTTTTTTTTTTCCTCTTTTCACCCCATGGAAAAGAGTAACTCTGGCTTTGGAGTGTCTTCGTGCTTCTCTTCCTTATTCAAACTGAACAAAGACTCAGGGCTTTAACTGTCCCATGTTATTTGGACTGTCCCTTTTGGATATCCTATTTTTTATGTTTCAGCAGCAGTAATTTTTAAGTGACTAGTTATATCTTAATTAATATCTATTGCAGTTTTAATCCAGATGACCAAAGTTTAGGAATAAAGTAGTTTCTATGGCTTGGAGGTTGCAACAGGTATTAGAACTCAAAACTTCAGTGTTGTAGCAATTTGGGATAAGTTCTCAGTATCTCAGAGTAACTTACTAGTGCACTGTCAGCTGAAGTCTTATTGTCTGCTAAGCTTCTGCGTACACTACAATTTCTGTATTCTGTCGTGATGTTGAAGAGATGGAAGCATGCTATTGGGTGCTGGACTCACCAAAATTTTTTCTTGTGTTGCTTCTGAACATAAGGAGACAGGACATTTCACACTTTTGATAGCAGTGAAACAAGGTGTTGTAGCCCTTTTCCATTACTGCAGTTATAGATGTATTTGATACATGCATAACAGCGATTTCAAACTACTGACTTTGTTGTATTAGAAGTGTATTGTTACACTCCATTTCCATTTTCCTGGACAGGAAAAGAGAAGTAATTAAAATTTAAATTATCTGTTGATATGTTCATAATGCAAACAGTCAGCACCTTACTTTAGAAAAACTAGGTTCATGACAGTTTCTGATCACTTTTTATGCATTGTAGATGGAAGTAGTTTCAACTAAAAGGCCATTTCAAAGCAGCGATTGACTTCTCAATATCATAAGCTAGAGCACCTCTTATCTTGTCCCTGAGTATGTGGATAGTAGTATTGGTTGCAGTTACAGCAGTATTTCAGTGCTTAACAGGACTGAACTTTTATTTCACAGTTGTCCCTGTTTCATATATTACTGTTTGCATCATTGAGCAGTTTTGATCGTGCAAACTGGATTCCTTTTAAATGGGGAGGGAAAGGAAAGGACACATGTTCTCATTGTGAATGGTTATTCAATCCAGAGAACCAGATTAAAACAACTCAAAGTAAAATTCCAAAATGAACATTTGAGCATTTGAGAGCCAACTGATTTGCCCTGTAGATCCACTCCTATTTTATACTGCAAAGAGTAGCCACTTAATTATGCTAGCTAAGATGGGTTCTCAGGTTAGAATGTGCTTCTTCATCTCAGTATTCAAGATTATTGCTGAATAATGGAATTCAATCAATTTTATGTCTGGGCTTCTCAAATAGTTTTGATAAATCTAAATGTACCCGCTGTGGAAATAACTGCCTGTCACTTCTGAAGCACTATGGTTCCTTCAATAACTTTGTGCAGGCAAATCCAAGAGCCCAGTATTGTCTAGCTGGTTGTTTTCTTAGGGACATTTGGGTTGTACTTTTTAGCTTGAAGAAAACATTCTACTAAATGTTAATGCCTGGTGCAGAAATAGGTATTGCCAAATTGAGAACTATGGTAAACACTTGTGAACTTCTGTTAGTTTATTTATTTACTTATTCTGAATAAATATACTTTCAATTTATTTTAGGTCCAAGTAAAGCATCTAATCACTTGACAATTAAACAGTGCACTTTCTAGGCAATAGTAATCAAACATCCTCATATTTTTCATATCAAAATATATATCAGATTTTCATGTTTGGGTTTGTGTTTGTTTGGTTTTTTTTTTTTATTTTACTCCTCCTAAGTGAGACTTATGAGTGGCATGCATGTTTAGTTTTAGTCTTCTTCAACTGCAGTGGCATTGTGGGTTTTTTAACTGTATATCAACCTAGATTCTCATCACTTATACAGTTATATAACTTGACTGTAAATACCTGAATTGAAGTTTAGTATACGAAGTCTGAGCCCTTAACTGCGGTACTGGGATACTTGCATGGACTAGTGAAAGCTGTCTCCTCACACTGGGTAGTTTGTTGCCCCTGAGTGTGTTGCACAGATTCTATCAGAACAGCCCTGGGAGTACTTTGAGAACTTCCAAATAAGAAACTTCTATGAGGTCGTCCTGCTGTCTTTCCCCTACTCTTGTGTGTATCACCCTAACCCTCCCCGCGCAGAGTTGCAACCACAGAGAGGCGGCTGTGGAGCGTTGTCCTTTTCTGCACAAACCACGTACATGCAACATGCATATCGCTGCAGTAAAAGAGGGTCAAACTTCTGCCAAATCTTTTTTCTTTCTTACACATCTGGTTGGTTCTGGAAAGGTATATTCCTTTAAGCCTACTCCCCTCCTTTTTTCCCTGTTTACTGTTCTCATCTCTTAGTGCAAAAAGGCTTGTATTTCCATTGCCCTTCCCATTATTCCCTTCTCTATACTGGATCACAATTCGGACTTTAAGTAATCAAATCGACAACTGCTCGGAAAACGATCTGATTATATTCAAATAGCCTGAAAACCAAAATATTGAAATGTAGCAATTGAAATGTGCTACATTTAAAAACATTCCCTGCTTAGGAGTTGTTGACTAAAGTTGTGCGGTTTTGCCTTTCTTTTGAAAATCTCTCTAGTAAATTTTTCGCTGAGTGGAGTAGGATTCATTTGGGATGGATATTCTTATGCTTTGATTTGCTTTGATTGCTGCTTTGATTTGCTTTCATTGCTGGAGTTCAGTCAGAGCTCTGTCCTGAAATGGAATCTCTTTTAAAGTCTCTGAAGACTTTATTGCAAACATATACAGAACTTGCTTTCGCATGAGTAGTTCAAATCACCTCAATGGACTCGTTCCTAAGGATGATATCGATGAACTATTAATGGATGAAACCTTTAGACTGTAAATATTTCAGTGTAATATTTTCTTCCTATTTATTGGTTACACCACCAAGCACACTGATACTTAAACAAGTATTTATCAAATAAACAAGTATTTATCAAATTGATCTGTGCAGCTTGTTAAAAGATCTGCAGTGTGATATTAGTCAGCAACGTGTCAGACAACTAGACTAATTCAAGACAATGTGCATTCATGTTAAAGCACCTAGGCATAAACCAAGCTTACCAATATGATTCAATAATTCCATGTGGAAATCTCTGATAATAACTGCATTATGACTTTCTGAATGGAAGTGCGAAAGTTTTGGAAATAGAGTCATGTGTATACAGAGAGTTCACTACAGTTGAAAGTAGGGTACATACAGACTGTGCGGTCCTTAAAACACTTCAAAATACTTAGACATAGTAAGAAAGGAGAAAATGCCTTTCTTATTAGATGTCAAATTCCACTCTACAAAGTAGAGAGAGAATCTCATCCCAAGCTTCCCTGTAGCCAAGGGATTCCTGACAAGAGTTCTGTAAACATCTTGTAAACTTTGTGGGCTAGCGTACTAATTAAATTTATGGAGGTCTTTCATAAACTACACTCTGGCCTTCTCCTTGCTGTTTATAATTCTCTAAATTAAAAATTTTAACACATTATCAATTTTGAGATGTCTAAATATGATTTAATTTCACAAGTATTCTATATGAACAGTATATGTGCTATCTACACTGAATATACACAGTGTATATTCCATATTGATTGACTTCAGGTTATTTATGACATGATATGAGGCATCTATAAAGAACTATCTATAATAATATTTTTATTAAATGCTATGGATGATGTAATGGCTAGATAATCACTGTTGTTTTGTATCTTATTTAGACAGTTTGGGGTAACAAAGCCATTAACCCATTAACACAATGAAAAATATTTAATTATGGCTATTTTGTAACTAGTCCATGTTAAGATACTCAGTGTATAGAAGCAATTTTGTTTAGGCAGAGTATATAAGAAATAATTTGCCGACTTGACAATCCTAACTAAGTATTTTTGTACTCATGTGTATAGATTGATGAAAGCTAAAAATGTAGAGATATAATCAAGTTCTACCAATTTTATTAATCAGTCTTGTAAGTTGTTAGTGTTACTTTAGAGAAAGAAAGAAAAAAGTTGGCTAACTTAAGTTGGTCACAATATTTGTTTAAGTACTTAACGTAATACATTTCGTATTCAGAATTCAAGGAAGCAGAAATCTGTCTGACTAATGAAAACCAGTGACTAAATCAGTTAAACATCAAAGGAATTAATAATTACACACTTTTCTGAGCTAGGCTGAAACTCACTAGAATAGATAACATGGACATATGAATAACTTCTTGCGTTTCAGATAGCTTCGTAACCATTTTTAGTCCTTTTTCAGGGTGTCACTAACACAAACCGAGCTATACATTTCTGTCCAAAACAAAGGTAGATGTAGCTTTCTCAGCCAAATTCTGACAATAAAACCATTAGATAAGCAAAGAGACTGCCTTCTGTTCAAGTCTTCCTACATTTAAGGAAAAAAAAATCTTTTGTCTGTAGTAGTATGGAAGAAGTATGAAGAATGAAAATCTAACATTGGTGTTCTTTTCCTAATGAAAACAACACATGACCTGCAGCTTGTCTAACACAGAGATCAGGAAAAAACAAGAAACCAAGTTTCCTTTATAAGTAGTAAAATAAGCTAAATTTAAATGGGTTATGGCAGATATTGTGTCTCAGTTACCAAAAATGTTAAAAAAAAAGAAAGAGGATCCCTGTGTGTCTTTGTGGACAAAACAGTGATGAAATATATATCATCACTGATGATTATATATATATATATAGGGTCAAAGCATTATTTATATTCAGTTCTGGAGAAGAATCCAATATTATTTCAATGCAAACTACTATAAAGCCCACGTGGAACTTATTTCTAGGTTGTAAATTTAGGAAACATACACATAATGAGTTATAGTATTACATGAATCTAAAATGCGTTTAAAGTTTGGCTCACAGATCCACTTTCTTTGGTTATATACCTGACTATCCTTACTTGGAAAATACCACACAATTATCCTTGTATGAAATTTTCCTTTCTTTCCTAAATTTGGTTTAATTGCTTTGAAAATAGCAGCATTTTTCTTGGGGTCTGGCACTTTATTTTTTGTCCTTGATTGAAACTAGGAAGGCAAAGAAATCCCCTAAATAAATAGCAAAGTTAACCCTTCTAATACAGATGTTTCTTCAAAGTTTAAATATTAGAAAAGATATCCTAATTTTAATCAGGCAAATGTTTGAGTTTTGGTTTTCTTTCCTGTCTAAGCATGCACCATATTCTTAACACCTTAAAGTATAAAGTGAAGCTTTAACCTAAACTTCACATATAGCTGTGTAGAATTTCTTATTACAGATATGCGAGTGTGTTGTTTATGGTAAATCAAATTCTTGTGAGGAATGTCAGAGTTAGGATGGCATTAACTTTAGTGACTAAAAATCAACCCTATACCCAGAAAACAGAGTCACCTCAAAAAAAGGGTTTGTCACATGCTGAAATAAGTGTCTAAACTAGGTAGAATAAAATGCTCACTGGAGGTGAGATTCTAAGTGAAGCCTAAGTAAGAGGCTGGTTAGATGCTCACTTCCAACTGATTGGGTGGTGAGATTAATTTCTGTATGAGCTACATGAGGCAACAGCTCATTAAATACTTGTACAGTCCTTGGAACAGGCGTGAGAACCAGGTACCACTCTTCCAGATAAGCCTTGTTGAGCTGAACCGTGCTCTCTTGTACAGTTCCAGTGCTAATGTGTCCCATGTCTTTCATGAACGCTGTAGTCACTAGTCTACAGAGCAGAAGGGACCATGGCAGTGCAAACCCTGCTTGGAGCACATGGAGCTTTTTATTCTCCCTCTGTACTCGGCACTGGTGAGACCGCTCCTCGAATCCTGTGTTCAGTTCTGGGCCCCTCACCACAAGAAGGATGTTGAGGCTCTGGAGAGAGTCCAGAGAAGAGCAACAAAGCTGGTGAAAGGGCTGGAGAACAGGCCTTATGAGGAGCGGCTGAGAGAGCTGGGGGTGTTTAGCCTGGAGAAGAGGAGGCTGAGGGGAGACCTCATTGCTCTCTACAACTACCTGAAAGGAGGTTGTGGAGAGGAGGGAGCTGGGCTCTTCTCCCAAGGGACAGGGGACAGGACGAGAGGGAATGGCCTCAAGCTCCGCCAGGGGAGGTTCAGGCTGGACATTAGGAAAAAACTTTTCACAGAAAGGGTCGTTGGTCACTGGCAGAGGCTGCCCAGGGAGGGGGTTGAGTCCCCTTCCTTGGAGGGGTTTAAGGGACGGGTGGACGAGGTGCTAAGGGCTGTGGTTTAGTGTTTGATGGGAATGGTTGGACTCGATGATCGGGTGGGTCTCTTCCAACCTGATGATGATTCTATGATTCTATGATTCTAGGATGCAACTGAGACATTCCTTCTACTGATATATTAGTTTGCAGGTTTTGGTTATTCCTCTAGAAACTGTGGTGCATTGTGCTTGATACTGCCATGTGTTACTACTAATCAGCAGTATCTTGTCTCTGTGATTTCAGGAGGCGGGAAAGGGAGGAAGAAATAAATGTCAGTTTTTCCACATTAACAAGTGCCCACTATTTTTTCTTTTCCTTTAAGCAATGGATGTGAGTTCAGATATGATGCAGGGGTGAGAAAGGTGCTGAGGTACTCAACATGACAAAGTGGTGGCACCTGTAATTTTCCTATCACAGAACCTAGATTTTGGATGACTTTTTGAGGGATGGATTGGTATTCAGGTGCCTTTCTCCCATATTAGCAACTGAAGATTGAGTGGCTTTCGCTCTTTATTTTCACTGTATGTGCACATTTACTGGCATGACAGGGGTAAATGGTACTTTGTCCTACCCGCTTAGTTAAATTGTGCATTGCACTCATTAGTTTGTAAGATCTGAAAGACAAATGTTCATTTTACCAAGCTGTTAAAGATAGCACAGTTTTCCTAGTAAGAGAATGTGGGCTGGACACATTCAGTTATGATTTGGTTGTGCTTTTATTAAAAAAGCCTTTTTCCCCTCTTTTGTGCCCTCTGACAGCAAATCTTTAGGACACACTGTTTTCCTCTAGATTCCTTCATTGCTCAAGAGTTGCTCTGTTCACTAGGAGCCTTATTCATATAAGTATGAACCTCCCCATCAGCCTTGGGGGATGGAGTCCATAATTCAGACCAGTTTGAGTCTTTAGAAATATAAATACAATTCCAGATTGCTGTGAAATACCGATTTTATTGTTATTAGGAAGTAGTAGGACCTTGAAAAATGGCTTGATGGCCTGATTTGGTTTTATATTTATAAAGCATGTAGACGTTTTTGTGCAATGTAGATCGTAGTAGAAAAACAATTTCCTTTTATTTACAAGGCAGTTGAGATTGTCATTGTATTATACCTTCCAGTGCACAGAATGTTCATTTTCTTTCAAACATTATTCATTGAAAGAGGATAATTATGGTGTATTTCACAGACTGCCAGAAGGAAAATGTATCTTTGAAAAGTTTCATTTCCCTTAAGTTGCTCATTTTCTATAGGAAGACAGAGCTATTAAGTAACATACCTATGACAAAGATTGATTAAAATGGCATAAAGGACTATCTTACCTCTAAGTACAGGGATTTACACATATAACTCCTGCAGTAGGTGAAATTAACTCTAGCTATTGTATAGAAAAAGCCTCAGTAAATTGGTTTGTGCAGAGAACAAGGAGAGAGTGGGAGGGATGGTACATCAAGCAGCAAACAAGGAGTATTGTTTTAGGGTGCACCTACAATGTGGTGTGCTGATAATCAAATGATTAATGCAGCTGGGACTCACTATGGCTGCTAAATAGTGGAAACATCGCCCTGCTGATGTGGCTGATCTGCTCATATTTAGCCAGCTCCTTAGAGCAACTCGAGCTTCTTTACGGTGTTCAAGGTAAATTTATCCTGAGTCTGTCTGACCTGGAACAAGTGATATGCCTCGGTGTAGACCTCAGTTCTGTGTCATTACCTCAACACAGATGTCTGCAGAAGGCTTATCTGACCTGTTCCTCTGTTTTGCTGGGAGCCCTTCATGACTCTTGCATCTTATTAACCCAGATACATGAGTACTTACCTGTGTGAAACCCATTAGTTAAGATATGGTACATGGTAAAGGATGTGAATGGAATACCCAGTAATGTAATGGGTTATTATTTTTCCTTGACTCACTGCAGAATTAGTAACTAGTATCATTTTTCATTATAGCAAAAGCAACCTGCTTACCCAGGGTTTATTGGGTTTTTTTGTTGGTTTGTTTGGTTTTTTTAACCTCCCCATTTCTAGTACTGAACTCAACAGCTTTGCTGGTAGTTATCTGTGTAAAGACTTGACTTTCACTTGAAAATACACCCAGTAGGATGTAAAGCTCAATAATAAGTAGCTCTTTAGCCTGTGACAGGAAAAGCTGAAGTTTGCTTTTCCTGATCTCTTTGTTTAAGTGCTTCCTCTATGTTGGTCTTTGCCCTGACTAGAACTTTGCTACCATATTTCAGCAGCTCATCCAGCATAGTGGTGACTGCACTGTATGCTCAGTCTGAAATTCAGAGGTTGCTAATAGGGCAGATGAGTAGTTGTTATTTAGAATTTATTGTGCCATCAAACGTGGATATTTTTACAAGAGCACTAGCACAAACGTAACTCATTTTTGGAGTAATTCCACAGAAATTATCAGATTTATGTAAATTGGTAATAAAGCATCATAGCTTAGGTCAGAATTTCACGTTTTCTATAAATTGAAATGTGGATCAGGAAAAAATTAACAAGTTTCAGGTGAAAATAAATTGTCAGCGTGTGTATGTAAATTTAAAAACATCTATCTTTAATTGACATTTTTCACTTTGTAATCACATGAATATGTGCCTTTTCCTCTACTTCAGCAAGAATTCTGTAACAAACAAGTGAATAAATTTTTAAAGATCATTGTTGGATATATCTTCTGTATTGTATATTAACTTATATACACGTGCTTGCTTTTTTTTCTTTTTTTTTTTTTTACAGAAGCATACTTTACCGTATTTTTGTAGAGCTTAATTTTCATTTCCTACTCCTGCATGGCATGAGTAAAAATTATTGCAGTCTCGTTAAACCCATTTGAGAACAGAGAGTAGCCCCATCTTAGTTATAAAATAACCATATCCTATTATGGTACTTTGATACAGAGTTTTTCTTTAACTGACAAAGTGAAAACATCTGTTACTGTCTCAGCGTAGTTTTTGAGTTTCATACTAGTTTTATAAGTCATGTGTTTCTCTGCTGCTTAAATTTTTCAGATATAAATTATTTGTAAATGTTACTTTTCTTCCAAAAGCTTACAAATAGTCAGTAATTAACTAACTACAACAGGTGTTTCCTTTCTTGAGGAAAGGAATGCATATGATCATTGTAATTTAGGTTCCTATGTGAGTTAAAGAATTTGCCTGTTATTAGAAAACATTGCAAGCACATGGAAAATGATAAGAAAGAAGTAAAAAGGTTGGAGGAATTTAAGAGTGAGACAGCTTTAACTCTTTCAGGGTCCTCACGTGTGAATATTGTGGATGATTACCACTCCCCCACCTGCCAGACTCCTAAATGTGGCTTGATACATGCATATATGGTTTAGATTTACAGTAATATTTTCTGATGCCAAACATATGTTTTTATATGGTGACCTTTTTACAAAAAGCTGCAATAACCATTCTGCGATATTCAATTTGTTTAATGGCAGACAAGTATTCCCTAGAAAGGTCTGATAGTATATTACTTGGATTGCTTGCTCATTTAACCCTGCCCCAGGTGCCTGGATCTTTAGGTTAAAGACACAGAAGTAAAAAATAGCATAGCCTAGCAGATCCTCTTTGGCTGTTGTAACACGTAATCGTATCCTCTGATCTGTTCTAGTTTTCTATTACTTGTTAACAGAAATTTCAAGTTCCTTGAGTGTTTGCAAAATGTGGTGGATTGACAGCAATTTAATTTTGAGTAACAACAGGAGAGGCAACTTCAGTTAATGTACGTATTAGTATTACTAATAAAAAGAAAAATTCTAAAAATATTGATGATCTGGAGAACCTAGAAAGAGCACCAGTTGGGTATATATACACTTGTGTTACTCACTACAGGTAGAAGTGGAATTTACAGGAAAAAAATAGTGTTTGTGTGTGAGGCAGAAAGAGATATGTGGAAAAAGAAGCTCATATTTAAGCAAAAATGTCAGGTTCAGTCTGTTGTATTAAAAAAATTGAATTTGTTCTTTTGGGTTGGTTTTTTTTTCTCCTCACTCTGCAAAGACTTATGCTAACCAAAGCATTCAGATACATGTAGCTATAAATATATATTTGAAGCATGGAAGTATTTTACTAGCGCCTAATTACTCTGCAAGGAAAGAGGGATTTTTTTATTTTATTTTCCATCTTGTGATCAATTTAAAGATTTCTTTTTTCTTCTTCTTCTTTCTCCACTTGCTTTCTTCCTATAAGCACCCCTGTTCTGCTAGCAAATTTGCTGGCTGCAGAATATTCTGTAACAAAAGCATGTGTCCAACCAGAGCATCAAAAGCCCTGTTTGGTAGTAGTAGTAGTATTTCAATCACATATTTAGGATGATAAGTCAAGTTTAAGGAGAGGATGTTCAGTAGGACCACGTCATCTCCGTGACCTGCTGCATTTTTACCTGCTGCCATTAAATTGTAGCCTCCCTCCTGGCACTGTTAAGCATTGCCAGTAAACCACGAGGTTGTTTATAAGAGCACATTGTAAAGTAGGTTGTATTGGAAAGTATGAGCTGCCCAACAAATTAATGGCATTGTGAGGTGCTGCCTGCTGGGGTGAAAATAAATTGTAAGAAAATATAGGGAGACAGGTAATGGGCACTGGCTATGCTGCACAACACTTTTCAAGCTGCTGCTGACTGTGTGCCAATAGATATGGCAATAACTGTCAACAAGATTTACAATACTTTCGCATTTACACAGCGAGAGTAGAAAGGTTGAAAGAGTTCTATAATTTTATTTAAAGTTTAGCCCCAAATATTTCTGGACCTACGATTTCCAGGCAACAGGGTTACAAACACACTGCTTATCTTTCATACGTGTCAGTGGGAGGGTTTTTTTGTTATCGATGGAAGTCCTTGAAATTGGACATAAGAAAAATAGCAGTAAAGTAGAGGTATAAACTTAATTGTAAAATCCAAGTAGGTGCAGATTTTGCCATTTGTATGTTGTGATTTCTGATGGCACTAAATCTGCTACCTGTCTAAAACCCCAGTGGGTGGTTCCTGCAGGCAATATATTTTCTGGCTGTTCTTCTTTCCCTTATATTGATAAGGCACAACTTAAAGCTACTGTGTTAGCTTTGTTGTCCCCTTGGCAACGTGTTCCATGCTGCAGAAGCCTGCGAGAGGCTAATTGAACAATTTTAGAGGTCCATTGTGCAAGGCTGAGGAGTTGTCCCATCATACTCCATATCAGTATTCAGACACATGTCTTTACACTTATAATAACTTTTAATAGTTGTTAGCACTGCAAAGATGTTACAGTTATGGTTTTCAACTGAATTCTCTTTTTCTGGTTTGCACATCCTACCTGGAACTTGTAAGTACCTTCTATGTGCATTATTTTATGATGAAGAATCTGGTTACTAGTTAAATAACTTCATCTTACCACAAAGCATGGCTTATGTTTTTCAGTGGCTTCGGCTGCCAGCCAGTAAGAAAATTTCCTTAAAATATGGACTAGAGCAGCCATGCTCATTTATGGTTTGTAATAAAACACAGATGATGTCTGTGTACCTTTTCCTTTGGGGAAGGGGGTCTAATATGCTACTGCATACTGGAAAAGAAGTGACTTGCTTAAAAAAAAGTATCCTTTTTAGAGCCTAGTAGGTAATCTGAGGCTGGCCAAAACATTTATTGTACTACTTTGTATGAACTCTATGAACAACTTGGCAGTTAGTGATTACTATTTATTTGTTCTTTGGTAACACCTGAGAGTCTCAGACACCAGACACTTTATAAACACACATGAAATGGATGTTTCCTGCTTGAAGAATCGCAGAACGAAAGGATAATTTAGGTCAGAAGGGACCTCTAAAGGTCATCTAGACCAACCCTTTCTGCTCAAAGAAGGTCTAATTAGTTGCTCAGAGGCTCGTTTAGAACTTACACTCTAAAGAGAATCTGTGATCTAAAGTTCATTTGCTAAAATCTAAGGGTTTGGTTGTTGAATGCAAGGTTAAGTCCAGTCTCACACTGCACATGGGTGACCCTAATTCAGGGGATCATTATGTCATTTATTTTATTTTCATCTTTCTTATTCACTTGACATAGACTTAGCTGACCCAGCAGTCCTACCCAAGAGGCTCCTATTGCTCTGTGAGAAATAAGGTTTCTCTGCTGTGGACTTGCCTTCTAGAAAGAGCCTCAGCAGCCTGTAGTATCTCTTAGAAGGCGTCCCCTACATTTATTTGGACTTCAGATATACATGAGAATATAATTCTCCTTCTCAAGTCTTTTAGTTTCTCCTGTTGACTTACTTCATGACTCTTTTAATTTCAGTTTTATTTTATTCTGAGCAAGTGGCTGAAGGCTTGGGACCTCTGCATCACAAAAGGCTTACAGGCCTGTAAAAATAATGGCACTAAGTCCCCTAGAGTGCAAAGGGCCCCATATTTAAGTGACCTTCTACACATCGTCAAAAGTTTCTCATAGGTTGTCATTTTCTCTAGTCTATGTGGGAAACAAAAATAGTAATGACTCAAGCTTTTAAATTTATTCATGTAAAAATATTCTTGGCCAATTTGGGGATGTTTAGAACCATACCTAAGAACTGATAAAATGGATGATTTAGTCTTCAGAGCATGAAAAAGTTATGTTAGTAAGAAACAATCAGCAATTTTTGTTATAACATCGGAAATCATGTTCATGTAGACACTTTCAGAATTACTGAGTAAGATGTAATCAGAAGACATTTAAAACATCAGAAAATAATTGCTGTATAATTAATTTTGGGGTGATGGAGTTGATTAATCTAGCTCTGTTTGAAGCAATTTGTGAAACTATCATTTTCTACAGGTGAAAATCTGTATGGGTAGTCTCATATACACTGACAATGCTTTTCAGCTATGAAATTGCCATTCAATTATCAAAATGTACAGAGCTAGTTGTTCAAATATCAGTTCATGAGGATATACATGATATTTATTTTTAAATATCCTCAGCCTACGGGCCCTTTTCTGTAGCAAGGAACAAAAACCTAGTTCTAATATCACTGTTATGTAGACACTCGGTTTATCTATATATGTGTGCAGGTTTGTAAAACTTTGATGAGTACCTAAGCTAAGCTCTATATGAATGTAAATACTAATAAGGTAAGACAGCATACTACTGTATTACTTTGCAGTAACTTGTATTTTAAAATGTTACTTGTATTTTAAAGTAGATGTCAACCTAAAATTAACAAAAAGGAAAAAATGTCTAGGTTACAGAAGCCCACTGGAGAGGGAGGAAATCACATGACTGTAACTTTTATTTGAATGTTTTCAAGTGCATGAATTTTTTGCTTGCATTGTATCAAAAGAATTATGTGAATATAAAGAGTGAATAGGTCACTGATCAGACGTCTATGAAATAATTTCTTCCTTCTTGAAGGAAAGAACACGGAAGATCAAATCTAATATTGCTTGCTGTGATAATAATCTTAAAAGATGTGTATTTATAGTGTTAGAAATTAAGGCAATCTGCTGATTACTGTGAATGGTGACCCCTACTAAAGCATTTAATTGTGTTACTATAGAATTGTCTCAGAGTTACGATTCCTGAATATATAAAAATGTCAGTTTAGTAAAAACAAATGAACAAAAAAGATTGTGGTGTAGCATATGAAAATCCCAAATATTTTATCCCAACTAGAAAGAACTGCAGTTATTTCTTGTACTTTGTTTCCCTCATACTTTAAAATTTCCTTATGGAGTAAAGACAAGTCAGTACAGATAAATGACTGACAAAAATTCTCACTTGGACATCTTTCTTTGGGAAAAGATTCTAAACCAGCTTCTATTGATCCTCTGCTCTAAGGTGCTGAGTCCAGTTGCCAAGATCTGTGTGATGCTGGTCTTTCTTTCTTCAGACACATTCTTATTACACCGGGTATATTCTATGCATGAAAATTTGACATCGTATACATAACCACATTGAATCAGTGATAATTTTTAAATCAGTTTCTGCTCATGTGAGTGCAACTTTATGAAATACTGTCTGTTCTGCTAAGTTGTTTTAATGTGTTGTGTCTTGTATTCTATGTTGAGTTATGAAGTACTCACATGTCATGAAATTCATGGCAATTTGTTGGCTGTACCAGAAAAGACACAGATCAAAAGGGCTTTATCCATGTTTACCTAGATAAGGTTTCATTTGGTTTTGTCAAGTAGAAGTTTTGTGGGTGGGATGGTGATTGCCTCTTTGAGTGATTAGAGGTTCTGCGCCCTAATCGAGTTCACTTTTACATTAATTTGACTCAGCCATAGTCAAAGGATATCACTGCTTTAAAACTAATACTAAATTTATGAATTCTTTATCTTTGTCTTTCTATATATGACATTTCTGAGTGTGACTCTTCTTTTTGATACTAAAGAAAAAGAAAATAAGATATTAAACTAATGGAGATAAAAGTATGTTTAATGACATATTATCTATTTAAAATCCTCCAAAACTCTTTTATGGCTACCTATACTGATTTGGTATTGTGTCTGTTTAGTACACTTGGTGTTCAAAAGTTATTTCTTTACTGCTAACCAGGAAATTTTGTAAAATGTATTTTTGAATAACTTTAAAAATGAGTTGAATAGTATCTCTTGTCAAAATCTGATAAAAATCCCCAAATTGTCAGATGTTTCTTCAGGGTAATATCAAGGCTTTGGGTAGATTTGAGAGATAGGTAGTTAAAGAAAATTTCACTTGGCAGCTGGCTCATGGAAAAAGATTTGTTCTGCTGGGGAAATAAAAAGACTGTGTTAAAACAAAAGCTAATAGGAGAGAAGATGGCCTTTTAGCTTTAAAAGTGGAGGAACTACTTGCAACAACTTGAAAGAGAGAGTGACATTGTGACCAGTGAATTCAAAAAATCACTAGATTCCTTTCATTGTACATGCATTAAATATCTTCTGGTCTAGGCCACATGTTTGATTTTTTTCCTTTTTTTTTTTTTTAAGGGATTTGGGGGTCTTCTTAACATATGTTCCATCATTATAGGAATCAGACAGATCTATGAAGTTTATGACAAGTCTTGCCAAAGTGAGCTGCTAGATAATTGACAAAATGTTGCTAGATAATTGAAAAAGAAAAATCCATCTAACTAACATATATTACTTGTACAGCATGGTGGATGACACTAGCAGCAAAAAAAAAGTGTCAGAGCATGTGAAGTAGCATAGCTGGGTTTTCTTGGCAGGAATTGAAAGTCAGATGTGAGTGTATGTTTCTGCCCCTTATTAAAAAATGCCTCCCACTATCTGTTATGACCCCAAAAAGGCTTTACATACAGTTTGGACATTGCTGTTGTGATCGTTTTGCATGATGATAGTGATGCTGCGAGATTTCTGCTGCAGAGCATGCATGTTTACAGTTGCTGTGTTTTGAAAGTAATCTTGAAGGCTGCCCTAATCTGAAAAGTTAATTAAATCAGTAAGCAAAGTAAATCTCTTAATTCAATGTTATGAAGCATATTTGTGCTTGTTGTGCATCAGCTGACAACCTCCCAACATGTATTTCATAAACACCTGTGCAATCACAGGGTACTTAGTAATGACTATAGTAGCCTGTCTTTAGTTGTGTAACAACTTTTGTATGTAAACATTGGTTCCCAGTAGTCTTTGTTAATGCAATCCTCTTAGTAATGTAGATTTTTGTGCATTAAACCAACTGCATCTTGAGATCACCCATCTTCCCGTGACCGTGGGTACGTTCCCTCTTTGGCTTCCCTGAACTCCCACAGCAGCTGTTAGTACCATGATTATCATCTAGTGGAGGATGCTACTGTAAAATAAACCTGCATTTTAAAAACAGACATGTTAATTCAGTGTATACTTCCATTTTAAAAGAACAACCTTAAAATTTGGAGAGAAGGTTAAGGAAAAAAAAAATGTTATTTTGAAGTGGTTGTTTATTTTCTTATAGTATTTATGTTTCCCCATGTCATCCACCCATGACAAAATACTTTCTAACTGGCATGAATTCAGTACACTCAGAATTGGTGTATGAATCCAGAACTGTGTAGCTAATAGTTTCATTTAGAGACCACACACAGTTGCTGCACATGTGAGGAAAGTAAGCTGACAGATGTCCACATTCTCTGGCTTAAAGAATAATAATAACCCTCCAGCCTAACAGACTGTGAGCAGGAAAGGCTCTTGGAGCACTGTCACCTTTTCCACCCAAAGAGAACCAAGTACATTCCTGCAACTTTTTACATTATTTTTCCCTGTTCCAGGGATAAAAGTTGCACATCTGAGTGGCGTGTTATAAACTTGCCTTATAAGAGGAGATTAATTTGTGTCTCTCTGCAATACAAAAATATTGTCACTTTTCTCTACAATAGTAAAACTTTGGAAGTTATGTCTCAGTCTCCTGGAAGCAAGAATAAAAGCTGAGCACAGTTTCACACCAAGAGGAAGAATGATGATTTAGCAGTCGTCTGGGATTAGTAGGTGAAGTAGCTGTTGTTTCTCCTCTCCCCTTCAATTTAATTTGCCCCACATGCAGTCTGCACTGAGATCTCCTGGTCTTCTAAAAACTGAGATTTCAGTAAGGAAGTACTGCTTTTCTGCTCTTCTGATCACAGAAAAATACCTGAGTTAAACTTAAAGATTCAAAAACTACAGGGAGAGTAATAAAGAATTTTGATTGGGACGGTGAGAGGGGAATGTGGTGGCTGTGGGATATTGCTCATATGTTCTAGCTGCTTGAAACTGATGGCAGTATAAATTTTTGCAGCCTATTATAAGGAAGAATAACAAAAAGCAGAACTTAAGTATTTATCTGGATTTTTGGAAAACAGGCAATACATTATTTACTACTAAAAATTCACCGTCTCAAAAGTTAGAAATACTGTTGTAAATTGAAAGTTAAGAACATTTAAAAACTATGTGCTTTCACCTGAGGTGTTCCTTCAATTCCTCCCTGACATACTGAGTAGATTTTGAAATCCATGGCACTGCATGATATACTCAGGAAGAAATGTTTGTATAGGAAGAGACACGGTCTTTTAATTACAGACCATGTTTATACTAATATCACAACCATCAGCAACTGCATCCATGCAGTGTCAGCAGTAATTAGCACTGAATGCATAGGCCTCTACTCAGGAAGAATTGCTGAATATATGATTTAACAGCACTGCAAGTGCTGCTTCACCATCCCGCACAACAGCAGTTTTAGTATAAACTAAAAGTGTCTAAAAAGGAGTTGCTCTTCGAGTACACATCCAGCTTACTTTGCAGGGCTACAGGACACGAGTTAGTGGCAGGCTGGAGGTGAGAGGTGTATGAGCCGTATAATGCAGCACAAGCAGGTCCACATCTTATTTGACATGAAAATTTCAGCCCCAGTCCCATTGACTAGTGTTTGATGGGAAGGGTTGGACTCGATGATCCGGTGGGTCTCTTCCAACCTGGTTATTCTATGATTCTATGACTTTCATACAGTTATGACCAGGGTTATACTTGTTAAGGAGATAACTGATAAAAGAGCGTTTGGATGGACTTATTCCTGACATGCAGTGCAGCCTCATTTACTGTAATGGAGACTTAAATCCTCTGTATTGCAATATATTACAAGTTTAATATCACAGGTTATTTGGACTAACTTAGTTGTGCTGATTTCCAGAAGCCTATTTATCAAAAGTGTGCTTTTTTTCCCCTTTCAGTACCAAATATATCTCTGCCACATTTGTTTACTAGGTCATTGGAATTCAAATCTGAGCTTTTTCTTAAACCAAAATCCTGCAACTTCTTAGTAGCATGCAGAATGTAGTCCGAAAACCACAGGGCCGGTAAATTCATTTTTATTTTATTTTTAAATAATGGGGCCTTTATACATTCTGAAATGAAAGTCTGACTTCAACTGTAGGTTTCTCTCCTTCCCTCAGTCATGGGGGTTTGGGTGCAGAAAGCTCACTGAAAGATGGGTGAAAATTGTAAATAATTAAAAAAAAAATTCCATGCATTCTAAAATCTCCTGTTCCTTGCTGAATTTGTTTTGGCATGCAGAGACACTAATGCACCTGTGGAGAGAATGTTCTCTGTAATGGATGACATCTGGTTTGAAGGCAAAAGTGGAATGTCCGTAGATGTAGTTAAGGGAATGACAGTGGTAAGAGCCAATCTTGCTGGCAACTGCAAAGAGGTCTCTGAACAACTGTTTGAAAACACATGCAGCTTCACCAGAAAGCTCTGCATTTATAGCTAAAATATCTCCAACCTGCTTACACACAATGCTTAAAAAAAAAAAAAAAACCAACAAAACCCAAACAAAAACAAAAACCAAACAAAACAACCCTCCCCCCCATTTGTTTTGTTAGAAAGATCTGCCTTAAATTTCTAAGACGTTTTAGGAGCAGTCTTGCAATAGGCTTTCATTTCCAATGGAACGACAGTACATCTGTTCATACAGGCAAAATCCTGCTGCCTGTATTATTTCTTGTTTAGACAAAAGTAAAGATAGACTTGTTTGAGATTGCTAACAAGTTTTGAAATTAGTTTTCCCATTGTTTCTTTTTTAAGTTTAGCCACAGTAAGGTCAAAGTTTGTTCAGCCTTATGTAGCCTCTTTAATTTCTGTTGGATTACTGACTGCATGTGTGATTAAAGACATGCATAGTCCAGTTAAAATTAGTTCATTAACAGGGTTTGAAAGAGTTAGTCAAAGCTCTTTAATAGTTTGACCCAAAATTAAGATACAATGTCAGGTTAATGCTTAACTCTTATGAAAACTCTTGAATTCATTTGCTAGAAATTTCTTGAAAATCATCCCCTTTGCACAGAAATAAATACTGATGCTTGAAGATGGAACATCCTCTGTATATATGTACTCATTTCTGTGACTGTTCTCTGAAGGCTAATAAAGCCTCCATATGCTGAAACTGTTCTGAGTTATTTCTGCATGTGGGAGTCAATATGATGTAAACCAGGTGAGGGGGGCTTGAATCAGGCCATGACAGATGAACAGTTTTCCTGCAGCTGTCCCAGAAATTTCTGCCCTCCCAGCTGTTTGTATCCAGCCCTACACTGAAGACAGGCAACAAGGAGCTGGTGGAGGCCAGAGAAACTGTAGTTGAGGTAGTCAGACCAAGATGGAACATCTGCTCCTGCCTTCACTGTGCAATGGATCAATATGCTGCAGAGCTCCTCAGTAATGACTGTGAGTTTTTGATGGCTGTGTTGTTAAAGCTATCTGTTTCTTCCACAGAAAGATCAAGAGATTCTCTTCTGTTTCCAGAAGCAGCAAATTCTCTGTGATCTCTTGGAAAACTTTGTTGTTCTTTTTTATAATAGAAATCAGCAAGTATGTCCAAGGTATATCCAGTCAAAGTCACTGTGATTATTGTTCCTACAGGTATGGCTATGTAGATGTAGCAATACTAACATAATTTAGAAAAATAAATGCAGTTTAGGACTGATTGTGGTAATGAGAACAGCATTATGTGAAGGTGGAAATGGCCATGAGTTTCTCCCTGTCTTCTCTACAGCAGTGTCAATACATAATTTGTGCAAGCTAGTGTATGAAGTACTGAAATACATAGGACCCAATATACCTGTGAAGCATTCACCATTCAAAAATCAGCTCAGAGTGGAAATAATGTTACATAAGTAACTGGGTTTTTTTCAGAGGAGATACATTTGCGAATATCATTACTATAAGGGGAAAAAAAAAAATTTGAGAAATTGTTTGCCTGTTTCTGGAAAGTTATTCCTGCCAAGAGCCCTCAAGTGTCTGGTCTAGAAGAGACAACTAGAAGCTGTGTCTGATTGATGACAAACTGAGTCATTCAACAGCATGCCTTATTTTGTCCCCTTACAAAGTGAAAAAGTATAAAATGTTTAATAAGCAGCTACACAGGGCAGGTTGCACCTGAAATTATTTATGTTATTCATAGCCTTTTTAGTAACAGGCAGATTGCCAACACAGTAATTTACAGGTGTTCTTCAAGAAAAGTAATCAATATATTATATCTTGCTTTGAATAATCCTTTATACAAGCAAACAATGAATAGGCTCTTTTGTTTAGTTATTTTTTGTTTAGTTTCTCTGAGTTTCAGAAAACTTGTATCTCAGATATATAAATATATGTCTTGAATTTTATGGGAAAAAATATTTTAAGGATCAAAAACTTCTACTTCTGTAGCAACCAATATGTGATATTAATGGTCAAATTTCAGAGTATTAATGAGGCTCCTAATATCAGTCAGGAAATTAGATATTAATAATGGACCTGAGTCTAACCCAGTGAAATATTCCACAGCTTTGGAAGTATTCATATTCTGACCTCAATAGGAAAGAAACAGCATATGTCACTGTGCAGTCTTACTAAGTCACTGACGTACAAGAGAGCCTGCACATGGCAACCTAACGTTTCAAGTGTCCCACAAAGTAAACTCTTTCTTGATCTTAGTCCCACTGACAAGGCAAGGCAGCTAGCTTCAGCTTGGTTTCCAGATGTTTTCAGACCGTGTGTCTCACTTTCTTAAGAGAAAAGACAAGTGGGAAGGACTGGTTCCGTGTATAAGAAATTCTTGGGAGCAACCTACACTGAACAGGTAACTGAAACAGTACCATATATACTGTTCATTTTGTATATTTTGTTAGGCATAGAAGATACTTAGAGACTAAAAAAAAAGTTCTGTTGTCCTGAAGGCCTTGTGAATGAGCTTCTGTATCAAATTATTTGTACTAGGGGAGCTTTTCCATCAAAGGCCACAGTCTACTCTCATTTTCGTGATAGCATTTCATTTTTATTAGTTTACAAAGACTCCAGTGCATAAAAACCCAGAGTGACAGTAGGCTTGAATTCAGTAGTAGTTATGTAATACATTATAAGTAACTACTTCCTCTAACTGAATATATTGCCTTTGGCTCTGGGTACCAAAAGAGTCTTAAGAAAACTGTTTTCCTCTGGGCTATATTTTACTTGCACTAGTCTCTATGCTGGTCATATAAAGCAGCTTTCTTTCATATCTTAACAATTTACTGTAAAAGCAACGTTAATTTTTGTCTTCTGTTGTTAATTTTTGTCTGTTGTTCTATGGAATAAGACTAACCCTTTGGGGAAAAATGTGTTCATTTGACTAGTGCATGAGAGGATGGAGTGTGAAGGACTCTATCCAGGTCTGAGTGCAATATAAAGTGCTCTCCCGGGGCTTGTACTGAAGGTAAATATAGCATGACTAGAAAGATTAGCAAAACTCAGGTTGCGCTGTGACAGAATAAGTTGTGTTTCATACTTTCAGGTGAAAACCATTCTGTCACAAAGCACTGATCCCCCTTCCCGTTCAAATTAATTCATAAGATACTGATGATCTATTTGCCTCTTTGTGCTGTATTACGTACAGTACCTCCATACCACTCTGGTGTTAAATGGATCAGATCCTGTGGTAACCAGAATGATTCACCATATATACAAATGATGTGAATAGTTCATGGAATTGTGACCAAGTCCTTGTGTGATATCACTCACAAACATAACGTTGAGTTATCTGGAGGTAGTGACCCTTCCCTGTTTCTGTTGGGGTGCTGCTCAGGAATCTCTCTTGCTTTTCCTCTCTAAACTACATTTTCTGCCTCATTTAATAAGCTAGGATGTGTGATCGGGATTGGGGTGGGGGAACCCTTGCAGAAAGCATAGAAAGAAAATATCAGGAAATTTAGAAGACAAATGCCACAAATAAGACTTGACTCTATTATCTATTCTTCAACAATTTAGACAGACTCTTTTTAGTTTTTGCATTCCTAGTAGTCTTACATATTGGTACTTGGAGGAAACAAGACGTTTTAAGGATGTTATGTGTCTGTGTTGGTTGTATGGGAAAAAAACTTGCCTTAGTAGCAATCAGTTTGGCTTTTCCTCTGTCTTTTTTTCAGTATCAAATACACATAGTGAAATGAATGGATAAAGTGTTTAGATTTTTAGCATATTTGAGATTAAGTGAACATGTAGGTTGTCTCAGTTTGCCAATGATGCAGTGTGGACAGAAATCTATAAAGTTCTGCAGCATGTGAAAGGGATATGAGTTTTTCTGGTAGATTTTTGGCCACTGGAGAAAAGTTAGTCTGAAATCCCCAATTCCACATGCTTGTTGGCCGGGGGTGGGGGGGGCAGTTGGGGGTTATTTTGTTTTGGTTTTTTTTGTGTTTGGTGCTTGATGCTCCTTTGTCTTCTACAGAAAATAAGAAAGGTTTTAGAGATTTAGCCACATCCTATGCACATTTGAAGGAGAATTGAGCCAGTAATATCGGTGGAATGATGGGCTTTGCTACATGGAAATTACTTTGTACATTAATTTAAAGCTGCCAACTTATATATTAAGCCTTTCTATCTGAATGTCCAGATCCATAGTTCTTACACCAACACTGTTTTTGTAACTTTGCAAGCTGTCCCATACTATTGATGTATTCATAAAGGGTAACCAAGAATCATTTTTTTCCTAAGAATTTCACTCTCTTCTAGTTAATTACTTTTTCTTTATTATCAATTTTAATTTTTCTGAGACATAGACATGCATTCTTCCATGTTTCCTTGATATCTGAGACTGCGTTTTGCTTACTCATGGGTTAAAGCATACTGATGGCTTATAGTTGTGATAAAGTTATTTAAGGAGGTCAAGACTTTTCAGTTTACATGTTTGCTGATGAGAAATGCTTTCATTAGGCTGACGAGGCCTGGGACACCAGTGAGAAGGACAGTGAGAAACATTGTCTGCCCTTTAAAATTGTCTTTATAAACAAAGTTCATATTCTTGAAACACAAAAACCAACCTGACCTCATGAGGAAGTGGCAAGAATAAGCATTTATTCCTTGTTATATAGTGCCTAGAATACCCTGTGCCCAGACCATGACTAGTGTTCTCATCTGAATTACCATAGCCACAGAAATAACAACAATTAATCTTCTTTTTAAATTTTGGTATAAGGAAATTAAATTTTGTTCATCTGAGGAGAGAATTGAGAGATGCCTAAGTGCTACGTGAACCTGGTAGATTTCAAACACCTTTGGAGATGATCTCTAGGAACAAGGGGCATTTCCGCTGCCCAACTCAGGTAATGATGCTCGGCTGATCTGTACTGCTTATTGCCTCCTGCGTGTAATTATGTTTTGGAAAAGGTGATCCTAGGGAGCTACATTTCCTCATTCAGATATTTCATTTAGGTGCTGAACTGTTTATATCTGCCCACAACTCCTAAGTGACTGTTGATTTCAACTGATATTTCACCATAGAGTGATATATACTGCTACCAGATACATAGGGCATGTGAGCTGTGGGCAAAATATGCAGACACTCTTTCCTTAATAGTTCTTAGTTTTTCAGCTTTCTTTTGACAAAACTCACCTATTAAATTAGTTTTTAAATTCAACAATCTTCTATGGAAAAAGAGGACTCCTCTGTCCTATGCCTGATCCTGCAGTAGGAAACTCTTCCCCCCTCTACTGGGATTCTTCGATACCTCTTGGTATTACTTTGCTATATCAAAGAATAGATATTAAACGATAAATCTGCTATGGAGCAAGGGAAAAAATGTATGACAGTACATAATGAAAGCTAATTGCTTTATATTTTATAGGTGTAAATTAAGCCTTAATTGTAACCCTGTTAGATGCTAACACTTAGTCTAGCTAAAAAATGAAGTGTTGCAATAATACCAGGCTATTATGTTGGCTGTGCTTATGCTGTGGAGTTACTAAAATTAACTGAGAAGAACTGCGTGCCCACTTTTATGTGAGCTGCAAGCTCTCTGCTTATTGTGGTGGTTACAGTGTACACTTCAAGCAAATATGTTATAAACTGTAATCACAGTTTATGAACCCCTAACATAAGGACTGATGGTACAGTGTCCTTCATTTAAGGAATGGGAAAACTAAAATTGCTTTGAAATTTATAATAGCTGAAAACATCAGCCTATTCCAGCTTCCACGTTTCTGTTTGTCCTTTGACTGATCATTAGATTTTAATTAACTTTAAACCTAAAAACATGAAACAGTAGCTAAAAAGTAACATGTTGCACTTTTTCCTTAGTAGAATTATGAATAGAGACTGTTCACCTGGGAAAAACCAAACCCTCATCATAAACATAATGGTACTTCAAAGGAGAACTAATGATATAGTTTATGAATTTTAATTTCTGTTTCAAAGTCAGCAAGTGCTCTTTCTATAAATGTAAACCATCTGTTGGCACCTTCTAAAAGACTAGAATTCAGTTCATCCAAGTATGAATTATTTATTTAGAATTTTTTTCCGTCTTCCATAATAAACCATGTTTCTATGTGATGTGAAGTTTCAAGATCAATACATTTGTAGCAATAACTTAGGTAGAACGAGGAATGTTTTTAATTACAGTTACATCATAAAGATAGTGGAGAGTGGTTTCAAATTTTTCTGTGGAAGCATATTTTGTAACGTGTCAAATTATACTGTTTAATACGGGCATTTTTGGCTTCAAGTAACATCAGTTTCAGGGAAAGAGTAAGGCAATGGAGATGGTGCTATTGTAGACCTATCACAATACCTTGGAGGAGTGTGTTACTTGCATAAGTCTCTTATAAGAGCATGTATCCATGTATCCAGTTTAGTATTCATTACATATAGACTCATTTATTAGTTTAACAACAGCTAGATTAAATCTGTAGGAATATATCTTCCAATATGCATTAGTGTTGAAACTTTGGTGCAGACTCTTTTCATTACTTTCTTTCTTAGGAATCATATCAAAGCGCAGCTCCAGATTCTGAAGAAGCTGAGGTTGGTGCTTACTAGTTTTCATGGCACTTTTCTCTCATGTGGTTTATTTATTTATTTATTTCCTGGCAGCTGTTCTTGATGAGATATATTTGGACACTTGGGAGAGGAAGCAGAAACAGATGATCTATCTTGTTGCACTTTGCTAATTAGAACAATTCCCAGTGACCTCCATCTGCATAGGTTCATTTTTGCCTTTGAATCATGAATCAACAAACATAGTCTCTATTTGAGTTCACTGTACCTCTAAATACTTCACAGCTTCCTAACTAGGTCTTCGTACTGTTTAGGTCTCCACAAAAAAAATCTAGATCACGAGGAAGAATACAAAAGCGTAGTAGGGGCTTGCTCACTTGTAGGTTTTCCAAACATTTCGAACCAGAGCCAGCCTCTCCACAGCTTTATGAAATATAATTAACACCAGACGTAGACCAATTTCACACAAAAAAAAAATGGCAAAAAAGACATCTTATGTGAATATGTACTTTGATAGGCAAGCCTATTACCATCCTCATTCAAGTAAGAACATGAACTTATCTCACCAGTATTAGGGCTCCACTGAGTGCCCTGAGAGATCTCAGCACATGAAGACAAGAAAAGCTCAAGACCGTCATCAAGAAAGTAATAAGCATTTGCTGGTTCTTTCCTACATCACTAGCAAATCTACTGCCTTTGTCAGTTAAAGTGATGAATTAATGGCATAGGGAAATAGAGTAAAAAAAGTCTCTGCAATATCTTTTTCAACTGAAACTTATTTGAAATACATAATGCAAAATTGAATTAAATTCAGGATTTTCAGTGAAAAAAAAATTTAACTATTTTAACTCTCTTACCATAACTGGCTGAAATTATTTAAGAGATATATGTTATTGTATTTTTATTAAAATATAACATGGACATATATTTCTTTTATAAAATAAAATATATTTGTCAATATTAAAATAAAGTGTTTCAATGTAATGAAAGAAAAATATTCCATTTGTTTAGAATGAATTCTGTTAAGAATTTAAAACAAAAAAAAATTCAAAATTTTCAATTTTTATTCCAGAGGTGATGGAAACATTCTTTCCTACACAATGGAATTATTAGCTGGCTAGTAGCTTTTCTGTCTCTTCTCAGTTTGGCTTTGGACACAACACAGGTAAAATTTGCATTTCTTTCAGATGAAAGCTGTGTAGTTTTTTATCTTTGCTAGCATGCTTCTAGATCAAAGTATATGAGAGAATGACCCAAATTCTGTTTTCTTAACTGGCATGAGTAGTTTTACTTTTTCAGTACAATTGTTCAAAGACAAGCCAGCAAGCACAGGAATTAAACAGCTTTTATTTAAGCAATTTTGGTTTTCCTTTGTTTTTCCATTCTCCTCCCCATTCCTCTGGAAGAGAAAACAAAAGTCAATGGGGGAAGAGAATTGCAATTTGAATTTCAAGGAATGTTTCTATGTCATATATATAGCAAGCACTGAAACAAAGCTCAGCACGGTGTGCAGCACAGTTACATGAGTTCAGTACAATCCAGTGTTTAGATGGGAACATCGCTGCTCTGCTCTGGATTCAAGCACACTCTCTCGTGATAACAACAGCGATTAGTGCACCCAGTATCCTACATATTTGTAAGGATAACGTATACTTTCTGCCTTCATCTCGCTGCTTGCCCAGAGAGGTTGCTGGTTGATGCCGATAGCTGAGGGCCAGCAAAGGCAAAGCTCCACCGTTTCCTCTCTGGGGAGCCCTGTGGTGTGTTTTCTCATCAAAGCTCTGTATACCATGGCATCTGCTATTATTCTAATCAAGTTTCTGTACAAACATTTGAAGTCAGAGGCAGCTTCCTTGTGGTATAGACGTTTAACTTAAACATTTATCGTTACACTATAGCAACTGTACAAGTCCAACATCTCTCAGTCTAGTTGGCTCAGGGGCTTGTTTTGTAACACTCTCGGAGCTGCCAGCTCTCAAGACATTTGGTGTTTTTCTTCAGTCCCCAGATCATGGAATCATGTGATGCAGTAAGAATTTCTTTCATTTTATTAAAAATAAAAGAAAACCAAAACAAGAAAAAAAGCCCTGAAACATGAAAGAACATTTTCAGCCTCTGTGAGCACAAAGGAACACTTGAAAATATTTCTTTCATCAGCACCTAAACCTGAATAAAAGGACTCTTCCTCCAAGCTGTATGCTTGTGTTTTTAAGGTAGTCTTACTCTAAGGGAGCAGAGGGATGGTTTCTTGAATGAGTGAGGATGCCTGTTCAACGATCGAGACACATTAGGTGTTCTTGGGACGGAGCCAGAAGTCTTTTTCTTCTGTTTATTTAAGAGCTTTCATGTCTCTGAGTATGAAGTCTCCTTAAAATTTACTGTTACTGACATTTCTATTGAATTTAAAAGGTCTAACTTCATATTCAAACATTATTATTATTGATTTGGGAAGTCATAAGAGGGGTAGTTATATTTTAGATACTAGCATTCTTGTGAGGTCACCAATTACATTTTATGGAGAATGGTTTTCCTCCATTCTGTAAGTGATGTAAGTTATGAATAGTCATAAGTTATTTCTTAAAGGTTTATTTCACATTTTAAGAGATTGATAAGTCAGGGATTCTGATGAAAGCCTGACCTAAATTGACTAGGATACAAGCTTGATAGGTCTTTGTCTTGTCTGCAATAATCATAGAATCATCGAATCATAGAATGGTTGGGGTTGGAAGGGCCCTTAAAGATCATCTAGTTCCAACCCCGCTGCCATGGGCAGAGACATGTTCCACTAGACCAGGCTCCTCAAGACCACCCCCAACACAGCCTTGAACAATTCCAGGGAGGGGACATCCACGATTTCCCTGGGCAATCTGTTCCAGAGCCTCACCACCCTCATTGTGAAGAATTTCTTCCTAATGTCTAATCTAAATCTTCCCTCTTCCAATTTAAAGCTATTCCTCCTTGTCTTATCACTACATGCCCTTGTAAAAAGTCCCTCCTCAGCTTTATTGTAGCCACCTTCAGGTACTGGAGGGCTGCTATAAGGTCTCCTCAGAGCCTTTTCTTCTCCAGGCTGAAAAGGATGCTGTAGAGGACCATAATAATAATAATAATAATCCGTCCTAAACAGAAAATCTGGCTGCTGTGGAATTTACCATTTGTTCTGCAATAATAGCATCAGACTCTGCAAATGCAGCCAGATGATGAACATACTGAATGTGTAGCCTGAATTCTTTCTCTTTTTAACATAGTTGGTCTAGAGATCACTGCTAGGGCAGTGTAAGGACTCTTTCTTACAACTGTTTTGGCTTAGATGATTTATTTGGCCTAATGTCCAAATCTGGATTGCTCAGTAAGATACTAAACATCATTTTATAGAAGATTAAGCCAAAGTTGTCTCCACCAGCGTCTGGTAATAGTGGAGGAAAATTATGTCATCCTGCAGGCAGGACATTTACTGGGTTAGATGGAATCTATTTAGTTTCTTGCATACTCTGAACTTAATGTAGATTTGCCTTGCACTTGGGCTTTTGTGGAAATGTACAAATTGCAACTGTTCAATAATCCACTGCAATTAATTTTATTTTTCTGTCTAGTTATATTACAGCTGCTTCTAGTAAAATACCCTGCTGCACAGTACTTTAATTTTATATCCTTTTTTTTTTTCCCCTTATTTTTTACAGTCCTCTTGATGAAGGGCATTTGACACTGTCTTTCTCAAATACATGCTTTAGACTTCTCAGACTTTGTAAGTTCTGTATATGTGATGCCATGTGGTCATAATATTCTCAAACACTTAGTTTATTTTTCCTTTATCATTTTCTAAGAATAGAGAATTAGCTTATGCCATAGGGTCTAAATAAATATATCCACATGCAGCTCAAAAAAAAATTTTATAAGAGCTTTTTAGCACATAAGTAGTGCAATTTTTGCATGGAAAGCACAAGAATCTTAGAAGAGTAACTGCTATATAATCAAACTATGTCACTGACTCATTCATCCAGTTCATCTTTCCCCGGATATCTATGCTGGCTGCTTAACAGAGATGGAAAGAATTTCCACAACAGATAGGTATGAATACTCAAAAAAGATCTTACTGCCTTACCTCAAGCAAATTGTGGTTGCTTTATGTCTTGAGGCACAAAGTCTCTACACCCCACAAATTGGAATCATATCTCAATTAGTATTTCCATTCAATTTATTTGTTTAGATTTGTTGCAGAATCTCTTTTTGCTCATACACCTAGCAGTATATTCTGCTGTGGGTTCAACAATTTATTCCGTAAGGAGGTTGTTGCTTCTTTTTAGTTTTTAAATTTTGCTTTCTTTTAGTTGTCTTTGAGAGTTTCCCTTCTCTGGCATTACAAAACAGTATGAAGGCCTAGTTAGGGAGCTGTGAAGGTCTGTTTTTAGAGGGAAGGCTAATACCAAATTTTTGACAGAGAAGACAAAATGGTGCTGATGTTCATATGAAAAAGATTTATAGTGGAGAGGCTGGAGGGTCTCTTTTGGGCTTAGTGATACTTACGTAAACTTCACTTAATCACCTTTTCTCATGGAAAACTGTAAGTAGAGATAGTCTCTGCAAGGTTATGCTGAAAGAGTTTGTTGTCCTGTTCGGAGGAGGTGTTTTGTTGCCTTTGCAGAGCAAAGCCAGGTAGCCTGTAAAGTATTTCATATTCCTTGACATCAGAAATCTGTTATGATTCCTGCATCTTGGATCCCTAGTGTTTCTCATTTATACCTTTGAGCCTTAAACTTTCTAGCAGGCAATTTTTAACGTAGCTCTTCTTTGGCATCGGCAATAGCTTTGCCTAAGTTGCAAAAGCTTGATGTTCAAACTATATTTTGGTTTATGGTTTCATATCTTTTCTTGGCTTGATTGCTTATTTAAATTTTAAAAAAAACCCAACAAGTTGGAAACAAAAGCTGCAAAAATTATGTGGAAAGGATGCAGTGGCTGCTGCAACATTACATTGTAGAGGAATAGTAGACTAGTATGTAAACAGATGGAAGCCAAAGATGAATGCAAAATGAATGAGAGGAAGCAAACAGAAAGAGAAGTTAGGAAAATAGGTTTTGGGAATATTTAATTATTTTCCTGGGAAAATACTGTGCTAGTGGCATGGCAGATATATCTCTTCACTGTGGTATGATCAGAATTTCAGAAGTACCCGTCTGCTTTGGGCATACATTCCGAAAAAAAAAAAAAAAGGAAAAAAGAGAGAAAATCTGGAGCATTTTCTGCAGGGGTTCAAAGTGGGCTGTTGATCAGGTATGTAATTCCAGGTTACTACTAGACCAAACAAGGTTCTGCCTTGTGAACTCAGGCAAATAAAAATATTTTTCTCAGAAAATTGGAAATATCTTAGAATCATATGTGCAGCAAAACTATAATCCATCATCTTGTGATTTTTTTCACAAAACCATTATTTAACTCAAATTCAGTACCATCGCCAAATCATGAAGGAAGACAGAGGGAAGTCATGGAAAGGCAAGCAAAGGGAAAATACTTACAAAGAAATTATGCAGAAAGTAGCGTTTCAATATGGAAGAACTGAGGCATGTGTTATTTCAATCATGCTACCTTTGTTAACGTTGACTGTAAACAAACTGATATGGCTCACTTGCAGTGGTTTGAGTTAGACAGGATTCACGAGAGATTAAGTTATTGAGTGTCATGTCAATTTGTGACTATTTTGGTCAGAGGGGATTGAAAGCCAAAATAAACCCTAACACAAGGATAAGATGGAGCAAGAAGAAATATCTTGCCTGAAGTAATTTCAATGTAAAGACAAAGTGCTTTGACTTGCACGAACTTTTATATTTTTTCTTTCACCTAAGGACTTCTAGACTGGGAAAGTTCATCTAAGTAGGCACTGAGCATGGTTCTGCAGAAATGTTCCCTCATCAAAAGATACACTGTTCTGTACTTGTTCTTCATAATCTTATTCTTCTCTCTGCGGTAGGAATGGTTGGACTCGATGATCCGGTGGGTCTCTTCCAACCTGGTTATTCTGTGATTCTATGATTTAAATCTGTGCTGTGTTAATTCTGGAATGGTTTGTAGCTTTTTCTATAAATCGTAAGTGCTCTGCTTTCATATCTGGGAAGGTCAAGCAGCATATGTAGTATAACAGTAGTATAACATAAAGCTATTTTTTGTAGTAAAATATATTATTAAATAACTATATATTTCTCTTTTGCCCTTGCTGCACATTTTTTTAAATGTTAAGTAATAATACCTTTTTTTGTATTTTGAAAGGTATTTTCTTCCGATTGTCACATTAAGATTTTAACAATTAAAATCCCGTTTTAATGATCTCTTTCTGTCATCACTGGTCACTCTGACAACTGCATGAGCTCTATAAGCATAGCAGCATTTGTTGTAGAGTTTTCACATGCACGCACTTCAAACTGAAAAGTGCTGTATGCAGTTATTCAGGGAGCATAGCTAAAATTAATTGACTCAGCATATTTGTCACCTTAATAATTTTGACACAAAGTTTTTGTAAAATTAGCATCAATGTAAATTTAATGGGACTGACACTATAAAAGAAAAATAAAACAGGCAGTCTAGAAACATTTCTGTGCAATTTAGGCACATCTCTCATGTTTACTGTCAGAAAATTTTATGGCTGCATAGAGCAGCCAAATTATCTGCAGGAAGCTAAAAATTAATAAATACCTCTTTAAGTATGCAAGAATAGATTAGGTCTTTTCCGGAGAGGTGAAGGCAGCGTTAGACAAAGGAATCTACATTCACACGTGCACATATCCATCTCATCCTCCTCCCAGTTTAACCAGTGGAGTTTTTTCTGTTGTCCAAAGTAGGTTCTGAATCAGAGCTACAACCTGTGTAACTCTCTCCAGTGATCCAATTTTGTGTTGTTATGGGCCTTCTTACTTGCAGCAAGAGTACCAACAGTTAGGATGTAAGTGAAGGCTGGGGATACATGTCAGTGCTGGGCTCTCCCAGTGCTTCCAGAACACATAGAGGGAGCGGCAGGAGGACACGTGCATTCAGCTGGGCACCATAAATCTGTGGCTTCTCCAGCCTTTCCTTTAGTCTCTGTATGAGCTGGGTCATCATCCTTTGTTATCTATTCTATTGCACCATTACATGTGCTTTCAAAGGGATTATACGTGTGAAAATTGATGGAGCATGGCTTTGTGTGCCTCTTAATTTAGACTGTATATAGTAACTGATGTTCATACAGATTGGTGTAAGCCATATAGAGTTTTATAGTGTTTTCAAACACCTTTGTCTCATACCATTTCTACCCATCAAAAAAAACGAAAGTCATTTTTGTTAAGCCTGGATCTCTTCCTGTGTCTCAGAGGAGTGTTTCTGGGCATATGCAAGCCTGCATGAAGACAGTATGTACTTTTGTAAACAGAAATGCAAAGATATCATTACTACTACGGCTGCTTAATGCAGCATTGATTCTTCAAAATCTTTTTACTCTTTGGATATGAAAAATGCCTGTCTGGAGAAATTTGGCGACTGGGTTCTGCAATAACCAGGTTGTCAATAGCTGCTGGGTGTCACTTGGTACCTCTTTGCAGCTCTCCACCTGGTTGCATCTCTGCAACAATCTCTCACCATTTTTCCTCCCTTTGCATCATCACACTGGGCTACGATACCATAGTCCTTGCCACTTTTATGGCACAGCCCTGACAAATCATCACAGATTTTCTGTAGGTCTTTGAGTTACATTGTCTTTGGGATCCCCGTTTTCTCCTTAAAGGAATTAATGGAATTTGCTTTGCTAGCTTAGCCGAGGCGCATGATTCCTATGTCATCACATACAATGCCAGACTAGCAGAGCACAAGGGAGCTCTGCTTTGTGCTGTCTTCAGTTTTGACATTGCAACAGTGGTCATTCACAGAACTAGGATAAACTAAGCGGTCTATTTTCAGACACAATGATTTTCAGAATCTTGACTCTGCCCATGAACAGAATGACTGAGGTGCCAATACCTTTCAGTAATTTACTTCATCTTTCTTAATGGGACAGTATACAGGTGGTTAACTGTATATTTATGAATATACATCCTGCTTCCTCTTCCAATATAAACATACTGCTAAGAGAAATGCCGTTCAGAGGAGTTAGAAGAGAGCACTGTAGCTTCAGCTACCTGGGAGCTCTCCGAACATGGCAGTATTTTGTTACAGAGGGGAGTCTAGTGCCTTTTTTTTCCTTTCCTGATAACAAACCAGTAGTTATGCGTTCTCTTTCAGACACTGGCTTTCCTTTGGTTATTTTTCTCAAACACAAAACACGATCCCTTGAGATTACAAAAAAATGCAAACTTTGAATGAGAAATTCCCTGTATCTTATGCTTTCTTTGTATTTGTATTTTCCTAGTAATTATACAGTGTGACTTATTATGGAAATTGTACAGCTCTTTTACAATAGCATAAAAATTCTGAAATAACTCGGCATGAAACAGAAAAGTAAAGTACTGTTATAACATGAACCGTGCAGAGACAGACTAGGATACTCTATTCAGAATCTAGCTTTGTGATCTGATTTTCGAGAATCTTTCTAGTTGAAAGATGTGCATTCTCAGCTTTTTCATATATTTCTCAAAATGTTCCCCCAGAGTGCGAGAAAAAGAATGGCAAATGGGTCGGTTCACAGTAGCTAAATAATTGTTTTCTGGACTCACAGTTTGGCAGTATGAATTACTTTTGTGTGTTGGGAAAAGAGATTTGCACAATTTAAGCTAAGGTTAATATCCAGTCTCTGAAAAGAGCCTGGCTTCATCCTCTTTGCACCCTCCCTTCAGGTATTTATCTACATTAATGAAGAACTCCTGAGGCTTCTCTTCTCCAGGCTAAATAGTCCCACCTCTCTCAGCCTCTCCTCGAAGGAGAGGCTATTCCTTAATCATCTTCATGACCTTTCACTGAACTCTCTCCATGTTCATATGTACCTTGCACTGAGGAGCCAGAACTGGACCCAGTACTCCAGGTGCTGAGTGGAATGGAAGGATCACCTCCCTCCACCTGACTGCAGCATTTTGTCTAATGCAGCCCAGGATACCACTGACCTTCTTTGCCGTGAGGGTGCATTGACAGCTCTTGTTCAACTTGTCCAGGACCCCTAAGTTCTTTTCTGCAAAGGTGCTTCCCAGCTGAGAGGCCTCCACATGAACCGGTGCGTGAGGCTGTTCTTATTGTATCTATTGCAACATCTAAGCTTCTGTCTTGTACAGGTACCTGTTTTCCACATTTAATCGTATCTTTTTACTTTAATGTGTTTAATTTGTGCTTGATTCATCCCAGTGATCACATATTCCTGTATGTTCAGTTATATTTATCTACACCCGAAAAGCATTTCTGTACAAATTTCAGCATGAATTCCTTAGTACATTGTGATAAAATATTCTAGTAGTGGATACCTACAGTATAGAAACACATCCTTGCTGATTTAAATACCAGATTCAATGCATAGTGCAGCTACCAGTATGGTTGCACAAATTTAACTGAAAACTAAATGTGACTGCCTGATACTACAAAAAAATATCCTATCAAAATCATCTGGAGTATGGTAAACTGTGACCAAACATATTTCAGGGTACTTAAAACATAATAAAGATCATAACAACAATACCACTGAGGCCACAGCATGGAATGGTTTATCTGTAAAAAGGATGAATAGGCTAAAAAAGAGAAGGTTTGTGGATTATGATAAAAGCCTGTAGGATCATTGAATTCTTACAGGGGATGAATGAGAGTTGGCTGTTCTTTCACTCTCCTCACACAGAAATAAGGAACTAGCAGACAAAGCTGGCAGAAGTGAGGTGCTAACTAGAAAGAGTTTTGTTTGTTCAAAATAAATCAAAGGAAGTTTTTTTACACAACAGTTAGCAAACTTATGGAACTCCTAAGCAAAGGAAGATCATGCTTGAACCCGATGGAGTCAATCTCTTAATAAAGTAAGTTCAAGCCAAGGTAGTGGACCGGTTTGCTTTCACTACAACTAGAGCATCAAGTGCAATGCCTAAAATGAGCACTGCTGAAGAGTTGAATCTCTGTTAATGCTGATAGCTGACAAATAAAAAGTCAGAACAGTGAGAATCACCACAAGTACAAGGTTATTGTTACAGGTTAGCTGGTTGAAGAAATCTTTAGGACAAATACCTTACTAATTGGTGCTACAGCTGTACCTCATGGAAGTGGTAGGGCAGGTACAGGAGGTGACTTGCCTTCTGTGCTGACAGTATTTTCTAAAGTCAAGTTGCAGCTTCCTCAGTATCTGGAGCTGTTCAACTTGTGCATGTCCACTCTTTACAGCCTATTTCGACAACACCAATTTCCACAACATCTTCAGTACATTTGGGAAGTACACCTTTCTACCTCTCAGGAACTGGTAAAGGCCAGAAAATCAAAGCATTTCTTATGTAGCTGGGAAATACCAATACAGTTGTAAGATTCAGATCAGCAGAGCCTACCTTAACTATCATGGTGTGTCCAATAAGGGGATTTTGCTCAGATATAGACCTATATACAGCTTCCTACACCAGCTAGCCTAAAAGTGAAACCTAGGAAGTGGAGAGCGATGAATAGCCTGGTGTTGTATTTATGAAATAAAACTAGCAGTCTGGAAGTGGCGTAAATGGTTTTTCTGGAGGCTTTTTCTAAGGTGGTAACCAATCTCAGGAACTGAACACTATATCCCAGTGGGTTATTAGCCATAAACTACTCTAATGTGATAGGGTCAACATCTTTGGCTACGTTTATGGTTGTAAATTAAATGGGGAAAAGCCTTAAGCCTTGGCACATGCTTACTAGCAAGAATACTCCCCCGTGGAAACTTTCATAGATAATGTCTGGGCACAGGCCAGGGACTGTTCCCAACAGGCATTACTGACAAAGCTAGACTGTTATCTGGGACCAGAGAGCTCGACTGCACGGAAGGAAGCCGTTCTGTGCCAGTTAGCCTCAGGGTCAGAAAACCTGACCTGGTTTAGTTTAGTGTTACAGACATAATACTTCGCCTGGAAGGCAAGAGGAGGGTAAGACAAAATGCGGATGGAGAACGTGGGAGGCCAACCCATGACTGTAGGAGGCATCGTACTGGGTGTTTTCAACACAAATGTTGAGATCTGCTTGTGCAGGTAGTATTTATTATCAGGTGATCCATTAGTGCACAGATCTAGTCTTAATGATCACCTGAGCACAATCTCAGACCCTAACAGGCGTTTCTTTAAAAGATCTCTGCGCAGTTTGGAAAGCCTGAGAGCAAACATGAGGATGGTTTCCAACTCCTCAAAGCAGACGGGGATCATCTGTTCTGCATGTACACGGAGAACAGAACAACCAGTAACGGGCTTAAATTCTGTCAAGAGACTAGAAAAACTTTGTAATGGTAATGATAACGAAGAACTGGAATAAGCTGCCTGGGGAGGTGGAGGAGGTTTTATTTTGCAGCGAGACTGTGAGAGTGGCTGAGTGGCATAGGTAAGGCCTCCTGTAAGTCTCTGCTTTTTTTGCTTTCTTTTTTTTGTCTGGGAGGCTTTACAAATGTCTGTATTGGTAATTTCTAAGATGTAATGTAAAAGCATTGGTTGCAAGGGAGCATCTGATTCCTCCTGGTGCTGTTACTGAAAAAAATGCTTCTTAAAACAGTGCAACATCCACGACCTGAGGTAAATTGGTACAGTTCTGTAGCCTAAGAGGCCTCCATTTAGTAGGTCAGAAGCTGAGTACAAACCTAATTTTACCCCAAGGATGTACACCCATGCTGCTCTTTATCCCATGCGTGTACATTAAGATATGTGTCTTTAATGGAGATAAAGCAGAAGAATTGAATAGAGCCTATTTCCTTCAGACTGAAGCCCTAGTTAAGAAAAGAGTAGTCAATGAGCTGAGTAGCGTAAAGAGAAGGGGCAAAACAAATAATATTTGTATCATTTGTTTCCTACGCTTACACATTTCCTGCTTGGATTTGATTCCTCCCACCCACCTCCCCTTGTCGATCGCTAATGTATTTTCTGGGTTTTGAGAGTTTCCTTCTGTTTCCTCTTGGAAGACACAATTCCCATTCAGAGGGCAGGGCCTCTTGTCGGCATTAACTATCATAAGCTTAGTGTATCGCTACAAAGTCGTTCACGTCGTTCAGACCAAAAGCAGTTTCCAGGATGTTTATATTGGATTTAGTGTCTTACCATATTAGAGATTTCAGATTTTATTAAAACAATAATGAGATTAAAAATTCGCCATCATCACAGGCAGGTCCCTATGACTTCTACTGCAATCCATGGTATTAAAAGGATAATAGCTACATTTTACAAATTAATTCAGAGCATGCAGCAGTGGACAGTGACTGGCTGTGCCAGAGACATAGAGCAACAACTTAGCCTTTGTCCTTCAATGTTGTTAGCCTCCTGCTTTACTTCCTTTAAATTGAGGAAATAATCAATAAAACCAGCTGCAGCTGTTTCTGTCTCTTTGTCTGCCAGCCAATCAGTTTCAATTGCAAAATCAAAATCACAAAGAAGCCTGCAGTCATGGAATTAGTGAAGCCCAGAGACTTATGACATAATACAGTCTCTAGGCTTTTAAACCTAGAAATTCTGCAATGAGAGCTAGGTAAGTCCTTATACCTCTCTGCCTTCTTCCTCCCTTCATGCCAATCAATGTGTACCCACATATGCCTACACATACCTCTGTTTACATGGTTTTGCTCTGTCAAGCTAATGTACATAATATTTGATCATTTCTTTTGGCTTTTTTGGTTTCTTTTGGTGTTTTTTTTGTGGTTTTTTTTTTTTTTTTTTGCAACTTTGAAAGTATGTCCACAGCTGTAGATGATTTATACAGGGGAAATACTTGGATATTGGACTTTGAAATACAGACTTCCAGATATGGATTTCCAAAGCAGAGTTGCATGACAGGTTATGTATGCTGGACTATTATAGAACTAAGTCACTATAACTTAGACCGTATATTAATAAATAGTTTTCTACCTCTGCTAGTCTGACAGAAATAGTTCTGAGGGTTTTGAAATGCCAGTTCTATGTATTGATGATGCTAACCTAGGGCCACTTACATTCTTTTCATTCTTTTAAGACATTCAACTTCACTTTTGAGACCTTTTTTTTTTAATGTTGTGCTGCTCACCTAGAAATTAAAATGCTACACTTCTAAGGATAGTCATTAAAAGGACTACTTATTGGTTATAATACTTAAGGGTAATACTGAGAAAGGTTTTTATAGAGGCTCACAGAACTTGCAATAGAGGCAAAGAGGTAGTTAAGAGCTCCTACCTGTTAAGGTCTGGTTAAGTTCAGCAGACTGAAGGAGAGGCTTATCTCTCTTCATTAAAGTAGTTTCATGAGAGGGAATATGTTCATTCCCTGTGTGCTCAATATAAGTTTTCTTGCATTTCATTTGCTTTCCAAAGCAATTCTCCCTGAGATCGATTGCCTTCTAAAACTAAAAATTTGGTCCTTAATTAGGATAGTATTTTAAAAGAAAGCAGCAATAGCGTTCCCAAATCCAAGAAATTTTAATTGCATGGTCTGTTGTTCCTCTGCCAGACCTTACAGAACATCTTCCGTGGTCATTTATGCCAGTCTCCCCTGACAGAGACAACAGAACTCTGTGCTATAATAGCTGCTTGAATGCACTTCCCATTTCCTAGCAATGCTCTGTGAAACCTGTGTCTGTACCAGGTGGGGAACCATGAATCCTGCCCATGCCTCTACGAAGTGAAACCGTGAGCTCTGCTCAGTTTTCTGTGGTTTTTAATAAGTAAATATGTATTTACTCATAAATAAAAAGTTGAGCTGATGAAATGGCAATATTCAGTTCTTTTTTGAAAATTATTTTCATTGATCCGAAAGTTTAAATCCAGTGGTTTTTTTTTTCAATTAGAACTAATGGGATTCTCTACTGCTGTTGCAAATGGCTGTTGTAGTGAATTCCTAAACTGTGAGTTTACTTTTGACTACTATGTCTCATAATGATTTCTAATGGCTGCTTCTTTGCTGAAATCTTTGCTTGTCCTTGTGGCATGGTCTCAGTGTCACATGAGAAGCAATCCAGAATTAGAAATCATTAAAAATATCTGAAAAATAATATGTGAAGGCTTATGATTTAATTCACCGTGATTTGATTCGTCTTGGTTCAAATATTGAAGATGGAAATCATCAGTATATAGGCCAAATAGTTCTGAATGTTAGTGGGGCATATATAAGTAGCTGTTATTAAAATACTTACTTTTTTTTATTTAAAATTGTGTTCCCTTACAATTAATAGATCTTGTGGAAAAGATCTTTTCCTTTGAAGGGGAGAGGGGAGTAAAAATATTGCAAATTAATAATTATCAAGTAAACTGTTGAAAATTTTCTAGAAAATGTACTGTCTTGTGGAAACTAGGGAACTGAGGGAAATTGTTTCAAGGATCAAGTTTTGATAAATGTGAAGACAAACTATTGTAATATTTTCAGAAAAATGTTAACCAGCAAGAAATGCTGCTGTGTAGGTAGTTTCTGAATACAAGCAGGCTGAATCCTGTGAAATAGAAAAACTACATAATCCAGAAATTTGGGGGCTACCATCACTTGTGTGGTTACCAGTATCTAAGCCCTCTAGCCTTCTATGTCTTGTTCCTTGAGCGATTGTTACGTTATCTTATGAATCTTCAATCCTACTGAGTCCACAGACTTTGTGTCTGTTCAGCACGGTGCTGAACTCTGTGTGGAGAAAGTCTTGGAGAGCATCAAAGAGCTCTCCTGTCATTATCAATGTGCTCTGCTATAGCCATCACTGCTATTCCTGTAGCATCTTTTGTTGCAGCACACACTAAGAAGCAGGTTTCTTTCGTGTTTCTAAAGGCATAATCTACTCTATTTGGCTGGAAACGTGTCTCTTACCATGAATGTGACCTTTGGTTATGTTACAGACCTTTAACACTCTATCACACTTAAAGAAATGTTGGACCAGGATTGGGGATTTATGTTTCAAAATGTTAAAGATAACATCATCCCATATTTCATTCTCCTAGACAGGTTTGTTATTTTAGAGGGTTTTTTGGTTGGTTGGTTGGTTGGTTGGGTTTTTTTAGCTATATGCACTCGATCTGTGCAGACATTTCTAAAGGTGTTGCAATAAAATACAATTTCCAGCTTTTTTGTTTTGGTAGCACAAAAACTAATCAAATTTACAGGTGCTGTGGAGCGAATCCAGAGTTTCTAACCGAAACCACACATGACCCAACTGAAGTTTGGTTACCCAAGCTAGAAAATACATAGCCGGTTTAAATCGGAGCGAGATTTGTCTTTTAATTCATACAAATTCTATAGTTACTGTAGCCAAAGTTCTGGGAACCTGGGGGCCTTTAATCTCCAATGACATTTGCTAAATGACCCCTTGTAAGTTTGAATTTCCCTGGGGGAGCGGAGGTGCGGGGGAAGCACTCGCATATATATACACAGTCTAATTCTACAATTGCAAATGAGAACCTACTTAAGCAAATCAGGAAGGGAGATCTGGCATTTTGATTATTTAATTGAATTGTTTCCTGGATCAGTCAAGAGATCAGAGCTTATTTATCTGTTTTCTCAAATGCTTTTCTTTATGCAAGTGTAATACAAATATTTATGCTTTCAATTCCCTCTGCCTCTCTTTTATATTACTTTTATTTAGGGGAAAAATTCTTCCCTGAAACCATACACTCTAGTGCAACATCTTCCTTCAACCAGGTTTCCATCTCTATAAAATGTCTGCTTTTTAAACAAAGAGATCTGTATGATGTAGTTTGAACTGTGTCTTCCTGATTCTGTCTTTATTTATTTATTTGGTTAGGTTTGACTGGCATTGATTGGCATTTACACATGCTTTTTCTTCTGAACACATGATGCAGATCCATTTGAGGAGAGAAAAAATTGGTACTGTATGTGACAGACTAGCATAGTATATAGTAAGGTAGAACTTCTTTAGACCTTACTAGACCCAAAGCAGAGTATTGGCAAACAGTTCATAATATACAGGGGAGCTGCATAAACTGTTTCATTTTTATGTTACTACTTTGAAATCAGATAAAAATTTATTTGCTGCCCACTGCTGTGGGGTACTCTTTCCCAGCATGATTCTCCCTCAGATCAGTATCATTTATTATTGTTGCTCATATTTTCTGAAAGGGTGGGTTTGTTTCCACCATAGGGTGCAGTGTTCTTTCAGTCCAGTAGTGTATTATATGTCACAGTCTCTTATACAATTATTCAGTGTTTTCTTCAGTTTACCAAGGCTTTATAATCCAGCTACAGAAATCCCCCAGGCCAAAATATGCCATTCAGAGAGTTTCAAGAGCAAGTAACGTATTTTAAATATCAGCCTAGTGTCCAGTTTGTAAAAGTATAAGCATATCTCAAACTTTGATAGTTTGATTGTATTTAATTTAGCAACCATTTCATTTTCAAGATACACTGACTTTCAAGAAGTTAAAGGTGTAATTATTGGCTGTGGGACATTCAAATTAATGAATATGTGGTATGAATGTAACACTTCACTGTGCTTCATGGCATTTGGTAGCATCTGCAGGGGAAAGTCATCCAGTCAATTCTGTGAAGTAAATTTTAGTATCGAAATATTGGTATTGATAGATAGATGGGATCCCATGAATCTGGATACAACTTAACCTGTGATTGAGGTGCCTAAATTCCAGTACTTTTGATTTCTCCCACTGTCTAGACCCTCCAGGCACTGGAATGCATTGGGCACTTATCAGTTGCCTGAAACTACCTGCTTGGTTGGCTACTGGTATGACTGTGATTTCTAATATTAATCTGGGGATATGGAAGTCTATTTCCTACCTCAGCCTCTTCTGCAATTCAGTTCAGATGGGGAGATACCCAAGTACTTTCCTGGTCAGGAGCATGGATAACTCTTTCTGGTTCTTTCCCCTTTTACTAGGGACTGCTGCCTAGGGTTCTCATCCAGGAAAGGAGATGTCAGAGTTCTTCCCTCTCAACTTAAATGTAGCTGAATCCATGTTTCCTGCTTTCAGAAATGCTTTTTCTTTCCTTCCTCCTAATCCCATGGCAGTTATATTTCTGCTTACACACTGATGGTCCTCCAACATTCTGTGGGATCTGGTAGGCACGCTTCTGTGTAGTTTAAACCACGAGGCTATCACCTGCTACCAGGAGCTAATCAAAAAGTATTGCTGCTATGGCTGTAATTCTCTTTCCTAATAAAAAGCAACCTTGATCCACTGGTACCCACCTTGTAACATGACTGGAAGGATCCTAAGTGGAAAGCGTTGTTTTGACACCTGCTGCTTTCCAATGCAGCCAATGAAGAGAGAGACCGAGCTAATGGGCATTTTCTTGAGATTTAATTGAGGTAGATCTCCCTCTGTTGATGAGACAGCGATCTTAGGTGTCTGTTTGTAGACAAGTTGTATATGCTTGTTTCCTCAGCTCCTTTCTCCTCCAGTCCTCCAGTGCCCCCTGAACGAGGTGCTAGAATTTAGACGTGGTGGATCGTGATCTTTTCTAACAGTGAATAAACTGGTTAAGTTTAAACAGAATGAGAATGTACTGCATTTTAAAGGATATTGTGACATTAGAATAATCAGCGTGCCAGGATCCTGTAAGCAGTGTAAGAAAGAGGTGACAGGACGTGGAAGGTGGCATAGAATGAATGATACACTAATAGAGGCACAGCAGATGGCAGTTCTGGTACTAGGAGTACCGGCGTGGTTCTCTGTAAGCTGAAAGAACCAAGGAATTAATATGAAATAAGAAAAAGGAAAAGAACATTTAAGTGTATATTTTGATTTTTGTCAATAGAAAATGCTAGGCCAGAAAACACTGGCACTTTCTAGAGGAACCAAATGACAGTGATATAAGAAATCTGGCATAAATAGTAAATTATAGAAAAGGTAATGCATGATCATAGAATCATAGAATAACCAGGTTGGAAGAGACCCACCGGATCATCGAGTCCAACCATTCCTACATATATGATATATATATTCCTATATATATGAAATACCATAGGAGATGATAGTTGTTATTAAGGGTTTGGGCTGGAAGAAGTTGGTTGGTCATTCTGAATCTTCTTACCCCTTTTTTTTGCTGTGTAAATTATGGTTCCAGTTTCATGTCTGGTACTGAAGAAACTGTTGGTATTATTTCCCTTGAGATTAATTTGTGGGCATGGAACGAGGCAGTGAGTGCTCCAAATTCTCATGGTTTTTGGCCAGTGTGGCTATTCCTGCTAAATGGGAATAGTAACTTTCTTCTATTTGGTGGCATACCCATGCATCTGCATCCATTTAGCATGTTTTGGTACTAACCAAGAAGAAGGGAACTTGCAGGGACTTTTTTCTTCTCCTCCTTCCTCACCCTGTGTTCAGGTTTGTTTTCTTTTTCATCATGAAAACATGGAAGAACGGTGAGTTAACATTTAATGAGGATCATTTGATCATTTGAAATTAGTGGTAAGGAAGTAAAAGAATACCTAGGAAAACTAAATATATACATAAATCAGCGGGGCCAGATGATGTTCAGTCAAGGGTTCTTAAAGAACTGTCAGAATAAATTGTGGATCCACTCGCCATAATTCTGACAAGTCATTAGGAACAGGTGATGTACCCGGGGTCTGAGGAAGAGCAAATGGTTTGCCAATTAGTTGTAAACCAGCAGATTGGACCACCTGGTCCAGCTGTATCTGAAATGTATTTCCCTTAAAGTTTTCCTCCCAGATCTTTATTCCTAGGCTACTGGGTTCACAGTATATAACAAAGAAATATAACTGAAGATTTTTATATAACTCAGAAAAGGAAAGAATATACAAACAAAAACAAGCCCCACAGTCCTGGTTTGGTCTTGAAACCTGGTTTTACAGTTACTACTTCTGAAGCTCGCTTTCTTCAGGTATTTTTCTTTTTCATTTTCAAAGGATCTTTTTATACTTTCCTAACTTATTTGTGAGCCTCAGCTGTGCTTTCAACGCAGAATCAAGTTGGAGACATTTCAAAATATAAACAGTCAGAAAAATAGTAATAGCAATGGTTGGTTTGGGCCATAACATAAAAGTAAAATGCAAAATAAAATGTCTTCTGTTTCTAAATAGGAGGAAGGGCAATAAGTATGAAAAGTATTATTATTACATGTTGTTTGATTTATTTCTGCAAGCAAGAGTTAGCATTCATAATTTCATGTCTTAAATTGGAATTTCTTACACCAAATGTGAATTTAGTTTGTAACAGTCACAATTTCATTAAAACTAAGGAGGGTGGGTAGGTAAAGAAATATGAGATATTTAATATTAAAATTTTATAATTATTACAGTTATGTGTCTGTCTAATAATTCTTAGCATTTTTTGATTGTTAAGACTGTTTTACAGTAGGTATTTGCTTTTAAATGAGATATTTAAGTTGGTAGGGACAATAGTTGTGTTGAGAAGAAAATAAAATCTATCGAGCTATATGTAATCTGTACATTTATCAGCTTTTGTTACATGGTATGAAAATAAAAATTCACTATCGGTCCAACATGCTTCCATAACCATTTATGTATATACATTAAAATGAGTAAACAGAGCTTTCTGGTTTTCTGTGAAAGCCACTAAGCATCATTCCTAACAGCTAACTGGACTTCAGTTTTTTATCATCATCATACAAGAGACTATAAACATTAGTTTATCTAAGTGCTGATGAAAGATTAGAGATTTAAAAAAAAATACAAAAGTTTTCATGTATATGCTTTGTGTATGGCAAACAGCTATGAAAAAAAAGAGCCTGGATTTCTGAGCAGCTGATGTTTGCAGCAAGAGGAAGAGCAATGACAGGCTTAGTTCTGCAACCAGTATTCACATTGAGTAACATCTGTTGATGTGAATAGTCCTATTGAGCTGCAGGCACACTCACAAGCTCCGAGAAAAGCCGTGTTACTGTATACAAGTGACTTTCTGATGATCAGCCTAGAAGGAGATCATTGACGTTGTCCAAATGAGCAAGGACTAGTCAACTTGGAAAAGATGTGAAGCCTGGGTTTCCAATTAATAACTGAATTTCAGGGTTTTCCTTTGCACTATGAATTTCTTTCATAACTGTCCTCATTCACTCATTCATGCCTATTAAAATCCGCGTGGATGGAAAAAATAGTTGTGAACAATGAGCTGGCATTTGCAAGAAGGCTGAATGACTGGGCTGAAGTGAAGAGCACAGGTCAACCAAGGAAAACACAAATTACCAGTCTGCACTAGGATGAAATTTCTGCTGAACTGGGGAGGGAGCAGTGACGCTGCCTGGTGCACACACGAGTGTGTGTTCTCTGTGACTAACCTCCCTTGGGTGTCAACTGTGCAATACAAAGTGTATGGTTTACATCTTAATTTCCTAGATTAATAGTAATAATTATTATTTCTTTTTAATTGTCTCCTCTTGCTTATTACTTATGTATATTCCAGTACCTCCTAAGGAGCCTAATCAGATAGCAGAGTTAGAGGGAACAGAGTACTGCACAACCAAAAAATGCAGTTCATGCTCTGGATCGCTCACAGTCTGCTCAGTGCTTCATTGATGACCATGGATGATCAATGATTTCACTTGTGGAACCAGAGCTATTGGAAAATGTTCAGAGAATATATATAAATTAAGGTTTCCCCATTCCCATGAGATCCAGAAGAATACGGACCTATAGCAAATCTAAATAGTTCTATTAATTCTATAGGTACAATTAGACTACAGTTGTAAATGGAATATGGTGATTTTCCTGAAATTCCATAGCAGTTATATGGTTGAGCTGAATGGAATTCAAAACCCCGACTTTTCTCCTTGTGTCTTTGTCACTCTGTGTTTAATATTTAAATACAAATAAAATGGAAGTGTTTAAATGATAATTTATTATATTGGTAATATAGCTCATTTTATATTACATCCATTTAGGAAGTCAAAATACCAAACACATGGTAGTTATTTTATTCCTACAGAACTTGTGGGATTTGGAGCAGATCCTAAATAAAGATCCATATACTTCATATTATTAGCAGTAGCCATGAGCCTTATGATACAACCACAAAATATGGTCCTTTTTTGTGAAACAGGAAAAGCAATAGGCAGTCTTTGTCTTAGCTTTTACAGCTGAAGTGTTTCAGCAAGAAAATCTGTATGTGATGGAGACTAAGCAAGAATGTAATTTCAGTTTGATAAACCTTTAAACTTTTAACCAACAGCTTTTTCCAATTAAAAGATTATAAATGTAATTGAAAAGAAGTAACAAGTAGTAGGATAAGATAAACATAAAATTTATATGAAATGTTTCTTGAACTGCATGTGGAAAATTCCATAAATTTACTTTATGAAGTGTTTTATGTACACTGCCCATAAAAAGTAAGTTAAAAGAATGATCATACGGCATCAGAGTTAGAACACAACACATAGAAAGTGCCAACATTCAAACAGTCTTCACCTCTTGCAAAGACCATAGTTTTCTGGACTCTATAGTGTTCCATGTTATATTTTCCATAGTAAGTGCCATGAACTTCAACATGCATGGTGTGTTTTGATGATATAAAGAACTGTTTAAGCATTGGGAATTACCACTGGCAATGTCATATTCCATGATATTTTGGAAGAAAACAAATGATAGAAAAAAATATCTCAGAGCTTAGCAGTTAATTCTGTTTTCCCTTGCTGCTCTCCTTTTATCTTCCTCTTTGTTTTTGTTTGATTGGTTTTCGTGCTATAACCAAAATAGCGTTGATTATTTTATTCTGAGAGGATACTTTTGCATTTATTCAAAAGATTTAGGACTGGGTCCAGTTCTCATTATATCTGAATATGAGTTTAGTCAAACTTTTGTTGAACTTTGTGTATGCCTGCTATTGAGAGAACACTTGTTCTTAGAGTTTGATTTTGTTTGATTTTTCCTTGCATAAATCAGGATGAGGACTCTTAGCTGGGTTTTTCAAATATCAGCTGTATAGGCATGTTTCTGCTCTTGCTCATTTGTTATTTTGTGTGTCATCTATTGAATTTGACACTACAGTTCTATGTTAGTTAAAATAAAATACCTGGAATATTTGATTTGGTCTAGGGTTTGCAGTGGCTTGAGGGTTTGTTTCTGGCTTTTTACAAATTCAAAATAAAATAAAATAAAAATAACACATCACCCTGCATTTTAAGCTCGGATTGAATTGGCAGTTCCCTTTATATTAATTGTATATAAAACAGTTTCTTACAAGTAGTCAAAACACTAATGTTTTTACTTGCACTTTTTGAAGGCTTTTTAAGTGAACGTTGCCAGAAGTTACAAGAAGCTGATAACTGCCATACGCTTACAGATGTTTCAGCTTCTGCAGTAAGGCCTGAAATAAGATTTTCAAGAACATTGATATTTTTAGCATTTTGTAACTCTAGTGACCATTATTGAGTAAAGGCCATGAGAAATGAGATATTTTAAAAGTAGCAAATGGCAGCTTTTACAGTTATTAAATAAAGCTTTGATCCATGTGGGTTGATGGCACAATTACAGAATGTTCAACCCAACTCTTGAAATATGATTAACATAAGCTGATATTGTAGTTAAATATTTAAGTGATGCACAAGACTTTTTTTCTCATTGATTCCTGATCTTGTTGTATTTTCTGGAAATAACACAAGCTGTATGACACATACCTATAAACCTGGATGAACTCCCTTTTCCTTTAATTTCTCCTTCTCATAGGAGGGTAGGATTAAAATTATGCTGAATTTTTTATGAGTAATATCAATGAATGAATATTTAATAACAGACAAAAACAGGCACACAGAACAAACTGGTTCAACAGCTGTGAACCAGTTTTCGTTTATGCACGGCATATTTACCTAGGACTCTCAACTCAAAGAAATTAGATATGTAATAAATGAATGAAGAGGGGACTATGAGTATTCATGCTTTATACGGAAGTCTTTTTTTCCATATAATCCATCAGTTGTAAGATCTTCTTTCACAACCCCTAAAGCATTGTTCCTTTTCATTTCAGTCAGCCAAAGCAGCTGGGTCTTTATAGCTGCAAAATGTTTGCTCATGACCAACTGCTGTTTTGTATACCACTTTTCATCACTAGCAAATATTTTGGTTTTCACTGTTACTCCATGCTTGTCAAAGCTGGTCGAGGCAAAACGTTGTAACGTGTATCCAATTAATCAATGACTTCTTTTTCTCTTCTGGCCTGATCCCTCCCGTGATGTTTGCCTACGGAGTGTGCAGACCACACAGTGTCCCCCAGGAGACAAAACGAGACTCTGTGGATGCAAGATTCCAGCTGTAGGACTGCAGCAATAGGATGATATCTTCAGGCCTTAACAGCTTTGTGGTAGTAGAATGAAAGTAATTGACTGGCCAAAATTATTCTAAAGATGTTTTGAAGCGTGATTGAGATATCTCATGACAGGGACACCTGATCCACTTTAGGAACGACTCCTGAATAAGCGCAGCCATTTGGCCTATTATAAAATAACCACGTAAGCCATATGGTTTGTAATCTGTTGCCTCAGATCCATCGGGACCCTTAAGCTGTGATCCCTTCCTACAGGACAGCGTTTGTGTCATCTGTGGTGCTACCCTTGTACAACAGTAGTAGCAGTAATAATAATAATGCATACAATAAATACAAATGAAACATATGGACGTGTGCATCTGATACTGTGTGTCTGTGGAAGTGCCTCAGACTGCCTAGTAGATGCAAGACAGTCTGGGAATCAGAGGTCCCTTTGGCACACAAAATGTCATAGCTCAGCAACAGAGGTCAGAAATGGAATGAAGCAAATTTTGCTAATGTATAATAATACTTATTTATGAAATATATTTTTAAAGCAACCATCCAATTATTTCATTTATGCAGAATTCCAGCATGCTTTTGCCAGATGGTGTTTCATATCAGGTCAAAAAATAATGAAGGAATTTGGCATTAGAACTGAAGTAACAAGAAAAGATGAGTAACTAGGGATTGCAAATTTGTTACAGCTTCTTTTTTTTCTAAAATGAAGCTTTTGTAATGCTTTTTCAGTCTCTTCCCTGCGGATTTATTTGTCTTTATTGCGTTTTTGTCACACCTTGTTAGAAGTTAGCAAAAATAATTTACAATGTGGGGAAAAAAGTTCCCAATTCCCAGAGAAGTGTAGACTTAAAATAATTTGTCATTTCCTTTTTTAGATTGTTTATTAGACATATTCAAGAGATTTAATCAGTGGTTGGGAATGAAAGGAGGTGATTTGGTGTTGCCAAGGGAAAGAAAAATTTTCCACAAACATTTCTGAAGAAATTCCTTGAAAGCTCAATATGTCCAGTTGTGCTATTAAAACATTTTGTTCCTGTCTTGAATAGAAATGTAGGTCTTATTAAAAGAAATTAACAAATAAGACACAGAGAGCTGTGGTTCAGATACATTAACAGTGCACCAACAAATCTATTCATTCTAGAATACAAGCACTGTTTTTATATTCCCATATTTCTTATTTCTTGTTTTACCTTCTCTTCCCAAACCTTCCTTGGGAACGGTTCGGGCTTTCGTTGATGTCATGGTAATAGTGATCAGGTGAGGGACTGCCAGCAAAACTAACATGTTTACTGGTAGCTTTTGATTTCTGAAATCTTTACCTAATTAAGAAATTAAAGAGTGTGCCTGAGCCACTTAATACAGAAGTAGCTCATGATCTTTATGGACTCTGTAGGGATTTCATGAATTTCAGTGTTAGGATTGGAGTTCAATGAGTATATCATAACTGACTGGTTTTGCATCTCTTAGCAATCATTTCAGCCACCTGTCTTGTTCTTACAAGTATTTTAAGTCTTTTACCAAATAGCATCAATATTTCTATGGGTCAGGTATGTCACTTGAACTTGAAATGAAAAGTTTCATTTTATTTTAAAGGTTGATTTTTAAAACTGACTTTACTTGAAATTTTACAGTTTCTCAGCAGAGAGGATTTCTCTGACAAATGTAAAGTTTTAATTCAACTTTACTACCTTGGAAAGGAAAAGCTTTATCTACAGGCATTTTGATCAGCTTTAAATAGATCAACGGTACGATTCTTGCTTTAATCTTTCTTTCCCAGGGAAAAATGCTCATTTTCCTTAAGCATGCATTTTGAAAATACTAATAACTCTCGCCTTATGATTCTGTTAAAAAAAAAGACCCAAAATAGTAGAAAAAAGTGAAATAAGGTGAAGATGGAGAGATTGCAAGATGGAAAGATTGCAACCTGTCTTTTGCTATGCTAGAATCTAAAGCCAGATGTATAATACAGATTCTCTAGTGGAATATGGAGGGAAGAGGAGAGATAATCTGATATGTACAGATGCTAGCAGTCAAAATTACTCAAGCTGTACTGAAATTTCCTTTGCACCTGGCACTGGAGGTGTTAGCTATGCCAGTTCAGTCCCCCAACACAGATGTTCTTGTTGTACCACTTCTTCTGTGTAACATTTAGGTTTCTGTTTAGGTCGGCATAGCATACATAAATACTGTAATCCAAAGACCTCCCATTTATTAGTGCACCTGCATCTTCTATTTTCTTTAATACCCTTGGTATACTGCAGTCCCCTTGTGCTGCTGAGCCTAGTGCAAAGTAGTGTTGTAGAAAAGAAAATTCAGCTACTATTACCATGCATGAATTACAAGGATGAAAAATATTTTTAAAAATCAATCGCACACATTATATTGTACAAGTAAGGATGAATTTTCAGATGCCTCAAATATGTAAATGCAAACCTGTTTGTTGTACACAACCTTATTTTTATTGCTTTATAATTAGTATTCTGAAATAATGTACCATAAAGTAGTTGCCATAGAGATAGGCCTGAATAAACAGAGCACTGAACAGTCATGCTTGAAACATGCGTGTAGTCCATTTGGTAGCACTGTGTGCTGAACTGATTTATTGGGCAGAGATCAAAATTACGGTCCTTTAGAAATTTGTCTTGTAGCCGTTGGTTAAAAGTAACCTGGAAAGTGAAGAAAGTGTGGGCAATTTTTGTAATTGAGACTAGAATCCAAAGTGTGATTGTAGGATTTATTTAATTAAATTAAACCCAGTACTGAGAAGGCGAGGGCATAGAACCTTAGGAGGCCAACCAACCACTAAGAACTTTGTGTCTCAGCAAGTTCATAAAGACTATATTGATGCCATCGCTTCTGTGATTTCTTTCCTGTTAGTACCTATCCAAATAACAACCTTAGAAATCTCTGCTGTGCTGAAGAGTCCTTCCACAGCTGCAGCAGAAATGTATAACCTTGAATACTTCAATGCAGTCATTCTAGACCATCAGAAGTGACTAAAAGTTTTCTATGGTGTAACTCAGTGATTTTCAGAGTACCTTCCCGGGGGTAGACTCTTGATTATTAACTAAAAATTACTGTTGTTCAAACCGATACCCATTCTGCTTAGTGTGATCTCCAAACACCATGGAATACTATGGTGGTAAAGGTAGCAAATGGAATTAGTTCTCATGAAGACAAAGAGGAATGAAGATCATCTTTGGGGAGTTCCTGAGCTCCTGGACCAAAATTGCTAACACTTTAATCAAAAGAAGTTTTAATACTCATGCAAACGAAATGAGGATATCTTTCTGACAGGTAACTAAAAAACTCTTTGGTAGATAAATATAGGGATAATGCCATATTAGTTTGCTGCTCTGCAGAAAGGGAGCGTTTATCCCCTGTTAGTACTAGAGCTCTTAGAAATGTACAAATCAAAGCAGGTTTTCATTGATCAGATATCTACATTTCCATCAATATTACTGTATTTTTCTTTTCTAGGCTGTGGCACTTTTATAGGCTAATCAAATATCCAATATTACTAGGAGCCATTTAAAGTGAATATCAGAACGACTAAGAAGTAATTTGAGAACTAGATCTATTTTTGTTAGTTGAAATGATCTTGACTTGCTCATATTGTATTGTACCTGATGCTCAGTAATATGATAGTACTAATACAAATAGAAAGATATCCGGTTTGAAGTTCTTAAATATCTGTTAAAAGTGGTGAGCAGTCCAAGCACATTAAAATTCCATTTTCCCCCATACAAGTGTTTGCTGCAGATGACCCCCACTGATCTTAAATATATTTCTGTATCTGTAACTGAATAGAGGTTTTCCGTACAGCATGTTCTAATGGTACTCTGGCCTTTAGCCAACAAGGCACTGAATAAGGCTATTTTTAAAATACAGAAACTGGGAACAGCTGCAGCAATCAAATTTGATAAAAACAGAGAGGAACTTTGCTTTTTTTTTTTTTTATGGTTTGTCCAAGTTTAGACTCCTTTCATAGAACAGCTTTTGTTCTGTTGGATGAAGGAGGTTTAAGAGTAACACAGTGAAATCCTTTTGAACAAATAACTTTTAAAAGAATACAGATTAAAATAATAGGGGGCTTTTTGTTGCAGCAGCATGTTCAATGCAATTGTACCTCAAACTATTAAAAGAATAAATCTATTAAAAAAAGAATACATTTTGTCTGCCAAGTTTTACCATGAAAGACATCCATAGTGATCTCCCAAACTGGAAGATGAAACCTCTTCTTTCAAATGTTGTACATCTGAACATTGGTATTTGAGATTAGATTTTGTGTGGAAGTGATTTAATTTGAGTGCTCTGGGATGGGTTGTTTTTGTGTTATTATTTTTCTTCTTTTACTGTTATAAAAAAAAGAATCCAAACTTTCTATTAAGAACTCCTCTCTCCTTTGCCCTGGTAAGCAGGGGGGAAAAAGAAAAGTTCATTTAAGGAGAAGTTTTACAAAAGCCTTCTGTGCACATGAAAAAGTTTTCATGAAATATTTAATTATAGGAAGTGGTTCTTCCTTGTTTGCACTCATGTTTTTTGGGGGTAACTTGTCATTCAACGATTAAGAGAGTCAGGAGATGATTATATGCACCAAAAAAAATCCATTACACAGTAGTAGGCTGAGCTGTATCTGTTAAATGATTCCATCTGAGGACAGACTCCCTGTGCTAGACTGATGCAAGACACTGAGTGAAATCTGGGCTGTACTGAAGTCAGTAAAGACAAGACAGCACCCTTGCATTCTTACCCCATTAAAACTATTTAGTGCATCATCAATTCAGATGGTAGAGTAAAAATGTACTGACTGTCATGTATGCATAAATATGGGTGGGTATATATCATATGGGTTTGTCCACATAGATATAAAATCTGTGTGCATTTTTGTGTGTTTATAAAATGTCTGTTTAATTTATTATCGCCATATCTGAGTATCTCATCAGACTGAAAATTACAGCAGTGATTTATCATCCTTTTTCACACCGAGAGGCAGGCTTAGCTTGTTTTGGTTTGTTTTCCTTTAAAAACGGGGAGAAAATATGAAGGCACGAGTTAGAAGACCTGAGTATCGATACTGGATTAAATAGATGTATGTAGCCACCCGAGATTTTTAATGTTTACAAGAAAACTCAGCAATGCAAAATACTCAAAACTAGGTCAAATACTATAGTCTGGGACTTGATAGATATCCTCAAAGTCAATATTAAGAGGGAGAATAGACTTTTAAAAGTAGAGGGTTTAAATTCAGGATTTGTTGATTTATTTCCCATCTATGCTGTGAACTTCGTGTGTGATCTTGGCTAGCTCAGTTCTGCAAACTCATATCCTTAACTTTACATGGTTGAAATAATAATATAACTCTTGTGGGTCTGCACACAATATATCCAGCTGAGTCTGAGAACAAACCTTCTGCAGGACCTAAACATGTCTGTGTACAATTTTCACTTTGTAAAATGAACATCATAATCTTATTTTTCCCCAATACTTAATCTGCTTTACTTGTCTATATGGTGAATTCTTGAAGAAAAAAGCTGTCTTTTGTTATATGTTTGTGAGTCAGTAACAAAATAGAGCCTTGACATCATCTGGACTTCCAAGTACAACTCAGACATAAGCAATTATGAGTGTTGAGGCATATGTTACTTCACGTAGCTTCTTTAAAGCAAAGCATAACAAAAACTAGAATGTACAGATTGCTCTTGATTTACTGATTTCTTGTAACTAGGAATCTAGAAAACGCTAGTAATCTTAAATCAGGACAATATGTGACGTTAAACACATTTTTAGCATTTTATAAAAGAGCAGTCCCCATCCCTACATATGAAAGTGCCCCTACAGTCCTGCCTTATAGGTAACCATAGGAGTAATACATGCCTTGTTCTAGGAAGATCCTGAAGCATTCATGTGGTGCAGACATTGAGCTCAACAGTTTGTCAAGAATCCTCTGGCATCAGACCAGTTTTCAATTTCTTATCCAGTATTTTCACTGGAACCAGAAAGTTTCCAGCGTGAGAATTACTAGGGTTTGATTACATCTTGTAGCCACGGAGCCCGTTCTCTTTGAAGACAAACTGCTGCCAGAGATGGATTTACCACTGACCAACAGTGTTTTTGTGCAAATGTACCTAAATGAGAGCAGTAACCCCACATTATAATAGAGTCATTCAATCCCTTGCCAGGACACCAATATGTATATATTGCGAAGATAAATTGGATATCAAAACCAGTTCCATTACAGAGGGAAAATTCTCTATGTAAATCAGTATTTCTAATCACACCCTGCTTCTTCCCACCTCCTACCCCATTTTTCTTTCCTAGCTTTATCTTAATAGATGAATTCCAAATGTGTTTTTCTCTTGTGTGTTCACTTTGAATATTGAAGCATTCAGCTAATGCCAAGCTAATGGATAACGTAAACTCCTCACTATGAAACTTTAAAATCGCCAAGTGTGTTTCTTCATGCCCTGGGGAAGTGCTATAAAGGGCTTATATTCGCGTACAGTGTTCTGTCTGCCACTGGTGCAAGTTTCTGTTTGGAATTCTCTTTTTCCTGCTGCCTGATGGGAAGAAATGGGCAGTCATCTCCCTAGTGACTTTATCTCCTCATCAGGAATGAGTGCAAGGGGTCAGCTGCCCCTCTGCATGCCAGTCACCATCTGCTGACAGCAGCGCTCCTGTTCCCCCGGGAGAGTTGCCTTTGTTTGCTGACAGGGCTAATGTGAGGAGACACGTGAAGTACTTTGGTTTGTGGAAGAGGGCAGGACAGGCATGGTGCTATGAAAACATTCCCACACACTCTGATGGCTCATTCACATAGAAAACAAGTGAGAGCCTTCAGCTCTTTCACGGAGCTCAAAGTGGAACAAGCAGACTCAAGAACCCTAAGGCACCAGTCAAAAAACACTTTCCTAATGCACTAATTCTAAGATGCTCTCCATGACAGCTTACCTGTGAGACCTGAGTTCTCGTTGAGGCAGCAAAATTACCTGGCTGGATTGAAAAGCTGCTCAATATCTGATAGTTGCTGCTGTTCACTGTTAGCTGCTCAGTTATTTTTGAAAATCTAACCTTCAGTTTCCTACACCTCCTAAAACTGGTTATAATAGGTGAAGGATGCTTTGGAGAATCTTATCAGTACGGTCACCAATTGATTATTTTCTCTTTAGAATCAACTCTGTAGAACACAGAAGAAAGACAGTATGCCTAAAAGAGACACATTTTTCACTCTGTAGTTGGTAGAGACGCATAGAGCTGCGCACACGAGTGTGCAAGTTTAGAATATAATTTGAGAAGTGACTTTCTGAATTAGGTCTCAAACACAGTGGGATACGTGTCATAGGAAGGCCCATGTCATAAGCTGGTTTTAGTGATGAGTGATGTCTAGTGAACAGCAGCATTCATTATTGTGTTCTCCGATTTATAAGATTTATAAAAAGATAACACAAACTGTTATACTAGGTCAGCCCACAAGTTCATATAGCTTAATACCTGACCTCTAACACGGACCTGTATTGCATGATTAAAAATAAAGCATAAGAGAGCAAACTTGCACTGATTCTTCTGTTAAGATACCTGACCAAACGTGTATTTATTTGTGATTTACAGAATTTTGAAATCGAGTATGGCATCGAGGTATAGCAAAGTATTATGCAAAAAGAATTTCCTGCTTCTTCTAGAAGTGCTATGAATTTCCTTAGTTCTTGCATTTTGAGAAATACTTAGTTCCAGTACTGTCTTAACCTCTTCCGTGACACTCTTAATTCTCTCATCTTTCCTCCATTCATCTCTGCTGCTGAGTGGACTGGAACTGCAAACTCCATATTGTATGGGTGTACCAATCATAATATTTGGTGGTATTTGACCACTGAACATTTATTTGGCATTTTCATGGAAGTAGCCCCAGTAACTCTGTAATCTTAATTCCTGCATGACGTATTAATTGTAGCCCAGCAAAATAAATATGCATGTTTGTATGGACATATACAGGCACACACATGCCCCATATTTATTTTCAGATGAAGTATGTATACATATAACAATCTACATATCTGTAGCTAGCTCTGCTATATGTAGTTAGCTCTGTTTTCCTTCATGGGTATTAAGTTCCATGTATTGAATTTTCTGCTTTTGTGTAGCCCCGTTACTCAGGACTGTAAAAGTTTCTAAACTTTTTTTTATAATTGGCTTTTGTCTTTTCTTCATTGAATCCTTAGTAACTCACTATTTACTTCTATTCCAGATTATTTAGTGGTATATGTTGAGCAGTACAGGAACCAGCACAGATCTTTGAGAAATCAGTGATAACCTTCCACCAGAATTAATGACTTCCCCTTTCATATCTTTTAATTTAATAGAAGACTGGATCTCTTTTAATAGAGCTTAGTCTCTTTCAGAGTCTTTGGTGAAGACGTTGTAAGAACAAATGTAATCCATTCATTGATGCCTTGAACCTATATATTTAGTTAATGTTCCTGTACACATGTAACATCTTTGAAGAATGGGACTAAAATGTACACACTCCCTTTTCTACTTCTGCTCACTCTCAGTTCTTGTCAAAGTCAGTGTAGCTCAAGGATTTGTTGAAATTGATGTGATTATGCAAAAGTACCAGGTCAAATATATTAGCAAGGGCAGGAGCACGAAATAACCCTAAGTCAATAATTGCCCGTTACATTTGCTTTAGTTTACACTGCTTCTGAAGGAAGGTTATATCTAATTTAAGCTCGATTCTAAAAATATTCCTATTTGGCCTAAAATAACCCCACTTTGGGAATGTGCCAGTAAAAATGTGAAGTTTTTTAAAAGGATTCACTTTTTTTGGTAGATAATAGTATTGTTCCGTTCTGTCTTCCAGTGTTTAATATACCACATTTTTTTGAGATGTGTGGTATAGATCAAAGGGTAGGGTTTGGCCCTTTGTTACCTGCTGTTACTGGCACTCATCTCACAGCTATTGAAAAATGATGCATCAAATTTGTATCGCTGCAAATGTCACTATTCTGAATCTTGCATATGTTGCCTGAGCTGTCAGTAATAAAAATCTGTTCTTAATTATTCTCTCGTTTAAAAAATAATAATTTTCTAATAACCCAGTGAACAGGAATTTGATGTTTTCTTTGGTTGGAAACATTTTAATGATTTAGTGCATCTATAAAGTTCTGTATGCTTGTGTGATATAATAGCTTTTGCAAATGATTAGGGCTTTCCCATTTAAATCTCTATGGCTAGCAAGAAAAGCAGAATTTGTTTAAATCTGAGTTACACTTAAAAGTAACTTAAAACATTTTATGAGGAAAACAATCCATCAGAAGGACAGACATACAAAATTGAGTTTACATGTATTACAGGGTTGCAAACTATAAAAATGTGTAGTTAAAATTAATCATCTTGTATTTTTTTAGTCTGTTGTCCATCTTATTGTTTTTCTTTACCAGTAAGGAATGGGGTTTATTTTTGCTTCACTGACATTATATGGAACTGATTTCATATGCAACTGTGATGAGAAAATGAAAATAGCAAAGAATGTCATAAGGAAGTATAAGAACAAAAATTAAGGCTTTGGGTAGTACCAGATTTTCTGGTTGGAAGCAGAATAATCCAGACCACAAATCCTATTTGCTTGTAATACTTCCCCCCCATCACAGTACTTCTTTCAGTTAATTACCTTCATTCAAAGCCCAAAGAACTGAACAGAAAAGTCTCCCTTTGAAACTTTGACTAGTCTCATAGATATGATAATTAGCATGAAAATCTACCTTCATTAAAGGTTGAAGGGTTTAAAATATACAAAGAGTAATATGCAGTCCTTTCTTTGTTTTTTCACTGTGATGATAGACTAACATTTTAGTCCATTGCTGTGCTTCACTGAATAGTGTATCTTTTGGAAACAGGGATATTAACAACCAATCTATAAAATACACATAATACACAGCTAAAGAAATGTTTCTTTTTCTTGTTCATCTGGTCTTGGCAACGTATATTTAAACAGGAGCATATAAAACATGTTGTATGTAACACTCTAGATGATTCTGGATAATATTTCATTACTTCGCTTGGTTGCTTCTCAAACCAGACTGCTATATTGCTATTTAGGTTTTTGGTTGTATCTCTGTTTGTATTTGAAATTCTAGATGAAATTGTCCTTGTTCCTTTAAGCCAAGCAACCTAATATTTATTTTGTCAGAGATATTATTCCTTTTTTTTTATTTTATTTTGAAGTTTAATGCCAAAATGCTGTGTAATCAAAAAGCAGTGTGCAACAGAAATATCTAACTGGGTGCAAACAAGTACTACAAAGTTCAGGAAAGCTAAATGAATAGTTGCCTGATATAAGGTTTCTTCCTATCTATTTTGCATTGGATCACTAATAGAGACCAACATCCAATGTGAAAAATAATATGTGATATTAATTAAAGACTAAATAAAAATGTTTGCATACAAAGGCTGAATTAGAGTTGTACACATCATCTGGAAAGAATTGTATAGACGAGAATACAGTAGGGTCTGGAGCACTGACTTTTCCTTTAATGGTTTCATATCTGTTGAAACTGTGGTCAGCATAAACTTCTGAACTGCAAACGTCTTATTCTGTGAGTGTCAGGTAACCTAAATTAAGAAGTCTTTCCTATTTAGAATCACATAATCATAGATTCATAGAATCATTAAGGCCAGAAAAGACCTCTAAGATCATCAGGTCCATGTCCCAAAGTGCCACATCTACACATCTTTTGAATAACTCAAGGGATGGTGACTCCACCACTTCCCTGGGCAGCCTGCTCCGATGATTTACCACTCTTTCAGTAGAGAAATCTTTCCTAATATGCAGTCTAAAACTCCTCTGGCACAGCTTGAGGCTGTCTTGATAAAATGTGGGTTTTTTCAACTTTTGCAGATCTAAGTGACCAGCTTATGGAAGTGGTTGGTCTGGAAGGAGCTATGGAGATGGGACAGATATACACAGGTCTGAAAAGTGCTGGAAGACGGCTTGCCCAGTGCTCATCTGTTGTCATCAGGTATTGGCGGCTTAATTGCACTGTTCTAGTGGAACACTGAAGTTACGTATATTATCAGTTCAGTTTCTTTGGTAGTTTAATAGTCATAATTACTGTACTTATTTCTTGTGAAAATATGATTTTTGTATATGGAATGTATCAATTGCATCTATATTCTATGCCCATATATCCTTCTTTAAATGTGTCAAAAAATACAGGGAAAGGGTGTTTACATTCAGTCTTCATATGTTGTATTCAACTGTCATTTCATCCTATGAAGAAATACTATCAAGCAGTTGGAGCAGAAGGAGGAAGGCATGAACATCTTGGGTTTTATTATTGACATACACACCATGCAGTTTTGAGCAAAAAGTCGTTTAACATTACTTTGACATGTTTTAACCCATTTATAATGCATACCACACAGTATGAGTATGAGTAGTAGCATGTAATTAATATTTGTAAACCATTTTTTTTGATCTGTAGAAGTCAAAGTGCTCTGGTTTTCATTTATTTGTTACTTACTGAACGCTACCAAGTTACTATTAATAGATGAGTTGGCATGTGTAAGCTGTTAATGGTGGAGCACTCTGCTTTAGGTGCATTTCATTGTTTAGTGTACTAAAAGTGACCAGAACATTCACAGCTGAGGAAATCTGGATTTTGAGTTAAGGAGAAAATAATTGCTCTAACTTTTGGGTTAGATAAGGACTGAAAAAAAGAGAGGTCAACTCTTCCTCAGTGAAGAATTTCACAGCAACAATTTTCCAAAACCTTAGTAAAATCATAAGCTATACCATTATAAGCCCCAGGGGCCTAAAATGAGCATGGAACAGAAGAACAGCTATAAAAGCTTTAAGAAAATGAGTAGAGTTTGGCAGAGCACCTGCCATATTTTTGAGACTCTCTTCAAGGACTGGGGGATGGTGACTTCAGAAGTATTCTTTCATGTGGATGAAGACAAGAAATAAGATCACAGAGCCATTCCAACCTTCTCTGGATACCAAGAGATAATTTTTATGATCCTACATCAGCCAGACCGTAGCTGCAAAAGATTCAGAACCCTTCCAAACCTATAAAGTGAGAGCTCATTGAACATTCTTCCCTTCCTTGACTTAGTCATTATCAAATAATATCCAAGCCAGGATTTCCACTGACTAACATGACTGCTCAGTTGACTCATTTTTTCCATTAGTAGACTTATCTACTCCATGTTATTTCAAATAGTCTTGTGTGCAAACTACTATCGTACAGAAATAAATAGTTGGAAAAGACAAAAAAAAAATGATCTTTTTTTAATTATTTTCTCATTTGTATGTACTTTTCTTCATGTGGTATCTAAAAGAACACTGGCTGTAGTTTTCTGTTAAAATCATTAACCCTTTACTAATAATTAAATTTATATTACGGTATGTTGAAACCTCTGAATATAGTTCAGCTGTTACGTTATGTGAGTGCTCTGTCTAACCCAAACTTAGACACAGGCATAAATATGTCTTTTCTGGTTCTAATAAATGGTGATGATAGAGCTAATTTTTTTTTATTTCCTTTGCAGTAGTCAGTCTAAAATATAAAAAACAGTAGAGTGTCTATTGTCTTTTCAGTTGATAAGATTTATTTATCATTCTTTATTTCACAAATTGCAGACTATTCTCCCATGAGAGAGTTGCATATTACTAGCAAGGTGTGTGAATGTTTGCAATGTTTTTCCTTTCTGTGTTTAAAATCAGGCTAACCCTATTAATTGTCTAGGTTACTTTTATAAGCGTGTTGGGTCATACTGAGATTACCTAGAAGTTTAGGGGCAAATCAGGATTTTATATATATATATATATATCACATATTTATCTCTTTAATAAATACATTTATCAATTTTGTCTACTTACTTATACTATTAAATATATCATTTTAGGACCAGCAAGTCTCTGCCTATGCAGATAGATGGGGAACCCTGGATGCAAACCCCTTGCACGGTAAGGATACTGGGAATGCTGGGGATGGGATGGGATGGGATGGGATGGGATGGGATGGGATAGGATAGGATAGGATAGGATAGGATAGGATAGGATAGGATAGGATAGGATAGGATAGGATAGGATAGGATAGGATAGGAGCTTGCTTAGAGGAGGTTCTTTGAGTAACTGTTCACAAGCAACACAAGAAAGGTCTAGTTCTCAGAACTCTCCACTTTTATCTCTCTCCAATAAATTATAGAGGCTGAACAAGTATTTGGAGAAGATATTGAAGAAATGTAGTCTTTTTGTTATTAAATATAGGCTTAGTAAGATGTTTTAATATACAATTTTACTAATCTTGTTTCTCTAGAGAAGACCTATGGGTTTTATTAGATGAATTGCTTCAGCCTTGCAGACTGTAAATATGACAAACCAGTAATGTGATAAGGAAGAAATCCCACTGAAGATGGAAGTAATTCTCCAAACCAGGGTCAAGTCACTTTCATGAACTCTATGTCTGTAATAAAATTAAAAACTACACAAAAAAGTATTAGGGAACAGCTTCAATAAGGTGCCAACAGGTGTGGCAGCTGATAATGTGTGAGTTAGGACAAAATAAAAGGGTTGTCATCATTCGTGTTTGCCAGATACAACACAGCGTACAGCTGAACTGCAGGGAGAGTGTCTGAATTCTGATTCTCTATGGTAAGTGCTCAGATGCTTCAGTGAGAGGAGAACCATGTGAACACACACTGTGTGAAGGCAGAACAGTGGGGATTTTATGAGATTTATTCCAGGAAACATTTTGGAGTTAAGCGATATGATTGTCTTTACCTCTTCTACAGCTATGGCTCAGTGCAGAGCAACAGCACTGAACCCAGCAGTTACTCGTTCAAGAAAAAGGCGTGTAATTTTTCATTTGCCAAATTGCAGAAGAGAACTTGCAGAAGGATGCTGGCAATAACATGTGCTCTTTTTTATCTTGATTGCTTGCTCTGTGTAAAATCCTTGCTATCTGATTGATAATGCTTAGCAGAAGCTGCCTACACAATTGAGGACAAACCTGGAAAAGGAGACAGTTCTTACATTTCAATTACTGCCTTGAGGAAACAGTAAATTATTACTAATAATTACTGCTGTCCAGTTGATGTACAATTTTAAATGGAGTAGAAATGGCATATACTTTTCTGTGGAACCCGTCCTTTTGCTATAGAGTTGTTAGGAGAAGAGACTTCATGTTACATAAAACCTTACTGTTGAATGTATTTATTTCCTCTGAAAAGAAAATACATTAACTATTTTTCTAGGCTACTACACCTCTATGAATTTAAGTATCTATTTTTATTTTATTATTTTATGTTATATGATTAATTTTTCAGGAAATATTTTTTCTCTGCTGGGGAGCTTAGGGTATTTATTGCAACTGTTCCTTGCATTATTATACATCTATCCTTCTCTATTTTCTGCATCATACAAAGGAAAAAGCATGTATGATCCAACCTCTCCCTTTCCCACTAATTTTAACTACACTACATTTTTTCCTTGAAGTTCTCTGCAGTGCAGCTAGGATCTCCTCCTGAGACAGTGGTAAACGAGGATGTTGGCTTTCTCTCAGGCAAAATTCTACATTTAATTTCTAAGGTTGTGCTTCAGAGGAGTCTTTGGAAACTAGAATGTATTTGACTTTGTGAGTATCAGGATGATATATCAGTGATGTGTATCCAAAACTAGAGTCTGAAAAAAAAACATATGATCAAAAAAATTTCTGGTGTGTAGCCAACTATGTAGCCAATTACTTGAACCAACAAGACCTCAAATTTCAGAAAAAAATATGAGATCAATATAATAATCATGAGGTTTTGTCTTCCCTGGAGGCAAAACTGCAGTTTTCTCTTGAAATTACCTGAAAGCAACTGATTAATGACAAGTCTTTAAATGTAAAAATAATGTGAATATCTGATAAAGAAATTAACGAGTTTAGTTCCTTGGGAAATATGAGCGCTTGGTTTTCCTTTTATTTCCCCTTTTAGGAAATTTATCACCCTAGATCTTACAAGAAACTGTGTCTCATATATGAAGATGCTGGCACTCCTACATCCTGTGCTGAGGCATGAGGGGACATTCCTGCACTGCCTCTGGTTTCACATTAGGTTGCTGAGCAAGGTTCTTACTAGTTTACGAGCTCTGTGGCTGTAAGGACAGAAACTGCAGTCTCCACACAGCACTGGCCTGCTCAGACATACCATCCTGCCAGCTTTAGGAAAGAGACTCCTGCACCTTGTTCTAGTGCACAGATCACGTTTGTCAGTTAGACGTAGAAGCTAAGCCTCAGATTTTTGATTCTTTGATTTTGATAGGAATGGTTGGACTCGGTGATCCCATGGGTCTCTTCCAACCTGGTTATTCTATGATTCTATGATTCCAGCTAGAAAACTATTTTTTAAAATAAAAAGGACTGTTATCCATCCTTCTGTTGCACACACCCCCCTAGACAAGAGCAGGAATGCATTCCTGTAGGTTCTGTGTATACTTAAAAATGTGAGTGGCTTGATGTAAAGATCTGTGATCCAACATTGTTCAGTATATTGAACACATGCAGCCTGCAGTGTCTGACAAAGTCACTCTGCTCTGATATAATAAGATGCAGAATCTGAGCATCAAGTTGTATTGTTTTCACTGTTTTTTATAGAGGAGTCTTTGGGTGAAGGAAAGATGATAATTTTAATGTTATGTTAGTCATCTTGTCTGATTAGCTGAAGAGGAAATTCTATCAGAGCTCTCCCAGACAAATATAGCAACATGAAAGATATCTATGGTTTCACCTGATCTCCAAACAGATCATTAATAGTAATGAAACTTCAAAGACTCTCAAGTTAATTCAATAAACCCCTAGTTTTAGCCATCACAATTTTTTTTAAGAAAAGTAATCTTTCAGTTTAGCTACATAAATTATTAGCATTGTTCTGAAAAAAAATCCATAAGGATATTCCATCTTAATTAGAAATAACTGCAATTTCAGTTCTTTCATCCTCTCCTGACTTGGTTGGCATCTTATCTGAAAGAGTGTCCAAAGCTGTTAGCAATGTTAGACTAAAACTAGAAAATGGAAATGTCTATAGAAGATGCAAGAATATTGCCTAAATGAAGGAACAAAATAAAATTCTAAAGTCAGGGCCCACCTAATGAACTGCCAGGACTATAATTTCATAGACATCTGAAAGACGTAGTATTTTTAGAATTATTTACTGATAGGAATACTTATAGTAAGCCATTTAATAATGAAACTCAGAAATAATATTTCGAAATGGTATTATTTGAATGTACCTTAAAAATAAGTTTCAAATGAATGAATTAATGGTTCCTCCTCCTTTAGTCCCTAGAGATGTGATGAGCCTGAGCACAGTGATTCTAGTGAAGTCCTACCTTTTTAGTTAAATCCAGAGAGAAACAAGAACTAAAACAAAACAAACAAACAAACAAAAAAAAGCTCATACTAATAATCACTATATGCCAGGGCTGGGCGAGAAAACTAAAGGAGAACCACAGATTTGCTTTCATGTAGATCTGTTGGCTGCAACAGCCCATAGCTCGCGTGAAGAGACTGCAGCTGTAGTCTTGACTCTCTGTGAAGTATCTACTTTCCATGTCACTGCATGTAGTAATATTTTCTTATCAGTTGTTCATAATGGGAGAATTTAAACTTTTGTGTCTACTTCTGTAAAGCAAAGAGGAACTTAGTCCTAAATATGGTGGCTGTTTTTAGTAGAAGATTAGACAATTATCCTATAGTTAACCCATAAATGGAAGTCAACTGCTAGGAAAAGGTTTTGATGTTTTTCTAAAATGCTTCATTTTTTGTCCTTTTGAGCAACAAGGTACATACTCTTCTGTTTCAAGGCCAGAGTTATTTGAGTTTCTGACACTTTGTTTTGCAGCTAAGCAATTTTTTGTGCTCACAGGTACACTGCATGTTAATTAGTTTTGTTTACCTATGCATATATTTTCTTAATTTCACAACAGTAGTTTTTGTAATTGACAAATCAATTTACTGCATGTGTGCTTTCTGCACCCCAGACAAATACTCTAACATGTAATGCACCTTCTTCCCAGTTCAGATTGGTAAAAAAAGAATTAGTTGTGACTAATTGCCAATTAATTTGCAGTGGTTTTAGGGAGGAGAGGGGGAAAACAATTGCACCTACTAATTAAAATTTAAAATATTCAAAAGTGTCATCTTTAGGTGTCTGTGGAATACATGATTTCCATTTTAGTTCTGTGCTGGATCTGTAACAACCCTGAGCTTGACAGCTCTATTAATTTAAAACCTCAGTGATACCTATTAGTACAAAACATGAAAAAAAATGCCATTAATCATTTATTTTAATTTTGCAGCTCTGTCATTTTCTCAGTATGTTTAAAAATTATGATGACACCATAATGTTTTCCAATCTACCTGTGTGAAGGGGAAACGGATCACACTACTTAGGAGAGAGACTAGAGAATATTATTAGTGCTTAATTAATGCCAAACTGATTAGATTTGATTGCACTTTGCACAATAATATTGTTAAGAAATCTATTTAAAACATGCGTTGCATAATGCTATGTTTAAAACAACTGGTCTAGATCTGAAGATATTTAGACCAAAATGCCACATAATTCAAGTCACAGGTTAATTTTGTTTAGCACTGCCTATATTCTATAGATCTTATTCACATTATGATACCCAGTATAGCTCTTGATCACCTACAGGAATATAAAAGTATTTGGTACTTCTGCAATATAAGAGATGTCGCATCCCTCCATTTCCTGTAAAGGGAGCAGCATGTGGGCATCTAGACTGTGGGAATAATCTCATACCTTCAAAATACCAACATCCAAAGTCTGGTGATAGCATGGAACAAAGTGACTGTAAACTATAAATCCAATCTGATAAGTTTTTTTCTGTCATTTTTTTCCTCTGTCCTTACAATAGAGGGCTTGTGTCTTTAACATTGAAATATTATAAATAGAGCTGATCGTCTGTTTCCATCTTCTGTTGTCATTTAGCATTGTAGTTAGTACCTGTATTAGTAGCACCATGTTCTGTGTTAAATTTAGGAATTCTGTGAAGTTGGGAATGTGGGTAACCAGCACATATTGGGGAAAATGGAATATGAAAGCAAAACTGATTGACCTAGAAGATATAGTTATAACACTAAAATTACTGATGCTCATTGCATTTCATTTAGAGGAAACATTGTAATAATTTGGCTTCAAGGCATGTTCTGAAACCGTGACCTGCTCCTGAAATAAATAACTGTCTGGTTTATGCATTTGTAAATGTCTTCTTTTAGTATCTCAGATTCAGGCTTCTCCTTTATCAGGAAATTTGCTGTCGACAAATAGGGAGCAATTACTATCTCTTCTTTTAAGAATTATGCTCTTTTTTAATTAGATCTAGTGTTTCTTCCCACAAATATATCATCAGACACACTTTCTAGTATGGGAAAGGTGATTTTGAAACTGCAAATGCAGTATTTTTCTACTAAACCTGATTGCTAGATATACCAGTCCTTTAAATTTCTGTTATTATGAACTCATAGGATTAAACCTTGGCTTCAGTTAGTGAATGAGAATTTTGCCATTGGCTTCAACAGTTTGAGTTTAGCCCGTGGTGGTGTATATTGAGCTTACTACAAAAACCCACAATAGCAATTAGAATGGTTTAAGTTTGAAGGGACCTGAAAGATCATCTAATTTCATGTTTATTTGCCTCTAAATGGAAGTTTCCTAATTTTCTCATTTTGCCTATTTTTAATTAAGAAATATAAATATACCAAATAGAAGGGATTTTTTCTCCAGCAGCACTTCGGGCACTCCCCTAATTTATGTTTTAAAAGTTAGTATATTTATTTATTTTCAATGAAACCGAGTAAATTATCTTAAAAATTATTTTCCAGAATTCCATAGTAATTTGTATGAGTTATGTTTGTCAGGGTACCATCAGTTCCTAAAAATATGTTAGGTTAAGTTTTGAGTTTTTGGAATTTTTGTCTGAGCAGTTTTTTTCTCTTGTGTATGTGTGTGTAAAAATCACAGATTCACCTAGGAAAAATTAAAAATAAACAAAAAAGGATCATATTTAAAGCTTTTGTAATTGTGTTTCTACTAAAAAGAAAAAGGCATGAGGTTGCTTGCTGAATGAAAGAGGGAAACTGAATGTAGAATTTATATACAGCTATAAGTAATGATTTCTTCATTTTAAGTAAACTAAATCTTGGTCACTTGTAAGTAAAGATTTTTCTCTTTTTTTTTGGCTCCCTTAGAGCACTTTCAGACCCTTAGTGCTGCTTCCCATCTCAAAGTCTGTGCTGTCCCTTGTCACCCAGACTCCGAGCACCAGCTCTAGCAGTGCTGCCAGTATGAAAAAAAAGCAGAGCTGAGAGTCCAGGACAGAAATGCATTGTCTGAAGGGCTTAAGAAAGACAAAACTAGCCTATTTCAGGCAAGGTAGTGCAAAGGTCCAGCACATTACAAACATTCTGATCTTTTTTTATCACCCAAAGATATGATTTTCTAATTTTCTTTTTTTTTCAGTAGCAAAATAAGGAATCAATGGTTACCAGTTAACCAATACGACGTTAACATACGCTGCCATGTATAAGTAAATAAATTTACTTTAAGTTTGCACTTTATTTTTCTATTTTCAGAACATAAAATATATTTGACACTACTGGAATTGTGCCAATTTATTGCAGTTGAAAATATGTCTTAGAGAAATGCATTTAGGACTCCTTCCCATGCACATCAGTGCTTAATCATGTTCGGGCATCTTAGCTGATCTCAGCTCATATGATATCAGATACTGAGGAGGTCATGGTCCCTGAAACAGATGGCTCAAGCCATGAGAAACATTTTTTCAATATGTAATTGCATTCATCCTCAGCAGCACCAAACAGCCTCTCTCCAACGTGCAATATGTACGGGGTCTCAGGATCACCTCACCTTTTGATACTAAAGGCATCTTTTTAAGCTTTGCTCTTTTATTCACTTTAAGATGGAATTACTATGATTTACTTGTGAAAAGAGACTCTGAGGCCGTTCCTACTGCCAAATCATGGCCAAATCTTGCAATAAGCTGAACCCTTACGACTTTCAAAACATTCACTCACGGCGGCTGCAGAATACTTCATATATTGTTCTTCAGGATATGATTGATGTCATTACTGTTTCTGAGCACCAAAATATGTCTTAGCATGTGAAAGTTGCAAAGTACCTTGAGGCAATTTTCCAGGACTAGAACATCAGCTGATATAAAGTGACATCAATGGAATAACACCAATTTACCCCAACAACAGATTTGGCTTCCAAACTAGCGCCTGAAGCAGAATTTCTTGTGAGAAAAATATATTGTTGCCAGGTTTTGACAGTTAGAGTTATTATCTGTGTGAAATTAATCTATGTTGCAAAAAAAAAACCAAAAAAAAAAACCCTATATGCTAAATTTGATACTAATGAACAATGTTGACAAAAAGTGGCCACATATGGAATTTGAAACTAATGAACTAAGGTGGCATGGAAATGAGCATTTGGACAGCAAAGCAAAAGCTCTAATAGAGTGAAACCAACCCAGTTATTCTGCTGAGATTTTTATGTTTCTGTCTCCTTATATTGTAAAGTAAATTTCCACCCCAAGAAATGTCCTGATCTGTATTTTAATGAGCCTCTTCACGTGACGTACATTTTTTTTTGTTTCATTATTATTAGTGAGTGACAAGTGAAGGATATTCATTTTAAGTTGAAAATGTCAGGTATGCACTTTAAGAGATATATTTTTCCAGTTTTTAATGAGGTGGTGTTTCTTTGTGAAAGAAATACCCATCTCTGATGTGGGTACTATGCAGGTGACAACTGATATTTAATAAGTGATGGTTCTTGTATTAGTCGTAGTTCACTAAAGAAAATGTCTCGGATTGCTTTTGAAAAACTCTTAGTGTCACTAGCCCAAAGGCAAGATGTGACCTTTTTATTACATAATGAGAATCATTTATTATCTTACAATGTATCTTAAAGTCACAGACAAAATGCCACTTTGATAATTGCTTTCAATTAGCTTTGAGCATAGCATACATTCATAAAATGTCTTCTCTAATTTAGACTTGAATTAGAGAAAATTGCAGACATAATCTACTTTAAGGTTGTCTCATTTAAGGTGATTCGTAGTTTTATATCGAAGAAATCAAAACGGGTGGCTTTAGAGCAGTCTTTAGAGCAGAATAAAAGTGCTTTAAATAGGCTTTTCAATATTTTAGTCTATTCTATGAACAATTAATTAACAAACTAGAATGCTAGTTCATCTTTTTTGACCTTTTTTGTGTATTAACTTTTGACTTTTGTTAATTATAGGTATTTTGAAATTAAGCATTGTCGTGTTTGAAGAGGAGTACAGCTTGATTAGATGTATAAATAAAGCATACAAAGACATAACTTATACCGTAATAATAGGCAACTGCTTGGTCGGTCAGCATGTATGTCTTTTCCAACTTTTAAATTCTTAGTCAACTTGTTGATATGTAAAATATTCAACAGGGAGCAATAAATCCCACGCTCAACAAATAAGGTCCCATATAGGCATTTATTTTATTGCATATGATTTTTAATGATGATTGGATATATAATTTAAAGATTTGTGGAAACAATCATTATACGTGGATTGGTTTACTGAATATCATCATTCATAAAAAATGCAGGTATTTTAAATTAAGTGAAGAAGGTTTGAAAGTCACATATAAAGATGTTTCAGGCATCTGAGATACTGGGAACTGAACTAGCTCAACTCCTTTTTTCTTCTTTCTTCCCCCAGATAAAAATTACTCACAAGAACCAAGCCCCCATGTTGATGGGACCTCCTCCAAAAACCAGTCTTTTCTCTTCTATCATCAAAAGAACAAGAAACCACAGCAAGGAATAAGCCTATGTAGTTTAGTTTTTAGAAAACTAATTAGCTTTGTTGGGCTTTGGAATATTTATGCTGGAAAACTTTCAAGAATTTTAGAATATCTTCTACATGCCAAATCATTGATTTTGGTTTAAGAGTTTCTGTAACTGAGCTAATGTAAAACTATGCTACTAGAAAAAAATATTGTCACAGTTTTGTAGGCATTTTGCATGATGAAAGCAGATGTTTACATAAAGTGAAACAGCATATTTTTTGTTGCATGTGTTACCATTTATTAATATATGGGCTAATTCTGCCATGGAATATGGGAAGAGAATGCCATCAGTAATTTGTTTTTTCTCTCCTTTCCATTTCAACTTTTTCTACTGCATATGCCATAGGTTCAACAGTATCTCTTGAATCAAACATCCTCACATCAACAGCCAATTAGACCTGTTTCAGAGTAAAGTTTATGACAGGTCTCAATCTGTATTTTTAATTCATCGTTTCTTTCTACCCTGAGAATATTTTTATTCAGCTTAGCATTAAAATCTTATAACTTATTCTGATAACTCCTATGTATGTGAGTAACTGTACCTGCTGAAAACATCTAACTGTGTGTAGTATTCAAATGATCATGATTAGTCTTGTGTAAGTTTTTGTAAGACTGGAAGTAAATGCAAGTTTGAGCAAAAACTATAAGATTAAGGAGATCATGCCAGGATTGAAAAGAATAATACTTGTAAAAGTAGCCATCAGTGTTGTTTGTTGAAACACTAGAATTATTTTAATGAGCCATACATCTCTGTAACATGGCAAACTTTAAATCATTCTGTATATTGACCGATAGCATAGTGCGTATGCACACAAATAACCAAAGCTCATGCCTAATAAAGTGCATTTCCCACCAAAGATCTAGTGAAGAATGCTTCAGAGAAATGGGTTAATGCATAATTAATCAAGCTCACTGGAGTAGACTCACTTCTGAAAATTTACAGATCTTTTGATTACGTTGTCAATGTCCAGACAAATGTTGGGGTAGGAAAAAGCATTTAATTAATTGCAAGTAAATATTCACTTTTAATTTGTTTCATAAATTGATAGACAGAGACACACACTCTAAGTATCAAGCCCTAGACGTGTACTCTAAATATTGGAAAATTAAGCTTATATACAATTTTGTTGTCATTATTATTTATAAATTTATGCTAATCATAATTTACCTATCCCCTAAAATGCTGACTAAAAGCGACCCCTAAAATAATCTCTTAAGGAAAAGATAAAATGTTATCTATTCCCCTTTTGTAGTCTGATGTCTGGAATCAAAACATTTATTGTCATAAAATATGGGGAGGCAGTTACTCAGGTTTTTACTTTCTTAGCCCTCTGAGAGACTTCCTAACGGCTTAGAAATCATAATACAGGGATTTGTCTGAAGTTTGCACAGCACTGTCTAATGTTGAAAGGAAGTCCAAGAATGGCAGCTTTTTTCAGTCTTGCATGTGAACGATTTCATTCAAAATTTTTTGTGCAGTCTTAATGTTGAACATTTGTTCAGAGTAGGCTGCTTCTCCGCTCTGCATGTCTTAAGTTCTCAGAGAGTTCATCAAAAAACAAACAAGGGAAAAAACCTTTGCTTGAAATGCATGATTTCCCACTTTTATCTAGACTTCAAAATGTTAATGATTTATTAAATCTATTTTTCTATTAATTCATTCATCCATTAAAAAGATAATACCACATCATTCTGTAGTGCACGGTACTGTGCATGTATTTAAAGAAAGTTACTATCATTTGTTCCTCAGCATAAGAATTCAACAGAGTCCTAATTTATATAACAGGCATTGAAATAAAAGTCCGTATATAGTTGGTAAGGATTATGTCTTTGAAATATACAGTGTGTGTTCCATAAACATTAGGAAGTAAATACCAATTAATATTATGTTCAGCATTAGGTAGAAAAACATGAGGGCAATTATTTGCTAAAATTAAGAACTTGTAATATCCCATTGTTGGGTCCAGTGGTGTTGAAATTTACAGTTACCATAGGAGTAAACCTTTTTCTGCCTGTTGTAAACACACACACAGAGAAGCATTTTTGATGCACATCTTAACTGCAGAGGTACATCAGTATAGAGTGAAAGATATTCACAAAAAGAAGGAACTTGCTGGCATAGTATTACATAGAGTGTACATTGGTTTTATGAAATTATGGTTATAGGTGATAAATATTTTCACATAAATTGATATAGGGTTTTCTACCAATGCTTTCAACTTTTTGTGGCAAAAATGTGTTTAATGATAATATATAATGTGTTCTATATGATTATCTTATGAACATTGTAACTCTGAAAACAAATAAAATTATACATAAGCTATTATTTAATAATGCACGCTATTTTAATTGTGCCAGTCTGTGACAGCAGATTGTTCACAACACGCTTTTAGATCTGAAGAGGAGTTCATGTAATCACAATTTTCTACAATTCTGACTAGACATACGACAGGTAAGTCAGATCTGTTGGTCAGTATGTATCAAATTCTCACTGTAGCAAAATATAAATGGAGCGGTCATTTTACTATATTGGTACTTAACCATAGCAGTGACAGTCTGTCTTTCTAATAATCTTGTTTGGTTGGATTTTTTAGCATGGCTTCTAATAATTTAAAACCATGCTCAGGTTGAAAGTATTGATAATTAGAAGAAAATCTTAGAGTACATAAAACATAACATGAAAGGAAAATGCTTGATTTAATGAAAGATAACTTGAGGGGTCCTTTTCCACTTCAGTATGCACAGAATTAACATAATGGAAATTATAAAGTGGTGTATGAAGTGAAAAAAAGATTATATGCGTGTATCTTCATACAGCTGAAATAGATGCACTTTACTTACATTGACTGAAGAGCAGTAGCTGTAAACCTTCCAGTGTTTACAATGAAGGATTCTTTAAGGTCTCATAAATGATGTTTCCAATATAAATGGAAATTACAAATATGTAGGAATTATATCTTACACTGGATCTGGAAATTCTTCATCGCCCTACTGGAGTGTTGCAGCTGAGCTGTTTGCTGAGGAAAGAACATAGAATCACCAGGTTGGAAGAGACCCACGGGATCATCGAGTCCAACCATTCCCATCAATCACTAACCCATGTCCCTCAGCACCTCGTCCCCCTGTGCCTTAAACCCCTCCAGGGAAGGTGACTCAACCCCCTCCTTGGGCAGCCTCTGCCAGGGACCAATCACCCTTTCCAGGAAATTTTTTTTTTTTTTTTATTAGGAAGAAACTTCTGAAATCCATTAGCATCACACTGACTTCACATGAGTTCCTGTTAAAAGGAGGTGGAAGCAGAATTTGTTGCAGTGACAAATACACTATTACTGTTTCCAGTACCTGGAAGGTACTTCTGTGCATATCAGCGTGATTATTTAAAGCTAGGGGCTTCGACCTCGTGTTTTAGGCTCACTGGTTGTGTTCATGTATGTGTGTGCTAGATCAGGTAATGCCCTGGTATGCTTAGGACTTTGATGAGCTAGGAAGCACCTGGTATTTCTGAAGGAGATGTTCTGACATTTTGTCATTCTTATCAACTCTGCAGTATTACATGTAAATGCAACAATGATTGCCTAATATCCAAAATTACTTAATGCAAATAAATTCACAGAGTTCTATGTGTTCCAAAACATCAGTGTATGAAGTAATGTGGTCAAAGAATATGTGGGTTTGATATAATTATCATAAGAAAGCAAGAAAAAGTCTTTTTTTTTAATCTATAGGTTAATATTTGTTTGCTGAGGCTATAGCTATTCAGTGATTATTAGTGATTTAGGGTACTAGCACTATTCTGTAATGTACTGCCCCACACCCTCAGCTGGCTTCTGGGTCTTGTAATTCTGAGGTGAATCATAGTGAGACCGAGGTTTTCTGGGAGGCAGAAAACTTCAGAGAAGTCTTATCTCACCTCTCTGGTAGAGTAACTAGAGAGAATGGCTACAAAACTGGGGGAGGGGGAATGAGGAATATTTTTCTCTAGACAAGGAAGCAGGAGAAAATCAGAGAACACTGCCAAGGAACGACAAAACAGATGCTCCAAGTGATGTGTGAAAGGGGTGGGTTGCCTGAAGGCAGCCACAGAAATGGTGGTGCAGGGCCTGGGAGACCAGATGAAGGCACTCAGGGCTAACAGGCAGTGATGTGCCAAGGAAGTGAATTAATTAGATTGATCTAGAGACCTCTGACCCTTACAATTAGGGCTGAAGGACTTGAGTAGTATTTCTGCCCTTCATGTAGGGAACGTTTCTCTGACTGGGGTTATATCCAAGAAAATGGAGAACTGAGCCCTTCATATGAAGGAAGAAGCACTTCTGAGGGAAGGAGAGAATTAAAGGATGGTCAAAGGAAGGTAAGGGACTTACTAAGGCTTTATTTATTCCTGGATGCCTTCACATTCTGAAAAATAAAAAAAAAAAAGACATTTACCCTTGCAGTTAAATAGCAGCTTTGCCAAACTGCTAAGCCGTTAGCAGGAAAACAGATAAATAAATTTAGAAAGCTGAGGTAGGACTGAGAAGCACTGCTCAATGTTTTATGCAAGAGCGGTGAAGAGCGTGTCAGACTCCTGTCAGATAATTGCTGCTTGTCTCTAGCTCCATCAGGTCTGAAAGCATTTTGTTTTCCCTCCCCTGTCCATAAGGAAGGAAACTTATTGTGGTCCCGCTGAGGTGAGTAAAAGCCTTACTGTGGCCCTGGCTAGAAAATAAATAAAACATAGGCGAGATCTGGAAGCTGAATCTTCTAATGAGGTATAAAGTAATAGGTTAAAATCAGCGTTGTGTGAGGCTGTGCGGGTGTGCGACGACTGGTGATATAAACTCTTCTCAGGTTGGTAAAGATTTGCTGGTGTCTGCCCAGCCTGGGTTTGTGCCACGGGATGCCTCCTGCATCTTGTACCTTGTTGGCTCTCAGACTATGGATTTTCAGTTGATTTTGAAATAAAGGGTTCTGGCCTTTCCTTTTCTGATTTGTGTGTCTGTGGGATGGATAAAGACAGAGCTTTCCCATCATCAGGTTCAATTAATTTTTCAAGTCTAGCAAGAAACTTTCCTATGACCACTGGCTTCCACTATGTGAAACTGCATGACAGCTTGAAGTTATTAATAGGAAACAATACATGTTAGACATCTAGAATCTGGGCATGGTGGTATTGCAGAGGCTGCTTTTTCCCTTGCTGATTCATGATTCAGAGAGGCTACCTGAGAAGCACCTCAGGGCTCTCTTTAAATTATGACTCGTACAAAGACTATGTGATAATCATCGGGCTTTGTTATTTATAGAAACATGGTAGCTGTGATGGTTAAACAGTGGTTTCATGGCGAGGTGACCAATTCTAATAAAAGTGCAAAATAACTTGCTGGGTCTTGAGTGAGAAGCAAAGATTGTGTATCTTCAGTTTGATTTTTAGTCTATGGTTGGCAGTGACTGAAAAGACTTGGCTGTTGATTGACCTGTTTGAAAGAAGCTTTCCTGTCTTTTTTTTGTTTTACATAGGGTCAGACTCACATGTTGTGAAGGAACATAGCAATTTGCATTAATAAGGAGCTTTTTCCGAACAGGGAAGTGAACACACCTTATTCTTCTGGTGAAACAAACGTATGGGCTGTTCTGTCTGCCAATAAGAAAATGCAAGTTGTCAGTGTTGAGGCCCATCAGTTTATTTAAATTGAGTAAAAAAATTATCTTCTTTAAACTATTTGTAGCTGCAGAAATAGTAGTGATTTGTATATCCCTCAGCGAGGCGATCAGACTCTGCGAAATGACCATCAGCTCTGTAATTTCTGACCAGCCCTGAGTCTGGCTGCTGCACAGGGTCTGGTGTGCAGTTTTCAGGTGCAGTGATTTGTTGGTTTGCTGCATGTTTTAGTAAATAAGAGTGAGTTACAAGCCTGTCTTTCTACCCCAGAATTCTAAGAACTAGAACTTTGATTCAGGAGCTATATTCTGTATTTTTACGGTGTGTGCATAAGCAAGCAGCCAAGCAAATGCAAGAAGATCTGTTCCACATGACCTGAACTTTGCTTCCATATGTTTAAACTCAGTCCTGTTACAGAAGAAAAAGCCAACAACTCACTAATTCTAGGTAGCTTGAGATGATTTTAGGAAAAAATGGGTGATTTGGATTTTTCAAAGTAGGATGACCTTACAACTATATATGCATGTAGATTAAGGAATTTTCACCTTTCATACTTTGTCATTAGCACTGGTAAAGCATTCCTTCACCTCTGTTTCAGTAAAATATACAAAATTGTGAGGATAAACCTTACCTTCCCTGGTGATCTATTTTTCACTAGATTTCCATTTTAGTGGAGATTCAGATTTACCTTTTTCAAGGTCAAAATACTTTGTGCTTGAATGTCAAAAGGAAATGTAAGGTTTTAATTCGTTTCATTCATTAATTCTGTTTCATTAATGTAGTAACTAATATTGTAGTAAAACTAACTTTTGACTTTGAAAAGCAAAAAGTGAACAACATTATGCTCTTATTTTATTTCAATCTGAACATAATTATCCTACCTCCTCTAGGAGAATTTTTTAAATTTTAATATTTCTTCAAGATCCTGAAATGAAAATCTCTATGTAACATCTCTGCATTTTTATGAACCCAATAGCTGCACGCATTCTGAAAGTTATCTTCAAAAAGTTGACTTATGATGCATAATTCCTCCTGTTCCAGATTAATTTGTCAGTACAGGTATATCTTGTTGCTGAAGAAAACCAGAATTAACAGAATGATGTTAAACAAAAAATTATTTTATGTAGCCTTAAAGTTTACTAAATATTTCATTAGTCCTCTCAAGAAACAGCAGTGGCCTCTGCTTTTCCCTGAAAATAGAGTGGGCAGACAATTAAAGAAGGGAAATCTCATTATTATTATCCTATTACAAAATAAGTGAATAACACAAGATTATTTTAGACTAGGTATTGTGAAATTAATTACTGACCAGACATGTAATGCTTGCCGGTGTTTCTTCTAAGGTACCACATACACTGTAAGTCAATTGACAATAATTGTTCAATCACATTGATAAGGCACTTGTGGGTCACTGGGTAGTCTTCATCTCTCAGTCTTTTGAATGAATTATGAGCTAATATTGTATGATAACTGATGTGTGGATGCTTTTCACCTCACTGTCACCTAAAACATGGATGCTGCCTGAAGTTTAGCTGTTCCTCTTTGGTCCCTGTACCTTTATCACTCCATAATGTCAGAATTACTAACTTCATTAATATGAAGTTAAAATCCTTGCTCTGACAATCATCAGTCTTATTTTTATGGTCTTGGGACAAGAGGTGAGTGGACCTGTATGAGGTTAATGGGGCTTTAAGAAAATGTTATGTTCCTTCAGCACAGGATAGGGTTCTCTTCTTCTGATGGGAATCCTGATGTTATAACAGATATAATGGCTTTCTTTGCCGAAGAGTTGGGATATTAATCTGTGTGAAATGATTTGTAGTTTTTCCTTGGCTTGCATGCTGACTCTTGGACAAAAAATAAATCTTATTGCAGATGCCAGTTGTTCCCTTTTGGTCTGTGCATATAAATATGAACTGCCGTGAGAGCTAGTCAGAGCATTCAAATACAAGCAGAACAGTTGTGTTGACAGCTGAGAGCAGAACATCATACCTGGGATCAGACTCAGAGGCAGAAGTTGAAAGAAAACTCTTAGAAGTTCAGAAAAGGGTTAAATTTCCCTAACTCATTTCTATAGAGACATCTATCTAAAAATATAAGGTACTAACAGGTAATAAATGTCTGTAACTAACCACTGATGACGCTCATTCATCTACGCAATATTTGTGCTATTCTCTTATCTCAAATATAGCACAAATGCTCATTTTTAACTATTTCTGCTGTGTACTGCCTCCACAAAACACAGTACAACAGCATAACGTATAAAAGCAAATGTTAACAAGTGCAATAAAATCATGTTTTAAGGAACCTGAGATACCTTCTGGTCCAACACAGGATAGCAAAGAGATTTACAGGAAAAATCACATAATGCCATTTCCATCTCTTCTCGGTAGAAGTTTACAGAAGAGGGGAATTATGGCCTCATTACAACCTCATTTATTCTTTCATTCTAACTTGTTTATAAGTTAATTTAGAGAGCTGCTATGATATGAACCTCTTCAGAAGATGCAGCCACCACTGCATAAGGAAGGATTGAGAATATTTTGCCAAATCTGGTTTCCCTTACATACAGAACCTCACCTGTAAATTTTCTTTGATTAGATGCAGCCTGCTTGCAAGATTCAGGAACATGGATGTAGTCAGTTTGTTCAGTTACTTGGTTCCTTTAAGCTGTTGAGACACTTTTTTTTTTTTTTTGGCATAACTCTTCAGTGGCTACTGTCAATATTTTTTTGCAAGAATAACCAACACTGAAGAATTACTGAATTACTTACACAGAAGACAGCAGCATACGATATAGATAAAATTTCTGTGTCATGCTATTTGTGCTACACTGATGAGGATCCCCTTGAGAGCATTTGAAGCCTTGATGTGGAATGTGACACTAAGTTGTAGCTTTGGAGATTGTGACTGAACTATAGACTTGTTTGAGACAATGTGAAAGTGAAGTAGGGATGTTGAATTGAAATCCCAACTCCGTTGAAATCATTGGTTCGTCACTACAGTTGTGGAGCCACAATTGTATCTCTGCTATCGTGTGGCAGAGCTTGGAGCATCTTTCCTGCCTCAAGTAAAATGTCTACAAAGAAGTCCAGGAAAGAGACTGAGAAGTTTAGTGCATTCACATGTCTATAAAAAAACACTGAATGCTTGCACCTGCAGTTTCCCCACTCTTCTCCTGAGTCCTTACCAATCTTGTTGTTCTGCATCCACCAGCCTCAGCTCCAACGTGCTGTATTGTAATTCGGTTTCACTTACTTTGATTGATGGTTCGGCACTATGCTGCGAAATGCAAGTCTGAAATTTCTCTGATGAAGGAAGAAATGAACGACTTCTCTTTTTTGACAAACATTGTACTATAATTGATGTTATGGCTCGTGCTCAGTTAAGGACCTGCCCTTAAACTCCACCCTCTGAATCTCAAAGACATGCAAATGTTGAAGCTCCAACTAGACCGGAGTTCACACATAGTCTTTTATTTTGCATTTCCCAATTTGAATGTAAATTTTACGTATCCTCTGTGTAAATGTCCCTCTCACTATTCAGAGCCCTAAAAAACCAGCCTTAGTGCTTTGAATCACCTCAGTGGGCTAATGTAACACCAAACTTAAGTACAAATAAAGAGTTGCTTTGAACCCAACCCTCGGGACTTGAGTGGTCAACAGGATGTTGACTTGGTATCACGTTCTGTACTGTTGCCTTGAGAGGCCCCAACACAGTCCTGCAAAACCACATCGATGTACAGCATAACACAGCCCACTCCTGATTATTTCTGCCTAGAGTAGCTGCTGTTGTTGAATTTCTTGTCTTTTATGCTTAAAACAGCAGTGATGCAGTAGTGAGTCATGCCTTTACCAGTGCTTAAATATCCACTGCTAGGTGCTATATAAAAACATTAAGAAAAAAAAATTAAAAACCAGACGTGTGCAAGCCTTGATTAACATGTGATATGTCAGAGGTATGCAAATTGTGTACAAACTGCACATATTCATTCGATCTCTTGCATTTACATACAGCTTTTTGTTTGCAGTATCATTTAATGTCTGCGTGCTCTGCTGTTTTGTGCCTTCTGGCAGCCATCCTGCACTTTCAAGCTTGTTCTGTCCTAAGGTAAAAAGCCAATCTCATAGCTTATTCATTTTGGTGTTATTAGATTGTTAATTAACACTTAGTGTAAAGCATAACAACATATTTTGTGGCATTTTTTTTTTCTCCACAACTATAATCTGAGGAAAACAGTGGTTACTTGCCATGAGACCCACTCTTCCTAAAAACTACATCTTATTCCTTAGAAAAATGTTGCACGTAAATTATGGGGTTTTTTCTTTTTTAAATGTTAACTCATTGCTTTAATCCAGTGGTAAAGAAAAACTGAGAATACTTGTTTAAAGTAATCCTTTTACTTGTCACATGGCCATATTCAATATAGAGAAGGTGTAAGGTTCTTGGCCTCATTTCTTTGCTTTCCATCACTGTTGATCATCATTTGGCTGTTCCTATGCATGCTCATCACTGTTTTGTTTTTACCTTCAGTCATAAAATAACTGACTGACTGCATTCTCCTCAGTCTTTGAAGTTTTTGTTTGGTTTTTCCCTAATTTTGTTTTCCCTCTGCTACTTTTCTTTGCTTTCTTCACACACTTATTCAAGTACTGTTTATTTTGATCTCAGTCACAGCCCTTGTAACTTTTCTTTCCTATTCAGATCCATTCAGAATCCACCTCTAAAGGATCCCTGGTCTGTCAATTCATTCTTATCTTCTAATGGGGAGCATCTTCAGACTTCCCCCTGCCAAGCCCCTACCCTTTCTGGTTACGTTAGGCACAGGCTATTTGTCTTCACTTATGAGGCCTGTAAGAGTTTATGCCTAGCTTAACAAAAGGTATTTTTATTCCTATACCTAAAATCATTCTATGTTTAGAACTTTCATTGTGTATAATCTGTTCAATATAAAGGCAAGTACCTATTTGTATGATCTATATCTAAGCAAGCCATGATGACATTCTGTAATGCGCAGGTTTAGATTTTAAAGTAAAGATTGGGGGGGGGTTAGCATACAGTGACCTTATATTGGATTAAAATTCCTCCGGAAACATCTATAAAGCTACTCCATTGCCTTCTTTCAAATCCTTCCTTCAATTATCTACAAAAAGATCAAGTTTCAGCTATTGCCACAAAAATCAGAACCCATTTTCTTTCATATTCCAACATATCTGTACTGAACTGTTTTTAAACAACAGGCTTTTTTATAGGGGGAAGGGGAGGGAGCTCCACGTGCTGTTATGTTAAAGCATCTAGCACAACGGGAGTTCTGGTCCACAGCTCCATCGTTTAAATATTAGAGCAACAGAGATATATCTGTGCAATTTTACATTGGCAGATACGTTTATAGCCCACTGATGATGACTTTGCAGGTCCTCTCTGCACATGATCTGCAGGGAATATGAACCCAGCCAGAGGATTTATTTTGTCACAGCTTTCTGTTCTGAAACATTTTTATTCATTATCTCTTGTGTTGGCCAAAACAACAATTGTGACATAAACGGCGTTACACTAGCAGAAGTGACCTGAATTTGTGCTTATTTAACATCCCTCTCCCCATCCCTGCCAAAAAAAGGAGGAGGGTGTGGTGATAGGAAGAAAAAAAACAAAAAAACAACCAACCCAATCCAAATTCAGCAACCTTGGAGGCTTTTGGAGGGATGCTGAATTGACCGAGATCACATCCTTTCTGTCTCTCCTGTATATCACAAGGAAGCTGGCCCTGTGAAATTTTTTGACATTTAATTATTTTGCTAGTGACCTGTTTCAGGATTGGAAAGAAAGGCACAAAAAAATCTCACAACCTGGATTTTGACTTGAGTTTTCAGGTAAAAATACAAGTCCCTTTACACGAACTGTGATGTGATCATGCAAGATTAGACCCTGAAGGCCGACTATGACTACTTGAGGTCACAAAGAGATTCATGGCTTAGTAACTCCCTATAGCCTTCAGGGTGGCACAGCAGTGGTGACTTCGGCGATGTGGCTCTCTTCGACATACCCCCCTCTTTCAATACACTTTACCTCCTCTTTTCCCTTCCGTTACTGCTTTGTTTCCATTTTCTGGTGAGAAGCTGCATTGTTAAGGCTTATTCCATACCTTTAGTTGGGGAAGTCTGCAAGAGTAAAGTAGTATATATTTAAAAAATAAAGAGAAATAATAAAATGCAGAGTTTGTCATAACTTCCAGTAAGCTACCTCAGTTTTGTTGCCCCCACCTGTTATTTCCCCTTGGTGTTTGCCTAGGCAAGATACATTAAGGGATAAAAGAGAGAAAGTAAGATTACTTGGAGTCAGGGGAAATTAATGTGTTATTTGCAACAGAGCTGAAGTGTGGTGTGTTGTATACAAGGTAGCTTTAATTAAAACCTTTGTTTCAGAAATAAAAGAGGTAGGTTGATGTCCACATGAAAGAAAAGAGGGGGGAAAAAGTAGCATTGTCTTATGTTTTTCTGTTTTAGAGGCTGCCGGGCTGAACCTGGTGTGTCACAGGCTTTGCAGCCAGGTGAAGGGAAGGCTGGTTGGCCATCGTCTTCGGAATTGGCTGCCTACAGAGTATCCTGGGTTTCTGTGGCTTTCTAAGCTGGTTTAATGAAGGCAGCACTATCTACACAGTCCCAATTACTCCATCCCCCACTCCAATGTGCTCTTCTGCCCTGACATCTTTTAATACAACTTAGGAAAATTATTTAAGAATAGTTTTAAGCATTGCTCTTGGTAGTTCATGCTTTCCTGGACAAAGGCTTTCAGGATGTTTTGCATCACTGTATGTATTACAGCTGCAGTCCTTGCTTTACATTTTTCTGTAGAGCTAATTCTTTTCCTCCTAGACCCTCTTAACACAGGAACTAAAAATTCAGAGAAGAACTTCTTGTAAATTTTTTTCTTAACATATGTTTTTGGGCAGGGAAATGGCCATGCTTCACTTTCTGCCTATTTTGTCAGCCTGGTAATATGTACAGAGGAAGCTAAGTACTAGAAGAGTTATATATTGTACTTCTCCAAAGATTCCCAAGATAATTTTTTGTTTTGTTGCAGTCTGTTCCCTCAATGAAAGTATGGACAAAATGTCACAAATGCTGCCTTAAGCATTTTCTTTACAGAAATGACAACTTTAACTCTGGAATCTCATTCATTGTAATGTGAAGTCCATCACAATCAGCTAAATTGTTCTGTATTTTATGTGAGATAGGAATCTGACCTGGAATGTTAAAGTGAAGTAAGAGCAGGATAAAGAATTTCTGAAAAATATTTCAGGCTGGCTCTAGCCATCTGGATTGATTCTACTGCAATCAGAACTCTTCAGTAAAGTGAAATAGTGTTGAACGCTTGACTTGTGGTTTTTTGACATACGAAACATAGCTCTTACTAAGGAGTTTTCATCCTATATGTTGGGGGAGAGAAAAGCCAAATGAAACTTCTAGTATTAGAGTCTTTAAAATAAACCTAAACCTTTTCTCTTCTTTAAATTACATTACAAGTATTCAATTATTTGCCTAGAAAATAAACTTTCAGAAGACCTCTCAAATTCTCATCAAGAAATTGCTTAGCTCTTACTCAGACAAAATTCCTGTTGGGCGATGTAATCTCACCGTTACTACATTTATAGTATTCAGTTTATTTCAGACAGGGGCTTCTTGTTGATATACACAGGGCGCAAGCTTATCTAAGGTTTGTTTGATGAAGAGATACGAAAACTTGACTGGAGGTTTTGAACTTTGATTTATTATAGATTTATAGAATGTGCGTTATCAAGACAACTCTTCTGAATGAACAGAATAAAAAGCTACAGCCTGGAAGACACACAAGTCAAGATTGATTTTGCCAACTAATAACCTACGTCACCATAGGCACCTAGGACTCGGCACCTAGTCTGAGATGTGTGCCTTTTCTTGCTTTTTCACTCCCTGTGAGTATTTGTTCATTTACTGCCATGCAGATAATGCACTGCATTTCACAGCACAGCAAGTTTAATCAGGACATGTCATCATTAATTTGTACTGATATGCACTGATGGACAGGGTTTTCCAGGAGCATGACTAGCTGTTTATCAAACGATCGTCAATTCTGGAGAAGAAATGTTGCAATCCCCCGGTTGTTTTACAGCATCTGCTTTATCATCTGCTCACAGGAGCACTTTTTGGTTTTTTTTTCTTCTTCTCTAGGTTTCCCTTTGTAGCTGTCACTTGTAGACAGCTTCATTTATTTCTGCTGATTTCTAATTCCTTTAGGAGAGACGTCTAAAAGACATGCTTGATTTATTGAACCGTGTTGTGGAACTGAAACAGTTAACAATGGCAAGACAGGACTAAATACCACAATCTGCATTTGATTTCTGATGCTCTCCTGCTATTTACAAAGTGTCTCTTTGAGTATCATAAATAATTTACAGTTCAAAGTGAATACTTCTGAATCCTAGAAAGCCAAATTCACATTTATTTCATTTGCTAATGTTTCCACAATATAATGCAAAGCATAAAAAACCCTGTTATAGCCCTGTAGTTTAACAAAAGAGCTATTAGATTAGCACAGTAACTCAAAAGGACTCTTAGAGCAGCAGGTTAAGGAGAGGTATTAGTTGTTCAGCCTCGCAGTCCCTACTATGGTGAAATTCTAACTCCCAAACAATAGAGGATTTTACCTGACTAAGGAAACCAGGGTTAACCCTTTTGCATACAAAATTTGTTATCTCACAAGTGCGTTATTTTATTGCTTTGGGGAGTTGCATAGTGGGGATAACTCTGAAAGCTGATCCTAGAGAATAATGATTTCATTTCAGACATACTGTGAATAGCTTGTAACAGGCAGAAGTAGCACACGACTTCCAAAATGAAATCATAATCGCGAATACTTGGAGAAAAAAAATGCCATGGAAATCAAAAGTTTTGTCACCAAAATATGCAGTTAGGCACATGAATTTTAATCTCTCTCTGTTGTTCTTTTACTATTGCATAGTCTAAGCCAAGGGATCTGTTAAGGGATCTGTTAGGAGCAGTGACTAGTGGCACTTCCACTACTTTACCCGAAACAGACTTATTTGTCTTAATGAAACCTTGCTCCACATTTTTTTGGTAAAGATAAATACTCTCCCATACCCACAGACCAAACAAATCTCTTGAAGGGACATCACATTTCAGCTGAAATAGACATGAAATAGATCTATAAGCTATATTTATGTTTTGAAATGATACCACAATATCGTATATTGGCAAAAGTAATCAAATATCTGCAGAGTTTTTGTAAGGAGAGGGAAAATGTTGTTAAGGATCTCTCTGTTCTCAGTTTGTTCTAACCAAAACCTCTTCTAGCATTCTTCTCCGTGACATGTGAAAAACTTGATCAGTCAGATGTCTTTATTATCTGTCATTGCTTATACGCTATCTTCTCATTCTGAACAACCAGCATTTACTTTGCCCACCAAGGGCGAGATAAAGGGTTGCTACATTCACTGTTAAAATTAGTCTCTAGTGTTTAATGTTTCCTAACAACTTTACGTGGTGGTGTGAAGGGGGAAGGGGAAAACAATCAATGCCCAGAAGGAATTTTAGGGAGATAGATACCAACTCATTGGATTGACATTTCAGCGCTGGGGACAGGCTCTCAGCTGAACAGGAGCAGTCGCCTCCGAGTCAGTGGAGTTGATTTATTACCAGCTGAAAGACTAGTGCTGGAACGACAATGTCCCAGCCCCTGTGAGAGGACATGCACTATTCTCAGTGAATACAAATAGCGTGGGGCTTTTAAACGGGCCTGAGTGGAGGTTTTGTACAGCGATGTGATTTGGCAAGTGGTCCGTTTTCTGAAGCCTGAAACAATTTGCAAAGTTGGAGAAAGAATTCAGCTAGAGGAGAGGAGGGGGGAAGCAATGGACAAGATTTTTGGTAAATGAAACTGTAAGGACAGGGTGGCTGTGCAACCCTTCTGTCAAGTGGGATGGAGCTAAGAGCACTCCCATGGCGAGAATCGCCCTCAAACCCCGTCTGCCTGAAGGGACTCGTGCCCTCATCTGCTACAAGAGCTCTAGCACGAGGTCTGATACACTGGGGTGGAAGGTATCCTCTCCTTACAAAGCTGCACTTTAAATATACCTTGGAGCAAGACCAGAATGTGATTTTAGGGGAAGAAATTAATAAATAGAGCATCTGTTCCTTAAGGAATCAATGTCTCAGGTCAAGGACTTGGATTCCTTTCTGAATTGATAGGTTTCACAGAAGTTGTAATTGACAGCTGAAGAAATGAGCAACTAGTAAGTTGTGGCAGGCTAAGAAGGGGCTTCCAAGCCCTTGACTTCACCTTCCAGCACCTCTGTTCCCTCCAGGACAGACAGGAGACAGTGCACAGGGGTGCAGGAGAGCAGCAAAACGGCTCTAGCTTATTGGACACATTGCTCAGCTTTAGTCAAGCTACCCTCATGCATCGCAGGAGATTCTTAAGTGGTACCTTTGATGTAAATACTGATAATTTCCAAGTTTTCTCAAGTGCATTTGATTTTGTTGTCCCTCATAATACCTTAGTTTTATAACAGAAGTCACAGTGTGTGAAGTGGGGAATTATTGATTGAGAAACATTTAGTTTCTTCAGTTTTTAGAATGAGTAGTTATTTGTCAGTACCTCACAAGAAACGTGCAAGTTATTGAATCTGATCCTTATTTCAGCTGACAGCATTTAGCAAAAGAATAATAGTTTTTAAAATAAAAACAGCAATATGTGCATAGATATGAACTGAAAACTGCTATAAATGTAGTAGAGTTCTTACATTTAAACTTATTAAGAGGTGCTGTTTCAATGACTAGATCTATAGGAATGGTCTTTAAATCAAATTTTTCTCCCCTGAAAATAGTGTTTACTCTATTGATATTGTCTTCATACCTAAGGATGCCAAGCATTCCTTTTCTAAAAAAGGGGGGTTGTGCAAAATGCAAGAAATCCTCGAGCTGTATATTAATAAACTGAAGTGTAGTTAGGACTGCAGGCAGCTTTAATGATAATGTTAATTTCACACACACACACCCTGTCCCCCATATCTGCTAACGTTCAAATCCACTAGTTCTTTTGGATTTGGTTTGGCAAGTCACATCCCACTCGATGTGAAGGCGTGTGAGAGAGAAAAATCAGTCTGCTAGCATACTATATTGGACCCAATTTCTTACTCATCTCATGGCACTAAGACTTCTTTTATCTGCAGGAATGCCAACTGATAGAGCAAATGACAGATGAAGCACTCACTTGCAACAGTTTAGCTACAGAATTTGAGGTACTTTTTTCCCCATTGTGAAATGCCCTTTGGTACTAGCAAAAAAAAAAAATAAATAAAAAAAAAACCCCACAACCAAACCAACAATAAAATAAAAAGCTTGAAAAAACAGTCACATTTTCAAAGGCACCCAAATGAGTTGGCATCCAAATCTCAAATTCCTTTGTACCATCACATAACAGCTCCAATTTTTCTTTCTAGATACACAAATTGTTGGAATGAAAGCCATCAGTAACTGATTTGTGAAAGGGAAAGAGAGGAGTGTTTGTTTCTGAGAGGCTTAGGTTACCTTTGTTAACTGATTTTTTTTTTTGCCTAGTTCACCAACATGTTGAACACCATGATAATGTTGTTGTAGCACAGGCGATGCATACAAGTTTTTAAAAGGTAGTATGACTGTAGTTAATTTTTTTATTACTCACATTTTTAGGAGTTCTGTCCTTATCAAAAAGAAAATGCTTACTGCAAAGTTTTCATAAGCGACTTTCACTTTTAATTTTTTGTTAGTAATGCAGTTCTTGCTAATTTTTGTGAAATACTCTTCCACAAAATCACAAATTAGAATCACAAAATAATTGAGTTTAATGTTTCTAAGGACAGAGATGCTATGACTGCACATCAGTGTCTGGCTGCCTTCTTTGGTAATAGAAGTCAAACTGGAAACTCCCTTTTTGCAAATTATGCCCATTGCCTCTTTTCTGCCCTATAGGTTAAACTGATCAGCCTATAGTTCTCTAGATATGCCCTTCCTGAAAACAGATGTGAGGTTTACCTGTCTCCATTTCTCAGAGAGCTCCCACGTGTGCCTGACCATTCAGAGATTGCAGAAGAGCGTCTAAGTGAAACTTGCTGGCTCCCTTAACAGCCTCTGAGATGCCTTTTGCATCTCCTGCCTTTTGAGCTCCAACTTTCCTAATTTTCATAACATTTTTGAGTAGTCCAATATTGCTTCCACTTTCTTTATCATAAAATCCTAGGATCATTTGGATGGAAAGGAACCTTAAAGACCACCTAGTTCCAATCCCCTTGCCATAAGCATGGATGCCTCCCACTGGATCAGGTGTCTCAAAGCCCAACTTTGAACACCTCCAGGGATGGAGCATCCATGATTTCCCTGGGAGACTTGTTCCAGTGCCTCAACACCCTCACAGTTTCTCAAAGCTTTCACCTAGCAGTTGCTGAACCTCCAGAAAAAACTGAGTTATCTCTTGGAGTAGCAAAAAGGTAGAGTTAGTGGATTACATTGCAAAGACTAGCAGCAATCTAAGAGCAAGGGTTGACCCTGCAAATCTTGGTGAGATTAAGATTCACTTGTGAGCCTTTAAATATATATATAGGACCTCATTTATGATGTTTCTAGTGGATTCTTGAACTCTGGAAATAGACCTTACACGTCAGTATCCTCGTTGCCTGTCTGCACAGAATGGAAAATTCTGCTGCTTCTTGAGCAAACTCCCATTTGTTGGGATTGTCTTTTCTCTTAAATAAAGTGTTAAATATTTCCTCAGATTGCTAAACATAGTGCTAGCTATTGAGATGGTAGCTTGGTAGATGGTTTTAAAAGAGCATTTAGGTATATGAATGCTGTCATTGAAGACAATGAGTCTACTGGCATTCTTAAAGTTCAATATGTTTTTAGGTAGATTGCTGTAATGGGGTATTTTTTAGATAAATTTCATGACCCAAATTTTTGTTAGTAATCAGAAGGTACTCAGCTTCTGCAGTTAAAAATAGCAATAATTCTTTCTTCCCCTTCTGTAGAGGAAATAGCTCAATTAGCTATTTTTATTTGCTTGCTTGTATGCCTGAGAGAGTAGTCACTATCCAGGCAGAAGTTAGATCCATCCAAGACCGTGAGCCTAGTGAACTTCATCAGCATCAATGTCTCCAGACAGATTTTGATGTCTAGGAACTTATGGATTGGTGAATTCTTGCTCAGGTTAATTTTGTCTCTAGCTTTACAGATTTGAAGAACTCTGAGGGCTTTGTTTGAAAAGAAATCTCCTTGTATTTCAACTGAAACACATTCTGACCCTTTCTTTTTTTTAATCCTTCTAGCCTTTATCTCCAAGGGTTACGTGCACATCATGAATGCGAATATACATTTTCCAGCTGAGCAGAGGAGCTAGTTTCCATTAACACATCAATAGATATGAACGATGGGTTAAATTGATCTAGCTTCAGTCAAATGAAGCTGGGAAACTGCATGTTCATATGTTGATAAATAACTGCTGGGGGGGAGGAAATAGTTAATCATTAGATTAAGTTAATTTTCTTATCTCAATGCTACATCTTTGTCCTAGGTCTTCCATTTACTGGCTCTTTGATGGTAGTGATGGCTTATGCCAACCGATTTTTGATTTTGAACTGGAATGCATTTGAGATGAATCAGAAAATTAGGTAACATCCAGCACGTTTGGGGGTATATGATGAAGGGGTTTGCTGTTTTTTTTTCTGAAACCCAAAGCAAAACTGAATAGTGAGAAAATTGGAAGAGACGATGCTTAGAAGGTGCACAAGAGGCCTCAGGAGAATTTCTGAGTTGTTTGAAAGCCTGTATCATTAAAAAAAAAAAATTAAACAAGCAACTTACCAAGACAATAAGGCAAAGATCAGAAAGAAAACTGGGTCTTAGACTTTCTAAGGACAGGAACCAACTAGTCTCCTATTCTTTTTCTTATTTTTGTAACTGTTTGTGTGACATACTGTCTGGAACCCTTTAATTCACAAGCATCTGGCAATAAAACTTGGCGATTACCTTTCACAATTTCATCGCTTTCAGCCTGTAGGTCTTTGAGCTCTCTGCTTCCTTGTCTTTCCAAGAATATATCTAAGCCTTTTGAAATTTTTTGCAAAAGTTCATGGAATTGGATTTCACTTTTGTGAAACAACACAGATATTTAATCACTCCAAATGAGCTCCAGGTGTTATAATCTTCACTGCTAAGAATATCTTTCTGGAAGAAGTGCACCTCAGCAATTCTGTTAGTGTGTCGTATTTGCTCCTATCTAAAGATGTTCGTATGTTTGTTTTATCTCTCACCCCCAGATCCACTGGTAGTAACATTTAACTGTTCTGGTTCTTTTTCATCTTTTTCATCAAAGATATCTCTTTCTTCAGGCAAAACTGTATTAGGATCCAGCCAAATAAATCATGCTTTGTGTTTCATTAGAATAATATCTAATTTTGTTGATTAACATATGAAGCCCTGAAGTTGAAATTTTTTGAGAATATAAATCTAGAAAAAATGCAATGTGAATAAACATCTGGTTTTGGGTAGTCTTTGACTCAATATCTGTATGTTTTTAAGTTTAACATTCCTTTAAAATAAAAGTATTACAAATTTGGGAACTGTTAAGGGGAATGCATGTTCTCTACTTTTTTAAATTGATCCCTAGCCCTACTGAATAGGAACATTCATCCTTAGAATTATCTGTTACTTATTTCATCCCTTTTGTTTCAGAATCAGCTGCAGATTTTTTTTTGTCAAGCAAATTTTTAAGAAATGTGTTGATTAGCTTATTTAATATATGACTCAGTGTTGTTTCTGCTCTGAATTTTAGCAGTTTTCTTTGGTCACTGGAAGACAACTAAGCCCCGTAGTGCAGTTCAGCTGCTGCACTGCCTTTTAATACACTACACGCTCCACAAAGAGAAGATAAATCCTAAAAAGGAGCAATGCTCTGAGGGAACTGATGGACCTCTGGCATAGAAAAGATTAATGATATGAGGAATTTGATCCTCTTCAGTGTAAGTTTAGGTTTCTGTTGGTTGGGTTTTGGTTTGTTGTTTTTTTTTGAAAAATCTCTTTTCTAGATGCAAATTACAATTTGACAAGCATAAGGATCATCTCATCTCACAGCAAATGGACAACAAACTGCAGCCCATAATTTTTCTTACTAGTCCCTCATCTAGCAAGGAAAACATTGCATGTCTTCTTTGTGCGAAGAGGCTTTCTTCTGATACTTGTCCTACTACTTCAGGTAGTGAGAAGTGAAGCAAAAGTTGTTCTTTTTCACTATTTTATTTGATCCTTTCCCAGTTTTTTATTGCTGGAGTAACAAATCAAATGCTGTTGAGGGAGGGGAGCACTATTTTTCCTGGATAACATAATAAAAGCAGTGACAATTTCTCTTTTATGAAGAGACAGTGGACTTGTCCTCCCTTGCATCTGTAATCAGTCAATGAGAATCTGGGAAGGATTGGAAACCTGTGGAAACAAAGAACTTGGGTTTTAACCTGAGCTGAGGTTTTAATCAGGCACATAAATAGAGGTACTTCAATAGGGAGAACAATAAAAACAGTGCTCGGTTCACTATTTGTTCCTTGAGGTATTCAAATACGCAATTTACCTTTGAAGAGCGCGAGTGTGCGCTGTGCTGTGCTTGAGGTCTTTTTGCAGGGGGAAGGAATCATAAAGGCAGATTTTCTCTCAGTGAATATTTACAAGTTCAATTGGTCACCTCACGGGGCTGGGGCAGGGACACAGACACGGTGGGAGCAGCAGTGACCACTGCTGTGATAACAGAGACAGACACTCAACTGGGGGCATTTACGCTCTCATTTTTTGGCATTCCCACAGAATGGGCTTGTCTGTTAACCTTTCATGACGTTATGACCAGCAAATAAGTTTGTATTAGATTTCCTGGTTGTTTGGTTTGGGTTTTTTTTTTTTAATACATCACTGCTTTAGGCATTTTGTTGCTCAATCTAATCTAACTTCTATTATTGAATTTCCAGTTTCCAAATCTGATCTCTATTTTTTTTTCTTACGTGCATATAGCACGTAAGAAAATCACATTTTTACTCATATCTCTCTTAATTGAGAACAGAGTGTACTTTTGATATTGGTTTGTTCCTTCTCTTGGCTTAGGAAAATTAATGTTTTCCTCTCATTTTTTTTTTCTTTTTTCTTTACGTCTGCTGTAAGTGGCATTTTTTGTTCTCATGACTTAAAACACATCACATCGTGATACTGTTTGTTTTCTGTCATCTCCCCTGTATGTATTTAGGGCTGTGAAAAATTGCAACTACAGCAGCCTATGATCATGAAGGTTTCTGACAATCCATAAAGCAGATACTCATAAACAACAAAGAGAACTCTCATTGTACTGCATATCATTTAAGAGTTAATTATTGGAATATTTCTAAGATTTTCCCTTTATCTTGCTTAAGGACATCAGGTATACAAATGATGGCTAATTTGAGGCAAACTTGATTGATATTTATAATAAACTGACTCATATTTGCAATAGACTTACCTGTCAAAAACAATTTGCATTTTTTTAAAGCCAGCTAACTGTTCTAAATTCATTTGGTTTGATTTCATTCTGCAGCTCAGGAAAAGTTCATTGGTTTCTAATTCTTTAAAAATTCCCTATTGTGGAACTTCTAATAGGCAGTTTCCACCTTGACTTTTATTTTTAATTATTCAAGAAGTCATTTCTACTTTTAATACAAGTATTGTATTGCTGCCAACTTAGTGTTTATTTAAAAAAAAATAAAATTAGTTTGTACTGCCTTTTACTAGAGAGAAATGTCTATATGTTTGTGTTTATTGCACTCCTGTATAAGCACCAGAGGGCTAATAGTTTGATCTACTATATATGACTAGGAAGTGGTAACAAATTGTAAGAGAAGTCAGCTAGCAGCGTTATAGAGAAGAACCTGGAGTCAGTGCTGGATAACATAGTGATGACAACACTGATGGAAGGATACACGTAATTTACCTTTAAACAAAATCAGAATGCAATACCAATTATTCTGGTTTTAGATCTCCAACTGCCTTGCAATCTAACTAAACCTCCTACATTCCTAATTTCTGCGCTTTGCAGTATCAAAACCCTCCTACAAATAGGAAACAAAATTCTATTTATCAGCAGCTGACTAGAACTATTCCTTCATTGTTTTACTCCTTCAAACAATTTAATGATCACCATTTATCTTTTACTTTGAGAGCATTATTTTATCAAAGCACTGAGTTTTGTTAAATTAAGCGTCAGGGACAACTGCAATTAATATATTTGTTGAATTAAACCGTTCCAGAAGATAATTTCCAATACATACTTTCATATTTTTTACAGTAGATTCTTCTATAATAACATTTCTCTTTTTTAAGAGTAGTTATAATAATGCATTGCATACTTCAGCTTCTAAAGCAACTTTACTTTATGTACAAATGTCCTTTTCCAATTCAACAGGTGTACAGTACATTTCTATTTACTAAGAATGTGCCTGTTCATTTCATCAGTAGAGACTACTTTACTATATTTATTACTTTGTAATGGCATCAACTGGCTTCCTCGCTGCTTTCTGCATCAATGGAACCATTAGCTAAATTTAATTTTTACTTCCCTTTTTTGATGATGATCATAACCAAGGAGGACACAGTTCGACTTTTTAGTTCCTGGCTAACTCCGTCACAACTATTTTTCTTCGAGTGAAATACATCTGATGTGCAAAGTACCACATGGAAAGGAATTTCTTACTGAGAACTTTAGAATCCTTACGTGTCAGACTTTAAATAGAGATTCCCTCCACTTAGGATAAGATTTGTCACCCTACTGGGAACAATAGCCAAAGTAAGATAATAGCTGCTACTTACTGGGTCAGAAGGAAGAACGGTCACCCAACCTGTAGTTTTTGTATTTATAATGATTGAATCCTAAGTCTCCGGAGTACACGGCCTTAAACGTTTCCTTAAGTCACAGGAAAGATAAATGTTACTTTTATTTGGGGATGAGTTAGGTCTACTGAGCTCCTTGCTTCAAACGAAGCATAAGGGAGAATGTTTTCTGAGTCTGCAGACTGTATTTTTTCAACTGGACCTCTAGATCTCCTGTACAATTAAATTAGACTCCACAGATGCAGTTCACATACTCCTTGGGGTACACAGGTAGCACAGTAACATCCATTGCAGTCTGCTTTAGTTAAGGAATTTTACCAATCAGACTAATATTTTTGACACTAGAGTAGTATTACACAAGAGTATCTTTTACCGGGTCCCTGAAAGAGGGTAGGAATATGCCCTTGGATGACATAGTTGATCATATCTTCTGCTATAGTTGGCCTCCTAATGGTAAAAAAAATGTTCAAAGCACTAGTGCGAGTGATGATGCAAATTCCCTGCATACACCCGAGTCTGTTCCTGTGTCAGCGTGGTAATCGCCGTTTTCAGCAGTTCAGCTTGACTTCTTATGCCAGTGAATCTGCCACTATTGCTAGTTAAATACAATTTATAAGCCAGCTGAGGAAACTGTTCTGTAAAGCAAAACATCACATTGTTTGCCCATGAAGAATTTTGGAGAAGAGCTTTTTGGAATGGGAAACGTGCTTTCCTGAGATTTCTCTGGTGATGTGCTGAACTATAGATAGATTTCAATGAAAATTTCAGCCACCAGATTTCTAGCTGAACTATTATTACCAAGCCAGTTAATTATGTCACAAAACTGTACACACTAAAATAAGTTATGTAGTCATTATAGAATTGCCACATATATGTGCCATTTCTACTCGTACAGCTCAAGAATATGATGGGAGTACCAATTCTGCACAATTGCAAAACTTTTCAAGTTATTGGCCTTATGTGCAAATTGGCCACTAATAATTGAATACTAAATACGTCAAGTCCTATGTTAGTACTGCCAGAGAAGACATTAAAAACTCAGGTTTTATTACATTTTTAAGTAACAACCCCTCCTAATCCTTGGAGAAAATATTTTAAATTATGCAATCTTACTAGATAAAAAACAGAAGAAAAAGATCTTTTTTTACTCTTAGAGATTCTTCTAAGTACTCGTCCTCAGTGATTGGGAACTGTCTCTGATCTTGCTTCTCTATAATAAGCTAAGAAAATTGGTTTGGAAGTGAATGAGTAAAGAATAATTGAGTACTTGGGTAATGTGATATGTGCAACTGCTGCTACAGGCAGTCGCCAGCCTAAACCTAAACTACCTACTTACACAAGCATCCCAGCTTAGACGTACAATTTCCCCTAACATTTCAAATGTCTTTCAATCCATCTAAACATTTAAACAAGATCTAAGTGAAGTTTAAACTTAAACACTTAAAAGAATACCTAAGAACAACTCAGTTTGTCTGCCTACAAGACTGTGTTATGCTGTTTATAGTTTTGTGGAACAGGTCACTATTCCGCACTGGGATGCCTGTACAGGAGCGGGGGTTGTTGTAAACTGAGCCTATCTAGTAGCAATGAAAAAGGTTGCCTCAAGAGCATGCTTGCTTCAATATACTTGCCATCAGACTGTGTCCCACACTACAACTCTGTTTTTGTGAACTCCCTGTATGTTTTGATTGTTATCATTTCATGGTTTGTATTTGGTACCTCAATACAGAGACAGAAGGTGCAGAATATACACACTATAGGAAACTTCCATTTCAAAAATTCCTATTCTTTTTTTTTTTCTTCCTCACCTTTTAAACCTCATAACTCGTGCTTGTACAGCTTATTTCACTATTTGTGCATGATTTTGTTTGCCGAGTTAGAAAATTAGCAACAAGCTAGTATGATTGTTTTACTTTTTATTTCCTTTAATGCTTTTTGTTAAAAGAAAAACATTTTGTACTTGAACTTACTTTTTTTTCACTATGTTATAGAAGATGAATGCAGGTACCTTTTTGTTCTTCTGGGGTTTGTGACTTACAAAGCTGAAGAGTCATTGTCTGTGCTGTTATTTTGTCTATATTTCGTGATCTTTGATCTTTCAACCTTCGCTGTGTTGCAAATCGAGTTTCCTCTAGTACAAGCATCTCCTGAAGCATCCACTTTGGCCATATTCAACCTACACGGGTTTCTTGAGAATGTTCACCCTGTGGTTTCTCAGACTCTGAAACAGGAAGCAATTTAGCAGAGTTTATTTACTGGAAGGGTCAAATGCCCTCTGCTTAGAAAAAGACAACTGACCTAACACACATTATCATCCAAGTGGAAATAATTCCTTGGGCCCGCTGCTCAGTTACTCTTATCCTCTTTGTTACAGTCTTAAACGTGTTGTCTTGCTTTCTGCCAGCCCTTTACATTCTTCACAGCTCTGCTCCTTTCAATGTCTGTTTTATATGAGCAAAGTTGAAATTTTTATTTCACATCAATACACAATTTATACTTCAGTAGGGGCAGACACACATAATGCAGTACTTGCTCTCTCGTTCTGTGCGTGTTGGGGAAAGGAGGCAGGTGAAATTAGGTGCACAGTTCCAATTAACAAGCTTGGGAATCATAATCTGGAAGTTACCATTTAAATTACGTGAACGATAACAATATACCCAACTTTGAAAATAAACGCAGTTGCTTTCAAAGCAGTTTGTTGATTTGGGTTTTTTTTTTCCTTTTTATTTTTTTTTTTTTTAATTTTCAGTGAAGTGGGAAAGAATAAAGCTTGTTTGTTTGTTTTTTTTCTGGAAAGGCATATGTAAGTTTCCCCTCTGCTAGAGGCAGGAATGTATCGTGCAGAGGTTCATAGCTATTGCTCCATCACCATACTTTTCAGTGAATAAGTACTGCCCATCAATAAAACCTCAGGCAGACAGTCAATAACAGTTGAAAATTCAGTAAGGCTACAACAAATGCCTTGATAATTTTATAGGTTGGTGATAAATACAACAAAAAACTCTGAAGGCTAAAGAGAAGGATTTTAAGCAGCATTTAAGCTCTACAGAGTAGAGCTTAGTGCCAAGTGATTCACTGGAAAACAGGTAGTTGCCTACCCCACAGAGAAACTTAATACTAAATCATATATAACTCTTAGAAATGTTAAAGAACAGTTATGTCAACAGCATTATCTTGTTCTAAAGATTCTTGCTTAGTTCTATGTGCAATTTTAATTTTACTCACTTCCACTGAAAAGCTGGATAGATGTTTGTTTGCTAGACATTTATAATGAGTTATACCATGCACCAGAGGAAGTTTCTTTTAAAAATACAAATGTGACATGTGATACCTTACATATACATAAATGCACCAAGCTGTGCTTTAGCAGATTGTGAATCTAGTACACAAGGAGATAGGATAACAGCAGAAGTCATCTTCTAAGATGGGTTTAGACCATGCTAGAATCCCTTGTTTCTAATTCTGTGCTTTAAATTTAAAAACTTTTTTTCTCTACTTATAGTAATTGGCATAGAGTAAAGATTTTTTTTTTTTTAATGGCACCTTACAGGCAGATTATCTGATTCTTTGTAGAGCTGAGTGAAAGTTCAACAATAAAAATCCCTAAACCTATATGTTTCAAAATCTGGGCAAGAAAGAGAAATTCTAATTTGTCCTCCTGCAATACAGGATCCCACTTGAGAGCTTTGTTATCATACTGGTTTTGTTTTAGTGTTCTGCCCCCCTCCCACCATCAAATGGTTTGCAGCCATTTGATCCACCTGCCAATAGTATTAGAGGATCCTTATTTATGCTCTCTTGGCAATGGGTACCAAATTTATCATTGTCTAGAGTTCATATATGTTTGTCATGGAATGTTAGCCATACAGCAAATAATCTGCTGTAGAACGGCCTCTCTGTTCACCTCTGAAGTGTTTTCAGAAACTTCTTATTGCTCACTTGTTTTGACTTCCTTCTTGGCAAGTTGCAGGTAGCACAATACGAATTCGTGGGGTTTTGTGCCTGAGCAGCCTTCTTGACTAGTGCCCTTTACGGTTCTGTCAGGAAGTTGTGAATGGCTCGCGTAAAATTGTATTTTCAAGTGTGGAAAGGTCCTGAAACCTGCTTGTAAACCAGCACCGAGGTAAAGCTTCAATTCGTGTCCTGTAAATGTATAATTCAAATCCATGTTGTCAATTTCTTCATGATTATTTTCTCTATAAAAAAACATCATTATCCTCAAGTGACAGGCATCAGTACCCCTAAGACATAAGATACTGTTCCTAGGAATGTATACTCACTTTTTTAGTAGGAAAGAATTATGTTCTAAATCTGAATATTCCCTAAATCTACTTAATTACGATATCCAAATATCATTTAGTAATTAATTACTAATGTCTTCATAAATATGAAGAATTGGAGCCCTATTCATTACCATTCTCTATTTGCATTATCTTCAGCGTGTCTCTCAGAGAGAGGAAGGCAATTTAGAGTAGATATATTTTGTGTTAAAAGACAGGTACTTCTACCGTTCAGAATAGGCCGTTTAAGAAGATTAGCTGTTTTTTTGCCTGTTTTGTACATCCTTATCAGCCATTATCAACCAGTTGTTTCTGTGCATCTTTTTCACTTGGGCTTAGAGATGGTTCAATGGAATATATTCATGCTTGTTTTCTTGAATATGCAGGATTACTTTGCAAAGATGTAAGTAGAGGTATTTACCTTAAAGGGCAGTATAGGAAACCTAAGAATGCCAACATCCCAGCATATAAAAATTATGAACCTGCTGGAGGTATTACTTTGGATTTTGTCTGGAGGAAGACGACATCTGCTTGCTAAAGCATTTCTTGGATCTTTGCAGTTACAGATGTATTCTATGTGGGGTAAATAAGACTTTTACAGAAAATAGAGGACAAGGCTATGTTTATGCCTCTTTCTCCCCTTTTTCTCCCCTTCTTTTTTTCTCTCCTTGTGTTGAAAAGTAGCAATATATTACAGAATTTTCTGGTATGATGATGATACTCTGAATCAATAAACGAAACCTCACGTTACATAAAGGATACTGAGCAATTTTATTTTATAATAGGCTGCAGAAAGAAACCACAGTTTGCATTTCCTGCCCTTACAGCGGCTTTTGGTTTTCAAAGTCTTCATCACTATAAAGAAAGTAAGAGTCAAGTGAGATACAGCATGCAGGGAAGAGACATGAAATCTAACAATAAGGTAGGAAGCAGACAGATCTATAGCAAGGTTCAGGTTACAGCTGTACCTCAGTCTCCATCTGTGTTGTCACACCCACCATCCCCCAAGTGCTGGAGACTGTTGCGTACTGAAGACGCTATTGGTACCTGAAAGACAGGTGCACTATCTGAAGACTAGTGCTCACAAAGACCTCTACTGGGGTCTGCATTACCACATTGCACTTCATTAACTAGGAAAACACCCTGAAGTAAAATTATATTAAAGGTCTTCTTTAAACCAAGGAAAGTGAAGAGTCTCAGAGTTATTTTGCCGCATGGCGTTTTATTATTTCAAAGGTAACCTGCAGCTCTTACATAAGATCAGTTATGGCTAGCTTGGACATTGTATTATAAAAGCTTTGAACTGGGAACTCTCCCTTAAGCAGAATTTCTTCTTTTGGCCTAAGTAAATTTACATAATTTGCAAAGAGTTTGTACAACAGCTTCATATTGGCTGAGATGCATTATAGAATCATAGAATAACCAGGTTGGAAGAGACCCACCGGCTCATCGAGTCCAACCATAAATGTATGTCTATGTCCAACCATTATGTATGTATTCTGGGAGTGGCAAACAGACTCAGTTTCTCTCTCTCTTTATTTGGATGACTGAGATAACAGTTGTGAAGTTCTCTCTCCTTTTCCACTTTTGGAAAATCCTAGCAAAGGTGGAGGAAGCTACAGGAGCAGAAGAGGAAGGTTTTATTTAGATTCTTTTCTCCATGTAATTTTTTTGTGGTTTTGTAATCCAAATCACACCTTGCTCAGCATTTCCACCACAAAAGCAAACCAAGCCCCCTTTCTGGTAAAAAATGGTCCATCTGTTCATAATTTGGACTCAATGATCCGGTGGGTCTCTTCCAACCTGGTTATTCTGTGATTCTGTGATTCTGTGATAATTGACAGAATACTTTGGAACTATAAAGTGAGTTTCCATACTGAACTTCTCCACTTCTGTTGTTCAGATAGATTAGTAACATAGCATCTAAGCATGCTGAATATTTACACTTTAAATATGAAAGAAGATGTTAAAAAATGTTGTTTGTCTTTTTCTTTCAGTAGCCAGATTATGTATAGACTTTTTCCATTGACATCATAACGGCTGAGAAGTCAAAGGAAATATAGGAGACAGTGATATATTACAATATCAATGCACGTATAGGAACTCTGTAATTGCATCCTCACTGGAAGTTTAAAAGTCACTTTTTAGAAGTGTAAGATACATTAATTGACATGTATGGAATACATCTATGGACAGACTTGGTCCAATGTCACTTTGAATCATTACTGCATGTCTTTGACAATTACATCATATAAAATATAAAAGGTCATAAAAATATCCACAGTGCATACACATTAGCTATCTTCAAAATGGTCACTTCTAACACTATACATATTTTGTACCTGTTTTAGAACCTTATGCCAGTAAGTCACTTGCATGAATAGTGCTGTGAACTTTAACTAGACTATTCACATGTGTAAAGGCACTGAAATAGTGCAAGTTCAGATCCTGAGGATAAGAACTAATGGTCGCTCTGCACAGTTAAGAAATCAAGAAACGAAGGGAGGAAAGAAAAGGTGTGTTTATTTTACTTTATATTTTTAAGAAGCTGACTCAGAGTAAACATAATACAGCATTTCACTGCTTTACAGTTGGAAAGATGTTAGTAGAATACAATTGCAACTAGAAGAAAATCTTATTTTTGGCTAACAACTTTTATGTTACATTTTAGTTTATTGGAATTCAAAGTAACGGCTGTACGCAAAACAAAACCTCTGTAGAAGATGATGAGGGTAACGCTGATAACAAACATCCCATGTAATGTCTAATTACATGTGCTGCTAAGAAGCTTCTAGTAAATACTAATTTATTACTTCAAGTCATAGTTTCTTTTATATAGCTTACATTGCAATAACCTCTTTGATTATTTTACATTATGAAATCTGAAATATTCTAAAAAAAAAAAAAATCGGAGTGTAGCTTTTATCTATGTGCCACTCTCTTAAAAACCCCATAGGCAGCTAATGTTGATCTCTGAATGCAGGCAGCTATAAAAACCTATATGTGAAAAAAGCTACTGTTGTTATATCTGATTTTTAACTTCCATTTCTGTAGTAAGATCCTACCAGCATAAACAACAAGAAAATATGGCGAAGGTTCTAAGGGTATTTGATAAGTTTGCATTTGTCTTCACGCAAAAACTTACACCTAGATAATTATGGTTTTCTTTCGTTAATATTCTGACTACATAATTGTAGACTATTGGTATTAACACTGGAATGAGTACTATTTTATATTTCTATCTGCAGTATCTCCTCTCATATTTTACCCAGCTAATTGTAGATGAGTTGTATGCAAAGACAGAAGAATTGAGGTTGAAGATTCCAGATAAATATTAGGGTTCTATACGTAAAAAAGTTGATGCTAAAAGGGAAAGAATAAGCTCTTTGTCTCTGGTTAGGGCAAGGAACAATGTGATTATTCTAATCATTAAGAACAACAAGGACTGCAAAGGACAGTAAAGCACAGGAGCAGTCTGCTCAGGGAGACTGTGGAGTGTCTGTTGCTGGAGGTTTTTAGGAACTGGTTAGACAAATGTGTTACCTGGGTTGGGGTTTGTGCCCTGAGTGGCTTGGATCTGGGGATGGACTAGATGGTCTCCTGAGGGGTATTCCAGCCCTTTTTTTCTATTCATTCTATAAAGCTTCCAGGACAGATTGCATGAGCACCCTTACTAAAATCTATTAAAACAATTACAATCACTTTACCCAGCAAACCATATCTTTTATTTTTTTTCAGAGATGGCTTATGTTTACTGTGGCTTGATAGGTTTTATTAAATTGATCCTTGCAACTTATCGTTCACCATCTAGTTCTCTCCTAAGTGTTTATGTATTGATTCCTTTGTTACTTAAATTTGACCGGGTAAGGAGAAAAAGTAGTCATCTTCAGTCCACAGAGCAAGAAAAAACCTAACTTAACACTTGTAGCATGCCCTTCCATTGCTATCATGTTTTTATGTTGATGGATCCATTCTGCATTTTCAGTGGTCTAATCAGTTCTGCTTTGCTGGTCCGAGTAACTCCTCAAATCTCACAGTGTGGGGGACTTGGGGCACACAGTTCACATTAGATACCCTTGGCAGGATTGACACAACCTCCACCACCTCTGAGGGGAAGTGCTTTGATTTAGCTACACTTGAGGCCCTTGCAATATAATAAATGTTAGACTTTTTAATCACTTATTCATTTGCTATTTGTAATTTTAGTATGAATTTCTTAAAAACAGAATTATTGTGTTGTATAGTAGTTCTATGAGAACTGGAAAGGAAGAAAAAGCCAAGAACAATTTGTCTCAGCTAGCTATAAAAAACTGAAAACAGAAGAAAAATCTCAATTAAAATCTAGTTTAGATTTTGTAATTCGGTGATTTGAAGGGCACTTCTTAAGGATCCATCGTATCATCCTTTCTTTTTTCTACACAGACATCAGCATGTTTTCAGCATTTTACACTAAAAAGAACAGCAGTAAATTCTGTTCTGAAAAGAGAAACATTAATTATAAAAATTAATGAAATCTTATCAGAATTTTATGACATTATTTTATGGCATCATTTTATTTTGGCAATTCTTGTCCTCTTGTCTTTTAAAGTTTGAATATCTGTTAGGACTGGCATCTTTAATCCTGAAATAAAATCCAAGCACAGAGAGTTATGTGTTCCTCTCACTAGAAAGTCAGATGTATTTTAGGTTTTTGCCTGAACTAGACACAACTTGCATCATATGTTTACAGTAGCAGTATGTAATTACAGTAGTAATATTTGAATTAGCAATAAAATTTCAATGGGTGAGTTTTTACTTTTGCAAGGTGTGGAAACGTCTAGAAGCCCAACATTACCATCAGCTGGTCACGCACCTGAAAACTGAGTGCACCCTATTGCAGATCCTGTAAAGAATTAAAGACATGCTCCTGGATTTGCTATTTACAATTAGCAAGTCCTATTGGCCCAAACAGGCATTTTACAGGCATTTGATTGTTCTAATACTGCATAAACTTCCAGGAAAACTTGTTATCCTGAATTGAATTACTGAAAGTTCAAATGTTAACTAGTAAAGCAGCTTTGCTTTAAAAATTACTATGGTACGTTTCTAGAGAGCTATTCATTGGCATGCACTGTATCTACACAAAAATCAACTCTATTTTGTCTACCTGTGTGCCACTATATTACATGTTTCCTGAGACTTTCCTTTGGAATAACTGATGCAAAGCAGAAAAAAATAGAACATTATGAGTAGAGGTATTGAAATTTGCAATAAAGTTTATTGACATGGTATAATCCGTAGTGATTATTGGTTTGCAGCATCACGAAACAGCCCTGAGATAAAAATATATATGTCTAACACATCTATGCCATTTTCATGACATATTTTCACCAAATTATTTTTGCAATGGAATCAAATTTGTCTTCCTCCACATATCCTCAGCCAATTACTATGGAGGTGCGAGGTGAAACAGAGGGCCATAAGGCTTTGAAGCCAGTCTGAGAGAGAGCATGCTCAGAACAAAAAATTCACAAAATTGCTTGGCATTCCATCGTTTTAGCCTTGTCCTCAAGAGAAAAATTATTAAACTGTATTCTTGGTATGCAGATGCCTTTCTGTCACAGCGTGCATCCTTGGTAAAATAGTAGAAGCTTCTTACTGAGACTAGTTTGTGCGAAGTGTTATCATAAGCATGCTTGCAGTATTATGACAAAAGCAGAGGTAGTCCAATATTCAAAGATAATGCTTATGTTCTCCTCTTTGGGTTATGATTTTTTTTTTTTTTTTTTAGGCATTGGGGGTGGACCACAAATTAATTTTTCCTTAGAAAAGAAGTACTGGAAGGGTAAAAAAAAAAAAGGAATGTATGAAGGTTTCTATTCATTATGATCAAAAAGCTATGGCACAAAGAATAAAGTAAGTTACAATGGTCTGAAGTTGGCCAGTATCCATGTTTGGAGGCTGTGTGTCAACTACAGTGTAATGAATTACACTAACTTTTTTGCACTTCAGTCATTCATAGAATTAGATTTTAAATACATAGGGATTATATTGTTTCCAAAAGCAAGGTACCAAAATCTTCTATGTGTCCTTATATCTAGTAGTTCCAGTGAAATTTTAGTCATCCTACAAGAAATATTATTTTGGTATGCAATGTCTATATGTGAGAGTAAACTATTTGCTTCATATGCAATTATTATGCAATTATATTCAAGATGAAGAGGTGTCTTAATGCTGAAGGTGAGAGGAGTTACACTTTCTCAAGTATTACACAATGACCTTTTTTTAAAGTCCTCTTAAGCCATCACTAGAGAGTTGATGATGCTCATACAAAACACTCAATTATTGATTTTAAAGCACTTTTAAGATTCTCAAGATGCAGTTTATATGCCTGTATATTTTAGAAGATGCACCACAGCTCATGCTTTGGAAAAAATATCAGATATTTATGGTTGTGTGTCACACATGACCTCCCAAGGAAGTACTCCTGTCGTTGAAGTGCAGTCAAATCAGAAGAACAGAAAAGAGTGCAACGCTTTAGCAAAAATTAACTGTATCTAACAACATGTCTCTAAAGCCCAATACATGTGACAGTGTGAAATACAAATAGCAGTCTTCTCTCCATGTAAATTCTTTCTCGGAATCCTTAGAAATTTTGGCAGGTGCTTTTAACTCATCCATATAGCAGCATGGAATAGTTGAGGTGCTCAATTTAGAGAAGATCACTTATTCCAAAATAATCTGTGTTTGAAATATAAAACTTTTCATTTTCAGAAAGGAGAAATGAGAAGCTGCAGGAAGGTCCCCTTAATATACTGGCATACTTGGGATGTTATTGTGCAGATAAATAATAGACCATTTTGCCAGATACCATTTTACAGTAGATTGTGCTCTGAAAAAAAATGCTCTACTGCTTAAGGATAGTACTTTAAAAACTAGATCTTACCGCAACCTTTTACCTTTTCCTAAGTCCCCCTATGGATTTAAAAACAAAACAAACCAAACAAACAAAAGCAATAACAACCTTCACACACACTCAGTTGCAAACAGCATAGACTGACTGTCTGTATGATGCTAGCAAGGGCTGATCCCTTTTCTTAGGGACAGACACGCCTGCAGCGCTGGAGGGCAGGGGAGGGTCTGCTATGTAGCACTCTAACTGTTGCCTTAATATGCGACAATGAAAATGTAGAATTCTGAATAGTATTGTTGGGCATGGGTGACATCCTTATCATCCTCTTACTTTTATGCCACCTCTCCCAAAGAAATCTCTCACTAATCTGTATTAGATATCCAAGACCTACCGTCATGTTGAATCTCTGTGTGGTGTACTGGTTTATCACCTACAGAAATGAAGTCCTGGCTCTAGTGAAGAATAGAGTGGAACACTGTGGGTGCTCAGTAAAATCATCTACTCTGCTCTTTTAGCAGAGAATGGATGGATTAAAATGTATGCTGATTACTGTACAGCTGGGACTTTTTAACAAAGTGGCTGCTTACTTGTGCTACTCCAAAGAGCTAAGCTATGTTCTCAGAAGCACTTAAACTGTGAATCCATGAGGATTCTTACTTGTGGGGATGAGGTCCTGGCTTCAGTCCTTTGCACGCTGGGCTCTGCTCCTTGTGTGCGTGATGTTTTTGGGAAGCATGGGAAAACTCTGGGAGTCTCTTTCATTTGATGTGGTCAAGAGAAATACGCTGCAATCCGCTGCTTTTTGTCTCCTTGTTTCTTCCCACACACTTGTTCCGCTTGTTCTGTTCAAATATAGTAAAAGGAAAATCCACCATATTGCAGAAAGCCTTCACAAATATTAGAACTGCAATCTCTCTTCACTTTAGGAATTCAGTTACTCCAAATGCTACTCCAGCTTGCCAGGCCAAACCAAGCTCAACTCTAAATATTGTTATTGCTACCACCTTGTCAGTAGTGTGTGATGTTTGTGAGCTGAGGTCTAACATTGAAATGTGTTTTGATTTGAAATACAAGAGTAAGTTTTTCATGTCACCTCCATCAACATTTTTTAAAATGTTTTCACTGAAATAATATGAATGTCTTAAGCAAAAATTGTCAATTTGTCACTGTAGAAAATACCTTTGGTTATGCACACTCCACCTGATTGCCTAGTGATGATGTGATGACATTGTTTTACTATATGTGCTCTGTGTTTTGCCCATCTCCACAGGGAAAAGGATATGTAACTGCTGCAAATCAGACTCCTCAAGTGATATTCTACATTCTCTCCCCTCAACACCTTTCAGCACAATGTTCTTCCTCTTCCTGGTTTCAGTGGACATGAAAGTGTTAAAAAATTTAAAGCTTTCCCTTCTGTCCTTCAGTACAAAACTAAATAATTGCATGTGACAAGTATATGCTTTCCTAGTCTTGTCCCAAGATGTCTAGAACCTACTCGTATTATTCACACTGGGTATTACCAAGGACAGCCCTCTAGTTGTCATACTAGGGAAAAAACTCGTGAGCTTATTTTGCATAATCTCCGTCTCTGGAAACTTTAGTCAGATCAACAAAATCCATAGAAGTTAGGCTAAAACATCACAACAATATCAATAACTAAAATGAAAATAAAACTCTTCTATCAAATTTGTACTGACAAAATACATTTGGTTTTAGCATTAGTGAAATGTGCTCTGCTGCAAGGGTCATTCACAAAATTTGACCAAATTAAAGAGGTCATTCCAAAAGTCATGCAGCTGATGACTATGGAATGAATTGGTCAGCTTTTGCTATTTTCCAGATCCTTTCTTTAGGGCTGCTAGATGTGGCTTGTTAGATATTTAACAGCTTTGATAACTCTTTCTCTTTTACTATAACAGTTACTATACCACTCTTTAAAAAAAAAAAAAAGTGCTATTAATAAACAGCATATGACACTATCATCATCAGTCTAAGTAAGCAAGCTACTTTTTTTTTGTACTTGCCATTCTGAATTTTACTAATTTATGTTAACAGTGGCAAATAGGATGAATGTGTTTTTTTTCCTCATGCTGAGGTGAGTTATGTTTAGTGTTTGACTCTAAGCTGTGTGTAGTATTTTTGTAATAGTTGATTCCGGAGATGTTTGTACAGATAAGAGAGGGCTTCTCAACATGTTTCTATATACTTACATCGCACTATTAAACATTCAGAAGAGCAGATGATACCCATATGGAAAGCATGACAAATACAAGAAATGCTATACTCAGACAGAAAAAATAAATTGTGTTTAGTGGTCTTGCAAAAGCACCACTACAGTTGGCAAGAATACTTTTCGTGTTGACAGTCTTTGCTCAGAAGCCTAAGCCTAAATGCTCATCAAGACTCAACTGCACTCTTGCCTTAGAACTGCTCCCCTTGGAAAAGCTGAGGGATGTTTGTCAGACAGTACTGGCAGCACAGATTTCCCTGCTATATTAAACCTAATATAAAACTGCTACTTTTGAAATGTGCAATGTGGATACTACTTTGATTTGCCATTCCAGCATTTCCCCAAAGCGCTCAGTTCCCTACAAGATGATGTGTTTTTATTGTTGATTTTTTTAAATAAGTGCCAGAAGTATTGGTCTCTCTTAGCTCTGAGCAGGGAGGCGCTTTTGCTTTCAGGAGAAAACTTTGAATTTAAGCTCTGATAAGGGCTTTCTGAGTGAGCTTGCAAAATTTCATAAACGGCACAACCCTGTAAGCTACATTTAGCTGACTACCTCACATGCAATAAAAGACCTATTGCAAAGAAGAGACACAGAATAGATGAGAAATGTTTAGATGTTATAATTATGCCCAACAGTTTTTACTTACTATGTTGTTGCACTAAAGCAGCATGGAAAGACTGTTGAAAAGTCCAAGCTACTCTATGCAGAAAGCACTTCTGTATCATCAGGTCCCTTCTGGAGAATCAAAAGCCACTAGGAAGCAATCATTAGCTGGAAAATGCTGAAATCTCATCCCTTTTCTAAAGCTGTAGAAGGAATTTTATAAACACTGACTCAGTCTTTTGTGACCTGAGATTAAGTCCTTTCTTCATCTCCGAAGAAATCAGTGCAGTCTACAGTTGCTCTTTTCTAGTAGGGAGGAAAGCTAAAACAGAAGCACTAGTTCAGTCGCCGTTCATTACTGTAGCATATACTGGAACTTAGGCCAGCACCTCTCTTTGTAGCTGCTGGTTGTTCTGGATTAGAGATATGTGAATAATTCAGTGTATATTACTGAGTATATTACTGCTCTTTTGTATTCGTGCCATCCAAGGAACTTGCATCAAAGATGGCCTCTTCATGATGATGATGTGAACCTTCATGGGAGGCAAAGATAAGTTTCATCCTATGTCTTCTAGTTTTTGCATTTGATGTTTTGACGCGCTATGAAGAGAACTTGACAGTAAAGAATGACGTCCAGTCCAGAGAATGGGGCAACAAAGTCATTGTATCAACTTAGAAAACTTAAAGTCTTCTTGGAAGGTTTTTCTTTGACTCATAGCCCAGTCCTAGACTTCAAATACTTGGTACATGGTTTTGCCATGACTTACATTTACAAAATGTAATTTAGTAATCAGAGTTGATAAAACAAATCGGCACTAAGAGAAAGCACACGACAAAGTTCCATGATTCATATATGTTTTCCTTTGTATCTTCCCTGTACAGGAAAAAAATAAAATAATCACAATGACTCAGGGGACTGTGTTTAGTAAATTTAAGCTTTCTTTTGTAAGAAGTGAATAGAAGCCAGCTTTCCTCCTTAGGCCATCATGGAAAGCATAGAGATGATAATAGAAAGAGTCAACAGAGTTTGTAACAGGAACACCCTGAATAAAGTACCAGATTTCAGGGACTGTAACCTTAGACATAAGAAGTCTTACATTCTTACAGTTTTCCTGGGGCAAATCTACAGTCTGAGGACTTTTCTGTCATTCTGAGCTTCTGTTCTCATTTGCACTGGATTCTAACTGAAGGAATTTTTTTTTTTTTTTTAAATATAGCCTGGCCCTGCTTGCAATGGGATTCCAACATTTCCTGTTAGAATGTGATTTACCAGGAATTTAATTAATCTCCAGTTCAAACTGTACTGCAGGCCTTGAAAATTAAAACGAAAAATAAACATGGCTATTAACATTGAAAGAGAGCTAAACTTAGCACTTGAAACTAAAATTACAATAAATACAGATGAACCCAAGCTAAAATTGAAGAAATGAATGCCAGTGGAGCCCATTATGTTCAAAAGCCAAATATGATTGCTGTATTTTAAATCTTAGGTTAAGAAATAAAATGGATCATGATATGAATGGCATAATGTAGTTTCATCATCTGAGTCCTATTGGACATGAACTGTACCTTTTATATTGCTGTTTTCTTAGAGGTGTTTATTTCTTCTCCTTCCCTCTTTCTTCACCAAGATGTGATTTCAAAACACAAGCAAATAAATGTCAAATCCTTCTGCCTCTGTTCTGCCATTCCATTTTTGAAATTCTGCCAAACTGAAAATTTCCATTCAGACTGACTGGCATTTGTTAAACTGACTTTTATTATTATTATTTTATTTTAATACTCTTTTTTTCAAAAATAGTGGAACTTCGTGTAACTCTTGCTGTGTCTATGCATGACATTTTAAGAGCAGCTGCTTCTGTGTATCTTTTTCACAATAGTACATTTTTTCCTGCAGACAATCTGAAAACCTCTCACAAAAAGCTTCAATTACTTGTAAACTTTGGTCTATGGTTTTTCCAAACTTGTGTGAAGAGCAGGTACCACTCAATTTAACACCATGCCAACCTAAGGAATCCAGGGACCAAATAAAAAGCTACAGTAACGAGTAAATAAGACCAGTGGAAAATTTCTTAAAAACTCTACTCCCTCCTCCTTCTTTAAAAATAGCCAGGAGATTGTATAGACTTTGGCTTAAAAATCTTTGCTCTACTACTCAGTTATACTTTCATTTTATCATAAAAATGAATAGAGAGAATAATATACAAAAGGAAATAGATGGAGCAGAATGGCTTATGAGAAATTCCTTTTGAAAAAAAGGTGTTTCACATTTACAGTCATTTCTCCAGCCTGCAACGTGTTAGAAAGAAATGTAAAACCATGAAATGTCACTATGCTACAAGAATTCCTCTCACTCTTTGTGGATGATACACAACACTCTGCTTATTAAGGCACCAGACAGTTCTCGGGAGATGCAGTATTTTAGTTATAGAACCAATTTTTTTCATATGTCATCAGTGAATTCTATGGTTGTGCAGTCCTGAAAAGCCTAAACTGTGTGGATCCATAGCAAGGTATTTAATAAAACAAGATGCTCGTCTTCCTGGGCAGCTTCCTTTAAGCTATCGTCATCTCATCCTGTCCACTTCCCTATGGCAAACACGTGGCTGTAACAGCAGCAGTAGCATGTGGGGCTAGATATTTGCCCTGTTTGGTCCTTGTCACACATTTGTCCTGCTTTCCAGTTCCGCTTTTTTTGGGTTTTTTGTTTGTTTGAATGCAGATTTTAAAATACAATTTATTCTTCAAAACAGGCAAAAAATCTTTAGGGCAAAGTAAAATCCAATATGAACCAGTAATTTAAAGAAAAGCATGCCTTATTAAAACATGATATTTTAAAAATTAAGCTCCTAACATTCAAAGACTGCATGGTCTCCCCTTCTCCCCTCTTTATCAAATACTGAAAAATAATGAATTGCAAAGTTGCGAATGACGGTAACCTTGTGCACTCTATGTGGAAGAAGCCTCTAAAATCAGAGCAGAGTTTGGTGACCCAATATAGTTAGGTCAGAGAAGCAATGAAGTCCTTGAATATGACTGAAATCCTCCCAGCATGCAACATTTGTCCCTCTTATTGATCCTTGGTATGCTTGCGAGAGCCTAATTTTCCTTTTTCAAAAAAAAGGTGCAATTATGCTTTTCTATTTTGCTAACAGATTTTGGGAGGTGCAAATGGAAGTTTTTAAACGTATTAAGTTCACTGAATGGAAAGTTCGCTCCCTGCTTCTAACTTTTCTGTGCCTGTTATCTTTTATAATTGTAAGGCTTCAAGTGCTGCTGTGTTTATATATCCTATGTGACATTTATTATTTTTGTGAAGACAGCACAACTCATTCTGGGGGACTCTGGCCTGTAGTAGTTGTACATCCTGCTCCTGTCTGTATATATTATTTTAGGCTCCATTTTTAGGTGATTTCTTCCCACTTGGAATTTCTTTCTGGTGAGAAGTTTACCACATGGATAAAATAGTTGTTTAGCCCCAAACCTTGCCGTCAAGAAAACATTAGCTCTTCCTGGTCATTACCTACCTGCAGTTTTCTTAATTCTGAACTACACTTTTTATTTTTTTGGCACCTCTACCTGCACACACCAAGTTGTGCTGCTAAGGACTGACTCCCTGTCCATACATGCATCCTCCCCGGGCTTCCATGCACTCCTCAACCGTCTTCATAGAAGCACCCTGCCTTTGGCTCTTTTCAATGTAGTCCACCCTAATTGTGACTCTGCCTGCTCTAGGTAGCTGTCTGATAGCTGCAACAGCCATGCGAGCAATGACAAAAAGCCTGTGGTTCCCTGCATTTGCTACTTTCTGCTTTGTAGGGGAAAAGTTCCCACGGAAAGCTCAGGAACTTCATATGTTGTGTACTTTTAAATGCTACCTTAAAACCTCTGGTTTAAAATGCTTCTGCTGGCACAGACAGAAACCATAACTTGCTACTGCCTATTTCATTATCTCTGCCTTTCAATGATACCAGTTTAGTGGGGGAATAAAGGAGGACACATTTTAATTTCTGTTCAACGAGTGAACGCCTATTCTCCCTAGGCAGAGACTGGCATCTTTTTTCAGGATCTTCCCAGGCACAACAGAGCCCTGCCGCAAGGATGGCATTCTCAGCAACTGAACATTGCAACATACTACATATGGTAAAACTGAGAACATAATGTAAACAATCTGATTATCCTCACAGAAGCCCTTTTCCCCTGCATCAGCCGCTCCATGACAAATACACATCCAATGGACACAAGAAATTAATTCCTCACTCGAACACAAATGGCAACCTATACCTCTCACCCTCTTGCTGGCGAAACTGCTTCCTAATTAACTGGAGATTGGGGCAGGCTTTGTCTCTGAAACTGCATTTACAAGGAATATGCTCCTGAACTAATGTCATGGTTTACATGGGTCTCTATTATTTGTTTCTGCTACTAGAACAGGATTTTACTATTTAGAAAAGCATTAAGAAATACTATTCACTGTCTTTTAATCTTTTCTTTCTCAAGTAATCTACATCTTATTTTCAGTGTCTCTTTATTTTTATATGCTTGGAGCTGGGCTCAGATTTTTCCTCTTTCTTTGACACTAGCATTGTTTCTCCTGGAATGCTATATCCGGACATCTGGGTTTAAGGATGGTAGGCATGTGAAAATGGACATTTCATTCAGGTCCTACTGGCTATAGGTGTTTATGATTTCACACATGTATATTTAGCTCCAGCTGGGAAGACTAGGAGAGTAAGAGAATTACAGACAGTTAACCTATTCATGGTGCAGGTATGACAATGCCAATAAAATCATGTAGTATCAATACAGCCTTTGTCTGCTAACAGTAAGAGTTTTAATCATTGCTGTAGCTGCCAGAATTCATAAATACACATTTGTAGAGAGGTCATATCTTTTCTAGCCTAGCTGACGCAATTACTAAAAAAAAACAACAAAAAAAGAGCAGATAAAGACCTTTCTTTGGGTGCAAAAGCCGGTTTGGTTTTTTTGTCATTATACCCACTCCCTTAATAAATAGCATTGTTTTTCCCTACAGACTTCTTGCTGCTATGTTAATACCTGTGCTCAAGCCCTGAGCATGTCCAATAGTGATCTTGAGTGAGAGCCTGCAATTCTGAAAGGGCACTTGATATCATCTCTTTGTCTTCTGGATTTCAGGCTGTCAGGAGGGCTTAAATCACAATTAAAGCCATTTAATGTGTACTGAACAACTTCTAAATGACAGATTTTCCAGCAAACTTAGTAAACACGATCTTTAAGCATTTCTCTTCCTTTTCCTTCCTTCATGTTTGTCTTAGACTATGACTGCATCAGGAGGCTTAAGGTTTTCTACAACCTCTATGAACCATAGTGGGGCAGAAATCTCACATAAAGTATGTGAAGGATTCTGAAGTGTTTGCATGATTCTCTCTTGGTATTCATAAGGGAGGACATGCAAATTAAAGCCATCTGTGAGGTTAGGAGTTGTGCACAAATTCTTTGTCTGGTCTGATATCCAAATGACTTTTAGGCTACTTCATTGTCACTTTATCATGGCTGGCTATTTCTTGAGTGTAATTGCAAGGAGAGCAAGCTGGGGACTTCACTGACCCTGCAAGAACCTACTACCATTTACATCTGCATGACTTTAGTTGGTTTGTTCTTCCAGTGACTCTTATACTGATTTATTAGGTCCTGGGCTAGTTATCTTTTTTATTTTATTTTCATTTACTTAGTTGGTCAGGAAATGAGCATTGTTGAGATGGGATAGTGATGATTTATATGAGCCAGTCGAACTGTCATTTAACTTGTTCTCTAGTAGTTCGTGGTAAAGTACTGCTTACTGCTTTGGTTGTGATGGGATGCAGGGATGAGTATCGTTCCCTGAGCATCAGTTCACAGGTCTAGATGATCCATTCCTGTTTTGCAGTAATTCTTATTGAAGTTACTATGTATTCATTATAGGATGCATGATTTTTGCCCTTTATTGATTTAGAAGAAGCTAGATTAGGACAACCCAAGAAGCCAGGTGCAGCCAGGATCTCCACAACCAGTAGTAATAGACTTCCTGTAATTTTCAATAGCATTTCTCAAATTAAGAAAGTAGCATTGCCTCACTTCATAGGCTTAGAAAACCCCAGCAGCACGACAGCGGCTGCCTGTGCAGGGATTAGCCAGCAGATTACTAGCAGAGCCAGAAAAATACTGAGGTTACTTTGCTCCAACAAATAGGCTAGTGCAGCAAGAATGTTCCCAAACCTTCTCTTTTCTAAGGCTTTTACAGTTAATCTTTTATAGTTAAACCTGAAGTCTTAGTTATGATGAAGGCTGAAAATATTATTAAACTAAATCTACTTTTCAACTTTCTGTTTGGGCTTCCGTTTTCTTGCACTGTTTGTGGAATATACTAACCTTAGTTTTCCAAGCTAGTATAATTTTCTAGTACATAAATGTTTACTGATGGATGCGTTGCATTATCAGGTAAATAGGCATTTAAATGCAGTTACTTTTGAAGGCCTCTAGGTTTGTGCAATGCTAGTTCTAAATTACAACGTATGTCTGTAACGGGTTATTAATCGGTATGTTAAAAATAGTCAAACTGGGATTACTTCTTTGTTTTCTTTCCTTCTTCATTTGAAAATATGTGTTTGCATGTACTTTCAATTCCACATCTCATAGTTTAGTGGATGCATATAATCATCATATGTCTCCTTCCTACTCAAACGTTCCTTTTTCCTGATTTAAGGTTCAGTCCTGGATGCTCCATTTCAAGCAAAGGCTTTACTAAAAGCCATGCAGTTGGGAAAGTACCTGCCCTATTCGTTTCTGTTTTTTTCCCTTTTTATTTTGCTGTTTAATACTACTTTGTTGTATACCAGTATCGTCATGATAAAATAAGCACTGTTAACCTGCTGAAAGAGTCAGCATCAGGAGGTTAAAATGTGGTCAAGGGTTAATTTATCAGACAGAAATCTCATTAGGTTTTCATGGTTTTGCTGTAGTCACTCACACACTTAGTTGTTAGTCTATAGTATCCTTTTTTTCTGAAGAATTCTTTTTTGTATAAACATAATTTTATGAAAGTGTCCAGAAGGTTTATTTTTTAAGCATAAAGCATTTCTGAGTGTAATTCTCTGTCTTGTTATCAGGTCAGTTCATATTATTTTTTTCCCATCTTTAATTTAGATTTTATCATATTGAATTATGGTCGTTAATTTCTTTAAATTTTTCTCACGTTTTCCAGGAAAATCAGTGTTTATCAAATCTCTTTGCTCTGTATGTCTGGATTTATTTCTATTTTAGTTTTTATGCTACAGCAATTACTTGTAGCTCCATAGTGCATCAAATCAAGCAAGAAACCATATGTATCTTTGTCCTCTTTCAGATAAGTGTGCGAAGTACATATTTCCATTATGAAATGGAAATAATATATAATTTTCAATATATAGTGAAACTTTATGGTGTAATTGCACATGTCTGTTCCTAAAAGAAAACAAATACCTTGCTTCTAAAACAGTACCTTTAGAAAAGCTGAATTTTAAAACCAAAAATTTTTCAAGTAAAATTAATTCAGCACTTTTTTTAGAATATTTTCAAATTGGTAAAAACTGTTCAGTCTTTTCAATTAAAAAACAAATTTATTTTGAGATTACTTTCTAGGTTTCTAAAAGGGTTATTTTAAAAAAGATATTTAAGAGTACTGTTTTCTGCAAGTGGTAGTTAAAACATAAAAACTTCATTTAAAAAAGGCAAACCAAAATTGCAAACATTTTGGACAAACATAGAAAATTATAAAATAATTCCTGGGGCCACAGCAGCCTACGCGTAATTCAGGTATGACAGGTGGTGGTGCAAGTCTGCATTTCTGCACACAGATCTTGGAGTGGGTTGCCAGTAGGTATGTGGGTGGTTTGTTTTTTCTTTTCTTTTTTCCTATAGGCATCTAAAGCATCTACCTCTTAACAGTTAATGAAAGTTCCCCGAGTACCACTCAGCATAGTGGATGAACAAAGATGAGGATAAAGAGGGCTTCAAAATAGCTGCACGCTTCCATTCCTCCCCATCAGCGTGAAAGGGGCAGGAGGAGGAAAGGAAGAGGCATGTGAACAGCACGCAGTACAGGATCTCCTACCAGGACACCATGAATGCACGACTTCTCTTGGAGTTAGAGCCCAACCAGTAGCCTGGAGAGCTCGGCTGCTGCAAAGGACCAACCTTCTCATAAACTAGGATGCCAAACCTGTGGCCGTGGGGGAGTATGTGCTGCAAGGTGGCTGTGATGCTGTGTCACCAGCCTGTGAGGGGCTGGCCCTGGTGGACAGAAGTGCAAGGTGGGATCTAGCAGTGCAAATGTCACAGGTGGTACCTAATACCTGATGGGCCAGAGATCCCTCAGGATCTCCAAATGGGGCAGCTTGTCTTACAGACACACCAATTTTTATGGCGCTGTTTAAGGATAAGCCAATTCATCACTGATACTGGTTTAGAAACTGTACAGAGTGAACTCAGGCCCTTTGAAAGGTCACTGATAAGCCAGTCAGCACGGCGGGATGGACGACTGGAGGCAGTAACTTTATCAGTTCTGCTGGTCCAAGGGTTCAGGTGGCCGTGTGCTGCCTAGGGACAGATTGGCAGCCACAGCTTCCCACAAGTCCATTATCCCTGGCTCGGCATCTGCTCTAAGCTTTGTATGGTTCTAATTAAGAAAATAATGGCATCATTATTCAGGAAACTTTATTTATACCTGGAGTATTTGGTAGAGTTTTATTCCCCTATTATGTCACAACAGCAGCTTACAGGAGCAGCGACTTAAGAGACTTGGCCAAGAACACAATAAAATGATTACAGGTTTCTAAAACATTTAGAATATAATTACTTTCTTGCAATTCCAGGTGTGCTGGGGTGTGTATGAGGAAACAGAGGTAGCAAGAACACAAACCCAAGCTGCTGGTTGTGGACATTTTCCCTGACAAGGCAGGGTGGGAAGGACAGAAGTGGTGGGAACACGGCGCGTCCCTGTTCCTTGGCTGGACAGGAATGAAATGGCAAGTGAGGACGATGAATGAAATCGGAAAGGAAAACAAAAACAAAAAGGTTGTGGCAGAAACTGACATGCTCCAGAACGCAGAGTAGCAAACAACTAGAGAATTCAAAATAAAGTCGTACAGAAGAAGTAACCTGAATGTTGTCCATACTACTGCAGGGAATTTATGCAAAACCAGTTTTTTTTCCAGTTGCCTTTACACCCTGAGCTCTAAAGCAAACCCTCAGAAAGGGCTGAGGGCAAGGTTGGACTCGCCAGCTTGGGGCTCTGCCTGTTAATTGCTGAGCCACATCAGCCTGTAAAAGCCCCGAAGTTCATATCTCGCGGCGAGCCAGCGTCACGAACACCTAAATTTACCACCTGATTCCTCCGATATGTGGAATTCAGTGGACAAATGTCGCGGCTGTAGGAAACCACACACTCTGCTCTCGGGCACAGCCCTCCAAGAGCCGCCGCGCTGAGGGAAAAGCTCGTTTGGAGACCCCTGAGCCTGACCGGGACCCGCTCAGCCGCGGGACAAGGCGAGCGCGGCGCAGGGCGCGGGGGTTACTGCTTTTTTTTTTGCTTTTGGGAGCCGAGGGGGCTAAACTTTTGCGGGTTTTAATACCAAACTCCGCGAGGGGAGACACGGGGGGGTGGCGGGGGGGGGTGTCTCCCTGCCCGGCGCGTGAGGGGCCGCGCGGCAGCCGGGAGCCCCCGGCGGGGCCGGGCAGGGCAGGCGGGGGCCGGGCGGCGGGGGGCGCGGAGCCAATGGGCGGCGGGGGCCCTGGAGGAGGAGGAGGAGGAGGAGGAGGAGAGGAGGAAAACCACGGGATCCAGCGCTTGTCAGTGGCGCTCGCCGCTTCCTAAAGCCGCGCGGAGAGGGAGGGGGGGGGCGGGGGAGAGAAGGAAGGATAATTAAATGTTTTTTATTAAATTTGGAGGGTGGTTTTGTTTTTTTTTTTTTGTTTTTTTTCTTTCAGGCGGTCGCCGCGCGTGCGGCTTTCAGGTGGGTCTCACGCGCAACTTTGCCCGCCGCCTGCAGGGCTGGAGCGGGGCGTGGGGTGTGTGTGAGGGGGCGTGTGTGTGTGTGTGTGTGTGAGGGGGGGGGGGGGGTGCGCGCAGAGGCGAGGCGGGGGGAGGAGGAGGCGCGTGTCTCTCGGTGTGCGGGTGCGCGGGGGCCCCGCCATTACGCGCGGAGCTCACGCGGCGCCCCCCGCCCCCCGCCCCGCGGCGCCCCCGCTGCCTCCCGGCGCCGCGTCCTCCCGGCGGAAGCGCGGGACCCAGGTGAAGGCGGAGGAGGGAGGGTTGTTTTTTATGAATGGGACGCTTTGAGGTTAATTAGCTATGCAAATTCAAGCAGTTCATTCATGGTTTTTTGTTTTTTTTTTAAATCTAAAAGCCATCTTGTGTTCCCCTCCAGGCTGATTGGAGTCCAGATCCCGAGGAGATCTCCGGATCCAATGCCCGGCAAATAAAGCCCTGAGCTGGGACTTTGTGGACGAGCCGCGGGATGGATGGATTTTATGACCAGCAAGTGCCTTACATGGTCACCAATGTGAGTGATCGGTTCCAAGCTGGCGTTTGTAAACTTGCCTCCGACTCGTGTCTGCGGGGAGTTTGTCGGCTTTGTTAGCGCCGCAGCGGCCGCTCTCCCCCTGGGACCTTCGCTGCCAGATCGGCCTCTCTTCTTAGCTCTTTCAGTAAAGCCTCACGTCCTTTTAAAGACGCTTTGGGGATGATTAAAAATTCGTGCGTATGATCAGTGGGTGAGAGAGGCAGGAGCAGCGGCAGCTGCAGTCAAAGTTTCTGGCTGCGTTTGCCTCCAACGCTCGGAAGAATGAAGCTGAGGCAAACCTTAACGTTTCTTCCCCCCTTTTTTATTGCTTTCAGGACTTTGCAAACAACGTTATAAGTAACGCGGGGAAACAAAGCAGTCTATTATGTTGTCATCTGCGTACTGCGTAGCTTATGCAGAGGGGATTTATGTGCTATTGTGTAGGTTTGTGTACTTTGGATGCTAAAAATACATGGTTGGTATTGTGTTGCTGCTTGAACACATTCTGTATGTATCCGTACCAATAGATGTCACATAGATAGATAGAAATGTGTTGCACTGAGGCACAGGAATCTTTTGGAGGACGTTAGGTGCTCAGCAATATCTTTTGCTTAGAAACTAGAGGCTGCAAGACGGTCATTTTCCTGTTGAAAATCTAAAGAATTCATGCCAGCTTTGAGTATTCTCGATTAAATGAAAAAAAAAAGAAAGAAAAGGAACCCTCAGATTTCTAAAGTAACTGATCTTTCCTGTTTATAGAATCAGCGTGGGAGAAACTGTAATGAGAGACCGACAAATGTCAGGAAAAGAAAATTCATTAACAGAGACCTGGCTCATGATTCAGAAGGTGAGGGTTTGTTGCCCCCCCCCCCCCCCCCCGCTTACTTACTAATGTAGAGAAGCTTTTTGAGAGCTATTTATTTATTTATTTTGGAGATAAATATATCTAGATCAATCTGAATAAGCAAGACAAGAAAATTGCATTTACTACTGCAAAATGAACTGGCAAAGGCAATAGACTGATAAAGTTGTTATTCTTTTCTTGACTTACCCTGTTGCATTTTAGGCACTGCTGCACATGTGGCACATGGATGTCATGCTCCGAGGCCAAGCTTTTGCAGCATCTGACACAGTCACGGCACCTGGCTTTTTCACCTTTTAGGCCTCTTGAGATTAAGGGCTTTCCTCATTCCTTCCATCTTTTAGCATCCTTTTCACTGCTGTGTGCTCACTAGTGGTGGCAGGAGTGAGAACGCCAGTGTGGAGACTGTTGGTTTTCCCTCTAGCTTTACTCTAGAGCTAGTAGTCACTGGTAGGGTTAAAAATCCTGGGAAATTCGATTAAGGAAGTCTAGAGTGGAGGAAGTTTTGGAAGGCCAAAGATTTGTAACTTAATCCCATCAGCAGCCACTCACATGATTGTAGCTTGGGAGCTGTAGTCTTGTTAATAGATGTTAGCACTTCTTTAGGTTACAAAGTCAGTATAGATGCTACACCTACACCCCTGCAAGTACCTAAGACATTTAGGAAGGTTTGTGGGGCCCTGCAACTTACCCCGATATCTTATCATGGTGAGGACACGTTGATACACTTTTCAGAATCCCTACTTGCCTGTTTAGAAAAGTTTATTATAGGGTATGTTGAAAAGAAAGCAACTTCCTGGTTTTCAGTTAAGTGATGTCCCACTGTGAACACGAGGTATCAGTCCATCGGATAAATGAATAGCCTCTGTCATTTAGCTGTATGTAAATAGTTATGTGTCAGCATTCATAAAAGAGGAAGTCTCTCTCAAAATTAAAAAGTAAATTAAAAAGAAATCATTTGTCAGTTCAAATATCCTACTTAGTCTTAGTAAACAGAATTTTCCTAACTGAGTTTCTGAGCTTTGCAAGTAAGCCCAATGTTCTGTTTCTTCATCCATTATAAGGAACTAATTTCAGTGAATTGCAAAAAAAAAGATAAGCTGCTGCAAAACTCAGTCCATGGAGAAAGTGGTTTCACTTTAAAGAATTACAGAGAATACAGCATAGAGGAAATAGTGGTGATTCCCTTGTCATACAAGGTAAAACATAAAGGGAAGTACAAAAGATTTCCAGTTTCTGTTTGCCATTGCAGCATGTTGGATCTTTGCTTCAAAATTTTTATATGATAGTTTACAGCCTTACTAATAAAAATATTCAGTCATTGCTCAGACAGAACTCGCATTGGAGTCTGACGGAGCTTTATCTGGGGCAGATAATGCAGGGGGAGGCCTGAGTTGTAGAAGGAGAAATAATTTACCTGTAAGATAGAGTATAATTTTTAACTTCTATATGTATTGCTGAATGAGCCTTTTGTACTATAGAACTTGGTTCTGGTGGTTGTTTCAAGAATTGATAAAATAATACAGTAAGTACTCCTTTTTTTTTATTAACAAGTGTAGAAAAATAATTAACTGCAACCTGAAAATATCTACTTTGTCTGTGTGTTTGACTGCCAAAATAGAATTCACACACATTGTTCTTCAGGAAAAATATATTTTTGAACGTATTTTAATGTTATGAAGCTATTAAAGGTGTGAGTCTTTTATCTGTGTCTTCATCTTTTTGCAGAACTCTTTCAAGATCTGAGCCAATTACAGGAGACATGGCTTGCAGAAGGTAAGAGAAAAAACTGCTTGTAAAAAGAGGAAAAACAGCTCTGGAGGGGAAAAAAAAAAAATGTCCTGAACTTGCTGTCTTAATGTTCAGCCCAATTAATTGAGCTCTAAAAGAGCCACCTCATGTGTCATGCATACATTAGAGCCTCTGATGAGTTTGTCTTTGGGGACTCTGGGGCTGTTCTACCCAGTGTCATCACAAATTACCAGGAGAAATTGCTTCCAGCTCACAATCACATCTGCTTTTGGCAAGAACTAATGCACCAGGACTTCAAGTTCTAAGCCTCTGTTCAGATTTTAATTGCAATTGATCAGGTTTATATTATTGTACCTCGAGAGACTACATACAGCCAGAACAGGGCTTGCTGTTTCCTTTAGAGCAGCACATATAATTATTTGGTGTTCTGGTGGAGTACTTTCTGATGGCAGAAATTAGTTTCTCTGGGTTCATCGGGACGGGATGCTTCAAGATTTAAGTGCAAGTGTCTTCTTTCCACCTTGTTCACAACACAGAACATTAGGTGTGTATGGAATACTTAAAAAGTACTATTTCTTTTTTTTTTCCTTTCTTTTTTTTTTCCCAGATACCTTTTAATATTTTGCATGTTATTTTTGTCTATATATTTGTAGTTGTGAGATTGTGTACTGGGTGATTAGAAAACTGGAATTGATCTGTTTTACACCTGCTTGTGCTTTTGAGTATTTTAAATAATCTTGCAGAGCACATTTGACTGAAGAGAGGGGATTTAAGAACAATAATGTAGAAATCTGAATTTAGAGCAGCTGTTGAGAGATTAATTTGACAATAACAAAAAATAAGCTGCTGCATAAAGGAAACTTTAACAAAATTTAAGGTAGCTTTCTATTTGCTGAACTGTATTTGTTCTCTTCAGCAACACGTTCTGATTTTTCTTTTCCTTTGTTATTTCATTTTATGTATTGCCTGTTCTTAAAATTTCTGGTTGAAATTTTTATGTAAACTTATGCATCTGAAATAAACATGGTTTTAATGCAAGCCGACATAATCTCTCCAAATTTATCCTTATTTAAATGAATGTGAGTATTCACATATGTTTAATTTTTATCATATACTGGACTGTGCACAGTTGTTTATAGATGTTATGCTGTTTCGGGAAAGGAGGAGTGTTGGGGTGAACTGCTTGCTGCTAGTTTTCATAGAAAGAGGGAAATATTGCTGATGACTACTTGCCTACATACTGATTTTGTTTTAACAGCTTTATATATAGTTAGAGAAGTTCCTAACCTATAAGTAAGTTGTGGGGTATTATTTATTTTGCTGACTTTTTTATTCTCCTAGCATCATTTTTAGCATGTATATGATCTCTGTATATGATCAAAAAGTCCTCTTTAAATTTATGGATCGGAGGATAGATTTTTAAGTATTAATATGATTCTTTCCTAATCATTGAAAACAGGTTGTCCTGTACTAAGGTGATTTTTTTGTAGTGTAACGATCATATACAACTGTAAATGTCTCCCTGTAGTAATTTTCCTAAGAATCTCTTTATTTTGTATCATCTCATTCATTCTAGTAAGCCAGAAGTATGTTAAAATACTATCCAAAAGATTCTATTTTTTGATGGAGAGTAGAACTTTTAGTTTGATTTATCACTGGCATGGGTGTTTTTATTTCTGAAAATGATTAAATTTCTTTGATCATAAGTCAGAAAAATGCAGGCAGATTCATAATGCATATGCAGACAATAATGTAAGTTTGAAAAATAATATGGAATGTAAAACTGATTTAATCATTTTTGTAGGTACGTGAATTATTGTAATGTCAATTTTTATTCTGGAGGCACTGCTTATTTGAGACCAGAATGCATTGTTTAAAAGCCTTTATTCTCTTTAGCGGAGTCTATTTCACTTGATAAATTTAGATAGTTTTCAAGGGAGAAAGGTATATAGTCCTCTGTCAGCTAGGTTGAGGAGCCTTTATAAAAGCAGATAGCATCACCTGGTAAGTATCTAAAAATGAGAAAAAAGTTGCCTTTTCATGTAGCAGAGGATAATAAAGCTAAAGAAGAATGTTATATTTTTTCCCAGCATATTACAAACAAATATTACAGATTTTTCAATGTTCTAGAAATATTTTAATAAATCTATGTTTTTCAGGCCATGCTATCATTTTAGCTGTTCATAAAACACAAACTTTGCACAGCTTTTCTAAAGGCTAAGCTAAAATTCAAATAAAAAGTGAAGATGAGAAAATCAAATATTGAGCTATTAACTTGATCCCACTTTTTTATTTAAAAAAACACGCAAACCAGCTTTTTGTAGTCTTTATAATATACTGGTGTTTGAGGATATTGTAGTTCTGCTCAAATGTCTACATGATTGAGCTTAGCCAGGAAACAGATTTTGAAATCGGACTTGTTTACTCTTTGCTAGATGTGACCATTTATGTTCTTCTGGACCTTCATAGGCTAGAAGTCTGCCAATTTGGCAGCATCAGTAATGTTTACATATTTCTTTTCATAATGCTCTGGAGCCAGGGAAATGACCATGAAATTTTAAAACATCTTGACCCTTTTTAAGAAAAGCAGTGGCAGCTGACCAGGTTTCTCCCACGAGTTCGGATCCCCACTGGGGAGTAACCAGGTCAAAAATCTACTTATTAGTTAGGAGAAGAAAGTGAGTTGCATTTTATGACAAACAAAAAATGCTTGTAGATTTTTTCTGTTTTGCTTTTCCTGAAGTTGTCCTTACTACATGATATATTTTAGCCTGGAGATTTTTACAGTTAGTGTCACCTGTGACAAGTTGTTGGTAAACAAGTAAACACAAAATAAATATTTTTTTCCTATTGAAAATGGTGGGAGGCTCACATGTATGAAAGAATTAATCCAAAATGTAAACAATTTAGTAGCCTCTTTAATATTTTATTACTCCCTAATTAACCAGCTGAATATTACTTACAGAAAACATATGACTGCATTCCACTATCTGCATACTAGATTTATATGGAAATTAGTTTTTCTTCCTACTCTGTGTAATATTAAATATATAAGAAATAGTCTAAATTATTCTGATGTAAAACTTACTCTGAATAAAGTTCCCTCGTGTCAGTTGTTACGCAGGAAAGAAGACAGATGATAACTTTCCTAATGTCAGAAAATGAAAGTGTGAAAAACATAATTGTTTCAACCTTCAAACTTGAAAGGAAATAGTTAAAATTGCCTATGGCTAACTAGGCAAATATTATTCAGATATTATCTTTTGGTTTATATTTAAATAACTTGATGGCAACATTTTGTCACGATAATATAAAATTACTTTATTGATTCTGTATATTTGGAATCGGATTGGATTTGGCAGATAGCAATTGTTCAGTGTCTTGAAAAAAATGGTTCAAATACTAATCTAATGTTATCCCATCATGTTAGCTGTTATTCTGGAATAAAAAGAAGGGAGAGAACAAATTCTTAGTGAGTGAAAGTCTCCTTTCCATGGTGAAAGCACTTGGTCTTGAGGGAATAATAGATTAACAAAACCCAGATTTTTATTTAAAATTGCTCCTTGAGATACTAGTTTTTTTTCTACAGCTTGTTAAAAGGCATCCCAAGCAATGACATATAATGAATTTATGTGCTAGATCTCCTTCTTAGAGGCATGGATAATATACTTCCTTGATAGTAATAAGCTGAAAAATAAAATGGTATTCTTTGGGTGACTTGAAAAAATACAAGAAGATTAACTAAATAGTAAGTGATTTGAAATACTAGCTGCAGGTAACAGGTTCATGCCTCTACTGCAGCTTTGCTAAACTGAGTGAATGGCTACTGCAAGCTAGCAGTATTTAAAAGCCAGTTCTGAGTGTGTGAAAGTAAGTTATTTCTCTCAAATAATTAATATCCAAATTTGGAATTAACTTTAGGGAATAAGTTCTTTAGGAAATAAGTTCCTCTGTTCTCCTGTTGTGAAGAATGTACCATTGTCACGGTTATGCCTACGATAACGTTGACTTCTAGGTTGTTTCTTAAATAAGGAGGTATGAAAATAAGTAGTATGCTGTTCTCGAAGGAGTATTTTTTTATAAAATAAAGTACTAGATCTTCAAATATTATTCTAGTTAGAGTGGCTTCATTTAAATCAGTGAATATGTGTAGCATCTTGCTCTGGCTGACTGGCTTTCTCCTGCCAAATGTTGTAAAATTTACCCAGTATAAGACAAATGCTATGTAGCCATATTCAAGAACTATCCACATTTTTATAAGAGCAAAAATAGTCAAGATCTGATAATTTAATACCTCTGTGGCTGAAATACGTTTGATGGGGGAAGGCACTCTAAAAAGCAGTGCAAAGATTTTCATTTTGGAATTCATAATGGAGAGAATAGTGGGTTGTTGGTTTGAGGGTTTTTGCTTCTAGTGATCTGACAGATTTGGCTTTCAAATACTCATAATTCTTGATCTTAAATATCTGTGCACAGAAAGAGGAGAAAAGTTGGATTAGGCAAAATAGGGGGCGTGGAGAGGGTGTTCTTTTAAAAAGAAACCCAAAAGAAAGAAACCCACCAGAAATCTACAAGTCTGAAAGCCTGTGTAGTGATAAACTTTTTACCATTTTTTCTTGTCTGCTGCAAAAGTAGATGCCTTTTACTGAAAATAATAATTTTCGAAGGCATAGCAGGATTTGAGAGCTGAGTGATGTAGCAAAATATTAAATGCAAATGTTCCTTTTAAGCTAACTTTTTTTGTCATTTTTTTGTATAGCAGCAAATGAAGAGCAGATTCTACAAACCCGTCTTCATATTCCTAGGGATTATTCACATAAGGAAGAATTTTGAAATCTGGAGCTAGTTTTGAACTGCATTTAAGTTTATTAGTCAGAGCATCTCACTTTATGTAAAAAGGGTTTGAGGTTGTTTTGACAGCAGATCCAGTGCTTATGTGAAATATTTTTTACCATCTTGAAATTTGTCACTGTTTTACCTTCTGAATGCTCCTTTGTTAGAAACAGTTGTTGCAATGATAAAAAAGAAAAAAAAACCAAGAACAACTAACCAATACATCCCCCCAGCTTTTTCAGGAATACTTTAAATTTATACAGTCCTTCAGATATTCAGAATTTGCAATGAATTCAAGAAAACTCAATAGATTCATCATTGTTGAGGCCTAAAGTCTTATTTTAGCTGAAGCCAAACTGCTACTGTTTGTATATATTCCCTGTCAATTTCAGTGTTTTCTACCACTTTGAATAAATCATGGATATTTTCAAATGAATTGCTCTTAGCTCTAAAAGTGAAGCTTGAGGTCAGAGAACACAGCCACAGGAAGTATTTTGCTACCCAAAATAAAGTTCTAAGTGAAGCAAGGAGCTTTGCAGCAGCTTCTTGTTTTTCTGGAAAGTTTCCGGTTTTTAACAGGAACACCTTCCCCTGGAGTACAGCTGAGCTTTTGGAAGCACTCTGTGACTGGGAGGAGGAAGAGTTAAATTCAAGCCCTTTATACTTCACCTAACTTTTCGTTTATTAAATAATGTTTCTCAGCAGGTCTGTGTTGCATCTTGAGACAAAGCAGTGAAATCAGTGTGTTTATGCCTAAAGTTCAAGTTTACTTTGCTGTAGCTTTCTGGAAGGGTGTGACATGAAAAGCTTGTGGTTGGGGCCACATGGTTCATGCTGGACTGTGTTTTTGTGAATGGAGGCAGAACTCCAGTTCTGACTGCTTGTCTTGAGGAATTGCTTCGGAGATCAGCTGTCTCATTCACTGGCAGAAAGAATGACTCATACATCTTCTGCCTTGTTTGGCTCCAGGTCATTGTTACAGTGGATAGAGCTGGTTTTAATTAAATATTAACTCCTTTTGTCCTGGATGCTTGTTAATGGGTACTTTTTATTTTTGTTTGCTTGCAGTGAAAGCGAGCTAACAGGCCCTAATTCTAAACTTTTTTCTTTCCCCAAATTGTTTTGTGTTTGCAAAATGAGCCGTCAGTTCAGCTTTTCAAAGGCTTTTGAAAGCTTTAAAAACTACAAGCAAGTATTAAGTATTTTCCTGCTGGGGATGTTTGCTTTTGGCAAACCGATTTTAACTCAGTAGGTAGTGAAAGTGTAAAATCTAAGTTGACAACATCCTCAAGATCATCGTTAACATTTCTGTACACTTCCTAAGTCCTCTTGAGACTTTATAGCTGTAATCAGAAGAAAAAGAGAACTTTTGGTAATAATCTAGACTGAGCTGGATAGTTTATGCTGCAGATGTTGTCTGCTTCAAGAGTCTGAGACTTCATGGCTCTGAATGTGGAATGAACTAATGTAGCTGCTTCTGCTATTAGCAGTAAAAGCCACGTGCTTAATATCCTTCAAAACCTTTTATTAGTCTTTTGGAATATACTTGCCTTTTCAGACCCCCATAATTAAGAAGCTCAGGGAAATGCCCTCATTCAGTTAGATGATCATTTCAGATATGTTTTTCAATTTTTCTCTGAATGGCGAAGTAAAAAAAAATAAAGTTTTGGTGATTTATGCATTGTCTTTCATTGAGCATGTTAACAGGAGACCAATGAAGATTTTATGGCAGCCTTGCTGAATTGTAGTGTTTGTGGATAAAAGAGGAAATGAATGGCACATATATAAATGCGCAGACAGTTACAGCACTGCAAGTTACATTTTCCTTTTGGACGTTCAGGCTAAAGTGTCTTTAGCTGTCTGTTTAATTTGCTACAAAGTCTGCCTGTAATTATCCAAACGCAAGGTAAAAAAATACCTCTTTTCCCTTTCCGTAATGGGATGATGTATCCTAGAGTTTTGCCCTCTCCTAGCAGGATGCTGGTGGAAGAAGTCTGTTTGTTGGGCTGATGATGGTTGCTTGCATTTCTGCAGTATGATCATGTGTGACTTTTAGTTCTGCCAGCTTAAAAATAATATCAGATTAAACGAAGGAATAATATAAATTCTCATTTGCAGCAGTTAGCGGGTCCTTTTAATTTCTTCATGTAGGCTTGTGGGCTCGTTTCTAAGGTACTGATGCTACTAAAATTAGATTCCGGTAGGAAACGCGTGTTTCTTGGTTTAGCATTTTGGATGTTATTCATTTTGTTTATATTTGGCAGGGTTTTAAACAATTCTTAACTTACGGTATTTCTTTTCCTACAGAGGCTTTTAAGGCTATGACACTGTTGTATTTAAAATACATTTTGATGGTGTAATCTCCACCTGTTTCTAGAATACAGAGTGATGGGCTTTGGTCTCTATCAGATATACCTTCATAAATTTGGGGAATCTGTGAATGAAGTGTATTTTACTTGTTTACTGCAGACCAGACCAGGGGTGATGACAATACCTCTAAAGTAATATACTGGCTTTGCATGACAATTCAACCAGGTGTATTTTATTTTTTCTTACTCTCTGGCTGGGCAAAAAAAGACCTTATTTACTGATACATACATTAATTTGTACAACAGATTTCTTCTTGAGTAAGTCAAATTAAACTGATAAATCCTGAATAAAGCACCAGTGAAGCAGTGTGGTGCACAGAGTATGCTCTAGGAAGTTATATAAGATTGCTGTCCCAGTTCTGCAGTCACTAAATGCAGTCTCTTGGTTTCAGTAGGAGGATTTTTGTTTTCTTTTAGCCTTTTTTTGGATATCCTGGATTCACAAATGAACAAATGTATATATATGAAATGCATGTATGTGTATAAAAAGTTAAATGCATACTAGCCTCTGTGTTGCATTTGAAAATGAGAGCTGTCTTATGAAAAATGCGTGGGTTGTGTCTTCTGTAAACAAGAAAATACTTGATACAATTACTTTACCTCTGAAATACTTGCAGACACTTCAAAAACAATTGGAAACCTAAGAAATCCTCAGGAACCGATTTTTAAGTATTGATTTCATAATTTGATTCTTCTGTGACAGTCAAATATTTGGCATTTCTGTAAGGAAAATGCCTAATGTTTGCCTGCAATGAATTACATGAAATGTCAGAAATTGCAGAGTGTTAGTATCTGGGCTCATATTGTCCCTGAGTTCCTTTTTGGTACAAGTCCTGTGGTTTCTCTGGAGAAAAGGGAAATTTAATGCATGAAAAATACTGGGAATATTTGGGTTAGTAAAATGCATGTTTTATGCAGGTGCAGCCTTTGAGGAGCTAACGTGTTCTCAGAGGTACTGATTTCTTCTAAAAGGATAGGTTACTGTAATTTTTATTATTAAAAAAACCAAAACAATGAAACAACAATAACAATGCTTTTGGGTTTCTTTTCCTTCAGAGTAAGGCTAATTACAATTCATGTATTTATCATGCTCATGCTTCTTTGTTTGCAGATTTCCGAAGTAATTTTTTCCTTAGGGGTGTTTGCTGCAATTAAGATAGAAGGACTTTAAACATACATTTTAAAACTAAGAACAAATAACTTTTTGGTATAATGAGTCTGATTCTGACTCTTTACCCAGGAAAAAACTCCCAGTAAAGTAATTAGAAATTTTTCTTGAGTAAGGAGTAGAGACCTGGTGCATGAAGAGTACTATGGTGCGCTTTCAAAATAATTGTGGGTAATCATAATGAAATATCTATTTTTAATTCAAACAAATCCTGTTGAAACTAGTAGCAATTTACCATATATAAAGGGGAACATATGATTCCTAAACTAGAAAGTGTTTGGAGGGACATTCAACTTTTATTTTTTCATTTTAATATGTTTAATGGTTTGATAGTCAGAGTTTCTATAAATGAGCCTATAACCAACAGTTACTTCTCAAATCTTTTTAGGTAACCAGATCATGGCAGGTGTTAACTTTTAATTAAGATCATATGAATTATTTGCTTGTCTTTGGAGAAGAACTCTGTAAATTAAAGTATTTTCAAATCAATAATTTTATGCAGCTTTACTGTGATGATTCCAGTCAGCATATGTTGAGGACAAGATGACAAAGTTCAGACACGATAAGCGGGATGTACCCAGAACCAGTCGTACTCGGAGGATGCTGCTTCTCAGCGTTATGTTCTGCAGTTATTCAAATGTATTCACCTGCAATACACATGTAGTGATATTTCAGCTTAAATGGTTTAAATGAGTTTATATCACAGTATGAGAGATGGCTTATGTTTTAGATATACAGTGAAAAGGAACGCAAAATTATGTATCAGCGGACCATGAAACGATTGTATTTTATAGCTTAGGTTTGTGATGTAAGTTTTCTAAAAGCTAAGATGATCTTCCGCAAGGTGAATGGATGTTAATAATGATTCTTACTTTAAGTAAATCTGTTTTTTGGATGTCTGAAATGTTGTAATTGAACCGGGAGTTCTGTGGTCTGATAAAATAGTTCCTTTCGAGTATTTGAAACAATTACAAAAATACCCTGCTGCATTGGCTGACTGCCATGAAAAATGGGAGTTGCTTTTAAGTAAGCTGAAGGTGTAGTAGTTTGGGGTTGAAGATACAGGTGTTAAACACTAGGATTTGGTTTTATGCAGACTTTCCATGCAGCTGTTTCTCAGATGAGCACTGATGAGTTTTACCAGTGGCATAATAGGTCCAGACCCTCATTCAGGGAGTGAAGCAGGGCCAGCCCCAGTGTCAGCCTTCACATCCTCCCATCCCCATCGCTCTGTGCCAGGGCTGCTTTGGACTCGCACTGCACCGCGCAGCTTCACCCCAGGGTTTATCTGATACTAAAATGATGTGCTTGCCTGATTTTCATACTCAAGAATGAAAACAAAAATCCTAGTTTTAATCTTGGCTGTGCGTCAAATTAAGCTCAAGAGTCTTTATTTATGCTTTAATGGCTTCTTTTAATTCTTTCCTTGTTTTTGTTTTTTATTTGTTTGTTTTTTGTTTTCATTTTCCTTTCTTCAGCTCAGGTACCTGACAATGACGAGCAGTTTGTGCCAGACTATCAGGCTGAAAGTTGTAAGTATAGTATGAATCATCATTTTCTTAAAAATATGTATTTATATATTTATATTTGGGTCTTCGTATTTGTTATTATGTCATCTGCCATCATGTGACAGCCCCTTTCACTGGTCAGTGACATCAGTGCGTTAAATAGATAAAACAAGCAGCATTTTGACATGCAGCCAAAAGAAGTTGTTTGGGCTGAGGATATAACTTCCAGCAGGGTTCCTCTCCCATAATGCCCACCCCTCAGCCCCAAGGAAGCAAGGGGAAACTCAGGTTATGGAGGTGGAGGGGATTTCTCTGTCCATTGGCAGGAGAGGAGCATGTTGAGCTGGTAAAGCTCACATACGGTGGGACATAGGAGGCAGCTCTGCTGAGCAGAAATTGGGCGGCTCAGTAAGTTCTGTGTATAAATAAATAAAAAACATTCTCAACATAGTCAATCAAATACAGCCAGTGCTGAAGCATTTTTAAGTCCTCTTAGCGTGAGGCATTTTCTTGCTTAAACAGAATTTCCCTTTCAGTTAACGGGAGGATAGAGGAGTTATGTTAAGCTAGATGCTTTTTGTTTGCTACTTTACTTAACATGTGCCCAAACCTTATTTGTTTAGTCTTTACTCCTCAAATCTTGCCTTTGCCTGCTAGAGTGCTACTATTCTGTTAAATGCTGTCTCCCCTTCACTGTACCTGCTGTTCTTTGGTTCAGGGTGGTTGCAAGGGCATGGTAAAGAAATGGCATAAGAAACGCTTTCTGTCAAAGTCACAGACTTCTTGGAGCTTCTTTATGCGTTCTTCTTCAACATGACAAGGCTTCTCTCCATCAGAGGTCTCTTCTGAACAGTGTCTGCTGATTGCAGCAGAACACATGGTAGCATTTCTGTTTTGCTAAATAACTTATATAATTTATCCTATCAGAGTGAATTACTAACCAGATTCACAGATTCACTAAACCAGATAGCTGTTAATTACAGCATTCGTGTACTGAAATGTTAGGATTAAAATTAGAGAGTTTAGAAAGAATTGCATTAAGATAGTCTTTAAACCAAAAAGCCAAATTCACACTTGTTGACTTTTCTTTTAGTGATTTTTTTCTGATTATTTAGAAAATGTTGTAAGAATTTATTGAGAGTATCCATAACGATATTTTGTATGGGGAAAAAAAAAAAAAGTCTTGTAATCCCCTGGACTCTTGATACTATACCTGCACAGCAACAGTTTATTTTTGTTTTTTTCTGTTGGTACATATATCAACTAACAATCATGGTCGCTTTTTTTTTTTTTACTTCTAGCTTCAAAGACTTTTTAAAAAAAATTAAATCATAACATGAAAGCCGAAACAATTCTATAAGTTAAAAATCAGATACATTATCCTACATATGGAGCTATGTCCAAATATAGTCATGTATGCATACATCCTTTGTTTAAGAGTACGAAGTTCAGTTAGGGCTTCTATTAACCCACAATTATCGTTACACAAGTCAGTGATTCTTTGAAAATAATTTGTGAACTGTGAGTGAAAAGCTCCATTGAAGCTAGTCTCTAATTTTGGTGATAAAGAAACTCTCCTAATATGGCTATTTTATTAATGCTGTTGTATTTCAGAGTTCCTTAGCCACAGCTTATACAGTATTATCAAAGGAGCATTTATTTCTTCATTTCAGTTGGTTTCTTTATCTTAAGTAAAGGTCATGAGAGCTTCCTGGAGAGTTACTCTGGCAAAGGTTGTGGAGTTTCAGACATATTCTTGGATATAATGTATGTAGCTGTGGGCTCTGCGAAACAGGAACGGAGATCAACATAACCAAAGCCATGGGGAAATTACTGCTGCAGAAGTAGCACAATTGTGACTGTTTTCTCTTGGATCCAAACCTGCCTTCAAACTCTATTATAATGACTTACTATATATAATCTGTGAGTGTGTACAGTACTTGCCCTGTTACTGGCCGCAGCCTGGCAGGAGCACTTGGCTTTTTTTTTTTTCTTTTAATTATTATTTTTAATTTTTTTTAAACATGGAAGAGGATGGGCAAGCTTTCATGGGCTCAGTGTTTAATACATTTAATTGAGCCAGAAATAGTGAAGGACAGAAGTGTAAACCACTGAAGGAGGTCACAGCCACTTTAGTTTAGAGGCAACTGAACTGTGGTTTGCTGCATGAATTTCATTTGTAGAGCTGTATAGAGGTAGGGGTGGGTGTGTGCTTGCAGAATATGTAAAGAAAACTGAAGTGCTCCACTGAAACAGTTACAGTCTCTAGTCCAAGTACAAAAAATAGTGACATTTTATTTCTGGCTTCATTGCTTGAGAGAAGGACTTTAAACCTGAGGCAGATTTGTGGTCTTACATTGAAACTTGTGACACTGAAAGGAGTTGTGCCAAACTTCGGTAACAGTAGTGGTGCTGGAAAGCTGTGGTTAAAACTGTCTTGTCTGGCGATCACCACGTCAGTCAATTCTTGAGGCAAAGAGGTGGAAGATAGCAGAGAAACTGATGAGGACAAGATCGTGTGCTGTGTCTTAGTGCAGAGCAGGATTAAATGCCCCTTTAAGTGCTCTAGGTTTTGCGTTTATTTTCTATAATAATTATTTTAACTAGTGAAACTGCACTGGTATTAGTTACTAAGGGAAACATTTAGTTTAGATTAGATATACAGTCCACTTCATCCACTTAGGGGTTTAACTTCAAAGCTAGCTTGGGACCATGAATATCTCAATTATGAGCTTCTATTAAACTTCAGTCAGTTTTTAAAAAGCAAACATTATATATATTTATAATTAGGTGTGGGCTTTAGATATCATGAGTGAGATCAGCAGCTAGCATAACTTCATGTGATATTGACGTTACTGGAATTATGTGTATTTCTACTAAGCTACGTGTCAAGCTTCCCCTTAATGCTTTAACCTTTGGTTTACCTGTTTAAAGTTGAATTTATTTTGTCACACCATTATGTCTTCTGGAAAAGAGATCCTTCCTACTGTAATAATCATAGAAACTACTGCACTTCCAAACCTTTTTTTTTTTTGCTTCTTATCGCTAAGAAACTTTTTTGTAGTTTAGCTCACGGTCAACAGAATGAAGAGTAGATGACAACTAACCTGTTCGGATGAAATTTGGGAAACAAATCACAATTTAGTTTCTTAGAACTTTTTGCTTTCTACAGTGACTGAACTTTTTGAGTCTAAGGGAGAAAAATGTGTATCAGAAAGATTTTTTTCAGCTTACAATTACATTGGAAAAATATCACCATTACTAATTAAATATTTAATTTACTTACCCTTTCATTTCCATTGTCATATGAAATAAAAGTTCCCCAAGAAGAGGGAGGAATCACTTTTACAGGCATTAACTTGGAAATTCTGTGTTAGGCAGCTGGTTTGCCCGGTTCTGAATCTGCTTCTGTGATTCAGCTGACCTGTTTGCTGTATATTCAAGTGACTTCATAATGATATTTCTTTAAGTAATTATGTGAAAAATAGCGTATAGCAAAAATGCAAAATCTGTTTCTTCAAAAAGATAGATGCTTTTTATTTTTAAATCGGCGTTCTGTGTGTGAAACTTTTTTTTCCAAATTCTTATATAATTCGTAAGACTCAGGCTGGTTTTTTATCCCTATAAAGTCAGTATTCGTGTGTTGAGAAGTGTGACCTGTGCTAACTTCCTCAGATAAGGTTTGCCATTGTTTCAAGTCCATTTTCATATACTGAGGAGGAGCTAGATCCTGAACTGTTTGTAATCAGTGGCAAGGCTTTCAGATACTGTAGAACAGCAAGAACTTCCCGATCTCAGAGTAGAAGTGAATAAAGTGTTCGGTTTGCTTGAACTCAATAATTGTTGAGTTGAAGATTGCTTGCTCCCATTGTGTGGATGTTTTCTATGACAGACATGAGGAAGTAGGTAGGATTTGCTAATGTTTAAAGGATGTATTTGGCAGGGAAAATGTAGTATTGTCAATAATACACTGGTTTTGTTATTCGGCTTTAGTACATTTGGTTATAAACGGGGATTACCCTGCACCAAACCAGATTGCCTGGTGTCTTAATAGCATGACCTTGTTTTGTTTAAATAATATGTATTTACCACGGTCTGTTCTTCTACAGTTGGGTTTGTTTTTTTCCTTTTGCCCTAAAATGTAGGTTATCCATTTAAAATTAATTATAAACTGTAGCTTTTTGCTTTTTATTTGTTATTGAATTTCTGCTAATGAGGGCTTGTGCTGTGCTTTGCCTTCTTGATTGGTTTCGTAGAATCATAGAATAGTTAGGGTTGGAAGGGACCTTAAAGATCATCTAGTTCCAACCCCCCTGCCATGGGGGTTTCCTTCCTTCTCTTTCACTTTATTCTTGTATTGTTTCCTTGACCATCACAGCCTTAACTTAACACTGCCAAGGGGTAAATGTTAATGTCACACTACAGCTGTTGACAGTAAATGGGAAGGGCTGGCTGTAAAACCCATGCTCCTCCATGTCCGATTAAACTTTCAGATGGGAAAAATACTTTTTTAGCAGTGATTTTGACGCTGATCTTCCATGACCTTTATTCTTTCTCTTCTGTTTTTTTTACCTTCAGGTTTAGCAAAAGAGCTCTTTCAATGTAGATGCCAGGAGCCTTAAATTATTCAGGGATGTGCTTTTTAGTTGCTCTGGCTTGCAATCTTTAAAAGCCTGTTAAGGAGAGATTCTTTACATAGGCTTCAGGTAGCTGTATTTTTCTGTCATTTTAACTAATGGCTTAGGATATTCCAAATGCAATTTAAATGAGGAAAAGCTTTAATATTTATTTACATAGTTGCAGCATACAAAATCATGAGGTTTTTTTTCTTGGAACTGTGAGGTGAAAAATGCTCTGTTTTATTTTCTTTTTCTTTCTGTGACTTAAATTTCAAAAGCAAATTTCAGAACCAGAAGAGCGTTTCCTGCTTGCTTTAGTATAGCAAGAGCTGGGGGACAATTGGTAGAGGTTAATTTTCACTTATTTTTCACAAATTTTGGAGAAATACCCACATGATTAAAACAAAGTGGAAAACACCAGAGTAATGTAAATTCTGATGGGCCTACTGAAGTCAAAAGATATCTGTTTAATAGGTTTGGGTTTATGATGCAGAATAGTTTAATTTTGCAGCTTCTAGAAAAAATTTTAGTGGACTGAAAAAAAGTCAACGATTTTTAATGTGATGATTCACTACATAGGCAGCTGGTAGTCATGTCTTAGCAGTGCACAATGTCCTAGAAATTGCAGTTGGTAGTGTTTCGAGTTTCTGTGCATGGCAAGTTGCACACACCACTGTATTTCAGGTCTTTTTTTTTTTACTGATTTCCTTTTTTTTTTCTTTAGAGTCTATGTGGCTGAGATCATCTTTTTATAAGTGTAGCTCTGCAAGTGTGATACTGCAGCGGGCAGTCAACAAGTGTCCTACAAGGTGGTGCTGGTTATTCTTGGTGCTTAGCTATTCCTTGGTAGTGCTTTCTGCTGCAGCTGTGCTTTGTTTCTTGCCACTTGTCTTGAAAATACTTCCTTTCATAGGTCAGACGCTATCAAATACAGAGACATTTACTTATTTATTTTGGTGCATGCTTGACTGTGCCGGATTCTTTCTAAAGGGCTGAGAGAGTCGAGGCTCTGTGGTTTGTTCCTGCCTGTAGCTTTGCATGACCTTGGGCATGTTGCTTGACATCTTTGTTTCTCAGTTTGAAGTAGGTACAGAAATGCATGTGTCACTGCTGTGAGACCGCAGCTTTCTTAATGATCACTTATCTGGAGATCTCAAAAGCATTTTACAAAGGGTCCAATGCAATTGCTGTTGTAAGAGCTGGAGAGGTCAGACTGAGGAGTCGATGCTGACCACCTTATCTCCGTTCACAGTTGCCTTACCTCTTTCATTGTGTCCCTGAGCACTTGTTTCCTTTGTTTAAAGCTGGACTGAAACTGTTACCAGCTGTTAACATTTTTTTTTTTTTTTTTACATTCTCATTCAAAAGAAATTAGGAACTGGTGTCTTTCAGAGAACTTTGTGGGCTCCTTTTGTGGTTCATCACGGGCATTAGCCTGTGCTAATATGGATTTTTTTTCCTCCTGCTTCCTCTAGAGGATATTTGGAAATATTTAAATCTGCCATAGTCGCGACCTTTTCCATAATTGCAAGATTTAATTCTTGAAAAAGTTTTACCAAGAGGCAGACTGTCGACTGTAAATGCCTTTAACTTGTGACCTTGATAGTAGAAAATTTGTGGGTTTGCTTTGATTTTAATAAGCAGCTTCTGTTTATTTGCTTTTCTGCTTGTACTTTTATACTAGACTTCCAGCTTTGACAGTGCAAGGGTTTAAGTTCTCCTAGATTGTCGTAGTTGTAGTGGCTCACAGATTGTGTAAATACTGATGATGGCAATAGCACTGTGAAACAAATGATAAGACCCCATCGAATATATAGCTTTTGATTTTTAAAATGTTTAAAGTCGAAGGTGTTCCTTTCAGAGTGCCCTGCATGCTATGGCGTGAATTTTATTGCTAACGAAAACGTACCCATGATAATCCCAGCAGAGGCAGCAGTCGTGTTATACAGATGTGATTTACCTGCACAGGGCCCCTGTGAACCTGATGATCTCCAGCTTTCTGGGGCATGGAGGAGCCCAAACAGCTGGATAGAGCTGCTCTTGTGGGGTTTTCTTCCTCTGTTTGCCCCCTGGCCTTCCACTGGCGTGTCCCTGCTTGGCCAGACGACTTGGCTTCCTTTCCTTACAGCCCCATCCTCATTTGCTGTTTTATTACAGATTAAAGGCTTGGGTTGCATGTGGAGGTTATCAGCTAATGAATAAACTTCAGTCATGCTGTCCTGTGATAAATCTGTCTCATAGATCAAAGATGGAGCATGTAGACCTTTTTTCTTTCAAATGGTAATTTCTTAAGGCTGTCAGATCACTTCCTAAGGTCTATTTACATAAAACCAAAAACATTAAACATATTTTATTCAAAGTGTTGAATTTTCAGTTTTGAAAAAAAACTTCTATTTCCTCTCTGAGGAAGCTTCCCCTCCTCCCTTCTCCATAAGGACTCTGAAGATCCCATCTGTGGAAATAAGAGGCAAACCTCACATTGTAACTTGTAGTTACGGCAGTATCTTCTTAACACTGCTGTTAATTCTGTTTGAAAACTGATAGCTGTTTAGTTAATTTTGTCAGGAGTGCGTATTTGTATTAGAGCATCTGTTCAGTTCCAGTTGTATCAAATAAAGTATGCAGAAATTTGTTGCAACTGTGTTTTCACACAGGAAGGCAACAAGGCAGATCGAAGGGTTTCTGTGTTTCTATTTTGATACAAACATGTTATTCTCCTTAAACTGCTTTCCATGTTTTTGCGAAATGTGTTTTATATTCCAAGAGCAGCCTAAGTAATGATTGAAAATCCATAAACTCTGGGTTGGTGTAAAATAAGGGGGCAATCTGCAAGCTGAGTCCATTCAATTCTATTTATTTCATGTTTCTTTAGGTAAAATGTATTTACGGTCTATATAATTTTTTTTTGTCTTTTTTATTTCTGCTTGCTGCCTCAGCAGCTGAAGACAGAAGTCAGGCCCTCCCACTGACTGCTGTGAAGTTTTCAAAGGGTATAGCAGAAAAAAAAAAAGAGGAGAGAGTGTCTTCAAAACATCAGTTAAATATTTGGAGAGTCTTTGACACTTTCATGTCATGTAAGACCAATATCGCTCGCCCTCTGTAAGCATACAGGAAAACCAGCCCTTTTTTCAGGCTCCGTGTGTCCTTTAGTTTTGGTCCTATGCATTTCAGTACTCAGAAGTAGTTACTGTGGAGACATTTGTAAGTTGACAAATATACATAAATGATGATATTGAATATTTTTTGTAAGTTTTGGAGGTCATCAATATTTTTTTCTGAAGCTAGTCTAAAGTGGCAAATGGAAAACTGATTACTTTTTCAAGGCATGTGGTCCACTCTTTCCCTGAGAAGGATTCTTTTCCTTTTACTTTTTCTTCATGTTGCCCTTGTCTTCAGTGCTTTACTCTTAGCCATTCCTGGATTATAGTTTGACCTTGATGAGGTGAACAGAGAAGTGAACTGTCTTGGTAAAGGATGTCTTTATTCTTACGTATCTAATCTGAGGATTATGCATGTTACAATAGAGTGAATCATTAGCAAATTTTATTTCTGGTTGTCTTTTTTCCTGTGGCTGTTTATGAACTTATTCAGCAAATGTGGTTGCCAGTAAGTTAATGTAGTGAAATATTTTTTAGCAGTGACATTTACTGCCTAGTCCTGCAGTTACTGAATGGAAGGTTACTGACTGACCAGGCTTTTGTCTTTAAATTTATGTATTATGAGTCGTCATCAAGGACGCCTGAAAAATTACATGTGCAAAATACAATACCCAGTATGGCTAATTTGATCTTCTTTGCTCAAATGTTGTTTCCTATCTACTTCTAATGTATACCTAGAAAAGGTAAACAGTTTAATTTTTTAAATTCTCTGCCTTTGTGCTGAAACTGGATTTCCTTATTAAGGAAAGCACCAACATAAGTGGAGACAAAAGAGACTTTGAAAAGTATCAGCATTCAGTAAAAAGACCAAAAGTTCCAAGCATTTGGGATTAGAATTTGGGAGCTGGATTTATACAACTGTAGATATATATACGCAGTGTGTGCTTAGCGTTTATATATACATATTCTGTGTATACGTGTGTAAACATATATACACATGCTTACATAGAAGTAATATACACACTATGTAATTGTCAGTCCTGCTGATTGCCTGCATATGTAAAATAATTACACAACTTCAGGAACAGCTGGCTTCAGAAAAAAATGTGTAGTGTTTGTATTGGTAATATACATTCAATTGTGAGTTTCATATACAGTAAGTGCTTTAAGTAGTGGCAAAAGCCTTAAATGATTTGTGCTGAGAACCAGAGACTGATTGCAGGTGATCAGAGTTACACCATCTCCGGAAAGAACACTTTGCTAAGAGCCTTCGAATATCGGGCTACTTATTTAAGTCCTGACTTTATGTTCCCAGACTAACCACTTCTGACAATGGCTTCTTTGTTTCCCTGTTGAATTAGTCATAAAACCTGTGAGCTGATTTTTTTTTGTTGTTGTTGACTTATTTCAATGGCCCGCACCTTTTCCAGTGGAGACTACAGTTTTTGCAGTAATCTTAGGTGGTTGACTAAAGATTTAGATTTCAGCTTATATATATATAAGCTGATATAAACTGGATCTCTTAGAGTTACTTTACTGGTGAGAATTTATGAAAATTTAACATTGAAGCATGAAGGACCCGTGTATTTTGAGTGGTGACGGTCTCATTCTTCCAGTGAAGTAAACAAATATCCCATTAGCTACTCTGAGTTCGTGTATACTTGCTTTACGTAAGGATATATTTTTATTGTTAAAGGCAAAGTCAAAATAAGTATAATTTTCTCAAAACGGTTTTTCTTCCTTTTTAGTGCCTATCAGTCAGAGTTGCTAAAATAAAAACAAATTGCAGATAATTTTTAAAGTAATTGTTTTATTCGTGCTAGAGAGAGCTCTGTGTAGTCCATTTCATTATTTATTGGCTTCTTTTGCTTTTGCATATTCTTGAGTAGCTAGCTGACAGGTAGGCATGATTATCTTTGAGGACAATCTTTTATTATGATGCTTTTTTATTATGAGGCTATTCCTGTTTTTATAGGGAAGCAAAATGACGCACTGGTTATGAATCTTTGGAGGCAGGCGCCTAAGACCAGGCTACTTCAAACTAGAAGCAACCTTCTGACACCAATTGTTTAGGTTATGAACAAGAAATGGCAGGACCAGAGGTTAAATCCAGTGTCTTTCACATTTTGTATCTTTTCCCCGTGTACAAATGCTCTCATATAAATCTGCTTCATGGATAGTGATGCAACTTTGATGTGCTGTAGCTGCAGTGAACTCTTCTCTGTTCTTTACTTCACGGTTTTTTTTTAGCTTAACCCATTATTCTCAAAGGCTTTATGTTAATACCTGATCGTAGGGCAAAAATTATGGTGGATTTATAGAATTAGCGTAATCTAGAGATGAACAGGTGGTTCAAATACTTTAAAATCGATTTTCATCAATACTTGGGTTTTTTTGTCTTTAAGTCATTACTGTGCAATGCTTTTTGCTTTTATGTTGGGAAAAAAAGGGAAAAAAAACCCTCTGTCTTACACCAAAGCAGGAGGAAGTTGTCCAGCTGCAAGCACGAGATCAGTCAGCTTCTCATCTGTAGCTGGCTATTAGCTCTTTGCATGAGTATGTCAGGAAAGAACAATGAAAAAATAATAACTAGATTGATGTAACTTGAAACTTTTCCGTAAAAGGGGTAATGAGGCAGAATCAGTTCCTGTTTGTTTTCCGCTGTGAGCATGCTTTCCTAAATATAAAGTTGATGATATCTTTAAAACAATGAAATGAAAACTAGAGAATGTTTTATTTTAAAGCTTATTTTTACTTCCCGCAAAAATACTTGTTATAATTTCTAAAGTTTTCTTCATAATTCTTTTTCTAAAAACATATTAAAATCCAAACCCCAAAGCCTCTGACTGCAGATTTACCTGAAGTGCAAAGTGTGTGTTTATAAAACGCTGGGATATTATCTCACTTGGATATTTTAGTAATGGAAGTTACGTGGTACTTAGCCATTACCTCTTACAATTTAAATTAAATTTTGGAAATTGCTGCAAATGGAAATCCTGTCCTCAGAAAAAGTACACAGACTCTGATTTAGTGGCCAGGTCTTCTCTTTGCATTTAACTTTATTGATAATTCCCAGGTAGGAGTACAAATTAAGTTTTCTTCCAGGCTTGATTTTTACATTAAATCTTCCTCTTTAGCGGGAGCTCTAAAGGTGGATCTCCTTTGCCTTGCACCCTGCCTTGGAGGCTGTTGGAGCCACATAACGTTAGAAGTAACTGTAGGAACAAATGCCCCTGACCTCTGCCCAGGAATATGGCACTGAAAGCTAATACAGGTGAACCCTGTTTCTGTGAGGGGTCCTGGAGGTTGCAGATCCATTGTAGAGGGATTAAAAATTCTTTTAATTTCTTTTTACCCTACAATCATCTTCTGCTGTCCATTGGCTTTAGATCAATTGCTACAGAACCCAGCTGGTTTAATTTTCATTAGGTTACTGCTTCCTCCTCCAGAGATCTCTAAGCCTCTGTTTATTTTGGGGGCAGGGGAAGAGGGAGAGCTCTTCCTCCTGCCTCACCTACTCTCCTCAAACATCAAAGCAAGCCAGTTTGCTCCTCCTAGCTTAATCTTCCCTTTCTCCCTCCCACCAGTGTTCTGCAAATTTCCTTGTACTCTTCTTAGAGTTATCCAGTGTCCGTCAGCAGGTTAACTTTTGCCCTTGAGGTACTTGCTGGGAGGCAGAGCCCCTCTGGCAGTGCTTTCCCCTGGACTGCCAGCAACTCTAAGTCTCATACAGCCGAGTCTTGTACAGCTGGACCGGTAACTGACTCGAAAAGAAGTAGAGCATTGCATGAGGGGGATGCAAAGGAGAATAAAACAGCGCCTGTGATATTATTTCTGTGAGATTGCTGCTTTTGGTGGCTAAGAAACTGTGTCAGTAACTGCAGCTGCCACTGCATGAAAATACCTTGCAGACAATCTTTAACTAGAAGCTGAAATATTTTGAGGGTAGAGAAGAGGGGTCAGTTAACCAAAATTATTTACAAGTTGTTCCTTTGCTTGGAAGCAGAAGAGTAGAGACAGTCTTCTAATACTATGTGGCAGATCAGCCAATTAGCAGCTGCCCAAATAATGTGTTAGTTTAGACCAAAAGACCTGTAGTGTCCTAACAAGGTGTTTACTGGCAGCCTCTTGAAAAGTTTGCCTTGGATTTGCTCCATCATTGGGTTTAGGGAGTAGGTTAACTGTTACTGATATTTACTGAAAGCTCCTTCCACTCCCCTTCTCTAGCCAGGTAGCTTACACTTTTGGGTGGGCCTTTTAATTTTTGCTATGCTGAACATACTCCCAGACTTAAATTTTCAGCTGGCATGGTCCTTTTAAATGAGAAGTCAGGCAGCTACTAATGTCTGAATTATCTCAGTGGAGCCTTCAGCACTTCCAGCATCAGAAAACTGCAGGTGTACCCTCAGTAACTGTAATGAATACTTCCGAATTCGTTACTGCACAGACAAGCAAATGAAAAGATGTCTTGCACAAAAAAATGGATTTATAGCACTGAACCTGTTATTAAGCTGTATGGGTGCTGCTTCTAATATTGAACCCCTCTTCCACACTGGCTGGGAATCTCCACCTCGCAGGAAGACTGCATCCATTGTGGCAGAGGAGTCTTGGGAAACAGCTAAACTGGCAAGAATTTTTAGTGTCTTTAGCACACAGGCTTCAGAAAAGCACATTTCAGTTGAAGAATGACAATTATTTCCATTTGTGAAGGCTCTAGAAAAATTTATTTGCTGAACAGTGGCAGGAATGTCATGTTTAGAAGTCATATAAGCTGTGCTGTAGGGAAGTGGCATATGTCTGCATCGTAATGATTATTTTGTTGGTATCTTTTCCCTGTGTACAAATGCTCTCATATAAATGTGCTTCATGGATAGTGATGCAATTTTGATGTGGTGTAGGTGCAGTGAACCCATATCTGTTCTCTACTTCAGCCTTTTTTTTAGCCTCACCTGTTATTCTGAAAGGCTTTATGTTAATGCCTGATCATAGGGAAAAATTATGGTGGATATATAGAGTTAGCATAATCTAGAGATGGACAGGTGATTCAAATATTTTAAAATCAATTTTCATCAATACTTGCTTTTTGTCTTTAAGTCATTACCGTGCGATGCTTTTTGCTTTTATTTCAGGAAAAAAAAAATTAAGAAAAAACTCTGTCATACACCAAAGCAAGAAGTTATCTTAAGAAATAATGCTTGTTAACATGGATGTATTACTGCAGATTTTAAGGTCTAGAATTTCCTAGTATCAGTTGTAGGAAAATGTGCTGTTACTTTCTAACTTGAAACTCGGTATTAGTAAACAGAAAAAAATGCTAGCTTTCAGTGCATTCATCTTCACCTGCTTGCTGTTTTTTCCTAATTCAAATTCAGAATCAGTTATTTTTTTCTTCCCATACCATGTCATCTGAGAACAGTGCATGTAGACTTTGAGGACATAATCCTGCAATTTTGGGCTGTCTTTTATTCTTCACCCCCCATCCTTCCTTACCCCCTGAGGATTTTAAAGACTATACTGTTATGTAGCATTCGTGCAATGCAGTGTTCAAATAGATCATTAATTGGCATACAGAGCATTATATGCTTTAGGCTGAAAGTGAAAATAAGCAATTTGCTTCATTTTACAGAGTGAGTTCTTAGCTGTTATTAAAGTGCATTTGTAGTTGCATATTTTCCAGTAAAGGTGACAGATTACTTCAAAGCTGGTATTTTCTTTTTGTTAAACAAGGTTCTCGAATAGATCCATCTTGCCCACGTATTCTATTCTTGCCAGTTGGCTTTGAAAGCTGGTGCTTGAGCTCATCATTCAGAACTAGCTTCCAAAAAATGAGGTCCCATGCTGTTTCTATCTATTGAGCTGGTAGGGGCTGGAAGGATCTGATCTGAAGCCAAGGCGAAGACTGAATTGATGGAATCATATCTAACGGGTTTGCCAAGTACTGCCCAGTCATGAAGTTCCACTTTCTGGGAAAGAGCACTGAGATGCGGGGTGGCAAAGCATTTGCTTTGATACCAGCTATCGTCAGATTTCCTTCCCTGGACTTAGAGCCAGGCCAGCAGAAAGAACTAGCTTATTGTTGAATGCTTTTTTACGCATTTATGTCTTGTTCCTCTATTCCGCATGCTGCTTCCCCATTTTCTCCCCCGATATGCTTTTGAAGAGGAAAAAGCTTACTGCTTTTTATGATGGTATTACACGTATTTTGACCATGCGTAATGTATCGTTGCAGAGGCATGCTTGCACATTTGGTGTGCTTACTTACCTTTGGCTCTGTGTGCACCCACCCAAACACATACACCGATTCTGGTTTAGGTGAATGGTCACCACTCAGTGGGATTAGTCAGAGGCTGGTCATCTTTAGGGCTAAATTCAGTATCTTAAGAAAGTTCTAGTTTTCTAGATGTAACTAAGATGGAGAATATTACTAAGATCATACACTTCTTCAAAAAACTACTTGACAGGATTGCTTAGATTTTGCCCCCCCCCCCACCTTCCCCCACATCCTACCAGCTTTTGTTTGTGAGGTGGTAAAGGCTCAGATCTCTTGTCTGTGTTCAAGTTTATATAAATAAACTGCCAGAGTAGTCTCTGAAACCACAGTAATGATACATATCTATGTGTCAGGTATCCAATTTGTCACCAGCTTCTTCCAATATCTGGCAGAGAGCAGGACCTAAATGAAATCCAGTTGACTGGAGCTCAGCTAAGATCTGATAGAGGTGACTTTGATAGATCAAATAGTTGAAGAACTTGGTGGAATCTGTAGATGTAATCTCTTGGGCCACTTTTAAATCACCCCATAGACTTCAAGCCTTGCTCGTCTTTGCGGCAGTTGCAGTGGTGAGAAAGAGAAGCGGCTTTTTTGCCATCGTATAGGCAAGAGATTGTGTGGTGTGAAAACACTTGTGGATCTTGCCCCAGCCATCCAAACTTGCAGTCATGTCTCTCTTCAGCTGTTGCAGTGGTCTGCATTTGTAGGCTTTAATTCAAAATCATTAGGAACAGCTTAGCTGGAAAGAGTTGGTTACCAGCCTTTACTGTCTTTCCATCCTCCTACCTCTCTTCATCTCTCACCGCTCCAACATGATATTTATATTTCAGCTTTTTGTTGGTATACTAGGCTGCATGTCCACATTCAGCTGCTGCAGCAGCAGTAACCACTGGAATATAAAGGAATGGTCAGTACCTGCTTCAGCTAATTCCTCCTGTGCAACTCAGAGATAAGCAGTAAAATTTTTCGTCTCACTATATAGTGGAATGAAATGGAAAGAGCAGTCTGCTCTGGCATCCCGTTGTCTTTAATCAGATGACTGTTAAATGATTGTTTAAATTCAGAGTGTGGCTATCTACAAAAGTCTGCAGCTCAAATCGTAATGATCTGGAAATAAATAATCAATAAATATAGACTCCAGGATGCGGAAGGCTAATGTTTCTTAAATTAAATACACATTTTTGAAACCTCTTCAAAAAATATGTATAAAGCCTGCCATTTCCACCTGGAAGATCATATAGAAAGTATTTAGTTTTGTAGCTCACTGCATCAGATATGCAAATACCTATGTGGAATATCTGGTTCAAATGGTCAGTAACTGTTGCAGAAACAGAGCATTTTAGGCCTCATATGAACCTACAATGTTGTGTTTGGTTTTTCTTTAAATGTCTACTGATAAGAACGCCTTGGTCATTACTATCACCTGAGAAGTAACCAGTACTTCATCCTTCTTAATGAACTGTTCAAAAAACTGTTCATTTATTGAAAGTAGATTTTTTTTTTTTTAATTAAAATGCCTACCTGTTGTACTGACAGAATAAATAATTTGTTTGAATCATCAGGTGAATGCTGTTAAGTTATAGCGAGTGCGGAAAATTGCAAAAACACAAATTAGGGTCCCTGTCCTTAAGTGTATTTCAGTTTGCATTTTGATAGCAGTTTAGAAATGTTATCGCCTGTTTTGTCACAGACATAATTCACATCTTTCTTCAGGCACTGTAAACAAGAGAAATGGTTTAATGGCTCCATAAAAGGCACTCTGTGCTGATAGCTGAGATTAGACCCTTTAGTAATGGATTTTTGTGTGTTGGGGGAAGGGGAGGGCTTGGCAGAGGTAAATGTACTGGAAAAGAATCTTGGAGAGACTCTGATGTATCTGAAGTGCCTGCTGCATTTCTGTGTGTATTGGGAGATAGATTTAAAGTGTGACAATATTGGCTTTATCAGTACAGGGGCCTTCTCTTCTTGCTTTTGAAATTTTAACAGTTACTACGTTAGGTCACGTCAATCAGTCTAGCACCTGGAGTTGTGGTAGTACTAACTTAAATATTATTACATCTTCTGTCTTTTCATCTTGCTGTTAAGAAAACCAAATCCCTTCTATTCAAATGTGTTAAAGATATCTCTCTAAACGTACATTGCACATTAACAGTTTTACCTCAATCAATCATAAAAATGAATGCGTTTACTTACTGAGTTGGATTTAGAGACTGATTTGAGAGCATAAATGTAAAAAGCCGTTCAGAAACATTGAACAGAAATGTTTAAGGCATGACTTACTGTGATTTCCCAGTTACTTCCTTTTCTCTGCAGATACACAAAATTCTCAAACTTAATACACGTGAATGTAGTATTACTTAGGGGACATTGGAGTTCAGTTGCACAAGCAGGGTTGCTGCTGTCAGTTGATTTTATACCTTATAGTAAGTGCTTTTGCCCTACAAGCACTGGTAATGAGACATCGTTATCTCTTTGGTCAGTGGAGTCAAGATTGCCTGCTGTTAGCCAACATCATTGGATTACCAGTAAAACTTCATGCCTTTTGAAATTATGTTTAAATCACTTCTTCTTCCTCAGAAAATAAATTCAGATTTTATTTTGTGTTCTGGGCAGGAATCTGAAGTTTGAAGATTATAAAGTCACTTTTAGCTCAAAGGAGAAATTACTTGCAATTTCATGTAAAATATTCCTTATTTTTTCTTCATCTTGAATAACCAACTCTTAAATTGAAAAATATTTTAAACCATTGCTTTTATATTTGATGTAGTGCATTTCTGGGACTTTTTCAAAATTGAGTTCTGTCTGTGCAGAAGTGGTACTTTTCCTGTTTCTCAGGCTAGAAAGTTGACAAATCGGTCTCCTCTGAGACAAACCAATTCCTCCTTTAGTTTCAGAGTTCTTAATAAAGTTGTTCTTGTTTGAGTCTTAAACTGAGTGTCTAGGAATGTCTAGGAATTAGGTTGTTGATAGATAGCAAAGGAGGATATCACTTCACAATGAGGGGTAGCAGGTTCACCCTATGTTTTTGCAGCTTCTGTGTGAGTTTGCTTCATGGTGATATTATTATTGTTTTGTATAAAATCTAGGTCTGTACAATTGCACATTATATGTAATGTACAAGTCCTTTTACTCTGCAGATAGATATATTTATACACCAAGAAGGTGCTTACAGTAATGTATTATACGGTAATCAGTTTGCTACAAATGGTAGCAGTTGTTCTGCTTGCCTTATATCTGCATGTTTACTTCGGAGGAGCTCCAGACAGGGTCTGCAGGTTGAGTCCTTTCTGATACTGACTTTCCCTACTAGTTGAATTGAGATGTTGAAGCCATCCATTCAAATACAGGATGTACGATTGCCTTTGGAGTTTGGAGGTAGTTATCTGTAAGTAATCACTCAAGATGAATTCTTGGCCCTTGGTCACTTCTTAATACGATCATTATTAAGGCAAAGTGCCTGTTACTTTGATAGGGTTGTTCTGGGGTTAAGTAAAATGAATTTGCTGTCGGGAAGAAAGAAGTGGTGAGGAGTTTGTTGTTTGAAATGTCATTTTGTTAATTTGGGTATGTTGATAGCTTGGTATGCTGCACTAAAATTAGACAGGATAAATAAGCAACCTTGCTCTTCTCAAAAGAAAATTAATTGAAAACAAAGTATATGTTTAAAATATGTTTTAATAGGTGCGCTATAAAATGAGCGTCACACCAAAATGAAGAGTGATGGGTGGAGGGTTTCAGTGGTGATACAAGAACTGGTTTGAATGTTTGAAATATCATTTTTGGAATAAGTCTGTCATCTTCAGTTACTCTTAAGATGTGGTTTGAAAGGTTGAGTAGCCTTCAAGATACCCCCTGCAAAATGCAGTATCTATTTTTCTAAGGCTATCTTTTTTCCTTTCTGCCTCCAAAAGCGTACACTTAAGGAGTTACAGAAAAAGCTTAGCATGGTGACTGTCAGGGGACTGCCCGAGGAAGGCTTCAAATTTTACAGCTACATTATCTTTCTGGCCGTAGTTAAGATAAAGATCTAATATAAAATCACTTTGGACTGTAATGCTTTCCCTAAATGAAATGAAGGCGTTAACTTACTTGATTTGATACACTTTACCCTAGCTTATAAAGCTAGGAGGAAGGTGAGGTAAACTTTAATTAAAACTACAGCACAGATGCCTTCTAGCACTGTGCCTTGTACCTTGCTAGGACTGTACAGTAACCAAAATAAAATGTACCTCGCAGCCGAGGCAGCAGGCTGGAGCCGTGTTCGGTGAAAGTAATTTAATTAGTGTTGATCATGACTCCAGATGATGGTGATTTGATAAGGAATAATTTAGTACTTAACAGCCTTTTACATGCACCAACTCCATGTGGGAAGGTAAAGCAAATTGCACAAAATGAATGTGCTGCTTTCACTTGTGCCTGTGCCAGTGAGCTGGAAAACTGCCTGTTAGCAGACGTTCAGGCTCTCAGCGCTGTGATGAAATACCCAGCCAGTTTTCCGCACAGGGCTGTAGTGTGGGAGTCTCTGTACTCCCGTTATTTAAAAATAAATAAGGGAAGTAATTTTTCATAACAGATTAACTCCGAGGAAGTAGCAAAGTTAAAATAAAAAAAAAAACTAAAAAAAACAGAGCAGCGTGTGGCCTTTGTGCAAATATGTGATACTGGCTTTAAAAAAAGAGTCCTGTTGCAGTTGTGTTTTAATGCTCTCATTGAAGTCAAAGAGATTGCCTGCATTTGCCTTGGAGCTACCATCCTAGAGCTGTAGGGTCCATCATATGCGTTGAATGTGTGGTGTGCATGACCTGACCAACACATGTGAGGACAGTCAACAATAAAACTTCACTCGCAAAATCCCAAAACAAAGTACTGGATGTCAGCCTGCTTTGCAATTATGATGGGTGATGACTGGGCTGCATTTTGCCATATTATTAGATTTGTGAATCTTTATTCGAGAAGCCCATACGTTCTTTAAATTTAGTGTTAAGTGCAGATAGTTTTATTCAGAAATAGTTATTTCTTTGTTGTGACATTCACCACCTTTCATCTCTGTTTCTTTAGTTACTGTCCTATGCATATGTATTTATGTACCTGTTTTACTGTCTACTTTTCCTTTGTAATCTTTCCAGATAATTGGCTACTATCTACCAAATATAGTAGCTGGATAGCAGTTTTGGAGACAGTTCTTGTGAATTTTGTGAAAATAACTGGCAAAATAATGTAGTGCTGTCTTGCAGTTGTCTCAGCTGAAGGGCAGTAGTAGGAGCTGTCATGTAATAAGGCGCAAGAAGACCCGTTTATGATGGAGCACTGTGAATGCTGCCCAAGTGTAGGAAGACCCACAGTGAGAATCTGGAATCCAGATCTTACTCACAGATACTTATAAATCTTAGTTTGTTTGTTCTGATGCTTACTACTTAAACAACATTTCATTTACCTTCCCCTCCCCACAGAACATGTGTGTATGCAGATGCATCAGGATCAGAAAACACATAATGTGTAACAAATTCTCTTTCCTAAGTTCAGGTGAAAGGGATAATATGCTACTTGATGGTATATGACAATGGCCTCATTTTGTGCTGAGGTTCTCTAACCAGGACTGCTGCACATACACGGATTACCAAGAGGACTCAAGTGTCTGTGTCAGGCTGGAGCATGATGTGCAAACTACAGTGTTTTGGTGACAGCATTAAAAACTGGTGATAAAATCAATCTCTGACCTCTAGGCTTCTCAGACTTCAAAAGTGTATCTACAACCTCATTTTATTTAAAACTTGAAGCGTGCATTTTCAAACTGTTAAATACCTGTCTTTTAGTCCTTTCTCCTCCTGGCCGCTTACTATAGATTTGTATAGGTCAAGTGAACTTTGGATTGTTTTCTGCTTCAATTTTGGTTAAGGTTGGCTATGAAATAAAGAAGGTTGATAGGCTTAAACTGATATGCTGGTTAACCTTGTCTTTATCTTTGTCCTTTTTCTTTATGCAGATTAACTTGTGCTTCTAATTAATGCTGCATTTCTGTCACACTCCCTTTGTTCTTTTTACCTTTTAAAATGTTATGATTAATTTTTTTCCTTAACTTGTGTCTATGTCACATTAGCTATTGACTTTGATGAGGCCAGGATTTTGTATTTGTGTTTATTTTTGAGAAAAATTACTGAAGCAATTTCTTCTGTATTATTTTTAGACACTGTTTGTAACTAAAGGTGCATGTAATCATCCAGTTTCATAAGTTTCACTGCAAATTTTCATGCATTCTGTGGGTCAAAAAGATTACTGATCATATATTTGAGGCTGATACATGAGAAATTTATTTTGGAGTCATTTGTGTGGCACTCTTTAAGGTGAACTACTGTTGCATTTATAGGGAAAAGCCACCTCACCAATATTACTTAGAAACATTTGATGCCTGGGAAGTATTTTGCCTCTGACAACATTTACAATAGTTAAGCCAAATATAAGTGGGATGTTATTTGCCTGCTAATGAGATGGGATCCCGGCCATCATTCTATTAAACAATAAAAGCGCTAATAGCCAATGTGAAGGATCTCTGGTGTCTATTTTTTAGTTGACGCCCAAAGAAATATTTGAAATATTTATTTCCTATATTGTTTTTAGTATTGCAGTGGTTTAATTAATCATGTGTTTAATTAGCAGTGTCTAGCTTAATTGAGAAAGATCTTTGTTAATATTGTGCTTGGGTTTGAATTACATTATCTTTCTCTTTCCAGTGGCTTTTCATGGTCTCCCTGTGAAAATCAAGAAGGAACCCCATAGCCCATGTTCGGAACTTGGCTCCACTTGCAGTCAAGAGCAACCATTCAAGTTCAGTTATGGGGAAAAGTGCCTGTACAATGTCAGGTAAAACAATCAGGAGCATGTTTGCAGTGGAAACTGCTGATTTAAATGAGACTGACTAAAGAATAATAAAACCATAATAGAGATCTTATAAAAGTAACCTCTTCAGCAGATAACAGACTGATGAGATAATGCATTTAGCTGATGAACACTGATGGAGTTGTTCACAGTTGTATCAAACACTTACATAACCGCTTTAAAGCAGTGTTTTTTATCCAAATGCATATTCTCTGTTCCTTCTCCATGGGAGATAGCCAGAATTTAAAAAACCCAGAGTGCAAGTGTGAAATAGAAGGAAGGAATCTCTTGTTTTCTGTGAGTTGTTTTGAAAGTACTTTCAGAATGCATTACACACATTAGGAAACAAAGATCTGATCTGTGTAATGGGCAAGAGAATGGCAGGTCAGAGCAACGCTTTAGGTATTTATTTGACTAGTTTTGCAGACGTTGTATGTGTGTATTCGTGGGTAATTACAATTTAAAATAGTATTTCATTAGGCTCTCCATCTTTGCTACCCATTCAAAAGCAAGTCGTCTTCTTTTATAGGGATAGATTATAAAAATGTTAGTTATTTGTGGGGGTGGAGGAGCGTACTGCATTCTTTATTGACTTTCTTTTGGTTTGTACTTACGTGTCAGTCCTTCCTCTAGTGTCAGCACCGAAGTGTTTCTTATTGACGTTTCAGTCTATTTTAGAATCTTCTATGCAGCTTGTGAGTTTTTATTCCCATTAATGTGCTACCAAAACTGTTAGCACTTAAAGCATTTACATTTAACTATTTGGATATGAAAGTGGGGTCAGGGGCAGACAGGCAACTTTGCTGGTTATAGAAGAGTGATTTTGATTTAAAAAATTAATGCATACATACATGGGTTTTATTGGTGCTAGGGACCTGACACAGGCTTGTCTACAAGTCTGTGCTTACTATCTGCCTAATATCTGTATTTTTCCCATTTAGAAAGAGGGATGATCAAAGCGTGCTCAAGGCTTTTCCTGATTTAGGACACCTTTGAAAATAGCATCTGTGTATTTGTAGGACCAGTACTTTTTTTTAGGGGGAGAGGGAAACATGTCAGGAGAGGCTGCTGACATCCGAGTGTGGGTAGCTAAGCCAACATACTGTTGTTTTTCTGGGTCAGATCCCTTCCCTCTAGCTGTATTGTGTTACTGTCTCACTTTGTGGTTTGTGTGAACTCCAAAAAAGTCTTGACAGGCGCTGCTGGCTCTTTGTGCTCTAGTCCAGGTGCTTATATTTTTGTGTATTTTGCATACCTCCTGTTAGAATATCACTGTAAGACTGAGTCCTTTAAAGCTAAAGCTTTGTGCCCTTGAGAAGAAAATGCTGTGCTGAACTACTTGCATGACTTTTTCTGTGCTCTTTGCAATGTGAAGTAGAGAATCCCTGAGTCCCAGACTGGTTAGTAAGGTAACTATAATAAAAAACTTGTACATGTGACACTTTGAGGTTTTTCTGGAGGTAGATGCTACTTTTTTTTTTTATTTCAGAGAAAATAAACTGACCTTCTTTACCCTTGCCTTGCTGATAGTGCCTATGATCAGAAGCCACAAGTGGGAATGAGGCCCTCCAACCCACCAACACCATCCAGCACTCCTGTGTCACCACTGCACCATGCATCTCCAAACTCAGCTCAGACTCCTAAACCCGACCGAGTTTTCCCTACTCATCTTCCTCCATCCCAGTCCATTCAAGACAACAGCTTCCCTATGGACCACAGGTAAGCCACAAATTGTGAGGGACCCATGCAGAAAGCATTTCAGTTATGGTTGCAAGTCCCTTATACCCCTTATACAGCGCAGCTCTGACTTCTTCCCCACAACTATTCCCTTTCAGGCTGGGGGACCAGTGTGAAATTCAGCAAGGTTCAGAGCGTCAGAAGTATGTGCATTTTATAAAAGGCTGGCACCTGACTTGATGGATTTCAGTAGGAGTTCATATTGGCTGTGACAAAGTTTTTATGACTTGCTTCTCATGTGGGTGATAATAGGGCATCTAGGCCCCCTTTCCCACGAAAGCTTGAACCGGGTGGTCTTTCAGGGTCCCTTCCAACCTGGGCTGTTCTGTGATTCACTTGAGGCTAGTGAGCCCTACAAGGTGGTGAAGTCACTTGCAGGCTTGATCTGGCCTCTTGCTAAGCAGTTCACTATCTTAAGAGATAAGTGCCCATGTTACGGTGTTACTGCTTCAGAAATTCTTTGGAAGCATGGATCATTTTACCAGTCCCTTTTGAAATACAGCATTATAAACAAACTAAGATGCCAACATAAACTGTGCTTAAATAACATTAGTCTGAGTAAAAGCCACAAGAGCTGGAGTCTAGAATTAAAGTTTAAACTGTCCTTAAGTCACCCTGTTTTGTTTTGATAAGTTAGAAATCACCATACAACTTTCATAGGCTTTCATAGCTCAGTTTTGCAACAGATATCATCAGTAGATTTCCTTGATTTTTGAGACCAAACACTTGTTTGTCCTAACCTTTATTGCATGAACCTCTTTTTGTTTGTTGTGTTGTGTGATTGCTCTGAGCGTTTAAATTTTTAGCTCTATATAAAGAGATATATATGTTCAGAAACTTGAATTAGCGCTTAAACATTAGCAAATTAAGACGCACCTGAAAAGAAAATCACAGTTCTTGGGAGCGCAGTCTGCATGCTTCTGCTCTAATAAGGGCTATTATCTCCAGGGATTTGTGGAAATCACTTCTGAAGGGGGTTGCTACAGTTCTATATTGGTGGTTTGTGCTCTGCTGAGATAGTTTAAAATATCACCCAGAGTTGTCTACAAGCCCTCCTGTCGGTGAGGAAGCACTGAATTGGCCCCTTCAGCTGCCACAGTCACTGACTTTTTTTCCCCCTCCCTCCGCACAAGCCCCCAGTGAAGCCGTGCAGGGTTTCTGATTACAGGATGGTGGATAAATGTGTTTCTGTATATACGCTAAAGTCAAGTCATCAGGAGACTGAAATCTCCAGAAGATAAATGGCTTCTGTGTGCAGTAATAAGATTTTTCAGGTGAAAAAATCTTTTGTTTTAGAGCAAATAGTTAAAATTATACTAAAGCTGTATGTAGGCTCTAATTTGAGTATTTACAGACAGTTGCGTATACCTTACTATATTTTTCTATACCTGAAACACTTGCTCTGCACAAGCTTTGTGGGCTCTTTACGTGATTCTACCTGCTGTCTTTGATATTAATATTCTCCAGGGCATTTTGTGCTAATGTTTTCCTTCCATGGTAGAACATCATGTGTTCTAGTGAAGTCCAAAATAGCTGACTCAGACAAAAAAACCCTCATTTTCCTCTTTTTTCAAAGAGAGGTATAAATGTAGTGGAAGATACTTTTACCTATTTTCTTATTTATTTTGAATCTTCTCACTTTTAGTTGTTTGAAGCTAATCTGTACTTCATATTTTTTTGAAATTCAAATCTTCTTGATTTACAAGCTGATATACTACTATAGTGAATGTATTCAGAAAACGTCACTTAAATAAATAACCTATCTATGTGATTTCATATATGAATCTATAACTCAAGATATGTTTCTTTGGAACCTGAATTGGTGGCATAAGATAGCACCAGTATCTGGAACCTAGAGCCTATACATTTTCATACAGGGCATCAATATATGAACGATAAGTGGTCCTAGCAAGTACCAACAGGAATCAAATCCACTTGTATAAACAAATGGCTTGATTCCACACAAAGCTTCCAGTACAACAATTATTATTAACTTCCTTTGAGGCTTTGTGAGTGAGCCTGTTTCTTATTTTAACTTCAAGTTGCAATTTTCTGATTCACTCCTTGACAGTTCTTAATGATAATTTCTGCTTCTTTTTTTGGCTAATGAAAAAAGGAAAAGAGGGAAATGAATGCAGTGCCAGTCAGCCTAACTGTTTCATAATACATTTGAGTTTCTAAGTTTATTTTCTGCAGGTGTAGGTGGAATTGCAAAATCCAATGTTACAGTGCATCACTCTTTCTACCGCAAAATTTAATATTTCAGCAGCATTAGAAAATGATTTTGTCTACACTACTGCATTCTAATAGTTTCTGTCTCTGTAGATCCCACGGTATTTGTAATTAAGCTATAACAGTAAATATTTGTCAAACCGAGTTTACAGCGGTATTAGGACAGACATTACTGGAGTTCAAATTGTTTCAGAAACGTGCTGCACATGAGTTCTTAGTCAAGCCTGTGCAATCAAATCCTACATTCTTCTTCATTCACCCAGTTTTTGGCAAGAGGGTATCTGCTCTTGCTTGCATGAATCATAAAATCGTATAATTGTTAGGGTTGGAAGGGACCTTAAAGATCATCTAGTTCCAACGTCCCTGCCCATGGCAGGGACATACCACTAGATCAGGTTACCCAAGGCCCATCCAACCTGGCCCTGAACCCCTCCAGGGATGGCTCAGCCACGGCTTCCCTGGGCAAGTGAGCCAAAGTCCGTTCAGATCTAAAGTACAGAAAGTTGAAGAATTAGTTCTTGATTTATATTTTTTTAGTGTGACAGGGAGAAACATTTGTTGCAAGAATGTTGCATCTGCTGCAGATTAGTGCAGACACAATATCACTACAGGCATGGTTACCACTGCTGTAATCAGTAGGATGGGAACACTTGGTGCAGTTCCTCAGGGTGGGATGGGAAAACAGCATCTTTGTATTCTTCTCTGTGCTTCTGAACCTGCTTATGTCCAAGTAGTTACATGCAGGTGTTTTAGTTCAGGTAGGTATGTTTTATGAAAAAAACAAGCAGAATAGGTTCTTGAGTAGCACTGCATGTAAATAAAGTTAATTTAAAACTGAATTCTCAGATTTTATCCTGATTAAGAGCATTCAGGTGTAGTGAATGGCAGCATGGCTTATACGGATAACTTCTTTCATGTAGATATGACCAATAGGACAAGTTAAGGCAGGAGGGGAATTCTTATGCATTGTTTCTCTTAGCGAAAATTTGCACCCTCTCCTTTTTCTAGAGTGCTTACGTTCCCTTCCCATTAGAGCTGGAATGCAGTGCCAGCCTTCCAAGTAGAGCTCCCATGGCACGATCCCCAAGGGGACAGAACTATGGACTTTTACCCTGGAATGATTTCAGATGTTATAACAGACAATGCTCTTTATTAGAAATGTTTGTGTTTTTTGTGGTCAGAATGGTTTTCACGTAACAGTAAGAATGCTAAGAGTACATTGGAGTACAAGCAATATGTTGCTGATACTGATGAAAGAACAGAGAACTGTACGTAAGTCTTTTCACGTTAACTGTATTAGGATGTTAGTCTTTCTACTAGCTAAGAAGCTTGTGTGTTTTCCTACTTGCCCATTCTGTTGAGAGAAGATATTGAAAGCAAAGAGGATTGTGGTGTGTCCTAGAGCTGGTATTGATAGGTGGGGGTTTTTATTTCTTTGCTTGTTACTGTTCTACAACACAAGGTGTCCTGATGGGAGCACTAGTCATCATCTTAAGTGAAATGTTTTCTACTGAGAAAGTGATACAGCCACTAATTATGACCTTTGAAGATCTTTGGAAAATGCAGTGTAGCTCAAGTCTTTTACATGACCTCTCTAACTTGTGTCCTAGATTTCGTCGCCAGCTCTCTGAACCTTGCAATTCTTTCCCACCTTTGCCTGCAATGCCAAGGGAAGGACGTCCAATATATCAGCGCCAGATGTCTGAGCCAAACATCCCTTTCCCACCTCAAGGTTTTAAGCAGGAGTACCATGATCCAGTTTATGAACACAATGCTATGGTTGGCAGTGCAGCCAGTCAAAATTTTCCCCCTCCTCTGATGATTAAACAGGAACCTAGAGATTTTGCATATGATTCAGGTAGGTGAGACTCTCCTTTACTTCTGCATAGTAAGTAAATGAGTCCAGGGTAGCGCTATTGATGTTTTGATCATATGAGTTTAAACTTGCTCTTTTAGCTTCTAAGTCTCCGGAAGTAATTTATGTCTGACATAGCTTTATGAAGTAAGTAGTAAGATTGCTATACGGTACAGCGCATCTTGTGCCTCTGTTGCTTGCTTTGCAGAGGATTTCTTCTGTCCAGACAGTGCACAGGTTAAAGAAGACAAGGAAAAAAACACTGAGTTTTGCTTAAGTGAGGGCTTGTTCTGTAGTGTCTCATCCCTGACCTCTGAATTTGTGCGCTTCATTTTATGAGCGCTTTCATCTATCTGCCAGAAATAGAGGACTCTTTCTCCTCATGCTTGCACTACTTTAAATCAGGAGTAACTCCGCTGAAGTGGGGTTTATACAGCTATAAAACCAATGAGGGAGAAGAATCAGCCAAATTGGTGTCAGCTTCTCAGTTTGTGCATACTGCTGTGTTTTGTGGAGATACATAATCTGTGATGCCAGATTGCTGATGTAGAGAATACGCCGTTGCTATTAATAATGTTTATTATGGTTGTGCTTATAGGGCAACTAGAATGGAGCCTTATTGCTCTATGGACAGTACAAAACAGAGGAGGTGGTGGCAGAACCTGCTCTCAATAGCTTCTGGGCAAAATAGGGAGATAAGCGATAGAAAGGATAAGAACATAAATCAAGGGAATAATAATATTATAGATGTTTTCCACAATTTAAATATAACATTTACATTGTACTTGGGAAAAGAGAGAAAGAATGAGGGAAGCAAAAAGGGAGTTTAGTGATGAGTACCAAGTAACAAGCAGAAGGAAGCTGGAAAAGTGGTATGGAAAGAAGCTGAGGTTAAAACAGCGTGTAGGTGGCTAACTGAGGTAAGCAATTCATCAGTACTGAGCTGAGAAAATACAGTCAAAACACGTTTTTTCAGTTCTAGTGTGATACCCACAGCTTCTCTTAAGCCTCTGCCTCTGTTCTGCCTTGTGTATACCACAGTGTTGAAAGAGAGGGATTTCAGTGAGTCCTTACATCCTCCTCCTTCTGGAGGAGGATTCGTTGATTTTGTACACTTGAACCCTGAGTTGGGCAGGGGGAATGGGTGGCCTGTCTGACTTCAATCTGACTCTCTTCTGGGTGCTGCAACGCCTGCAATGCTTTGCTGCTTTAGCCTCTAGTTGGATGCTTTTTGCAGTTTGTTTCCGAAAGGCTGCCTGGCAGCCGAGGTGGGATCTCCTATGAAAGTTTAACCCATGACAAACTATATTCCAATTTGATACAGTGGAGAATTTGATTTTATTGTCTCTCTGTTCCTAACTTAAAAATATCTGTTTAGTGGGCTGTTTTGTAAAGTGCTTGGGTTTGAATTCATCTCTGTGTTAGAACAGGGGAATTTGGAAAGTGGAGCTGCTTTCTCCTTTCTTTCTTTTGACAAGTGAAGAACCAAGGCTTAGGTAAATTTGAGGTAGGCCTATACAGGGAGAAGAACAAGAATGAAATATTTCTCCAGGCTGAAATGTAATACAAGATGAAAATGAGTTCAGATTACAAGGGTCAGGTGTAGAGCTAAACCACTTCATTGATGAAGGCTTTGAGATACGTGGCATTGGCAGTCATGTATCTTTAGTCTTACAGAGCAGCATGGGAATGACTGTATCCATAGATAATTTGGCAAGGGATAATAAACAGGGGACTGCAGCTTCAGGCACTGCCAGGCCCTTGCAGTCTTCACGAGCACTGTTATTCATCCTGCTAAATTAAAGGGTGAAAAAAGGCCCTTTTGTAAGCATACTTCGTATTCGGCCAGGAAGTGGGATCTCTGTATTGCATGCTGTTACTTTAAATCTGAGGTGGCTGTTATCATTCATCTTTCTTTGCAATATTCTTTAGGGGAAAAAAAGGAAGTTTTATTCTGGAAAGAAGATGTGTGAACTTGTATACAATCTTATTTTGCCTTTTTTTTTCCTTTGTGGCAGCCAGAACAAAATTCCACTTTATAGTAATGATGTTCAAGTAAAATTGTTGTTTCTTTTGTAGAAGAATAATTAGTTTTTAAAAATGTAATAGCTGTGTAACCAGTGGTCATGAAAAATTAATTTGTTGGTATCAGGAAGTAGTTTTATTGGCCTCAGAATCACTGCATTTAAGTTGACACATCTGTACACTCCATAAATTGCAGTCAACAACTGTGGTCTGTTGATATTTTGTCTTGTTACCATCTGTGCTCTAGAAACCATAATTTTCCATCCTTGCTAAGAGTACATTAAATAACCCCTTAGGAAACATAATGTATTTGTCACTGAATCATTGATTTCATTTTTCACCTATAGATGTTCAGGGAAGGAGGAATGCCAGAGTGAAAAGTCTTTTTGCACGGTATTTTATTGCAGCTCTGATAAGAATATGGAAACATATTTAAAAAGTTCGTTGTAATACGCCAAGATGTTCATTTTGGGATTTTTTTGAAAGAGCCTCATGAAAGTTCATTGCTTTTGTGCACTATACTTGTATACTTTGTGGGAAGCTGGTGAATGAAAAGCATTATTATGGAATGATTATAACTCTATTAAAACATGACATTAATTATGACATGGGAAATGGCAGATCAATTAGTTGTAATTGTAATTGCAGGTATGCAATTTCTACTGCAGAATGTTTGAGATAATGGAAAAAGAAAAATGTCAGCAGAGTAGAAGCTCTTCTTTATCCATCTTCACTTCTAGAAGTCACAGTGCATCATACGTGTTCAATCAATCAGACCTTATCTTCTGACTCAGACATTTTTTTTTTCCATGGCTGCTGGTCACATGTATATGGAACTTGATGCTGTATCTAGCAGCTTTAAGAACAAAGATGCAGCCAAGGACATACAGAACTTTGCAATTTTGTGTCATTAATGAATATGCCCCGGGAGGCTTCCAAAGACCTTTGTTTAAAAGGGTTAATAGTGGACATTCCTGTGCAGTTAGCACTTCTAGAATTCAATTCATGTATTCAGTTATTTAAACAAAAAAAGCCAAACTTGAGATGCTTCATGTGTTCTGGGCTTCATTTTGAAGCAAGATCATTGCAGGCTTATCCTACCTACCTCATGTAGTGTATTTGCACATTTATTAAGGTAAAACTCTTGCTATGCATGTATGAATATTGAAAGTCTAGTTTTAAAACGACATCTTATATTGCTGCTAAATTTAAATCTCATATTGTGTTTTGCCAAATTGAAATAGTTACTCTGGTTGGAAGCTCGTCTGTGACCATGTCTTTGACTGGGAACTTTGAAATTTATCACACAGTGGTGTTAAGAGATAAGAGGAAAAGGAATTGTTGCTTGCATGTATTTATTATTGATTGACAGGATTTTTTCTGATGAAATCTACATAGATTCAGTCTTTCTTGAGCAGCTTAGAGGCATCAGCAGTGCTGTTCTCACAGCTACGTTTCAGGGTAGCCTCACAATTAATATGCTTGACTGGACCTTAGAAAATTTAGATTCTGTCCATGTCACTTCCAAAGTTTTTTTCCAAGATACTAGTCACATCACTTAACGAATGGACTATCCAGACAGAATTATTAGTGTCCATACCTTGCTTTCTGAGTTGCTCATCCTTGTAATTCCTGAGGCCTCACAAGTGATAAATACCTTGTAATGACGCATTAGAATAGATGAGGAACTGCCCCTCTGTTGAGAAAGATGAGTGGAGGCAGAGAGGCACATCACATGTATACATCTCCTTCTTTGGGGTAATTTTTAGGACTGTATAATTCTTAAGGAGCATCACGTATTACATATGTTCAAAGCTGACCTAGGAACTTCCTGTGTATTTCTAGGCAGGGAAGTACAGGAACATTAGATTAGGGTCCCTATGTAAGCACTGCAAAAATAAGATGCATGATATGAAAAATCTGGCAGAAGCAGCGTGACTACTTTGGAAGACTTTGTCAGGGCTGGAATGGGCTTTGTTTGGGCCTGAAACTGACCATTCAGCTGTATTCATCTTGAAGTCGTCTGTTCCTTTCTTGAAATATTCTGCCTCATTAAATACACAGCTTCCAGCCTCTGTAACAAATGAAAGGGGCGCCACCTGCAAAGCTGTTTACTGCCTGGCTCTCCCTCCCCCAAAGAGTTTTTACCTGTGCACCCGAGAGACTAGACCACCAAGGCAAAAGGCTGTGTCATCATTCATTTGCAACAAACTAGTTGTATCAAGGTTGCTCAGGAAGTTGTGATTATGACACTTCTTAATCTTCCAGGTTCTCTCTCATAGGTATAGGATGTTCTTAGCATTCTACTATCCATGTTGTAAATGTGTTTTTACCTAATGACTTAGAACACACTAAAAAGGAAGAATCCTTTCAAATATCCGGTGTTGGGTTTTCTAAAAAGCAAATCAATGCAAATTAACGTGGAAAAATATCTCTAGTAGTACATTCTTTTCTAGAGGTCAGTTGAGATGTCCTTAAATTTAGGAGTTTGCAGAACAGCATAAGAAAATGATATATTGAATTAAAATTTCAAGGGGAAAAAGAAAGTTTATTGGAAATGTATTTATTTGCAGATTGCTTCCCCTTTTATAAACAGCAATCTGTTGTACTTCTTGGAGGCAAAGTTTAGACGTTTGGAGGTGCTAATATGAAGGAGGAAAGGAAATCTCAGCTGTCAGTCAGAGTCAATGCACGTTTGCTTTTCCCAGGATATTCTCTTGTGCATTGACCAGTGCAGCATTTAAAATGACACAACTCATGGTGCTTCTACTACTGTCTTTAGTTACATTGGCTAATTTTTATACAGTGCTTTGAAAACGTAAGGCACTGTATGAGTGCTAAGTATTATTATTACAATTATTCCCCTGAGAGATTATTTCACAGACTAATAGACCTCATAGTTAAGAAATATTTCTTGATCATAAGCCTAAATTTTCTCTTTGATCAGTTTCATTTCCGTGCTCGTAGCTGTACCTCTTTGGCTCATCCTAAACAATTCCTTGGTATTAATGTACCACCTTTAAATCTCTGTAGACAGTTTGCATGTATACTTTTTGTCTGTGTGATTCATTGAGATCTTTCTTCATAAATCCTCCAGCTGCTTAATCTTTTCCTCAAATTCTCTCTAGGTTTTCTTCTCCTTTCCTTTTTTTTTTTCCTTCTTATTTTAGTCAGACTGCACATATTTGCAGTGTATTTGAACATAGTTTTATAAAATGTTCTGTGTAACAGAACTGACTCCATTCTTTTCCTAGATACGGCACTTCAGTGCACACGTGTCAAAACTGCATCTCCTTACGGTCTTAAAGAAATTCTTTTACACAGCAGTACAATTGTTCTCAATGAAAATCTGTCTGGCATAAAGGCAGGAGGGGACAAGGGATAGGGGTTTGCTCTTGAGTTCAGTAGATTTAATTACTCTCCTCTCCTCTTTTTTTGTTTGGTGGTTTTCCCCTGTCTCACTTCTGTGTTTTAAAATGCTTCATCCTCTTGTTTCAGAAGCTTGTCTTTGCTGTGTTGCTTCAAGTGACTGAGCATGGATTTTTTTAGGTCATTAAGCTACACTGTGCTTTGTACTTGCTCTTAAAATACATAAACACAAATCTGCTGTGAGATGGTATGACGGTAGAAAATAATAGCATCTGTGGGGAAAAGTTGGGAAACCTGGACTTGGGAAGATTGCTGTGAAAAGCAGAATTTTAACTTTTCACACGCTTCCCATCTAGCTGATTTCCTCTACTCGTTAATTCTGTCTGAAAGAAATCTGTAGTTAGAATAGAGTTCATTTTGTAATACTATGTTCATGAACAAAGGAAAACCACAGTACCAAGTTAATGTGAGCATATAGGCCATAGATCTATTTTTCCTTTCAAAGCAGACAATACGATCTGAAAAATTGTCCTGCAGTCCCTGTTTTTCAAAGAAATGGATAAATATCCTCTAAATCTACAGTTACAGTAAGTGGCACTGGCTAATGATTTGATTTGAGAATTGAGAGCATAGTCTGGATTTACTCTTTGTGCATTAACGCAGGTCAAATGGACACAGGCTGCATTTTAAATCAGTAATGGAAGGCTGAAGCCTGCCTTAAACCAATCACATCGGCCTTACCCAAGACCGATTGATCCCGAGAGACTGAGCCCTGTGAGCATAGCTTTTATATGAATGGACTCTGTGCAGCCTGAAGTTTCATTCATAAAATGGATGCTGAAGGGGAAAAAAAAGAAAACCACCCACACACACCAAACCCTGGAATGTCCATTTATGCAGAGCTGAAGGGTGTAGTGTTCCCTCAGCTGCTGCTTTTGCCAGTTGCCTTAAAGTAATGATTAATGCTCCTTGGCCCTGCCTGCCTGTAACCTGACACCGTTTATGGCCTTGGTGTGTTTCTAATGTATGGTGAATGAGAAGGCTACATTCTCAAATCAGAAACATAAACAGGAACTGGTTGGTCTGAATTCCATTCAAATATGTCACTTCAGCCGTGCAGTGTTTGTCCAACTTTGACTTTACAGGCAGGGGATGGGGCGGGGGAGAAAAAGCAACACAGACTTTTTTTTTTTTTTTTGCAGTAAAATTACCAACAAAAGGAGCGAGGGAGAGAGAAAATACTGCTGTCTTTTGTTGAATTCAAAGTGAAGCAATGTTTAAAATATATTTTACAGTTACTGAGGTTAATAAAAGCAAATACATGATTTTAAAGTATGCTCAAAAGATCAGCTCCATGTGGAATTTCAATTCAGAACTGAATGTATGAGCCTTTGTTTTCCTGTTCTGCTGTATAAAAAGTTACACATCGCCTAGACAGGCTGTTGACATCTGGTCTCAGAAAATGCATTAGATGTTGTCATAGATCTAAAAACCCAAGTTGTGGAAAGGAAGCTGTTTGCTTAAGGTTTTCTTTCGGTTTGTGTCTAATAACTCCACTTAGACATGGGCTGGTGCAGCCAGATCAAGTTCGCTGGTAGGTTTTTGTCAAGTGAGATGGAAGAAATTAAACTTAACAAATTTCAATTAGCTATATTTTAGAAAGGAATGTATCTATGCATGCACATGCATCTAGTTATTTTCTTTTCCTAATTGCTGGTATGAGGACTAGTGATTGACAAAATGAAGGCCAAAGCATTCCATTCTGAATGTTTTTCAACTGTGTAATGATTTGGGAAAAGAATGCTTAATTTTTACGTTTTAATTATTAGAGAAGGTACTGACTCAGTTTTCACCCATGTAACCTCTGTGCACCTATGATTTTCATACTGAACCTGCTAATGAAGAAATAGTGCTGACTTGTGTGTTGCCAGGATTTTACCAGTTTGTAGGACTTTGTTCTCATTTACGTAGCTTCTGAGAGGGTGATTTTTAAAGGGTCACTTTTAAAGGTGATTGAACTAAAACCTAATCTACTAGCATTTAAGTTGTGAAATGTGCTCAAACAATTCCTGTATAGGAATATTGTCGATAGCTCTAGTACGTCTACTTGAACGTCTCTTTCTGGAGAGACATAGGATTTTTAAGGTAGATGTGTTCTGCAGGGTAACAAAAACATAGCTTTCATAATCAAAAATAATCATTTCGTTCTTCTCCCTGCAAAACACAGATCAAGGATTTTTCTTAATGTTTCCTTCTACCACCTTAGCCACTTGTTGCGATCTAGTTGGAAGAATTGTCTTTCTTACCTAAAAACACCTATCGTTTTTCCAGTGATTTTAGTATCGCTCTTTACCCTTGAGCTGGTCAGAGCTCCTCAGTGGTGGTAAACAGCTACTTTCTGCCATGAGGCTAAATGTGTTTCAGTAGTGGATGAAGCACTCCTTTGTAAATAGTTTGTCAGTGCTCTTGGAAATCCATGAATAGAAAAGTTACTTCAAACATGATTGTGATATTAGTAAGTTTGAGGCCAAAAGTATGATGTATTCTAGCTCAAACATTTTACTTTAAAAAGGATAGCTTTGTCTCATCATTTGATAAAAATCTCTCCCAATGCACCAACCACATGTCCATGTACCAGAGAAATGCTTGGGATGCACGAGGAAGTAATGGGTGAAGCCCTGCAAGGCACCAGTGAGGACTGTGTGTGTACCACAGGGTCAAGTTGACACGTGTGAGTGGCACTTGGGAGGCAAGTTGGTCCCAGCTACCTGAAAGGCCCTTCTGTGCCTGGTACCACAAAGGGAAAGATTCTGTATCTTGCCTATGGGAAGGCAAGTGGCACAGCACATTATGTCTCTCCGTAGAGATACACCAACTCTGAATGGCTGAAACAGGTGCCAAAGTCCATGTAATTACTTTTCAGACTAAAAGGACAATTGAGGAAGATCCAGTGTATGTAAAATTACAGGACTGTCTGTATGCACTGGGAACTGTTTCTATTCTTAATATGACTTAGTTGTTAATAAAACATAAATTGGAGAAATGGGTGGGCAAACACTAAGATGTTCCAGTTTTAGTGTTGTCACTTCATTTCTTGCCTGTAGGGAAGGAGACAAATTTCACATATAAGTTGAGGTGTTTGATGAATTCATGTGACTTTGAGATTAATTTTAGTGACTGGATTGATGGGCGGGGGCCAGTTGTATGTGATCCAACAAGGCTAAGTTTGAGGTCCTGCATTTGGGTCATACCATTCCATTCAACACTACAGGCTTGGGAAAGAGCAACTGGAAAGCTGGCTGGTGGAAAACGACCTGGGGATGCTGGCTGAGTGTGAGCCAGCAGTGTGCCCAGGCGGCCAAGAAGACCATTAGCATCCTGGCTTGTATCAGAAATGGCATGGCTAGCAGGACTAGGAAGGTGATTATCGTCCTCTACTCAGCACTGGTGAGGCCACACCTTGAATACTGTGTTCAGTTTAGGCTCCTCACTACAAGAAAGCTAAGGAGGTGCTGGAGTGTAGAACAAAGAAGTTGGTGAAGAGTCTGGAGCACAAATCTCATGAGGAGCAGCTGAGAGAACTGGGGTTGTTTAATCTGGAGAAAAGGAGGCTCAGGGGAGACCTTATTGTGCTTTACAACTACCTGAAAGGAGACTGAAGCCGGGTGGGTGTCAGTCTCTTCTCCCAGGTAACAAGTGCTAGGATGAGAGAAAACAGCCTCAAGCTGCTCCAAGGGATGTTTAGATTGGGTATTAGGAAAACTTTCTTCACTGAAAGGAAGCATTGGAATATCAAGTATTCAAACAGGCTGCTCAGGCAAGTGGTTTAGTCACCATCTCTAGGGTTATTTAAAAGATGTGTAGATGTGGCACTCAGAGACACAGCTTAGTGATGGACTTGGCAGTGTTAAGTTTACAGTTGCATTTGATGATCTGAAAGGTCTTTTCCAATCTAAATGATTCTATGATTCCATGACTCTATGACTTGTAAACAGGCTTGGTTCATAAGGCAGCCTCTCACCAGTACACTGCACTGTTCATCTGAGCTGCTGCACGGAGACCAGGGCCAGGCAGGTAGCTCAGCTTCCACCCCCTCTGTTTCAGATTGTACGTACCTTCTAAGCCCAGGTATCCCATCTCCCTCTCTGCAGGTGCATGTATGTAACGCAATACTTCTGTGTCACACTGTGCTTTGTCACAAGCACATGGACGGTCCCCTGGGCCTCCAAATCTTCAGATGTTGTTGATAAAATGAACTAAAAAGTAATTCAGAGTTAGAGTGTAATATAACAACGTGTCCTTAGCTAGGAAGGCTATGTAAGGTCGGAAACACAGGAACGGCTGAAGAATAAATCCTGTTTCAGGCTTCCAGTTCTTTCTTTGCTCTGCTTCATTCAGGTGAAGACAGTCATTTCATCCCATTGCCTGCAGAAGCTTCTCCGGGACAGGGAAATTGGTTGAAATTCTGTTTATTTCTGTGCAGGGTGTGATTATGGGCCTGAAACCTAGTCCTTAGCTCTGAAAAACAATTGGAAAAGAGGATTTAAGAATTCCTTACCTACTTGGAATTGTACAGGGCTGACACAATCTTAAGTTTTTAACTTCTGATGTAGTAATTAATACGAAATATTGCTTATTGAAGGACCACTCAAATGTCTTACTTAAAAATGAATCCTAGAACCTGTGCCTGCTAAATATAGTAGCAGATTTTTCTTATCCTGAGGAAGTCTGTTTGGGCTTTTTCTGCTTTGATATATTTTGATAAGGTACAGCAGAGCTTATTTCCAGTGTTTTTCTGTGTTACATTCCTAGATGAGAAGACATTCCTGCAGTGTCTAGATTACATGCAATTTTAAAATAACACCTACTGGGAAAAAATTATTTCAAACCAACATGATATAAAGCCATATTCAATGTTTTAAGATGACCGTTATGTTGCTGTTAGCAAGAGGAGCGATGAAAAATGACCTTTAAGTATTTCAAATTAATAATAAAAGATAATTTTTTTTTTTGTCTCTGTATTTTTACTTAGTTTGTTTTTTCTTAAAGGTCACCTGCTGCTCTTGAGATGATACAACTTCACAATGTGAATTATTTCATTGAAAGTCTGAAATTAGCTTGTTGTCTGTCCTAAATCCAGGCACATTTTTTCTTCAAAGACAAAAATTTGCTGAAAGGTGATAGAATCAGTCACCTCAAACACTTGGATCCTGCCATGGATGTATTTTATGCCTAATTCTGTCTCATTTGTTGTCTTGAAACAATGCTTTGAGGAGAAGAAAACACATAATTGCTCTGTAATTTCTGCACTAAAATGTTTTCTTTTGAAGTAGCTGCGCTTAGCTAGTAAAAATACTTCTGGGTCTTAGTCAAGCATTTAGTACAATTTAAAACTGCAATGGTAAATTTCATTGGTTGGACTTCTTATTAGATAAGGTAGAAATGAAAGCAGCAGGCAATTTAATTAGCAGTAATTTTTCTGGGCAAGTCATTACTTTGATGAACTTCAGAGCAATGTTTATGGCTCCTAATTAACCATGTTAGTCATTTGATTGAATAATCACTTTGGAAATGTTTCTACAATTTGATTAGAGTCTGACCCACTCTGATAGTCATAAATTAACTGATAGCACTTTAGGATAACAAGACTCTAGTTACTTTACGAGAAATAAACTCTTCCTCACTGTATTTTTCGGTCCTCTGTGGACTGTTTAAGCACAATCTAACCAGAAGATTAAGTACTGTTGGTACAATCAATGCTTGCCTTAAAAAGACTCCAGATGTTAATTATAAATGACTTAGGAGCATGGCAGAAGAAATCCCAAATTGGCTAAGAACACAACTTCTTGGATGCGTGCATAATTCTTTATTCTGTATACTCTGCTATATCACTTTGCAGGAGTGGAGTTCATGAGTCAAAAAGGATTTTGCTGCCAGTACTAGTGAATTTTTACCTAAAATAGAAAACAACATCTGTTTCTGTTCTACAGCTTCCTTTTTTTTTTTTTTTGTTTAAAACGCTGATTTTTCCATTCTCCTTAAAATTCAATCTACTTGGTAACAGTGATTCCTTGCAGGTGAACCACTACTTGTAGGCTCGACTTCAGTCTACAGAGCTGTACTTGACTCGTGTGATCAGTGAATCACTGATTCCTGTGGTTGCTCAGAATAGCTGCATGAGATATAAGAGATTCTCAAGGCCTGAGCAGGCAGGCACAGAGCATTTCATTGAGAGAGGAGGTAATGAAGAGTTAGGCACAGATGTGCAAGAGAGACCGTGGACTGTTAGAGGAAACTTATTATTACTGCCCTGTGTTTCACTTGTTCTGTGAAGTCGGTGTAAAACCTTATTTTCTTATCCTGCCAGATCTTTGGTACTCATCACTAGTCAGTGAACAGTGAAATTTTGGAATCACAGTCTGAAAGTCTGTAGGCAGTGTTGGAAAAATAATGTCTGCTCTTTTGGCCTCTGTTTGCATCTCTTAAAGAGTTACAAGTTACTGGTAACAGATTGCATAGCTTGGGGTAGGAGTTTATCACAAGATCAAATAGACTCATTAAGCAAGACTTTTGATATCCAAGAAGCGGGTTAAACATGGTTTAGAAGGGCAGACATTTATGGTGTACTTCTGTTTGCAAGTCCCTGTGCACAGGATGTGGTTACTTGGGGACAACACAAGACGTGGGGGTTAAAAATAGAAAGAGACTTAAAGAACACCATTTTCATTAACTCTCTGTTTTTTCCTTATTCCTCTTGCAGATTAGAGTAGAGATGATCAGTCGCAAACAAATACACACACTAATTTTTTGAGGGGATGTGTCTTTTTTTTTTTAAGGATGTATAGGTGGAGGGTGGAATTGGTACATCTGAGTTTCTAGAGTAAATCCTTAAAATTTGCAGAAAATTTCATTAACCCTTCAAATCCTTAACTGGAGCCTAAAGCAATACACTGCTCTAAATTCCTTGTGACATTCCTTGTATTAATGTAGAATTTGTAAGTCTGCAGTGTCACTGGCAAGCTTTTCTGTGTGATTGATTAAAATGTTAGGTCAAATGAGTTACAAGGCTAGAGATACAAGCACAGGTTTTAAAATACTTGTATTGTCTTGTGTGGGTTTTTTGGTCTGTGAACAGCCTAAAGTGTAATGGCCGTGGGATTCAGCTTTTAGCAAAGTTGATTACAGTAAGTACTTGAGTTCAAGTGCCTATGTTAGATGGGATCTGGGATCCTTATATTATGATTTTTTCCCTCTGCCATGCCTTGTGCACTCTGCTCTGAAATGCTGACTGTGTGTTGACAGGTTCCCCCTTGCTGTAACTTGCACCCTTTTTGTTACTTTTCTGCCTGCAGCCTGTCTCATTGATAACCTGCACACTTTTAATTCCAGACAGTCTTTTGATTAGCATTGTTGTCTTCTCCTTTCAGAAGTGCCTAGCTGCCATTCCATTTACATGAGGCAAGAAGGCTTCCTGGCTCACCCAAACAGAACAGAAGTTAAGTTTCCTATTATGTATCGCTTTTGTATGAGAGAAACGTAAAAAATTAAAAAGCCTGGAGGGATTTGGGGTTCACTGGTTTAATTCTGCTTCTGGGAAGATGCATATAATCTTTCTTTCCCTTCCCAGTTTTGAGTTTTTTGTGCACTGATTTTTTTTGTAGCTTCTTCTAGTGCTGTGGGTTGATCAGGATAGAAGCAAGTTTTTAATGAATTCACTCATTCCGTATTTCAAGGCCTCTAGCAGTTGAAAGGAAGAGACACTTAAAAATTTGTCAATTTGTCCATTTCATCCATTCTGCTGTTTCCCAGGCTATTGGTGTGACAGGCTCAGTTAGCTGTTAAATAATCCATTTCATACTTTAAAATGTTATCAATGAAGTTTTTTTGCTTTTCCTTTTTTTTCGGTTTTTGCAGTGTTTCAGTGCTCCTTAGCCCAGATTGTACAGCCATATGATATGATATACCAAAACGCTCGGTGACTGCAGTAAGGCAGGGTTCATTACTTTATAGGTATTATAAACAAGAAGGTCAACAGAACTAACAAAAAATAACCACTGAAAGAGAGGTTTGTACCCTCCACTCTCCTGCTTTAGTGTAACTTTCTTGTCATATATGTGATTTTTTGTTTGTTTGTTTAGGATTTATTTGTTTTTCTTCCAAGGGGCAAATTTCACAGACCTAACGGAAATTAGTTTTGAGGTTGATGGGAATTCAGACAGATGTATGAACCAAAGTCCTCTAGTTAGGCTTCATTCACTACTGAAAAGTCACAACTGGAAAGATAACAAATCTGGCCAAAAGCCCACCTGCTTCTGGTGTGTAGAATAAAGGCAGAAAATAGAAATAAAAGGTAGTATTTAACAAGGAGGTTGAAATAAGAGATGAAAACTTATAACAGTCTTGGTAACTATATGAAGTACAGAAGCTTGATAAGGGAAGTGAAAGACATCAGGGAAAAACACACATACTGCAGGGCTAAGATCGCGGATTTGCGTTTTAATCACAGCTTAGATAGGGGAAAAACAATCTTAGCCATGTTATGCACTTGTAAGTACTTGGAGGTGGTAAAATTGTTATGAGTGACGTAGAGAAAGTAGTGATGTTTGATAAATATTTGGTTTCTGTATTTGGAAATCGGTCAACATGATTTTATAGAATAAAGGTCATATCAAATCTGATTCTGTTCTTTGTTGAGATTAAAACTTTGATTGATAAAGATACTTGTATCATATAGTTAGACTTCTTATGGCATTCAGTTTGCCACTGCATTGCGTTCTGATTAAGGAGTTAGCACAAAGCAGTAACAATAAAGTACACATTAAATACATTAAGACCTGGCCAACTGACAGATCTGAAAGTGGGTGTCACTAGCCAATCATCTTTGAATGGATTGTTTCTATTATAATTCTGTAGGAATTGATATCAGGAGTGTTGCTATTCAACATTTTCAGTAAAGATACGGAACAAAGTTAATAGATAACTTTATGGCACAAAGATAGGCAGAGTGGTAAATAACGGGCAGGACAGCGCAGTCACACAAAGCAATTTGAATTGTTTGGTCATCTGGGCACATTAAACAAAATGTTTTTTTAGTATGCTGAATGTAGATCAGTCCTATGGAACCGGGAAACAGTATATTGGAAAAAAATTATTTGATGGGCCTCCTCCTCAGCTTCAAAGTGTGAAAAACAGCCCAACCAAATATTGCAACCATATGGCAAAAAGGCCTTCTGTAATATTTGTGTGCTCAAAAGGAGGGTCATAGGGAGGCAGGAGAGGAGGAGATGTTTTCTCTCAGTAAGTAGTACTGGTGAGGCTGATATTGGCATGCAGTACAGTTCTGCTCTAAGCAAAACATTAAAATAGTACTGAATAGTAAGAGTGTGTGCAGAAGAGAGTGCTAGAAAGAATGCAGGGCTGCAGACAGTGTCTTTTAATGTTAAAATTTAAATTTTACAGAGTGATCTTAATTGGAAGAAACATCAAGGGAGGGGTAACTTTTGTGAGTGTCAGGAGGAAATGCTGAGTAGGTCTCTTTCAGACTTGCAGGGAGAAGACCCAGAGGAACTAATGGTTAAAAGTGAAAGCCAGGCTAGTTCAAACAGGAAATGAAACAAACATTTTGGTATAAATCATAGAGAAAAAATGGGTGCTTTTTCATTTTTGCAGGTGGAGATCAACAGTCTTTTGGGAATGTATACGTTAGTTAAACACCCGTGAACTGAGGCCAAAATGTTGCAATTGGGCGGTGTGTAAAGAATGTGGGACCAATTCCTCTATGACTTAGTGTTCCCTCTGGCATTCAGCCTATGATCTCTTCTTTCTCCATGCATCTTTTATATAAACACCTCTGTCTTTTTAACTTACAGGCTGTATGTATGAAAAGGGACCTAGGCAGTTTTATGATGACACTTGCGTTGTTCCAGAGAAGTTTGATGGTATGTATGTATGTATGACACATCTCTCTCTCTCTCTCTCTCTCTCTCTCTCTCTCTCTCTCTTTCTTGTGTGGGGAGATGAAAAAGGAAGACATGAGGGATTTTCACTGTTGCTGATCAAAAAAGCTCGGTAGCATTCCAATTTAGGATTCCTTAACACACCATTTGTGGTGCGCCCAACCAAAGCTGACCTTTATCTCTTCAAACCAAAGTCTCCTTTTCAATAGGATGTCGTTCAGCTTTTGCCAGCAAAAGATGCTGTATCGAGAGTTGTGACAGAGGAGCTCAGTTGCTGTACTGTTGAGAAGTAATAGGAGGATTTCCATTGCACTGATGATCACATACTGCTTGTTGTTTGAGATTTAATGAAAGCTGTTCTTATAATTAGCAAAACAGCAGAGAAAGCAGCAGCCTTGGTTTTCCTGAGGATTAAGCCTTTTGTCTTGCTGTCTGCAAAGTGATGAATAGTGGGGACTGAGTGCGTAGGGCATTTTTGTGTGATTTCTGTATATTTGCACTATGTTAAACATTGTACTAGTGGTTATTTTTCAGTGGGATTGATAACACATCAATGATCTTTCCACAACGCTACCCAATACAACAGATTTTTTTTTTCAAGAGGGATTCTGAGGTCAATTAAAATAAATGGCCCAAATTATCTTCAGTTGCCCTGATGTTACATCAGTTTCCTGGTGTAAATCAGTTGATTTCAGATTTATTTCATTATAGGCAAGGTAGATCGGCTCATTATTTCTTGCTGGTGATTCTGTTAGTCTGTAACTTTGGGAATTAATTTGGAGACCAGTTACTTAAATTTACTGCAGTGACTTCTTTGTGTTAGTGTCTGTATGTTCAGCTTTATTTTAGCAGGAAAGATTAGATACTTTTTGATAAACCTGTGAGCGTCTCTCTGACCATAGCTAAAAGTAGAGCTGGAAAACTCTGGGTTTTTTTCTCCAGCTTTATTTCGTTTGTTTTCCTCCGGGAGTCACTTACATTATGAAACTACTGTGTGTCTAGCAACATTTGTTGTGTTTGCTGAAGAAGGGGGGAGCCTCTAAAGTAATCCAAAGAACTGCACATTCCTCAAATGGAGGTATCACATGCATTCCAGGTTGGTAAGGAATGGCAAGAAATAAACAGAGTATTTTAAATAATATTAAACTTAATTAAATACTGCTCAGTCAAGTATTGCATTGTCACTGGATGGACATGTTCACTGAAAGGGTGATTTATTATATTTATATCCTGGCTTTGGAATGTATGCTCCCCCTCCACACCCCCTGCTCTCTTATTAAAGCATGTTGTACCAGGAGGACTATTTACTCAGAAATTATTGTGGACCTGATCTATTTTCAGTATCAGTGGCAAATTCATATTTTTTTATGGCTATGGAATCAGACTCTGTAGTATAAGAAGTTAAAACTGTTCAGGAATAGCATTTCTCTATGCCTTTCTTGAAAATACTTTTTGTTTATTTGCGTTTTGTGCAAGGAAGGGAGTGAAAATGGAAAAGAAATACAAATAAAGTGAAAGTAAAAAATTTGGAAAAATCTGTGTGCTTGCAGAGCAAGCAGTCTGCTGCTAACTTGTATCACTGTCCACTGAGAGAACACCTTCTGCTCTAGTAGAACTGATGTTGTGATACCGATAGGTGTATTTATATTTGTAACATTATGACTTTTTAGGAAAAAATAGCAGATGTGTCTTCATGTTTTGGCCAATAAAGAAAAAGTGGGATAAGCCCAGGGGTAGTCTTGGTGTTTCAGAAGTAGATTCTCAGCTGTTTTGTCTGAAATCAAAGACTGGCACAGGTGAAGAATCTGATCCTCTGTAATACTGCACTTGCTATTTGCGCATTGCACAGCTATCATTAAACAAAAAATTCTGTCCTTGAAAAAGTCGGCCTGTCAGGACTGGAACTCGAACCTCACATAAACAAAAAAGCCTTATGTTGATGTATTTGTTTTCCACAGCTATTGACTCAATTTTCTTTCTTGATTACCAAAGGAAGTGCTCCATTTTTAATATTATTATTCTTCCTTCCACTACACAGAGCCATTCTGTAATGGCCATCAGAGCATCTTAATGTTGTGGCTGACTGTGAAGTCCTGGCTTTCTGTATTAAACAGGTCACACTGCTTATTGGAGAGTATTGCTGTTGAAATGCGGAATTTTACCAGCATATCAAGGATTGCTGTCATTCTGTGCAGAAAAAAAACATTCTCTGTTTCATCATCAGACCTTTAAGCTATTGTTGTTTGCATGAATTGTTTAGTATGAATATGATTTAAAAACAGAGGCACAGTATGGATGTAGCGGGGTGGTCTTTCATTGGCAGTTCGTGGAACAGTGCAGAATACTACTGTTCTTTAAAAGCTTCCTCTGGACTTGAAATTTTAGAAAGATTAGCTTATTGCTTTTCAGGAGGAATGCTAATCTAATATGTAGATGTGGGTAAAAGTAATATAGGCTTATATACAAGTCCAGTATGCCACAGGGGAACTCGCATATCTGCGGGATTTGCATACCTATACATAAAGCACATGCTGTTTAAGTCTAAGTCAAATACTTTGTCAAATTCTCCTTAGAAGCATTTGCATGCGAAAGAAGTTTCACTCAATAGGGTTTTGCAGCTTTATGAAGCGTACGCTACATTTTCCAAACTGGGGCTTGTGCAAAGTATAGTACACAAACACAGTTCTTCAGACATCAGGGTTGCTTAAAAAAGTAGTTCATGCTTTTACAGATAGAGGGTATTGCAAAATGGCTTGCAGGTGAGATTTGCATGTGTAAGAAGTCAATGGGGAAAGGCTTAGGGAGACTTCCATAAATCATGACTGAATTTAGGTACTTTTTCGTATATGAATGTGTTATTGTAAGTGTGTTTACAATTAACAACAGACAGGAGAATGTTGCATTTGTGGGTGGCTGGGTAGCAATAATTCCTCCTCTTTGTTTTCTTAACCCTAATAATTGATCTGCCATTTTATCTGACAAACCTACTGATGGTGATTTTTGTGCATTGCTCATCTGAAATTGTTTCTATTTCGTGCAGGTGACGTCAAACAGGAGCCAGGTATGTACCGCGAGGGACCCACATACCAACGGCGAGGCTCGCTTCAGCTGTGGCAGTTTTTGGTAGCTCTTCTTGATGATCCATCAAACTCTCACTTCATAGCATGGACTGGCCGAGGCATGGAATTCAAGCTGATTGAGCCAGAGGAGGTGGGTTAGACAGACAGCATGCACCAACATCCAGTACCCCATTCTGCAAATTTAATAGTGCTACTTCAGACCTAGCCCATAGTTTCCTTCAATATTTTGCTTCAGTAGCAGTTCAGAAGGATGACAGAAAGGGCTGGCAAGGGAGGTGCTTAAGTTAGGAGAGAAGTATGATTAAACATAGAATTAATTTCTTAGTCCCGCAACATAATAAAAATATTGCAAGTACTAGAGTTACAAAATACTGAAAATTAATTGTGGGGCTTGGACTTCTCAGAATCACTTTATGGGTAGAACTGTGTTCCAGAATCCTTTGAAAACTTGTCCCTGAATGTCTTTTAACACCAGCTACTTTTCAGTGTGAAGATGTGGGAACTTGGAATTGTAGAGTGAAAGACCCCAGTCTGACTGATGGCTAATGGTTGATTGTTAGGCAGTAATATCCTATGAAAATTATATGAACACTCCTCTTTTTAAAGCCTTCTTGAGAGTCTTCCTGCTTATCTGTATCATTAGATTTTTTTAATGCACGCTTAGATGCTAAGCTAAGGATGCACATGCACAGCTCCCCTGAACCATGAAGGACTCGTGGGGTAGATAAAATTACTTGTATCCGTGAACGTTTGCTGAAGCATGACTTGGTTCACTTGTGTGATAAACATGACTAAATTGAACAATTTATTACATAAACTTTTTTTTTTTTTTTTTTAACTGGGCAACATTAAATAATCTATCCTGTGTTCTAAACAGCCATGGAAACTGTGGGAAAATCTGGTGTGTGTGAATTTTGTTGTAATATTGATGTGGATGATTTGATAAGGATTGTCAAAAAGCAGTATTGTTCCAGTTTACTATTTCGTCCCTTGAACAGGGTTGGGTAATAAAGGAGACAGCAGCAAATTTTCTGTCAGGTTTCCTTCTGAGCTAAAGGGGACTAGGAAGGTTTGGGGCTGTAAGGCTGCTTCTGTGTTCCACCAGATATTTCTGCCATTTGCTATTGCTGGTATAAGCAATCTGAAAGAGTTTTTGCAATTAAGTTGCATCATCTGCCAACAGCCCTAAGGGGCCGATACAGTAGTTGGGGATGGCGACAGCACTTATGTCCTTTTCCTTCCTGAAAGGGCCTGGATGAGGGGCAGGTTGTCGAAAGAACACGTATGCTGGTTTTTGTTTGTCTGAGCATCCCTCGTGCTAGTGATAGTTGCCATAGCAGATCCTGACACTGTGCATTTGAGGATCTGACCACAGAACAGTCTCAGTTGATTTGCTACCAAAACTTTGCTGGCAGGTCTGAAGCCATAGCAGGCTATATGACTTCTTAGTTGTGTGACCTAGCCCAGAACAGAGTGAAATTTTTAGAAAGGCTTTTGTTTGGTTTTGGTGAATGAGGTATCTGACTTTTCCCCCCTGCCCCAGTCTCAGTATTTTGTGTCTTCCTAGTATGTTCAAAGTTTTTCAAGATTAAAGAGCTTTACTGAAAAATGGTTCCCAGTAGATGGTGCAAAAACTGTGTAAATTTTGTTAGCAAAACAAAACCCTAAGGTTTCCTTAGTGTGTAATTCCCTGAAGAACTGGATATTCTGATTTAGGTTAACCAGGTCATCTGCTTGTCTGACATGGTAGCACTTCCTTTGGGTTTTTGAGCAGCACTGCATCCAAGATCTGGAGGAGGCAGGCTACTTGAAACTTGCTCATTCCTATGTGCCCTTAGGGACTACAAAAGAGCCTAAGTTGTTTTCAAATGAGTGTCAGGATCTGACAGAACCTGTCGATTAAAATAAGAATAGCCTATGGGAAGTTGCACATTTTTGCTGGTTGCCAAGTGTAAATTGAGGGGAAATCAAAGAGCTTGTTGGTTCAGCTGTGGCAGGTTAGGATGTCAGTGATATGACCTTCCCATCCAATCCCTTTCTAGAGGTTTTTTTATGCCCTTGTAGAAAGAGTGACAACAAAAATGAATATGTATCAGCTCCTTGAACACCATGTCTACAGAATGTAAAGAACTGTGGAGGCTGAAAATTAGGTGTAGGTCTATTTCTGCTGCCTTGTTACAGGGAGAGCAGCCTTCAGCAGGAAAGTGGAGCAGAAGGCTAGAAGCCTGAATCCCTTTCCAAGAGCAAGACTTGATAAATGCTGTGCAGTTGTGGAACAGGAAGGCTCATTTACTAAGACTGCTTCTGGACCTGCTTGTTTGTTTAGGAATATCAAAATAACACAATATAGCATACTCTTAACCATTGTTTTGTTGTAATTGTCTTTGCTGTGTGTTTATTTATTATGCAAGCCTGCTATGTTTGGGGCTTCTAGGACTCTGATTAATGCAGAAAAAAAACTTGGCAGGAGTAAGCAGTGATGTAGGCGTGTGTTACAAAGATGAATAGTTGAATCAAAGTTACACATCTAGGCCAAATCCACAGGTGGAATAAATTGACACGATTAGAGGTATGTTTCAACACAGCTATAACGTGGCTTAAGTTAGCACAGCCACGATGATAATTTACATAAGCCTAAAAGCTGCACCACAGAAAGGAAATAATGCTTTAAAAAGAAATTTTAAAAATTATTGTCTAGGTGGAGATCCAAGTAATGGGTTTTTGCTGTTGTTAATTTAGTCCCCTTCAATTCTCAGTGCTGCATGTCATCTATGGTTTGCATCAAAACACCTAGGGTAGAGTTTCATAGAGCAATCTGTGGAGAAGCTGCTTGGCTACTCTCTCCATTTCCCAGATCTTTATGCATCTGCACCTCTCAGACATTTTTATAATACGTACCTTAAAGAGTTTATCAGTTCTGACTTCTTTTCCTCTGGTGACATGGTAGTCAGTAATTGAAATGTCACCAATAGTTGGTTGTAAATTCAAGCGGAGAATAAGCAGTTAAGATCTTTAAACAAAAGGTCTCTTTGTCCAGAACTACCTCTGGCAACAAAACAGGAAGTGTAAGGCAAGTAGAAGTCATAGTCAGAGCAGGAGGCATCTTGTTCTCTATGGAATGGCTTCACGAGTTACTTGTAACTCCCTTTTTATTATTATTTTTTAAGGGAAATTGTACAACTGCAACTATGAAATTTCTGTCGCATTCTTCGTACTACCATGTAGTTCTTCTAAGCAATTTTACCCTGCCTCCTCTGATAATTCTTTTTGTTTGCTGAAGTAATACTTAAGACTGGGAGTTGGCTTTTCACTATTGTGTCTTCTCTTAATCTCAACATCACTGTCATTCCAAGTGCAGTTTTTATTAGTTCATGAAGTAAGTGTGTGTGTGTGTTTTAATTTAACTTCGTGTTCTGACAGAAAGGAAAACACAGGAATAGTACAATTATCCACAGTATCTAACTGAAGAAGAGTCTTCATCTTTCATGAAAGTTTTCTGGTGGAACTTGATAAATATTTTTTGTCTATGATCTGTTTGTATGGCTTTATTTTTTTTATTGATTTTCTTTATTAAAAATAATAAAAACCCCTCAACCCTCCACCGCATTTGCAAATAAGTAAGTCTACTTCAGATGTAATGGATGACTATGTGCCCAATTAAAAATCATAGTAGCATGTGGGAAATTCAGGTCATGGGAACCCTTTTCTCCTGTGTTTATGCATTCCACCTGCAGGGTTTACCCTCCTTCGTCCCCCAATAAAATATCTGATGATAAGATCTGCTTGTTAAATGCATTTAACAAATCAATGCTAATCCACTTTTGTGGCAGGTGGCACGTCGCTGGGGGATTCAGAAAAATAGGCCAGCTATGAACTATGATAAACTTAGCCGATCACTTCGCTATTATTATGAAAAGGGAATCATGCAAAAGGTGAGTAGCTAATTTTGTATTAAATTTCACTGGAGTGTTGCATATTAATCTGTAAGTCGTTTCACGAGGAGTACTTGTAACTGCATGGCTTTTGGCAGGTTTTTAATCTATTTAGACAAACACTAAGCTTTTTCACCTACCAGGCCCAGTATATGCATCAAAATATTTTTTTCTATGTAAAAAATGTCTGTGGTTTTTGTTCACAAAATGCACATCATAGGGAAAGAGGTAACATTCAAAAATATCCAAAAGAGCTTCCTGGCACCTGGATAAGTCAAACAGTAGAGTATGGTATGAATAATGTTTTGCACATCCAAATCAGCTGCCCAGTGCTTGGGTACATTGCTAAGTGCAAGACAGAGGAGAAGAATTATACCTATTAACATACTAAATACTTTTCTACCAGTAGTGTTGAAATAATACCATTTTTAAGTGGAATTTAGTATTTTATAGTCGACTGAACTATGAGAAATATTTAACAATAATTTATGTATAACAGTCTGGTCTTGCTGACAGTATTCAACCCGTCCTACTGTGGCTTGCTGATTTTACATGTGTGATTTTAAATCTTGCTATATAGTACTGTGTAGATGGACTGAGAAATCAATAGGAGAGACCTGTCTGCTTTATCTACAAAACTGGCAGGTGTGATCAAAGATCATAATGAGAGCCTTGTTCTGTAAAACTTGTTCTATATCTTTTCATGTAAGTTTTGTGACCTGGGATAACTAACATGTTTATATCTGCCGTTTTCCAATTCCGTGAACGGCAGCAATGCTCTTGGCTTAGGTTACTGGGCAACTTCTCCAACAGATTTTGCGAAGTCTTGGTTTGGAGTTGCTTGGGATCACTCATGCTAGTTAGTGTATGTTAAAAACTAATGGCAGTTGTAGATTGAGAGCAGTTTTCTTTACTACAAGGTTTGTATGCCTATTTTTTCCCTTTTTTAAGTTAAGCAGTGGTAAGAGGTTATGCAAATGCCCAGTTTCTGAATGCAGACTTCAGTCTGTCAAACTTGATGGCTATATTTGATGCAAAAAATTCTATTGCAGATATAGCTTCTCCCAAAACTTTACATTATTTATAGAATTAGTAAGCTGAAAATTTAAGGTGATGCTTCAGACTATTTTGCACCCGTAAGAATAGAATTAAGTTTTCAACACTTGCTACCTTCATTCACTTGCTTCCAATGCCATGCTTTCTGGAGTTGCAAGAAGCAGACAATTTGATCTTTATTTTAAAAGAGTTTTAATAAACTGTGAGCGTGCAACATGGTTCATATTTTTGAAAATACTTCTTTAAGGTGCTTGAAAAGACACTATACTGACCTTTTTTGTAAAATAAGACAGTAATTCTGTATTGTTTTTATTATTCTTTAGCTTTTAGGAAGATGAAGCACAGGCATATGGTGCTATTTATGAATAAAGAAAGACTTTAGGATATTTGGACAAATTGCCCCTCCATAAGCAAATCCAAATGTCCCAGCTTTGCATGAGCAATTGCTAAGTACATATTAGCTAACATATTTGCTTACACTGTCCCTGTACAATCAGCATGCATTATAACTAAGTGCTTTTATACTTAAGTATGAATCAATCTGCGTAAAGTAAAATTCATTTTATCATGCAATGTGAATCTTTTTTCCATTTTGCACAGTATTGGACTTAGTCATTTTCTTTTGCAAGTATAGCGACAATTTGTTTACATTTTACAATAAGAACAATTCCCATCTGTAGTTAAGCGTAGGAAATGATCATAAATAAATGTTTACAATACTTAGTCCATTTTCCAAGAGGATATCACATGTGACAAAATCAAGAGAGTTTTGCACAGTCTGTTTCTGCAAATTACTGTTGTCTTTGCATTATTAATTGCATAATGAAGGTGAGTTCTTCACAAGGCTGTTAAACTTGGAGTTGCTAAACCATGAGGCCTTACACTGCACCTTTTTCTCCCTTCTGTTGTCCTAAGGTGGCTGGAGAAAGATACGTCTACAAGTTTGTTTGCGACCCTGAAGCGCTTTTCTCCATGGCTTTTCCAGACAACCAGCGCCCCTTACTGAAGACGGACATGGAGCGCCACATCAATGAGGAGGACACTGTCCCTCTGTCCCACTTTGACGAGAGTATGGTCTACATGCAGGACGGTGGCTGCTGCAACACCCACCCCTATAATGAAGGCTATGTCTATTAACAACAGTGACGGTGAACGGGATGTTTTCCCCTCCTTTAGGCTTCTCCTCTTTCACAAGACCCAGAGGAAAGCTGAATCGACTTCTGTTTGTTTTTAAATAGTACACTAAAAGGGGCTTTTCCTGTTGCATTACTCCTACCGTCTGCCATGGACAGCGCACTTTATTTGAAAGGGGAGGGGTTGGAATTTAAATGTTATTCTGTGTAACAGGAGGAAAAGGGTGGGTTTGCTTTTTACTTAAGTTTGAGAAGGGAACACACAGGTTTTAAGTACAAAAAAAAGCTATATCATGTCTGTTTTGTTTCATATCAGCATAAGATATTGTACATTTTCTCTGAGTATCTGTAGTACAGTTAATTCTCATTGTTCAAAATAACTACTTGATGATATCAGCACAGCATGCCTAGGGCATTTGTTTCTTGGCATTCTTAATTGTCTTTTTGCAAAGAGAGGCAAAGTATATACCACAGCATTTAATTTAAAAGCTTGGCTTGCAGTGGCGCACCTTGCACCATGCCTCTGAAGACAACCAGTTATCTCGAGAGTTTTTCCTTTTTTTCAGGTTTTCTTCAGGTGTGACCTCAAAAAAAGGTAAATACACTGACCAAGCAGAATCCTTGACCAAACTGCAAGCTGCATGCTGTATCTGGTGACACGTTGCTATACATGTATGGCCCATGCTATGACTTAGACCTTTCAAATCTATTTGAGGGTAGTAATTACGTGTGGTAGGCTTTCTGACGATCACGTCAGCATTAAATACAGGATCATGACTGGGAGGGAGAAAACATTTTGTATCCTTCCATTTCCTTTGGTACATAAATAAGTTATTTAATCAATAGGAATTAACTGTACTAAGTCACATATCTAATTATGCTGTTTAGACACAGCAAGCACTCCTTGAGAAAAATATCCAATACACTAAATAGGTACTTTAGTAATTTTTAGACACGGTACCCATTAATATGCATTTAAACCTTTTATGCTGTGTTATGTTGATAACATATATAAATACTAGATAATGCTAATGCTTCTGCTGCTGTCTTTTTCTGTAATATTATCTTTGATGCTGAATTTACTATGACCATTTATAAGCAATGCTGTAACTACAGGTAGCATTTCAGGACAAAATAGATGACTTGAACCATTTATTGCTTAGAAAATTGCTTACGCCATAGCTGTGCTATAAGCAGCTTTTACGCGCATCCACAAATGACTAGTAAGCTTCAGCTTGCTAAGGAAAGCTCTGCAGAACCTTTTGTAATTTGCGGTGGAACGGAGACTTAGATGAACTGTCAAAGAATACCATGAAGTCACTGTATGACGTAGTGCTGGCACTGATGTTACCAATCAACTTGTTTTGGACACTAAATGTAAATGTGATCAGATATGCTCAGAAGACAATTTCAATTTTGAGGTGGTTTTTTTTTGTTGTTGTTATTTTTTCAAATTGTTTTATATTCTGAGAGGGATAATCTTGAACACAAGCTACACACACTATTCTGTATGTCAAACGAAAAAAAGAAATGCCCTGAAAGAAAACCAAAAGTTTTAAATATTTATGAGCACCTTTTCTGAAGTATAATGTTTCCTAGTTTAAAGGAAGGGAGGGGGTTAAAATCTGGATTTCTTTTTGGGCCCAGGGAAATTTAAATAGATCTTATATGGATACCTCATTTTCCTGTATTCCTGAGAAGCAGGAGGAAAATGAGTGCATAATAATAAAACAAGAATAATAATTTTCATCATAATAGATCAATTTCAAAGACAATCGTAGGTGATGGGTTAATTTTCCATCCTCTGTCGGTTAAGACACTGGTTAAACTATGAATATTGTAATATGCAGTTAGTCAAAAGTAAAGAAGTAGTGGTCCCTAGAAACCACAGGTGCATAAGAAACATTTGGCAGGTATTTAATGTACTCAGACCCAAAAGACAACATATTTTATGGGAATGTATATATGCCTTAATATGTCACCTAATTCTGTCATCCATAAGTCTCAATGGCACTTGAATTTTCAGTAATCGCCCTAGAATCAGAAATATAAAATTGCAGAATTAGCAAAAAGGAGAGGGAAAAGGTTGAGTAAGATTGTTTCAAAAAAATGTGGTTTCCATTGAAATAAGGTTCAAATGAAACATGCTTTGATGAAAAGTCCTTGGATTGGTTTTGGTTCTTTAATGTCAGCACAGAGCGCCTCTTGCCTGTGGCAGGATATGGATATTTGGGAATGGGGTTGGACAAAATGGGGAAAAAAAGAAGAAAAAAAGAGAAAAAAATGCATCAAATGTGTAATATTTAAGAAGAAATATATATATATATGTATACGGTAGTGACTCACTGAACAAAACAAGCAATCAGACCAACATTACATGATCTCTCAGCAGAAGATACAAAAGTCTTTCACTGAACTGATTAACCCTTTTTAAAATGTACCTAAGAGGTTTATTTAAAGTCTGTTTTTATTCCACTTTTTTGTTTGTTTGGGGTGGTTGGTTTGTTTTTTTTTTTTTTTTTGGTTGTTTGGGGTTTTCAGGTAGAATAATAAATCTGGCAGCTGATTTCTGCAAGATTGTTGTGTATTGGATTCCTGACCATTTGGGCTGGAGAGGCCCCTGCAGTAAGGTGGCTCTGCTGGAAGAGGAGATGGTGTCTGTTCCCAGGGCCTAGAATGGCTTCCTGTAAAATGTAAACAAAAAAGAAGTGAGGAGTATGTACAATTCATGTGTGTATACGTGAGTTACAGGCAGGAGTTAGTTTATCAAAGCATTGTATTTGACTGATGAAAGGGAGGAGGGTGCTCCATGTAAATCTAGAGTAAAACTGATTTGAAGGTGGGATCTTTGGGGCTGCGGAGGGGTGCTGGGCTTGCTTTTGGTCGGTTGGGGATTTTTGGTTTTGTTATCAAGCTGTGCCACAAATGGAGGAAAAACACAGGAGTTAGCTTGTGTGTCTTTTTGCTGCCCAGAGCTGTGGGCAGCCCGAGGCAGGGCTACTCTGGACCAAATCCATGAGGCATCACTGCAAGACCCACACGCTCTGGTAGAGCTGTAGGCGCTCGGGTTTCCTTCGCTGTGGCAGTTCAGTTGCAGCAGTAGCTGGTTGGAGTTAAAGTAGATAAGGACTTGGCAGATCCCTTCAGAATCCGTTTGAGAGAGTTAAGATTACAGGTTGTGGGCAATGCACGGATTTCACTTTAGGTACGTGGCTTTCCATGACGGAGAGTCTAAATCTTTTCTTTCCAAGGTCCCACCAGTCTGACTTTCCCGTGCACCGGCTACAGTACAAATCTTAGCGTTGTGTTCTCTGAAAGCGTGGATTCTGTCTGCTTGTCAGACCAAATCTCATTTCTTTACTTACAATTGGCTGCTGTGTTAACTAGAAGAAATTGGGATACAGGAACATAAAGGATTGTTGTTCCTTGTGAAGAGCCCTTTACTTGGAATCTTTTTGGTGCCTAGGACTATTCCCTACGGATTAGTGCTTAGAGTTTTGTTGCCCTTGACATCTGACCAGTTCGGGCTACAAGTCCATCTTCCCAGGACAATATAATCTAGTAAATATTTTTGCTTTGTTTGTGGCTTTGGTTTGGTTTGTTTTTAATAGCAGGAAATAGGTCAATGTATGCAAAAGGTATTATGGGGATGTCTTTGGATTGTTAATGGCTGTATTTTCTCCTCTGAAGAGCATTAGCTTCAGTTCACATACTACAGGTAATCACACCCATGAACAGCCCTGTTCAGTGCTCACGTTTATAGCACTTGAGAGGATTTCTCCAAGTAATCTCCTTCAAAGACCTTTTGGAAGTCTTGACTAATATGTTATCTTACACTTTTTAAGAGTCATTACTCTTGAAATATCTCACCTAGATGTAGCCGTAAGAGCCTAGAAGTTTAATTTCCCAGTTGTCTTCACTGGTTGGTTGGGGTTTTTTTTTGTTCTGTGTGGGTTTTAATTTTTTATTTTTTTTTTTTATATCTGAGAATACTCTGCTTGGAAAGGGAGCAGCTGGGAGCAGGTGCCTGTGCCTCAGAAAATCCAGTTCAAAGTTCTCTGCGTTTTGCTAAGATGCCAGACCAAACTGGAGCATCTGCAGTTCATAACTGAGTCCTGCCTTCCTTGCTCTCCTATGGAGGAGGCAACTACAGTGGATCATCTCATGTTATTTCTGCTGCAGGAGTGGTGGTCTCTGGCAGAGCAGGAGGGTGGAAAGCTAGGGGCCGTAGCATTTTAAAATTACTAGGTAGCCCGCAGCTGTCTCTCAGATCCCTAGGGATCATAAATGCAAAGCACTATACATTAGTACCCAGCTTTCGTGACTGCATAGGTAGGTAAAGTTAACTTTACATCTTTTACTTCAGGAAGTTGAAATACTGGTTTTCCCCTTGATCACCAATTTAGTTTGTTTGGGAAGGAAATAGCCGTGCCATCTTCTTACATAATAGTCTGGAAATACCTATGCAAAGTCTCATTGACATTTTCCCAAAGAACTATTTTTGTGTGAAAATGAGACAACAAACATCACCAAAAGGAGGAAAAAAAACCCCTCCAAGATATCCATACACGTCTTTAATACTGCTGCGGTATTATCCTTATTATATACTTCATTGCCCTGAACTCAAAAATACACAGCGTGCTCTGCAGGTTTTTTTGGGAAGTGAGTTAATAGAGGTTACAGGAAGCAACCTTGAGGCAGGGTCACAATGGAACATTTGGGTTTGGGAAGCCATAATCCTGTGTCTTTGCCCTTGCAAAGCTCCGCAGGCGTTTCTACCCACATCCGTGCTCTTTAGCTGTGCGGTAAGGAGGTAGTTGTGGGCGTTGGGTGGGGGGGTTGTGTTTTGGTTTGGTTTTATTACTGTATGAGTAGCTATGATTTGTTTCGTTTCAGGAGAAAAGTCTCTATATCTCTTTCCACACCCCAGGTAACCAGGAAGATAGTTGGGGTTCAAAACAGCATTTTTGCTGTGTAATGCACAGCCCAGGCTATGGCAGTTCCTTTCTATTCTCCTAAAAAAAGGATAGAGGTGATTTCACTGTTTTCTTTTCCGCTGCGCTCTGCAATAGGAGCCAGCTGATCTATCTCTACATAGTTTAAACCAATTTTTCACTCACCCATGATATTTTAGTGAGCAGTGTCCTCATTAGTTAGTTCAGAGGCACCGTATCGAAGCTCAGGTACAGAGATGAGTGTTTCAGCTGTACTGCAAAGGGCTTGCTGGGGTGGCTCTCGGTCACGGCGTGTACGGAGAGCGGCATGGGGGCGTGCAACCTAAACAGAGGCAGAAAAAGATGGTTTTAGAGGTGCCAGCTCCTCAGAGCTTAAAACATTTGCCCAAATATGCAGTTAAGGCTGCTGCCTGGCCAGCTAGGGTGAGCTGCCCTGGAAGAAACGGTCCAGAGTTCTGTGTGCGTGGAGAGAGCCAGAGAGTGTTATTCGGGCGTGTCTGGGGGAGGCAGAGATGGGAAAAGGACTGTCAGGGGCAATCTGGCCCTACAAACTAGCTAATCCAGAGCTGATTAGTGCAGGAAGGAGGAGGTTATTTGACCAATATAATAAATCACAGAGATAATTGTTTGAAAGACATGCTGCAGGAGAACCATAAGAAATGATGGAAAGTAATAAACTCTGTAAACAGCAATGATTTTTTTAAGACCCCAGTGCTTGTGGGAGTGCTTCAGGAAAAGGAAGAGAGAAAGTAAAACGCAGAAAGGGACAATAATATTAGATGAGAAGAACAGAAGTCAAGTCATGAGCTGCATTAGGGGACCTGGAATATTGCAGTGTTTTAGATAAGGAAGGGACTAAGATAAGTACAGAGTCAGTAAACTGAGATAAGAGCAGGAGAGGGAAGGTAATTGGAGGTAGTGCACTTTGTGGTCAGTGGGCCAAACGTATTAGGCTCACAGAACTGCAGCAGGGGTGTTTGGCCCTGGTACTGCATCCCCAAGGACAGGAATATCAGAACTGGCTTTGGAGTGATTGTTGATAATTTAGTGAAACCATCTGCGCAGTGTTTGGTAGCTGTTAAAAGAGCAAACAAGGTATTGGAATATGCAGAGAGTGCTCTGGGTTGTAAATGTAGCAACTTTATTGTCCCCCTGTATTAAAAAAAATGAACAAAAAAAAATAATAAAAGAAAGAATATCTTATAATGGGTCAGATTGCAGGTTGGTGCAAATCAGCTTGGTTTCTTTGAAGTCAGTTGGGTACTTTTATGCTAACAGTCTTTGGCCTGTTTATAGTGATGTGTGTGACTATATAGTGCGGCATATAGACAGGACACTTTTACTCATTACATTATTCAGAAAGATTTACAAATGACCGTGGCCTGGGGTGTAGCATGAGACCAATAATAAAAAGATGAAATTAAATTAAAATGTATGTCTTCTGAATTCTACTGAGGTAGCCAGCTTGCTCCATTTTTGCATACAGCTCTCGGCCAGAGCTCTGTACGTCCCATTGATTCTCAGAGCGGTCTCCTGCGACCGCCCTGGGGGACTCTGTGTGCTGGAGTCCCTGCTGCAAGTGTCTCACTGTTGCTCTCTGCGCTCTGTAGGGTTAGGCTGTCTTCCCAGCTATTCACGAAGATCGTGGGGACGTTTAGAAGCCTTAAGGAGTTCGCTACCCTTCCAGCCATCCCCGGGACTAGCGAATTTTGGGTACATTGTGGATGTAGCCACAAAGGCTGGACTTGCCAAGGGATGTCGGCCACTGCTCTTCTCCATAGTAAAAGGCTCTGTGAGCCCAACCGTAAGTATTTAGGACACCTAAGGACCTCCACAAAATCTTTCAGTCTGGTCCCCTGAATGAGGGCTCCTCTGCGTCCTGTGGGAATGAAATGGCCGAGAAACAAGATGAGTGAAGATCTAGATCTGCATCTACAGCGAAATAAGATGACAAACACCTTTTATTATTATTTCAGAGTTTCAACATGACACTGCAAGAGGGAGTTCACAGGACGCGAGGCAGTCAGGCATTTTGTTGAAGGCCAGAATAGCTGCTGCACCCAGAGAAGGGCTGTTAGCTTTGTGCAGTACCTGCCTGGGCCTGCTCAGCACTCAAAATGTCTTTTTTTGGTGGGGGCGAGGTGTTTAGTTCTTCCTAATACATAGAGGAATATTCTAGTGCTCTACCTTATATTACACAAAGTTTCTTTGTGAATCTGGCATTAATGACTGAGGAAGCGTTGCCGCATAAGGAAAAGCCAGTTCCTGGAACTGTGCTGTCTGTGATCTCAGTCCAGCCTTGGGTTACGTGACACAGCTTGGCTGTGGCAAAGCCAGTCTCTGAACCTCAGCTTGGCTTATTAATGCTTTATGCCAGCTTAATTCCAGGAAAGCAGCTCCACAACATCACATATTTCCTCTTGCGCCTCTGACCACTTCTGCAGTTCTGATCCCCACATCTCAGGCCATGAGACACCTGGAAAGATACTGAGAGGTGTCCTAAGAATAAGCAAGGCTTAAAATTCTCATTTGTATCAACAGAAACATTAAAGGATTCAGCTTGGGACAGATAACAGGATCACACAGACTCACAGAATGGCTTTGGTTGCAAGTTACCTTTACAGGTCATCCAGTCCAGCCCCCTGCGATGAGCAGGGACGTCTTCAACTAGGTGAGGTTGCTCAGAGCCCTGGCTGACGTGGCCTTGAATGTTTCCAGGGATGGGGCATCTACCACCCCTCTGGGCAACCTGTTCCAGTGCTTCACCACCCTCAGCATGAAAAATTTCTTCCTAATATCTAGTCTAAACTTTTCCCCTTTTAATTTAAAACCATTACGCCTTGTTCTATTGCTACAAGCCCTGCTAAGAAGGTCTCTTCCAACTCAAACCATTCTATGGTCTGCTCCTAATCTCTTCATCCCCAACCCTGTATTAACATTAAAGATTTGCCTGACCCGGGTGCGGAGCTTGCAATTCTCCCTGTTGAACCTTGTGAGGTGTTCACAAGCTCAATTCTCTAGCTTGACAAGGTACCTCTGGATGCTATCCTGCCCCTCAGGGGTGTTAACTCAGCTTGGTGTCATCTGTAGGTAGCGGAGAAAAAATAAAATCAAGGTCTATAACATTATAAGATGTTTGGAGGAAAAGAACAGAGAATCAAAATTTACCGTGTCTTACAACTGGAGAGCAACAGAAAAAGAAGTTGAGCCATTTAAATAACGTTAAGGAAGTATTCTATCTCACAGCACAATCATTACTTTGTGAAATTTTCTGATGTAAGCTATTTTGGGTGACGCAAGCCTTAAACAAGTTAAGAAAAATTGCTTCGATAAATCCATGGGCGACATAACCGAGAACCATTATGAAATTGAACTCTCCATGTCAGGGAGTTTCTTAAATAGAGACTGTCTGACCTGCTGAAGACTTGCCAGTCACCCTCTTCCCATACGTTGTTTTTGAACACTGACCGTGATCTCTCCTGGAACGGAAGGACCTTTGGCTGCAGGTGACCTGGTTTGCCTTGGAAGTCAGGATTATTTCAAGTGAAGGCACAAAATTCTGGTGGCACAAGGTATGTTCTGTATCCTACATTTTGTCTAGACCCTGTGATTGAACTGAAAAAAGATGTAGCACAACTGGCTTAAGTACTTGTGTTGATTTTACACTAAATCTGTAAATTTGAACCTGGAATCCTTTGCCTCTAGGGTTTGTTTTCCTTACTGACAAACACACCCTTTACAAAGAGCTCTTGTAGATTTGTGCTCGGTTACTAAGCTCTTGACGTTATTGGGTTCAGAATTATTTTTAAAGGGAGAGAAGTAACATTGCAGCATTTGTGTTTAATTGAGAACTGCATGTCTTTCCAAAAAGAAGAAACAGATAAACAAACAAACAAATAAATAAATGAAAAGAAAAGAAGATTGACCAGTTAGTGAGCAATATGCCTGTTATATATCCCTGCCACTTAGAACCTAACATTTCACCATGTTTTGTCTCTGTGTAGCATTTTTACATATAGCAAGCTAAGGATATTAAGTAACTTACAGGGTTGAAGGAGGACTCAGAAGTTATAAACCCTCAGAATACGCAGAGAGAAAAAAACACACTAATGAATGTCTTTCTCTTCTTATATTGCCTCTAACTCTATCAATAACATATTCCATAATGCTCTAAGATCCGTCCTCCACAGATAACATTAAGCAGTACTGATCCTAATTTCATCAGGCTTGGTCTCCTGCTTAAAACCTTAGGTGACTTCATGCATTTATATCAATTGTATCAACAGACAAGTGCATCTGACTTTCTGAAAGCAGGTGCAGATCCACACAGATTTCTCATGATAAAATGGTTTGGAATTTGGTGGGGTGTCTATGACAAACACAGTAAGAGACCCAAATGTCTCATATTAAAAAATAGAAAAAGCTTTGGAAATACTGTGCATGTGTTTTCTTGAGTTATTAATATTATTGGAAGACAAAAAACAGGTTTATTTGGTTGACTTGTATTACTTGAGGAAGACCCTGTGCATAAACTGTACTAGGAAGTCAGTTTCTCTGTAAGTTTATGTGATGTGATGTGGTGTAGCCATGGAAATGTGACCTGCTGACTCATCGTCCCAAAATGGTATCAGTCTAAAATATCATTGCAAGTGCGAGCTGAATTCTCTTACAAGCCTTAAACAGGACAGACAGCAGTTCCATACATAAGAAGGATGTTGTATTACCTGTGGCTAGATAGGGAAGTACAAAGAAACATTTCTGAGACCATTAAGCATAAGAAAATATTATAGCTCTCAGTCTTCCTACAAATTGACAACGGCAAGCTGTAAATTGTAACTCTTGAGAAGTTAGAATCACTTAGAATCATAGAATCAGCAAATAGTTAGGGTTGGGAGCAACCCTTAAAAGTCATCCAGTCCAACCCCCTGCAATGAACAGGGACACCTTCAGCTACATCAGGTTGCTCGTAGCCCCATCCAACATGACCTTGAATGTTTCCAGGGATGGAGCATCTAACACCCCTCTGGGCAACCTCTTCCAGGGCTTCACCACCCCCACTGTAAAAAAATTTTTCCTTGCTAGGAGACCTTTCATTCCTTCTCTTGGACTGCACGGCACAATCATTTTATGTAGATGTGTAAAGATCCACTTTATATCTAGAGGTGTAACTCAAGCCAATGGATTTTTGCACTCTATGAAGTGGTGTCGAATTTGCAAAGAAAATCTTCATCTGGAATAATAAGACAGATGTAGTAAAGAAAAAGTCACCATGGCAAAAAAATGCACTTATATACTGCTAAGACAAAAAAACCCACGGGAACCAGTATATGTGCAGCAACATTACTGTTAAAGAAAAGGATCCAGAGGGGTTTATTTACATAGCAAAAAAGGACATCAAGAAAAGAAGCCAGTCCAATGTCTCAGGTTTTTAGTGTATGAGGTAGCTTCCTTGGTTTTGCCTGACCCTGCTTTATAGGGGAAAAATAAGCTTCCTCCTAAAAATTTAATAGCTATCAAACTTCCTAATACTTTTTTTTTTTATTGTTGGACTATGAAATTTAGATTTAAAGCTGAAGTCTGTAACCCATTCTTTACTGAATGCAGTTGTTGCTATGACATAATTGTAGGCTACATCATGGAGCAATGTGGTATATATACAGTTTTTATTGACACGGATGTGAAGGAGATATATTACCATGCCCAAGCTGCTTGTTATTTCCATGCTGTTTATTTGTGAAGGCAGAAGAATGTTTTACAGTTCCTTTTCCCCAAATAAAAAATGCTTTTACAGCAACATTACCAAACTTCCTTTATTTTCTCTGAGCCTCACATGATGAAAAAAAAGACAGAAAACCATTCTCTGAGTGTTTAGAAACTTTTGAATACTAGTGCAGGCTTCATCATTTGTCTGCCTATAAAGTAAATTACTCTGATGGAAAGTCTCAAGTCCTGAAAAGGATTTGAAAGTGAGATCGGGGTAGAGTGGATTAGAGAAGCAGCATAGATGTCTTAGCTAATATTTGTGCACTTGCACACATACTTACAGTGGTTCTTTCAAGGAACGATATCAGTGTTTTCAGACATTTATAAGATAGAAGTTGATGATTTCTGTCTTGCCTAAATTACTTCTAGGAGCTGCGCTGAAGTGGTTGAATCTATCTCAAATTGTTTTCTTGCTGCATTTTCTTGAAACAATGAAAATTATCTTGTATATGTCTTGGCATGTGTTTCTTTGGGCTCAAGTTGTCTGGGGAAACCTAGAGGATTCTCAGCAGTAGGTCTGCAGTTGTGGAAACAGAATGAGAACAGGAAGTAAGAAACCTTCCACCTGCAAAAATGGGGGTTTAAAACCTTTTTTATATTGTACTGTCATCATCTATTTCCTGTGGAAAGACTCAGAAATAACCACCTCATGTTATTAATCTATCATGATAAGATTATAGGAAGCTCTAAAAATGCCACGGGACCTTAAAATTGGACTTTCCTCAGCTGAAAATCTCAGGGTCTAGAAGCTTAGTAAGGTGCTAGTTATCACATTCTGAATGTTTTCCTAGATGCAGAGAACTATTTTTATGGAGGATCTGAGCTTAAATTGAATTAGTTTATCATCTTTAGTCTGTTGTAATTTTGGAAGGAAACTCCAGATTTTGTGGGAAAAGGAGGGAAAATTTATCAGAAAAGAAAAGAAAGGAAGATTAAGTTTTCCAGGGTGCTGGAATATGAGGTTGCCCAGTAATTAAAGTTGACATATAGCTTTGTGATTTACTACATGGATACTACTCACGCACATAGACTCTATAGGCACTTTGTATAATAGCGATGTAATTAATGCATACATTATTAATATACAAGTGCTTCTATTAAGAGATCTCGTTAACGACCCTGCCATCCTGAAGCTGTAAGATAGAAGTTAGTGTGATCCCCATAAGACACTTGTTCTGGTCTGTCAGAATTAGCCAAAAAAGCTGGAGTAAATTCTTCCCAGTATATAAAATCTACTCATAAAACTGTATATTTCAGAAGCAGCCAGTCTGCCCTGGAAAGGGAGCACAGGCTGACTTCTGGTGAGAAAGGTAGAAAAGATATGGAATGGGAACAAGGAGAACTTAAAATAAACTGACAACACTCATATCTCTAGGAACAGACTACAGAAAGAACTGCACCAATATACAGTATATTCAGAGTAAGAAATATAGAACTTTTTGTTTCTCCTTTCTCCAAGAAAGAAGCACTTCTGAGAGGAAGAACATATAACAGGTTCCTGTTACTGCCATAAGATAATCTATTTAGTTACTGGAAGTTTCTACATAACAACAAAAATCTATGGCTTCCCCTGACAACTGTAAACCAAGAAGTCTTCACAAGTCTTCAAAAAAAAAGAATAAAATTTAGTGAATTTAAGCTTAAGTGTAATAATTACGACAGGTAGCAGACACATGCCGACTGCAACTATAATCAACTGTTAAAAGAAGTTAGAGAGAAGAATATTTAGTCACAGTGTTTTAATGTACACTGTTCAAACACTTTCTTGGAGTCGACCTTAAGATCTACAGACTTGATGTCCCTCTGCTTTTTTTTATACCCACACGTGATGTCTGTTTTCCTGAATGTGTGAGCATTCTCTGGGCAGGTGGAAGCCTGAACTGCAAAGGGATGGAGACTGAAGACCAAGCACAATCTGAAGCATTAGTTTTTATTAACATTTGCTGGCAGCAGAATTCCACTCAATGGCTTGGTAAGTTCCACAGCATTTCACAGAGCTGCGATGAATTTTCCTGTATAGTTTAGATAAAACAAGAACCCTGCAATCTGTTGAATTCAACAAGACTGGGCCCAAGATATCACTACTGTGCCTCATTATCATATGGCTGAAGCTAATCTTGTAGGACTTCTTGGGTTTTTTGTGTTTCCTTGCTATGAGGACACTGATTCGTTCTGCCTCTGCCCTTTCTTGACACCTTTGCCCTTGTACAGAGCTGAGCAAGGTCAAACCAATCAGCACAAATGTAAATGATGACAAAAAGTAAAGAACTGGGTGGTGGCATTGAGTTGTTTGCTCTCTTCTCCATGCAAATCAAAGAGTTTTTCCTCCTCTGTGGTGTTTTTTGAGCTGTAACAGGCTAGTATTATTTTCTATTCTTTATCTATGTCACCACCAGAATGTTGTAATCTTCTGTTTTGTCTCTTCAGACAAGAAAAATCCTTTTTTTCTTTTTATCCCGTGCACTGTGCTTGGTTCTTCCATGATTTATACTCTCTCATTGTGAAAATCCCCTTTTCAGAAAGCTAAGGCAGATGTATAAGATTTTTCAGGTCAGTTCACGTACCTTACAGAGAGTACTGAGGCAGATAAACAATACAAAATGCAAGCATGTACAATATTTAATTTTAGTGTATGAAATATTTGAGCATAAATATAGACACTTATAGACACTGTAGTCTGTACAAAGATATCAAGCATTGTTAAATACACCTTCCTTGCTGAAACACATGAAGAGAGGGGTTTCAATCTCTCGCTTGGTTGGCCAGATTGTGGGAAAGGAAAAAAATCACTGTCTTGTGACCCAGATGGCCTGGGTTGTGCATATTGCACTGCTGGTGCCCTGTTGCAAAGCTCCTTATTTTTATGTTACTCCTCATGACAAACAGGATTCTCTTACCTTTGCAAAATGCTTTGAGATTGGCCTCTTCTCCCAAGGGACAGGGGACAGGACGAGAGGGAATGGCCTCAAGCTCCGCCAGGGGAGGGTCAGGCTGGACATTAGGAAAAAATTTTTCACAGAAAGGGTCATTGGTCACTGGCAGAGGCTGCCCAGGGAGGGGGTTGAGTCACCTTCCCTGGAGGGGTTTAAGGGACGGGTGGACGAGGTGCTGAGGGACATGGGTTAGTGTTTGATAGGAATGGTTGGACTCGATGATCCGGTGGGTCTGTTCAAACCTGGTTATTCTGTGATTCTATGACCTACAGATAGAAATATTCTGTGGCAGCTAAAAAGTAATCACCAGCCTTTAAGCCTTTAATGTTCAGCTTGCAAATTTTCAATCCTGTTATCGTTGGATCACACATTTCTTCTTAAAACAAGAAAACCATGAAAGATCTAAAACTAACATTGTATTTTGAGCCTCAGAATTTTTGGGATACCAGGCCATGTGCAATTGCATTTCAGAGGAATTGAAGTAGATATGTTTATATGTGTAAATAGTTTTACTGAGCCTAACTTGACTTACTTTTTTCTCACCTATTGATAGACTCATAACAGTGTTTCTTCATTGAAGCGTGTCCTGCTTACACCTAAAATAAAGCTACACCGGGGAGCTGCTCCCTAAGAAAATATGAAGCATTTGTTTTGTGACTAATACATTATAAAGATTACAAGAGAAGTAAAATATATTTGCATCAGAGAGAGTAGGAAAAGCGTATTCCTTTCCTAGCATGTGTTTCAGCACGATTGGCCTTCAGCCATGTAGAAAGTTATTTTAGAGGATGTTACCTCACTAAAAGTCACTGAACCCTAGTTGAGTCAAGGTCGCGTATGTACTTCGGAGATACAGCCTATGAAAAAGATAACCAGTTGTGTGAGGTTCTCCATATTCCTAAGCAGTTATGAGCTTCTTAACTGCACTGAGTGCTACACGTGTTTTCCTCACAATATTATGGGATCATCCTGTTAATCAGGACCCATTAAAGGCAGCTCCACTCAGCTAAAAAGGATAGAATCAAGGTGATGATTTTGGAGTTTTGAGATTAATAAGAGAAAAGATCAAGCAGAGTGCCTGCACATCAGATGCGCTTTGCATTTACTTGGAGGCTGTTCTGTCTTACTGCAATTCCTCCTGTCCCCAAGGTATTTTGTAGAGTCAGAGAAATGATGGAGCAATACTGAATAAGTAATATTTTTACTACCATTCTCTGGCTCACAAACCAGGATCTGTCTCATTTGCAAAGTTTTCATTTATAGAGGAGGGGAAATCAGGGCAGCCTTTTGTTTTTCACTCTCACTTTTAATAATTTAATTTAGTAGATAATAAAAACAGGGGCTAAATAAAGACCTGCTGTGTGATCTATTCAAATCACAATGACCTTTCATGCTGTCAAAAGTGCAGCATGAGCATGGCTCATATGAGACCTCAAAATTTGTTTGCTTTTTTACCTAATGCCAGAACTTAAACTCTGTTCTCCTAAGGCTGAAAGACTAATGTACTGATTTACAGCGTTATGCAGCTGCCTATTTGGTTGAGTTGTCTTTTCTTCTCACAGAAGGTTAATTTCCATAAAGGGGATTTTGATTTGACTGGGCTTGTTTGGACAAGATGTTATGGGATTTGGTTTCAGCCGTTGTGTTTGATGTCTCATCGAATAAAGAAATATAGCACAAAGAGAGAGGATACTGTTTAATTTTTCACTAAAGAAGCCTGTCAGGTGTCTTTTTGTATAAAATGTGTGTGCAGGTATGTTGTTCTGGGCTCGTGTAGTATTTTCTTGTATATAAAGCTTAACTACATGGTGTTAAACTAGAGCTCTTTATCCCTTTCTCTCTCTTTGTACTGCTTATTTTCAAGGGATATGTAGAAAAAGACAAAACTGATCGAACTAGATGATAGGCAATAGGAATCAAATAGTTCCACTTACCAAGTCCTGGGTTCATATTTATCTGGGGAAAATATTTAATTCCTAGAAAATCACTTCAGAAGATTTCCACAGCCACGTGTTAAAACTGTGGTGACAGGCACATGGTCACCCCAGCAGGACAAAGTTAATGCAGTTGATAGATATGCACCTGATCAAGGCAAACAGCTCTTGGAGAAGTTAGTTCCTAACAGTTGTTTTTTTTTTTTAATTAGAGACAATAACATTCATTAATAATGGAAGAAAGGTGCAAGAAACTGCTGATTGTCATTACTCAGACACCAACTCCTTTTGTGTTCTAGGCTCTCTAGCATGTAAGAATCAAAATGTAGAACAAAAATTTCCATCAAGAACCTGTAATATAACTAATGCAGAACAAGAAATTCTCAAGGCTGTAAGTAACTTCATCTTCTTTAGCTTTACTGGATGAAATCCAAGTAGAATTCAGTCCTCTACAACCTTGCTGAATTTAAAGCCATCTGCAGGGTGGGTAACCAATGGCATCATTTGCTCCTGCTACTCATTTAGAAATGCATCTTCATTTGGCACCGTCTGGCAGAGATGAAAGGCAACAGCACTTTGTGATTTTTACCCAGCAAAAAGGTTTTAAGTAGCTGACAAGCCTCATAAGATATTGTTGTACCAGCTTGTATTGATTATGCTGGAGGGCACCTCCTTGTGGAAGAGGATTGATTTTTTTGTGTTTCCACAAAGAGATTTTAATAGTCTTTGTACTTGCTGTCGTGTCACAAAGGCCCACAAGCAAGACATGTCTGATATCACAACTTTAAATGATCAGCCCTTCAGCATCCAATGAGCATCGATTAATACTCTATAAAAACATCTCCAACACAATTACACTGAAGCCCAGTTTTTGTAAGATATAAGGTCAAATTCTGCCCTCATGCAATAGCAAAGAAATCAGTGCTGTCCAGGAATTAAATTAGCTCAGTTTCAGAGACAGATTAAGAGAAAGAGTACTCAGCTTCTGATTCTTTGTTAAGAAGGACAAAGTCTTTCTTCAAGTCCTGAGAATGTGAAAGCTGTAAATTGCAATCATTTGAGTAATTGAATAGAAAATAATTCCTGGAGTTTTTTTCTCCTGTTTCTTTACTGAGAAATTTAATGTTTCTACCATTTGCTCAGGTAAAAATTCAGAGTAGAAATGACTAGCTAACTAACCTTTTCAAAACTGAGCAGTAAAAGTGCTGAAGAAGTGTCTGGTTTTGTGCTTTTTATTTGTGAGCCTTCCCAAATGACTATAATGTTCTTAAAACTCTATCAGACCAGTGATACTGCTATCAATACAGTAGGAGCTCTCCATATGGAAAACTCCTGTAGAATTTAGCAGGGTTGAAACCATTAGGATTCTATTAATTTTACTGTGATATTGAAAAGTTTGAATGTAATGGAACACAAAACATTATGTATGGATTTTAAAAAACACAAACCCTTCTTTTCAATAAAAGGATAAATATAGTAATTTTCAAAGGCTGTGTCAGAAAATGTGTGTTTGCTTGTATTGGGCTTTTCCACAATACTAGGAAATCCTCTGTATGTCTGCATCCAACCTACCATCAGATAAAAGCCTTATTGGTCTGCAGAGAAATATCTGCTCCAGCAGAACTTGGGCACGGGTTTTCGCAGCTGCTCTAGAAACAGTAAATGGTGCATTTGTGGATTCTGAGAACTGCAGTGGGTGATGCCACCTCCCTGAGTCCGTAATAACTACCAGAATTGCTTGGCTGCTCCAGGTGCCATCGCCCAGCCACGAAGATGCTCACGGTGCATGCCCTGAAGTGCTGAGCCCTGCATCCCAGGTATGTACCAGTCCAGATAAAATGTTCTCTTCTACTTCCATTCTTCCTACAGTTGTACTTCTCACCTTCTTACTTCATCTATCTTGTTATTGGCCTGGAAAAGAAACCGAGGTTTTACCACAGAGGTAGTGCAATCCTCTCTTTGTTGTTCTGATCTAGATTTTAGGGGCAGAACTGACGATGCACACGCCTAAATTAGTTGCCTGAAGTCAGACAGGAAAAATATTCTCTGCTCCTCTATTTTTTGTTTTGTCTCTGCAGTGCTTACAAAAGCCTTTTGAATTTTCTGGAGGTGTATGAGTTGCAGCCATTATAATGCAAATTATAGATTAAACCCAAATCAACATAGAGGTAAATAAAATTAATAGGACTATTACCATTGACATCCATAGTAGGTTGGTTTAAGTTAACAAGATTTCTGAAGTAAAAGGCTTATTTTACTGTATATTCATGCAGCATTTTGTGAAGTGGGGTCTGGAATACGTTTTTTACTGCTGTTGCGCTAAAAATAACAGTGATGTAATGTACTTTGCAAATAGTGAGCTTCACTGTGGAACCTACAGTTGTAGTTTCTAACTTTTTCTAGTTTGTAGTTTTTATTTGTAATTCTCCCTGCATATTCACACAAGGAAAGCTCAATTACTTAACTGTTGGGAAAAGTAAAGAGCAAGGAAGTTAGAAGATGGAAAATGTTGGCTGGTTCTTAAGAAATAAAAATAAATCAAATAAACCTTCATTTAGTTGCTTTATTGTATAGCACACCAAAGATGTGAGAGTGGGCAGAAAAAAATGTGTCTTATTTTTCCTGAAATATGAATCTGGAACATTTCATATTCTGGTCGTTATCAGAACCATCAACACTATTTTTACTAGAACGAATAGGCAAACAAAGAAAAGACTGCTTCTTTTGTACAATATTGGTCAGAAAAACAGAGAAAAGAGTAGAGAATATGTGGAGGAGAGACAAAGAGAGAATTAATAACACAACTTTGTGAATCAGTATGTATTGGCAGTCCTCCTTAAACTCTTAACCAACTGGAAAAATGTTGGCTCTTACTGTAAGCTTGGATACAGAATATTTATATTCTGCAGGATAGCAGAATAAAAAAAGAAAACATAGTAACTAATTGTTTGAAGATGAAAAGAACTTACAAGATTAGCTAATGTACATATAAATTCTTTATTTATATATGATATGTTGTATATTCTATGTTTTGCATCCTGTGCACAGCAACTACTGTCTCCTCCAAGCATGTGAATCTTGATGTCTGATGTAAGATGATGGTAGAGCTTCCATTATAATGCAGTTTTCATCTTTCCTTCAGCAGATTTTTAGGGAATGGAAGGATAAATTCATTTGAAAGAGGCAAGCTGAACAGTGGAAGAGCATTGAAATTATGAGGTTTTTCCCATACGGATCCTGCATTCTGCCTCAGAGGTAGTTCTGAAAGCCTATGTTGTTGTTTTGTGTGTGCATATGTAAATGACACAGACCAAGAAGTTTTTAAAAGGAAGATGCAATGTGAGAACAATGCTGATATTTTGAGTATTTGCTGATATGTTGAGTAACTTAGAAAATATTCCCATGCAAATATGATGATGTTTTATTCTTAGAACTAATATGGAATAAGTAACGGGAGCTAGATAATGAGTTTTTGTGGTTGCATAGTTGATACTGCATAGACTTTAACAGCCACTATTTCTTGTCTGAGATAGATGTTTAATCTTCTCTTGTGCCGTCATCAAACACTTCATGTGATCTTGTTCAGAATCAAAGAAATCCCTAGCGATCTCTTTCTAGTCCCTTTGCACCATTAGAGATACAGTTGGATTGTGGTTGTAGGACCTTGCAAGGATCTCTGTGTGTATCAGCAGATGCATCTCTGTCAGGAAGGTAGAGCGATGGCAATTACAGGTCAACCATCTGAGAAAAGATGAGAAATGAATGAGCCCAAGGTCTCAATTCTTGACCCATGCTCATGAGCACGTGTGGTTGGTTTGCTGTGTTCCTTGTCAGTTTAACTCCTTTGGTTGAATGAGATGATCAGTGATGCATTATGCTTCCATACTTAACAGTGGAATTGGTTCCTATGTGTCCCCTAGAATCTATTTAGGATGCTGATGGAATAAGTGACGTGCTGTAAGTGGTGCATCCACCACTTTCCTTGTGAAATTTAAAAAAAATCACCATAAAATGACTCATTTAATATTAGGAGGCTTTTGGTTTTTTTCATCAGCAAATTTTACTAACTTCAGTATATGCAGTAAATTTAGTTGTACAAAAGCTAAATGCAGAGCGGGATATTGTTGTTAATGGTGAAGGAATGATGCAGCTGCTCATGATGTAGAGTTTTTCAGGTGAGTCAGTCGTGGGGGAATCCAGCCAGGGAAATACTGCTGAAAGCTACTTGAGACAAAAATCTGCTGAAATCACAGGAGTTCAAATAGGATTTTAAAAAGTGAAGTATTGAGATTCTCAAAGTTATTAGGCATTTCTGCTAGATAGATGAGACAGATTTAGTCTCAAAATTATGTATTTGGAAAGTAAAAAGCCAGCAATATTAACCCACTAGTTTGTTACACTTTGAATAACTGTAGAGCATTTGGGGGAGGGGGCTGGGGGTGGAGAAATGAGTTGCATTTAAATGGACCATGGGAACTAATTTTTAACTAAAACACTGACGATATTTTTATGCTTATTAGCTCCTATAATTTCAGAGGAAGATTAAGCTTTCCACAGAATCCATAAACATTTAGTTTGTTGTAACTACAGATTTTAATGGTTGAAAAACAGGCTCATCCATCTGTTGGAGACCAGTAAAACAAATACCTGTATAAGCTGATTTCTCTGTAAATGTAGCTCTAAATGGGCATGATGAGAACTGATAATACTGCTCATTTTTTAGACAGGATGTCAAATTTAGGGTAAATGATGCTAAAAAATATTGTAAAATGGTCCCTAGCCTCTGTCACTGCAATAAAATGATCACAGCAGGTTTTTTTTTCTCATCAAAGCAGATGGCTTTAATGATTTTTCAAGCCATGCTTAATTCATCCGCAAACAACAGAGATCGGTTTGCAAATGTGTACTGAAAGAGAGAGATGTTACTGTTCATAAATACTCTGCAAGTTTGTTTTGCCCCATCATTAGCGGCAAATGGTGTTTACTTAAGGTAAATTATTTTTGTGAACGGTCTCAGAGTCAGTGTTGCAGTTGCAATAAATTACCTGTAAAATGAAATGAGCATCACCTGGTTAATGTGGCTAGTACAATTGACCTGATGGAATAAGAAATATTATCTATTTTTAATTAAAATTACATTATAGAAATGATTGCTTCACACAATAAAACTGATATTTTTCCCCATAATTTTCTATTGTGAGTTTTTTATTGCTGTAATGTTCTTTAACATGGGCAGAGAAAAACACAATTCATAGAATCACAGAAAGGTCTGTGTTGGAAGGGACCTTAAAGGTCATCTAGTTCCAACTTCCCTGCATGGGTAAGGACACCTTTCATCAGGCCAGGTTGCTCAAAGCCCCATTCATCTGATCTTGAACACTCCCAGAAACATCCACAACTTCCCAGAGCAACCTGCTCTGGTGTTTCACCACCCTCGTAGATGAAAAGAGCTGGCCTCTTCTCCCAAGTGACAGGGGACAGGACGAGAGGGAATGGCCTCAAGCTCCGCCAGGGGAGGGTCAGGCTGGACACCAGGAAAAAATATTTCACAGAAAGGGTCATTGGGCACTGGCAGAGGCTGCCCAGGGAGGGGGTTGAGTCCCCTTCCCTGGAGGGGTTTAAGGCACGGGTGGACAAGGTGCTGAGGGACATGGGTTAGTGATTGATGGGAATGGTTGGACTCGATGATCCGGTGGGTCTCTTCCAACTTGGTGGTTCTATGATTCTATGATTCGTATAGCATCAGAAGTTAGTCAGAGAAGAACAGTCAAAGAACTGGTCTGTATGCGATAACTTACAGGAAGGGAAACTCTAAAATACACTGAGTAAATAAAAACATTGTTTCTGGTTTCTTTATATCCCTTGAAGAGGAAATTCAGTTATTCCTATGATTACATCATTCCTTAAAAGTGATTGAAATACAAATGGAAATAAAATGTGTTTTGTAAAACAATGGATGTATTTCTGAACGCTAAAACTTAGCTCTGAAGAGGCTTTGTCCCATTAAAAGCTCTGGATTTATCACTAGCTGTTTCTTCAAGCTATAAAGAAACTAAAAATTTTGTTTCTGTCTATAGATACGTACCAAAACTCTGAGAAAAAAAGTTTTCTTTTCCAGAACAGACATTAATCACTTATAAATGTGAGTAATGTACCCAGTTAGGCCATACAAGACTTGTTTTCTTTCTAAACTGATTTTAGCTGAAGTTAAAATATGTCTCATGATTTATGATTGATGGCTTGCCAGCTAAACCATTTAAAATGTAGCAAGAATAGACAAAGGTGTTGGGATGACACCGACTATAATAAATAACATGAGATATGTGTTAAGAAAACTGTGAAATTAGATATTGAAGAGCATTGATGCTTGGGGTTGTAGACGTTCTTGATTTCAAACTGGAATTATAAACAAAAGAAAGTTGTATTAAAGAATTTAAAAGAAAGTTAGTGGCAGGTGGCATTCCTGATATGAACATTATATATTTCTTCATATTGCTGGTCATGGACAGTCTAAACATTTGCACTCAAGCCTCATCAAAATGTTGAAGTGTTTATACAATTAATACAAATCACTCCCATCTGAATAAGTTGATCTCCATGTTCTCCCTGCCACTCATGTCAGAAAGTGAAGTTGAAAGTGAAGTGCGGTGGGTGTGCAGAACACAGCTCATCTCAGAGGTGAGGACACTTGTCTGTATCAGTAGCCACACAGAAAGAACTTATTGACCACCCCCATTTCAACAAGAGGTTAAGCAAAAAGTCTCTTCTGATTTCAGAGGGCAGATTTTTTCAGACTTTGGCTTGTAGTCCTGATAAGATCAGCAGTGAGACACACATTTTTTATATGCTGATATAAAATTTTCATTAGGCAGACAATAAAAAAAGATATCTTCCAAATAACCTTCTTGTTTCCCTGTTAGAAAGAATATTTTAAAATCATTCTTATTTCAAAAACTTGCTGAAATGACTTTATTCATGATGTTGGTTGTCTAGGAGGAAGATGTGGGCTTCTACATGCAAAGTTATGACATTTTTGAGTCACAGCAATTAGCTCAGTTACCTAACAGAATACAAGTAAAGGTGAGAAAGAATGGGCCGGAACAGGAATAATCCACAACACACCTTTCATTTCTAAAGGTTGGGTCAGGGTTATAAAGACTGCTTTCAAATCTCAGTAACAGTGTTAGAGAGCAGAATTTAGCAGTGACATTCATGCCTAATGCCAGGAAAGCAGCTGGCACCCTACAAGAAATACACAGTTCAAGACATCCAAGATCTTTCTGAGAGGTGAAAACCTAGATAAAAATGTAGCCTCAGAGTATAAATAGAGGAACTGTCTAGCACTATGCTGTTGGCATTCTGTTAAAAGAAACCCACCACAACAAAAAACACAGTTGAAAGGAGAGAGGAGGAGTCTGTATCTTGCTAAACTGTGAGTTTCAGTAATAAGGCTTCTCTAAGAAAAGTGCAGCATAACTAAATTTGACATACATTCTAGAAGAGCAATCAAATCATATAGCCAGAGCTTCAGTGAATAATTCATGTGAAACCTGATGAGATAAAAGGACAGACATGAGAGAACACCATAAATAACATACAGTAAAAAGACTGAAGACCAAAGATCTAGTCTTTCATTGGCAGATAGAAGGCAAAATCCCCCTTTGGAAATGCTAGTTCTTCTTACTCGATCTAGTCAACTTGCATTTTCACAGTTTTTAGTTGGGAAACTGACAGAAGGCAAATTTCCCAGCAGACAAATTTAGTATTGCTAACTTGGTACTAGCTCTAATTCTTGCCAATTCTCTAATTTTCTCAAATTGACATTTTGCTGAAGAGCATAATAAATATGGGATCTTCTTTCGATTCCCAGCAACTGTGAACACCACAACAGTCTTTCCTGTCTGATGTATACTCCACACACCTTTAACCATTTCTTCTCTTCAGTGGGTATGTCTCTACCTCCTCACCTCAGTGTCTCATGCTTTTCTTGATCTGATCTTCTAGGTTTGGGAAGTGAGATGAAAAGGAGACAGGCAAATACAGACACATATACAGAAACACACACACACCGAAAGACTGAAAATCACTTTGCTGGGAAAAATGAACTTTTTTTGAATGTCTCTGCTGCAAATGATTAATAGAAGTGCAGCAATGCTTTAAAAATTGTGCTAGTCTAATTGAGCTGCAACAGAACAAGTGGCTGCAGCAAAACTGCTGCATTGCCTAAAAACACATCTCTGTCTCCTCAACTATGCTGCTATGTTGCTCTCACCTTCCTTTTTTTTTTTTTTTTCCCTTCTCCTGGTCTTCGCAAGTACCTTTGTCAGTATGTGCCCCAAACTGCAGCAGGGCCAATCTCCATCGTTGCTTCTCCTAATCACAAAGGACATCTATGTTAGTTTAATTTACCATGAAACCATGCCAAAGACAGTTGTAAAATTCCCTTATGTTGTGGATGTCATGGTGTGAACAATGTCTGAGGTGCAAAGAGCATGCCTCCTTTCCAAGGGTTCACCTTAGTCAACATAATTCTCACTACATATTAGGATGGGATGCAGTGTGGTCCCTTATTTTCTTTGTAAAGAAATACTGATGTACAGTCAATAACAGAGGATCTGCCACTCTGGCAGGTTCTTTTGTTGTGAGTAGCTGGAAGACCAGGATGTGTGGTGCCCCACTGAACGTGTTTCTGCTAGTAGGAAAGGGCCAAGTGGAGACCACAGTGAATTGCAAACTGTGCCGGTGCAGTATACATGCTGGATTGTTCTTGTGTTTAAAGTTGAATAGACTTATGTGCTTCACTAGACCAAAGCCAAGATGCTCAGCTCTATGCAGATCCAAAGCACTTAATGGCATTTAAACTAGGTCTAGTCATTCTACTTTCCACTAACGTCTTAATTCTGCTGAAAAATGCTTATATAAGAAAAAAAAAGTAATTTTTTTTTTGCAGGTAGAAAAAGAATCAAAGCTAATTGTGGTATGATAATTTTATTTTGTTAAATTAAGTCAAATAGATTTATTTTCAGCTAAGTTTAATATTAAATAGCATTTTCTGTTTAGTTTTATAGGAATGGTTGTTCAAGAAACTCACTTTTACCTGTCTTTTTCTTTTACTTACTTGTAAACACTTTTACATTGTTTATAGAATTGTCTCGTTGGAAAGTGGAGAACCGCTTATCCCAGCTGCTTATAGCATCTTTGGAAATCCAAAAAGAATGAGAGGACATCACATGTCCCTGTGAGACACAATAAAACTAGATAGAAGTTTCCATAGAAGAAAAAATATCTGCCAGCTTCACCTCCACTCACTATAATTCAGTACCATCATGAAATTAAGTTTGATGCTGAAATGACCAGAAGCAAATTGCTTCACCTTTAGTACCATGGAATTTACTGTATTATGTATTTACTGTATTATTCCTGCAATTTACTGTATAAGCAGTTTTGTTTCAAGCTGTCACCCCAGTTTGGAATAATGACAAAGGTTGACATATGGCTGTTGCCTATGCATCATCTCCCCACTCTTACTTAGTTCTCAAAAACTTTTTTTCCTGGTCTGTCAGAGCCATTGCATCCTAGTGAATGTTTTCTAATCCAGAAAAGTGGCCTCACGCAGCCCATTTTAATTGCTGTGGTGGGCCAGCGTCTGATTCACTGCAATGCAGTGGTTGGCCACAACGTCCCAAGAGATACTGGACTTTCTCAAATGTAAAGCTGTCATTTGTCATTTAACCTTCTTCTTGTACGTCACTGAACAGCTCTGACCAAGGAGAAGGGCCAGAAACTAACATTGATTAACCATTGGATTAATTCATCTGGCAGTTCCCTTAGCTGGTACTTCTATTTTTTTGTCTGTGAAGTAGCTTCCCAGGCTTCCTATATATAATGCATGCAATGTCCCCTGCTGGTGGTAAATTCATGAAGTATAGTGGTAGAAAAATATGTTTTAGAAGCAGACAGTATTAGTGATGTGCTGATTGTCCCTGAATTTTACTGAGCAATTGTTTCTCTTGCCTGCAGGCACTGATTCATTACAACTCAATCCAAAAAACAGCCTTGGATTTCAAATAAGTCACTGAAGTCAGAAATTTGGCATGAAGGTCTTAAACCAATAGAAATTAATTTATTACAGAGTTAGGCTGATATTTTCAGAGGCAAGAATAACTCCCATTAACATTGTTGGATATCATGCAGCCTAATCCCAAGCACGTAACTTAGAAAACTTCCCCCTGTGTAGGCAAGTGTTCTCAATGAGTTTCTAAATTTATAGAAACCTCAAAAGCCCATAGTCTCTGTGTTTGTTGTTACAGTCCACAGCCAATTCCCAATGGTGGGACTCCAGCATAGCAGCAAACAACACTTTTACTAGGCCAACAACATTCAGCAAAGAAATATTAGCATGTGTATATTATACATTCTTATTTTTACACATAATTTTCATGATTCATTTTTAGCTCTATTCCCAATAGATGTCTGAAGCACCATTGCTCTAATCTCTACTGACTAAGAAAACATGCAGTAGATTAGGCAGCAGTAATGATTACCAAGTGCAGGGCCCCTGCTGTTAGACTCAAATGACAAGCTCATCATGAGCTCTGTTTCTGATGTTCAGCTGCTTTCCTTCATTATTCTCCGAGAAGCAAAGTTGGCAAGTCCCCACTCTGCTCCAAGAACAGAGTGAAAACATAACAAGAAAAGTCAAGGCTTAAATAATGATTTTTCAGAGCACAAAAGCTTCCACCGAAATGTCATCTTTGTTAGCATTTTCCGTTTGTAACTTTCAAGGACAGTGTGAAAATGACTTCTAAAATGACAACAACATCAACAAGTTGCCATTACTTATAAACTTGTGTTATTGTATCTGTTCTCCATAGCTCAAACAATGTCTGGAACCTGAACGCAAGACAGATTCTTAGTACTGCCACGTCTTGTAGTTCATGAAGCAGAAATTCCTTGTTGAACAATTTTGTTCTTGAATAACAGAAAGTTGCATAAACTGTTCATGTGTCAGAAAGAGAAGAAACTGCAGCAAGAACATAACATCTGGATATGTCCCGAAGAAGCTCCCATTTTTCAAGGAGGTGAGAGTATTAATTTCTTTACTTTTTCTGGTATTGCAGTTGCTATTAGTTCTCTTTGAATAAAATTCAGCCCCTCGCTCTTCCCAGCTTCACAAAGACAGCTTCCAAGCTGTATGTCAAGAAATGTTGGGTCAGAGGAACTTAGCAGCTCCTCCATGTTTACTGTCTTCTGGTTTTGAGGCCTCAATCTGTGTACGTGGCTACGTTAGGTGTATTCCACTGGCTGCTGAAATGTTGGTCTGCTTGTTGCTGGCAGACAGACCTTGTGCTCAATTATTGTAATTTCTTCCTGGGAGGGAAAATATGGAAAAGACAGTTCTGTCTGCAAAATGAAAAAATAAATAGATAGATAGATAGATAGATAGACAGATAGATAGATAGATAAATAACTTAATAAATAAATAAATAAAATGCACAGAACACTCTTCTGAAATCCACACCTTCCTCTGCCCTGGTTCAAACAATACAGACTCTGTGAGCCATGAATGATAGATAGGCCCCCATCTAACACCTGGAAATATGGTTGCACTCATTTTGCATTTTAATATGAAGAACAACACAAAGAGATCATAACCACGAGTCCTCGGGATATCAGCTCCCTCCAAGGAAGCCTAGGTGGCACCAAATCTCTTGGGGGATTGATGTAAGCCCAGCCCTGAGACGGCGTGTCCTCTCTTGGGTTGGTATTTTGGGGAAGAAGAAGCAATGGCTGCAAGGAGGTGATAAAACCTGACATGAGCAGATCTGGTAGGGACGACAGGGTTAACCTGCATTGTGACCAGTGGTGGAGACCTCCAGGTCTCAACCCAGTCTGTGAATGAGGGTAGTGATGGGTTGTTACTGTCGTCGTCTGGGTTTGGCCAGGGTAACAGAAAAGCTCTTCTCTCTTGATACAGTAAAAGACAAATATTTAGAGTGAGATAATATTTGTCTGAGAAAGGCAAATAGGGTGTGGATGATGAGTTACGTATGAATGGAGATAGGAAATCCATGTAAGTCATGCAGGACAGGTGACTAGGCCAGGGAAAATGGAATAAAAGCAATTTACAGTTTACAGTTGGGAGGACAGAAAAGATAAAATAGTAGGAGAGAAAAGGGCAAGTAGAAGTCTTTATAGCGAAAGGAATGTAAAGATTCAGGCGTTTCCAGCATTTATATCTCCATTGGGAGTAAAAAAGGTAATAGTGTCCGGAGAAGGATGGCATTGTTGATGCCTTAAAGGCTGATCAAGCTGTCTTCCTGCAAGTTATTTGAAAAAATTATGGGCATGACTCTAATTATGAGGGTTATTTTCCAGAGAATGCATTTAGAGATGGATTTTCATAGTTATTCCAGAGAAAGTAAATTAATTTTCTCTTGAAAGTTGAGGTTGATGATGAACAGTGCAGGATTATTCAGTAACTTTCCAAACTCTGCTGTTTCTAGGAAGGTTATTCAGGACCCATGACTCAATTTTTAAGATGCAGTATCCCTAAGTTTTTAATGAGCTTAGTTAAAGAATGGGTACTGATTCCTAAGACGTCCCAAAATGCATGCACTCAGATGTGTAGCTGGAAGGAAACAAGGTGCCACGAGCACCACATTTGGAGAACAGATAAAGATCAGAGTATGGGTAACTTTCACAGGATTAGAATAGCTGAGGTTGGAAAGGACCTTTAGAAGCCATATGGTTAATCTCTCCTGCTGAAGTGGGACCAACTAGATCCAGTTGCCCAGGACTGTGTCCAGGCAGCTTTTCAATATCTTCTGGAATGAAAATATTCAATTAAATTTTAAATTTAGCTTTTCAGTTTCTGAAAGTACTCCTCCCATTTCCCTTTATACCTGCTATTGAAGCATCGAGGTACACAGCAGCATGCGTAATGAATTGCTGGGAAATCATAAGTAGTCTCAAAAGCTTTGGTGTGAGTGTGTATTTACCCCATCACTCAGGGTGTTGTTTCACACATCAAGCCAAGGCCAAAGGCCAAAGGTCTTTCCCCCAGCTTTTAAAAAGAAAGTTATTTTCTGTTGGCTCTGTGAAGTAGCCCACTGTTAGATCACAGAAACATCAGTGCTGATAAGAAGTGTGTGAAACTGTATGACGAGGGCAGAGATAAGACAGGTCTGTGGTAGTTGGAATATGATTGAACAGTCCAATACATGTGACGTAATGGGGAGAACTGAAATACTAGAGAAAAAGGTGAAGTACAGATCATTCTCATCTTGGTACGTATTGACGAAGAACTGATTCCTCTCTGAGTCCACAAAGTGCCTCTGGCATCTAATCAAGGCAAATATTCAACTATCTTTACTGAATTTTTAAAATAAGTCTATTGTAAATGCAAGATAGGTTGAAACACTGGAAATAAAAAGGGCTATCCTATTGGTAGCCACCTCTTTCATGTCCAAAGTTACTATCTTCTTTGGTTTATACCCTTAAGTTTTTATTGTAGGAGTTAGAGTATTTTTCTTCATAAATCATGGACAAATTGAAACTAAAGTATCTTCTCTCATTCCACAGCTACAAGAGTCAAACTAAGTTACTTCAGTGACTTCCAAAGTAACTAAATATTTTATTAATGTAAATAAGCAAATATTGTAAGAATATAAAAATTAATTAGATTAAGCGATGGTTGAATTTGCTGTTTCAGCTGTTTTGGATTTTATCAGAAGAAATTAATGTACCTCTTCCCCTGTGCTATATATATTCCAATTTTTTCCCACCTGTTATTTCTTTATAGAAACATAATTATTTTAACCATGCCACTTTTTAATGTAAAGCCTTACACAGGCAGTGATTTGTGAAGGATTACTTGAAAAGCTTACACTAAAATTATCTGAAGTTAAAAAAAAAAAAGGAAAAAAAAAAGCTTACAGTAACAAAATTTATACTGGTAGTATCAAAATGATTCTACATACAGAGTGTCAAGCCTGCTGTCTTTGCAGCAAAAAAAATATCCTCTCAGTTACTGTATGTCAAAGAGCAATAATCCACTCGCGAATAAATGTTTGCTTTAAGCTGTGTCTTGCATGTGAAGATTACATCCAAAAAATGATAACAAAAATAAAATTTGTAACTTTCACTATTATGATTATGCATTTTGAACCAATGAAACCAATGGAATTTCTACTGTGATTAGCATACTGATAGCACAACTGTATTTTCCTTCCCCTGTATTACCAGTTACTTTATAAATTTTGAGGCTTAATCATCCAAGCTGCTGTTCACCGTGTGCCTGACCAAGAGGACTATGAGCCACCTTATTCATACAAGGAAAATAGGTATAATAATTACACTAGTGTCTCTAGCTATACTATTATAAACCCCTCAGGCACAACTTACCTGCAATGAGCCAGAACTGAACGCACATCAGTCGTGTCCAATCCCTATCTGCTATAGCTGGAGGAAAACCACCTTTTTATGAGTAATTTCGGTAAATATGGGGGCTGTTAGAAATACAAAAGAGGAATAAATATGCCATAAAGCATATGTGCAACCAGAAGGCGTGTGTGAAGGTACAATTGGGCTGTTTCAAAAGTGAAGGTAGAATATAAAATTTGGTCCTCTCATCACCTGTCCGTGCAGCACAGTGAAATGCTGATGTGACCCACGATGTGCTATTCTGTGCTTTTTGTCTTCCATGTCAAATTGTCTTTAAGAAGATTAATATAATTTCTGTTTGTGTGATACTGCAATGTACAGAAACTCACCTGCATCTCCCCTCTATGAACAACCTTTACTTAATGCAGCTGTGCGCTTCTTCATGCTAGTGTCCAGACATCATGGGCCTAAGGAAGACATGCCCTTCAACAACAAAATTAATACTTATCTACTTCCTCCTCTGTGCCAAAGATGAGGAGCAGGGACCTGGCAAGGATCAGGCCCCTTCTGCTACGGGGCCAAAGGGGAAAGCCAGGGAATTTGACTATGGAAAACTGGACAAACTGCTTGTGATGTTTCTGGAGAAACAGGCTTGGGACTTGTACTTCTTGGGGATCCCTCCCCTCTCGAAGTCACAACCTACACACTCTGAACCCAGATTTCTAAGTGTCAGACACAAACCTGCCTTTCCACGGGCAGCAGAGGCTGTGGAGCCACGGCTGCTCCAGTCTCTCATTGTTTTATGTCTAGATCTGATCTTTTTTTATAGCACCAAAGTTCTGCAGTAACAACACCTTTTTTGTGTGTGTGTCTTGATGCCTTTGATAATTTTGCTGATCTGCAGGTCTTCTTGGCTAGATTCTCAAAGGCACTTATATGCCATCTCGCTGAATTCATTAAGCATTAGACACCAAGATGCAGGCTGGGCACACAAATAAGTCTGAGGACTCTTTCTTTTGCTGAGTATCCTTTGCTGGGCATTCCTTCCAAGTGATCCGTGCTTTCCTTACTTTTTTTTGCTGTGGCACAGGCTTCAGTGATGTGTTCTGCTGCGATGTTTACACATTTCAAACAGACAGCCCTAGGGTGCTTCACTGCAAGGTCTGTTTTGGTGAACTTCAAATTGAGCATAAAGCAGTTTTCCTATTGAATTCACTTAGATTTAGGTCAGGCCTAGATGCCAGGAGGAGCAGAATATGTATTTTTAAGGATACAGAGTTATGTAAATTCCTGCATTTGAGTAATGAGAAAGTAGGGGATAATCATTTCAGATGGTTACCCACCTCTTATGGCTGATAGGAGAGATGTTGTGTGCTCTGTTTTGTGCTGTACTGGATACCTGAAAATTCCAGCTGAGCTAAGTGATGCTTTAGTTTCCGATTATGTGTGTGTGAGGTGTGTCAGGATAACACTCAATTTTTGCTTGCAATTGTATTGTTTGACATCAGCAAAGGTGTCCAAGATGAGAGCTCCCAGCTTTCCTCCAAAAGATTTAGGGATGGCAAGGGCTTTGAAGGACGATCCCTGAATCTAATGTTTAATTCCCCCTATTTGTTTGTATAGTCTGGGGCCAGGGGAGGCTGTTGGCCTTTTTGCATGTAGTGATATATCTGTGAATTCTGGATTTCCCTGAAGGAGTGGCCCAGGACAAGTGTACTGTCCAGGCACAGAAAGTCACGACAAAGGAGGGAAGGATGGATAACACACTGTGCATGGCTAGCAAGAGGAAAGGGGCAGGTAAGTATTAATTGTAATTCTTTATAACTATAGAACCAGATGAGATTTTAAATGAACTTTTAAATATTTGTAAAGCTGTTAATGTTACAAACAGGCATTTGTTACAGTGAAATTGAAGCAAACAAGCAAATTGAAGAACTCTCTTGTTTCTAAACATTCATATTTTGATTGGCAAGCCTGAAATTTTGACTGCCTAAGGATTAATAATTCTTCTTTGGAACTAGCTGATCCTTGTCCCAAAGAATAGAGAAGAGTGGGGGGAAAAAAAAGAAAGGAAAAGAAAAAGCAGGAAATAAAAGGAGAAAGTATAAAGCAAAATAAACCTCAGAAAGGGAGCTAAGTCTTTCTGACTTCTGTTCTCTCCTTCTCTTTCTCTCCTTCTCTCTCCCCACTTTCTCGCTCTACCACTTGACTGTATCATACTGTGCTGCTGGTTGCTGAGGTGCTGCTTCACCTTCTGCAGCGTCGCTTGATCTTTGATTTCCTGTGAAGCACAATGAATCTTACATTAGAGTGTGCAGAGTCAGGTGGTGCACCATCTGTTCCAAGGCCCTGAAAACACTGACTAACAGAGAGCAGCAGAAAGCAGCAGCTACACCAGTTTCATCAGAATATTCATATTCACACAGTAACAAACAAGCAGATGACTCTGTTTTCAAGCAGAGAAAAGTATTATAGTTTCCCAACAGTTACCTATTAAATCTAACATGTTGAGGAGGAGTTTTCTATTAAAATAAGTTTAATATTCATTAACATGGCTCAGTCATAAAATATGTTAACCAATTCACACTACTTAGGTGATTTGATGTTATGGACACCATATGACATTGACTGCAAAGTAGTGTTTATTTAACTGTATTTAATAACTGTGTTTAATAGCATCTGTGCACGCAGCGACCAGCAGATAGCTGGAACAACAGCAAAACTGTGGTTCTAACATAGTGAAGTGCAGGTAATGCAGAAGATCGGTGAATCCCTAGCTGCCAGCCTATGATAACACTTTTTTTTTAATGTGCACTAACATTCTGTTAAGAAAGCGCTATACGTACTTGACTTGCTATTAGAAATCTCTACACTACCTTACTAAGCACTGATTGTGAATCAGAGCCTACAACTGTTTTAATTATATGTTTTCTTAATTGTGGTTTAATCAGACAAAAAAGAAATACCTTGAGTGCTTTAGACTATGCTTATTGGCTGAGGATAATTCAGCTATAGACTCAAAGTTGCTAAGATATAGGCTTCTAATTCTTAAATGTTCCTCTCCATATTAATGCTAGAACATCTTAAGTCAGATTTACAGGATCTCAAATTGCTTTAACTACTTTGCTAAACGTTGTGCTTATTGTAGAAGAAACTTGAAGAAAGATTTATCACATTTTTAGAAACCATTTAAAAATCTTCATTGATCTTCCTGCACTTTAACTTTCCAACAGACTTGTTTTGAAACACTGTATTACAAGAATATAAATGTCCAAAAAAAGGTGCTTCTGCCAAAAAAATGAGGAGATCAGGGAAAGAAAGAAACAGACTTGTGTGACACTTGAATATCCATAACACAGAAAATAAAGTGTATCTCAATAGCTAGGTTTGCCTATTCCCAACTGTACTTATGGTCTGATGAATGATTTTGAGAAATTTACTGTGTGCTGTAGTTTATCCAGATTTTAGTAGGGGCAATAACGGTAATTCTCTATGCACATGGTTTTTAACTCAGAACTGTTCACATACTTTATAACTGTGCATTTATCTTGTTTTATAACTTCCTTAAGAGTTTATGTATGTCAGCTGTCATCCACATATAGAGTTTCTTAATCATATAGTACAGAAGTATACTAATATTTGTATTATTTTGCATATATGAATATGCATACCTGTGCCATATTGGGGGTGTATGTATATATATATATAAAATATGTATAAATGTAGCTCTATAGACAGAAAATATACAAAAGAATCCTTGTCATGCAATAAGGCAACTGTATTGTTGTAAAACATTTGAAGATGTCTGTGCCAGAGATATTGTACTAGCACAAAATAAAAAAATCCTGCCTAAAAAGAAATTCCTAGCCTCTCATTGTTGCAAACAGGGCAATTGGGAAAAAAAGTCAGATGACTTAAAAAGCTGACACAAACATAGTTTGTGGGCTTGGCAAATATTGGAAGCAAAATTGATTTTTCATTGTGTAAGTTTGGAATGACCGATGTTGAGGTCCAGCCGTTAAGTGTGCAGAGCATCTAAGACTTTTGGCAACAGGGATAAACAGAAGATGAAAGTAAAATGCAGCGGGAAAAGTAAAAAAAATGGTTAAATTAATCATGACTTCTGATTTTCAGCCTGTGCAGAGCTCAGTGCCCAGCTGGCTCAACCCAACATTTCGTGTCTTATCGAGTTGATCAATTAAAAGATTTCTTATTGCTTATTGTGCAGGTATGTTCTAGATCAATGAGGCGTAGAAGTCCTGCAGTCAGATGTCCTAAGCTGTTAACCTTTGGTAATTGAGCTGTAAAAGGCACTTCCTTCTCATTCTCCTCCTTGAAGCCTTCAGGAACATGTGTCAATTTATTCTGCCCCTGTTAATTGTTTATTTGAATGTAAGAGAATCTGACCCTACGTTCACTCACCTAAACAGCTATACTTCCATTAACTCATTGGATGTGACTGCAATGTTGTTGCTTGGTGGGTCAGTCCCCTCTGAACTCATGTAAACACAAGGGTGTTATGTGTGCTGGAAAAAGCAAACAGCCAGGCAGAGATAAGTTGTTAGTAGGAGTGCAGGTCTGATGTTTTTCACCAACCTGTGTAGCAATGTAGAGGAAATAAAGGAGGGATAGGAACAGTCCAGCTGCAGTAGCACAAAGTTGCATCCTGGCTAATTTATTTTGCTCTGTAAAGTAAATGAAGGATGTCTATCTAATCTGACTCTTCTACAACTACAGCACGTCTGCAAATTATTTACTCCTTCAGCTGCGAGGAAGCAGTCTTTGGTCTGAAAACAGGCTACTGAGACACAGTTTGGGCTGTGAATATATCCACAATCCCTCTGGAGATTTGTGACAGAGCTAGAAATCATAGGAAAAAGTGTTCTAGAAGGTTGCTCGAGCTTTATTCCTGTCCTTCATACGCAATTCATATGCTTTTGGCTGGCTAACGATCCTTGTTGTGAGTTAAGAAATAGACACCCCTCTGCCTCTAAATCACACATTTGTGCATGTAGATCCAGCAAGCAGCATCCAACAGAGGCCAAGTTTGAATTGATCTTGCTTGCATCATTTTTCACATGCAGGAAGGATTTTCTGAACAACACGGCGATAACTAGGACGGTTAATATTTTCCATCAGATAATCTTGCAAACAATTAATTTAAAGTTAACTGAGCTAATTAATACTTTTTTCTCTTAGAGTGAGTGTGGATGGGGTGTATAAAGTTGAACAGGAGTCTGTAAGTGCGAAAACTAGTCCTGAGTGTGGAGAAGACATTATCCTTCAAGGTGCTTTGGGATGTCAGCTTCTGTTCAGGTCCTCCTGGGATCAGGCCATCTCAGCATTTGCTATGGACTGGAGTGAACTGAGGTGCAGCCCCATCTTGGGGAGGGACTATGTGCAAAAACCAGCCAGTTGCCAGGGTATTGGCAGGGGAGGCAGTAGAATGTGAGTATACATTTTCTGATATATTTTTTTTAAACAAAACTATTAAGAAAATCAGCTGCAATCACCTTCAAAATAGTTCCCTTTAGAGCTGACACACAATGCTGCTACAATACATTACAATACAATACAATAGCTGAATACAATGCTGCTAACTTTCAAAGCAACTCCACAGATTATTTTGGGCACTGACCTGAACTTTCAGATCTCTTCAGCATAAGCCCTAGTCAGTGAAATTGTGGATTTCTTCAGTTTCACAAGAAACTTGATGTTAACTCAGTGTTTCACTCTTGCACATCAACATTTTCTGAGTGAGGGTAAGAAAATATATTTGAACATATAAGTGAAGCGATCACGTTGAGATTCATCTCACTGTGACAGGTTAGAACATGTTCTATAACCATCTCTTAGTGTTTCCCCTCTCACCTTTGGTTCCCCAGCTGCAGGGTTACTCTTGTTTTTTTTTGTGTCGGACCTCATATGTTCGTTGGGTAACACGGACAGACTTAGGAGGGGTAGCTGGGATAGTGTGAGATTGGACTTGATGTATATATCTGTTTGAATCTAAAACTTTAAGTATATAATCCTTTTCTCTGATGCTTTTAAAAATTTAATTATCTATTGCAATACAAGACTAAATGAAAATGAATACAGACCCATGGACTTGAATAGGTGATGGCTGCAAATTTCAGGGAGCTGAATTTGCCTATGTTCGTATTTTCTTCAATTATAATGACAGTGGTTTTAATTTAGACTAATATTATCAGGTACATGTTTATCTTTCTGCTGCCATCTAGGATCTCCACAGATGACCTGAGAGATTGTGACATAATTAGTGGAGAGAATTTCCAGAATGCCAGAAGTGAGTAAGGTTGCAGGCAATCCCTTCTCAAATTTACTTGCCTGGTTTTTGGTGTTTTTTTTTTTTTTTGGTAAAATGTATTATGATTCTCATTTGTTTAATATTTATGAAAAACCACTAAGTACTTACTAGTAGCTATACTCTGCATTAACCATATTTTTACTATTACATGTTTATGACTTCATGAATTACTTAGCATTAATTAATATTTTTAAATAATACTATTTTAGAAGTATATTAATGTATTAAAGGCGGTTTGTTAAAGGAAGTGGCTGTGAAGCATTTTGAGGTCCACATGTCACTGAAACAGATGTTGTCCATCTGACTCAAATATACTGGAGAAACCTGCAATGATAGATGCAACCTGAAATTATCCCACAGCTGAAAAGCTGTCATGTAACAGACTTCAGAGGTTTGCCTAATGATAAATGCTACCAATCTCTGTCATTATGTACCAGGCTTTAAACCCTAGCTGAGATTTCACCAGGCTAGATGTGTTCAGTTTGAAACAACAGAATGATACCTAATCATAGTTTAACATATATATATTTTAAAAATTTCGACTACTGTAAGGATAAATACTGCTCAATATGAGATTTCTGAATGCAGAAATTCATACTAGGAATAACTACACTAATACATAGACTGACAACTGGCTTCTCATTGACAAGAACAGCAAAAAGTATTTTACTTACTTATTTTACCATATTAAGTCAAATGTCTAATATCGCCTCATGTTTTGGAAGATAAAATCACACCAATTGTTCATTCTTCTATAAATTGCTCCTTAAAAAGTATAACCTCATTCTGTGCTAAAGGAGAAAAGTGCATCTACATTCAAGCCCAGTTGTGAATATGTAAGTCAAAGGTTTTATACACAGTTGACAAAAAACCTTATTTGTCAAGATATATTCCTTTATCCCAAGTTAATAACTAGTTTCATTTGCATTAGCTTCAGACTGTATGTGCCAAACTGACACTAAGATTTTGCCTTTCCTGACTGAAAACAGGCAGGTGATAAAAAAAGCAAAAAAAAAGCCCAGTAGATTTTAGAAAAATCCTAAGTGTATGCTGCTCATTTTGCTGAAAAAAGTTCTTGCTTCATTTGTGAGACAGTTGATCTTGACTTCTTTTCTGACATGTCATGTCATGCCATCTTTTGAGAAGGCACAGCATGTCTTGAAATTCATATTGAAGTAAAAGAACTTTAATACTGCTTTACTGGGGGTTGAATTAGAACAGCAATGTGCAGCACATTGGCAATGCCTAATAACTTCTCAGCTATATATATTCTTATACTTTCCCATCAACAAGAAGGCTACCATATGTGGTAACATTCATTGTTACTTGAAGTGCCTACAGAAAAATTAGACTGATTGATCCTAGTCTGGTTATATTTACTGCTTATTGGCTTTGAACAGTAAGTGGGTGCCTTTTTGTCAAAAAGTAAAATACAGAGACACATTTTGGCCCTTGTATGTGTTACTGATGTTTGACCAATAACTAATTTTCACTGGACTTGCCTGATATATTTTAATGGCTCAGTAATGCAAACTAGCACTTGCAGGTCTCTCATTTCTAAGAATACTGTTGGACATGAAAGAGGACAAAGAAAAAATATTTTTTCACCATTTGTTAAAGAATTATAAAAATACTCTAGATCTGGGTGATTCTCATAAGTTCAAAAAAATCTTGAATGTGATTGTGATTTACAGCTCAAAAAGAGGAATGTGGGCTCTCCTTTGCCCTGTTCCCACCAGCAGCTGTTATAGTAAACTGGAAAAGGCAAACCATTCATATTTAGGATACAAGGAATAACAAAAGAAATAGACTGGGCAAACTCTTCAATTTGACAGTGTTTCTGTGAACTTGCTCACTGTTTTTTAGGAATACTGACATTATTCAGTTTTCACATAAGAAGTGGATTCACCTAAGGGTCATATATATTGTGTTTTGTTCCAGACAGATATACTGTAGGACTTCACAGTGCCATTTCCCAGATTTTGTATGGATGGTAAAACAAGTTATTTTGTGTTTAAGCTACTTACTCAGTTCTCAGCTTCTTTATACATCACCATCAGCAAAAGAAAAAACCCTTCCTCTCAAACACAAGTGAAGTAATACCATTGCTTGTCCTCCTGTTGCATGCTGTACCTTCTCTATCAACAAGAAAGTACATTTTTATGTGAAAAACCATCCACAAGTTACAAAAGATGTTCAGCTGAAGGAGTCCTTAGAAATTTGCACCACAAGTCACAAACCCATCAAGACCTGCAGAAAGGGCAAGTCATATCAAAAGTTAATAGTATCCGAAAAAATATAGCTGGATTTTTTCAGGAATTGTGTATTATTGCAGGTCAATGCTCTCTAAATTCGTAAGCTTTTAAGTCCTGGATACTCTTCCCAATAATATATTTTTTGTTCTTTGCAGACCATCTTTAATTTGAAAATTGTTTAATAAATTGTCACATTTTATCTCATCAAAGAGACACAGTGCGTGTAAATATTCATTACCACTTCATGTTTAAAACCACTTTGATAAATTAACTTCATAACCTTTAGAGAACAGGAAGAGACAGGAAGCCTGGATGTAACAGAGACAGTGCATTAAAAAAATGGAATAAAAAAAATGTAACCCAACACAGTCATTCGAAAACGTGCTTAGAAAGATTTTGATTGTGTCTATTAGAGAAAGGAGATTCACATCAGCTCTCTTAAAGGAGAAGATGAATTATCTTCTTGAGCTGCCAGTCTCACTCTTCTGTCTTTAGAAGAAGCCTTGTCCACGGGCTTATTATAACTTTAAGGTCACTGTGAATCTAATCCCTGTGAATATTTAATAACCTAGAACAAGGAGGTAGAGAAGGAGAGCTGGGCTACCCTCGACAAGTGGCAGATATCTCTGCGTGTTGCCCATTCCTCACGCTTGCATACAAACACTAGTCATCTAAGACTTTCATGACAGCACTCCTTAGTCCAAATTTGACAGTGTAATCTGATCTCACTTTATGTAAAGTGGCATTAAGATCATTTTTTTAACTCGTTTCTTCAATCCTTCAGAGGATCCAACCACTCCTTTCCTGAACTGTTTCCCGCAGTTGTTGTGTGGGGTTTGCACATTTTGCCCTCACCATTAAGGTTCTCCAGAGCATGTCTCCACCCCTCCATGTACTCCCTGTTCACACCTGAGTCTTCACTAGTCACTTCTTATATCTTCAATCACCTTTGTGCTTTCTCTCCCTCTGCACTTCATGCTGGGAAAATTTCCCTCTAAGTATGCACACAGTTACTTTATCATCCTCCATTCAACCCCTCCTTAATAACCTCTTCTTTGGGGCCATAAATCTTATCAAACAGCTGACAACAATTATGATGCAAATATGTTTTGGCCCCTATCAATCTTAGTGGCCAATATTGTCTCATATTTTCCCTCATATTCCCCCACATGCTGTATGTATCTGTTGTCTATTGTCATACACTTCAGACATGTAACTGTAGTGTTTACAGAAAAGAGAGAAAATACCCGGAATAACTTTAAATGGAATGATTTGATCATGAGCCACAGTCTCAGGTACAATATACTCATGTCCCTAAACTGTAAGCCTGCTGAAGTAAAACCTGCTTTTTTTTGGCAGCAGTAGCATAGCTTCAGTTTGTAAATAGGTCTCCTAAGAATGAAGGCCATGCAAATAACTACTAATAATGCCAGCGAAAACCCCATGCTGTTACCAGACAAGCTGATTAGCAGCTGAAGCAACAGTAGAGGTCCTGTCTGCATGAAGTGCTGAGAAACAAGCAAATAAAATATCCTGTATCACTTTACACCAGCCTTCTTCAAGGTTTGCTTGTGTTAAGGCTTAGAGCATACATACATCATATAATTTCTTCTGGTTTAATTAGAGATCTGTGAAGAGTGAATTCCCTAGAGATAAAATCTTCTGCTTATCCTATCCACTAATTATCTGCTTTTTCTTTGAATCGATATTTGATATTAGAACGCACTATTCTTGAGTAGGAAAAAAAGTTTTTCTGACCTTTGATATGACATAATGCATAGTGAAGGACTATTAGTAATGTGATGAAAAGTAGTTAGAATGGTCTTAGGAGTGCTCAGATATACAGCACATAAATAAAAAGAATTAAAGAGGAATCTTGAGAGACTGCTACTTTTTTAAAAAAACCAAAAAAACTAACATCAATTTAATTGCAAACCACTTGAGAAATATTTCGAGTGCTAATACAACTCAGAAGAACTTTTACAAAAGCTGAGAATGTTGAAGGGCAAAAAAATTTTTGGCAAAAACTATGGTCAATATTAGAAAGAAGATGGTACTGGTACCGTGACAACAATTAACGGCGTCTAGGTGCTACTGCTCAGATGTTATCTGCAAGTTTTGGAGATGTCAATATTTCTACATTTTTCCTTCACAATGCTGGATGAATCACATTCAACTTGCTATAAGAAATATATTTATGGGGACCCTTACTGCAGTATAACAGGTGGGACTGTGACGTCGTATTTTAAATTCTCCTTCTGAGGAAGTTGAAACAAGAAGGTAGTACAAATTGTGGCCAGTCCCCACTTTGTTGGTTACTGTCAGATTAAACAACCTGCTGTTCAGGTCTGGCTCTAAAAGCTGTGTTTGCTTTGCCCTCAGCCACACGCAGCTTCGAGGGGGTCTGGAGGAAGCAAGGCAGCCCTTGGGCTCCATGGCTGGAGCCACTCCTGGAGATGCTAATTTGATGCCCCCTCAGGCTGAGGAGGGCATGGTCCCTCTGCACTTTCCTAGGGGAGTGCCTCTAACCACTAAGCTATTACATGTGATTCCTCCTTTGGATTTATTCTTGAAATAAAACAATGAAGTCTGATGAATGAGGAATTGCTAAAGCTTTCCTCGGCAGAGGATTTGAGGCTGAGGGTCCCAAGTGGAAAGGGAGTGTCTGTCTGTTCACAGCATGGACCTGGGACTTGAAATTCCAGAGGAGAGAAGGGATTGCAGACATGATTGGCATTTCCTAATAGCTAGACATAGGAGATTCCCAGCTCCATAGGAAGCTTCCCTTCACTATATGGGGTTTTTTTTGGAGCATCTGCTGGAGGTGCTTAATTTTTCACCTAAATGGCTCTGAGAGGTTAAGCATCTAAATCAGGTCTCAGAACTCCAGTTGAGGGATTGGAGGTGCCTGGTGCTAACAACAGTGTGAATAGAAGCAGCAGATTCTTGCCCTGGGTCACACTCTCTACCTTCACTTTGATTTATTAATTATCTTGGATCTGATAAAACACAACTCTTTTCAAAGGGCTCAGGAAGAGGACACTAGGTTACAGGGATCTTTTAGCTTTATTATCGGTCAGTGTAAGGTTGCTCTCACCCTAACTACTCAACTATTTATGTGGCAGTCATCACCTTCATAAATTTCTGACCTCTCCTTAATACGCAGCACTTACATAAACCAAGCAGAGGCCTAAAACTGTAATTTCATGTGTAAGAAATCTCCAGTCTGAAGGGTTGCAGCAGTTTTGTGCCACTGTGACTTCCTGGACTTGCAAGGAGTTACTTCTAATAGACGTTGATCAGGTTAGATCTAAATCAGACCCACAATAGAGCAGATAGTTCAGTCTGCTGCTTTCACTTCTTTGCATTCCAGTCTTTATAATAAAGTTAATACATTTATGAAGAAGGCAAAAAGAAAATACTTTAAAAGTACTTTAGAAGGAATATTTTTCCTTTGGACAAAGTATGTGTAAAAAAATAAAACAGACTTGGTCACTTCAATAAATCCCAAGATACTTTCACAGAAGTGAGAACATTAACTACAAAATCCCAATGGATTTTCATTTCTCACTGTTTCCATATAAATGTATTTGCGTTTGGATATTAGAATTGGTCTTACCTGCACCTGGAGCCAGGCATCTCTAGCCAGCCAAAATGAATTTTCAGGGATGCTGGTTTGCATTATTGGAGCATTCAGAAATCATAGCTCCCAATGCACGGGGACAGTTAATGGCAGTTGTACAGACAAGGCCACTTTGTTTGATAAAATGTAGATATCTAAATTCAAAAGAGAGTCAGAGCGTCCACTCTCCATCACTGCCTAACTCTGATGGCCAGAAAGAAAGCAGATAAGCAGGACAGCAAATCTTTAGCTTATTGATTAAAGACACCAGCATGGTATATGCGAGATCTGGATTTTGATCTGTGTTCACTGGACTGTTTATGCCTTCTTACATTCAAAGGTCTGTGTGAACAACAAACAAGTAGACTAATGAGAAAAGACTGTGAGAGCAGACCCTGGTTTGGATAGGCACTGTCAAAGAGAAGGACGACTGCCTCGCAGAGCCGGGCTGCTCGCCGAGCCCTGCAGCCACCCAAGGGCTGCCTGCCGTTGGTGTCGAAGCAGAGATGCTGTGCAGGGTCCTGGCACCTTCTGCTCTGCATGGAGTCCTCCTTCTGGAGGTGTGGATGGCCACCAGAACCCCTCAAAGGCTACCAAGGGAACTGAAACATCACTTCATTGACTTGCAGCCTTCATTGACTGCTATGAAAAAGAGGGGCTGTGAGAATGGACATTCTTCTCAGTAAGTTTTTATCAATCAGAAGGGCAGTTCTGAGGCTTCTGTAACTCAGCGTGGCCCGGACTCTTGATCCTGGATGGTTCTGAAATAAAACATAGAAAGTTTGAGCCATCCCCTTGCACCCAGCTCTTGGTTCCCTAATGATTTTGCAGGAGCACAGTCCTCTGCCTTGTAAATCACCTGCGTGTCCTCAGAAATGATACAGGGCGCCAGGCATCTGCAGATGTGCTGTGACTCACCCTCCTGGGGTGAGGGGACATCTTCACAGCCAGCGGGATGCCCCGTGTTGTTTATTACTGTGGTCTTCAGGATCACTTGGTGTTAAACCTGAGGCTACCTCTATATTTCAGTTGGAGTCTACAAAGCTAAATCCTAGAATAATATTTCATTTTGATATTGGAAACAATGTCTGCTGTAATAGGTGTGAGCTAACTTACCTTGCCTAGTCCACCTGGTGTGTGGGACAGTTTGCCTTTAGCTACGTAAAGATATCTCTATATCAGCCTGATGTTTAACTCGCAATGTGCTTAAATGTGGAATCCTCCACAGACTTAACTAATTCAGTCCTGAACAAGAGATAAGAACAATCGTGAATGGCTGTTTTTGTAATAACATTTCTCATTAAAACTTCAAATTTCAGATCACTTTAATCTGCTACGCTTAAAGAAATATTTTGGAAAAGAACCTTTTTTTATTATAGAAGAACTTTCAGAAGCATAAAAATGTAAGAAAAATTGACACAGAAAAAATGCTGACACTTTGATATTTGTGATTAGAAATCCTGTAATTAGATATCATGTCAGTTATCATGTTACTGGCAGCAATCACTGGGAATACATCTGAATCAGTTTTCTTTCTTCCTATCTCAAACATGCCACTCAACTGGGGGCCTATTCATGCATAATGTGTTAGCCCTGAGGTGCAATTTACTTTAGCATCTATAGAACTTAGTATGAAAAAAATATTGACAGTGTCGTGTGCTTAACTGAAGGTTGCATGATGTCACCTTTATTAAAAAAAAAGGAAATAAGACATGTACAAATATATATTAATTAACTTCATCATTTACTAATGAAGTCAGTTATATTTTCTGATAATGCACTCTACTTTTCTATAATTATCCCAACAGTGTAAAATCTTTGGAGGGTTGCCTAAAAGGAAAGGTGTCCAGTTCTGAGGAAGGATGGAGGGTAGATAACTCAAAGAAAGCTAAGCGTAATTAAGTTGACTGTTATGCTGCTTTCTGTAGGAACTTTATTTAAATGTTTCCTAGGCAGATGTGAAAGAGATATTCTATAGCTTAGGCTAATGCATGAAGTAGTAGTAACAGTTTTCTCTGTGAAAATAAAGAAAACCCATCTATCATCACTAAAATGTCAAGTTTTACACTCTCAGCTGAAGAAGGCTATATTGTCTTATCTTTCTTTCAGTTAAACTATGACAGCAAAAAAAGGCCCAGCTCACTCAGCCTTTGAGGACGGTTCTTCCTGACTCAGAATCTCCAGGGTCGTCATTGTGGTCCTGCAAAATAAGCATTTCTGTTGCATCGTGTCCTTCTAATGCAAGATACGCCTTTCTAACCTTTTTCAAAGGGTTTTAAGAATGTGTCTATTTTAGGCATAACAGTGGCAGAGGAACGAACAGCGATGAGAACCGTGACCATGAACCTCTCAAGTTACCTCCACTGCCTCTTTTCCTAGGAGACGAGAAAAAGGCGAGGATTCTTCTCACCTCAGCAAAATGTTCTCCTCCACAATGCTGTTTTGAGTACCAAAAAGGTAAGATTTGTCAGAACTGCTTCCATTTTCCAGATTTTGCCATAATTTGTAAGGCAAAGGTGCAGCGATTTGAGTTTATCTTCCTCTCCTTTCCTTTCTTGAGACACAGGAGGCCACACAGAGGCATGTTTCTTCCCAAGCAGATATGGTAGAACTCGTCATCTTTTGCTCTACTGGGTTATTGTAAGTAACAATGCAGTTATTTGCAAGGGCATTGGGAAGATATTAAAAGAAGAGAAGGAAAACAATGCAAACTGTGTATTGAACTAGCACAGATACTTTTAAAGTGTCATCTTAATAAAAAAATATTAATTATTTTGAAATGAATTAAGATTTAGTCATCTTTCAAAGGACTAAGGACAAACCAATGATATTATACAATGTAGCTGTACTTCTAACTCTACTTTCACTTTTTTTTTTTAAATGAAGGAACAGTTACTGCATGGATAGTGCTAATAAAGCTGTAAAGGCCAGATGGAGCTCTTAACTTGAATAAAGTCTGAAATACAAAGACTTAAGTAAATGAGACAATAAAAGCTTGTTAATTTTCATTCTGCTAATCTGCCCACTGCATAATTAACACACAAAAAAGCATTATCTTCTCAGCTTCTCAGCAAGGATTTGATGTTTCAATGTTACAGTATGGTTTTGAATCACCAAGAGTTTGTTAGTTTTACAATTTATAATACAGAATATTTAGTATGTGTTACCATAATTAGTATAGAGTAGTATGCATAATGTCATTATTATATTACTATATTGTTACATTATAGCCTATGTTGTTATGAATTATATGAACATGTTATATATGTAATATCATTATAAACAGTAATTGAAATGTTAAAGTTTTTGTAAATGTAACTGCTTCTTCTTTTATATAGTTATTTCTCTGACATTAAATGAATGCATAATATACTCAGACACGGTAGGACTAGTCATGCTTTGTGCTGCTTAGTTATTAGCAACTGTGTTGTAAGTCTAGGCTACTTCCTGGGATACTGGGGAGATTTTAAGAAGTGAGAACAACTTAGGGTATCTAAGACTGAACTCTCAAAGGTAGATTTGAAAAAAATACCATCAAAGTGATATAAAGACTAATAATTTATCTATGTAAAATATAATTGCCATGCTATTACAAGACCTGATTATTATTGACTTTAATCCAGAATTTACTTCTTCCCAACATAAACATGTTGATAATTTTTGTTAAAAGAACTCTGTCCAGGGAACAGGCCTGTATTCACAGAGCTCAGATTCTGGTGGCTCAGATGTTGGACATAGACTTGAGTCTTTGCTCTGCATTTATCTGATTTCAGCTGATTATTATTATTATTTTTAATAATTCAAATGATTTCAAGTGAGGTAGATCCTGAAATACTACTCTGGTTCTTCCCTGTCTATTGTTCACTTATTAATTACAGTCAGTCTCTCCTTTTCTCAAGAATAGCTAGAATGGTAGTGAAAAAGTTTCAGAATTATTCTTCATGAAGCTAATTTAAAAATATCATGCTACGATTATACCTTGGGTAAAAAAATAGATGTCTTTGTCCACCATCCAGAAAAAAATCTCTTCAATACCCCTACTTAAAATTGATGTCAAGAGGAGTAGCATTTCATTTGGGCTAAAATGTCTACTTTTCCAATAGGAGTGACATTTTGAAAACACAAACAGAATATTCAGTGACATGGGGGACAAATTTGATGAATTGCAATGCACCTTGTGATGCAGTTTCAAATGCATAAAGTAAAGAACATCAATAAGTCTGAGTGGTCATCATCTCTCTAGAGAACCAAATGCTGCCTCGCTGTTAGTGTATCCTTCTGCTAGAGGAGCCATTAACTGACAATGACAACGTTACTTGCTGCTCACTTTTTATACTGAAAGAGGTTGTGATAATACAATCTATTCAATCCAAATACTCTGAGCCTCCATACTGCTTGGAAAGCATTTTGGTGGAAGATAATATAGAAAGCATTCCTAATGTAACTTTCCAGATGTGATTGGAAAAAAAAATGGAGCTTGAATAAGTCTTTTCTGTTATGTCAGCACGGTACACTGTTTTGTTACTGAATCAAAATTAGTCTCTGTTGGTTGCAGGATGGGAAAGACCCCTCAAGGACTGCATTGCAAATTTCATGCCAAACACTGTAGTGCTCTTAGGGATCTATTCAGCTGAAATTATATGCTGGCTTTTACAGTTCTGGCTTTCGTACCTAGATGAGCCATTCAGCAGGGAGACCAAACAGGGCAAAAATGCATCTTTGTTGAAACAAGTTGATGTCTCCCTAGTTGGGCTATATATGTATATGTAAACATATATGTATTCTACCTTCTATCAGTGGTCTGGGATTCACAGCATTGCAGAAGAAATTGTGTACCCACGTGGCTATAGGAAATATGGCCTGGTTTGGAAAAAATGAATCTTCTCCTTCAGCCAGCTTAACGATGGTATATTCCTTTAACCATTGGCATAGCAGCTCAGCACAGGCACTCGTTCCCACATACTTGGATGAAAGGCTGACCTATTGTACTCAAACGTGATGCACATACTGATTCTCAGCGTGCCAACACTCATGCCCATCTGCTGGGATGGCACTGTGCCTGCTGCAAAGGTGGGACACCCTTCTCAAGAGGCCGAGGTGCCAATTGCCTGTAGATTTAAAAGGATATTTTAGAGACTACAAAAGGCAACACTTTCTTTGTGGGTGTCCTTTCTGACGCCACAAACTAGTTCAAACATTTTTTGTCTACACCAGGAAAAATTTTTCTTATTCTGCCTCATAGCCAATATCACCAGAAATGTGGTCTTTGAAATAATTCATAGACAAAATTCCAGATAGAAAAAACCCAATCTTAAAAAAAACAATCTCAGCAATCTTGCTCGGTAGGGTCAGCAACCATAAGGTAGAAACTCCCCCAAAGTTGCCCCTACTTCTATAGAAACAAACAATTCTTAAAAGAAACAATTGGTAAAATGCTGAAGGCACAAATATCTGGAGGGGGTGACCCACCACAACCACTGCTGGGACATGGACGTTCATACAGCTCTGTCTCTCCCTTCTCAGCTCTCATTGATTTATTCTGGTAAATGCAGTTTCTTTCAAAACAAAGTGGTTGCACACAAAGCTCAATATGCAATCAGTCAGATTTGGAAAAAGGCTCTATGTACACCAAAACAAACGTCCATATTCCTCTTCAGAAGAAATAAAAAAGAACTGAGATGGAGGGGAATATGACTCTTGGATCACTTTAAACTTGTTTCACCTTTTTCTTTTGGCTCATCCAGCTTTTAGGGATGGGAAATTTCGCTTTACTAAAATTTTTTGGATGTCCAGAATTTTCTGAATCTTTCCAGAATTAAGCAAATACCATGCTCTGATAATAAATGTCTGGATATTGATAAACTTGTATCCCTTCCATGGGAAATACACAGGTAATGGCAGTGGGAAATCACACAAGTTAAGGCTCTGCTGAAGACTCCACAACTTAATACAAGTTAAGGGGACCTGGAGAAGAAAAAGTAGGACAGTCAGTACACGTAGAAGTGAGAGGAGGCAGAGTTGGGAGACCGTGAGTTTGGTCCATTTTAACAAAACCACCGTTCCCCAAGTCACCATCCGTATCGCTGCCTTATGCAGTTCAGCATTATTGGGTTTAAGTCCCCAAACCGTGTCAGGTATGTTTGACCTCCTAGTGACTCCTGGGGGAAGAGTAACATTGCATAGAAGGTCAGTGACTTTTGGAGGTGCCCATTGCTTCACAGCAGCACGTCTGCCGAGACCTGAGCGCGTGCTGCCACGTCCCCTGTTTGTGTCAGGCACCTGTCAAACACTTCTGAAATCGGAGGGAGTACAGGTATTTCTCAGGACCACACTGCTGATTAAATGTACTCTTTTTAAATTATTTTGTAATGAATTTTTGTCAAGCAAGTATGTCATCCTTTTCACCATGAATGCAAGAAATGTTGCAATTCTTCAGCCTTAGGATTTTAAGCTAGGATCTAATTTTCACACTGATACATAACGTGTCTGTACACATATATTTTACAGGAGGCAGAAAAAAATACTTTTTTTCTGTTTTGTGGCTTTTAGAATAAATGTTGAATAGTTTGCACTGCACATTAATAGAAAAACTTCAAGCCTTAGCATTTAGTCTTCAATAAAATCTATACCAGAATATGAACACAGAACCTCAAATGGCCAGTCTGTAAAGATATTCCAGTTACAACTTCAACAAAGGGGATGAAGGATCCCTTATCTCCAGACAGAAGTCTTTCACCTGTAGCATAGAAAAAGAAAACATGCCTCATACACCTACACCAGTAGGGAAAAATTCTACAATCTTTTTTACATCTTGCTGAGAACTTAATTGTGTTTGGAAGTTTTCAGGAACAAGTCTAAATTTCTTCTCACTCTCTGCTAATTATGTTGTGTGTTTCCCACTTTCCAGTTTTGAAAATGACTAGATGTTTTTATGGAATGGTTGCCATGACCAGACAGTAACACACGTTATTGAGCTCAACACAGGGTTAAACGGATGAAATGTAATAGCTTGTGATTTACAGAGGTCAGAGTTATACTCCTTTTTGTCTATCAAACTTTATGAATCTGATATCCTCTGAAAGGTTTTGGTCTCCTCAGAACATTATTTATAAAATAAAGTAACTGGAATCAGGAACAAGTTTGAAAAGAAACTGCTTACATCTCATTTCTGTTTCCGCTGCCTATTCTGGCCGTAGCACAATCAAGATACGGAAAATAATCTGCACATTAAGCATGTATGCTTAGCTAATTTTACAAATAGCTTTGAGGTTATATTTGTTATGTCTGGCTTATATATAATGAATGGCTTTATTTTCCTCTCTTTCTTCCTTTTTGTTTTCCTGTGAAGCACAGACTGCACGAGTGGCCTATACCCCCAATCAATGGTGTCTGCACAATTAACTACTAGAAAAGAGCCAAGCCCACTAGGTAGCTGACAGCTGCTTGAATTTAGGCTGACACCTTTAAACAGAAATAGAGATAGCAAACATAGTTGATGCTAGGATGTCTCTGTGGGGAATATGGTAGATTAGCTAGCTCAGGATGTAACTTCTGTTGTACAAATACAAACTACTGAGCATTTTATGGGCCTGATCCTCTGAAGCATCAGGCTGGCAGCATCTCCAGATCCCACTGAATGTGCAGATAGAGTGAAGATTGATCTGTTTTCTGTAGCATTTCCTTATGATTTTTGCTTTTGTGGATAAGGTCAATCATTTTTTAAGTCCGCTCAATGGACCTAATAGGAGAAGAGGCTTTCAAATGCTTAATTACATAGAGAAAGGAAGAAAAACAGACAATGGACAAAAAGAGCATAGAAATTGATCCACCATCTAACCACAGTGAAGGAGAACTGCAGGACTGAATTGAAGAGCAATAGTTTGTGACTGGAATAACTCCAGAAGGAACTTAGACATTAGCATGAAGTAATTTAATTTTCAGTAGGTCCTCCTTCCTTCTTTTCTTCCTTTACTCCCCTTCCCCTCTAGTTCACAGTTTATTCAGGAAAGTGTTCTAGAGATGAAAAAACTTACGTATAAATGAAGATAGTGCCAGATGCATCTTTTCATGTTACAGATCTTTTCAACACCTAGTGAGGGACGTAGTAGTGGACGTTAAAGACAACAGACTTAGACCTCAGGGACCTGCCCAAGTCAGCGTGCTATGATCTTAACTTTTCTCACAGACTGTTCAAATTACTCTTCCCAAGAAACAGCTAAGATTTCCTAGATTGTTATGACAGATGCAATGCTAAGTTAGGAACTGGCTGAGAGAGATGGGGTTGTTCAGCCTGGAGATGGGGGTTCAGCCTGGAGAAGAGAAGGCTCCTGGAAAACTTTATAGAGACTTTTTACAAGGGCATGTAGTGTTAGGATGAAAGGGAATGACTTTAAATTGGGAAGGGGAAGATTTAGACTAGATATAAGGAAGAAAGTCTTCATGATGAGGGTGGTGGGACACTGGCAGATGTTGCCCAGAGAAGTTGTGGCTGCCTCACAGGTAGTCAAAGAAAGAGAGAGAAAAAGACATATCAACATCCCCATCTGAGAGAACAGAAGGCAATAAAGGGAGATTTTGAACATTCGGTGCATGGCTACACAGAAATAGGTGGCAGCTGTAGGATCTTCTGAATTTCCATCCAATCCAACTCTATAATTACTCATTTCATCTGAAAAATATGCCAGCAGAAAAGTCCTGTGATATATCTGGTAGCAGGCTGAGGATGCAGGTTTTTGCATAAGAAAACTGAAGGTTTGCTATGACAGTTTTGGCTTTTTGGTTTTTGGTTTTTTTTTGGAATGAATCTGTGAGAGAATAAGTCAAAATATATATTATAGTTACCTTAGCCGTTAATGGCCATGAATAACTATGTTAGTCCTCATGGTTTTTGGCAAAATATAGTCTTTGACTGATACTGATAAGTTTGCTCTGGTTTTGGGTACATAAAGAAAATAGTTTATTATCAAAATTGAAAATGATTCTTTAAACCAGAACAGCTGGTCCAAGACTGCATTTATATTTGTATATTTTTATAGGTATAAACTGGAAAGGGGCAGATTTAGACTAGAATTAAGGAGGAATTTCTTCACCATGAGGGTGGTGAGGCTCTGGAAAAGGTTGCCCACGGAAGTGGTGGCTGTTCCATCCCTGGAGGTGTTTAAGGCGAGGTTGGATGGGGCTTGGGCAGCCTGAGATAGTGGGAGGTGTCCCTGCCCAGGGAAGGGGGATTGGAACTATGTGATCTTTAAGGTCCCTTCCAACCCAATTTATTCTATGATTCTATGATTTCAATTTTTGCCTCAGGAATTATTATGGCTATCTGTGGGATAATTACGTAATTGAAAATAATATTATTGCCTGTTGTCAGGAATGGAGGCATTTCTCTTTCATGCCCTCATGCCCATTAATTGCATCCTTAGTAGTGATGTTTTGCAGAGGAGTGGTGAGAAGTGAGATGCGGCTCTTTTCTAGGAGTTCTTTCTGAGACCTCAAGCATCTTCCTGGCTCGTTGAATGGTGCTCCCTCGCTGTCACCCTGCGAGGCTGGTTGAGTCGCAGGATGCTTGGCCCCTGCACAGCCCACAGAAAAGCCTCTGCACAGGGCTCCCCCTTGACCTGAATTATCTCATGAAAGGCCAGTCACATTTACCGGCACCGCACTGAGAAAAGCCCAGGAAATGCTTCATCTCCATCCTCAGCACTGATGGAGAGGGCAGGCAGGCAGGAGAGGAGGAAAGGAGAGGCGGCAGCCAAAGGAGGTGAGGGTCTCGACTCTTCATCTGTGAATGTTTATGTGTCTGTTGGAGCTGCAGCCCAGTAGCAGCACAGTACACTTGAAGGCTGCAAGGAGCCTTCTGCCTCTGTAGCCATGAGAAGACACTTGAATTAATTTGTAGATGAAGGAAATGGAGCATTGGGTATTCAAAGGTCATGATTTTCCAAGTCAGGTTTCTAAAGGTTTGCATCCAAATCTATTCTAAGTGAACCGAATAGGGCAGCTCATGCCTTAAAATGTCACAAAGAATACATTTCCCTGCTAAGATATGTCTTGGGCAAAAAAAGCTTATGCTCTTCTTCTAGGATATATCTACAAACTCGACTGAGATTTCTACCTTTTTGATCCTTAAGAGCCTGGAAAATTCATATAACAAGCCAAAACCATAGAAAACCTGCTTTTTATATGTTTGAAAAATGAAAACTCATGATAATTTCCAATGAATAGCATGTTCTACACTTTATACCGCTTACAAACACTGGAAGTGTGTCCACATTTATTTTTCAGGACAGCAGTTAGATGTGGGTAGGAAAAACACTTTCTTCTTAATTTGTTTCATCTTTTTTTCTGAATTCATTTTCATCCCCCAAACTTTCCATGATTAATTTACACCTCAAATTAATTGAAAGAGATCTGTTTTTTTTTTTCCATGCTGTCTGCAAGCAGTTCTTGATATTTCCTTTTGTTTTGTGTCTGAATCTAAATAAACATGATTTTGTAGAGATTCCTTTTGTCTGACATTCTCAGTTTTCTATCTAAACTGATCTGTGCATTCACAGTGAAGCTTCATTAAAGATCAGGCCAAGCAGTCTTTAAAAGTACAGGGCTTCAATGATAGACAGATGGTGGCTTTCATGATGTCAGGAAGTGTCAAATATTATGGTTGGCTGCAGAATGATGGCTACTATCCAAACAGATTGAGAAACAGACAGAAAGAGCAAGAACACCATTTGTTGTATTTAGATACATTGTGAACAGAAGGAAGCAAGACAGAGCATACTTTTACACATCTTTTTTCCACTCCTTGTGAAAACAGTTTAGGATTTGTTATGTTATATTAGCCCTATCATTATGCAAAAACATGTGAAAGCCAGGGACGCTGATGCATATATATAAAAAATGTTTCCATTGTGACTTTCTGTGTTTTTATTTGCATTTCCATGGGTAATTTTTTTAACGTTATAGGAAGATAGGAACCTGTGATTTTACTTATTTTTTTTTTTTTTAAGAACAAAGCTGTGCTATTGGGATAACTTGCGGATTTTTTTTTTTAAATTAGCCTTTATACTATTCTGAGCCCCTGTATAGGAAAGCACTCATTTAAGTGCTTAAATTTAGATAATTGCTTTGGTGTTGAACAGGTGTGGCTTTTGTTTGATCTCTGGGTTGGTGTTTCTGGAACTGAGACTCAGAATGGGACAGTTTTGAAATATAATAGCTGTCAACAGCAAAGTAGCAAGGATTCTGAGAAAAATATTGAAAGACAAAGGTCATCCAATGGTCTGTGTGTAGTGTATTCGTGAGCTAGTGGAGCTTAGTGACAATGTTTTTAAACTAGGCTCAATGGGGGAGGGCGATAATATGAGGCTTGCCTGTGACAAGTTGTGGGATGATACACCAAGTTGAGAGGGATCGGATGCTAATGGGAGCTGTGAGCCTGTTGCTTTGAGATGCACTGGCTAAACCACATCACACTTGAAGTCTTAGTGAGATAAGCCAGGGATGAGTTAGTAGGAACCAACGGGGAAACACCAATGAAATACTTTAAAGGAATTAAGGAATGTTCTTCTAGGAAGGTGACACGGCTGACAGCCTGGCTGGAGTGCCTCTACACCAATACAAACAGCACGGGCTACGAACAGGAGGAACTGGAAGCCACAGTGCTGCTAGAAAGGTACAACCTAGTCATCATTACTGAAACCTGATGAATCCCATGATTGGGGCATGGCTATTGATGGCTACAGGCTGTTTAGAAGGGGCAGGTCGGGAAGGAGCACCAGTGGTGTTGACATCTACATTGAGCAATGGGTAGAGTGTGAAGAGCTTTCACTGGAGAATAGCCATAAACTGATTGAAAGCCTATTGGTGAGAGTTAGAGACTGAGACAACAAAGGGAACCTCGTGGTTGATATTTACTCCAGGCCACCCAATCAAGGGCTGTGTAGAAGGAAGAAATTTTTTATGATGGGAGTAGTGAAATACTGGAACAGGTTACCCAGTGATGTGGTAGATGCCCCATCCCTGGAAATATTCAAGCTCAGGTTAGATGGTCTTCAGCTGTGAAACAGAACCCAAAACGTGGGACAAGACACGGAACCATGAATTAACCTGCATGTACAGTCTTGGTTAGGCTGGCCTATCAGATGGCTAAAATAAAGGTAAGGGAAAATGCTGACCTAGGTCAGGAAGGATAACGAGGAAGAGAAGGCCTGTAGGGAAGAGACATCTAAGAGGCTGGGAACTACAACTAGCCCTGTGTGTGTTTGTGCTTGTTTTATTTATTCATGACATTTTCCATGATGTTATTCACTATCTGCATATAATCACTCCTTTCCTTCTCCTTGGTCTCATGGAAAATCTATTTGTTTCTCCAAACTATCAAAATACTTAGAGAAAAAATACATGCTTATGTTTATAAAAATTAAACCCCTATAAAAAAAAAGGATCGCATTTGGAAATATTCTTTTACTCTGCTTGCTTCTTTTCCATTCAACAATGGACTAAATGAATACATGGAGCCATCATGTGAGAATAATTTTACACTTCCAAATTATATCAACATTTGCAAACAGCATAGCAATTATGGTCCACAAGGAACCCCCTTAACCAGAACCCTGTTGCTCTGTGGAAAGAAAAAAAAACCCCTGTAGATTGGAGCTTATTCCTGGCTTGTTAAAGTGCAGTTTTTGATAAACTGTGCATAATAGAGGGACTGATTTTTTCTGTTCTTCTACTTTTGCCAAATTTACTGTACAATTCAGCATTTCTCCCCCAACCCCCTTTGAATACTGAATGTATTTAGATTTTATCTTTCTCTTATTTTGGTCTTTTGTAAGGGTGTTATGTGGATTGAAGGCATTTTTTATCTAATTCATTCTCTGTCTATAAACAAGCATGGCATGAATAATACAGAAAATGTCCACAAGTAATCATTAAAGCTCTTAAATGAATTCTCTTTGCCCATAGTCACGCAGAATCCATTCATATTTACTTCTCACTGAAAGAACAATCAATTGAGTTTAGCAGAAATGTATATAAAAACCAATAATACAAATTTTGTTTCACACCAGCCTCTATGGAAGACTGATTTGGAGGGGGAAACACATAATTGTGTGCACAGGAAGTAGTTTTCTCACACTCTTTCAGTCTGAGAGAGAACGAACAGTGTGACCTGATTTACCAATCCCAAATAAGTGATGCAGTTTGAATTCCAAATATTTGCAATCAGTTTTCATGGTAAAAATTCAGATATATTTGTTGAGTATTTTTAAATTAGAAAATCATGAGCTGTTGATGGATATTCCATGAGAAGAAAAAGAGGCTAATTTAGTCAAAGAAATTACAGACAGAGAATTACTCACTCAGCAATACTGGCAAACAGTAAACGAGTGCAACCAAGGTTTTCAAACACGTAACAAAGAAAGAAACTAATAGTGACTTCCTTTTTCATTTAAAGTACTATAAAGCAGAGGACTAGCCCTTCTACCAAATTACCTTTACAGAAACGTGACTCCCATCTTCATTATTTTTACTCAAATTGCCTTAATTGAGAAACTAACTATCCAGCCATGAATTTGATCTTTTTCTCAGACTGAATGTGTCTAAGTTCACCTTTTACAGAATTGCTGGTTTGCTTTTGGACTCAGGTCAAAAGTCACAGTCCACTTGTCTGCAGAATGTTCCTCAAAATGATACCTGTCTAGGGGAAAACATGCATTTGATTCGATACTTTTCCTAATATTTCAGATAAATTGTAAAGTTACTAAACAACTTCTCACATTGGGAGATATTTGCCATCTGATTTTTTTTTCTTTTACACAATACACAACACAGAGTTAAATAGTAATTTCAAAATCACCAAATCATTTTTTTTAAAAAAAATAAAAAAGATACCACATCTAAGAAAGTTCATGTAGAGGTCTTTTTTTCTGGAGATCCAAGCACCTCAGGCAGAATTCCACTATAGATTTATCCCTTGTGTCTTTTGGGCCCTTTGCCTAGTGCACGGTTATTGATTAATATTTCAGGTTTTTTACTTCGGTTCCAAATGGTTAGTAATAGATTGATTTACTGGTCACATCAATTCTAAATAAATATTGTGAATAATAGCTTCAGTAGCATCATAAAAGTGTTGTATGTTAACAGATTTTTGTTGCCTGAGGCGATACTATGATGTTTGGATTAGGATTTGGAAACCGGTCCAAAAATGTGCCTTTTTCTCCAGGCGAGTGGTTAAAATGACTGAGTCTACCTCTTGTCTGTGAGGGAAATTATCTCTGAAGCTGTGAGCTCACTATGACACAAGGCAGGAGTAGAGCTGAATGAGCCTCTAAAAAATGCTTATCACCTAGTGGAACAACTAAGTCTTGTCCACTTTCTGAAGGGGAGAGTTCCCAATGCTATTCAATCCCATTAGCATATTTGAGTTTTGTCCCTTACTAAGATATCAAGATCCTCATAGGGCCTCTCTTATCCTCCTCAATGCCTTCCATACCTGGAACAACGGTCTCTTTTCCATGGGCAGAGGGGGATATAAGATGCCCTATATCTAGAAGTCTTTGTAGGTCGTGTGTTGTAGTCCTCATATTGTTGACTGACTGACTGATGGGTGCCTTCATCCATCGTCTGGGAGACATGCAGCTAGCTGGGTGCATGCATCAACATCTTCTAGCTGCATAACTCATCCCAGTTATTCACTTTCAAGACAAAGGGGGGATCGTAGTGTAAAAAATGTCCTAATTTTGTGGCCAGACACCCTAAGGATCTTAATTTCTTATGACTGGAAGGCCACTGGGAGCCGGCTCAGGAAGCAGATTGCCACCTACATAAATCAGCTTCCTTGTGGAACATTTGTGTTCTCCTGTATACCAGTAAGGTCATCTAGCTCTAGAAAATCCAGAATGGCATATTATTAGAGAACAGTCTTAAATACACGTATCTCCTGTATCTTAAATACAGGTATCTCCTGTTTGTGTCACTCAAATATTTCTCTAGACATTAAGTTGAGTCATTCTGTGGATGTTGTTTTCATTGACCTGAGAAAACTACTCTCTCCTTAGGCCTTTTCCTGACCTATTGTGATGCACAGAAATTTTATGGCTTCAAGGCATCAGTAATATTTAAAAAAAAAATAAATGAGACAGTCACATTTCATAAGATCTTCGATTATTTTTTTTTAATAATTCCTATATTCTCCATTATGGTAATGGCTACACAAATAGAGAAGATAAATATATATCCTTGATAAGGTTTTTTGACACTGTTTTGTATATTATTTAGACAAGAGATCATAACTCGATTTTATTACTGGAGAACAGTTGTAAACCTGAGTGACAAACAAACCACGAGAGTACTTGTCAAAGAAAGATACGCAATGAATTGGTTTCTCAAAGGTCTGTCTTGGTTATGATTGTGATCACTCTCTTCATTAATGATCTAGATAAAGGTCCACAGCTTACTTTTGACTTTTGCTTTTGATCTTTATGATATGTAGCAATAGTCAAACTGAAGTACAGGGTTAGAAACCAAAACAATCAAAGTAATAGAGAAGTAGCTTGAAAGAGAAGGGGTAAGAAATTAATCAGAAACAGTTGCAAGGTATTGCTCTTGGGCAAAAATAATCAACTGTGCAAACAAATGATGAGGAACTTGTTTAGCAGTAGTTCAGAAAAGATTTGAAAACAGTAAATTCAGCATTAGTCATCAGTATTGTACTGTTGAAAAAAGCAACGTAACTCACTACACAGTATGTTGAGTTGTCCCAGATAGGAAAAATATGTGAAGTGAACTCTTCTCCATGGCTGGAACTGTCAGAGCACGTACAATTTCAGACAGTAGGATTCAAATGAGAAGGAGTCCAAATGAGTCCAGGGAAGCTGGTTACAAGTTGGGAACAAAAGGGTGAAAAAATGGAGTTCTTCAGTCTAGGGAAGTCTGAGGTGAAGGGGACCATGGCAAAAATATTCAAAATAATTCAGGGAAGAAAATAATTTATCCTTAGGGAGGACATAACAAGAGGTAGGTATAAATTTCAAGAAGAAAGATGTAGTTTAAACATATTTTTCTATAGGTCCAGAAAGAACAGCGAAATCCACATAGGTTCCCTGGCAATGTAGTGGTAGTGAGTTAATGCTCACCCTTTGGAAATGCTGAAGGTACAAGTGCTTCCACCTCCAAAGTTGTGGAGGCTGCTCCATGGCCTCCTGAGATCCCCTTTGGCTCTGCTTTTTGCTGACTGTGATTACTGTCTTGCCCCATCTTGAATATACCAGAATTTAACTGAATGTTACGGAGTTTTGTTAAAAGAAACCATCTGTGTTAACAGATATTTAAGGTTGCTTAGTTTCATGTTATCTAATTACAAAAGAAAGACATTGATTAAACAAATTCAGAGGCTTTCAGTATATCAGCTGCTGTTTCTGAGAGCTTATTTCCTTACAGACTTTTTCAATAGCTATCGAGTTTGCACAAATAAAAATAAATGGCTCTCCATGAAGATGGTGCCATTCTTTATGGACTTGCATCAGTGATAGGTCAGATTTATATTGCTCTGTGGCATGATTTTAATATCATCCTGGCCTGGTTTAGGCATAATCAAGTCTTCTGTTGAAAGAGCTCTCATAAGGAGCAATTAAACATTAGTGCTTTATCTAAACCCATATTAAATTATGCCTTGGAATTTAAGTATCTGGGAATCATCTTAAATCTAAGCTTGAATTTTAGGTGGTATTGTATCTGCAATTTATATTTAAGTATAAGACAATCCATTTGCATCTCGACTTAGAATTTATAGCTTCAAATGCTATTTTGTGTTCCATGCAACTGTTAGTAATGCCACTAATAGATTAAAGTACTATTATTTATGATTACAGTTTTGCTTTTCAACAAGAAATGGGAATTTTAACATGCTTTTTTAAAGTCTTGAGGTAAATCAAATCTAGCTGGGTACCCAGCAAAGCAAAGGGCTTTGGACTGCTACAACACTAGAGGGCTCAACAGAACCTTTCTCTCAGGCATGTGCAGGAGAAGATTATCTGGAAGAGATTTAAACTACAACTATTTCACCTTCCTTTTACTATGAACTGGCAGGACTAGCACTGAACATTCTCACAGATAATCTGATATGTGGTTCTGAGCCCTTTGAAGTAGATTGTGACAGTAAGAGCAATAATTGTGAATTCTACTTGCTCTAAAAGTAACCTAGAAATAGCAAGTCAGCAATTATACACGGTTTAGATTTACACTGGACTGAAAAGGGAGAAAATGGCGCCTTGTATCTTGATCAAGGTAAATCACTATTGAACATTATATTTGAAAACTCTAAAGCCTGGAAAAAGTCACCAAAGTAATAATGTTTCTAGAGAAGATCCTAATTCAGTTTGAATTATTCATCTTCCATCCCATATATTCAGTTTTAGGTTTTCTTTCTGAGTATCATCCCATTTCTTTTAAAACTATTAACTATGATTCTTTTACATTTTCAATTAAGATACACCAGTGTTTTAGCTACCTGGGGGCACAGGATTGAAACCAGGGTGGGGAAAAAGGACATCCTCCTGGTGAATTTACTATTAGAACAGCTGGAGAGAGACATAATTACTGTATTCCCACCTAAGCTTAGCATTGCCACGAAACACCAAGGATGGCATTTAGCCGAAATGTTTCTCTGTAGAGTTTCATTGCTTTACTCTTATTCATAGCTGAGAGCTTAGCCTATAGCAACCCATGCCTCAGCTAATGAAAACTGAAAAATAACATTATATATTGTCCTTCGGGGTAAACAAATTTAAACAACAACTTTATCTACAAAGATGGTTTAATCCCAGCTGCTGCATTCAGGGAGAGATGTGCACACAAGGTATATATATTATCCAAGTGTCTCTGTCCCCAGAGAATGGATGAAAGAATGTTTTCTGGACATGAATCTATGTTTTTTGGAGAAGTGTTATGATAATGTGTTGTTTATAGTAGATTACACTATAAGGAAGGTTTTACATGCAGTGTGCAGACTGACTGACCAAGTCATTCACAAATTCTACTGGAAGGGGATAGATGGATGGAATCCATTATTGAAGCAGCTTCTTTACTAGAGTAAATTCTCAGGGCAGTTGCACTGAAAATGAAAATGAAATGGCAAAAAAAAAAATTGTTAAGAGGAGAAAACAAAAGGTTGGAATCAGAATCAGAAGACTTAAACTTCACTTGTTTTTTCCTTTTAAAAAACAATTACTACAGGCAGTAGTCCTCAAAACCTCGTGATGACATCTATTTTTGCAGTAAAATCCCTTTCTGGTTATATTCAAGTTTTTCAGATAATGCTTGGGAAAGATTTTATCTTTCGTACAAAATATCTGGAGACTGAAATTTAAAACTTCACAGTAACTCTGCTGTACTCAAGGGCCTGAGATACACATCTTTTCAACTGTTAGAATAATTCCAAGTTTACATCACTTCCAGGACCTGAAAACACTGCTAGTCCTGGATTTATTTCTGTGGTGACGAGCGAGATATGTGTACCTAACTTTTTTTGTGCCATGGGAGTCTGTCGCACTCAATTGAAATGAAATATGATGAGTGCAGCCCTTTAGACACCCACTCACGCCTATAGATGAGGCAGTTGGAGGTGGGGTAAATATTTCCTAGATGAGAACAAAGAAATGCAGTCTGGACTGATGGGGAAACAGTCAGCAGAGTAAGAAGGCTGTATAGCTTTTAACCTGAAAGCCAACAACATACCCCCCCAAAACCTGCTCATGCTCTGCACCCATCAATGACAAGGTCTCCTTGTATTAGAAAAGAGGCACTTAAAAAATTGAACAAAAACTACTGTATAATTTAGTCAGCCAGTATGAAATATGAAATGGGCCAAATTAGAACACTATAAATATTCCTGAACAATCATTTTAATGCTTGTGTACCAAGGTAGAGTGTTTGATGGGAACGGTCTAGAAAATACTGAGCTCTGGGGGAAGAGCTGGAGAACACTATGACTTGCACTAAGGAACAAGCATGTCCAGGTGTCTCTTGAGCAAACTGTTGCTAGACAGAGAAGTTTGGATACGAATATTTGAAATGCCCCAGTGGCCAAGCACATCTTTCATACCTTCCTGAAACTGCAGGCATGAACATAGAGAAGGATGATGCCAGCCAAAACTTCTCTGACAGGAGAAGGCTACATCTTGGATTTTAATCTTTTTTACGCTTGTCACCAGGTGATACTGTTCATATGTTATTCCCTAATGAATAAATAACACATGCTATTTTCAAATGTGCATATAAATACAGTATAATATTTTGATGTTTAGGAATCAACTGTAGTAATAAATGCAGCAGCTTAAAAATGTCTCTGTTGCTGTGTTTATAATTTGCATGGGGCAAAGGAAAACATCAGTGCTTTTTCTCTGTCAACATTTCAGTCAATGATAAATTATCCAGTATTCAAAGGTCTTTTGATTCTTGCCACCTAATTTTAGCACGTAAACCTTAGACATCGGCATAAACTAACTGTATAGATAGTCATGGAGGAAAAAAAACTTTCAGAGGTAGATTTGCCTGAATTATTTTAGGCAGAAATTTCATAAAGGATTGAAGCCACCCAAGCTCATACTATTAAGAGGCAGTCGTGCCTTCCACCACACTCTAGCTTCTTGTTTTCAGCCTTTTGACATCCTCTCTTTCATGACGCTGGATGTAACTGTGGGTTACATCAGGGAACTGATGTGTTTCTCCACAGGCTTGTTTTAGTCTGAGTCAGTTGCCTGGCCTGTTAATCACATTGACAGCACTAGGAGAGGGATTAATTGCAGGAATGAGCCAACCAAAAGGAATAACCTTAGAGAGTGATATTAGACTCCTCAGTTAGGATGAGATGGATCACTGCATGCCACCTGTCTGCTGGGTTACAAACAGAGCTTGCCCAGTAACCAAGGCACTTTAGATGGCAAACGTCAGGGACGTTAACTCTACTTAACTATAATCACTACGCTGCACATTTCTGGAGGTCTTATCTCTTCTGTATCAGTCTGACCCTGCACACTGCAATGCTCAGAGATGGGTGCATGCTCTACTTGGCTTCCTTTGGGAACCCTACGTTAATTTCCTTAAACTTTGAAATCAGTGAGTTCTTTAGAATGACTTCTTACTAGGATCAAAAGCAAACAGGCAACAGACAGAGGAAAAAACTTCAGCTGAATGGACAATCCTTACCCTAAGCCTGCAGCTATAAGTTAGGAAACAATCAAGAGGCACTTTCATAACTTCATAATCAAATGCCACAGATAATAATGATCTGTTGCACAACAAACTACACATATCCAATGACTAGTTTGCAAATTTATACTACGAGGCTTACAAATGTCTGTATTATTGATGAATATCTATGTTGAATTTGTGTCTTGGAACATTTCCTCTTTATGTAGGAGTTAGGTAAATATGTTGGAACCTTGTTTAGTCTGCATATAATCCTGTTTACGTGTGCATAGGAAGAATCAAGTGAAAAGAAAATATTTTTGATCCTTACTGTGAATTTATTTCATCCATAACTCAATTGCAAAAGCAAAAAACTTGTATGCTCTTATTTTCTCAGTACCAGTGTCATTGCTTCTATTGTATCATCTGGTCCTTCCATATTCCCATCTTTTCATATATCTATCTGCCAGGCTTTTCTTTCATTTTGATTAGACTTGCACAAAATCAATGCCAGAGGAAATCCCTATATTCACAGTACTGATGGAAACAATTCTTTTGTCTTAATGTCTTGGATTTACAATGGACCATAGTGTCTGTTTTTCATAATTCAAAAGGAGTAGTTCTCTTCTACTCAAGAACTTCAGGAAAATGCATTCCAACCTGAACCAAATCATATTATTAACATCTCTGATGTGTATATGGAGTTTAACATAACTTACTAATAATGAACAAGTTGAACTTCCATATAAATTATCAAATACATTAATTACAGTGTTCATCAAAAACATTATACAGCAGGAAGACAGTTAAATAACACGTTATCTTCATTTTTTTTCTAATCTCTAAGCTTTACAAGAAAGACAAGAGTGAAAATAAAATATACAAAAATATAAGAAATGTCATTTACTAGATCTTGCAATTTTTTCATGTGCATTGTAATAACTGACTCTTTTCTGAAAGTCCATGATCCTGTTGTACTTAACTTTTATTTATAACTGACGTACATTTCTAGACCTCATAATTACACAGAAAAGCCTGAAAAAGTGAGCTGAATTCACTTTAGCATCTCAGAAACCTGAAGTTAGAGATGAAAAGAAAGGAGAGTTTAATGTTAATTTTCTGAGTTTTGAAAGGTTCTCTAAAAATTAAGGTTTATTATATGGAAATAATATTAATATTACTTCTGGTTTTAACCTTTGGAATGTGTGACTCTTAATGCAGTGTTATCCAACTCCATTTCTTAAGGCTGAGGGAATGCAGAAGGAGAATCAAAGGATCATGTAGAAACTTAGGTTATAGGGAACTTTTGGAGACCATCTGACCCAGCTGTCTGCTTGGAGAGGGTTAATCTCAAACTGGATCATGTTGCTCAGGAACTTGTGCAAGCAAGATCTGAAAAATATCCAAGGACAATTTCCTAAAGTTCTTGGACAACCTATTCCAGTGCTTGATTATTCTCATTGTAGTTTTTTTCCCCCGAAGTTCAGTTGCAATTTTCTTTCTTCAAATTGTAACCATACCTTCCTTCTTTTTATTGTGCCCCACGCAAAGTATCTGTCTCTGCATTTTCTATACCTCTCGTTTAGGCAAGTGGATGCTGGAAAAAGATACTGCCTTATCTTTGAGGGTGATCAAACCCAGTTTCATCAGCTTTTCTTTGTATGTCAGGTACTCCAATCTCTCTAAATCGTGGTTTCCCTTGTCTGGATTCTCTCCAGTTTGTGAGTATTTCTTTTGCTGTAAGAAGCTCAAAAGTGGTTCATGGACATGACTTCACAAAGGCTGATGAGCAGTGAGGGGATAATCCCTTCCCTTGAGCTGCTGGCCATGTTCTGGCTAGCACAGCCCTCTCTGGAGGGAGCCCTCCTCACTGCAAGAAGCTCAGCTGACTCACCTTCAACGTGGTGTTTACCAGAAGCCCTAGGGCTGCTTTTGCAAACTGGCCTTTCTAGCCAGTTGGCTCCCAGATTATATTGTCTCCAGTGCAGGACTTAAAAAATTTGTCTTTGTTTCAAGGCGGTTCATGTTGATCCATTCCTCCGCAAATCATAGGTCATAGAATCAGAGAATGGTTTGGACTGGAAGGGGCCTTAAAGATCATCAAGCTTCAAACCCCCTGTCACGGGCAGGGAAACGTTCCACTAGATCAGGTTGCTCATTGCCTCACCCAGCCTGATCCTGAGCTCATCCAGGGGTGGGGCATCCATGACTTCTCTGGGCAGCCTGTTCCAGTGCCTCAACTTTAGATATAGGTGCATTTGAGATGGGCCTGGAATAGTCTTGCTTTCTCAAAGGTGGTATAACGGCTTTCCCTGTTGCCCTCTCCCAAGACTTATTTCTAACTCTCTGTTTCTCCACTTTCCACAATTTTAGTCTTTGTTCCCTGAAGAAAAATCTTGTTTGCATAGGGTTTATCTCACAGATAGACCAGGTGAAACCCTGAACTGTAGGTGAACAGCGTTTTTATTCGTGTATGATTAAATGAATTTAACTTGTTAAACATTGAACTTTCATTCTGTCTAGCTTTTTAAAGCAAATATTATACTCTGATAAAAAGAGACCGAAATTTGTCTTGAATAAGGTGGTGAAATGTTACTGGTATCAGAGTAGCTATGCCAGGTCAGAATCTGACATGGTATGTTGAAAAATGAAGACAGAAAAGAAAAGATAATATAGTATATATTAGAAAACATGTACTGGAAACCGTTGTTCTATGCTTGGAAAGCTTTGGGCATTTTTTAAAACGATGAATATCTCTGCCATTTTCAAAGATGATTTAAAACAAAGTTTACTTACAAGCTGTAACTTGAGACTGCCGTGAGTTATATCACTATTTTATTATTCTTAATAGCACCAAGTCAATCCACAGATATTTTATCCTTCAATTTTCTTCTGTTATGAAACTGCATAATGTTAATCTTTGTAATACTTTATAAACTGACCATAAACCAATGTTTATGGTCAGTTAATCATTGTATTACTTTGCTTTAGGTAATTTAGTACATTACAATAATGTAACTACCTACTTAAAATAAATTTTAAAGTGAGCACAGTGCAAGTTGCAGAGCATTAATATATTAAGTCTTCTGACCAGAAATTCAGAAACACAGCTAAAGTTTTGATGTGGGTCAGATATTTTCTGTTTTGATTGACTTAACATTTTGCCTGAGGAATGCTGTGGTTTTGTGATAGTCCCTACATTATTATTTATTCTTACAGTATGTCTTACGGTTCATTTAGAAGTCCCCAAAGAACTGGAGCAAGTATTGCAATAATAAGAATACAGGAACACCATATGAGAAAGCCTGCTTGGACACCAGATTGGATACAACGTAGGGTACTGTTTCCATAAACACTGAAGCATGTAAATCCCATTGAATCCAGTGGATATTTAAAAGCTGTTATTAGTGGGAGTCTGACTGAAAAGCATTAGTGCTATGACATGATGACATTAATGATTATATGAAACAAAAGAATACAGTCAATACAGGATGATGTAAAACTAGTAAGAACTTGGGCATTTGCAGGTAATCTCAGGATGACTTTTTAAACATTCTATATACCATGAGACAGCAAGTTAAATATAATGGAAATTGGTGGGTCTCACCACTAGCAACTTCCAGAAACTTGTAAGACTAAGTTCCTTGGAGGAACCAGACAACTGAAACAAAGGAAGCTTCCAGCCAAACCAAGAGATATTTAACATTTAAAAAAAAAAAAAAAAAAGAAAGCAAATGTTTCTTACATCACTTAAAAATTTGAATGCCAGTGACAGTTTTTGAGAGCACAACAGATGCTGTTCCCCCTGCTTCCCACCCCAAGAGAAAGACAAGATTGCCAGTGAGGGAAGGAAAAAATATTTGTGGGTTTTTTTTTGTTTTTTTTTTTTTTGAGGTCCTTTTATCACCATTTCAAACTACATATACCAGAATCCTTAGTCACTAAACTTTAGCTAAGAAGTGCTCTGCGTTAAAACAAGGTTGCATTTCAAGAATAGTATTCTTCATTTATGTACCCAATAATAACTGTAATTATTTTTTTTTGTAATCACTTCTATAGCTTACTCTAGACATATGCTGATACATCATGTGCTAAAAAGTCTGGGTACTAGCTTGAGGTAGCTGCATTTCAATGTGATGGAAGTAATTTGTTCATCTGCAAAGCCAAGCCTCTGCCAAAACTGGAACTGTTCACAATAAAATAAAAAGACATGGCAGGAAGTGGTCCCAATCTCTTCTGACTACCTCGTAGAAAAGAATGAAGTTTATATATTGGGCTTAATTGTTGAAGATGTGACACCACCAAAGCATTGTACTTAATTATGAAGAAAAACACGCTGGTATTAACTTAGTCTTTCAGAGAATTGCCAATACTACTGGTAGAAATCAAACATTTCTCACAGAAATAATTGCTGCAGGGTTTTGGCTGCTCTTGAGCCCTGAACAAAGCCAAGCATATTTTTGCATTGCCTTAAAGTAAATGGAGAGGCAAATTGTGGCTCAAAGATACAATAAGTCTCCTAGTTTTCCCTTTCTGTGCCTGAGCTCTTACATGCTGGTGCAACTAGGTCACACAGTGCAAGATTCCCTATTGTGGTTATTCTTTTTACTCGCCCGTTACAGCTCCCCTGGGTATTAGTAATAAAGGAGTGTTTTATTCCTTTATTCTCCCTCCTATCTTGCATAGCCATGCAAACTGGGTCACAATTTGGGACTATAATTTGTAAAACATCTGTAGGCCTCTGAAATACTTTATAATCTACAAACATTTCACCTGCCAAGAACTGCATAGACCTTAAAAGCATTTTATTTGGAGTCAGGGAGGGAGCAGTGCAAAGAGAGTAGGTGTTCCTTTTTTTTTTTTTTTTAATCAGAACAAAACCATGAATGGTTTCATTATAATTGTATTTACTACATGTGTGTCACTGCATAGCAACATTAACAGGGCTGAGATAATCACTATGATTTCATATTTTAAAGTAATGAGATTACACTGAAATTTAACCTCTGTTCTGATTTCCCAGATTCATTACATTTTTTCTTAGGCTATTTACATTATTTCTGTATTTCATTTTGCTTTAATTTACTATATTTATCTTGAATTTTAAGTTTATGTGAGTGCTGTTTTTCTTCAGAATGGTATCCACCTTTGTTTTTATTAATATGACAAGATACATCTGTCTTATCTGTTTACTGACACAATGATATTTTTGACAGACATTTAAGTGTATAAATACCATAGCCTCTAGAACAGTTCAGCTATTCAAATTAGATTAATAGAAAAGAAAATACATGTTCAAAAAAATTGTAAATACATACATGGAAAAAATTAGTTGTAGGCTGGGCACCATTTTATACTCCTCATTTTAACTTTAGAACACCTGGCTCACAAACAAATTAGATATATTATTGAACAGCGTAAAAAGGAAAGATTTTGTGAAAATACTAAACAGAAATGCAAGTCCTAACTTGAAATTCAGTGTTACATAGAGTCCGTTCATTCAAAGAGTGATGAGTAGTTCAGACATATCATATCATCCAAGTATAAACAGGATGGATTAAAAATGCAGGACTAAAAGGCTATACTGAGCACAATTTATCATTCTTTTGCCTCTTGCTCTCACACATTCATGTCAATACTACTGAAGACATTGCTAGTCTTCGGCTAACAGGACTTGTACCAACAGATCTTCTTTTCAAGAGGATCTGCTTTCCTTCTACCCCCAGATTAACTGGCCAAATTTGCTGCTCCTTTGGGGCTGTTGGGCTTCCCAAGAGTGTCTGAGAAGCCACTGCTTTCTTCTGATTAACTCCTAGTGTGGTGCTTCGGGACCTACCCGGAGTGGGACTTAGCTGATACGCTTTTGAAGACAGAAATTATCCCATGGGCTTGTGGTAGCAAATTTGATATTGACCAGGGCCAGATAAAATCCCAGATGCCTGTGTAACCAGGGAGCCTGGAAACAGAGTTGGGTGAAAAAGATTTTTTTACAGTGAAAATGTGTCCATTTCTAAAACAATTGAAACTAGACACATTTTGATCAGAAATAGCACAGTTCCTCATGGGAACAGGACGTTGAAAGACACGATTTTTAGTTTCAAAATAGATCCTCGAGACTTCCATCAAAAGAGCAGTTTATACGAAGTGGTGGAGACCAGACATTGCAGTGAATAAGAAAACCAGACTTAACCCACTTCTCTGTGCCATTATTTGTGGGACATTGCCTACAAAGAATGTGCGTCATTCTTGAGAAGGCTGTGAAAGGACTTGAAGGCTGAACATCATTCTCCATTCAGAAGACCATGTCTTGGCCTAATCCTGCCATCTCAAGAACTGAATAAAGGATCAGCTGTCCCCTATGTCCTACACATGCTGCTGCAAATTAGAATCAAAGCTGGCTTTTCTTTTTTTTAGCTGCTTAAATAGTTTGAATATATTCTTTAAAATTAACATATATTAAATAAATAAATAAATAGCTTTTACATATTTTTACTGATATAGGATTCTTTAACACTTCCCCCACAAAACAAATCACAGTCTACCCTCCCTTTTATCTCCATGACCTAAATATTTGGCAAAACAAACCCTGTCTTTTCTCCAAAACATACTGGTAGAATAGTTCAACAGTTGTTCCGTTAGAATACCTGCCCACTGATCGCCACAGAACGTGCGGTAATTGTTTCTCTCTTCCTCTTGCATCTCTCCTACCTAGCCTTTCTTGTATAGCCTCCTATTAGACACTCAGCTGTGTCACACATGCTTTTTGCCTGGTGCTAAAGGTTTCTTCTCCCATTTGCTTAGAAGTGTTTGGACTGAGCTTTCCATACTTGATGTTCTGCTTGTGGGTGAAAATTTTAGCTCTAATAGTAATGCTGTTTCCCAAAATAGAGTTTACAGAGACAAGGACAAAGTCTTGACAGCATTCAGATGAGGAAATCTGACATCACTTTATCTTGGAAATGGCTCTAAAAGTTTCTGAGGAATTGCAAAAAGCTATGTTTTTTGTCATCCATAGAGAGTTTTTGCCCAAATGCATTTAAATTCTAGAGCCAGATAAAACTTATTTTGTAGATGCTCGGTAGCAGTTTGTTAGAATTTGGCAGCAAAATTATCCTAATTTTCCAGTCCCACATAACCTCCTTACTCTTGTACGGCAGACAACTTGCACACCATTGTACTGCTGAGGCATTTTGTTACCTTAAGGGGTATTATTTATTTTAAAATAATATTCCTAGAGATACGTGACATCTGGCAAATGTGTCACCGATATCTCTCCTGTTAAAAAGGTGACACATTGACTTTTGCTTATGTAGCAAAACAGAATAATATGCTATGATCAAAGGTGTTGCAAGGATGGAATGAAGGAAAAGATAAAAGAATCCTGTCCTCAGCAAGATTTCAGGACATTCAGTTCTCTTCTTACCACTGTGCTATGGTGAGGAAATGAAAACAGGAAAGCAGCAAAATGAAGAAAAATATTCTTTTTCTCCTCTTCTTCCAGTATATCTCTTGATGAAAATGATCAAATCTGTGGTACAATCCTACTGTGCTCAACTGTACAAAGGAATTTGAATTTACGAAACTGTATTGTTGGTTCTTGAGAGTAGGGACATACTGAGTGCAGACAGCAATGTACTCATTATCAGTAACTTCCAAGTAAGAGCACAGTGCTATTGGAAGAATATTCCTCTAGTTCACTTGACAAGATAAAACCCTCCCACCTCAATATAGTAAGGTCTAGGTTCACTATTTTTATCATGAAATGAAAATTTTACTGAATACGGAATCTGTCTTGCTGTATTTTATAACTGCCACGTATGTCTCTCTGTGTACATGTAATTTCTCAGTGCCCAAGAATTAAATCCTTACCTCATAATGTTAGTAGTAGTGGTAATAACAGCAACAGCAACAACAACAACAATAATAGTTATTATTATTGTTATTGTTGTTTATTATAGTTATTATTATTACTACTACTACTACTATTATACGGAAAATAAAGATGGCCCATTACTTTCAGTAGGCACTGGTAGGGAGTATGCACAGGTCACAGTATGTAAGCTATTAAGATTGAAGGCATCTACACAAGCAGCCTTGAATGCTTTTTAAAGGCTAAGTTGCACAGTTTGTCTTTCATTAAGAGCTGTTGTGCAGTTTTGTGATTTGTAGCCAGCTCAGTTGAGCTTCCAGAGTGTGTACTTCTATTTTGAGATCTTGTCAATAAACAAATAAGACATATGCTTCAGTGAGTCATCTAAGCAGAGCAAACTATCACTAGAATCAGTTGACCTGTGCTTCCTTCCTGCTACTGAATCTTTCTCTACCTTTTCTTGTTAGCACAAAGTGTGTCCCTGTATCCTCACAAAACAGAGAAGAGAGGTATGGTCCCTTTCATCCATATGGTTTTATTTGTGTTCTGCTGGCATCGTTATAGTCATACAGTAACCAACATAAATTTTTAGTTTTATTATCACCTCTAAAAAGAGACAGAAATGTGAAAATTGAAGCCAGAAGGTTTGTATCACAGGATTAATTAGGCAGGGCCAAGTGGAGTCACACTCCTCCTGGCAGTGAGTGCCTCAAGAAGGTGCCTGCCTTCAATTATGGAGTGCACAAAGCAATTAAAAACCCTGTTTCTTTTTCCTGAGGTGTTACTTGTTACTTGATAAATCTTTTTTTTTTTTTTTTTTAAATTCTCTGGAGATCTGAACTGGCTTGAGGTGTAATCTAGTAGGGTAGATATTCATGAAAAAATTGATTTAGCTGGAGCCTAAGTGCAATAGGTTTAAAATAAACCTAAAAGGAATGAACAGTGTGTTTCTTGGCTAACATTTTATTGGCCATTTTTTCTTAATACACACACACACACACAAAAAAAAAAGACCAGATAATTAAGAACCCAAACATTAAGGATCTCCAGGAAAGAATTTTCCTACCAGGACATATGAATCAAACCAGTCAGCCACCTTATGCTTTTCCTTAATCCCTACAGGACTCTCGATTAACCTTTTCCTCGATACTAATATATTGAGGTTTAGGAATAGCAAGGGTGCCTGCACATGTCAGTTTTAAACATATGTTTCAGGCAGCTGTTGTTCCTGGCCCACTGGAAATTTGTAATGTTTCACCTATACCTAGTTTATAGAATGTGATAGCCTTTCCCTGGATTTATGAGCCTCTTTGCTCTCCTGGTATTACCAAGAGCTCTACGGCCATCACTGACTCTGACCCTTTGTACCAGGACTCAACATCTGATTTTGTGCAGCTGGACCTGCACATTAATGCTTTTGCCACATTAATTTCAAGCAACCAGATAACTCCTTCCTCTCCTGTTATTTCCCTCGACAGATAAATAATTCAAAATATGAAATAAAGTATGGTGTATATCTGGTTTGAATAGTGCTCTATCAAGACATGTTTGAACTATGGTGATGACCTCATATTTCCTGTTGAGGAGGGAGAAGCAAGAGGCTATTTAAATCAATAGAATAAGGGAGCCATATCTGTGGATATTGGAATGTGTGTGAAACTTTTTCACAGGTAATATGTGAAAAAAACAGCACAATATGACATTATAAGGATGCAAATAATGACCATTGGTTTATTATTGTTTCTAACATTGAGATGCCTATATTCCCAAGCTTCCTCATTAATGCTGCCTAAGAAGTAATTACGTTTTTGAAAACATATAATGGGGGATGGAGATTTTTTTCTTCTGATTGTGCACTTTATTTTTATTATTCCCTAGTTTAAATATAACCTACAGAAGAATGAGAAAATTCTTTATAAAGGTCATTAAATAAATGCTGCTGGAACAAATCTTTAAACAGGATCATCACTGAAATGGGAAGTTAGGCATATGGAACACTTTTACTTGTAGTACATATTAAACAGTTGGCAAAATAAAGCTTTAGATTGCCAGACATTATGTGTCAGTAGAAATCAATTCCGACAGATTTTATTGAGCCTTTTACCCATATTATTACTGCTATATTTTTTTCCATTAAAAAAAAAAGAAGAGGATTGACTTTTTCACTACAGGTCAGCCCACTTGGCAAAGGGTATCCTGTCACATGGCACACTTTATACTGATTTTGATTTAATGTGCATAGCATGTTTATCAGAGGCGAATGTCAAGATGACAGTAGTTTCACATTTCTGAGCAAGTGCCAGAAGAACTCTGACACATTCTTTCATGATCGTTTCAGGACAGTTTAGAAGTTTCAGCAATTCTACCATACACATAAAGCAAACCAAAGCAAAAATTTTTTCTTTCTTTTCCAAAGTTATTCTTCTTTGGTTTATGAACCTTCACTAACTATTTCTGAAAAATAATTGCCAATGGGGAAGAGCAGAGGAATATGTATAATCCTAGAATCATAGAAGCATTAGTTTGGAAAATACCTTAGAGATCATTGACTCCAACTGTACCTGTCTGCTACTAAATCACATCCCCGAGCACCTCACCTACCTGCCCTTTAAACACCTCCAGGAATGGTGACTCAACCACCTCTCTGGGCAGCCTCTGCCAGTGCTTGATAACCCTTCCTTGTGAAGGTATTTTTCCTAATGTCCAATCTAAACTTCTCCTGATGCAGCTTGACACCACACCGTCTTGTCTTATCAGCTATCACCTGGGAGAAGAGATTAACACCCACCTCTCTGCAACCTCCTTTTATGTAGTTGTAGAGAGCAATGAGGTCTCCCCTCAGCTCCTCTTCTCCAGGCTAATAACCCCCAGTTCCCTCAGCTGCTCCTCATAAGACTTGTTTTCCAGCCCCTTCACCAGTTTCATTACTTTTCTCTGGACATGCTCCAGGACTTCAATGTCTTTCTCACAGTGAGGGGCCCAAAACTGAGCTCGGTATTCGAGATGTGGCCTCACCATGCAGAATACAGAGGGAGAATCACTTTCCCGATCCTGCTGGTCACACTGTTTCTGATCCAAGCCAAGATGCCATTGGCCTTCTTGGCTTCCTGGGCCACTGCTGGCTCATGTTCAGTCGCTGTCAACCAACACCCCAGGTCTTTCTCTGTCTGGCAGCTTTCAAGACATTCTTCCCCAAGCCTATTGTGCCGCATGGGAATTTTGTGTCTCAAGTGTAGGGCTCTGCTCTTAATCTTGTTAAACCTCAGGCCATTGGCCTCAACCCATTAATCCAGCCTGTTAAGATACATCTGTAGTGCCTCCCTGCCCTCCAGCAGATCTAAACTTCCTCCCAGTTTAGTGTCATCTGCAAACTTGCTAAGGATGCATTTGATCCCTTCATCCAGGTTGTTGATAAAGACATTGAACAGGACTGGACCCAGCACTGAGCCCTGGCAAACACCACTTGTGTCTGACTGTGCCCGATCGACGTCTATGTGCTGTGAGATGGCACCCAAGATCACTTGCTCCATGACCTTCCCTGGCGCTGAGGTCAGACTGACAGGCCTGTAGCTTTCTGGATCCTCTCTCTGGCCTTTCTTGTAAACGGGTGTAACATCTGCCAGCCCCAGACCAATGGAACCTCCCCAGTCAGCCAGGACTGCTGGTAGAAAGAGGTTTGGCAAGGACCTCCACCAGCTCCCTTACACCTCTTGGGTGGATCCCATCCAACTCCATAGACTTGTGAATATCTAATTTGCCTAGCAGGTCTCTAACCATTTCCTCTTGGATCAAGTGAGCACTACGTCTCAACACATTCTCTCACTCTATCTAATGTGCTGTCCCAAAGAAGACTTATTACTGGTACAAAACCATTTGGTGCCAATGGATTTTGGAGTTGGGTTACCATATTATCTATATATTATTTCCTTTGCGAACGTATCTCTAGTAACCCATAGAAAGTGCAGTAGCTAACAACTTTCACATCAGTTAGGGGTTACTGATGCAATTCACTTTAAAGGAACCACAGGATAAGTTTATAAACTAATGCACTATATTCAGATTGCAAACATGATCCTGCTATTTACTTTCTTACTGCAAGAGCTAGCTAGGTTTCTGTAGCAATGCAACACTTCCAGAAATAATTAGGAAGGGTTGTTATATTCTTAGTGCATAGCCACCGGACCCTGCTGCCATGAGATGTGTCTAAGGCCAGAAGATTCATAAGCCACAGAAAGAGTGAGAGTCAGACTGTTAGCAAAAGTACTTAAAATAGTCTGAAAAAAACCAAAGAATCAACAGCTTTACAAGTGTTTTAGGATATTCACCAACAAATAACAAATTGGAAAATAGTCTGTAGATCCTCTCTCAGTAACTTTATTCACAACAGGAGCTGGGTCAAAAGTGAGCTGAGTATAGTGTGTTTCATCCACTAACATTGAATCTTGGCTTTAAAAAATATAGCTGTACTTGGAACTGAGGCCTCATTGTGTGGAAATGATCAGTCCTGCTGGCTTTAAGAAATAAGAAACGCATTTTTTAGGCGTCCTGCTTACTTTTGATCATCTTCCTTCCTCTCCCCAGGTTTTCTTTAGCTACCCTTCAGGAATCAAGTTCAAAAGGCTCATTTGGTTAGGATAGGATCCATAAAATTGTTAAACTTCTGACTCTGCTTGGTCTTGCTGGTGCAGGTAAAAGGCTGTAGACTGGAGTAAGTAAATATAGTGTCAAATTTCCTGTGATGCTTCATGCTAAAGAAATATTATAAGAAAAGGGACAAAACTTATAAACCAAGCAGGCGAACTTTTTGGAACTTAGTTCAATTTTTTATTGAGGATTCATGTTTATTTGTTGTGATATTTTTCCAGATGCTCAGATGACGTGGGTGCTGTCCCTGGCCAATACAGAGACTACAGAAAAACCAAATTGCAGACTGCCAGGCTGGACCTTGCCAAGCTGGTGCAAGACATTGACTTGAGCCCTGCTGCAACCTGAGCTCCCGTGTGAGAACCTGCATGGGACCAGGGGATGGAGACCTTGCCCTAGCTTCTTTGATGCTCCTTCCTGAGAGGCCAATATTCCTTCATAATTAGATGACAGTAAATATAATTTCTATGACACCAAACCAGAGCTCACTGCTAGCGTATGCACCCACTGTATGATGTTAATAGCTTCATTTTGTTTATAACTGCAGGAGAAAATGTACCTTTGCTACCACATACCTACAAGCAGTTAGTCATTAGTTCCTCCTTTCATACTTCCTATTGCATTGTAGAGTATTATACATTTATAATATCTACATTTACACACACAGAATCACACAGAATAACCAGGTTGGAAGAGACCCACCGGATCACCGAGTCCAACCGTTCCTACCAAACACTAAACCATATCCCTCAGCACCTCGTCCACCCGTGCCTTAAACACCTCCAGGGAAGGTGACTCAACCACCTCCCTGGGCAGCCTGTTCCAGTGCCCAATGACCCTTTCTGTAAAGAATTTTTTCCTAACGTCTAGCCTAAACCTCCCCTGGTGGAGCTTGAGGCCATTCCCTCTTGTCCTGTCCCCTGTCACTTGGGAGAAGAGGCCAGCACCCTCCTCTCTACAACGTCCTTTCAGGGAGTTGTAGAGAGCAATGAGGTCTCCCCTCAGCCTCCTCTTCTCCAGGCTAAACACCCCCAGCTCTCTCAGCCGCTCCTCATAAGGCCTGTTCTCCAGCCCTTTCACCAGCTTTGTTGCTCTTCTCTGGACTCTCTCCAGAGCCTCAACATCCTTCTTGTGGTGAGGGGCCCAGAACTGAACACAGGATTCGAGGAGCGGTCTCACCAGTGCCGAGTACAGAGGGAGAATAACCTCCCTGGACCTGCTGGTCACGCCGTTTCTGATACAAGCCAAGATGCCATTGGCCTTCTTGGCCACCTGGGCACACTGCTGGCTCATATTCAGTCGGCTGTCAACCAACACCCCCAGGTCCCTCTCCTCCAGGCAGCTTTCTAGACAGACTTCTCCCAGTCTGTAGCACTGCATAGGGTTGTTGTGCCCCAAGTGAAGGACCCGGCATTTGGCCTTGTTAAACCTCATGCCGTTGGACTCTGCCCAGCGGTCCAGCCTGTTCAGATCCCTTTGCAGAGCCTCCCGACCCTCCAGCAGATCGACACTTCCACCCAGCTCAGTGTCGTCCGCAAACTTGCTCAGGGTGCATTCGATGCCTTCATCCAGGTCATTGATGAAGACATTGAACAGGGCTGGACCCAGCACTGAGCCCTGGGGAACCCCACTTGTCACTGGCCTCCAGCTGGATTTCACACCATTTACCACCACTTTCTGGGCCCGGCCATCCAACCAGTTTTCCACCCAGGAGAGTGTGCGCCTGGCCAGGCCAGAGGCTGACAGTTTCTCAAGCAGAATGCTGTGAGAAACTGTGTCAAAGGCTTTGCTGAAGTCCAGGAAGACCACATCCACAGCCTTTCCCTCATCCAGTAGCCAGGTCACTTTGTCATAGAAGGCGATCAGGTTAGTCTGGCAAGACCTGCCTTTTGTGAACCCAAGACCTGCCTTTTGTGAACCCATTTTGTTTACCAACCTAAAGAGAAAGAAATTTTAATTTTGAATAATGTTAACAAAAATCAGGCTTCATATAGTAATCTGTCTCATTTGTGTGCAGGTGACTTTTTTACAGATCCATCGAGAGACTAATTTTTTTAACCTCCCCATTTTTTTAAGTAATGACAATAACAATGTCAGATTTAGCATGTGAAATGCCATAAGAAGGAGCTCTATGTGTATGTATAGGTGAGAAAGAGATACAAAGAACAGAAAGAAATGACAGGTGTGAGGCTTTTCAATAGGAAATTCTCCCAGACTCCTTTATTCCAAATATTGTTAAACTTTAATTGAACTACAGATCATTAATAATAGAAAGATGCAAACATTGGGAACACAGAGCTGTGATTGGAAATCTGTAGAGACTTATAACTGACAAAACTGCAAGGTATTCTGCTTTTAGCAACTTTTTTCGAGAAGTAATCAATGTGCCCCAGGTCATTTTAGGGGCTACTTTAGATAAAAATAATTTTGGGGTTTTTCTTTTTTTTAATTTTCTTATTCTTTCTTAATTTCAATAAATAATTTTTAAAATGACTCTTTTTTGAGGACAAATCTCAGTCTTGGGTTGAGATATCTATCATCTGATTTGAAGGCTCTTATGAGCTGTGAATTATCCTTTTTCAGTGTGAAGAACATCTAAAGTTCTAATTATTTCCAGAAAGATTTTTCAGGACTCCACTTGCATGATAGCCCTTTTTACCTGATTTTTTGAGGAAGGAAAAGCAGTACTTTGAAGGCATACAAGGCAAGTTTTAGAAGATACGTGAGTTTATACAAAGCCACAGTCACTTAACTAGGTATTTAATAAATCATACATGAGATCAAGGCCAGTTTGGAGATTGATTTCTAAAAATTAGAACTATTTCAGTAAATATTGTTCTATTTCAGAAATATATCTATTGAATCAATAAGAAATGACAGCTCTGGCTGCTGGCAAAGGGGAGGGAAGCAGGGTTCATAGGAAACTTCAATGATGCTTTTGGAAAACATTGGGCTTTAAGGACTCTCCTACTTATTTCATTGGTCTTTAACGGAAAGCTGTACAGAAAGCTCTAGTAACAAATTTAAAAGCATAATGACTTTCATGCTGTTGATGTGGACAATAATAGTTGCAAATAAGTGCAAGATATGTTGCCTTGTACTGTCTCGTTCTAGATTCCTAATGTTAGTTGACTAATTAATGAGGCTGGAGGAACACAACTAATCATGGTGGGTTTGATACACTTAATCATATTTTAAGGGCTTCATTGAACTGTTGAACTAACTATCCAGAAAGCTAAATTCTGCATCTTCTGGTAAGCATTTTCTTTAATATCTGATGGGTGGGAGAGCCAGATATAGCCCTTATTAAACTAATAGACAGAATGTTTCAATTAGTGACGATGCTTAATAGTGTTTTCAGCTAGGAATCTCTGCTTAGAAGACAGTAAACATGTCTGATACATGGTATTAATATAGTTTATCTATTTAGTCTCCTTGTAAAGAGCTATTTACATATTCTTAGTTATTTCTAAGGACAAAACTAAGCTTTCATAGAATCATAGAATAACCAGGTTGGAAGAGACCCACCGGATCATCGAGTCCAACCGTTCCTATCAAACACTAACCCATGTCCCTTAGCACCTCGTCCACCCGTGCCTTAAACACCTCCAGGGAAGGTGAATCAACCACCTCCTTGGGCAGCCTGTTCCAGTGCCCAATGACCCTTTTTGTGAATTTTTTTTTTCCTAATGTCCAGCCTAAACCTCCCCTGGTGGAGCTTGAGGCCATTCCCTCTCGTCCTGTCCCCTGTCACTTGGGAGAAGAGCCCAGCTCCCTCCTCTCCACAACCTCCTCTCAGGGAGCTGTAGAGCTCAATGAGGTCTCCCCTCAGCCTCCTCTTCTCCAAGCTAAACAACTCCAGCTCTGTCTGAAAACAGGAGATTTCAAACTATCCTAAATTAGTCAATTGGAGTCAAGGAAAATATCAGGATTACTCAGTTCCCTGATGGACAGTCCAAATATTTTTCAACTTTTCCTAATTTTTTCCATTAGTAAAATGTGGAGTAAAACCAAATTACTTGTTAATCATCCACTTGTAAGATTACTGTACTGTTTTAAACTAAATGTATCTTGACATCTGCATAGTTCAATCAGAGTATGTGTTTCTTCCATCATTGATTCTAATGGTCATTTAACAGGGCAATCAGAGGTGTTCACCTACTTCAGACATAGCTCATGATGTTAAGTGGTGACTAACATCACATTTTAACTGTCCATTATCTGTTACCACCAATTTAAATTCTGGGAAAAGTTGCCTTATATGTAAACATCCTTGGCTTTTATATAAAATATTACTGCTCTAATAATAATGCAAGTCCATCTTCTTTAATAAATTAAACAAGACTCTCATTCTCCTTTAATGGCAAGAAAGGAAGTTCAAAACATATTCTTAAGCCCTTAGATTTAGGGGAACACTAAAGTAGAAGCAAATTCTGAAACATAACGGTATTTCTGGTCAGCCCCATAGAAAATTTCACTAAATGACCAACATAGGAGACCACAGTTTCTAACTAGATCGAGATAGGTCAGCACTAGGTAATAAATTTTGATTGACTGCTTGTTCTTTGGTGGGGAATGAACAAACCATCCTGCGATGAAAAAAAAGATATAAAATAAACTAAAACCATAGCAGTGAATGGTTTATTCTCATGTAGTGACTGCCTGATGGATTAAAAAAATATCTTTCTTCAATATTCTCATCAGAAAAACCAATTTGACTGAGACACGAGGAGATATTATTTTTAAGGAAAGGTCTTACTGACAGAAATTTGCTTTGTAAGAAAATATAAAATTATACTCTACAAAATAAATATCACAAAGGAAAGGTGCATTGTGTGTTACACGCACTACTTAAAAGTCAATTACAAAGTCAAGTCCTGACACACATAAAATGGACAGATTTTCTGGTTTCTGCTAGTAGAATATAGAATTATTAATAGAATTTTTTTATGTGATTACTCAATAAATCAAAAATAGATGAAAACTGCCAGAAGACGCAATTACTTACAACTTGTACGATACATAGCTCTTTATTTTTAATGTTTTATAAAGAAAGACAAACTTATGCAAAAATACCTCACCCCAAAACACAGAGACTACAAGTTTGGGCTACCTTTTATGGTAGTGTTATGATTTCCAGGGGACAGAAAAAATGTTCTATATTAAAGACTAATGCAGTTACATATTCTCTTGCAGTTATGAAGGTGTGCTTACCATGAAACCATTGCTAAACTTATTACTGTGGAAAAAGAAACAACCTCAATTCTTTCAAAAAAATTGAGTTGGGGAAATGCAGAATGATCATTTTTTGAGGGTAAAATCATTACTTTAATGAAGTAAATAAAAGTATTTCTACTGGTTTGAAAAGAACATAATTTTGGAATAATAATTGTGGAATAAAGTATGTACAATTTTAGATACCGAAGAAGATGAAAATGAAGAAAAATAATACAAATATGCTTAGAGGAGTCTCAAAGGCAAAAAGCTTTCTAAAAAGACCTGTTTCAAAAGCACAGTAACTATTTCCTGCCCTTTCCATTACTGAGGATTATAACTTCCGAGGCTATTTTGGGCACCTTGGAAACCCAGATAACCAAAACAAAATTACTCAGTATGTACCTACGACCTCACTGTATAAAAAAAACATATTTTTCCTTTGCATTATATGTGTCATCTGCAAGTTCAATGCTGTGATACAGATATTGAAAACTCTTTTCATGAAGACTTGGATATTGCTGCCTGATGTCATTTTTTATAATGGTGTGACTGCTTTGAGTATTACAAATTTCTCGATGCAATGCAGAGATCTTGTTATTGAGTTTTGTTCCATGTTCTTCAGCTGACTCTTTACAGGGCCAAGCGATCTGCCTGGAGCAGCAGCAGCTTCAGCAAAGTTTTCCCTGCACTGGTAATATTTGTATTACCCTTTGAGCACACTTGAACCCCAGCTGCCTTTTCTATCCCAGTGCCCAGAAGGGCACTGGCTGTGCTGCAGGAAAGGATCGCAGGGCAGGACACACGAGCCAGCTCTGGCCCTTTCTCTTTTGACAGTTGTACCCTTACTTTCAGTGTGAATTGGGTGGCCCTTGATGTTTCTCCTCACCAAACTCCTCTCCCAACTCGTGGCAGCATTTGTTAACCTGAGAAGAATCAGCACATCTCTTAGAACACTCTGTAGTGAAGTTATGGGCAAGGGAGCAAAATGTGCCCACACTGCTGCCATAGTGACATACAATGACTTTAAACACAGGCATATTGTCAGTTATTGGCCAATAATTGAATAATAAGCAATGGACATTAGTGCAGTTTACAAGCTACAGAGGAAGAGTTATTTGTGTTGTGAAATAGTTCTGTGTTATTTCAGAATTTTTTTCTTTGCATGACATTTCATCACTTCTCATTTCCCTCAAAATTAGATTGTAAACTAAATTGTTCATACTTTATTTCAGTCTCAGAAAAGAAGAAAAAACCAAAACCACTAACAAACAATCCTGCAAAATAAATGTTGCTAGTGTCTATATAATGCACAGACTTCCATGTATAGTTTATGCTTTTTAGTACACAGATGTATTGGTAGAAATAAACCCAGTAGTGTTGACAAGAGAACAAGAATATTGTTTAGTATGTAATCAGATAAAGCTGGATATGAGGTTTTGAAAACTACTATAATTTTTCTCAGAGAAAAACTTGGATATTTCCTTATTTTCCATCCAAGATAAGGAGAATAAAGAAATAAAAAATAATAAAATATGAAAGATAAGCCTTCGAAGTGCTGGCTTGATTTCATCCAAGGATGTCTAGATTTTAACTGAGAAAAGGTTCCTAGTTTAACTAAAAGGTCATTTCCAGAGTTCCATTTTCTTCTTATTTTTGCTTTCTTTTGAAGACAAGCCTATCTGCATACCCCAAGCCATGTCACACAGTATTATTGTGTTGTATGACACGGGTGTCACTGAAGTCTTCCAGAATATTTGAGGTTGCATTTGATCTATAGACAATTGATAAAATTTTTTTCTTGCCCTCTGTGACAATTAGAGAAATACCAATCTTTTCTGTGGTAGAAAAGCATAATCCTTCATTTTATGTGAGCATGTGTAACCATGTTATTATATTGTTCATAGGAATAGGAAATTTTTTTTCCTCCTCCTAAGTTGAAGTTTCTCTTAGAATTGCTTAATGTCAGTGCCCATGTCAAGGTAACAATAGAAGACCAGGATAAGTGCCAGCACTTTGCAAATATAATAACACTGTAGGCATGTTAGATCCACATGGATGGTAGGAGAGGTCTGGACATGGATATTTACAGAGAAGTAGTAATTTGCTTTTAGGCGAGAAAGCTCTCTTCTGGAGTACTGTGCTGATTAACCAAGCTGTCTGTGAAATTCATGATGCCACTGCAAGATCAGACCAGAAGAGGATAAAATGTCCATTTGGAGATCAGAAAATTTACTTTGCTGGCCAGAGGAATGCTTTCTGTCACTGAATAAATGTATCGTGAAATACATTAGAACTGAGTTATATTCTGCAGGCGCAGTCTTTTTTTTTTAATACCAATTAGTATTTCATTTTAATTGCGTGCCAGAATTTATAACTCCTTGAGAATCTGTACGAGCAGGATCATGGAAAGATGAGAGGGACATAGTGAAGATCATCACTTCTCTAACAGACAGTGCTGTTATAATTTACGTTTTTTAGAAGGAGTCACATGAAAGATTCCACACAACTCAGAGAGTATTAGGAGCAGCTCCACTCTGTCCTCCTTTTAAGCTATTGCAGCTGAGACAATGATTAGAGATGGACAGAAGGTTCCTTTTGCTTGTAATATGAAGGTCTGCCTTTAATATGACTAGTCACTTGCTAGTGACTATTTTACTCCCCTGGGTCACCTTTTTCTCCATCATATAATGTCATCTCCTTGGTAGGTCCTAAAAACAAGTCTATTGGAAAATCCCAGGGGTGAAAACTTTCTTGCTGATCAACAGGCAATGAACAGTAATGAAATCTAGCACAAGTATAATGTACTTTCTTGTCTTCCTTGCAAACTGCTTACCCTTCACACTGAAACCAAGTCTATAAGTTCTAGGCAAATTTAGAATCTAAGATTATCCTTAACCAGAAAAATAGTTAAAAGCAGCCACAGTCTGCTGTCAATAATATTGCTAAGAATTGCATGTGAAATTGTAATTTGTTTTATTAGGTTCTAATTAGTCTATACCTTTATTGCCTGAGATTTTTTTTTATTCAGCAAGCTTGGTTATTTTAACAGATCTTGAAGTTGGGCTGAAAAGTCTAGAGAAAGTGCAGTGGAGACCATATGAAGTGCACATATATATTATTATTGACCTTAAATGCTGAGTGAGGAGACTAGGCAGACTTACAGCTCTGAAAATTAGTACACCTATTATTTCTTAATGACAGCCAAACTGCAAAGCTCTACAAGCTTGCGTCTTCCCTGGCACTGCTCTACACTGTATGCTTTTACAGCTTTTGGAGCTAATTATTTATGATGCTTTTCTAGCAAAACTGACAAAACCCATCTGTCTTTTTTTGCCACGTGGTGGATGTTGTAGAACACTTTCAATCCTCAGGTTTGTCATCCCATAAAATAGGCAAGTTATTGGCTCTGATAAACACCTAAAGAGAATCTATTTTTAACCACACAATGTAATCTCAATTTAAAATATTACATAATTTTGAGAGGAGTACTGTATAAATGAATATGATGGAGGAGTGAACACAAATAGCTGCCACTGGGAGGCCTGTATGATTGGTATTGGTTGAACTACTGAGTAAACAAGTATTTTTGCATTTACTACTTTTAGAGCAAAAAGACTCAGCTCAGGGACTTATTAAAAATCCTTACCAAGCTAAGGATAGGAAAAATGATTGCACCTAGAGTGATCATAAGAATATAAAGGTGACCCTGTATCCTTAAAGTTTGCTTGGAGAGATTCTTTTTCTGGGCTAGTAGCCAGACTACTCTTTTAGAAAATGGATGAAACAATGAATGCAAACTTCCCAATATGCTGCAAAGCTCAAGAGGCATGTTAAAAGCAAAATAAAAACAGAGCATTACTACAATAAAAGAAATAAAAGTATTTATCAGTAATGATCTACAAGAACTCTGCATACTAAAATAGTAATAAAATGAACTAACTCTCGAACATAAAGGCCCATTCTTGGTTACACACATGCAAAGTTTTATGTAAATAAACCTGCAAGAATTTTAATGACAGTGTCTGTTCTGGAGAATAGGATTTTTTTAATTTTATTTGATCAATGTTGGAGAGCATAAAACGTCAGAACTATTATTTTCTATTAACTGTATCTGGCATTGGCATAAACAGTCAACTTTGCCAAACAGTTGGTGAAGAATTAAGAAAAAGAGAAGAAAGTGTTTGTCACACTTAGAAAAACCTTCACAATCTATGTACAAAAGACCTTGTTTGCTTGGAATTTTTTGTTTAAAAATATGTTGTAAAAGCAAAATCTTTTTGATATTATTCAGCTAAAAATAATAAAATCTCACACATGTAAGAGTTTGAATGTCTGGCTCATCACAATTTTAATTGTAAATCCCAGGAAATGCAGAATATGAAAATTAAATTAGGAAGTGCTCAATGGATAGCAGAGTAGTAAATTTTATTAAATTTCTTTACAAAATAGCATTTGGAAAATAATTCAATAAAATGCTGTATGTGCATTACTAAGAAACAATGAAAAAGGTTCAAGCAGTTTTTAGTGTATGTAGCATATTTTTACAATGTCTGTGGGTTTAAGCAAACTTTACTTCAAGCCAAGGTGCATTAATCAAAATTTAATCTAATATGTAAATTATGTATTGATTACTGAAAATACTATTTATGATAAATGACAGAATCATTCTTTAAGGCTATCTTACACTAAAATTCTTTAAGATAATATAGCAAATGTTAACAGCTAGTCTTTGAGAGTTGCAATGTAGACAACACACTTAATTTCAGCTTTTGTAAAAATGTAGTATTCCAAAAACGTATAGACTTGTGTGGTGTTTGTAACAGAAGACATAGCCTGTTGTCCAGATTGGTTCTGGTATGGAAATCCACATTTTGAAGAATGGGAATAACATTAATCTTATCTGTGTTTTTTTTCATATTGAGATTTGCATGTTTCCATACCAAGAATGTCAATTTTTCTATAGTTGGTCTTAGGAAAGACAAATCAAACACCTCTTATTTTTGTTTCTGTGGTAGTATTATAAACTATGTGTGAAAAGAAAGAACTGAAACTGATAAAAAGATACATATATTCTTTGTATCTCTCTGCAATGTTAGATGTTATTGCTGAAATGTATGGGGCTTCTGCCATCTGATGAGGATTTCTGATTTGATGGGAAGATAATATTAAAACTGAATTTAATCATGCTGGTCAAATCAATATTGCAGTATTGCCCTTCCTGTTGCAGTTTAATGAAAGACACAATGACATCAATATGTCAATCTTCCTTTCAGGAAAGGTATTATCCCTTAGGGCACTTGCACTGTCCTCAGACCTAGACCTCCAAATCTCTGAAAACCAAAATCTCTTCCACTAGCTATCTGCCACAGTATTTTTCTAAGTCATCTTGTCATGCAAGCCTGTTGAGCCAACAGCACAACTACTTTTGACAAGAGTAAACAAATACACAAAGCTTTCCCTTCAGATTAAAGGAAAATTCCAGTCTCAAATGGCAAAATCCCACTTTGTTTCTACAGGAAGTGTTCAGTAAAAGCCAGTCAAAGTCCTGCTTTTTGTTCATGAAACAGACAGAACACTGCTCAGATTGATTGACTGGATTAATTTAATTAGCACAATTAATAATATTAAGAACAAAGTATTGACCAATACTCCACTATTTATAACAGTGTCAATGCATACACCCAGGTCATGAAATATTTTACTAAACAGGAAAGAAAAGAGAGAAAAGAGAGAAGAGAGGAAAGAGAAAAAAAGAAGGAAAGAGAGAATAGGAAAAAAGAGAAAAAAAAGAGGAAAATAAAGAAAAAAAAGAGAAAAAAAGAGAAAAACTTTCTTTTATCTTGTAGAATCTTGATTTTACGTCCTCTGACTTGCCAAGAAGAAAAATAGGACATGAGACACCTTGTAGAGCTCCTCAGCATGAACTCAGAGTGATAGCTCTGAGGACACTGATGTTATCAGCTCAGGAGAGTGTGTCACACAGAGGGCTCTCTCCTCACTGTCCTACTGACTTACTTACTGCCTGTATGCTTTTCTTTAAGAGAGTGTTGCCTCACATTCCTGAGGATCAGCAAAGAGTGCAGGAAAGCTTTTCTTTCATGCCTCATTTCTTCCAGTATCCTTGGAATGAATTGGTTCACGCATATTGTCCTGGCAGTTGTGCAAAAAGAAGAGAGTTGCAAACGAATTGTTATTTCCCATATGTGGGTACAAAGGTGTAAAGCCCACAACAACAGGGCTACAGCAACAAATGTTTTGGTGATGAATGTGGTTATCTTAGCTAACTAACAGGCATTTGGCTAGCTTACTCGTATGGGCTGAGGGTTGGTAAAGGAGTTTTATTTAGTATTAATGTGCTTCAAAGAAAAATACTATTGATTTAATTAGGGTTAATTATTGGGTCATCAGGGAGGAAGATTTCCTGCTTTCTACATGCCACACAGGCCAACAAGCAGCCACCGTCTCAGACACTGCGGAGTTGCCAACTTGTCACTCAATCAATTTCTCCATGATGTTTAACACCAAGTATGAAGATGTTTTGACTGAAAGGTTCCTTCTCTCAAACGCAAAAGTGGGGCATATATGCCAATCGTATTTGCACCGTAGATCTGCCAAATCAGTAATTTTTAGTGAAAGCTACAGAGATTTTACCAGGAAATCAGTTGCCGGCCAGTGAAATACGCTTCTCCTTATATAGTTGTATGGTAAATCCTAATAATTTGGAACTGAGTTTTGTTCAGTTTTTAGATAGCACTTTAAGAGTTCTACCTGGAAAGCACCACCTTTGTCAATAATACAAGTACCTGGTAAAAAATTAATAATCTCTCTATAACTTGCTTATAGTATAATATTGATCAGTCAATAAGTATAAATAATACAGACACTGAAGGGTGTAATTCACATCTTTTTACTTTAAATAACTTTAAACCATAGTCCGTTCTTCCCCACAACAGTCCATTCCAGCTTTTCATTATGAATGGTGGACTGTGGTACCCAAACCCACATCTTTTGCATAGAAAATATTGTTCCATTGCTGACACCTCTCCATTGTTGAGGGCTCAGAGTTTTCATTGGAAAGTAACATTCCTGACAAGACTTTCTGCAAAACTCAGCTCATTCTAGAAAGGGAAAAGTGTGAGAAAAGAGACAAAACCTATTATGTCTACTGGACTCTGTGTCCATCCCTAGTACAGGTAAGAGACTGAATACAGTAACTGTCAGGGTTTTTTTCCAGGCAAGCGAAAGATCACTAAATACACACAAAGATGAACAGTTGTGAAATAGTTCTGTACTTAAAACTGCAAAACTGGAATTCCTGTGAGGTTGCTCTTACACTGACCATGAACTGTAACATTACAGTGATGTTTAATCCACTGGAGAATGACAGGATGACAGACAAGTGGGCTTGGGTGAGATTCAGGTTTCCTCCAGCAGCATCGTATGACACGTCTAAAGATAAATAATATGTGGAACCTCAACCTTTAGGCTTTGACTACGAATTCACAATCCCATTAGAGAAAAAAACATGAGGAAAGAAGATTCAAAACCAAGGAAACAAAAAGACAAACAAAATGCTCCAGTTTCTTTTTTGTCTCTTTTTCAGTCTTCCACGTTCTTTTGTGTTGAAACCAGAATCAACTATGCAGTATTTATAGTGATGTTACTCTCCTGATAGAGTATTACAGAGGCTGTGGCAACAATCTAGGGCTCAGCAGGAAAGCTGTAAGACAGCTATTTTTGTAATGTTTAAAATTGTACTAAATTAATAAAAATAAAATCTCCTGCTGGGCTTCCAGTTTTAAATAGCACATTGTGGTGTAAATGATCAGAGCATCAGGGTTCTGCTAATTTAGTACATATTATAACAGCAAAGACATTAAAAGTGCATAGCATTTTTCATTTTAAAAACAACACTCTGTGAAGTGGTTGAATAATTTCAATAGATTATGACTTTAGTTGCTAGTATATGTTCAGTGCAATGAGGGAAAGGGGAAATCTGCATGTGGTAACTTTTAGGGGTTTGAAGGTATAATTGTTTAGAACTCTTTCAGAGAGGACTCTCTCTGTTCCCCAGTTTGTAAAAATCTAACTTACTAAATTATCACCTCCTAAAATTAGAACACAATTTAAAAAACGATACCTATATTTAATCTTTTATTAAATCAAGTGGGAGGTGTCCCTGCCCATCGCAGGGGAGCTGGAATTAGATGATCTTTAAGATCTCCTCCAACCCAAACCATTCTGTGAATCTATGAAAATTAAATATTTCTTAATAATGAAGAATAAAAAAAAGATTGCTTTAGAAGTGGAGAACTTCTATTGTCTCACACCCGTCTGGAAAACTTCTGCAAAGTTGCTTGAAAAACACTGTCATAAAGCATATAGTGTTTTAAATGGTCACTGAGCACATCTGTTGGAATTGCCAGGAAAGCACCCACTAACTTCACCTTTAACAATCTAATTTATACAGTAGGCATGAGCCGAAAGCATTTAGTCAGATGTCGCACAGCATGAAGTATTAATGTGTGTGCAATAGCAAGACCTACACATAACAAAAGATGAAGGTGATGACAGAAGCTTTCATAGAAAAGATGCTAAAAAATACAAATATTCACTTGACAGTAAATCCATAGACTGGTTTCATAGATATTTTTCCTTTAATTTTGGAAAACTCTGCTTTCATCCTTCATAGAAAAGGCTTAGAGTAACAGCAAGCAAAATGGGCCACTGGTAACCAAACTGCCTAATAAGTTCAATTAAGGCTGGACAGACGGTGTTAGCATTTTGCAAGTACCTATTGCTATCAATTTTGTGTGGAGCTATGCCCAGAGTTATGATAACAGGACACTTATAAGGAAAGTGGAAGCAAGATAACATACACCAAACCATCTCTTCCTCATTCCAAGTTTTCTCTCTCTGTTTTTGAAATGCCAGAAGCTGTGTTTGAAAGCATAGAAGAACTATGACTGCTTTTGCTAGTGTTTATGTTTTTTTCACGTCAGACTATTTATTTTGAGAAGTACTGCTTGCTATGTAAATAAAGACAATATCATTTTGATAATTATTATGTTTTCAGGGAGCTGAAACAAGGTGAAAGTCACTGGCATTGTTTTTGAGCTGGTTGATATAGCTGGCCTTAAATAATGTGTTACTAGTGAAGTCATGCAAAAAATCCCCAAAGCGAATATACTGAGACTGTAAACCTCGTGAAGAGACCAGCAGTTGTATTACACTGTGGCAGTCTAATATGTGTATATCTTAAAATACCGAACAAGTGAATAAAAACAGTATGACTGCAACTTCTTGGGGTGCATTTTAGACAGCAATTCATCAAAATGGATATTCAAAGCAGCTTACTTGTGTTAGAAACCTTAGGTCTAAAAGAAATGCTTTTCAAGTCCGATCAAGTAATTCTCTGCTGACTCACTCCAGTTTTCATAAAGGGTGAACTGATTAAGCACATCATTGAATTCAATAAAAACCATAAAATTAAAATCAATCTTACTGTAACACACAAAACTGACCAAAATCTGTACAATAATTTTTACTTTGTTTCATCCAGAACCGCTAATTTTTCAAAGCTGGTATTTTTAATACAAATTTTGATGTTTGGATAGAAGTTTGAATAATGAGAACTGATTAGGAGCAGATTTACTTTCCCATATCCACCATCCTTGTGGCATCTCAGAAGCCCACTTGGGAACTGGGAGAGCAGTGACTGAATTTCTGGTCTGAAGAAGAGGAAGTATATGGATCTCAGTTTCCTACATAATATTTCTGTATTGTGATCATGGGATACATTGGATTCAGAAACAAGTTCTAAGTTTTATAAGTGAAGCTGAAGTTCAAATACCAGATGTCATAATTGTGACAGTATAATAATCGTCTTTCTAAGGTGGTCAATGACTTTGCTAATGAAGCTTGTTTTTCACAGGTGAGTTAACCTTTTCAGTAATTCTGGAACATGTGAATTGCAGAGAAGAATGGGATTTAATTCTCTCAGTGGCTTATAAAGCCTGAATGGTCTTGTACTGTGATTCAGAGTTGAAGTTAAACAAATAAACAAACAAAAATACAACAACCAATGAAGAAGAAATCAATTAAAGAAGCTGAATATATAATCTGATGTAAGTAACAAAGCTTTAGGGCACAGTTATAAACTTGAGTGGGGTGACATGTTTTTGTCTTCTGTCTATGGAAGTTTAAATCTAAAAGAGTAAAAGTAGGAAGTGCAAGCACTGCAGAAGCAGGAATAATATTCCAGTGACTAAATTATAAAAATAATAAATTACAGTACTCTATTCAGAACATACATTAATAAAATAAATTCTTTAAAATATCAGCTTTTACCATTTATTAGGAAGATATACACCCAAACAAAAACCTAAATCTATAACATGGATAAGAAAAGGAAGGTCTCCTAGAGTATGTTTATAACCAAGCCTGTACCCAGCATATGAGAAGGAAAAATCCTTCACTGGCAGAAAGATGTTAGGTAAATTAACATATAATATCACAGCTATATCTCAAATTGTATATCATATTTAATATCTAAAAATACTAGTGTGCAGTTCTACACTGTTGTCATAACTACCTTAGGCTTTCTCTCATTTTTTCTTGACTTTTAAAAAACATAAATAAATCTGAACATTTTTTGTGGGTCTTTAGGTTGCCATCTTCGGCCACATTGAAAACCTTCTTTTCCCCAACTGTTTACTACTGTCCAGTTTGCACTGTCTCACAATCATTTCCATGAACAAAAGGATGCTCCTCTGCTTTGAGTGTGTCTCCTTAGCCAGTATATACTTCTACCTTTTTCTGATCTCTCTGCTTCCAACCTACTTTATTTAATAAAGCAAATTACTTTGAATAAATAATTTATTCAGGTTCAGAACTTTCTTCCTGTTGTAGAATATCCACGAGGCAATTACAGCTTTGTCTAATGTACTTGTTTTTGAAAGTATTTCCTGATTTTGTGTGAAGAATTTTAACCCTATGGCCCAGTCAGGCAAGAACTTCGTCAGGATTTTGTGTTAAGTCTGGTTGTGATGACCTACAGCCAGACAACTGTAGAAGTGTAAGCAAAAAGTAAAGTAACCTGGCAGTAACTAGCTAAGGTAAAAGGTTTCATTTAAACTAATGACAAGACCAAAATTTTGGGGATCAAATCTAGAGTTTATCATTTGCAGAAAGAATTGTTTTTCATGAAAGAGGTATAGTACTTTGTCGGGATAGATAATGTGATCGTAACCACATAGTGATTAAAGAAAACTGAGTACTAATTTCAACTCTATTTTATAACACTGAAAAAAGGGGGAAAAGAAGATGTATAACATATAATATCAATAACGAATTCTAAATCACCGGATCAAAATTTTACTTCTTCATGAGTTAAGTTCATTGCATTGTTGCTGTAGTTAAAATTCTTTGAGTTGGAGCTCAGGATTTTTCTCTTGTGGTGAGATCCCTTGAGAAAACCAAAAACATGTTCAACTTCTAATATCCAGATTTTCTGTTAATGCAAATGAGAACATTCCTTTTTTTTTTTTTATTTTTTCCTTCTTTTCAGGCTGACTAGAAAAGACAGAAATAGCAAAAGCTTTATAAAAAAATCTCTGCCAAAATCTCTCCCTGATTACTCTGTCCCTGCATGGAAAGTCCTTTACAGCTTGGTTTCAGTCAGCTTGGTGGCTTTTTGATTTGCAGCAAACTGCACAATAGTTTCTGATCCATGGGAACTTATTTTTTCTGCTATGTCTGAAACCAGAGCTGTTTCATCATTTCTTCTCTTAGCAGTCTCCAACTCTCTCCTTGAGATGCAAAGCCAACTTCTGTGCTGTGACTTTCCTGCCTGCCACATCCTCTAATCTAGAAATTTCCCTCCTGAGCAGACCCAGATACTCCAGGAGAAAGGAAGAATCTCTCCATCTAAGCCATCATAGATTCATTTTCCTCCCCATGGCTTATTCTTACTCAGTTTTCTTTTCTGATAACAGCCTCTGGTGATGTCCTGGATCTGCCTTAGCTCTCTGCCTCTTTCAGAGCTTCCTGCTGAGTTTGTCTGAGAGGTGTTGGAGCTATAAACACAGCTGCCTAAAGCACAGGGAAGCTTCCAGACACTGGAGGAGAAACTGCTGTGCAGGAAAACAGTAATTCTGCTTTCAGAACACTAAGATAGAGACAAGGTAGATAAATAGTTAGGAAAGGAAAAAGGCAAGCCAAAATCATAGCCCATTCATAGAATATACTAGTGAACATACAAAAGCACAAGACAAGTATGGTTTCATTAAGTACAAATGAAACCATAAGAGGGAAAAAAATCCATCAGATGCTGAAGTGTTAGACTTGGCTTTGAACAGTGCACAGTTCAGAGAAAGGGGATGCAATTTTTGTTCGGCTAACCCAGAGTTGCCCTCTTAAGTAAGAGAGATTCTCACCATTTTTCTCCAACTAGTGATTCCCCCTATAAGACAGGGAAGCAGCTTTGTGTGCTCCTATTAAAAGTTTCACAGAATGCCCTTGGAATGGTTGTTTGCATTCAAGTCAAAATATTGTAACAGGCTTAGGCCAAATAAGATTAGTTAACAGTTGCATATCCACAATGTCCAAAATACTTCATAGTCACAACTCATCTGAGACTACACAAAATGTTCTACAGGTTGCCCTTTTCTACATGCAAATTTCACACTGCAGTTGCATTCCTTCTCTATGCACCAGAATTGATGACCTCTGAGAGAATGGAAATATATAAAGATTAGCCACATTTGCACCAAAAGGGATAATTAAAGAGAGGAAGGAAATTAAGCAAAGAAAAATATGCTGCAAATTTCAGAAAATCTACCTAATTGTGAAATAAGTGGTTTGAGGGATAAATGGTCTCCCAAGAGATACAACAGATAGGCTATCTGCTTGGATTAGTACTAAATGGAATGAACAAAACACTAGAAATTACGTTGCAAGGAATAATTTTGCTCTGACAGGGGAATGGCCAAGATAATCTAATAATACTGTTCATTTCTAACTCACAAAAACTACAGGAGAAACATCAGGAGTATCATGAACACTAGTTTTTGATTCTCTGACTTGGGTATCTCTCTATTCTCAAACTTTTTTTATTTATCCTGCCAAGAACTGTTTAAGATGTGATGTGACTCTGATCCCAACCTGTAAATAAAAGAAGAGGACAGCCCATGAAATAATCTGGGAGGAGCAAGAGCAAAACCCTCAGGGGTTTTGGCAAGTGTAGTATGTCAGCAGGTATGACTGTTCTAGTAGACGTGACTGTTCTGGCAGGGTGATGGTATTTTCCTCCTTTGTTATTCAAGACCTTGTAGGGATATTGGAGAGGGTACAGGAGCCTTTGTTGTGTTGAGGCAGCTGTTCTGGTTGTTCACCAACACAGCAGTGCTTGTCTTGGAGAATCTGCTGACAAAGAGAGTGTAGGGGACTCGCATGTATGGGGTTTGTTTCTGTTTTCCAAGGGAGAATGCCTCTTGGGAAACAGCCTTGTGACAGCAGGCCAGAGGGGTGACATACGTGTGAACATATGTCACTGCCCCCTGTGGTAACGTACATGCAAACATATGGCACTGCCCTCCTGGTGCACATTAGTTGTCAACAGACACAGGAAGGACCTTGCCCTGGTTATGTTTTCTATCATCCATATGGTTTTCTATTGCTCCTGATAGCAGATAAACTGCTACTACTTCCAAAAACTCTGTCTAATAATAGTTTGTGTTTGTTCCAAATATAGATGCTTACTTTGGTACTTCCACAGAATTCTTTGAGAACCAAGCAACATCTTTCCCTTGTAGTGCAAGACTGATGAATCTAAAGCAGAGGAAGAAAAAGAGAAGAGTCAGCAAACATGTGACCAGTGAGGTGAATCACTGGACCTCACAGTAAAGAAAAACCTCACTTCCACACGCTGTACACACCATAGAGGTCAACAAAGAAAAACGGGACTGCGGTCCAATACAAGGAGGCAGTGGTTCCATAAAGAGTTTTATTAAATTACATGACGTATCCAAAGCAGTTACAAGATAAAAAAATTGACTCTATTAACATGTGGACTCTTGTATTTCCAATGATAAATTCACCTGCTAGACGTTATTATAGTAAAGATTCCACTGGCAAAACCACAGATCGTCTCTATTTGATACTGAGGTTCATATTTTCAGAGACTGGTAGCACAAACAGTGCAGATAAGGAATCGGAGGTGCAAGCAGCAGTGGTAGTGTGCTAGTTTACAACCTTTCTGTCCCTTCTCAGAGGTAACACGAAATCTGTTGCCATCCAGTTCAAGTGCTATAATAATCAATCTCTGAAATGGCCTAAACCCCAAAGTGTACGATATCAGTGTTTGCTAGAAAAGAATATTGTGAGTGACATTCTGAGATACAGGAAAATCAAGCAGCTGTCCTGTCCACATGAAGCCAACCTCTTTGTCTCTTCTCTTCCATTTCCCAATAGCTGGGTCACACCAAAGGAGCCCAAGCAACTTCTATTTGTTTGATGAGCATGTGAAAACATACTGCTTGGTTCAGTATTTATGCTGAGAAAGAAGATCATATCTGTATTGCACTAAATCAAAAAGCAATGTTATTCTTGAAATGCAGGTCTTGGCATGCTGGCATGCTTGGAGATCTGATCCCTTCTTCACTATTTGACTGGCAGAAGAATACATGACCCAGAAGAATAGTTGTGGTGAAGATGAAGTTCACACAAGTACAAAAGAACAAGGACAGTAAATCACAACACCTTATATTTTAAAAAAAAAAAAGGTACTGGTTTGTCTACTTCAGTTCAGCTTAGATGAGCTTGTGGCACTTCCACCACAACCAAGTCTTCCAACATTGTATTCCAATGAAATACAATTGAATGGCTTTATAGAGAAGCTCTCAGATGAGTTTTGATGGAGTGTTCATAATATAACTGGCATCAAACAACTCTACTGTAGCAAAGAACTCCATGTCATCAGACTCATACTCAGACTCATACCTTGGGTCCTTAGAGTGTTATGGGAAGCATTTTAGTGGATCAGAACCACTGTTGTTACTGTTAGCTGGGTTTAGCAAAGCAATTAAGAACAGGCAAAAGCTGAGGGTTGTATGCAATGGGAAATGCTACATGGACACAAAAATTTTTCATTTGTGGTTATGATTGAAATGATTTGGTGAAGTCACAGTCAGTGACTGGTACAAGCTAACTATATTTTCAATAGGCTAGGAATATTATAAACTTTATAAATAGCAAATTCCTAAGACACATTGATGTGATAGTCTTTTTCTTTCAGTTAGACAGGACTTTATGACAGGAAACAATGATAAGCTAATGTAAACAACTTATTTTGCCTACCTTTGTATTTCAATACAGTAGTTCAATATAACCACATTTCTCCAAAGACTCATATTCAGTTATTGAAAGGTAATGGTGGGAACCAACTTAAGAAAATGTAAAATGCAAGATTTTTTAATCAATGAGAAGCTATTAATTTAACCAAGCCTTCCTGTAATAATATTGAGACAGACTGTCTGCCTGTTTTTACATTATAGCTAGCTTTACAATCTGTACAGAATCTAATGAGGTGTGTATTTTTTGTGAATTATTGATTGAAAGTTGTTGTTAGGCATTTAATGCTACCAAAAACTTAGTCTCTCTCCCTGATTTTTGAGGAGTTGTTTGCTTTCTAGACCAACAAAGTTACTATTTTAGTAGGAGTTATTGACTTTTGCTACTACACATGGAACTCATTCAGCTGGTCTTCACTGGATTACATTAAGCTCAGACCTGATTAAGCTCAGACTTGATGTGACCCAATGCCTCAGTGATCTGACTGACACCCATGTGAAACCACACTGATGCTTTGTTTGGGAGGCTCATTAAAGTCATGCTGAACCCATGAGGCCCAACAGCAGCATGATCACTCAAGTCACCGAGTAATCACAGTGATATTCCAAACAGTTCTTAACCCTATGCATTTGGAGTTGTCTGAAAACTCAAAGCAAAAATTTGAGGTAGACAAATAAATGTTTTTAAGAATTAAAGAAACTCAATAGATCTTCCTAATCTAAAACATGCCTTAGTTTAAGCATCTTTATTCCATCTTCACAATCCATCACTGCTAACTTCAGCAGAAAAGTTCACAGCTGAAAACCAACGTGGCGTTATGATACTTTGTCAACTGTGTCTTTACCATAGTCAGATTTTGTTAAAAATTGTCATTAGCTCTGGAAATATTATCATTCCTATATGGAAGAGAATCTGTAGCTAAATAGACTCAATTCATTGAAAAACTGAGAGACTTTATACTTGTTGATTTTTTTTAAACATAATTTTATAGTTATTTGATGTCGGGCTTTTTTGCACTAACTTTTTGGCATTGTATCTGAATGTCTTCCATTAGGGAGTTAAGCAATGTGACTCATGTCTGAAATATGCTACACTGGAAAAATTTTGCTTTGTGTATGGAAAAAGCAAACAACTGTACTAGCATGTGGAAAAAATAGAATCAGTGTTACATCCCTCATTGCTGAATAGAGCTGGCTGAAAAACAAGTATTCTGTTTTGTGAAAATGTCTGTTTTTTACTTGTGTTTATCCTGTATTAGAAGAAAAAAAATAAAAGAAGAAAATCCACCTTGTGCGTAAGACAGCAATTCTATACACCCTCTTGGAAACAGGGGATGGAAATTAAATTATGTCCCTGCTTATTTAGGGGGGTTGTTGGAATAGATGACCTTTAAAGATCCTTTCCCAACTGTTCTATGACTCTATGATTCTATGAAAATTCTGTGTATTAGCTAGCAAAGCCACTAGAGATTTTGCTGTTGAATATACAAATGCCATCCCATCAGCTTGCTGCTTATTGAGTTCTAGTCTAAGAAATGGGCTCTGGGAAAGCATGGTGGAGTTGGAACAATCTGTCCTCGGGTCAGTCCACTCTGGAGGAGCTCACTTCCCTTCCCATATGCAGCAACACAGATACAACTAGGAAAGAGCTCAGTCTTCAATATATATTTAGAAACGTCATGTGTTATACAGTCTAAAGATGGATCACGTGTTAAATATCTGAATATATTCACTGATTAGTAGGATCACTTTTTTTGTTAGTTGCCTAGTGTATTTCTGTAACTTTTATCCTACACATCAGTTACTGAAATATAGTACAGAAGAACTACAATCTGATGATTAAATTTTCTAAGAAAAATTTTATCTATAAAGCACTTCCAAGTACTTGAACATTGTTGTTTCTGTTTCAAATGGAGAAGAAAACCTTGAACTTCTAGTGAAAAACAAATTGCTCCTAAACTAATACACTATTCCCCTTCAAGAGTGGAGCTAGTGTTAGCATGAAATTATGTGGAAGTTAAAAGAATACTTAAGCATAGGCTTTACTTATAATCAAAGTAAAAATATCATCAAAGTCAAAGGCAGTTTTATTGACACCTTTTGGGCCAGAAGTTTGAGTGGGACAGCTTGGGTGCTTGGAGTTTGTGCTTTTAAAGACTGATTAGTCATGACCCAGGCAGATAATTTAATCTCTCTTTCTAACAACAAAGGTAAAATATTTTTAAAAAGTCAGAATAAGCTGATCTGTATTCTGTTACCTGTATGTATCTATACCCTTTACTTGCAATTAATTTTAACTTAAAAATGGGGAAATAAATGTCTGTTAGTGATTTTCAGTCTATAGTTAGTGAAATTCTGAGTTCTCTGAATGTCTTCTAAAGGTCACTCTAAACATTTTATGTTGCAAAATTTAATGAAGAAAATCAAACATGTTGACGCACTAGGCTACAGTTCAGGATAAAACTCTTCACTTTTACTGTATAATGTTTATAGATCTGAAAATTCATAAAGATGCAGACTTCAAATCTGCATAAAAACTCTTGGAAATTAAAACGTATATATAGTTTGAATCTAAGCAATTCCAAAATGGATTTGGTGGACTTCCTATTTTTTATTATTAATTATTATTTTCAAACACTTCTAGGAGAACGTAAATACATATGTCCAGAATAATTCGTTAATCTAACATATTTTTCAGTCTGGTGTAATCCAAAGACTTTTGCTGTACCATTTTAGTTAAACTGAAAAAAATCCAGCCTGAAACTATAACAAAGCTTCAATAATTACAATAGAAATAAATACCAAATATGAATGCAGAAACCATAACCTTTCACGGGGAAAGGAGACCTAAGGTGACTGGATATGGATATGTACCCACTAGCTAACAGCATATGACAAATGAAACATATTTAAGAAGCCTAATTTTCTTTCTGATTTAATAGGATCCAATAAATGGAAACTGTATGGCCAGAATAATGAAAAGAGCACAAAATTTATCTCATTCTGTTGCGTCCTCTCTGTGTTCTTTTGTCCTTTGATTGCACTGGTGGATAATATTATTTTGTTCCCAAGGAAATATGTCCCTTTGATTAGGTTGCAGATATTCTCTCATTTGTCACTGTTCTATCAAGCTATGCCATGTAACAGCAGGAACCCTTGATTATTTAATTGCTTGTAAGAACTCATTAAATCTTACTATCAATCATTGGACATATGGCAAATATCACCCAATGGCATGAGAGGTTTTAACACTGATCTGTCACTGGGGCATACCCTTTCTTTAGTAGCACAGGCCCTTTGTTTAGTTCTCTGATCATAATAATTTTTAATTAATATTGATTTGAAAAAGAGTGTTCATGCAGTGGCCTTAATCTATGGGTACAAGGATAACCTTCTAACAGGAACATTTGTAAACCATATAAAAGTCCAAAAACACCATCTAAGAGAGTTTAACCTTTTTGTAGTGTTTTGCAGATGGTGATATTCTGATCACAGTCTAATTTAGTCTTCAAAGTGGATATGGCTCACTAAGAAAAACATAATAAGACACCCAATAGGCTTTGCATCAACACCTTGATGGGATCCTATGAAGCATCTGTGATGATATGAAGCAAAAAGGAATATTTCAAAATGTAGAATATTATCTGTAACGCATAGAGGTACCTACCTTTGCAACTACCTATTTTGTCCATACAAAAAGCAAACTGGGATGAAATCACATCAAATATTGTCTAATTTTATCACTGATCTTTAAGGTTTAGCGAATATGTACACACAGATGAGTGGACCTAGAATAATGAAACATCCAGCTACTGCAAAAATCCCACCCTGGCAGTATAGAGTATAACATGATGCAACCAGAACTTCAGCTATAGGTGATTTTACCCAAGGATGTTCACAGTGAGCAATTCTCTAAAGACACATCAACTCTTAAAGGTGACAATTTTACAGGAATTTCCAATGGAACCACTCCATATTTGCAATCATAAAAGCTAGAGCTGCATTTTATTCTCTCCTTGAGGTAACCGATCTTTCACTCTGCTCGACTCACAACTTTTTACTAGATGTTGTTCACCGGTATTAGAAGCTGGAGGAAGCAGTAAAAATAAACAAAATCATGAAACAATTGTTCAACAAGAATATTTCACAAAGCACTTACCTCCATCTTTCTTATTGTTTATACACCATTATTTGGAGAGAAACCCATCAGGTCTAAGCCATTACATTGTAATAAATTAGTCTAAAGTCCTTTCTATTTTGATATTTTTTTGTGTAAAACATAAGAATAATTGCTAAACAGAGAAAAGTAGAAACTGGAAGAATTCCTTCTCTGATTCAGGCTTCTATTCATGCTGCTTGTGACGTATTATTCTGTTTATTTGATCTGTGTCTCTGTATCTTTTTAAAATGGCATATAGATCTAGCCATAGTCATAGTTTAGGTTTGGGAAGGGTGATTTAAATTCTAAAATGATATTTGCATGTTCTTGCAACAATTTTTTTGGATATGGATCACAGCTGGTGTCAATTTGGTTTGCGGTTTTTTGTTCAATGGATAAGCTCTACAAAAGAAGTGGAGATTTGAGTATCCATAAATAGTAAAGCGCCACAGACACTTTGCTTTAAAAGAGAGAGGAAGGGAAGTTGTAAGAAGTAAGAAAGACCAGCAGGATCTGATTACCTGAGATATGTATCTGCTTTTACATAGGGAAATGATGAAGAGGCAGAAAACAAAAAGGGATTTGGGGGTTGGGTTTTTGGGTTTTTTTGTCTGGTAGTATTTCAGTCTACGTTTTCTTGTTTTATGAACTACTGTTTCTATATGTTTCTGTGCACTTATCCCTGTTTTGTTAATAGCAGTACTGCACCAAAGTTAAATCCGTAATTTGTCTTATGGTATGATGTTTAAGGATTATATCATAGTTTTTGCAATAACAAATACCAGCTTTACACTTTCATGAGGACTTACATTAAGATTCCCACAGATTTTCAAACAGTTATATTGATTTAAAAAGATACAATACATATTTTTAATCTTAATTTTTTAGTGTTTGATCCTCTTCCAAAAATGATTCATCTATATCTAAATGACTGTATGTTTATATACAGTCTGAGGACAGATTATTCAGGTGTTTTCTATCCTCTGTTAAAGTTAATCCTAATACATTCTTGTGGAGGTAGAACTCAGTCCCATAACAAGGGGAAAAGCCTTCATGACAGATGCTCCACTGCATCTAATATGTGCTTAACATCATTATAACAGTATAAGGGATGTAAGAGAGTCATTTTCCTTTCCTGGAAAATGCCATAGCACTGTCTTAAGATTCCTCTAAGCTGTGCTACCCATGAAAAACTATCCCAAAGAACAAACCAGATACCATATATTATGAGAGAGATATTTGAGAAATGTTTCAATGAATGTATGCAACATGATTGCTGGTGGGTTTTGTAGTTCATTATAAATACACTGACAAAACATTACTGGTAGATAGAGCACAAATTATAGTGGTTTTGTAAGCATTTCTTCATCAGTATTGGTCCTAATTCTTCTTAGTTTTTCAAGTTGTGATGTGGTTGAATTATTTCTGGTGCTTTTTGCTTCCCTTTTGCTAAAGTTTAATAGCTGTCAAAAGTAAAGTGATACAAAAATTCAGATATTCTATTTGTGATTCTAAGCATACTCAGACTATTTGGCATTTTTTTTCTCAGAATTCAGAGCAACTAAGAATTTTCACTGTGTTGCCCAAATATATGCCTTTATAACCTTGCTACACTTCCTACAGGGTTGTTTTACCTAACTGCATGGTCTGAATGTCAGAGATCAGCAAATGAAATACTGTCTGATACTATAGTATTGTCACAGAAACAGTCAAGAATAAACTTTAAGTAAAAAATCCCTGCACTACAGGTCTCAGGTCTGGAACAGTCATCTCAAAATACTTGTTCATTACCTTTCAACAAAATTATTCCACTTATTGTATAGAAATATGTCCATCTGGTTTACTTCTGCATAAGGTTGTGGGAAAGATCTTTGCCAACTGACTTAAGATTATGCAAGCAACATACTCCGTTAACTATTCAGAACAACTGGAAAGATCCTGCTTTCCCGAGAAAATGTTTTAACTGAAAGATTTCACAGACTGAATCTATTAAAAAGACGTACAATACATTACAGTAACTTCATTACATCTAAGGTAGGCTTGAACCAAGTGTGTCATTGCAGGAGTAATGAATGATACTTTAGGGTAACAGACAGCATTTCTATTTTTCTCAGTAGTGGTATTTAAGTGTAAGTGTTCCAAAGACAACGTGAGATTATACTAGAAAGTACAGAACATCTTCCAGGAAGGAAATGAATAAGTTTGCTATGTGAACGTAGAATAAAACCCATTAAAATCCATTAAAGGAGCCCAAACTGAAAAGAGAAGGTAAATAAGGATTGATTTGTTTTAGCCATAAAGGCAATAGAATGTCCATTTATTAATTAAAAGTACATTTTATGTATTTTGATGTGATAAATAGTTTGACTGTTTAGGTTAATTTCCCCCAAAATGCACCTAAGGCTATTAGCACTGATAAATTATGCACTACAACTTTTAAAATTTCTGATAGACATCTTTCACAAGTATGCTGCACATTATTTTCAGTTTTAAGCAGCAGCTTTGTCTAATCATATTTGACATTTAACTATTGCCACTAAAATCTTCTTATCCAGAAGAAAGCCAAGCTTTCACAAACAGTTTTAATTCTGCTTTTTTCCTTCTTTTCCTGTCAAATTCACGTACATATGAAACACAAAGTTTCCTGTTTAGAAGGACTCCATTGAAAAGTAATAATATACTCTGAACTACATACCTCCTTGACTTTCGAATCCCTTTACCCCAGGAATGCTAAGTCAAGCAGCTCCTGCATAAAATAAATGTTAAAAATACAATAATGACATTTTTAGATATAAACAAATACAAAAAGAATATTAAAGTTATATGTGCATAAATAAATTGCTGTATTCACATACAACACAAAATTATTTTCAGTAAAGCCTTGTTTCTTTGAATATGTAATGTTTTAAGTGTAATAACAAGGTTGTTAATAAGTTTAGCGATTTAATTATTAATATTTTCAATTTTTTCATTATTAACAGCTTACATTTAATTTTTTAATTATTAACAACTTAAGTTTAATTATTATTAAGTTTAACAACAAGGTTACCTACTTACTTGATGAGGGAAAAAATGTGGGTGTAGAGTACCTGGACTTTAGCAAAGCCTTTGACAATGACTCTCGCAGTGTTCTTCTTGAGAAACTGGCTGCCCATGGCCTGGACAGGCGCACACTCTCCTCGATAAAAAAATGACTGGCTAGCCGGGCCCAAAGAGTAGCAGTAAATGGAGTTAAACCCAGTTGGAGACCAGTCACAAGTGGTGTCCCCAGGGCTCAGTGCTGTGTCTGGTTCTGTTCAATGTCTTTATCAATGATCTCGATGAAGGGACTAAGTGTATCCTCACCAAGTCTGCGGATGAAACTAAGCTGGGTAGAAGTGTTGATCTGCTGGAGAGTAAGGAGGCTCTACAGAGGGATCTTGAGAGGCTGGATCCATGGGCTGTGACCGAAAGCATGAGGTTCAGTAAGGTCACGTGCTGGGTCCTGCACTTGGGGCACAACAACCCTGTGCAGCGCTACAGACTAGGAGAAGTCTGTCTAGAAAGCTGCCTGGAGGAGAGGGACCTGGGGGTGTTGGTTGACAGCGACTGAACATGAGCCAGCAGGGGCCCAGGCGGCCAAGAAGGCCGATGGCATCTTGGCTTGGATCAGACACGGCGTGGCCAAACGGACCAGAAAAGTGGTCATGCCCCTGTATTTGCTATTGGTGAGGCCGAATGCTGAGTCCAGTTCTGGGCCCGTCACTACAAGAAGGACATTGAGGTGCTGGAGCGTGTCTGGAGAAAGGCAACAAAGCTGGTGAGGGGGCTGGAGAACAGGCCTTATGAGGAGTGCCTGGTGGAGCTGAGGCGGTTTAGCCTGGAGAAGAGGAGGCTGAGGGGAGACCTTATCACTGTTTACGACTACCTGAAAGGAGGTAACTAGGCAATGTTGGTCTCTTCTCCTAAGTGACTAGTGATGAGACAAGATGAAACAGTGCCAGGTTGTGCCAGGGGACGTTCAGATTAGATATCAAGAAAAATTTCTTTACTGAAAGGGTTCTCAGGCCCTGGCAGAGGCTGCCCAGCGAAGTGGTTGAGTTACCATCCCTGGATGTATTTAAAAGACTGGTAGATGAGGTGCTCGGGGATGTGGTTTAGTAGTGGACAGGTACAGTTGGACTTAATGATCTCAAGGGCCCTTTCCAACTACATGATCCTATGATTCTATGTATGTCTATATTTAGCACATATATATACACACACATACGGTGTCTATATTCTAATATAGACAAAACTGTCTATTTTATGTATTCTGAATGCATACCACTGAGCTTATTTCTGAAAATCAGACATCTAAGTAATATCAAGCTAAAAAATTCAAATTAAATATTTGTTGTTTTCTGCAGATTTGAATGTGTGAATGTGTGTATACATGGATGAGTGCATATGCTTCAGTATGTGTGTGTTCTGGAAAACAGCTTTTTCTGTCACTCTCTGATGGTGGTGACAGAGGAAGACAAAAACCTTTCTCCCACCATAATTTCAAAATGCATTTAAAGGGTTCATTGTTTTAAATCAAAGCGCTATTCATAATAAGTTCCAATAAAAAGCAATCCATCACAATTTTACATGAGCAGAAGCTTTCAGCTTGTGCATCTTTTGTCAGGAAGGCAGTTTAAAGCTTATAAACACAAATCACATCTTTGGGTTTTAACCGCGAAACATTTACACAGCACTGACCTACCATCTACGGTGTCTCAATATACAGCCAAGAAGAAGAGCACTCCACCTTCAATAGAAGGCAGAATAATCAAGTAAGGAGCTGGAGACAGCGTTTGGAGACAGCATTTTCTTTTAGTGCAGACCAGGTGCTGATGTTGATTTAAAAATTCTCAGAAGATTAGCAGAGAAAGGGATGTTAGTTTCTTTGTGTTTATATACCTTATCAAATTGTTTATTGGACATACTAATTAAGCCAGTCATTTGGATTACAGATGTATCAGGAACAGGTTTCTATAACCAGGAAGAAGGTATCTGGAACTATATATTTGCCCCTTTTTTCCCTCCATGTATTCCATAATAATGCTTGTGAACCAATACCTACACTGGATAGACAATTGCTATAATACCACAGCTTCTCTGATTGCTTGATTATTTGTCTCGGCGTGCAGATAACTTCCTAGCCGTTGTAATGTATAGCGATGTATTCTTCAGCAGTGTTTTTGTTTTATTCCAATCACAGTCAGCAAATTGTTTTAAAACTGACACATTCACTGTTGTCTATTATTTGATTTTGTTACCATGCCCCTGGGATTTATAACAGCCCCACTGGATCTTTACTCCTTTCCTGTGATTAAATTGTTATCCTCTCCTTTTGGGTCCACGGACTTTTGGCATTCTTAAATGGCTGCATATTGATTCTGCAAGCTTTAGCTCTTACTGGCTTGTTTGCACAATTGAATCATGGTCCCAAATGAATATTTTTGTGATATAAAATGCTTTCCAGAGTATTTAGGAGCAAATAAAAAATGAAAGGGAATGGCTATTCTAAAATCTTTTTCCTATTTGAAGTTAGAAAATTGTTTCAAAAATTCCCCTCTTACTTACTTTCTCTGCATAAACTGCTTACAAAAATGAGTCTGGTGCCATTTGGAGGGTTTTTAAAGTACACACAACTCTAACCTTTCTTAATCTAATTTACATTTTAAAATGTTGGTGTTCCAATTCAATTTGTGATGACCCTGCCACGCATATGTGGGAAGACAATGTTTAAAATAATAATAATTCTTTCTGCTTTCAGACAGTCAAACATAGAAGGGTTCAGTTTATGTGGGGAGAAGAAAAAAAACAGGCCTGAAGTCACTAATTTTTTGCTAGAGCCACACACAGAATCAGTATATTCACACAAGAGGTTTTCAAACAAGCAGAGATGGCCTGATAAATAAAGGAAAGAAAGTAGTGAGAGAAAAATCAAGCTACTTCCATGTTGTAGAATGTAGCTATGGAGGGAGAAGATGAAGAGACAGAACCGTTACTGCTGGAACAGAGACTTGTTGCCATGGGAGCAGGACAAGGATAGCTGGTAACCTGGAGGCAGTCACTGGGGGACAAGAACAAAAAAGAGATGGATAAGAACTTGGACAGCTGTGTCTACAGGGGATAGATCCACCACAGGTGTTTCAGGAACCCTCAATTGCCTTGTTCCCAACCTATGTAATCACATACATGATGTGGCCAAGGCCAGAAATGCAAAACTTTGCAAGGGGAATGATAAGAATCTGTTACAGAAATAGATGATTTTGTCTGACTAATTTGGAATTTATTTCCATTTATCCGTGGAAACAAAAGATTCACAGTTTCTTTCCCTGATAAGTCATAGACTGGCTCAGAAGAGTGCAATGATAACTCTAATACTATTAGGGATTGACTTAGGGAGAGACACAATTTTTAAAAACCTTGCTCAATACTCCTGCTGAAACTTTTCAGTATAATATAGTAGAAAAATTCAAGCAATATTCTGAGGTCATGGGACATGACCATTGCTCGACAGGGATTAAATTTGCTCTAGGATTTCGCGATATGTTAAGTACAAAAGATCAACAAAGGAAATTTTCTCACCCTCTAATTCCAGGTAAAGAATAAAGGTGCAGACTGTACAAATGATTAAATTACGTAGCATAGTTAAACATCAGATTTTGGACCCTCTTTCTCATGATTTACATGTCAGATCTTGTTCTGAGTTTTGCCCTTGTTCTTTCAATGTGCAGCACAATCTGACTGTTCAGACCGTGTGACCGAAACCCCTTATTCAGAACCGTTTCTAAAAGTGTTAACTAAGAAACACAAGCAGGACTTTTCAGTGCAGAAAAAAAATAAAACTACCTGCTATATGCAAAGTACATCTTTAATGATGTTTAAAAAGGAGCTAAACATCTCTATGGGAATTCTTAAAATACTTAGCACTTAGGCCCTTATTTAGATTTGTGAGTCTTTGTTGTTTAACAAGCTGGAGAAATGGGTCATCTAATGTTATATTAATCAGTAAATTAATATTTTAATTTGATTTTCTTTATAGTTGAGATGCTTGCAGCATCTCCAGTGTTTTCTCTCTCTGTACACTGATGTTAAGCGGTATCATTATCATATTGTACCTTGGGGTTGTGAGATAACAGGGTCCAGTGATAGCACTATTCTTAGGAGAGTGGGAGGTTTATGATGACACTTATACATTTTAAATGGCACATGGAGGCTCTCATGTAATGAAATTTCTTACAGCTGAGTCACAAGCTTTTCTACATTGGTCTTTTCTGTTCATATAATTGAAATAACAGCTTTCAGTTCCAAGTAGGTGATATATTCTGCCAGTCTTTTGGTATGATCATTACAATGTGCTGGAGTAAAAATCTCACCTGCTTAGTTTTTCATGAACAGTCTTATTTTGAAGGGTTTTGATAAGTTGCAAGAGATATGTCTATGAATAAATGAAAAGAAGAGAAAAGGAAAATTAATACATTTTTTGAAGGTTAAGTTGTAGTTTAATATAATTTTTCAAATATTCAGTAGATCAAATACAGAAGACATGCAAACTTTTATTGTTAGGAGTTTGGAAAATTAGAATTCATGATTATATCAGGCCAGAGTGTCCCTGGCCCTTGCACATCTATACAACAGCTGACAAAGAAAGCTTCCTCCTTTTTACTCTCTTATGCATGACCTTATAAAAGGTCAAAACAGTGCTAAGATGGAAATGGTTCACAGGTCACTGTTAGGTGAGTACAAAGGAATAAGCAGTGTTTGTTCCTTATGCCTTCTTAGACAGTCACAATTTGAACTTCTGACCTTTTCCTTTTCCTCAAGCATCCATAATTGTGGACATTTACATCAAAGATCCCATGACTAGTACAGGCCCCTTCCCTCTGTCACAAATACAAAAATCACATGTCCTGGTGCATGTTTGCTCTAGTGCAATTGTAAGTAACAGGTCTGAGTGAAAATATATGCTTGGTGATACCTTTGCATACCAAGGTCAAAGCAAATCACATTTAAAAATTCCATATCACAGCTGGTTAACTGTCTGTGCTTCAGCACGTGCACCATAACCATATATGAGTGTAAAATAGTCAACACTTTACTGTTTCTTGAGCTTCACTGGCTTTATAACACATGCTCGCAAATACATAAGTACAAAACTGGCCCAGCAGGAAGGCAGGCTTGGTAACACTTCCAGTTTGAAAACAGAGGACATTTAGACAAGAATGAAACTTTGGAGGTGTTTGGCATTATTGTGAACATTTCTCACATCTCCAGCTAGCATGTTGTTAAAGTCATCATTTGTTGATATCAGCAGAAGGAACTTGGGCTTTCAGTTACTCCTTAAAGGTTTTACTGGATATATGATTTTGAAGCCACATCTTCTGGAGTTTTTACCCACGACAAGTAGCATCTCTCTAGAGAGTCTCACCAGCTCCAGAAGGAGGAATTCAATGGACTACAGAAGCAGGGACAGCACAAGTTGCCTTCAAAAGATAGGTGCTCCTGAAGTGACTATGCCGTAGGAAAAAAAAGTTTGCTTAAACTAAGCCAAATAACCTAAGGGAACTGGCTACATTCCCATTCTTACAAGACATGCAAATCCAAATTTGGAAGAAGTTACTTGCTCGAGCCACTTAAAAATACAGATTGAAAATCCAATTATTCTGTCCCAAAAGCACAGCAATATTTTTCCCTTTATTGATTAGCAGTCCACTTCAGCTGAAATAGTCCTGACTAAGATCAAAATCTCTTTGAAATCATGACTTTGAACCTGATGAAGTATCAGCACCACTGCACTATGCTATAGGATGAGTATTTTTGGAAAATGAAAGTAAATCAATATTAATAATATAAACCAGAAATTGATTGATTTTGCCATTAAAATATGTAATGGTGAAAAAGCCCATATCTAATGATTTTTCTTGAAGTAACATATTAATTAAACTGAATACGTGAAAATATTTGAAGACATTTGTAAGACTTTCTTGGGTCAACCAATTTTTAATAGCAAAAGTACCAACATTAATAAATTGAAGAAAGATCATAACCGTTAAGCAATAAGGATGAAAGTCACATGAAAGGATGATTATGAGAAATTGAAAAAAAGAATTTGCAGTCTCCATCATTCTCTGTCTCTTAGTCTAATAAGTTAACATGTACTGACTGGCAAGAGAGGCGATAAAACCTGATAATTCTTAAAATGACACTAATTCCAGGATGTATGCAAAGCCTCACCAATGCCTTAGCATCTATCAAGGACATATTAAATAACTCAAGATAGTGGATTAATATTGTGTAACCATCTTCAGAAATTCTAAACCATCCATTCCAACATCCTTACTAGCATTGATTATGAACCATTGAATCAGTACTTTATGTTCATTTCCTTTCATTTGCTTTATTTTACACTAGGGAATATTTGCATTTGTACTGCATTCCTGCTTCAAGTCAAACACGCTTTAAAATTCATACCTGTCTTAATGTAATATTAACTTGGGTAGCCTGATATTGTCTTTGACAACTATGTCCATCCCCTCCTCCACCAAACAGGGAAGAATAAAAAAAAAGAAAAAAATAAAAAGGGGGGGGGGGCGGAGGGAACAGATACCTAAAATACCAGTGATTTGATAACAAAATCAACATAGAAATAGCTAATTGGGAGATTTGGAAATGATCAGCGAAGGTAGGTCATTAAAGTTCTAGTACTGATTTCCCTAAAAAAAGTTAACAAAAGCACCACTACCAAAATGTGGATTTAAAAAGCACATTACAGCAATCAGTAAATCATTTTGAAAAATAATCAAAATCGCTACACAGAACTGAAAACCACTAAGTCAATCCTTATTGTCAAGCCTAATGTGATCCAGTGTGCTGTAGTGAGGGAATGGGAAGGAAGTGTCTACACCACACATTGAATTAAAGGGAATCAACCAGCCATTTACTTTCATTTATTTAGTAACCTTCATGATGAGATCATAAAACATATTGTCTCCTCAGGAGTCATAGAGGGCTGCTACCTTGCCCCCTTTTTTAATAGCCCACCCTTTCCTGCCTAGTTTTTCTTTCGTTCTATTAGATCTGTTAACTGCATGTGGTATTTTTTAGTGCGAGGGTTGGTTTTGCTCTGTACAAGGAGAAAATGATAAAAAGATAATATTCTAACGGATTAATTTTAAGTCACTATGAAGGAAACACGGGCCTCTGATGGCTACAGTGTCATGTTTGTACAGAGTAGTGCTCACACCAGCCTATGTTAACCTGGAGCAATAGGAAACAGTATTACTGGAAAGGGTAAATAAAAGGAAGAAAGTTTCCTGCTCTGCAAAACCAAAATCAAACACAACCCCCCACATAGATTATACATCCTTACCTATAATTCTAGAGATCACTGTGTTAAACAGAAAGAACTTCTCACATTGTTTGGTGGGTAATTCATCTGCTGTTGAAGGGATTTGCTGTTGAAAGTGGGTCAGATGCACTGAGTTTGTATTCCACTTCCACAGTAAGAATCAACAGCCTTAGATAGATTATACACTTAGCTGTAGATACTTATTTTGTAGACACCTAAAGGAAGTTGAAATACATCTCATAGTGGGTAAGGTGGCACCCTTTTCCCAAAGCAGTTAACCAAAAATCAGTGGACATAGGCATGTGAATGACTCGGTGGCTCACTGAATTTTAGGATTTCTTATCCATGCTATCAATGACTTGGTAAATTTTATCTGAAGTTTGCAAGAGAATCCAGAAATACCTTGGTCGCTGTAGTCCCCTTAGTACAGTTCTTTGTCTAGGCAACACTGCCTCATTCTGGCTAGTTTAGTATTAATTTGAATATTACTATAAGACTTTGCATTGAGTCGCATTTAGATGCTCCAGCTGTTTACATTATTTTGAAAACAATGAATGAAGTAAGTGGTTTTAGCTCTGGAGTTTCCTTTATCTACTTTGAATTCATAGGAGTTCTTGTATGTTCAAAAACCTGACTATTTCCCCCGGGTAGTAAATACTATCCCACTTTGCAAATCTTGCTTCAGTTGTAGCAGGAAGATCACTACTTTGAGAATGTTTCCTTGCTTGGGTGTGTACACAGTGTAAAATTAAATTTGCACTTCGTGGTACCTCTAATACTTATACACCCACATAGTTTAAGATGACCTAGTTATTGAAATATAGAAAAGATATCACATAGAAGGAATTTTTATTGAAGAAGTGTGATTAAATTATGTTTCTTTTCATATGGATAAACATGTTGTATGTGTCCTGTTCCCTACCTCCTTCCATGATAACAATAAAAAAGCCTTAAAGTTAAAATAAATAAAGATAACAACATCATCATCAATAACAATAATAATAAAACAGCTAGAAATGCACCATAACATTGTTGAAATCCAAATAACTTGTAAGAGATATGTTCTTTCTTGCTTTTTGGAATAATTTCACAAATTTTTCTCTCTTAAATAGCTTCTGCACAATTCCTTGTAGTTTTCAGTTGGTAGTGTTGGTGATTAGATATTTTAACAGAGTCAAATTTTGAAAAAAACTGTTCATTGAAATTTCAATCTTTTATCAAACAAGGTCAAATTATTTTTTTAGTACATGAATTCCAATTAACTGAATTATTCATAATGCATAAATTGTCTGAAATAGTATATTACTTTATTCTGTTCCAAATTGTCTGGTAAAGAATTTGAGTTCCTATGAATTTATTCATTGTTTTCATTAGATCTGTGAACAGTTTATGTACTGAACTTCAGTACACAGGGTGATTTGCTGACAATCTGCTTTGACTATTTACAATTTGTAGAGCATAACTGTTAGCTAAATCATGTGGTTTTCTTTCTGCTTCCTAAATTGATAAACATTTTTAAATGTGAAAACAACAAATAATGCTTAGCCAGTAACATAAAAAATAATGAATAATCTTCAGATGATTTCTGATTCCCTTCTTTCTCCCATATTCATGCAAAGAAATCTGTTTGAGTAAATGTTCACATATACTAAAATGAAAGGGCATAGTCACACAGGAAGAGTGGCTTTTCCATTCGTTACTTTAGTCTTCCATTAGATGTTAGCAACCTGCATTTCCAAACACTATATCCCACAATAATGAATAAAAGACTTCCCAATAAAGGGAAAACCTACACAAAACTAAGGTTAATTTTGTCCCTTGCATGAGCATTTTCTCTTACAGATACAGAAGGAGTTTGATTTAGGAATGGGTCACACTCCTCAGACATGAAATATCCATCTGTTTCGTGAACAGTCATACTTAAGAGTGAATGAAATTTCCCTGACCAGATCACAAGAAAGTAACAGGGTATTTTGTGATACACGATCTCTCCCCTTGCCGTGGAAACCTATTGAAGCAGCTTCACTTATAATACATTTGTCAGAATGCTAATTGGAAAAATGACTTCATTGTGTGAGTCATACAGTCACCTCTGTGGACCTCATCAGACTTAAACGAGCCATCTGAAGGCCAGAGCAATCATTCTGAGCACAACCATATTTGGGTGAAGAAGCATTTTCAGAAACAGGCTCCTGGCCAACTTTGGGTACTTACAAATGACAAAATGGAAAGTGGAGTTCTCGGTGGCAGGAAATATACTGGAATATTATTGGAATATATATGTAGTGTTCACTTTCACAACAAAAGACAATTTAAACCAAGTCATTTAAAATAGCAGGTTCACTAGATCATTTTTAAATAGCTTGTAGTGTTTTGAGTTAGGACAATGATAATTTTAGGTGGCAGTAGAGCATACTTGCATTGAAGTGTGTGGTTCTTTGCAGGACAGGCCGTAGTATTGATCAGAAGTCCTTAGGGGCACAAAACTTTTTGCTGGACAATAAAATAATTGCAGCCTGACTTCAAAAATTAGCAGCAACAATCAAAGTAAATTATTAGTTGAGACTGCCACTTTCCTTGAGAAGATAAGCTATGTTCATGGAGATTCTGCTTACCTGCGTTCAAAAATCTTGATGAATGCTTTAAGAGAAGATGAGAACAACTCGGTCACCCCAGCAGCTAAAAGGTAATCTCAGGCAGCAGAACTAGAACAAAGAGAGAGACATAATCTGCCGCTTTGTTTATTTTTTTTAACCTGAAAGGTTCATCTAATAGGATGGCCAGATTCAGAGGGCTGAGGGAAATATTATTTGAAGACATCTCATAGTAAACAAATCTTCATAGTACAAGATATATGGAAGAAACCTGGGATAGTGATCTTCTGATATCATATATTTAATATAAATTTGGAATGATGCTTAGAATGACTTACAAAGCTTAGAGTAACAAACAGGGAATTAAATTCCATATACATTTTGAGAGATGTAAAAATTAAATAATATAGCAAGTAAGATTTAAGGAATAAACTCACTCAATATAAAACTATTGAGATACAAGACTTTTACGATCCCAGCTATGTCTTACCTTAAAGACAACTGTTTTGAAGCTATAGATTAAAATACGTATGTGTTGAAAAATCTCAACAGTCCGACCACTATGAATTTTATGTCATCTACTCACGTGTGTCTGAACTGGAGAAAACCACACTTTTTGATTCGTTTTCTCAGTTGCGGTGCACACAGTCCTTCTGTTTGACCTTGAAATAAACAAGAATGAAGAAAACATTTTCAAAAACTGACAGCTCACTACAACTAAGCAGAAATAAAATAGGAGGCTTTTAGAAACCTACATTGTTACAACAATGTTTAAACTAGCAGGAGAGCTTCAGAAGGCTATTTTAAGTAGAGCTGCCGACAAGAAGACTGAGAATCTTGACGTTCCCATCAACACCTGAGAGAAACTTGTATCTACTCAACTCCGCCTTCCTGCATGATGAAAAATAAATCTGAGACATGTCCTTGAAGTATCAGCCCCTAAAAAGCTCTGCTTATGAGAGTTATGTCCTTCCAACAGACATATTTCCATTATGCTTCTCAGAGTCATAATTGGTAACACAGAGGTGAAAACCATTTCACAAAAATGGCCATAAATTCCTAAGTTCCCATATAAAAAGCAACCAAGTCACAAACAGTTTGTAGCAAAACTTATTGAACCAACACATTGTGCTTTTTACATTTGCTTACCTGAGAGACAGAAAAATGAAATATCACTTTTTTTTTAACACATACAGCTACCAGGATATCTGCAGCAAAACACTGCCCTGGTGTCATGAAGTTTTGGACTTACATAGTCTTTATTTTTACTAAAGCTATATTCAGGAACGATTCATTAATTTTCTGTTTCTATGAATTAAATACGGCTAATCTGACATGCACAGCTAGTTCCAACCCCCCTGCCATGAAGGGGGGCACCTACCACCAGATCAGGTTGCTCAAAGCTTCGTCCAACCTGACCTTGAATATCTCCAGGGAGGGGACGTTCACGACTTCTCTGGACAACCTGTTCCAGTGCCTCACAAACCTCACGTTACCCTTCATCCCCTGATTGCACTCCTTGATAAAAAGCCGCTTCCCATCTTTCCTGTGGGCCTCCTTTATATACTGGAAGGCTGCTATAAGGTCTTGGAATCCTCTTTTCGCCAGACCAAACAACCCCAGCTCTCTCAGCTTGTCCTCACAGGGGAGGTTCGCCAGTCCTCTCATCATCTTCATAGCCCTGCTCTGGACTTGCTCTGACAGACCTGTAGTCACCCTGTTAAAGAAAAATGTAAATATGTGCATGGTAAAATGCTGCCCTCGTTAATGGAACACTTGTATTCAAATGCAGAGCAGCCATTTCTTGAAATGGATGTCCATATTTAATTTTAATACTTAAAAATCTCTTCTAGTAATCAGGAGAATTCATTAGAAAACCTGTGTTATTGTCTACTCATAATTTCTCACTGGTATTCCTTTTACTATATTTAGTTCCATATAATAAAATTGTGGCCTGAACATTTTAAAAAATGCAGGTTCAAGCATGTTCAGTGTTTCATTCAGTTGAATTATTTTCCAGTATTTCCTCCAATGACAGTAATGCATTCCAACTGCCTTTTCATGAAGCCATCTTCCTCATTTATCTTTTTTGTCCTTTTCGCAAGACGTATCCACACCAATGACTGTTTCCCTAACCTTTCGTTATCAGGTAGGATAAATAACAACACCAACCACATGCTTCTCTGAGGCGCAGCTTACGATTATTTGTTCCTCAGGCTGAGTAACAGATAACAGTTCAGAAGGTAATTTGCAGTTTACTGGTTAGACTACTAGTGAACTTACATTTTTCTGAAGTCATCTACTTTTCAATAGATCTGTGGCCCATATGCATTTTCTTCAAGCATATTGCCACTTCACATTTGAAAATGGAAGAGAGTGTATAGTCCTCCTGCTGCAAACACACAGCTGTTGTCTATTCTTCTGACATTCCACACCCAGCATTGTTTAAAGCTCTTGAACCAAAAGAAAGATCCTGTTCCATGGACAGCAATACTGCTGTCCACACAGAGGATCAACTGTTAAGAGACCAGCCTCTACAAATATTTGGCAAGTCTTATGCTGCATTAGACACAAAGAACAACGCACGTATGCTAACGTGAGCTCTGTCTCTGTTTTGAGGTTTTCTTCAGCCTGATCATTGTTTCTATCAAATTTAAACAAAAAGGAATGGAATGCAAGAAGCTAAAAAGTCATGCAACATTAATAAAATTAAATAGTTCTTTCAGAAATGCTATTTTTTCACATAATATGTTGTAGTTTTACTTTATTACTAGTTTTGCTGTCAAATTGACTGAAAATATACCATTATACCTTAATAATTCCACAGTACGTGCAAAGAACATCCTTAACCGGTGACCCACAAATGATGTTTCTGTAATGTAATACAGATGTAGCCTACAGAATTAATGTATATTTCAACTGTTCAAAACATGTCTAAATGTGTTAAAAACATTTGTAAAAGTTGTTAAAATGTGATTCTGATAAACATAAATGTAACCATTTTCAATGTTTCACAGATCATGCTATATGCCAAATCAAGTTCTTCTGCATAACTCTTTTCAAGTTTAATGCACTGTATCCACACTAAATAACTATTCTGAGTCTGGTAGTCTGACTTACTTCACAAATCTGTGAAATTCATCATGTAACTGTGCACACAGATACTGCAGATAGTATGAGGCACACTCTTTCCTCTTATCTGTCTGCATATTTTCCACAGAAGAGACACACAGCTCATGTGAAAATTATCTGTGGGAGATATAATGATTCCTTTGGTTCACCTGCTTTATTATATGAAAATAAAGATCTTCAGTACTGAAAGCTTCCTACCCTTAGGGCTTACAGAGCATCGCCATACAACATGTGTTTCTGCATGTATTGTTTAACTGCTATTTTGGACTAATTTTTTAGGAAAGTTTAATTACATAATAATAATAATTGCATTTATATATCACTGTAGATTTCAAAAGCCTCAGAAATACTTGCTGTAATTAGTAAAAAGTATTTTGCAACATTTCTTTTCCCTTTTTTCTTCCCTTCCCCGTTACAGATGTGCACAAACCCATATCCACTCTCCTTAGCCAATGTCAGCTGGTGCATCCAGGCCTGCGGTAGATGTGGTTTGGTCTTGTTCCCCAACTGGCTGCTAAAACCTTCTCTTACAAGCTCCACTTTCCACAACACAACTTGTTCCCCGTGGCTGCTGTGTCCTTCCCGAGAGCCGCGATGCTGAAGCCGAGCTCTGCACGCGGCTTCTCCTGCCCCTTCAACAACGCGCTCCAGCCCGCACTCAGCCACCCACACCCTGTCCCTGCCCTCGTCCCCCTGGAAAAACCCACTGGTGTCATTTTGGCAGAGCTAAAGTCTTAGCTGGCTCTGCGGCTCCGGAGCTGCAGCACAGGGCTCAGCGCTGGCCTTACCAGGCTGTGAAATTCCACTGAAATGAAAGCGATTTCTTCTGCTGAGTGGGAAGCATGAAAAGGGCTTATGTACTACACGAGTGGATGAAGGAAAATGGAAATCTTCTCAATGAGCCTGTTTGCTTTGTAATATAAAACTGTATAATGAAAGCACATTCACATCATTGTAATTTTCCAATGTTTTATACTTTAGTATTATTTTTCATAGCAGTTTCTCTGATTTATCCATTTCAATTTTTAATGTTATTCTTTTTTTTTGCCTCCTGTTTATTATTGGCATATATATTTTAGTATTTTTCCTTTGGTTTTTTTTCCTAAATTGACAAGATTTCATCTCTGTTTGTTAAAGAGAACCAGCTGTTTTCTTCAAAGATAATTTTCTGAAGCTGTTGTGCGCCATAATTACACTGCAATTACACAGCAATATCCATAAAAGCAGATGAGGATTCTATGTGTCCTTCTGACTCATTAGAAGTTGCAAAAATGATGGATGCAGCCTTTCCTAGCTTGACTATTGCCCTCTATTGGCCAACCCAAGTCCTGTCATATCAAAAAAGAGCTAAAGCAAGGAATAAGTGAAAATTTTGAAAAGAGATTAATTTCAGTGTTGGTAATGGAAACAGTGAAATAATATTTAAGCTGGAAGATATTTTTAGGTGCATTTTATGGAGAATACTTTGAATATTTTAGTTATCATTTGAAATAGATCAACATTATACACATTTTGCGTTCCACATTCTGATAAATTCTTTTTTCACGTAGTCATATGCACAATTCTCCCTTTTTAGTTCTTTCTCACATTCATGTAATTTCCTTAAGAAAACCTTCAAACAATTTCTTGTTTTTTAAAGATACGATCAGATTCTGTTCAGTTCTATTTTGTTCAGATGGTCTTATTTGAATTGCTTTAAAAAGAAGTCAAAATATACTCATATGGGTTTGGAATACCTTAGATCTTCATGTTACTGTAGAGATGTGTAAAATCATAGAGTACCTTTCTTCATTCAGACTAAAGCAGCTCAAACCCCATTCATTTTGAATCAACAGACTAAAAAATAATTTCATGTCATAATCAGTTTTCAAATGCTTGAAATGACAGAAAAGAGACACTTGAATGGGGAGAGAAGGGTGGTTTTGGGGGCTGAGGAGTGGATTTTTTTCATTAAATATTAACTCAGGTGAGCTATTTGGTTTTGCTGGTTCATTTTCTGGTTAGGGCTTAGCTTAGTGACTGCTAAAGATTCTGCATGATGAGCCTGAGCCAAAGCCGAGAGGCTTCTTGCTCTGACTTTCAATGGATCTTTGTTCACTCTTGTCAAAGCAGCCACTGAACTCTCTGATCCCAATTTTCAAAAGTCTATTAAACGGGGCAGAAGTTCAGTAAACAAATTAGTTTAATTATAACCTTGTAAAGTGTAACGTGATTGGCAAGACAGGAGAGACCTATCAGCACGTTAGTTTCTCCTGCACTCGTTCAGTTTCAACCAGAGCTAAAGCCTGATACAGTTTCGAATCATTTACATGGGCATGGGCAGGAGGTAATATTCCAGTATTTAGCCAGCTTGTCAAACAAAGCATACAAGGAGATTATTAGTCCTGTAGTGAGTTTCGGCAAACAGACCCTATTTAAACAGTAAATTTCAAAGAAATTCAGTTTAGAGAGTCTATTCTGAAAAAAAAAAAATGTCATTGTGAAATGAACATGTGTTTTATTTTCAGTTATATTTCTAGCTGTCATAGCATCTACAATGTGTCTCTCAGCTTGCAGGATTTTTAGATACCCAGAATTTAAGTGTCTCCTTTAACTGCAGGGAAAAATGAGATTTTGTTAAGGCAAACAGAAGCAGAGGAATGCATTTTCTATTGCTCACATTCTTTCAGAATTGTTAGCTAAGGTAACTTGAGCAAAGCTTCATAGGTCACTTACTTCTTGTTTAGCATCACCAAGTTGACCTGAAATTATTTTATTTTTGTCTCTTCTATCGCTTTCCAGCAACAATCCATTAATATTTCTGAGATTATTATCCCCGGTAAAATTAGACTTGCACACCAAGACATAAGAAATCTACATTAGGAAAAATGGATATGTGGAAAGACACCACATTTGCAAAATGAGGAACAAGTTGTCTTTTTCCACTGCAAATGCACTGTCAATTTTCTGTTTCTGTGCAGGGCAATAGTTCTTTCAATATGCAAGACAATTTTGTAATTGCAGGACTTTCAGGTTTTTTCCATCTAGTGACTGTTGACTGAAATGTGTTGATTAGCTTTCAGTACCAGGCTTGACAATAGTTCTGCAATCATTCTGCACAGCTCATACCAAGCAGTATTTTACCTTTTTTTATGAGAAACACCTGATGAAGTGTATTGTTAGTGTCTCAGCATTTAATCTGCTGGTATTGTAAAAGACACCACTTTTGATGCCAAGTGTAAATTTTCTGCAGTTCTTTTTGTATTTTGCTTCTACAATCACTTTTCATTCAGCATTTGGGGAGTATTCTTTGTAACACAACTATTAACAGCAAAAAATTAAAATAAGAAATCATCTTATATTTTTAAAGTGATTTTTAAACAGTACATTTAACAACTCTATGATATCTCTAGTAGTGAAACAGTAAGTCACTTATGTTTGCAAGATCAGCTGAATGTTTTTTCTATTGTATATACTTAAAACTTTAGTAGAGGGGAAATTAGAATTCAGCTACCAAAGTGAAGATAGATTTTAAAATATTGCAGAAAGCACAAGCACAAAAAACATGAAAAAGAAAAATTATGCATATGTAACTAGGACAAAATATGCAACATTTAAAGCTCCTACTTTCAACTTTTTTCATTTATACAGAATCACTACTTTTTTTTTGAGACACAGAGTTGTGATGATGAATTTGTAACTATGAACTGCTTAAATTAAAACATTAATATTTTCTATCGGGGTTTAAAAAAAAGAGATGTAAAGAGGTAGACTCTAAAGTCTATTTAATCGTCAATCTGAAAAAATCATTTTATAGTTAAATATAGTAATTTAAAAAAATCTAAACTCTGCTTACTGGCTTCTTATTTTTTCTAAAAGCTCATTTTATTGGTGTTGTTAAATCCAAGTTTGAGTACGTCTCATTGCAAGAAAGGTAAGGAAAAGAGACTGGAAGATAGATACTGGTTATTGCACGTAAGAACTGTAAAGATCTTCAGAGATATCAGGACGCACTATCCTGCTGTAAATGTAACAGCTATCAGAGACTGAAAATTCAGGTTCGCTACCACAGTCAGTGATGTTTTAGTGGCTTTGGGTTTTTTTTTTTCCTCAATGATTGTACTGAGTTTAATATATAAACAATGCAATACTTTTACATAAAATTCATACTTCCATTTAAATATTAGAAACTCATTTTTAAAACAACTGCTTCTATTTTCCTGTACCTGAAATCCTCAATGGAAATAGTTTGAAAATGGCAGTGGTAAACTGAAAGAGCCAGATGCTTAGCCAGCGTCTGTCATTGTAAGTCAATTGACATGGAATAAACAAATATCAGTTTTCACCAGATGAAAATGTGGTGAAGATCTTCCCAGATAGCTATGCCTATAAAATATCATTTATATCTATAGATTAACTGATTATAGGTAAAAAATGAAAGATACCTCTTAACACCTTTTAAAAGATTGTTTTACTGGGACTAACAATGACACTTTCAGTTGTACAAAAATCCTGATGTCATTCAGTAGTTCAAGCTATTCCCATTTAAATATTTTACTTTTCCATTTGAAAGCATATAATTCATACAAAATCATTTACTAACCTCTGCCATCACATTATTTTCAGTTTATTTTTAAACTCTCTGTTGCACTGGTGTTATGTATTCAATGACGATATATTTATATAAAGTACATTGCTCACAAACATTATTAGTTTCATTATTTCTAATTTAGGATTAAGATTTGTCTTTCAAATTCACAGTTTCTGTCAACTGCAATCATTTTCTGCCAGCCTTTACACAGAAGATCAATCTTCTTGGAGTTCAGGTTTCTGGAAATGTCACCCTGAAGTTGATGGTGTTTCTGGTTCTTTATTATCTTCTGACATTCCAGTACACTTAAGCACAATTTTTCTCCAATGCCTGAGGCTGAATTGACTGAAGTGTTCCTTGAGTTGCATTCTGTCATCTGTGTGTTGACCATGACCTTCATGGTTTATTTATGATTAGGAGGTTATGTCTTTCCTTACTCCAGCAATGGTATTTCAGCATAGTTCTTTACAAAATTTCTTAGTTCTGCAAATACCTTGCAAATTTGCAGGCTCCCTCTGTGCAAGATTCTGCAATAAATAATAGGAAACTGGCCTGGACTTCTAGAGAAACATTTCTAGATATACTTCCAGTGTCATCTTAGGTTGTTACTCACATTGTCTGCTGTCCTGCAAAAGCAGACCAATACTGAATGATCTTTTCCATCTCTGGATCATATCACTGCACTATGAGTTCTTAGATGAGGTCTAACTTTCAGTTTCTTAGTGATGTGGTAAGGAATCTGCTTAATTATATCTTACCTGTCTGGAAGTGAATGTGTCTGGTAGACACTGAAAAGAATTAAGTATGATCAGTTTATGGCAGGATGGAACCTCTCTGAACTTTGAATTTCAACAGCTGATAAAATGTGAACTAGATGTCATTAATGTTCCAAACTGTGTAGAGTGTTAATTGCATTTGGAGTTTCTTCTGGGATTTTTGCAGCTGTTTAAACTTAAACTATAAATTGAGGAATGCTACTTCCTTAAGTAAAAACCCTGAATGAAATTATGACATGATATATGTCAGTAAAGATAATAAGATGAGCTTACTATCTAGCTTATTAGTCAGAACAGGATTTTTCGATCAACATCAGAGAAAAAGGATACAAGTCTTCCATCAATAAAACTTGGGCGGATCTACCAGATGAAAGCTACTTGTCTGCACAGGTGAATAATGGTGAGTAGCTTCTCATACTTGCATTTTCATAGAGATATGTGGACTAAGAAGAAAATGTTCAAAAAATTTATCTGTGTTTCTGTCCTAGCGACAAAGATTTCTTTTCAGGTACTCTTTGTAAAGTGGTTGGATCACATCTTTCTTAAAGTCACTTTAAAATTTTTGCACTAGTGCTAAGATTTTCATCGGGCATTTTTCTCACGCAGGTTTTATTGTCACAATATCCTATATACCATGTTCCATGCAAATACTCTGGATTGCCTTTGGTGATTTTGAAAGCAAAATATTCTTTTAGGTAAATTAAATGAGCCAGTCGTATCACTGCTGTGCTTTGGTCTGTGCACTGCTTCCAAGTTTATCAGTGCAATGACATCTGAATTTTGCTTCTCTACGTATAAAGTATTTCACATTATGTTCTCTGTAGTGACCCTAGACATGTAACTGCTTGCTGATTTAAATACTTTGCTGAAAACCTTAGCTTGCATTTTGATAGTAGGCTAGATACAGTCCAGCTGGAACTTGGGTAAAAGCAACACTTTGAATACAGGCAGAAGAAGGCAAGAGTACACATTGAGGTCCTGATCTGGCAGTCTGCACTTACTTATTGAAGCTCATAAGCCCATGCTTTTACTTTTTCTAAGTATGGAAAATCCTACCAAATGAAATCTAAGAACTTGTTAAAAGAAAAACAATAGGGTGTGGTTGTATTTCTTATTTGGGACCAGGGAAATAGAAGCTGCAAATGAAAATGCCATGAAATATGCCACCTTTCCACTTGTCAACCTTGGCAAGAATATTTGCGTTCTTTGTTTATTGTAAAATTATCTTCTCTTCTTCCTTTGCCCTCCTCTGCATCCCAGCAGTAAGCAGAAGGATCACAGCCACACAAGACTTGTGTGGGTGAGAATATGCTTTTCTGAGCATGAAATGTACACCTCTTTTTGGAGGAGCATCTTCCACACAACACAGAACCCTTACTGGAGTCACAGACACAGATCTGTTTGCCCCAGCTCAGATTTTACACTTCATCTCAATGGACTCATTACTGGTCAAGTATCTGAAATAAGTTATTTGGAAAGATCTGCTTATCTGTATGGTGGATGGCATTAGTAACGCTTCATCTCTTCTATTGTACGCACTGAAGATACCAGAAAACCCCCAAACAGCAACCCACCAAATATTCAGAGTCAGTTAATCCAGACACATTTATCACAGTCAAACGGAAATGACAGGACACAAGTCCAGTGATGAGTGACACAGTCCAAAGTACAAAATCACAGGTAGCTCTTAAAACCATTAAATCACGTAACGTTTACTCTCCTTTATAAAAATCTGAAGTATTCAAAAGGTTTAAGGGGAAAAGAAGCCAGTAAGACTTAATGATTCATTAGTTTGAGAGGCATACATGATCTTGTTAAGACAACTATGGCTTTGGTCACAAATTCTTTGATTTTATTGATTTGCCAGAAATCATAAACCTGGCTCATTTCATACTTAACTCTAAAATGCTCTAAACAAGGTGGAAGATATGTTAAGCAATTATTTTGTGACATTTGCATTGAATTGGTCTTGCAGTTTCAAAACAGATCAATGACCAAACATTGTGTTATAATGTGGCCACAGCGAGTGCCATTCATCCTGCATAGAAAGCAAACAGAAGGCTTCTGGTGTAACGTTTTAAGCAAGCATTGCGGAATATTACAGGAAGTTTATCAGAGAACAATATTCAGGAGACAGAAGCAGCTAAAACCCAGTAAACATTACCATTGTGTCTCCCTACTTATTTGTCATGGATTATGAACTAGTTTTAAACTTCTTGTGTTAAAAAAAATTGAGTAGGGGAAACTGACACTGTCCAAAATGTTTGTTGTTAACAATAGGACCCACTTAATTTTAACTCACAGCAAAAGATATTCCGCACACAAGACCGGGTTTTTGCTAACTCGATAATTATACAATTGGAACCTTCTGATTTTAGTCAGTGCCCACATTTTAAAACAATAAGATATATCGGGTAGCATGTCAGAAAAAGTTGGGATACTACAAAATCTGAAACAAAATCAAGATAGAATTGCAGTGACAAGAAAAAAAGAATAAGTCACTCACCTATTTCTTTGCAACGTCACCGTAAATCTATCTTGAGTTGTGCGTACTTAATTCTTGCTGCAGGATGCACTGATCCTTTGATGCCCTCAATGAATCTTAGATAGAGAGAGTCTAGCTAGAAGTCTTACACAGAAATATCTGCAGAAAGAGACTTGACATAGTAATTAGCCTGATGTTTAATGTGTTAGCATCTCGTGAGATGTCACAATGATTGGTATTAGGTTCAGACTAAATCGCAGCTTCATTCATGTTCTGTAAGAGAAGACGAAAGTGTATGCTTATAAGATTGACAGATAACAGGAATTTATGAAGATGAGATCATGGCCAGTAATAGAGAAATTATGTCAAGTTTAGATACCTCCAAGAGAAGTTAGGTAATTAGAAGGTAAATCTTACAGAAAATGGTACACATAGTATTTTAATCATAGCACTAATCAAGTCATATGACTATATTGTGTTGGAGATTTACTCATGTGATCAAATTTTCTTCTAAACAAGCATCTTACAGGAACGGCTTGGCAGACAGCAGCTGATTTGTGCCATACCAATGAGCAGCTGGGAAACGTACCTGCAGCTCGAAGTATTAGTCTTCATATTTGATAATACATTTGGGTTCATTTTTTTAGTATGTTGTAGAAGGATGAAATTATGACCTTTCTGAAATTTTCCATACATGCATAAAGACACGTGCACAAAGGCTGAGGTTCCACCTTTGTCACCCTGTCACTCCCTCAGCAAGACAAGCTCATTGAGCAGTAAATGATATGGAATTAAGACCCTCTCAGTCTCCTCCTAGAGATCTGTGGGACAAAGTTTTCATTGGTACTGGTCCTTGGGTCACTCTGGGTCTTTCAAAAATTACATGAAACTTTAAATCATTTGGCTAAAGCACAGGTTTTCCACTCAGTTTCATGTACATAATAAAACCCTCCAACTGGTGCAAATGAATAAGTCTCACTCAGAATAGCAATTGGTCAAGATACTTTGCTTCAAGAATCACAAACACAGGTTCACAAGTTTGTTTAACTAGATAATCGCAAGGATCTATGACACCTATATACGCGTTGTTCCCAGTGGCTACTAATTAATATGGGTCAGAATAGCAGAAACTTCCAACAGCTGTAAAGTTTTGCAGGACCACTATTTTTTAATTTTTAATAAAATGTTGCATCTAATTTTTAAAACAGCTCTAAACATACCGCTATAAGAAGGCATATAAAAAAAAAATTACAATGAGTACAGATCTGGCATCACTTAAAGCAAGAATAAAGAGGAGTTTTTCAGTAAAATCAGGAAAAAGTGTTATGTCAGGAGAAACAACACATTAAGGTAAGCAAGTAACAAATGCACACAAAAGGCTTTTGGGGAGTTACTTTTAATATAGGGGTTTTGTTTGCACTTTGGGGGAAGCAGTGATGCTTGTTAAAATGTACTATTTCGGTTAGTCATATCTTAGGAGTTAATAGGGAATTAATCATCTATACACCAGGGAAGAGTGGTTTGATCAATACTGAAAGTATAATCTTCACTAAAGCAACGTCTAATAAGTACATCTTGAATAAAATTCCTTCATGCTCTGACTCATTTTTTCTTAAAACATAAAACCAATAAGCATTAGAATCCGTTTGGAGTGATCTCAGCAACACCACTGACTGGTCTAACCAAAGTGTACCCATCTATACATCCACAGATATGCAATAAACACATCTAATACATTATTAAAACAGGGTAAAAATAATAATGGATCAAGAATTAATCTTTCATGAGCAATATGAAAGTCTGGTGTTGTGCCTAGAAAAAAAACCAACACAAACCCATCATTTATCTAAATTAACAGAGTTTGAGATTTCCTTCTCAAGCAAATAACTGGAAAAAAAAATCATTATAAAATTTGAAGTGCTTTCACTGTGAAAGTACATACATAAAAAATACTGAGTATTTAAAATACTGAATAGATACAATTTTTACAGGATTAAATTAATCGAAGTGTTCTAATTGGGGAGTTATTAGATCTAAAAGTGTGATGCAAGTCCAAAGATTTCTTTGGATTCATTCCCACATTTTTCTTTATTTTTAAAGGCTGGACAGGATCTTAAGTTGGAGTAAAAGACTGTAAGTAAAATTCATAGTTCATTCAGCGTATCCAAGTCTATCCAAATGTTTAGGTAAGTTATTCCCCAAGTTATCTATCTAGTTACCCCGTGTCCTACAACTTGCTCTAATAAACTGTACCACCCTCTGGTGCACCTTCTGTATTCTGTAGCGACCAAGGAAAAAGAGAGAAGTGTAAATACTGAAAATTACCTAGAGCTTCACAAATCAGAAAGCCAATAAAACTGCAAAATTTGTAAGCATCTCCCCTCCTTTCACTTCCTGTGAAATTACTTCAACTTATACAGATTGCTTTGGTGCGACTGATTTAATATAGGCGAGTGACTTGCTCCGTGTTGTTTCCTGGAATTAATAGAGAAAAAGATAACTAATAAGAAACCATGAAGTTAGTCTGGAAGATCAGAGTTGATATACTTCAGCCTCCCTCATCAAGACTGAAACACTCTAGACTGCTTTGACGGAAGTAGGTTACACTTCTCTATTTCAGGGGAATGATTTGGTATGTATTTGGTTTGACATACCAATGATGAGCTTAGAAATACTGCTATATGTACATTTCATTTAAAATACATGTATTACTACTTCCAGTGTCTTTTTAATCTCTTGCAGTTCCAGTCCAAACCATTCCAATGGAAACTCACTACTTCTGCCAGACCTCTAACACACTGATCACCAGCCAAATATTTCCGAAAGCTTACCAAGAAATTCTGCTCCACATTTCTATACAACTTGATCCTCCCAGTAATTCCAGTATTTATTCATCCTTGACACAAACTGCATATTACTAAAAATAAACAGACAACCTATATGTCAGTAGTAGTACAAAGACAGGGAAGCAATAACTTGAAAATAATACAGACATAAAATAGGCATGAGATTTCTCCATGCTTTGAGATGTTTAAGAAGAAAACAGCAGAAAACAGTCTTTGAGACTGAAATGAAGGTCTCTGATCCATAACTGTGAATAATCACTTTGAGAAAATTGTGTGGCTCTTGCCCCTGTCTGTTCACTCTTTTCATTGTGCAAGGACAGGTACACCCCTCAGTTAACACTGAAACATGAGAGATTGCAGCCTGTGTCTTAAATAAAACATTGACATTGTTAATTTCACTGAATGAGCTGAATTGTTAGTTGTGGTGATCTAACAGCCAGGACAAGGCAGGAAAATCTAAAGGTAGGATATGGTGGGCAGTCAAAAGAAGAAGCCACTGTGGCTATCCACAAAGGAAAGTTATTCATAGTCTCGAAAGATGCCTATAGGCAGTGGAGACAGAAACATTGTCCTCCAAACACCTCAGGCAGCTCAGATTTGCTGACAAAAAAAGGAGAGTTTTATGCCAGAGAAAAAGTAAAGATGTTTTTGTGTGTGTGTGTAGGGGGTGCGAGTGGAAGACTGCTGCTGAGGTCTAATGAAGATTCAGTTTTTGCAGAGCACAGTGGATGAAACAGATATGAAAACCAAGTCATGTGTCCCAGTTTACTATTCCAGAGAAATACGTACATCACAAGCAAATCACTTCAGTGCCTTATTGTATTTGATTGAAATTTTTGTTACATAATATTTATATGATCTGTGTGACAGGGCTGTTCAGGAGAAGAGTAAGCAGAGATTTTAAAAAGAATTTCACAGTATTTTTGAAAAACTAAGAGGACTACTGTGAGCATATATACACCACTCCTTGAGTGGGTGAAATATTTGTTCCCATGAGACAAATGCTGCTATGATATTTGCGCTCCACTTCCTCAAACGTTCATAGCCATGATATTCCTCACCACATATGAGTTCTTTAAGGCTAAACTGTCCCAAGCAAGTTTCTGTAATGCATTCTCGAAGCATGTGCACTGTAGGAGAGATCAGTGTCCTAACACCAAGTGACACCACCATACATTCAAATCTCAGCAGTTTTGTGAATACTTGGGCCGTGTTTCTCTCCTCCCCTTGAGAAATGAACTAAATATCATCTACTTCTTGGAAGGATGAAAGTTTTCATTTACATACCAAACCATTTTTCTTCTTTCTTTTTTTCATTCACAAGTTCAAAACCTTCCCTTTCTTTTTAAAACCTTTGAAGCCTAGCACTGAGTTCAATCCACTTATGGAAAATGCTAAAATGTTAAATCTGCAGTTTCAAAAAGGGCCATTTCCACACCGATTAGAGTTTCTTCAAATGCAAGTCCCAAACTTGTGGAAAGTAAGTCCACGTTATTCAGTGGCAGAAGCCAGGTAGGACGCCCTCAATGCCAACATTGCAACCTTCTTAATTTATTTCAAACATGATCTTTAATAAGACATCTCAAAATATCTGTTTGAAACTTACCCTCCTTATTTTGCAAAATATTTATGCCTGCATGCAGAGAAACTAAGCACTAAATGTGATAAAAAAAACCAAACCAAAACCAAAAAAAAACATTTACATCAACATAACATTGGGGCAGAATCACCCATCTAAATTAACAGACATTTGAACAATGAACAGACATTCCCACAGCTGCAAAATCTTCATTTAGTAATCAACTAACATTTCATGTCAGTTGAGACTTGGGTATGGTAGTTATCTCCTGAACATACCCAAACAGTCCAGCAACATAGATAAGCTCCTTAGAATAGTCTTCAGTTACAGATCTTGAAGTAAAACATCCTCCAGTGTTCACAGAAGTTTAGCCTCCTTGGAGTGTCTTAACTATTTCACTTTCTGATGGCTTAGAAGCTACCTTGTTCCCCTTGTAGGCGAATGCCTATGGGGGTGTTTACCACCCTTCCTCCCTAGGCTGTGCTACTGTGAAGAATGAAGGGAACAGTAATTCAGGATACTGATTTACAAGGGATGCATAACTTGTGCTTTTTATCCAATGACAGAATGAAGGACTGAAATACAACCCTGTGAATGGATCTGGTACTTCTTCTTCAAGCCAAATTTCCTGACTACTCGGTCATACTTTTAGTCCATTCCTGTGGCCTAACACATCCATTATCTTCTGCAAGAGAATTAAATTGAACAGATTGACTCTACTTTAAAATTAAGTTATGAGCTTTGCTCGACTTTCAGGAGCGAAGCACAGATAGCTGCTTTCAAGGGGAGGTTTCTGAAACTTCTGGTCCTCTGAGCAATGAAGAAAGGCAGAATTTGCCGTGCAACACTGTCACCAGCAATTCTGTGTGATCTAACCTGATGAAAGGATGGATTGTGTTTTGGCATGCTGGTTAATATTAATGCCCACCAGTCCATGTCCCCTCCAAAATTATATAAGGCCTCTGACAGCAAGTTCCTCATTCTTATTGCATTGCCTGGTGCAGCTCATGTCTCGTTCACACAGTAGGAGAACAGGGCAGTAACAGATGCTTAATACTACCTAGCTATGAACTGACACACTTATATACATAATACTTCTCAAAAGGTTTATTGACTTACCTTAGTTCAATTCACCCATCTTCAGTCATCTGTGTCCATACTTACATGTGATGATTTCCAGAACTCTGTAAATCCTGAGACAGTAAGCAGGAGTTTCTATCTTTGTCCATTATTACTACATTATTCTACAGTATGAAATCAGAACCCGACTTTATTAAATCCCGTCGATCGCCCCTCACCCCTCCTTCAGAGCAGGAGTGAGAGCGAGGAAGACAGTAATTAAAAAATCCTAGGAATCAGAAGCATAATATTTCCCTCGGATAACTTTATGAATTTAGACTTTACCAAGTAGAAAAATACAACTTGAAATACAGCCAACATTTGTAATCTTAACTCATGTTCCAACTCAGTTTTGCTTAAAGGTTATAACTTCAGGTGTTTGGGTTTTTTTTTTTCCTTTCCATTTTAAGAGGTTGTCTGTTGTATGCTTGTTGCATCAAACTAACTTTGCTGAGCTACTGAGTTCCAGTACACATACACACACATGGACAAAAGTACAGCATCACCTCATAAAACACTTCCAAGCTTCATCATCAGAGTAAAGATATGACAGGGCTGTTTATCAGTAGGTAATAAGACAGATAATTTAACTGTACAAGCTCTAATTGGTCTAATTCACTAACTGACCTCTCACCACTTGATTCACTAGTACAATTGAGCTCTGATAAAGCCTTTAATTGTAAATTGCACACAGCTGTGAGCTGCTTCTCACGCTGGCACAAAAACACTATCATCGACTGTTTCATCTCTGCGACCTGCTAATTTGGAGCATATGTAACTGTTTTTAATGCTGAAGGCTTGACATACCACAAACAGCAGATGTTGCAGCTGCCCCTGAGACGCTTTATTTAATTCAATTACGTCTTTTGGAGATATGTAAAAAAGCTATGCGAGATGAGAGAGGGCAGGAGAATGTTAAAAATGGAGCCCCTGGTTGAGGCCCAGGTGGCTCGATAGGCAAATGATTGGGTGAATGTCTAAATGATCTTTTTAATTGAGTAGACTGACGGCTAATCAGGGTCATGAAGTGTTATCACACTGATGAGCTGAGTGGAGCCCTGGGCTGCTCTGCAATTAATGCTGCTTTTGTGAAAGGAGAAAAAAGGAAGATAATGTATACCATCTGGCAATTGTTTATGATAAAAGCAGCAGTTTGCTACAAATTCAAGTTAAATGCTATTCATAACATTATTTCTTCTGCTGCTGTGGAGGGCAAGGACACAGAGCCCAGGCCTTTGTCTGACTTTCTCATTCTCTTTCAACAAGCAAAACATTAATTTTCTTCCACGTGTGTTGTTATTAATTATTCGCCTGCTTGCTAATGTATGGCCCAAATGATGCTCTTTTTGAAGAGCTGTGAACAAGTCCAGCAATCTATGTTCTGGATACTTCAGCATGAAGCATCCACTGAAGGAAAAATGAAGTCAAGAGTCTGAACTTAAAGCTAAGAGCTGGAGAAAATAAGTCAGTTCTTTTGTTGGTGGTGGTTCCCTGTTCCATTCCATACCCCTCTCCTCTTGTTTCATTTTAAAGGTCTTGCCACCTGGCAGACACATTTAAAAGTTCAGAAAAAAAACATGGTTTTGAGGAGGAGTGGGGAAACTGATAGATGTGAACAACTATGCAGAGAGTTTTCTCTTGGCATACAAAAACAGGGTTTTACAAAGGAGAAACTAGTCAGCTGGTCAGCTAGGGATGCTCTTGGGTCTTCACTGCCCAGCAAGGTATGAAGAAGCAGACAAATAGTAATGACAGAATTATCACTAAATTAAAAACTAGCATCTCTGGAAGTACACCACTATTCTGTTATTAAGTAGAAGGACAAAACAAGGAAAAAATAATCCTGCTAACTGTTCCTTAGGCTTTAAACCAGTTGGAGCTGGAAATAATGCTGCCTGGGGGCTGCCTAAAAGGGACACCCAGCAGTAAAGATAGGGAAAATTTAGCAGTATTTAGTGGTGCTTCTTACAAATACACAGAGACAAGAACTTGAAGCCTTGTCTCGGAACTTAGATGTTAAGAGCTAATAAGCTTACAGGTTCATTACAGATGATACTTTTATATATTATTACATATTTTCATATATCATATTATATTGTATCATATTATATTTTGCTTACAGATTTGTTCTGAAAATCAGATGATTCAAATTCCCTTCCCAGCTGTGTCACAAATGTATTGTATGTCCTTAAGCAAGTCACTTCATGTTTATGTACTTTATCTATCAGAGTTCTAAACCACAAATTCTTTAAAACCAGGTCAATTAAAAGTTCATCAAAATTGGCAAATATATTGTTTGACTCTTCTTTGTTCTAAAAAATGAAAGAGCTAGAAATAGGGGCTTGGCCTTGCCAGGAAAGGGGGAAAGAAATGGAATTTGTAAAACAGTTTCTTTAATTCTTGGGGAGCTGGCAGTATATTTTGTGTATTAGTACTTTCATTGTGTTCTATACCTTTTTACCTTTGGACTGAGCTTAAGCATTTCTGTTATGTATGTCTTCAATGGAAGATGCTGCTTGACTGTCCTCTAGCAAATGGAGCTATAGCTGCAAGAGCAAAGAGCAAAGTGTAAGCCTCAAGCTTAGATTTTAAGACTTGTTAGTTTTCAGGTTCTGTAGAGCATAGGTGAATACACCCCTTGCTACCTATCATTTCTTATTTTCTGTCCTTGCTAACTACTGTGTACTGCATATGCAACAGCACTAACGTTTACAGACACCATGTATTTACAGCATACAGAAGATAAGAATGTACCGGTTTAAGAATTTCACTCTGCAGTTCTCATGCATAAACCATGTTTTCAATCCAACTCCAAGCTATGCTTAACAGACGTGAATTATAAATATACACTGCAGACCTCTTAGCAATTTCCCACCTTCTCCTTCCTCTTCTTCCAGATTCTGTAACATTTGGGAGTGTCTAGGAAACTGTTTTCTCATCCAAAGGAGGTCTTACAAGTTTTCTTGCTCTGAACTAGGAGAGCAACAGTAAAAAAATCAAATTAAAAAAAAAAGAAGAATCAAAAAAGAGTGAGGAATCACAAGAGAAATCGGAGCTGGGAGGTATGTGTCCACTGCAGGATTTTTCCTGCATCACTGAAGAGATTCTCGGCTATAATTGACCTGACTGATGTGATGCAAAGTGCAGTGACGATTCCCCAAAGTAGTGTAGGCACTAAAGAGTGTGATAGTGCTTGCACAGGTAAATCATATGGGTCCAGCTGCAGGGTGACACAGCCACACTGCTCCCAGATTTTGATTAGTCCTGTAGGCAGGCAGCACCGTGATCTGCTGTGCATGTAGATGTGCAGAGAGCCTCCCTGTATCACCCCTTAAACTCTGAATTATAGATACGAGCTGAAACGATTCTACAAGGCTTAGTGAAATAAAGGCATGTCAAATGTTAATCTGTCCCCAGTCTCAGTTCATGGATTTTAATGAGCCACCTGAATGGTGGATCAGTGCATTTGTCTGTCTCTCCCTGATCAAGAATCCTGGCCTTATTGATACAAGTACACGCCGTATTGAAGAAAAGTTTCACTTTCAACGAACCAGTGCCTGAGAAAAACATTCTTAAGGAAATTCCCATCTGCGTTGCTTCAACAACAGCTGTTCACAAGGCTACTGCAACACCACTGCAGTGGTAGATACGATATCTGTTTTTTGTAATGGAAAATTAAAGTAGAATATCACCCTACTTTACTTACTGATAAAGGCAGAAAGAGAAAATACTAGGAAAAAATGCTGTGACAATAATATGTTGTGAGTTGTTGGGAAGAAGTGCCTGCTGAGTCTGTTTTGACAGTACAGGTAGTTATCAGATATTGTAGCAGGCAGCCACTCTTGTTAAGACTACAGAGTCAGACAGAAATGTTACTACTAACACCATGATTTAGAAGATAACTCAAAATAATACTTAAGATAGCCTTTGCAGCACTTTGAAATCATTTTATTAAGCTCAGAATTATGGATGAGCATTGCTTTATTTTAGTTTAATAAAGGTGTCACACTCTTTCTATCAGACTAGTATTAGACACAATAAAAAAGAAACATTCTTTCCAAGATTTAATATGCTATTTGAGTTCTCTTCTGTAATCACAGTTTCCTGTTCCTTTTCTGATTTTTCAGATATAGACTAATGTAAAATCTTCAAACGTAAAAAAGAGTTTGTGGCAACACTTCTAATTACTTCTAGAAGAGTTGACCAATCCTATATTTTATATACATATAATGAGACAACATATGAATTCTACTATTTTAATATCATTACAGTGTGACAGAATTTTTTTAAGGTTGACTAAGACTGAATGAATTTTCATTTTGATGAACAAACCTAAACAAAATATAATTTTTTGTGAAATAGATACGTAGTTTCAGCTCAAATAAGAAAAGGAGGTAAAATTACTTTTTCATGGCACTCTGAGAATTCTTCTAAGTATATAAACACAAATTGCAAGTCCTGCATCCAGCAATGTTTGAATACTTTGTAAAACTATTTCAACAGAAGAGATTATCTTTATATATTCTATTCCAAAAACTTGGTTCTAAGTCCTCTTTCTGACTAAGTAAAGGCAAGAATTGTTATTCTTCCTTCCTTCATCTCAGCTGAATGGTAAATATTTTCACTGTTGGACTAAAAAATTTTACATTAAAAAATTATTTACTTTTAACTTAACTTCCTATTACTAGGTCCTGATGTATGACAGTGTTATCTTGAAAGTGAACTTAAGATGTTATTATGCCATATAGACTCACCTTTACCATCAGCAGGTATGTTTGTTGGAGAAGAATGCAAAAATCTCACCCAGGCGATTAAATCACTATACACTTTATCAGGAAAAATATGAGTACAGATTTATAGGATTTTAGGATTCCATTGTAATAGCATTAACCAACCACTCAAGTAGCTCTTACTGTTGTCTCTTTAAAGACAAGTACTTTAAACCTTTATAAATATCACAGCTTGGCACAATGACTTACAGAGTCTTTGAAGGAAAAAGGATCTGGAAAGCAATGATACTTCACCTTCAGTTCAAAATTCAGTATAGAATCCATTCTGCTCCATCCACAGGCTTCCCACGTGATCTTTAGGTGACAATACAAATAAACAGCGTAACAGATTAAGGCCTCTGGTTTGTAAAAGTTTCGGGGCTTCCATGAATAGGTTTTGACATACTTTGCATATAGCTTGGAAAGAGACCAGAATATCATTTACAACCTACAGAACTGTCTTATGGGTTCATTAAATACTTTCTTGGGACCCAAGGGCAGAAGAGAAGGCCAATTTTGTTTTGCAATGCAGTGTAAATTTCTAAAATAAATCCACGAATAAAAATATCCAAATGTAAACAGAGATTGATATAACTCATAACATCCTAATCGCTCTTGGAAACATGAGTCTCATACAGAACATATAAACTGTGTCATCGTGACAAATAGCACTCGCGGATCCCGAGTTTCCTACTGAGTTTGTTTTAAGTTTAAGCTAAAACAAAAAGGAACTCTTTTCAAAGGCAGAACAGATAGATGCCTAACTCCAGACAAACACCTGAGATGGTACATTACATCACAATCTTGGGAAGATCTCCAAAACCTCTAAAAAGAGATAAGAAGAATTCAACCACTGATAGCTAAATGTGGTTTTGTAACATAGGTAGGAGAATTTAAGATTGTTCTGCCAAAAGCTATTCCTGACTTCCCACTGACTCATAGCCATATATTTTGTCTTTCTTGTGCTGGAACTAGGCAAAACACAAAGGGGTTTGTGGGGATTATTTTTCAGTTTGTCTAAGGCACAGAAAGGCAGGAATGTTTGGAGGAAGGCAGGAACACTACAACCTTAAATTACTTTTAATGTTGAAGAAAGCAAAACAGATGGCACACATGGTAGTGACTGCTTACATTTACAGACCAGAATTTCCTACGTCTCTTGGCTCTAGACAGTTCTTCAGTGGAGCTGTTAAGTATATGTTAGATACGCTAATTAAATATAAAGTACAAATAATATCTATTAGATACACTTCAAACTTTCTATCTGTTACTACTTTCTATCTGTTAATACTTAGACAGAGCTATGTAAATAATTTGAATTTAATCCTTAGAAATCAAGGTTCTCAACACAGACATATGACGGTTCCTGAAATTCAAAGCCAGTATAGTTTCTAAGTCATTTAGAGACCAGGGAGAAGAGGCAGAAAGATCTAAAATGCTGTTAAATGCCTACTGAGAAATTCCAGGTTGCTTCTGTGTCTATCCTGAACTGTCAGGTACACTGAAAATTACTTCCAAGTCACTTTATAATCTTGTATAATTTTTTAGTTTCCTTTCATATTATTTTTAAAGTTTTTTTTTAAAAAAAAGGAAAAAACCCAAAGAAGTATCAAAATTTAATATTTTATTTAACCTCAAACAACATTTTTGCTCTCCCTCACATGTCATTCAGAACTGCAAGCTGACCAAGGCAAAAGAACAATCTGTTTCCCCACAAAACTTCAGGCTAAGGCCGTTTGCATAGAACCCAGTATTTCAAACTGTTTACAGTGAATGACAGTTCAGTTCTAAAAAGGCAACTAAATTTTATGATGATCTCTTAATAAAATAAATTATTACAAGTCTTCCTTCCTTGAAGAAAGTGTGTACATTTCAAGTGACTGCTGTCTCAGTTCCTCTGTTCTGCCTAATTTTAAATCCAAAAGTCCCTTTCATATACTTTAGATGAAGCTCAACTACAGGTTGCTTTCTTATAATTTACCGTGCAGTTCAGGAAATTTTTAATACTGCTGACTAGGAATAAAATTTTAATGTGATAAAACACCACAGTGTATAAATAAATGTATACACTGCTAAAAGATTGTGAAGTAGCTCCTATAGGCAATTGACATTTATTGACAGAAGTGGGAAGTAAGAAACTCAGGGCTAACAATACAAGGAATATATATAAATCCATTGGCACAAAACACCTGAGACCTAACAAAGAAGCTATTGCTGGTTCATTGTGAACAGTCATTTTCAAGAGTCTTGCAGATTTTACTTTGTTTTGTAACATTAGTGGAATTCAAAAAAAGCATCTGGCTCTCAGAAAAAAAAATTATTCTTCCAAATAAAATCTAAAAAGCTATACAATGATTCTGGGCATGTGATCTGGAAATGTGGGGTACCCCCAGCTCTCATCAGAGTGTGGGGGAGAAGTTTTAAGTTGTAAATGATGAAGGTTTACTGGGTTTTCAGACAATGGCAGCTCTGTTTGCCAAAGATGAGCTGTCACAAGCATGACAGTGATGGTGCAAATGGAAACCAGATCTACAGGAGAGCTGGGCAGCGTGTCCAGGAGAACTTGGGTGTGTGGCCTAAGGAGAAAGGTGCGTTTTCCTCTTTGACAACCAGATTTGGGAAATGGAGATCAGTCCGCAAGTTGAACTGCTACATAGATTTTCTGTGTGTAAACCGGAGGCTCCCGCGATTAACAGAATACACGCGCTCTGACCCCCGTGCCAAGGTAAATCAGGTGAAGATCCTCATACATAAAGCTGTTAGAAATGCAACATGCCTTGTGCTTACTTTGAACTTCTTTCTGTGACAATCAGTCAGCATCGTAGTAAAATGAAAATATTATTCTTCATTTCCTTCAGTTCAGGGTGGAACTAAAGGAGCCAGAGGAGTCTTTCGATTGATTTCAATAGGATTTTGTTCAAAATTCTTTAAAACACTCCAGATTTTGTGTCATGGTTTATAAAGTAACTTAAGATACAAAATAGCTCTTTTGAATGATATTAACATCATTTGGAAAAATAATAGAAGAAAATTAATTTCTGGGAAAAAATCTCCTTTGAGTTTTCCCCTGTGGAACTTCCTTGGCTGCAGTATTAAGCAGAGCAAGAGCTGTGCGCTTGCTATGTGAGCACGATATCAAGCACTACAAATGTTCAGCTTAGAACTGTCAAGCCACACATAAAATATTGATACCTCACATTGGCAGGGTTAATACCATGTTATTTTAATTGCAAACACACTGTGGGTGATTAGTCAAACTTGGTGCGTCTTGAATTCTAAGATAAAGATGCCTTCTGGCTGGACCTCCTGTGTAATTAGCACTATGACCCTCATGTGCTCCTCTCTGTTATTAATATGATTGGTCTAATACGAGTATTAGATATCATTCATTAACCTGTTGTGAACTGTCTTAGAAACCATTTTTGAATAATAGACTACATTCCTTTTTCCAACTCCATTTACTAGCAGGGAGAGTAAAAAGGATGAAGACAGGCTTTCTCCATTAGACTGACTGGTACAGTGTTAAGCGATATATAGTATATGAAATTATAAAAGAGCAAATTAAATAACAAGGCATATCTGGCTCATTAGTAATGGATGATCAGGTGCTCATTTTTTTGAATTTCCACCCTGTTCAGAAGATGAATGCATGTGCCAGAACAGAAATATTCTAACTGACCCTGCCTGGAAATAAACTAATGCACATCTGGAAGTTCACTGTTTTGCCAGCTCGCTACCATTTGTGCCTCCTTTCTTCCTTTCTTTTTCTTTTCCTTTTCCTTCTTCTTTTTTTTTCCCTTTTCCTTTTCCTTTTTCCTATGTAGTAGTTATTTGAAAATCACAGGCTGCTATTATCATTATGTAAATAAAAGAGAAAAGGAAAGTATTTTGAAAGGGAATCACAGTCCTCTATGGGGCCAAATCTTCAGCTGATAGGAATCAAGTACTTCACTTGCTTCAATGGAATTATGTTGTTTACATCAGCTGAGGAAAAAGCTTAGTAGAAGAACATTACCTGCAATGGGCAAGACTAGATTATTAACAGGAATTGATCATAGTTTTGCTGACTTTTCTGGTTCAGTATTTAGCCTTGGTAACACTCTGAATCAAGTATTGTTGTCATGTTCCTATGTGAAATCTTGATAATTTGAAATTGTTCATCCATCTCACATATGTGGACCTGTCAGAGTTTCTGGCTTCTATTGCAGGAGGGAACACTGGTCTGAAAACAATAACATGCATGGGGCAGGATGGTTGCCTAAGAAAGGTGTTGAGATCTACCTCATCTGATGGGTGAAGTCAGTCCCGTTACCAGAGGAAGGGCAATGGATTTAAATCACTGCAAGAAGAGAGAAGGTAGGTGAAGGAAGTTCCCTGGTTGCTGCATCTCATTAGGAAGCACACACTCCTGGTTATGTGAAATTCCACATGCTCCCTCCCAATTCATGGACAAGGGGCAGCTTTTCTCCGTGTGCTGGCACGGGCATTGCTGGGGGCTGGGTGCTGGGGTGCTGCCCTGCACATTTGTGAGGTGTAGGCATGACAGCAGGAGAAGGATCCTCCCCAACAGGTTCAGCTCACAATGCTTGAAACTTGGCAGGTCAGTGTAAAAGCAAAATAGTCCTCCTGCAAAGGAGAAACCGGTGTCCGTGTTTCATAACCTATATTTGGTTCAAGTAGAACTCTTCAGTCCCCACTAACATACAACCGATTTTTTATGCTTTAAAGAGGGATGAGCCTTCCTCTGTAAGTATATATTTATTCAAGATATTCCTCTTGGAAAGAATATTAGGCAGAAGATTTACTGATTTTTCTCTTTGATATCCAGCATGCTATTTCATTAAGGCATTATGTTTTAAATCAAAGTACTTGAATAACAGTAGCTCGGAGTGATTGCTCTTAACATCTGAGCAAGAAATACTCAGTAAAGAACTGAACAGTGTGTCGTCGTCAAATGAGTATTGTGGTGTTTTCACAGAGATTTCCAGGGCCTCTTAGAAAGTCATACCTATTGCTTAAATTAAACATTGAATTGTATGACTTCTGCAGAGGTCAGCTACTAATAACTTAATTCTTAGTCATCTGCTAACAACCTGGAATCAGTTCAATTGTTAGGAATTCTAGCAATACTAAAATTAACGCTGTGTTGAATTATTAAAGGTTTGTATCAAAGAATGAGCTTAAGTTGCTTTGGTCTTGTGTAAAAATTCTTCTGATCTTTGGCAATCATAATTTATTTACTACTTCCATACGTTCTCCCATTTTCACAAAGAAATAGGGTTTCTTAAGTATAGCCAGCAGGCACTGAATTTTCATATGAAGTACTGTCTCTCAGTTAGAAAGACAGGGAAGAGCTGCTAGCTTCAAGGTTCAGCAGCCAGCTTTTCTGTGTGAAAGGCAGGTTATCTAAACATTTTCTTCCCAAGAGGGATATTCATAATATTTATTCTAAAATACAAATATTAGGGTTCTTTGCTCCATGTGAATTATCCTTAGGTATAGTAAATATAGTTCAGGTTAAAATAAAACCAGGGCATAGCAACAGCTAATGTTTACATTCGTAAAACGTACACGTGGAGATTATTGCAGGAAAATGTTCCAGAATTTATTAAAAAGATCCCCTTTTAGCTGAACAAAGAACATTTTAAACATTTGGACTTGAACTCAAGTTGGCTGTAACTGTGTATTATGGCTTCCACAGAGTATCTATCTGTTTAATGCGGACATCTTCCTGAAAGTTGGGATTGGTTCATTTTGCAGGAGGCAGATTAATACCAAATGTCCTGGTTTATAAATGACACAGGACAGGATTGATTTTTTTTTTAAATAAAATTATGCTTCGATCTGTCAGTTAGCATCTTTACAATCCTTAGGGTTGAAGAGAGATAGGATCACCCGTTTCAGCGTTACTTGCCTGTGTTGGACATATAATTACTTGAAGCATCTAGTCAGTTGTAGAGAAAATGGAACAGAGAAGAAAAGAACGTTTTTGATATATCATTGCAGATAGTACTTAAAACTGCAACACAATTTTAGATGGTGACTGACACTACTCTACAAAGAAAGGTATAAAGAAATTAAAGCCTAAATTCTAGTTTCTGAAAATAGTTGAAACTACATTGCTGCTTCGAACTGATGTCCTTCTGTTGAAGTTCACAGCAGATACACACAAAGACCTGATTTTCATATAACAAGTAGAGATCAAACTAGCTGGGAGTAGACAAGGGATCCTCAAAGTGTTCTTACTAGTCTTGTAAGGTCTAATTGAAGATGCATTCAGATTCTTAGCAGGGTTTGTTGGTTCCAGCAAGGTGAAAGGGAGAACCATTGCGAGACTCACCAGCTATTTAGTTATTGGAGGCCATTATTAAATTAGGGTAATATGAAATGGCATCAGACTTCCTCAGACCTTTTGCTAAAATGCTTGGGTTTGATCCTGTAGTTGAGTTCTATCTTCTCACTATGATGGACTTTCCCAGACAGTCTGTGAGGGTTAGTCTTAATTACGGCCTCTAGTATAATGCCCCTGGCCTACCTATTTCTACCCTATAGCATTAATTTGGAACAGATAAAAAATATAACACATTCAGTTTGCTCTTTCTCAAGCAATCTTACCTATGATAAATGATCCCTGAAAGGTTTCACCTGGAGCAGAAATCCATTTCTCTGAATATTTGTTTCACCAAATCAACCAATCCTGGCATGGACACATAGGAAAAGCACATCACTAACAGGCAAAAGACACTGTCTGCTGGCAACTCAAGACACCCGTGTAGCATATATCTCTATAACCTACTCTTACAGCAAAGTTCTTTCCAAAATGCTCTATGCTAACCTGATGTCATCCCAACTAAAATAGCAGCAATTAAATTTCCATTGTAAAGAAAGTGTGAACAAAGCTGAAAACTCTTTAAAAAAACAGTGTTCAGGTGGGGGAAGAAGCTCTGAATAGCTGAGAACTCTGTCAAATCGACATCGGTTCTTGTCAGACCACTCCAAGGTGCTTCTCCTTGCAGAAACGTAATGCATTTCCATTTCTGTCACTAGCAGTTTTCCATGCTTAGAGAAATAGTGCTACATGATTTTTTTCTGTCTATAAAGACAGAGGTTTTCCTCTCTGGCTCCCCCAGCTAAAGCCTAGAAAAATCAAACATATATAATAGAAAAACTAAAACAAAGTGAAACAGAAAATAAACAGCAAGGATGTAGTGAAATTGCATCTAAAAGCATCCCCTCGGAGTTAAAGTCTTCAGAAAGTTAGGAGTGTAAACTAAAGGTTAAAATGAAAGCATTTTAGAAGTAATATTTGTAATGGTTATTGCACTCTGCTACACTACTCAATTATGAACCCACTACTCATATAATCCCCTACCTTAAAGCACCATTACATATTTAAATCCTCTGTTCATGTATGCAAGAGGTAAAAGACTTTTTTTTCCTTCAAAAATCCTTACAGGAGAATGACCTTCCTGAAGGTAGCTCCCTCAGATACTGAAAGGAAATAGGAACATCTCCATCTCTTTATTAAAATATGCAGATAAGTTCAGATATTTTCCTCTGTACTCAAGAAATACACTTTTTAATATATACTGTTATATGATTACATGTAAAGAAGTGTATTTTATTTTACAATATGTAAATAAGGTGCATGTATCAAAAGGAATCCTCATAAATTTTCTTTCTTTTGGAAAAATTAAAACATATTTTACAGCTAACTGTGTGGTACTATTGCATTTAATATGATATCAGCTGAGGGAAACTAATTAATTTAAGTTTAGGGGAAATGTTTAGGAAAAATTGCTCCCCTGATTTTTAGTATACCATTTGTTTACAATGAAGGAAAGTACTCTGCTAATTGGGAATGAAATCCAGCCTCCTCTGTAACATCAAATAGGACAGCCCTGCTTGCAGTTTTCATTGAAACTGCCCAGAAATTGAGGTGTTTGATCAGAGTCCACTTTCATATACGATGAAATATTAGATGTCTGGGAAGACAGAAAAAGCAATAATTGGCATCAAAAGCACAGGAAAGTAACCAGGATGTCGTCTTCCCCTCATTCACACAAGTTTTATAGCCCTTCACAGTCTCTCCTGGATCACCTGTGCAGTCGCTCTGCTGTGGGATGCTTTGCACTGGGGTTGCCCTGAGTTTTAGCAGACTGTCATTTCTATTCAAAGTAAAAATTGTTGTTTCTTCTGAAATTCAGAGATAATTCTTTGTTGATTCCTGTGTACATACCATATTTGACCATAAATAAATGTATTTTCACTGGCATACGAAAAAGAGGTCATATGGAGTTAGTAAATTATCCAGTTAGCAAAGGGACTGGCGTCCAGATTAGGACAAGGAAATACATTTAGGCTTAAATCCCAGTTTTGTCGTGAGCCAACCATCTTCATTCTTGCCAATTTGAGACAAAACACTCCAAAGCTGCTTTATAATGGTTGGACTCGATGATCTGATGGGTCCTTTCCAACCTGGTGATTCTATGATTCTATGATAATATGTGCTTTAGTCTGACCTCAATTATGATCAATTTGTATCAGACTAATTGCAGGGAAAGTTTGGATCAAAGCTACAGCTTTTTTAATTTTATCCTTTGAGATCAAATCTTTGCATCGTGATGCAGGTACCATCACTGTATTACTAAAGAAAGAGTATCCAATTTTGACGAAACATAGATTAGTCTTGAACTCTAAGACCTTTTCTCTGGAGTGTGGGAACTGAGGGTGGCCTTATTAATTTTCCTTGAATTGACCTGAGTAGAGTACAATTTGCATTAAAGTTTTACCACTCAGGAAAATAAATAAACAGAATTTCAAATTCTTGTGAACTGATTAATGACACAACAAGAAGGAAGAACTGGTCATGCGCAACACTGAGTTCTGGAAGTTCAACAGACTCAAAGCAGGAGTCCAATATTCCTCCATATACCTTTTCTTCAGTGAAATTTCTATGCTTGAGTCAATAAGTTCACGGGAATTTGACACCATCAAACAAAACTTTGATGGCCAAGAGCTACCTGTATGAAATAGTCTTAGTACAGGGTAAGAATGTCAAATGCCTTCTGTATCAGAACACCCACAAATGTCAGAGTTCATCAGAGATCCATTACAGCAATGATATTTTCAAAGTCTGCTACTTACGGTCTTACAAATTTTTCCTACTATTATAATGTCTGCAGAAAAGTTTTATTCATGGATTAAACTAAATGAACAGGAAGAAAGTCCAAAGTCAGTCTATGACAGTCTTTGTAAAATTAATAAGAATTTCTGGGAACCAAAACAAAATGATAAAAACAACTTTAGCAAAAAAAAAAAAAACTTAATCCAAGCTTTTGATCATTCTTCAACCATCCCTTTTGGGACTGGGCTTTACCAACACATCTCTCCAGTAGTTATACTGCAAGGCAATATAGCATTGCATTTATGATGACAAAGTAAATTATTCAATAAAGAAATTCAGGTTTCAGTAATGTCTTTTTTCCTCTTAAATTTATGCAGCACTGTACATTTTCACATTGCTATTTACCTGTCTAGTGAGACTTTTTAGTATATGAGTACCTCATAATGAGTAAATAGCCAAGCTCGCACTAGGATGATGGAATATCTTTCCTTCTACTTGCTCTCAGTTGATTTAACCCTCCCTTCTGTTCTTTCTTTCTGTATCTACCGAACGATTCTTTTTCTCATCTCTCTAAATAAATCAGCTTGTATATTCTTCTTACCTCCTTATTCTGACTTTTAGTTGCTGTAACAAATAAATCAGAAATAATATTTTTCTTCCATTTTGAAAACAGTCATATTTATGATGGTTTACATTTCCTATACCAAAATGCTTTTTAGAAAAGTTGTCACACGCTGCACAAAGTAGACATCTGCATTTTTCTACAGAAATAGCTGAAAATGTAACAGTCCAACTGGAAACCAGAAAGTAAAGATCATAGAATCATAGAATAACCAGGTTGGAAGAGACCCACCGGATCATCGAGTCCAACCATTCCTATCAAACACTAAACCACGTCCCTTAGCACCCAGATCACAGTGCCTAAGTTAGCTGAATGGGTTTTCTGAACAGCCTGGAAACTGTCTTTTAGCCAGTCACAAAAGACCATTAGCCATTTCCTCTCATATCAATTTGAACCTACAGCAAAAGCACAGAACCCAGGCAGACTCTTAAGATATGAGCCATTGCACTGAACTGACGTAAGAAAATGTTTTAAAAGTAATCAAAGCCTGCCATTCTAAGCATATCTAATTTGATCTTGTATTGAAAACAGTTTCAACAGCTGGTTTTGCCCGGACATTAATTGCAGGTAGAAATGGATCTGTTTCATAAGAGATAATTGCACCAAATGAAGACTAAGGTTTTCCTGGGGAGCTACAATAGGGCAGCTCTTCTGAGGCTGCAGCCTCCTAAAGTTATGTTGAGAAACCCCACCATGACAATTTAAAAATTAGCTCAAGCCTTACCGTCTTCCAGACATGAGTGAGCATGTAGAAAGAAGTCGATCCTCAAATCTTCATTTTTTTAGGGAGTGGCTGGGCTTCATGTCTTCAGTCTCTGGTCTTCAGATATACCTTAATGTTCTAGAAGAAGCACAAAAATCCCCCATACTCAAATCATACACATGCACCATATGCAGGGCTGGAAGTACTTCCAAATGGAGAAGAATCACTATAAAACTACTGACTGGTCTCTTTTATGTCAAGGTTTAAAACAATAATAAAAAAACCTGTAAATTTGATTGACAAAATAGTATTTTCTTTATTTTGCTATTTTTTTTGTGTCACAAAAAAAAATCCTTCTCTTAACCCTGCTTAAATAACAAGCTGCTTGTCTTTTTTTTGAACATGGATTTCTGAGATCTGACATTGGTTGTCAAACTACTGTGTAACTGTGACACAGGTTTTTACTCTTCTGCTCTTCATGAAAAATGTTATCTTGGCACTGAGCAGTCTTCTCCAAGTTTCTTAGTGGTATTACTACCTTCAATTAAAAGTATTGATTTTGACAAATAAACAGTAATCGAAGAAATATTGTTCACTTTTACAGTGCTAGAAGTACTATACAACTAAAATGATCATGTCTGGGCTTTAGGATCACTTTCTATGACAGAACCGTACTACAGTCTTACCAGGGAATGAGCTAGCTGGCTGTTCATTTCTGTTTATTTATTTATTGGGTTTTACTGTTCTTGCCTTAATTATATTGTGATGAAATCTCAGAAGCACCACAATAGTTTAAATTTTGGGTATGTGCTATTGACTAATTGCCCTCAACAAAGAAATGAGGCATAAGACCACAGAATCAGTCTCCACATAAATTAATCGTGCAGTTTTTGCAAAAGTTTATCCTCATTGACACCTCCCCGACTCTGCAGGGAAGCAGGTACCTCATCCTGTTTAGTATTTTGAAAAAATTTATTATGATGTTACTGTTAATTAGATATTCTTCTCATTGGTTGGCAGCATTGCTTGTGATGGAGAGAGTGATTTCTTCTCTGCTAGAGCCTGGTAAACTTTCGTTTACCTTATCAGAGCAGAACAGAACATTCACACAGCTATATGGGTGCTGGCAGAGTTCAGCAGGCAGGTCCAGAGGAAAATCGCTACTTGGAGGCATATTTCCTCATCTACCAATATGAACCAAGAGACTAGCATTTCAAACATATGCTCATAACTAATTCACTACAAGTAGGTAAAAAGATAAATATATTTTAGGTATGTTGTTTACTCAGAAAGGACAATTCACTACAAATAGGCAAAAAGATAAATACATTTTGGGTATGCAGTTTACTCAGAAAGGACAATTCACTTCAATTTACTTATAATAATTACCTTCACTAGTGAGATTTAAATCATTTCAGTTTTTAATACAAGTATTTGGCTAATAACTATGAAAGGTATTTATTTGCTATTCAGTTGGCTTTCTTTCCTAAGATTAGTATAACATGACAGATGGCTGATGTCATCTTTACTTGGAAGAACTCAGCTGGCAATAATAGCATGGTACATTTCTGGGGATTTGCGGTACTGTATGTCATGAAGCGGTTTTCAACCAGAAAGAGCCCAAAAGGGAATTCCCAGAAGTAAATATCTGCCTATGATATCCTACTGTGTCTTGTTGATGCATCACAAACAGAAGGAAGCATAGAGTCTTTATAAAACTCCATAAATATTTACAATATTGTTGAAAATACATTGGAAATGCTACAGATTGCAAATGGTATGGGTCCCCTTGGCACTGTATCTTTAATTTTGCTGTTGAGTGAGAATAACAAAAACTGGTGCCTTATATATATCAAAATATGTTATGTATATTTTTGAGGTTCAGTGATTTTTTGTCACATTTGACATTTGTGTGTAACATACTGAAAGCATTAATATTATTAGAATGTAGATACTCTGCTTGATTGTTTTTCATTTTGGTAATGATTGCTGTGATGTTTAGACTAATGTCAGGGTCAGAGAGTTAAATTTAATGAGAGCCTTCTGTTGTACAACTGATTAATGGTGGATAATGTAGCAAGAGATATCCAGATTCTTCCTTTATAAAAACAGTGAAGGTAAAAATGGATTGATGCCAAACACTTCTCATTTGACTACCCACAAAAATGTTTGAAAAGGTTCTGTCAATTACATCTAGGCCTGACAAAAACTGTGAGATGTTATATAAAAATGTATAAAGTGTATCAGATGCTTCTAATGACATAAATCAAAGCTTGATTTATAAATTCATATGTTCCTCTACCTAAATGCATGTTGAAGGGTGGCTTTTCTATAGGTAGAATAATAGGATAGATTATAGCATAATACCTATTTTAATATGTATTTCTTGCAATCTTTGATTTTATAATTATATTTAAATATGCTGCCTCTAGTTGATACTCGTCCCCTCTTAATCCAAGAACAGGCTTTACTGGCTGAATTCCAAGGACAGAAAGCATTCACTTACATTCACAAAGCTCCAACTCTTCTTGAAGAAAACAAATATAAATGCAAGACAGCAGGTCAATATCCATAGAAAACGAAGCAAATATTTTTGACAATTATTTCCCACTTTAATTCTTTTTCCTACTCTCTGTCACAATGAGAAGGAAAAGCGAAGATGGGAATAAGGAAAAAATGTATCTGAAACCCCCAAAATAAATCAAAATACTTTAAAATAAAAAACCTCTGCCCTTATTTTCAAAAATGCCATCTTCTTAAATTATTAGAACTGTTTTTAAATTTCTACTAAGAGCTTTTCAGAATATAAGGGTTTTTAACAAAGAATATGATATAGCAGGTAGAGGACTTAATAACTTAAGACAAATGCCTCTACCTGCCATATTAACCTATCTTTATGCACCTGGGAAAAACACAGGTAAAATTTGACCACGACATTTATATGAATGTTTTTATTCCTTTTCAATTTTTTATTAGGAAGTAAAATTAAAATAGCTGTGTGTGCTGTGGTTAAGAGAAGTTAAATCCTGATTCATCACCTGAACATTATGGCCAATGGATGATAATTGACCCATGATACCTATTATTATCAATGTAGACTGTGCCCATAATATGAACAAATTTGAAGCAGGCCAGGCTTATACTAGACAGCATCAAGCTATAAATTCCTATTTACTTACTCTGATGGTGCTCTGAGGAGACCATCATACCCTGCAACAGGGAAAATAGTAGGCTGGTAGGATTTTTACTGTTTTTCCTTTGTGGTACAGTGTACTTCTTTCCTAAGTATGATTAAATAATCATAAGAACTCCTCTAAGGGCTAATCTGCGTTATTTCCCAGATTTTCACCTTGGGGACATATTGTCCCTTGTCACTGAAACCTCGGGGACAGAAGGGGACGCCACAGGGTGGCACAGCAGGAAGCTGAGATACTGATGAAACAGTGCTCAGTTAATGAAGGCATGGCCCATGGCCTCTGCTGGTATGCCATATGTTTGAAGAAATGCTAATGACTACAATTCAAATACCTTTTTCATCTTAACTATATGTAAATGTGTTTATAAATGCTCTCTTATAAATATACTATCACATTTTTAAAAGCTAAGTGCTAATGTTGCTTTCAACATCTATAATACACAATAATTAAAACTTTAGCAATTCTGCTTAATTATACCTTATGGGAAACTGTACAGTAATTTATAGAAATTAAGCAGAAAAACAAAGATCAACAGAAATAAAGCAGCAGTGGATAAAATGAATAATAAATCACTTAGATCATTAATTTAGAAAAACAAAATCATTGTGAAAACACAACTTAGGGCCCAATTCTCAAACAGCTGAGATCTGCAAGGGGAAGATCAGTTAAAAAACTCAATGAATTCTATTAAAACTGCTCCAGCAAGTTGAAATAATTGCAACTTTTTTTTGAACTGTCAGATCATTTCACAAAAGCCAAACAACAAAATTACAGATTTAAGAGAAAAACTTGGAGGGATTTTAATTCAGCAGAGGCTCTTTTCTCTTTGCTTTACCTTTGTGAAAACCCTGTCACACTGCAGGTGATCATTAGCCACAAATGGCATTTTACAGTGAATCATCTCCTCCACAAGTGGCCAAAACAACATCTCCACTGCAACAGCAGAAGCGCTACTCAGGAAGAGCAGTTGGTGACCAGGTTGGACTACATGGGACACCACTATTTTTGCTGCAAGACAAGATACCCTGTTGCAGTCATAACTGTTCCAAAGAAACTCGCTCAAGATCCACATTAAAGTATAGCATTGCTAAGCTATGAATCTATTTTTTATTATTATTTTTCAACATAAGTTAGGGACCTGACTTATCCATATGCAACTTCTGTCTAACACCTGCCACAGAATTTAAATAAACTTAAGATGAATAAGGACTAACTGGTTTAAAATCTCCTTAAATCTTTTTAAAGTTACTAAATTGGCACCTCACACAGGCAAACACAAAACTTCATCACCAGCTAACTCACTTTCTAACCAAACATTCAGCTCAAGCAACAAGGCAACTAAGCTATAAACTGTTAACAGCTGCTTGAGGCACCATTAGGACACTCTTGAGTGTTAAGGTAGAATAGCTGTATCAAGCTTTTACTACTGATTACTTTTTTTTTCTTTCGAAGTTTAACAATTAGGAAGACAGTTTAGCAATTCGGAAGGAGGGAATAATGTGAATGAGCTTTACTTGTTCAGTTTCAGCCAGAACTGCCCTATGTGCTACATCTCTGCTGGAAAACTTTTTCTTCTTCCTTTTCACTAAAAAGCGTCAAAACTTTCACCTTAAGGAATTAAAAGGAGAATTGAAAAACTACAACATTTTGGACCATCTTACTTACAAATCAGACAAGTTTTGAAAAAATAATTTCAATGTATCCATATATTGTGGGGCAATCCATGGGAACCCAAACCAAGCTTGGCTGTGTCTGGCTTGTACAGTGAAACATAGGAACTTATTTTATAGTCAAGGCACCGAATGTCGTAACTTCTGGTAAAGAGAATTTGAAAGCTTGCTGCACAGAGGAGGATACCTCGAACAATGTCTTGGTAGAGGGTTCTTTAGGCTCAGTAAACAACCTCTTTATCAACTCCTGCCATCTCTCCAAGGTAAATTTATCTTCGCCTGCCTCGGTCATAGGCAGCTTTCTGCTTTATACGCCTGCTTCAGCCAGGCAAGACTGTCAGTCAGAGTCAAGAATTCGGCCCTACATACTTGACACATAGGCTCTGAATGTCTCACTTTTTAACCATTAATAATGACTGATCTGTTGAGGTGTCACTCTCTTTTGGAAGGCTGGTGAGGCATGGGCCTATTGTTGGTCCTTCATACAGAAGAAAATTTCACACTCTGGCTGTACATTATTTTTTGTTGACAAAAAAGTAAAATAGGGAGGACAGGATAATGGACTGGAGAGTATGTCCTTCAGCTTAACCACTCAGCTCCAGCTTGGAGAGTAGAGAATTATTTTGGCAGTTAGTACTTGCTTGCTGTCCTCTCTGAAGAATATGAGCAAAATTAATTTACATGCCTTCCATTACCACAGTTAAAGGACTCCAGCTCCCTAAAAAGGAAAAGGTATTCCATTATTCATACAAATGTTTGAATTTCCAAAAAATAGAGTTGGCCAACCCAGTGATTTTGTTAAGAATCAGAAAATTAGAACACAGTGGATCATCGAGTCCAACCGTTCCCATCAAACACTAACCCATGTCCCTCAGCACGTCATCCACCCGTCCCTTAAACCCCTCCAGGGAAGGTGACTCAACCCCCTCCCTGGGCAGCCTCTACCAGTGCCCAATGACTCTTTCCATGAAATATTTTTTCCTGATGTCCAGCCTGAACCTCCCCTGGTGGAGCTTGAGGCCATTCCCTCTCGTCCTGTCCCCTGTCCCTTGGGAGAAGAGCCCAGCTCCCTCCTCTCCACAACCTCCTTTCAGGTAGTTGTAGAGAGCAATGAGGTCTCCCCTCAGCCTCCTCTTCTCCAGGCTAAACATCCCCAGTTCCCTCAGTCACTCCAGGTAAGACTTGTTCTCCAGCCCCCTCACCAACTTTGTCACTCTTCTCTGGACATGCTCTTCATTAATTCTGCATCTTACATGTTTATTTCACTTTCTGAGGTGTCTGATTTTCCCAGTAGCTCAGTGAAGGATCCTGGCTGCCTAACCAGGGATTCTGTCATATTTGGCTTCATGACATACTAGATGTCACTGGTGGGTGAAAAGGCAAACTACTGGCCCAAATCTTCTGCTTCCTAAGATATTTCAGTGACTTGCTTTATGGTTATTTGTAATGAGTGAGAAACTCTAAAAACTGTATTCCTTTGGAAAAACAACGGCTACAACAAAGTGATCCTTGGAATGCCTGTCATATCCTCAGTCAAACATCTGGATATTAATAAGTAACTCCCTTTTGTTTGCTTGTTTCCCAAAAGCAGACCATTCACTAGAATAATGTTTATTACTCTCCCTCTCTAGGTAAGAAATTGATTATGTGTCATTTCTCCCTTCATCACTCACAGGCCGTGTCTCCAGGCCTTTCCCATGGTGTGTCTTGAGCTTTCAGTGCTCTTTGGACCTGTCTATACGCCCTCATTTTTCTTCACTAGCATCCTTCAGACACCTAATCAAGTCTTCTTCCTTTTGAAGGACGATGGCTATAAAGCTAAAGTTTGCAGACCAAATCAGATGGGCAATATGATCTGTGGAAAAGATAACTGGGTAAAAATTCACTGAATTGGTGCAAGATTTTCAATTCGATCAGTTTAGCTGAGGATATGTGCAGGCTTACGTCTTTATGCAATCAGTGCAGCTAGACCAACTGTTCATGGTCCAGAAAAATTATTAAAGGAATTGATTCATTTTTTTTCATAGAAAACTTTGGTCTTTCAGAAAAATAATTGATAAAATCAAGTGAAAATAAAATTTGAACTTTGGACTCGGGTTCTCGGGTATGGGTCATGTCATAATTATCAGTGAACCTCAGAATGAAAAATAAATTTGAAACAAACACCAATGTTGTACCTCAATACACATAGAGAATGTTGTGAGCCTATTGAAGTGTTTTGTTCCAAATTAGAAAACACCTTTCAAGCAAATGTAATCAAAATTGATACTTTCCTTTAAAATGTTCAGTTTTGTCAAAATGCTGTTTCCTGACAGCTGCAGCTATAATTTATATTTAGAAGCTTCCAAAACATTTTAATTTTGAGGTTATTATATAGATACATCCAGAGCTAGAAGAGAATATTGTGAACACTGAAGGCTTAGAATAGCCTTTTCAAAGCAGGATCAAAAGCTTTAAAATATTGTACATGGATATGGCTGGGAAATAATTTCATGAAACAAAAAGCATTTGGATAATGTTTGAAAAATATTGCTTTCCCTAAATCTATTTGAAGAACTGAAGTCTCACACATTTGCTAATGAAAAATAGCATGCCATATCATATCTTCCTGATTATTCAGTTGTGATGTATTTTGTCTATTTACTCACATATCGCATACGAGACAAGAACTCTGGGACGTAAATGAGTAGACTTCTCTAAGGGAGGCTGGTGCCTGTTGAACACCCATTATTTACACCAGAAGAAGAGATATAATATAGGAAAGAACATAAAATTAGAAGAGAGCAAGCAAAGGCAATCATAATAACAAGGAAGAAATAAATAAGGACTTCTTTCTCTCTCTCCTTCTCTCTCTTCCTCTTCTTTTTTAATTTTTTTTTTTTTAACGTAGAAGACACTTAAGTTATTCTTTGAAAGGCATTTTCATGCTACCATTCCTTGGAGTTGTAGAATACACAGTATGTTTCAGAGCTCAGCCATAGTTCATTTCACTAGAGGTATCCAGAAAGCTAATTATCTCCTGAGAACTTGCTATAATTTTAAGGTTATGCACAAGATGTTAACTAATCACACAGCTCCCAGATATTTGTAACATGCAGCATGACTCTGAGGTTGCATTTAAATGAGAGACAGGCTTGACTACCAATGTGTTGTTTGTTAGTGCTGCACAGCAAGCAAAATGCTGTGTTACGCAGTGCCAAATTCACAATACTCCATCGGTTATGCTTCATAGATAACAGAAAGCATACAACACTTCATCAGTGCTCAGTGTTCCACAGGCTATATTAAATAATAATGATAATAATAAACTGAGAAGTACTTCAGGAAAAAATAGACTGCAAAATTAATTACAAATTGCAAATATGATGTAAATGAGTGCAAACAAGAAAAACTAAATGCGTATTTTTCTACCAAACTTTGACCTGATTTGGAAAACTCAGGCATATTGGGAAATGAGAAGTCCCAAACCAAGCCTTATACTACCTATATTGCCTCAAAACTATAAAAAATTATGGATGTCCAAATGTTAAATGTAAAATTCACATCCATAAGTTGTTTACATGATTTCTGTTGATAAACACAGTCAGAATGTATTCTTAATTTAAAGACTTATTTTTTAATAAATACTGAATGAAAAACTTCTGTGGGCAAGTATTGGACTTTTCTTGCTGTTTCAGAAATTGATGCACAAAGAAAATATGGCTAATTGAATTTGTAAACAATAATGCTGACTTCTTTGGTAAATATCAGTAGTGCTATTAAATGTTTTCCCTCCCCTGTGAACAGAAGTAAATACAACCAGCTAGCCATTTTACAACAAACCCTCACTTCTACAAGCTGTAATTAAATGCAATCATTCATTCAATAGGTAAAAGTGAATATACAGATTTTTCTAAATAAAAAAAAGATAAAATATAGGCAAAAAAAGGAAAAAAGAACCAGAAAATAATAGTATACTGCTCCTGCAAGAGTTAACATTTTTGCCTTGTCATCAGTAATTTCAACAAAATTATGATAGATAACTATGATAAATAACCATTACCTCTAAATTTTTAGAATGTGAATTATTTAATTAATTGTTCCCACTTTATGCTACAACAGTAAACATATTTCAGTAGGTCCATACATATTTCAATAGATGCATCCTTTAAATTTAGGGTATGTCATCACCAGACTAAATTAGAGAGTAGATAATTAATATTTAACTTCTGCTAAAGCATCTTGACACATGTAGGCTTAACCACTGCCCTTCATTTAAGACGACCACATGAAACATCTATTTGTAAATTTCCACCTACTTTTGAAGTAAATGAAACACCAATATAACTTCATAGGGCAAATAAAAGGCAAAAATGCAAAGAAAGTAGGTTTTTAGCAACCAGAGGAAGTCTATATATATGCGTGTTTCAAAATTTATTCACTTCTGATCAGTGACTTATGGAGAAAAAGAGGGAACCTCAAATGAACTAGAAGAAATTCTACAGAGATTTATTTTCAGGGCATATCTAATGATTGGTGTGGATTTCCAGTTTAAGCTCAGCGAAAAAAAAAGTGGCAAAAAACATTCCAGGAAGCTGTGGTATTTGCCATAGAAATTGAATCTTGTCTTGAAGCAAGAAGCAGCTGTTACTGAGAAATATGGAAATAATTTACCATAAGAGGCAAATGCATGAAGAAAAGAGATTCTAATCTGGTTCATGATATTATTGAATTATCAGAAAATAAATCAGAAAAAGAAAAGAAATAGACAAATGGTAAAGCTGTCAGAGATAAATGCTGACACTATGTGGAAAAAACATTAGAAGATTGCTTAGTTAACTAGAAGGCAGAGTGCAGAGTCTCAGGTGTTCAATGAAACCTGCCTTCCAGCTCAGAGGGGGTTTGGTTTAAAGAGAGTATCAGACCTGAACGATAAAAAAGCTGTTTACACTATAGATCAGAAGTGCTGAAGAGCCTAAAGAATCTGGAATCAAAGAGAATCTTATAATTAGCTGTTCCTACTTAAGAATTGTGCCTACTTGACCCAGATTTCTAATCTGTCTTTAAAACACGAACTAGAGAAGCTCAGGTAACCAAAAGAAAAATAAAATAAAATAAAAGGATGGATTGATCATTGGCTTGTATTTCATTATGGCCAAGAACTATATCTAACCCAGGGAAAGGACTTTAACTTTCAGTGTCCTAGACACCAGACAAAAAAAAAAAATCCACAGAAATAAAGTCTTATTCAATGGCAATATTTTTGAAATCAGTTTGAGAAAGGACTTTTTGGGGAATAATTAACTTTAAACCCGCCTCTCCCCAAAAGAGAGATTTTCAGTATGTTATTTAAAGTCCACAGGCCAAATTGTCTGTCAATTAACTCTGACTTCAAAGAATCAGCAAAACTGCAGCTGCAAAAAGCAGAACTTTGTTAGGATGAAAATTTCTTTCTGACTATGTGGTTTTGAAAGAACTTAGCCTTTTAAGGTCCCATTTTTGAGAGAAGACAATAATGAATTGCATTTCTATTGCTAAGCAGTCTACACTAATGCTTAAGTACTTGATACAACTCATTCACCTCACTGAGGTTTAAAGACATTTAAATAATTTCATGAATAAGGGCTTCTGTACACACAACAGTTTTTTAAGCTTTTTTAAGCTTTTTTAGCTGTGGTGACTTCACAATCCATTTTCAAGAATTTACATATGAGAAGGCACTAAGTTCAAGGAAAAAAATAACATAACTTCCTTAAAATTTCCTTAAGTAACCCTCTAATTTTCACTTCCACACAACTTTGTCCTGACTTTTTTTTTTAGAGACCTAATCTAGGTCACCACATCATGTCAGAGTCTAACTGTATCATGCATATGTTGTCTGAAACCTTTTGGTTTCTGATGCCTTCAGTGCTGGATTATGTCTTTTTATTTGTGTATTCCTTTTGATCATTTCATCTCATCATTCTCATCATTTCAATAACAGCTAATGGACATATGAATTTGAATGCCATACTAATAGGAGTATAGAAGATGGAGTAAGACAGGGATTAAAAATGCATGTACAAGAGATGAGATTGGAAATGTTCAGTGGAACAGTTTAGTGTGTGAAAGAAGCTCAGAATTTTGGATGACTACCTGTATTTTATTTTGAAAACATTTAAATCTCTTTTTCAGAGAAAGCCCAAATGCAGCAAGACCCCTAATGGGATTATCACTACTCAATTACCTCAAAAGCTTTGAAGCAAAATTAAACTGTGGGTGACAGTTCAAATATGTAATTTTCATTTTGGATGTCTACAGTAATTTAATTAAATGATCATGTTTGTGGTAACTTCTTTGCTAAAGGTTTAGCTGAAACCTTGCAGAGTATATTTGGCATCCAGTGAGAAATTCCCTTAGCACAGCACTGGGACATGAAGTCCAAAATGACAAACAACCAGAGCAACTGGCTGACAAAAGGATATCCACATTTGTTATACTGCTGAAAAGTGTGGTAGATACTAATAGGGAACAGCAAGAAAAGCGTATGACAAGGTTGAGTGACATTCCACATTTGGGTGGCTAAAGAGCAAAGCTGTAAGAAAAACAAAGCTATTGCCTGGAGTGCAAAGATCCTGTCAACATGAAAGCAAGTTAAACAAACAATTTTATCTTTTAATTCATATTGAAGACTGTGTCACCGTGATGTAACTGAACTCCTTAGTATCAAATCAATCAATCTCTATAGCACTTTGTGGAAGAGCAAGAAGCAGAAAATAGAAACTTGACAGACTGATCTACCTTTGCCTTGATGTTAACTTGTCAACATTTATAACCCTAGAAGGGTAAATCAGATGATATATAAATTATTCTTAACAGCAGTGACAGCTGCTGTCCTTTATGTCTCAATGCATGCAAAAATCATGGACTTGTTGTTGTTAGTATTAATAATATTTTTAAAAGTCCCCCGACACAATCTTCATTAGATAGATAAAAACTGCTGTAAAATAAAAACAACCAATTCTCTGAAGTGTTGGGGGTGGTTTCATTCCAACACCAGCGGTTAAACAATGGCCTTTATCCTAGGAAAGGTGGCTTTGGATTGGAGTTATATCCCTCATGACTTGGGTCCAGAACTGTGATTACAGCTGAATGGGAGTGATATCTAATGCACTGAAATACCACACCAAGCCTTATGAACCATGGGCATCTCAAAAGAATGTCAACACCAGTGATAAACCACTCCACACGCAGGGCAGGAGCGGTTCTGCTGACAGCTCTGCTCTGGGAGCGATGCCCTTCACAGGCAATGCCTATTGGAATAGGTGTCAAACAAATCAAACTGCTTTTTTTTCCCCCCACTTCTAGAACTCAGCAAACACTGAACAACAAATGTAAAATGTTCCTTTACTTTGAAAAAACAAAATCCTTCTGTAATTTTTAATGAATTCTGACTTGTCAAGAGTTTACTGGAAAACCTGTAAATACAAGTTTTCTTGCTGCTGTGTGGGTGGAGGATGGGATGGAGAGTCTTATTGACTTTACAAGTCTTTCGGTATTTCTGGCTGAGTGGACTGAAACCTGAAAAGAGAGGAGGTCTATTTATTCCCAAAGCAGGCTTGGGCCTTTCAAAACTTTCAAGACCTTTCTGTTCCTCTGGGAGCTCAGTAAAGCCTTCAGTGACTATAACCTGGAGCTTCATCTCCCTTCCTATGGACGGCAGTCGTATATTTTAGGGCTCTGGGCACTTCAGACTGACATGTGGGTTTGTTTTCATTTTGGTGAGCTGCTGCTGTTGTCCAAACCCTCAGGTGGATAAAAGGTTTACAGCTTGGGTATTATACGTAAACAGATCTTTTTTTGAGCCTTAGGAAAAGCGTTGTGAATTTGATTATTATGGCTTCAGAGGTGAAAAGAGCTAAAGCAATCAAAGGAGAGAGAGAGCATCGAGGCATGTTAAAGAGAAATATCACTTGGAAGCAGGACCAGCATTTTATAATGTCCAAACAATTTGTTGGGGAGGCTGGTAAGAAGTGTGAAAAGAGACAAATTTGGAAGGATAATTAGAGACGATCAGAATGAAATCCTAACTGTAAAACTGAAGAAACTATTTTAAACTAATGTTAACAGATGCTTCAAATATTACTCAGAACAGACAAAAGGATTGTGTGGAGAGGACCCTAACCCATGCCACTGAAAAAGACATAGACTTATAAACTATATAAAATACACTGAATCTTGATGCAGTTCTTTTGCTTCTCTGCAAAAGACAGAAAGTAATGCTGTTTGTGTAGTCTGCAGGTAGAAGTATAGGTAATTATACAAACATACCTGAATTGCTAGTCTAGTAAATGCATTGAATGTCTCAAGTAGAGTTTGTCAGCTGGTTCTTCAGTACGAGGACGCTGTATCTCCTTAGTCGTAGGTAGTTTCTTAGTGACTGTTTCCACCTCTACTCCATGAACTTTCCAATTAAATCCCAGGCTGTGCCAAGAAAATGGAGGAGGAATAAAACAGCAGTCCTTCAGTAGCTAGAAATAATATGTTTTCCTTTCTCTGCACAGGGTGAATGGGGAAAAGTAAATGATAAATCCTTTTCCTCCAGTGTGTGTCATATTGTTCTCAAAGCATGGGATAAACAGAGGGTAATACAGACTCTGGCACAGAAGGGATGGGGAAAATCAGGTGGATCTGAAGCTGTACACAGCAGCTTTGTTGTCTGGAACTGCTGGTATTTCAGACTCCCACTCCAACTCACTACTGCCTGTAATTCTTGCATAATGCTGTTGTCTCCTTTCTTCCAGAGTTAAGAGTTTATCTCAAAGTATTTGGGGGAAATTAAAAATTACGAGTATCAGTATTCTGAATGGCCACAATATGCTTTAGAGTAACAACAGTAAATTACTTTATAGCTTACTTTCAAACAATAAAAAAATCTGGAAATAAGTATTTGCCAGGAAAAAAAAAAAGAAAAAAATACACACAAGTTCTTGATACGGGACTGAACAAATGAAAGGATGCAAACATACATGATTAATTTTTCAGGTTGAAACACTTATTTATGATTTATGGTATAATTATGATTGTGAAAACTTAAAGATCTTTTATACATTTTACACATTTTCAGTTAATCAGAACAGTTTCTTTATTGGCTATTTTATGTGAATGCTGAATACCAGTCCCTTCTTGTAGCCTTTTTTTCCTACAGCAGCTACTGAAGTCTTCATTTACACTGCACAAATTATCCTTAGCAGCAGGTAGGAAGCAATCAGCAAGGTGTAGCTGGCAATAGGTCTATTTTCATTACAAGATGGAGAGAGCCAGGGGACATGACATTTGTCCAACATAGTCAGGGAGGAATCTATTAGGCAAATCGACTGGAGAATTGTAGTCTTGCTGAGGAAACACTTAAAGAGGGAATGTGGAAAAGAGTGGTTATTTTTGTTATGGAGTATTTTGTGAGGGTTTTGTTGTTGTTTTTCTTACTTTTTCTATAGGTGATGAAAAGGCAGAGGTAAGAAATGACATAAATCCTTTAAAAACTTTCTGCGCTACCATAAAATGCATATATTTCTCCTGCTCTTGAGTACTCTGACCATTTCAGAGTACTTATCTGTAAAACGTCTTCGTAGTGACTCACGAAAACTATCAGTAACAAAATCAGAGAAGGAAAGCATGAGGATTTGGGGGATAAAAGAGAATCACAGCTAATGGTATTACATCACTCTGGATACATTTTTATGGGAAGAATAGGATAAAACAGGTGCAGGAAGGAAACGGGCAAATTCATAGTTACCTAACTTCAGATACCAAAGTGAGATACACAGATTCAGAAACCAAATGTTGCAGAGTTTCTCTTGAAGGAGATTTAAGTCCCCCCAAAATTTTTAATTATCTTTTTAAGGTGATTGTCTCTCTTCTTGAACCACAACGGCAGGAATTTTTTTTTCCATTACATCTAATCATTGCTTGTCTCAGTTTTGCTTTTGAGTAATACCCTGGTGTCTCCCTTCAGTAAGCAAGAATGTTGTATGCTTTAAAGTATTTACTGAATGTTTTACAAGGAATTTTTTTCTCTAGAACTGTAAATACAAAGAACTCTTTTAAGCAAATGAATGCCCAACAGATTGTATTTTGTTTCCTTTTTAAATAATACATTTGGTTGCTACTGGCCTTCAAACTAAACTTCCTACTTTACCATGAAGTAGGAATAAAAGTATCTTGTTAAGCTTCAGGGTAAAAACTCCTTTATTCATTCTTAGCCAACCAAAATTTCTAAATTTACAGTAAACACTGTAAACTCAGACCTGAATGTAGTCTACAGTCTCTAGCTAAAGGTATTAAGCATAGAGACATCTTGAGAAATTATATATATATGTCTTAAATACAATCCTCTTAAGAACACTACTATTTACGTATATTTACCTCAATAAAATCCCTAGAATATAGATGAACAGATGACTTTTTCAGAGGCATTTTACTGGGAAATGAAACATCAGATTTCTTGCTCAAGAACTGTGTAGCAGAGCAGGGCAACAAACTCTTTTCTCAGTCCTAGTTTAGCAATTGAACCACAGAAAGAGCACACCATCCCCTTTAGTGGATTATATCACTAACTGAAAATAGAAGGGAAAACATATTAGTCCTCATCTCTCCACCATCCACCTCATGAGAATGTGAGCAAGAGGACACCTCCAAGCTTCTGAAGGAGATTTTCTCAAGTACCCTTTCTATAGGCTGTGGAATATTATGTCTTTCCTAGGTACCTGACAGTTAACACACATGTATGAAGAAAATGAACACTGAGTGGACAAGCTAAGTTGCAGAGAAAGTATTTTTTAAAACATTTGTATTTCATTTCAGAGTCCAAGGGCTGGAAATGTAATGGCTAGATTTCAGACAATTGCATAAAGTATTAACATCAGTTCAGAAAAATTCAAATGTAGTACTTCCCCCTGCAGGAAACATGGTATGGCTACATGTTCAGTGAGGAGAAATGAAGAGTTGAAAACCCATGGTGTGGTGTGGGGGCAAGGAAAAAAAAGAACCCATACCATTCTTACCTTCATGGGATATCCCCAAGTTGAAGTAACTATCCTGAAGTATTGTCTTGGTCCTGAAACACTGTCTCATTCCTAATTGTAAAAAAAGAGTAATCACAGATCAATATTTTTTTTTGTAGTATTGGGTGACGTGTTTGCAGAGGGCACCTGATTATCCTCTTAATCTCTCTCAAATGTCTTCTAACACCAATTGCATGTTGCAGACATCCACGCTGTGCAATATTGGACGATTAAAACAAAATATGAAACAGACCTCAAACATACTGTCTCCATGTTAATTCTGAACAACAAAAAGAAGTCATGTTCTAATTTCACCTTTTTTTAATTGATTCCTCTATCCATATATTTTTCTTTAATTATTCTTATCAGAATTAATCTTACTGCTTAAGGCTTCACATTTTTTTTCGGAACAAGCAGGTATCATTCACTTCACTTTACAAAGAAGATCGAACAAGAATGGCAAATAATTACAATCCCATGATCCTCAGACTGCTGATACTGTCAGACTACACTAACTCTTTATGGCTTTACAGAGATACTTCAGCAGCATGATACTGCGACAGGACAGAGCTTCTTGCATTTGCTATATGCCAAAAGACTTCTTCACATGTTCCCACACACACAGTCGATATTTTGCAGGCTACTTTTACCAAACCTAAAGATCCAAGTCCAAAATCTTGAAATAGAACATGATCATTTTGAAATTAAGTGTGTTTTAAAAAAAATTGCTGCAGCCATAGACAAAGATTATGTGCAGGAAACTTCAGCAACTTCATTCACTGAAGAATGTTCAACCTTAAATATTCATTAATACAGGGTATGCATTATCTTCCATGCTCTCTTTGTCACATGAAAGCAAGTAGCAAGAACAACCGTGTAAGTCAAAAAAGTTTTTGACCCAAACACTGAACTTCCCAGTTAGTGATATTCCTGTAACACTGCATTGATGTAGTTCTATGAAATGAACCAATGTCAGAGGACAGCTACAGCTAAACCTCATAACCTCCTTTTCTATTTAATCCTCAAGAGTAAACGATTTTATTCTGCATATCATATCAACTGACTTGGGTTAAATGTTTCTTTTTATTCTTGATTAGGTGCAGTAAATTCAGCTGTTTGCTTTCATATTTGTTGTGATGTACTTTTTGACTGCACTACAACATACCCTTTGTTGCACCAGTTTAAATATCATCCAAACACAAAAGGCAGTGAAATTATATCAGCAGGTCTTTTCTGAAAGCAAGCAATGTTGGAACAAAATGAAAGCAGTAAAAAAATATTCCATCCTTCTCCTCTCCAGTTTTCTAAAACTTTCTCAAGTTCTGGGAGCTGGGAGAGAAATGTAATTAAAACAATTCACTAAGTGCTTTATTTGCCACCTGCCATTCGTTGAATACCTGCTGATAAAAGTGTGGTTTTTTACTTGCAGATTTGCCATGATAGACTGGAATTATGAAAGTTCGTGAGTGCTCCAGGAGCCACATGAGGATAAATACAGATTCACTCAAATCAAATCAAATTTGGCAATAAAGCAGTAAAAAGTGAATTATTTCCAACTTGTCCCAAGAATATTTTTATTTAATAGAATCAGGATAGTTTATGAAGGCAGTTTTGTCAAAAATGTAGAAAATACAGTAATGATCAATTTTTCTGTTACTTTGTGTACTTACAAATCACAATTTATTACAAGTTGCAAAACTATTTTATCCAGAGCTTATCGTACATTCAGAGATGCTTATGGAATATTATACTATTTAACCATCACTTTTTAAGCTATGTATTAAGAAGAAAGTGGTTTGTATGTTTGTGATGTAAGTGTGCATGACTTATTCCTATCCTTATACAACATAATCACCATCCACTTTTCGTGAATATGACAGAGAAGCAGAGATCTTAGGGGAGCTGCACATGTGTCTACATCAGTGTGTTATATCAGATCACCGTGGAACTTCTGAAATGATTGTCCTAGCTGTTCCTCTTTGCCTTGCTGTGGATTTGGTATAATGAATTTGGCTCCTTCTGAACAAAAATGACTCAGAGATGGAGGTCCGGGAGGGTTCTCATTTCATGGAAACAGACAAGCTAACCTGATCTCCATATACCCCACTCCTATGTGGTAATCAAAGTCTTAAGACAGGCCTTTCACCTTGCATATTTACTCTTGCTGAGCTGCACCTAATAGTGTAAGTTACTACATGTTTTTGAAATGAAGAGAAAACATTGTATTTTGCAGCACTGAAAATGCCAAAAAGAAAATTCCTCACTAGGCACAGAAAAAGAGAGTGAAGAGGTAGAAAAAAATATCTTTTTCATTACTACTATTGCTTAGGAATCTCCTTGTGAAGAATCAGTCAGCATAATCCTAAGGTGATTTGAGGGTACTCTCAAGGTACCTTAGAATGCAAGCTTTGAAAACTGAGTCCAACTGCAATTGCTAGTACAAGCAACTAATTGGCACATAAACATTTTCTTTCTGTTTAAAGGTATCTTTCCCTTCTTGCTGTTTGCAAATATAGAGAGGAAACTTGTACGCCCCTATAATGCTTTTTTTTTAAATTTAATTAAAGAGCTTTTATAACTAATTCTCACACTACTTACTAAAATTCACCTCATCCTACTGATGAAACATGTTGGAGGAGCTTTTACATGCAGCATATCTGCATCCTATAAATTCATATGATCAGCTAGAGTAAAACAGAAATGCTCTGTAAACGCTCAAATGTGTACAATTGGCAGTGACTACTCAGCTAACTTTATGTGTTTGATCATGGAATTGATTCAAATTCAGAAGTCAAATACATAACGTAAGTTACTTTGAGAACTTAATGTAATTACAAACTCAAAGCTTAGTCATCCCAAGAAGAGGCAATTCAGCTGCAGTAGCCAACTTTCATTGCTTTTAAAACTGGCTTCTTGCAAATCTGTAATAGGAAAGCTAAAAATATAGACATCTGTAGCACAGTTACAGTTCATGAAACTGCAGACATATAAACATAGGAACTATTCTAGGTATACAAAGAACTCCATTGTCTTTTGAGAATACTAAACACAAGCATAGTGTGTATACAGCATGCTGATGCAGATTCTGTATTTAAGTTTCCTCAATAATTTCAAAGTTTAAGACTTGAGGCTGAAAATAGTGGCAACAGGTACTTGGCACCATTGACAAACATGGATAATTTGGGGAAAAAAGAGAGAAGTCAGAATTAGCTAAGTAAAGTTTATAAACTAATTCATTTTATGCTAGTATTCTTATGAACAAATTTAACTCAATTAGTTTATAATGTCAGCATTTACAATGCCAATAAAACCAGAGCATTTTACTGTAACTTTGGGCAGAGTTTCATTTTAGTAAATCAGGGAAATACAACATTTTCATTTAAGCAAGTCATTCCCAGGAAAAACAAGGTCATTATAAAGTCATTCTTTCAACAGACTGAAGGCAAATCTAAAATGACCCTGCACGGATTTTAACTAGCATGTAGTAAGGACATAGTTAGGGTCTAAAATGCAGTGATTTCAAGTGAAACTGAAAAATAATAATTTCTCTAGTTAAATAACTCAGGTCTAGTTTCTAAATCTTCCATACTGGATGCTAAACAAATGCTGAACTAAAGATACAGAATTATTGTTAAACCACAAGTGAGATATTAATTGCTTTTGCATGGACAATGCCAAAGATATCAATACAAAAAATAAATGCAAAGTAAAAATTTTAATGTTACAGGTTTCTTCTAAACAAAAAAAACCCACTATGTACAAAGTTGGGATTTTTTTCCCTCTAATGAAATGAGCTCTTTACATATAAATTATATTGTAATAACAGAGCTCCCTGGTGGAAAAGAGTTCCTTCTCCTGCTGGCAAAAATTAAAATAATCACAGATGGCTAATGATCAAAAATACTGACTGACAGCTCTGAAGTACAAGGCGTAGAAAATATTCTCAGAGCTACAATTTATTTATACTCAGAACTGGCTTTAGGCGCCCACAAAATCTGTGTTCATGATGCCCTAGTATGGAAGAGATCTTTTAGCCAGCACTGCAGTTTCTGCTGCCAGGGTTTTTCCTTAAGACTAACTCGATCTTTGTAATAATTTCACCTATATACTTGTGTTTCAGTGCACCAGTTATTTGAAACAATCTATAACCAGTGCAATTTACTCAAATTATATATTATAGAGTCCATTATTTTTGTTTGCATTACACTTAAAATACATATTCTGACATTTTAGAAATACTACATTATACTTCAGAGTTAATATACTGCAGAAGTCACTCAGTGCAAAGGGAGGGTCCTGAAACACATTAGTTTCTCTTATTTGAATGTTGTTGTACAAAGTATATTTTTCTTCTGTTAACATTCAAAAATCTGTGAGAAGTTTGGTCTTGTTTCAACTTATGTCAATCGAAACGTTTAGTTGATTTATCCTTGTGGTAGAGGAGCTTATAGGTAAATTTGGCCTTCTTGAATATTTCTTATTTCTCATTTTACAGCTGCCTTGAAAAGTATGCTGAATATTTTGAAGAGCAGAAACCTATCTTCAGTTTCAAAGCAATGGTAGTATTGTAGGCTTGTGATAGTCAAACTTTTCAGCACACATCCAACTTGTAGCATCAAATGTCTTTTGAAGAGTAATTTCCAGACCCTGTAACGTAGATGAAAAGCTAAAGACATATTGCAGACATATCTAAAAGATTTGGCCAAAGGAATGCAAGTTTTAAATATCCCCAGATTATTGCCATTGGATACTGACAACATTTTCAATGTAAAGTTATGTGGGAGTGGATGTGTACGAACGTTCCATTTAACTTCTAGGTTAGTATGAGAAGATGGCACAAAGAAGGAAAAGTGTCTTAGAACTCCACTCTTGATTTTCTGAAAATTAGTGACTAGAAAACACAAAAAAAAAAGAGGGACAGAGAGAGAGAAAAAGATGCTACTTATGGAAAAGCTACGTAAAAATACATGTCTCACTAGGCACTAGAGAATCCAAAAGGACGAAACCTTCAGATTCCAAAGCTGCAGGAAAACCCACAGAATTAATACTTGCTTAGACTCTGTAGTTCATTTCCAAAAGCACCACAAACCAGGCATCATTAATCACAGAGCTCTCAGAAATACTTGCTTAATAAGACTTCTGATTTTAAACTAAGCATGATTTTTGGACACCAGCTAATGATTTTTATGCTGACAGTAGTAGCCTTGCTGATATGATGTGTAGCCTCAGACTGTAATATTAGTTCAGATTCTTTTCTTTCTAACATTGGACTGGAGCACAACTACATGAGCTGGAATCTCTGGATATAAGGAGTACCAGTTATCAATGCAGCTGCTCTTATGCAAGGACAGTGTAAATTTTATAATGGCAGGCATGGAGTTGGAATAATAACTAATATAGAATTTTTCCTTATGCAGACAGTATTATTGTAGATATATTGAGCTTCATCTTAAACAGAAATGATTTCAGTAGATCAGTTACATTGCTTCATCTAAACATAAGTGCTATTTATAAGTAACAGAATGGCTGTGACTTCTAGGTCAAACCTGGTATACGATACTACATCATGTAATTCAGAAGTCAGTCATCAAAAAAAATAACAACAAAAACCAAAAAACAAAGTAGTATTTCTCAATAAAAGAGGTGTTAGGAGCTACAGGATCTTCATAAACCAGCACTTTTAAAGAGCATGTATTCATTCTACCCCTTTGAAATTCAGTTACAGCTAAGTGAACTATCACAAGTAAACTATTTCACTGAACTGAACAACAATAAACCAAAACGAGTAGAAGTACTAAAAGCATGCCTGAGGCAACAGAAACTTTGGTGTTAATTTCCATTTCTTTCAAGTACATTTGATGAATGATGTGACAAAAGAATCCTAATTAAAGTCGAAATCCTGAATACTAAATAAATTAGAAGTGCCACTACATTCATCTTCTACAATGATAATACTGCCACTTCTGCTCCTTCGCTGTGCCCCTTTGCTTACATCTGTGGCAGTAACTGAGCAAAGGGCACTGCCAGCACACATGGGGGAGTGGGTATCATTCCCCTGAACAGAGAGGTAATAGGATGGACTGCTTTGTTTCCTTTCCCTGTCTTTGGTTTACAGAAAGTGAGCCTGGTAAGGAGCATTCAAAGTATTTTTTGATATTTATTTTTCCTTGCAAATGACTTAGAACTTGACAAGCAACACTACACTTCTGGTCTTTAGTAGCATCAGGCATGTTGCTGTGTTTCTGGCCATTAATTTTTTATTTCTTTTATGAAAGGAGAATCATTAAGTACAACTACACTTGGGGTAATATATAATCCTAATGAGTTGGAAGGCAACACCAAAGGGATGAGATTCTATGGCTTGTGTCACACAAGCCAGGCAAGACAATCATAAATGACCTTAAAATCTATGAATCTTTCAAGGAGCTGCCCAATTCAATAAGCAGACTGGAACATGAATTATTATTCCTGAGAGACATCTTTTCCCTGTGCCCCTTTTGTTCCAGGGAGCAACTCTGAAATACTTTAGGAGAAGTTTATATCCCCAGTGCGCTCAAGCAGTAGGCTTGTCTTTTTCCATTCTCTTTCCACTCCTTAGAGAAAGAGGACTGGCAGGGGAGGACTCCCTTCTGTTCCCACCACAACTGCACTCAAAGCCTGCCAATTCAAACAGAGGTGGTGCCTCGGTGTCTCCAAGTCCATTTTTATTGTCTAAGGCCTGTGACAAGGGAAGTCTTAAGAACTCAGAGGGACCATGTAGTTTAATGTCACAACTTCATCAGTGACTAATTTTGGCTGTCGATTAGAAAAAGTGAAACACTTGATAAGCATGCAATGATACTTCTCTAAATTATTCTCTCAGACTGTAGCAATTTGTAAAGTTCTGATTTAGAGTTCACATTTTCATATTTAATGGCCCATGATGTATTGTATGTACACAGAACACTCATGACTTCTCTGGCATGGTAGCATGTTGCAACCCTACAATAGCACAAGACAGACAACACAGAGAGTTTTCTTTTATCTTCCCACAGTGATACCATTATTCTTGATTCTTTTTAAAAGATATAGTTTCTTCATATTTTCTAATTGACAAAAGAGCCTCAATGTCTCTCTCCTTTACCCTTTTCATTTGAGGTTTTAAATAAGTTTTCAGATTTGTTCTATGAAATTCCTCTTTTTCAGGGGAAATAACAGAACGATCTTAATGAAAAAGGTTGTTTGCTTATAGATGTTTGATATACTTTAAGACTTGATTTGACACCTAATATAGTTGGTGAAATTGAAATGGGCTACAGTTTTTAAAGTACTACAAATAAAAACACAGCTTGTGTACTGCTGGTATATAATTTCCAGATTTCTTTTCAACATGTGAATTTTGTAGCCCTGATTTTCTTCTATGAGTTTTGGGTTGATATTTCAGAAATTATATTTCTTGATCCTAACTGTAAAAATTATTATTTCAGATATTGTGAAGGGTTGTTGGGAAAATTATTCTATATAGGTAGGTATATATTGATTTAATAAATTACCTAAGTAGAAGACACATGCTGAGATGCATATTGTGTCTTATAATTTATTACAATGCCTATCTTATACGTGTAAAATCGACTATTTACAGCACTAGCTCTTGAATTTTAACTTTGCATTCAGCTCCCAATACTGAGATATTTTATTTCAATTTCACTTGGCAAAAATAATATTTTCACCACATCTGTAAAAATTCACAAGGAGAGAACTGATTATCTTAGTACTTGTTTCTCATACAAACATCCAGTCACACAGGAACGGGATCTGGATTTACCTGTGTGCTTAAAAAATTCTTACTGTTTATCAGTCAAGTATCACGCTTCCTTTTTTTTCCTGTTTTTTGAATGACTTCATATTTATGTCTTGTGGAGCTCACTATGGAAGAAGGAGGTAAACAAGAGAGGTTTGAAAACAAAAATATTGGATCTTGAGAACTTAGTATTCCTGGTGCATACTTTGTGACAAAAATCAAGAAGGACTTCTCAAAACACAGCCAAGAGAGGAAGCTGGAGATTTAAATTACTTTTTTTAATGTAGTGCCACATGGCACACTACATAGTTTAATGAAGCCTCTGCAAACTTCTTTCTGAAGTCTAGACTAGACTTACATTTAGCCTTCACCACCACTTTGACTTAATTATTGCTGACCTTGATCCTCACTGCCACTGCCTACTGTGATCCCTGGGGATTAAGTGCCCAAAGGTTATCGACTTACATTCATGTATATAAGTTGTCTTATCTGGATTCTTAATAATTGATTGTCAAAGCACTTTTGCACAACGCACATTTGGGGTTTTTTTGGCAGAGTAAGTGCCCTTTCTTAGCTCAATGTTCAGCGACTCTTCTTTGAGGTATGTGAGTGTCAACCAGTGTGATGAAGCGTAAAAATAGAAGCTTGTCAGTAATGACCCAGTTGGTAGCAATCAGAACCCTTGACTAAAAAGTCAGAGAAAGCTTGTCCAAGTTTTTGTGCTGTTTTTTTCCTGTGACTAGTGAAAAATATAGCTTGAAGCATTGTCATTAAGAGAAATCTAGTTTTCACTGTGAATTTCAAGTATTCTAATAAGTGTTTTCAAAATTATAAATGGTCTGAAACGAGTTGCAAAACTACTACTGGGCCAAAAATATAGTTTAGAAAAGTTCTATCTATATTCTCTGATCATATACTTATGTATTCTATGAACATACATGGGGTCTTTCTTAAGCTTGCTCTTTTAAAAATTTGTGTTAATTTTGAAAGCTGGGATCTGTTTTTCCAGGTTAATAGTTTTGCTGAGGTTTCAGCTAAAATTATAGTTGGGTTTGGTTGGGTTTTTTAAGCTTATAAACTGCACTGTCTTCAGAAGTTTTAGTGACATAGAGTTGACTTGAGTTACTGAATTCATGTTTAGATCACTACTGATAAAGAACAGATTACATAAAACTAGTGGCCTTGCATGATGATCAAATTTAGAAAGCAAGGTTAATTGAACTACATAATTTGTTGAACTTGTTGCGTGGAACAGAAAGATAACAATGGGTTGCTTAAGACAGGTGTGGTTTTTTTCAAGTAGCTTAGTCTAATATACATAGAGGAGCATCTTTTTTTTTACTAGACAGTGTTTTCTGGAGCAATAGGCACCATAAGGTGAATATGTAAAGTACTGGACAGAGTAAACTGTTGCTGTTGCGTAATGGTTCTCCGTCTCTCTAAAGGCTTACAATATCATTTATCACAACGAGGGGAAAATTTGGATCTTTTATCAAGTAGTTCAACAAGGAAATCCATTTAAATAATGTGTCTGGAAGTGTACTCTATGGAGATAATCAGTAGCTTATTAACCTTAATCATAACAACACATTATCACTACTTGGTCTCATGTTGACTAATTTGCAGAACAATGGGGAAGAGCACACTCAGCACATACAACCGTTCCTAGTTCTTGGCACTGCATAAATACAGTGACCCTCACTTGAAATGTCAGAGACTTAAGAAAAAGCTGTATCATACGATGAAGGAAGAATGTCAGGGAAAAGAGGATCACGTAATCAGAGAGTTCGTTAAAAAGTAAACACTTGTTAAACCTCTGGACAAAGTGAGATCATCATCAAACAGATACCTAGAGCACAGAATAAAGGTCAGTTACCTTTTATCATGTTTGTGTAGCTTCAGTTAGACTAACAAGCAGCAGCATGTTCTTAAGGTCATGGTTAAACACTTTTGCCTTGATAAATGAGCTGTGTATTCAGTGCTTCCTTTTCAAGAGCATGGCCATATTGGAACTCTGATCTACAAGAAAAAGATAGGTATTGGAAACAGAAGCAATTTACCTGGGGACAGGAATCAATCATTTCAGATAATAGCTGAAAATAATAATAAATCAAATAATAGAAGAATAATAAGTCAAACAACCAAAATGCAGTGGACAAATCTCAAAAAAAGAAAAAAACCACAAAACCCCAACAAACCACTTTGCTTTAACTTTGGGGAGTGAAATTGCAGACATTTTTATTTTTCTGGATTTGTAAAAATCACCAAAAATCATAGAATCATAGAATCACCAGGTTGGAAGAAACCCACGGGATCATCGAGTCCAACCATTCCCATCAATCACTAACCCATGTCCCTCAGCACCTCGTCCACCCGTCCCTTAAACCCCTCCAGAGAAGGGGACTCAACCCCCTCCCTGGGCAGGAAGAGGAGGAAGTAAAATAGAGTAAAAAAGTAAAGGAAGTAAAAACTGAGAGGGGTAACCATATAGTAAAACTAGGAATAATAACTGGGTCTGACGAAGAAGGGTAAATTTAAGGATGTTGGGTAACTAACTGTAAAGCTAAAATGAAGCCTTGGCCAATTATTCTCTACCAAAACCAAACCCATAAGTTTTGGGAGAATTACTTCAGTGAGACTGTATTATTTCTGTAATATAGATTCACAATTCTGTAAATGAAATAGTTGCCATTTTGTCACATAAATGGTATTAGTTAACAAGGGCTCTACAGATGAAAACATCTCCACACCTTCCTCCTGGGATCAAAGTGGTCTGCCTGAGAGGTAACTGTTCTTTTCTCCTGCATGTCATTGCCCTATCAATCCTAGGCCACAATCATGATAAAGTATCTGATAAAGCTCAGCAGTGATTTGTGCTCTAAATCTGCTAGGGACTAAACAGAAAAAAAAAAGCCTACTACTTCACACAGGCCACAGAATAGGATGGAGGCAGAAATGTCTCACATGTACTATACACGTAACAATCACATATAACACGATGATACCACAACAAATTTTAGCTTTTCACAGATAAATAATCTTGCAGGTTCAGTGCTCTGGAAGCAAATATTTGTCTACAATTATGTATTTTTATTTTCAAAATGTTTAGTGATACTGCTTATAAATAAGCAGAGATCCACATTATCTAAAAATGTATCTTCTTAATTTCATAGCAGTGAAGAAATTCCCAACTCATTTTTTGAGGCTGTAGAATTAGAATTTTACTGAAACAGAGTGTGCTGTGATCAGATCCAACTGTTAATGTATGTATATTGGTCTGATTTGAAATAATGCAGAAAATGTATCTGATCATGCATTACTCCCATAAACTTAAATAGCTACTTGAAACTTTATCTAAATGGCAAGCAGTAAGCGTAGAGATCGGAATTAGCTTTCTGGGTGTTATTTGATATCTAACAGTGACAAACTATTAAAAATATTAAAGTGTGAAAACAAAAGTTGATCTCATCTCTTATCATTCTGCCTGACCCTTAGTCCTTTACCATGCATTTTGCTTATGTAGTTGAACAATATCAGTTTATGATAAAATGTCTTCACTTAATAAAGAAATTATGTTTTTATTCAGTGTTTATGTTGATATCTCAAGTATCCCCCATTTTGCTGTATAGTTACAAGACCAAATACACTTTGGATTAGTTTCAATATAAAAATTAGAATATGTTGATTTTATTACCACTCTGGTAATATATTTGAAAGCACGTTAATGAGTATTAATGTCATATGCTTAGTCAAAAGAATTCCTGAAGTCTGACTGGTATTTTATCTGCTTTAAAGCCTTAATAATGAGTTAAATATGTATTTTTATAAGTAAGTGTTTTATATCCTGTTAGACAACAGTTGGATACAATTGAAAAATCTATCTACTGTACACACAGACCTTATGTTGTATTTTGGTAAAATGGGAAAGCTGATGACAAAAGTAACTGAATTCCAATGGAATTTAGGAAGACTATCCAGACAAAACCAGAAGTAATTACATTATTCAGCTGAAGAATTTTCCAGCTGTCAAAATAAATATTCCCAAGTTTTTATTTGGATTTTAAGAAAACCCAACCAGTCTCAATAGTTACATGGAAGTCACTATGAAACTTTTTATGGTTTCTTTAATAGGTTTTACATTTTTTTTCCTAGCCATTTTTTCAATCCCATAAGAGACTAAATTCACCAAGGAATTAAATGAGAAATGGAAGTTTCTGTTTCAGAAAGCAGAATGGCAGCTAGACAACAGAAAACAGATGCCAATTATTTGTCAGTGTCTGCAGTAGAACAGAATATTTTATTACATTTATTTTGCCTTAGTGAAGCTGCCATTGATGGCAAAAAAGCACCAGTCAGTGGGTTCTAAAAGATGACTTTACATGATCTAGGACTGCAAATAATGTCTTACATTTTTCTTAAAGATGACGAGATGAAAAATACATAGTACTTTGTATAGAGTAGCCACAAAGTTAGCTATGCTAGCGCAATCTGAAATAATACTGTCTTACACTGCAAAACCAGATTAAGTGAAAACAGAATTTGTACTGCTTGGACTTACGAGCCGTAAAATAGGGTTTCTTTTGTCACACATTGAGCAGGGAAGAATTCAAGCTGTGCAACAGAAAATACAACCAAACTTTTGTCACGGTATTAGCTACGTTTTTTGACCTAAGTATGTATATGTAGGAAGGGCTAGTCTTCAGCAAGTGCCACCCAAGGAATACAGGAGCTCATGTCACTCTACTTACTTTTAACAGAACAAAATAATACAGACTTTATTAGCAGTAAATATTAAGTCAGGCCAGCAGCAAATAATTCACTTAAGCTAGATCGACACTCAAAACTTTTAGTTTGATTCTGTAACAAGATTCTTTTATCTAATACACACTTTAATTAGACGGTTACATTGACAAAATATGATATACTGTTTGTGATACACCTTATTTTATCAGCATGAACCACTCTCTGGGCCCTCCAGCCAACCAGTTTTCCACCCAGGAGAGTGTGCGCCTGTCCAGGCCAGAGGTGACAGTTTCTCAAGCAGAATGCTGTGAGAAACTGTGTCAAAGGCTTTACTGAAGTCCAGGAAGATCCATCCACAGCCTTTCCCTCGTCCAGCAGCCGAGTCACTTTGTCATAGAAGGCGATCAGGTTAGTCTGGCAAGACCTGCCTTTTGTGAACCCGTGTTGACTGGGCCTGATCACCTGGTTCTCTTGCATGTGCTTCATGATAGCACTCAAGATCACCTGCTCCATGACTTTCCCTGGCACTGAGGTCAGACTGACAGGCCTGCAGTTCCCTGGATCCTCCCTGCGACCCTTCTTGTAGACGGGCACAACATCAGCCTCCTGTCCAGTGGGACTTCCCCAGTCTTCCAGGACTGTTGGAAGATGATGGAAAGGGGTTTGGCCAGCACATCCGCCAGCTCCTTCAATATCCTTGGGTGAATCCCGTCCGGCCCCATAGACTTGTGGGTGTCTAGTCGGGCTAGCAAGGCTCTGACCACCTCCTCTTGGATCACGGGAGCCTCATTCTGCTCCTCTAGTTCCTGGGTTTGTACACAGAGTGAACAACTTTCCTTACAATGATTCAATGACTCTATACGTAAAAATCAGGAACTCTCATTCAGAAATCTATTAGCACAAAGGTCTGGTGTTCACATTTGCTGTTATTGTTTTGGGGGCTGTGTTTCAGAGAGGTTAAGAGGAAATAAGTCCCAATGCACGGGGACCAATGTACGTTGTGAAATGAGTCATGACACAGAGATCAAAATAACAGTGAACAATGAAGTTCCAGGATTACATCATTAGAGTACAGTGACCAAATCCTGCTAGTTGCTATTTTACATGGTCAAGTTTTTCTGCAGTTTTATTTCACTATTTTTTTTATTTACATGGTGACCAAAATCTGCAAAATATACTTTCTCAAGTTTTTTCTTTCTGAACTTACTTGCTCTCCCATGAAAATAATAATCTTCATAGACATTTTCATTAATATTTTCTGGAAAGATAAATTATAAACTCACTAATTTGACTTTTTGGCAAAAAAAAAAAAAAGAAGAAGAAATTCACCTAAGCATGTTAAGCATGTTGAGCTATGACTTCACTAAGAATAGAACCTCTTATGGAAAGAAACGCGCTTGTTTTTCTACTAGTCAAGAATTCAGATTATAAAGAATCACTCTGATTAGTACATTTCTTGCAGACTAAGCAAGAGCTAAACAAAACTAAAATCATTCTCCTTGGACAGTACTGAGCCTGTATGTTGAAGAAGAGGGGCTGATGGGTGGAGGAAGACTTAACTATGCCATAAGGAATATACTGTACTTCTGTGGTCCAATAGTACATTTTTTACCCTAGTGAGAAGTTCCACTGATTTCAGGATTAAGCCACTGATTAAGAAATGTTTGAAAACAAGGCCAAAGCCCTGGTCTTATTTTAAGTCTCAAAGCCAGGGTAGTTTCTGTCTAACATAATAGATCAGAACCTTGTCTCGCTCATTAGCTGAGAACCTCTGCCCTCCTTATTAGGCCCAATTCTCTCAGATGAACTGTCAGATGGAAACTGCTGCAATTGTACACAGGACAAATTCCATGTCATTAATGGAACAGGTGTTTGATGATTTTGGATGCATCAAGTTTACTCAGCTCCTTAAAAGGTCTCTTCTCAAACATAATAGTGGCTGTGACACCTAGGACCTTTTTCAGAAAAGGTTGGCACTTCCCAGTCCATCAAACCATCAGCTGTATGTGCTCACATGGTGAATAGCTTCAGGGAGTTTGCGTAGGTTTCTTAAAACAGTGTTTAGGATTCCTATTACTGATATGGGCAAGCCGGTATATCAGCCTTTACTGAGATGAGTAGGAGCTCTAAGTAAAGCCCACAGAGTATTTAGGATTCATATAATTAACTATAGTATGCAGCTTTCACACAAGAAAGAGTATGTTTGGAAGTTTTACTTCAAGTAAAAGTTGATAGGCCAAGAACGTTTTAAATCATGGATATCTACAAGTAATATTTTTTTGTCCACAGGAACATGGACAGATGCAAACCCAAGATTTATCACAGTGAAAGCCCTGTATCTGACTGAAGTCACATAAGCTACAGCTGACACTGGACTTCAGCAAATTTTATTACTTGATTTTATCCCAGCTTATTTTCTGTAGTGGAATAAGAGCCAGAGAATTTGGCAGAATGAAGCCTGTCAAGTTACATGGCACACTCCAATAAAGAAAAGGAGAGAGGAAAGAAACATACCTGTGCTGTGATGGGGGAGACTTATTCTGAAAAACTTTTGTATGAAAATGCAGATAAAAAAATAAGAGCTTTTCCAAGCAAAATTATTCCATCTGTATTATAAACACTAAACCTCACACAAAGGGGATGAATTGCTGCCATGTTTCTGTTACAGTTACTCATCTCAAATATAACTGAGGCTTTTGTGGAAACGTGAAGGATCTTTGCTGTCTGTATGAAGAACTACCCTAGATAGTTAGAGTTCATAGGTGAAATAGTTGATGTGGGACACTATGCTGTATCAACATTCTTTGACTTTGAGCTTCCCGATATTGCCAACAGTGAAGGAATTGAGAATATCTCAGTGAATTCAGTAGGAGCCAGTATTACGTGTGGTATAAGAGCCTCTGCCACCCACAGACAGTTCTCCATAGCTGCCAGCTCTTGTTGAAACACCAACTCATTGGAGCGGGGATGCCTCCCACCAAAAGAAATGCATCTGCAAAAGGCAGCTATGCTATATGGATTCCCAAACTTAGCAGGAATGAGATGGTCATCATCAATGTCCTTCACAGTTAAAAGATCCTGCACAGCGACAGCAACTGGATTCCATGTAAGAGCTCCTTTGACATCATAATTTAATGGAAACTGTGAGATAATACAGCTACATTTTCAGTGTGGCAAAATCTTGCCCTTGAAAAGGCTACTTTCCTTGGTTGACCCAGCCTGAGTTTGGCAAGGTCTATGGGAGACAGCACAGCAGCTGAGCTGACAGCAAAACAGGAGCTGACAGTCCCCATCTGGATTTTCTTTGAGGAGGTAACAGCCTGCCTCAAAGAAGATTCAATCAAGTTCCATCAGGTTCTGAATGCAGATACTTGTCTTTTTGCAACGCCTAGACCCTTGTTCCCCTGGCATTTTGAACTCACCAATACCGTAATTTACTTCTTCCCCACCCCAGATCAAGAACTTGCCTCTGTGTAGGTAACAGTTTCCAACCTACCTAAGTCCACCCCTGAGTCAGCACTGAAGTCACAGGGCAACCTGTAACAGGCAGTTGATCACCTTCTGCATGAACTCAGTGGGAGCAGAGAATTCTCCTGCTTAAAATCAGTATTCTACTCATGAGCAGTATCTTGTCTCCTTGTAGAGCAAAGGGCTCCTTTGAAACCATGTTCTAAATTTGTCATGATTGTTGGTTTTTTCCTTGCCTGTAAACAAACTTGAGACAGATTTCTTGTGCTGATACTAATAACATTTGTGTGGAAAAGATTCCCACTCACAGCAAGGTACCTTTGAGTATGGAAAAATGTATTTTTGTTGAATGCAGATGGTCAGCTCATGCTGTCCCTTTTTACCTTGATCATTACCAGCCTCCATCCAAAGAAGAATGTTCTTTGCCAATTTTTCATTGTAATCACACCCATCCTCACTGAAATTTGCCTTTAGGGAATCTAGGATCCTCTTATTTCCTTCCTTCTTTAACCAGATCTCTAAAATAAGCCTTGTTTCATTGACTTTCTTAGACTATGTTTTGGCAGCTGTAATATTTCTGATTTCAAGAATCTTATAAAATTAGAAAAAGGAAAAACCTTTATACTTCATATTTACCCTTCAAATCAAATTTTCTCCTTACTTAATAAACTAGAAAAGACATTATTTCCAAGATGCACTTGCCTCAAAGTGTACTTTGCCAGACCAAATACAAGCGATTATAATCATAGGCCAAGCATACCTCTTCAGTCCTAGTCTTGTAAATTAGGGTAGAAGAGCATTACCTCATAATCTGTTCGTGCTGCTGGCTTTCTGGTTGAAGTGCACCGCCTTTTCCAAGACTCCTCTTAAGGAGATGTCAGCAATGTTACCCTAGCATGCTTCATAAGCAACGACTTCCCTGTGAAGGAGGAGAAAAAGAAAGCGTCAGTTGGTAGGAATCACTAAGAACAGTGGCATTTGTAACTTTCCCAGCGTGACTGTTTGTGTCTGCTGGTCTGGGGAGATAAGCAACAGTTGCTCCCTCATCCCTTCCAGTACGACACTGAATAGAGTTTTCTTTTCGCTGTGGCACTGACATTAAGAAACAAGTTGAGAGATCACTTTTGGCATATCCCCTCTATGCCAGTGTTTTATTTATATCTCTCTTCTACACCACTATTTTATTTATGGTATTAAATATATAAAGAGATTATAATGCAGCAAAAGAAAGGCTATTACAGAAAAAGAGAAGCTGTTTTGTCAAAGAGCCATGCAATCAGATACAGAACGGAGACCTTATATTTTTATTTACTCGATCAGATATTTAAACTCCTGCACTGGTGCATAAAATACAAGGCATTTCTTTCTAAGGAAAGAACATGAATCAGATCTTATTTTTAAGGAGAGAGCAGTGTTCTGAGATTTGTTTTTAAATCAGGCCCTTGAATATCTTTGCTGCCTGGAAGCACATTAGTATTAAACAGAGCATTTATCCCACAAGTTATTATGTAACTATTGTAAATAATATATAAATACTTTGACTTCATCTTAGCTTAGCACTACTTTTAGTACTGAACTTGTTTTATTAACACTTTTTATAGGAATTTTTAGTAAATCAATTCCTTATCTTCTCTTTAAGGCAGTCAGCTCCTCCTAGTGGATTCTTGAATCTGCAACAAAACAGCCTCCAGCATCTGTGTTAGCCCTTGGTCTTTGCTAAGCAGAGCAAAGAAGATGGATTTGTGTATTACTTTTCCTCCTTAAAATATAGGAATAAATGGGGAACCTTTTGTCATTCAAAGTTATTGATGGAAAAAAAAATAAGCCTAAACAAACGTTTGCATTATTTTTCTTCTTGTTACTTTAAAGCTTCTACTTTAGCTAGCCTGAATCTTATGAGTCATACAAATGTGAGATCTAAGAGTCTATAGTGCTTGTTTACTCATATTTCTGCCTCCGCTACACCAATAATTTTTGAAGCATTTTGTAAAGCTGAGCAGTAAAAGCCAAACTAGTCTATAATGAAGGCTGAAAGACTGAAAATATATCTGTAGTAAAATCTTTCTTCTTTAGATCTTTCCTCCCCTTAATTTCAACAATGCTGCTCACACAAGTAGTTACACATGTGTTTGCATGCTCATCCGAGCAGTCTCTGCTACTCAGCCAGGAATACATTTCTGACAATCTGCCTGGTTTTCCTTCCTCAGTTTTATTGCCTTAATAGCTATTTCTGCCATGACTTTTCACCTGTTGAAACTGCTCAGAGAAACTTTTGAAAAGCACCCAACATTGTCACTATAGTTGTCACTTCCCCTTTCTTACATCTGAACACTATCAAAAAATACAGAAAGAAGCACAGTCTCTCTCTCTCCCCTTGTATATTCATAGCAGACTTGTGGAATATCCAAATAAAAATGCAGCAGCTGAACTGCAAATTACCAGTACAGTAGAAGAAGGGCTCAAAGACTAGTACTTATATATTAAATTTACTATACGAGACCACACTCAAAACTTTGTTATCCTTAATAAGTAAATTTTCTTTCAGAAAAAAAAAACCAAAAAACTATTTGAGGGAAAGAACTGAGAGGTTTCAACAAAATCCAGTGGCAACATAGCTGTATGGCAAGATGCTATCCACCCACTTTTCAGCAAAGGGTAGAACATCTACTGCAATTTCTCCAGTCACTGCATGCCCCCAGAAATTTCCAGATTGCAGGTCCCTATATTAAACCAGTACTCTCAGTTGACCAGTAAAGACGTGTTTTCAGTGGCATCTTGAAATACCAGGAAAAGTCTCAATTTTCAGAAACAGGTATTTAATGCTTCATGAGAAACAAGGCATCATGAGTCATGCCAGGCACTTACAGGACCCAAATCAATAGGTAGGATCTTAGCAGGAGGTTAAGAACCCAGGCAGAGCACAGCAAGCAGACAAGACAAGTTTAATTTCTGATACAAATACAAAATGCACCGAAGAAAGCCTACAGGCGTTGAGTCTTTCAGGATCAGTGTGATTAGCTTATTCAACTATTTTGATATTGAAAGATACGGTCTTGCGTGCCAAAGCACAGAAACAACAATTAGCAAATAAATTCCTTTTTGTAACCCCCGGCAGGGAGAGTATTATAGGTAGTATTTTAATATCAACAAAAGAACACAGTGAAAGCTTTTTGAACCCCCTAGTTAAGATTTTGGGGAAAAAATGGGGTGATATCTTGTGACCTAAGGCAGGTTGCTTTAGTTCTTAGATTCACATATATTCATGTTGTCCTCTACAGCAATATAGACGTAGACATGGTCCATAGTTTTATTGTTACACAAATTTCCAAGGTTAGGATTTTAACTTGTGCTGTACATATGAAAGTCATCTGACCAATAAATCTTGCTGTAGTTGACTGTTGAAGATGGCTTCAAGCCAATGCTGAAGAATGTTCACCTTAAAGTAACCCCTTTTTATTTCTGTAACAGCTTATTTTCAATTGAAAAATTATCATTAGTTACTATACTGTTGCCTTAATCTAAACTGAGATCAGAGACTCACTGCACTAGATGATTCCTATAAAAACACTAAGGAACAACCACTGAAAAAAGTAGTTTGTAACTCATATAGGCAAGACCCTCGAATGAAATACATTCCACTCCTTATTGGAAACTAAGGTTCGGGTAACTTGAGTTGAATGAAAATATTTATTATTTTCTCTATCAAAAGACTTAATAACTATAAAGGGTTAATAATTATATTCCTAGAGTTACTTAAAGCAAGGATAATTTGCATCATTCAATGTTTTAAGATTTTAAAAAATGTAATAAGATCATTCAGTGTTTTAACAAATAAACCCCACATCTGAATGCAAAATCTGAATTTTTCTTGTTTTCAACAGATTTCACAACCTCCATGAACTTTCAGTCAGAATTATCAAATCAAGGCTTTCACTAGTGCCATTAAGGAAAAATAATTGAACAAAAATATTTACTCTTTAAGAAACTACAGAACATATTAAGACCATGCATATGGATACTTCCAGAAACTGGATGCACAGACTACTAGCTTGTTAAGCTTCTGAAAGTTATATTTTATACCAGTGTGGGCTCTGAAGCCAGCTTGTGACCCCATACTGCCTGAATAGTTCAGCTGCTCTTTGCTGGGGAAAAAAAAAACCCAACAAACAACACTCAAACAAAATCAAACAAACAAAAACCCCTAATGAACAAATAAACCCCAATCCTAAACACCTACCCTTCCTCCCCTCGCAAAAAAAAACAAAATACCAAAACTCAACCAAAAGATGTAGACCAGACTAAGCAAAATTAATTCTGTAGCTGTTAGGAATATGTAATACATTATATAATGTATTCTGCTCAGTCCTGGAGTCAGGACAACTTCTAAAACAACAGAACTGAAACTGACTCAGAATCCGATTTAAAGATCCACGAATTTAATTGAAATTCTTTCAGTGAGTCTAATGGGCTTTGGGTCACGGCCTCACGCATTAAACTAATTTATATAGAAAAAATCTACTTCCTTTTACTTTCAATTACTCACAGGACTGGATGTGACTTATTGGTGGAATGGTAAATAATATATAGAACAGGTCAGTTGTACAGAATGATTTGGATCTCTTGTAGAGGTCAGTTCAGACCCAAACATAGGTTTTAATGCAGCCAAGTGCAAGGTCTTCTATCTAGAAAAAAAGAATATTTGTAAGATAGGAAAAGCTGCTGTTGAAAGCAATGATTCTGTCTCCAGATTGATAAATTACTATAATGGTAGATGACCAGCTGAACCTGATTTCCTTCAGTGAGCTAACACGCTCCTTAATTGATTTGCAAGCAAGGGAACATCATAAAAGTGGTAAGGCAGCAATAATGGCACCATTACTGGAATTCTGTGTCCAGAATTAATATCTATCTTTCTAAAAGGATATCAAGGAACTGGAAGTGATTCTGGAAAGACGCAATGATGCAGTCTTCAAACTATGCCTCATTGTGAAGGATGGGAAAAGCACAGCCTGTTTGGTTGATCTGTCAAATGACCTGGAGATAACTTGCTAACTTCCATTTGGTTATGTGGAAAAAAAATATTTTGGAGAGTAAACAGAAGTTTAGTATGGGAGGAAAAAGTATAACAAGATCCAAAGTGAATCTAAATAAATTTTGACTAGAAGCAAAAGGAGGATTTGAAACAGTGAGAACTAAATTTTGGAACAAAAGGGATATTATGATTACCCAACATTGTACCACTTATATAAGACCTTCTTTGTCATCATCATTTAACTCAAAAGAATTGTGGTTTGTGGAAGAAATTAATGGGTAACATTCTTTGACTTGCGGTATGTTGGCCTGAGATAGGACCCAGAGGTACAAAAAAGGAGGTTGAAGAAGGTGTTTAGGGCGAATGAATGGCCTTGAAGTTAAGGCATATGGTGTGTTCTATGTAACAGGTTCTGATTTCACATGAGAAGTACAACTAATAAATAATGTGGTAGGTTGGCTGTAGGTACATCTAGAAACGAGGAACCGATTTGACCTGAGTTAATTCATGACGTGTTTGAGCAGTGCTGTGTTAAGCAGGAATCGTTGTGTACAGCACACCGATAGAATGGTTACAGTATGGGTATTGTGGTTATTCTGTCAGCCTTTAAACTAGTAATCCTCTGAAAGTAAAGTATTTTTAAGAGACATATGCCCATCTACATATCAATACAGCTTTACAATGGGTACAGTATGTATATTGAATGTATCAACTGATTTAAGGGTAAGATAATGGGGTAGATAGGTTAAAGTTGAAGGTGTTTATAGGTAGCTATAATGTCTTTTCACTTAGAAATCTATGACTGCAACGTGAGAAAGATGAATACATGATAGTTATTTGCTGAACCACATGCATCTTTTCCCAGTTGAGTTTGGTAGATGGCCTGTCTGCCTGAGAGCATGTTGATCAGAAAATGTCATTAGGTTTGGAATCCACCAAAGGACCCATTCCTTTTGGTGCGCACTAGATCCACAGAATTAACAGTCGATTTGGGAATCTAGCAGATTAAGATCCTAGCAGGAGTTCGTATGTAGGGGACCTCACAGGTTCTGTGCCCTAGGACAGCTCCCAAAACAGTACAAAAGCAGACTGACCCATGTGGGACATGCTTCCACCAGCCTTGACCATCTGTGAATGCAAAAACCTCAATAAATTCTGCCCCAGCCATTTAGTGAGGTGTGCACGCTGTGCCATGCTCACAAGCAATATGGGAGCTCATTCTCCACTGCAAGTCTCATCACAGTGCAGTGCTGGTTGTTGAAATGTGCCATTAATATCCTGAAATGTTTGCCATTGGGATGATGGAGAAGGACTAGCAGCATTTTTGTTTGCCTGACGTACAGCCACTGCTCTGCTGCCAAGGTGCACAGACCAAACATCTCAACAGGGGAAAGGCAACTACGAGTTGCAACCATCACTGCTGGAACAGTTGTGCATTTATTTCCCCCTGGTATAGATATCAAGCCTAAGTAGGAACTAAGAGAGTCAGTTATTCCCACCATAGTCAGACATTTCTGTTCTACTTTACCAATCCTCTCAGTAATTATGATAAATCAGACAGTGATGAGCAAATAAAAAGCTAAAACCACTAAGCACATAAGAAAATCTAAAGGGCACTTAATAAAACTCTTTGATTTGCTATTTCAACTTTTAATACACTCTATCGTAATTAATTTTGATGATCTTAAGCTAAATTAAAAGCAACGGGTAGCACTGTACGGAAGGAAAAGTACAAGGGTACCTTGATGGAGCCACCCAACATAGTGCCCTGTAGGAAACCATAACTTAATTTAAAAGCACACTTGATATGCAGCAATACACCAAAGTAAAATGGCAGGTGATCCTCAAAACAGAATTAGAAGTAGCTGTTGTATCCATCCTCAGCCACAGAAAATCTGTATGAACGTGGTGCTTTTCATTAAGCAATCAATAATATATTTTATTAGTTCCAGAACACTGCATACAACCCACTAGAAGCAATCTCACTCTACAGTTTTGAGTGTGAATACCACAATTAAACCAAGAAAAAATAAATTAGTTTTTCTGAAATCTGGAGGGTTTTGAATTGTAGAAGTCCAATTACAAATTAGCAAGCTGTGAATAATCAGATTTAAAAAAAAAACAACCACAGTTTCAAAGCTGCATGAGCTTTACTCATAAAATCCCTAAAGATTTATGAAGTTGAATAGTAATTGGTGGCAAATGAGACCACTGATGATAGCTAAGAGGATCGCTGTGTTTCACCTCTAATTTTGGAAGTAATACTTGGCCGTTTGAGAGCACCACAATCTTTCTACTACACACGTTTGAAATGTAGTCAAACAATGAGACGGCTTTGTGTAATTCCAGGGTACTAGAAAACATATCTGTTTTTGAAAACCCCCAATCTGTTTCCATTACAGCAGTGGACTAGATTTCCAAATGTGTTCATCCTTTTGCTCCCATTAAGAAGGGGAGGTAAAAACTCATAAAATATTTTTGGAAGCCCAGTTTACTTTATTACAGAGCTAGACTGGAGATGATCATTTCTTGAAACTCATCTGGATCTAGAGGCTGAGGACCTCTCAAAGTCTTTCTGGCTTTGTATCAGCATTCTAATATCAACTAGCGTGTATATGTTTCACGTGGATAAGATGCATCTCTTTATCATGTCTATAATTCAGTTTTGGCAGGGTAATTTTTAAGTTCAGAGGAGGAGGTAATTTTGTATATCACTCTCCTTTCAGCATGTGAGAATGCAAAAATCAAACATAGTGAATTTTTCATTCAGTTGCAAACTCTCACTGAAGTGAATGACCCTTTAAAAAATGTTGGGAAGCCAGTCCTCTCAGAGTACAAGAGGCACATTTCAATCTGTTTGCATCGGAAATACTCAAGAGTAAGAGTGAATAGTTAGGAATACATTTTCGGGCTCACAGAGCACCTGTACTCCCAGGGACTGGCTGAAATTGTGAGAAAATCAACCTGATAAGGGTTCAACCTAAAGTTTTGGTTGAACCTTGAAAGGTTTTCACCCTAACAATATAAAAATAAGAAAAAAACCTGTTGCAAGGACTTAGCAGTCTATTCATTAAATCCCATAACTGCTGTTCAGGCAGAACCTTATATACACATTGACTGAGAGGTGATTATTCAGATACTTAATGACTAATTTTGGAAGTAAATGACTGGAGATTTATGCCTGTGAAAAGAGAGAAAACCTCCTACATAGACCAACTACAAACAAAAGAAAGGATCGTCCAACAGTTAGGACATTTTCCAAAGACATAGAAGACCTGAGTTTATTCTTTTTTTAATCCATAAACTTTGAACAGATGGCTTAAGACATAGAATGTACTGGTTAATAACAAAACACAACTAAACTCTCCTCTCCCCCCAGTTGTTGCCCAAATTCTTTACAGGGAACAGCCCTTGGTCAAAACTACCTTCCAAACCATGTTTGAAAATTGTCTTGGGAGAGTAGTAGATAATCCGCTTGAAAACTGTGCTGAGGAGCATGCTAATAATAGTTAAACTTTCTGAGCAATTCGATGCTATCGGCCAAGTCTGCATTCCATCTCTATTTAATATAATACTATAGTTAAATCCATTGTGAATGCATGAAAAATGCATGAAAGAACACTATTATTCAATGCTTTAGTACTACAGCCCAGAAAGGTCTGTGGAAACAACAAATACTTTCTGTAAAATAATGAAAATAACCAGTGATGTAGTCATGCACCCATCAAAGTAGAAAAACAGCTCTTTGATTCTACTCTTCTAGTCACAATTTCTACCCTTAGGTCATAGAGGATAGTTACAGGACATTGTCAATATAGATGGCCAGATGTGAACCTGGTATCGGTACATGCTCTTTGTAGTCTAAAGGACAAAATCCTATAATTATATATATCTCATCAACATCCTCAGTTTGGTAAATATTGTGTTTCTTGAGAAAAGTGATGTATCATTCAAACACAGACAATTTCACAGCTGATTAATCAATCCTTTCATAAGCTTGTCTTCAAACTATGGTCTATTTCAAGAATCAGAGAGGAAATCCCATTCTTCAAGAATCAAAGAGGAAATCCCATTCTTCCAGAATGGAAGAAACTCAAATATTTCTGTAACTGCCCTAGAGAAAGATTTTTTAAAATAGAATTTTAGGCCCAACTTCTTGAATGCGATGCTGGTGTCCTAGTTTGTAGCAGAAATGGTAAGGCAGCAAGCGGTCCCCAATGACATAAGTGATATGCAAAAATTCTGGGGAAAAAACCCTCAAATGAGTCATTTGAGTTAGAAAATAACAGATCTAAATCCACTAATATTTGCTAAGACTTACACTGGTATAATGTTTAGGTAAATTGTCAGACCTCTAAATCCATAGAGATATATCAGTACAGAATAGAGATACAGCTCTTCGAACATTACTGTTTTTACAACTAGTTCTCTTTGCAAACTTAGCTGATATTGCAGACAGAATCCATGCAGTGCAAATTATCCTCTATTTCAAAGATACCAGCTTTAAAATGAAGTTAATTTTCTTGCATAAATAGGATACAATATAAACAAAGGTTCTTAGACAACTTAACGTCGAGACTGAAAAGTACTTTCAATCTGTGCTAGTTAGCATAAAACAACATTATGTTTCCCTGAATGGCTATACTAAACATTTAACAAAAAAAAGTCTACATTTAGAAGCCATAATTTGACTGGCTTCAGTTGCAAAGCATTCTGATTACTACTATTAAGAAACTCACCATGATTCATGCCCATTTTTGAAGAAAAAAGCTGGCTGGGAACCAAAAAACACAACAATAACTTGTCCATTTTTCATTAAATTATGCTTTTTGTTATGAATTTGGAGGATTTTAAAAGCTTTTAAAATATGAATTATTTTTCATTTCAATTTTATTTCCACTGAGTAGACTATTTTTTTTTTTAATTTAACCACTGGAAAGAAAAATAAGAAAAATAAAACCAGGGTTAAAACATGAAGAAAAAAAGACAGAACATTAACGGCTTTTAATTCAACAAATATTTTTAGGGCTACTTTTCAGTAAGAGAAGAATTTTAAATAAAATATCTTGAATTCTATTGGAAAGTCAGGTGAAAGTAAAAGTTATCATGTAAAATTTTTGTAGGACGTTATTAAACCTGGTTTTGGGTATATATGATGTAGATGCATCATGCATGTGATGCATATGATGTGAGCATCATGCCTTGCTGTGTTTGTCCATCATGGACGCTTTAAGCTTTGAAACATCTTAATATTTTGGGTGCATTTCATCCAGCTTGTTGGACCACAAGCAAATGTTGCTGCCAAAGGTAAGAACATGGCATCTCCAGATGTTCAAGAATTACTACCTCAGTATTCAAGGACAGCCTCTTTTTCTTGCATGCAAGAGGAAATCTAATGACATCTGGAACATATCTGGCTTTGGTCTGGGGGAGTATCATGTGTAATACTAAGTACAACAAATCCCGGACACCAGCTTGGAAAGGAATCATCTAAGTCTCATGGCTTACACAGTACAATTACCTATCTGAAGCTCATAAATGATATGATCTCCAATTGACGTTTTCAACTCCGTTTTAGTATGTGTAACAGCCTATTTTAAGATACGTTATTTAAGTGCTGGTTTGTTTCCTGTGGAACTTTCAGCTGGAAAACGTTGTAATTTACAAGTTTTGGCTAGTCTGCCCATAAGTGGAGATAAGGAGAAAGGTAATGAGTTATATGCGATTGTTTTATGGCAGCATTACACTTCATCAGTCTTCTCATACTGTTATGTTTCTTGGGACGTGTATATATGTGTGCTTATATATATATACGTAATGTGCAGCTCAGTTCATCACCGGCCTGAGAAAAGAATAATGATAACAAGTACTGTTGGCGTCAAATCTCAAGTAGTTAACATGGCTATTAATATTAAATTTAATTTAGTTATTGCTGAATCAACAGCCTTTATTAAGACAGCAAAGTTATATTAAGAGAACAAAGTATGGATTATATTCCCTGGCAATATGAAGAGTTCAGGAAATGAAAAATGCTTTGATCATATATAACATATAGAGTAGCTTTAGTGCAGAGGTCTTGTATCAGCTTCAATGACCCATTAACTGGTTATTCATTTATTGTTTTAAAGGCTTTATGAATTAGAGCTCTGCAGTTTAAATAGCATGAAATACGTGAAATAGAACCCCTGTGCTTCAGCTAACCTTAAACAAGTTTCTAAAAGCAAGAGAGACAGATTTAATGGATGTGATGTCATTACACTATATCACACATGCCAGAAAGAAGGAACAGAATATAATAGAATATCAGGACAACATAGGAAAGACAGTTTTTAGCTATTTAAAGCTTTAGAAAAATGAGCCAATCCTGTGAGGAAGAGGCTGAAGGGCACGTAGTAGTGCAACCTAAACCATCAAAATACTTGTTTTTCCACCTGCTATAGCATTCTGTATTAAAAGTATACTGCTATTCTAAGGATATTTGGAAAAATGTACTGTAACTGCTTTTGTGATCTGATACTGAATCCACTGACGTTTACAATGAAACCTTCGTTCACTTTATTAAATTGTTCTGCTCCCCTTCCTATCTGGCTTCAGTGGAAATAGGCCTTCAGTTGTAACAAGTATTTGCGCTCTAGTTTGCAATATCAACAGTCCTTTCCTGCCCTTTTTGAAATTACTGTGGCCTTAGCTGTAACTCAGACTGTAGATAGAAGAATGATTAAGTGACACATAGAAACTCAAAAGTTCCATGAAGAGGAGGAGAGACTTCCATTGATTTCAGTGGGAGCTTACTAGATGATGTTGGAGGGAAATATCTTTTGACTGAATACTTTTTAATCCAATGGTTATTTTTTCCTTTTGTCACTTTCACTTTAAAGCAAACAGATTCAAAATTACTAGATGTCAGAATCCAGTATATAGCATCAGGGATATGCTCTTTGGTAGAGAAGTCTGCATATCAAGAGATTTTCATTTATTTACCTCCTTTATGCAAATCAGACAAACTGATTAGGTGCTCTGAAGAGATAATATAAATCAGCCTAACAGCTAAAAAGTCTTGTCAGCAGTTAAGCAGAACACCAGGGGAAAGACTAGCTGCCTTTTCAGAACAGGAGCAGAAACTTCGAAGACTAAGGAAAGAGTTCTGAAATCTTTGCTAATGCCACTGACAAGAAAGCTTGTTTTGTGCCGAATTAGTCCACCTTAGCTCTCATTGTCATTTCCATTATCAAATGATCTCCATTCTGAAAAGGGATAACTAGTTATTGATTCAAATGTCATCAGTTTAAATGCTATTAGCCAGGAGCAGCATCAAACGGGAAGGCCACTGCATCAACAATATTGTATACTCCCTCTCTGCAGGATTGCATCTCCTTCTATTCTATCTAGGCAGAATTATGGCTCAGCATAACTGTGGATCTCATAATCATTCATTTATTTATCCTCACAAAACCTCTGCTGTTCTTCTTACCCTTATTTTAGAAGCAGATAATACATCCTACATAAGGTGCAGACTGCAGTGTAGCATAGTATTGCCTGAGCTAGCTCTTTCTATCACGTCGGTACCCTAAGCAGCAGTGGAGCTGCAGCAGTATGGAAGCCGGTGCAGGTCAGTATGTCCTTAGAATGAAGGACACAAGATGCTTCAAGTGATTGCATTCACTCCTGTAAAGCTAACTCAAGTATTTCCTAAGATGCCTGACAACAGCAGAGACAGAACTGAATTGAAGCTTCTCAGACAAATGATTGGTCAGTGCTTTCATGCTACGATTAGCGTTAGAATTCCACACAGAATTTGTTGTGTGTTATTTCTTTCTGTCCCAGGAAGAGCTAATAGCCTGAACACAAAAGTAGGCACTGAGGAAGCAGTACGAACATACACAGGTGCCTTTCTAAACCTCTAACAGCTTAATGTTACAAAAGAACATCCATACATCTAATAATTGAGAAGGTTGACTATGACAAAGTATGGTAATAAGTATCTTTAATCACATGGTTCTGAGAACCCTTGCGAACTAGCCCTTATTTTTTAGCTTCCAGGAGCTTACTAGATCTCTAAACATCAATCTGAATTCCTTAGACATCCACACACATAATTTGAAGCCTGAGCTGTCTGCAAGCCTCCTGTTTCATCTCTAATTCAAAAGATCACTTTCTGGAAGCTCTGAATGGAAAACAGTGAGGTATTTCTTTCCTTTTCCCTCTTTCAACCACCTCCTGGATTGCACCAGTGAAAGGCAAAATCTAGGCCTAATTTCCTGGAAAGAAAAGTACTGATCTACATCTCTCAGAATTTAGACCAGTCAGAAGGGGACAATAAAAACTAGTCGCTTTATGCCTCACAAAATTGGACGGTTTCTATCAGAATCAAACAACTATTTTTCTCATATTGCAGTCAGAAGGGTTAAAGGTAAAAATTTTTCTTCTCTTTTTTTGCCATCTAGTGTGTCTCCTGAATGTGGGCTTCTTTTGAGGTGCTGAGCACAAAAGTGCATCTGGAAAATGTCAACTAATGTATTACAAAGTTATCATGTGACAACAAAAAACTCGAGCATATTTTTTTTTATGAAACCTTCCAAGAATATTCACTTCCGAGACCTGGCTTGAGAATGAGCAGGAGACATTTTTCAGTCCAAAATAATTATATGAGAAAGGTTTAAATGTTTATAAAATATGTTGGAACTGTGATTTCTCTGTTAACCAATAGCTTCAGTGAAGGATTACATGACCAACAGGGTGAATCTATGTGTATACACATATACACACATAATTCTATTTGTTTACCTTTGGATTAAAAATAGAATGTTACAGCATTCATTTTATCACTTTTTATACCCCTGAGGCATTGTGACATTTGGTACATTTAATTTTCCTTTTAAGAGATGATTCTTTAATTCTTTGAAGCAGGTGGAGGAAATATTTAGCAGAATGTTTACACTAAGACAACTATACATCAGGGGGAAGCGGAGGGAGGAGAGGGAAAGCATGTTTGAACACGCACGGAAAGCTAGAAGTTGATTACATTCGTTTCTTCTGCACATCCCAAATGTGCAAGCTAGGGAGAATCTCTCCTCACAGAGGAGCTAATAAAAAATACATAGATTTCAAAAGGGTCATAAGCATCTTGTCATTAACTTTAGTTCATCACATAAGTCAAGTGTGAGTACTTACAAACAGAGGCAGTCTTTTTACTGTCCAGCTTTGAACACTAAGCTTGAGGTTCTTCCTTTCAGTCAAGTGAAAAAATGTAAGTTCCTCCAAAATCCCCTTCAGGGAATCAAAAGCAAAGATCCCTGTGCATCCAGAAAATAGCTACCTAAATATAGAGTTTGAAACTCTTCTCTGTGCTTTGGATAATGTCTTTGCCCTGGTCTGGACACAATTTATGATTTGCAGTATGCAGAACAGACACAGGTGACCTCCTAAGCTCCAGTGTCCAAACTGAACAAAGCTGAAGGTGTGTTGAGATAGGGCTGTGTGTGACGGGCAGGGCGTGCTGACTCCAGTCCAGCAAGGGAAACCTGGGAACGTCAACTTTTGTATCTTTAGTGTCCTACAGTTATAAGGGTGCGGTAGAATACTGTAACTCACAGGGCTTTATCACACAGCTACAGCTGAATCCAGACCTATTCATAGTCATTGTTTACGACCGCTCTTTCTGTCTTTTAGCAGATGGGAACTCTGTGTAAATGCAAACCTTAAACTCATAAGGGATATATCGGAATGACAGTGGGAAGAGACTCATCTCTGTCTTGCTTCTCCAAAGCAGCCCTCATCTACTGACTGCTTTCAGCAAACCCCTGCTCCTTGGGTAAACTCCAAATTTAAAGCCACTTGGCACAGGACAGAGCTCTAAATGCCATAGCAGGAGTTTCCTGAACTGTTCCCTTTTACAAGCCAGTGGAAGTATCACAACTTTCCTGGGGCTTGTATGGGTATTCTGGCCACTAGACACTAAAATATTATTCTTTCTCTTAATATTTAAAGATTTATATGGGTTTTTCAACACCTAACACATGAGAGAATGACCTATAAAACCAGGGCTTACTGCATGACACAAAAAGATATCTGCTTGTCTCAGAAAGAGGAGGAATTTGGATGTCCTGATTCTGGAAAAATTATCTAAATCTCTTGGACTCTTAGGTAAAAGGGTAACATTCTTTCCACCAGTAATACAGCATATCTGTAACTGTGCTTTTCTCTTTGGATATCCTAATCCAAATATCATGGTTAGCACAACCTGAAATAATTCAGTTTCTGATTGGAATGAGGAAAAACAGAGACACTTTTATTTGATCTGGACCAATTATGATTTTTTGTTGTTTTGTTCAGACACAAAAATGGTTTAAACATTCAGCCAATTTGCTGCTTACACAAAGTTGTTGTTTGAATAATCATTATTGATGGGATCTTTGAGCAGCTAGATGTCTAGCAAGCAAATGGTTAATTGGGTAATGCTGTTTTTAAAGCATACACATATATAAGGAAGCCAAGACATATGGCATAGGCACCCACAGAGAGCCAGTTCATATTATACATAAGGAATGATGGAATTTGCAGCTCTTCAAACTCGATTCAAAGTTTTTTGTTACTAGCATTGCCAAGCCTATAATATTTTCCATAGTACACGCTCTTGTTGACCACTGAGATGATTTGCAGCAGAAGTTACTGTTTAACAGGACTAAAGCTGATGCAATCTATCCCAGAATAATTTCCATCTTTCTAAATCAAAGACAAGTATATAAATAAGAACATCTTGTATTAATAATTTAGTCTGTTCAATATGACACCTTTTTTGCTATAAAGATTTTTATGATAGAAATACTCTAACTTGAAATAAAAAGGATGGTTATAACATCCAGAGATCTATCATGTCACTGGAAAGCAGTAATTTGCAAGTTATCTGGTTCTTAGCAGGGTCTAGCAGGACTCAGAGATCTGCTCTGTTTCACACAGTCTCTGTATTTTATCAGATATTATATCATTCCACTCTGATGAAAGGATTTCCCTTCAATTTTAACCATTTTGTAGAATACACACAGGAAGAGAAGTTTGATTTCATGAAAGAAAAACATTTTCTTTTCTAGGTAGAGCTGACTTTTGTTTTGTAGCTCACTGGCAGTAAAAAATTTTTCCTTTGGGTACCATCATATATCCTCTTTGCTACTGAAAGGATGAGAACTAGAAATATGCTACTTTCTGTTTTAGCTAAACATGTCTTTCACTAGAAAAAGAAATAAAAACAATCTACATTTTCTGCAAAAATCAGAACTCTGGATTCTGTCCTTAGCTTTGTCAGTGACAATCTCTGTGATTTTGGACTGTTCTGCTTTGCTCTTCAATCTTTCAGACAATACTTACTTTTATCTACTTAAAAAATAAGCCGCACTCAGAAGGCTTCTGCTGGATGGAAGCGCACAGTGTTTAGCACAGTGGGGTTCTGATCTCATTTGAGTCATTCAGACAAGTGAGTACTACTAATAAATCATGCTAACAATTTTCTTATTTGAAGGTAAGTTTAAACCTGAAGTTACCTTATTGAGTGTCGTCCTTGTTCCTGTGATATTTATCTGAAACTTTCTTCTTACAGTATAACAAATGTGCTTCAACTCCATTGGTCAGCTTTTTCCTCTAATGCAGACAGCTTAATGGATTTTTCTTAAGCCCAATACAGCCTGTTTCTTAGTATTAATTTCAACTCCAGGTTATTGTGCAAATTATGTCCTAGCTGGAAATTGAACCACGTTGACCACTGAAAAAGAAAAGCCTAATATATGACCTGTATTAGACAAATTTGCCCAGCCAGCAAAGTACAGTTGGATTGATTTTCACTCTGTCATACTGAGATAGTTTGTTAGACAAGTTCTCCACCCAGTGGCTGCCAGTGTTCATAGGAGCAAGGACATAATCCCCGGCATGATGCTGTGGAAGACCTGCAGATGTAAATACTGCATACATACCTCAGTGAGCTTGAAAGAAGACAGACAAAAGGATGTTTCCTTCGTGTAGACCTAAGAAATCTACACCAAAAAACATTAAAAAAATTTAAAACAAAACAGACTCAAGAAGGACAATAGATGTACCTAGTGTGTGTGTGTGTGTCAAAAGCAATCCTAAAACCCAACAGCCACATTCTCCACATTTTCTGCTTTCAGAAAAAAATTATCGACATGGGCTGGGAGCCGTGAGGTTTTTTCGTCTGTGCCTTTGCTTTCAGCACAGAACTGCAAGTCAAGGATTCTATTTCCATCCTGCCATCAACACAGTTTTCTTGGGAGTTATATGAAACAGGATATAGCACTTGAGAAAAGCTGGCTTATACCTACAAAATGTACAGGCTTTATTACAAATAACTGGTCTCTTCTTAGGTATATGAATGTCTTTTCCCTCCAACGTTCAAGTGTCACACCGGTGTAAGATTGCGTAACCTAACTACACCCAGATAAATTTGGGGAGCAGCAGTGATTGGGGAGGCTGTATTTCAGGATGCCAGACACATCAAAATTGCCTGATGTTCACTCACTGCTTATCTCAAATGTAAAATTCGCTTTGGCTGAATTTCAGTCAGAGCCTGGCAGCTCTCTGTCCAAGTTTGATTCCCATCCGTTCTCCCACAATGGCAGGGGCAGAAAAGCTTTGGTGCATTTTTTTTCTTCAAGCTAAGAGCAACAGCAGCCAAAGTTATTTCTCTAAGTGTTTTTGATAGAAAGCAACTGTAAAAATAAAAAAGATAAATTAAAAAAATAAAAAATATTCAGAAACAGCATGGGTTCATCTGTGTACACACTACAATATTTACCAAAGTTCATTTTTTCTTATTATAAATCACTCCTCTGCTTTTCCCAGCTTATGCTTTCCCTCTGTCTCCCAAAAGTTTACATAGATGTAGAGAATATAATATATGATGAATTTGAAAGCTACTGTATTTTATATGTAAATCCGTGTTTATGGATTGGGATTTTTTTGAAAATGAAAAATGTAAAAGTCCATAATCCCTTTTATTTTTTAATTTTACTTTTCAGATTTATAAAATACAAGCTGAACAAATATATTAAAAAAAAAATAGGAGCACATTCCATCTTCCCTGCCGGTTCGTGCTGGACTTTGGACATCAGATTCCACTCTACTGTTCTCTGGCAGAACTGGAGTTTAGTTTTGAAAACAAGATTCAGCTTTTCTAATTGAGAGGGGAAAAGGCCCTATACATACATATAATTGTGTGAATTAAATGCAGGAGAAGAAATAAAGGTTTACCATTAGGATTTTGTCCTTTGAGTTTAGCAAATAAGTAATATCAAGTAAAACCTAGAAGGAAATAGTCAAATATAATTTATTCTTAAAATATTATTTCTGTCCTTGTAAGCCTATCATACTTCTTAAGATTAATCTTTCAGGCAGTACAAGTATTTACTTTTCTACTTTGCGCCACCGGTCAGTCACGCAAATATTTCTGCCACTAGTCAACATTTATAACATTTTACCTCTTCTAAAACTGAACTTGAATCTTCACTTTGTTTTCCCAAAGCTTGTTCTGTCAAAAGTGTAGTTTGAGTGCTCTGTCTAGGAAGAATTAAAAATGAAAATAAATAGCTTTTTCTTAAAAAATTGACCCTTAAGATTATCAAGTCTAACCATTAACCTAACACTACCAAAGGATGGAAATGGTTCTGTACAACACTGACAATTAACCCTCTCCTTCTAAATGCTCCTTTCCCCTGTTCCACTCCCTGCAAACGCACAAAATCCAATTTTTTTTTCTCTTTACCCAATACTTTATGTTCCCAGTTTTTGATAAATACAGGGATATGGGCGAGGGGGCAATTTGGGACTAAGGGAGTGGGGCTGGGGGCATTTAGTTGCCTCTAAAAATTGAAAAGTCCAGACAGCTTAGAACAAACAGCTTAGAACAAACATTTAGGTTTGAGTGTGGAATTATCCAGCGCTCAGCCCGCTGGTTTTGCGAACTGTTATCCGACCTCTCCACCCAGTGGCAGCGCCGTGGAAGGTTTTAGTGCCAGGGGTTGCAGTTAAATCCCAGGAGAAAAAGCTAAGTGAAGCGCAAATGCTCCCAAGTAATACTATGCTGGAATTAGGGCTGTGTAATTCTACAGAGTCTGCACTCAGTGCACGTCTCCCCTCCAAACCCACACCGTCATTTCAATAAAAGCAGAGTACACGTACATATTCCTCTGTATCCCCCGTATCTTTCACAGATGCTAGTAGTTCACATCTATTCCCTGCAACTACCAACAAAACTATTTGACATTCAGATGTCTTTCCTAATTTAACTCCAGGTGACAGAGCAATTCAATTTATCTATTAAAAAAAAAAAAAGTTCATAATACCTAACAAAGCTTTGCAGTGTGCAGCACCAAAGACGACACTGTATTTTTACAAACCAGTATTCAAAGACACAACTAATTCCTCATTGAGAAAGTGCTCCAAGCCCTGTTTGACACATTAATCAACTAACAGTTGAATTTAGTGCTTCACAATAATATTTAGGCTTATTGCTGAGTTCAATATCCTCTACCTATAATGGATAGCTGTGGTTCTAATTTATATTTTTTGATTTACTCTGTAAAGTCTTGTCAGCTGAGACACAGCTTCACGACCTGAAACAGATTTGTATTTTCATCTACTCTGCTTCTTAAGAACTAAGAAATACTGTCCAGATTACTGTTGATTGAGACAGAGTTAGATTCATACAATATGGAAGAGGGTAACATAGTCTCACACTTATAACTATAAACAAAGAAATTCAGGATGATTTCCTGAGGCTTTGTTTGTATTCAAAGACAAAGTATAAACTCCTACATTCAACATTTTGTTTCTGAGCAGAAGAAAGTTCCTCCAGGTAAACAATTGACTTCCCCCTATATTCCAAAAGGCTTCTGTCCATCTCACACATTTGTGCATTTCATTTTCGAATTCTGTTTTCTTAATTGACCATTGCTGCTTCAGTCTCCAAGGAGTTTGAATAGTAGACCAGTCACCTCTGCAAATGCCAGGTATTTTCCATGTAGCTGATGTTGGGTGGTGTGTGATACCAGCAGAATCTGCTGAGCCATCTTCATCACTAAAATGGGGTTTGTTGTGATTTAGATCTCCAATTTCATAATTATTTCAACTAATCTCTCCTGCTTTTGCAACAGGCAGCAACAGAAACAATGACTTGACAAATGTGCTGTGAGTTAGCCAGTTGCAGCACACCTTAATTAACAGGTTACAGGTTATGCAGGGTTATCTGAAAAGCCTCCAGCTAAAACCCCGAGAAGGAGAGGACACCTATCCTGAAAAAACAGAACATCGAATGATAAATCTGAAATGAAAGTGGACATTTAAAGTCTATTTTCCCCCCTTTTTCTGTTTCCTGACTGCATTTTCAAAAGATTTTTTTTAGAAATTAATGCTTTCATATTCATACAACTTTGACTAGTAATGCTGACAACCTCCTGGTGTCAGTGTGGCTCTACTTCAACTCAACTCCCTACGCAAAGCTAGAAATCGAGATTAAAAAACTCCATGTTTCAACATGACAGCTAAAGATGCTGATTAGAGACTGGGACCTCACCGTGCTGGATGAGCTTCCCAGCAGTATTAAACAGGTTATTTCCTACATGCAGACCCTTTGCAAAAATGCCTGTTCTACCTACGTGATTGCTACTATTGTCACAGTTCTGCTTCTGGAGGTGCTACCTTGATAGTGTTATCTGTACAGTACAGGCACTAGTGGACACACAAAAATATGCTGTTTGCTGCTGTATTGATTTCGCTTAATGTACAAAAACAATAGCAGTAAAACAATCAGAATCCTAGAATCATGTTCACATCCACCCTAGGTCAACTACTAGTGTCCATCTACCTTCACCCTAGAGCTAGTTTAGTCAGAAGCAGCAGCGGCTACATCAAGCTGTCCTGAAGAGTTGCTTTCTCTCTCCCTGAAACAGCAGCACCATTCATCAAGTTGCAAGTCTTACTCATCAGTCACTTCCTAAACTGTGATTGTTTATGACCAAACATCAATGCAGCAGCACAGAGCTGTGGGAAAGCTGACATTAATCGTCCTATAGGTCACCACCTGTCCGGTTTTCTAAGTACCCTGGTAGCAAGGAAATAGGCAGAAGTGTCCTCTCTCCTGTTTTTTTATCATCCTTAGATAAGTGGGTAAGAGTCCAGAATGTTGTATGGATCGAAAGACTGCAGAGGAATTAATCTTTTCAAACCACAAATCAAGTCAGGATGGGAGAAGAGAACTCAAAAGACAGAAAAATTGAGTTGTTAGTTGTGGTACTGTTTTAACTCTTCATTCCAGCATACTAATTTTGGTCTATACAGTTCAAGTTTTATGCTTCCCCTTAACTGCTTAAAACATTCAGCCCATTCTCCAGACTATATTAACAGGTATTTTATTTGAAAAAGCTTTGCTTTTTTTCTCTTTAACTTCGGCTAGGTGGCATAAAAAACTTAATAGAAAGCAGGCTAAACTGGACTTCTACATTGGAAATTAGGAGCAAGATTCTAGACATAAAGACGAGGAGACTCAATGTTAACCCACAGATCTATCAGTCTTGTTTACATGCATACTTAGGTCTGATGCAATTCCCAACAACTTCATCAGATTGGGGATTATTTGGGAAGCTTCAAGAATATCTAGTTCTCTGGATTATGTTTCAGACAACGCAGATATTCTCCTTTTCAGATATGGTGTCCCCTTTTACTCCTGTAACTAAAAATGTCTCTAATAATCCTTAAAAGTGGAATTTCCAGATTTCAAGAGTTCTCTCAAAGTTGAAGGCTCTGAAGATAACAGTTAAAAGTATTTTTATGCTTCCTATGATGTGCATCTTTGTTAAGCATCGATGCTGTAGGGTAAATACATGCTACAGTGAAAATATTGGCTATCAAAATGTGAGCAGTAACTCTTCTTTCTCCTGTATAGTTAGGGTTACTGTAAATAAAACATTTTTTGTCACTGCAGCATTTCTTCCAATGTAAAGAAAGCACACATCAGACTTTTACTGCAGCTTGGATAATGTCAAAGTGCTGGCATAGTGTTCAAATGAGTAATTTCATTATAATTAATCCACGAGGGATGCGCTTACTCCATGACTGCTGGCCTTTTGATCTCGAAGAATAAAACACTATTGTACTATGGATGCCTCAAAGGCTACTGTGCTTAAATAATACAATCCTTATGTCTACAGCCTCATTAAAATCTAAAGATTTGAAAAGTCAATATTCCAAAGTATTAGAATACATAAAAATAACCTAAATACTACCTAATGGCAAAAGGAATTTTATAATTGTGCTCTAAAAATACACACATATGGGAATATCTGAACTGATTTAAGGTCATTATTCAAATCAAGACATACTAATTTTTTTTTGTAAAAATATGTACATCTTTTTCACATCCTCGAAATGACTACCTTTATGTTAAGCAGCTACACAGAAACTTGCACTTACTGATTTGATGCTAATGTATTTATCCTCTTATAAATGTGGTTATTACATCCTTTAGAAATCTGGCCATAAAACTTATTATAACAACCTGTATTATTGCTTCTAAGGCAGAGAGCTCTGAAGTTCAAGATTTGTAGAAGGAAAAATGCCTAGGCTGACTTAACTGCTTTAAATTACTGAAATGTTTCAGAATTATAATAGGTTATAAAAATATAAATCTCTGTGGCTGCCTGTGTTAGTGTAGGGGGTTTTGTTTGTATTTTCTCTGTTTGAAGAAGAGGTGGCACAATAAAAATCCAAAGTAAATGCTTCATATAAAATGAAAGATATTAACTAGAAGCAGTGCTTACAAGCCTCCTAGCCATCAAACTTTTTGAAAGCTTATGCATGGATTTATCCTTTGAAACTGTTGCCTTTCTTTGGGAACATTTAGATTTTATTTTTATATTTATTTTATTCTGATGGTTGTTTGTGGTATATGATGAAAGGAACATATTTTATTAGTCTCCTGCACACTGTAAGAAAGTTAGGCTCACTAATACCCTTTTAGTAATGCTTTCTGGTATTGCTGTATTGACATCCTTCATCAGAATTTTTTAAGATAAGTAAACTGCAGTAAACTGATGCTACTTAAGAAAACAGGAATATGAGAAAGTAACAATACCTCTAATAATAATAAAAAAAAATCTGTCTTGTACCCCTTTTTCTTAGCATCAGAAGTCACTACTATCCAAACTTTGGATTTTTTGGAGAAAAGTGCTTTTTCTGCCTCCACTTTGGGGAGAACACTAAAAACGTTTTATCTGGCAAAAACAAATCAACAATGCCAAGAAGAGACCAATTGCTTTCTCTTTAGCCCTGAAACATTGGACAGTTTCTGGAATCTGTCCAAAGGGTTAACACTGAGGGGACATCTGTCTTGAGACAGGAGCTATTTTGCTTCCCTGAGCTAAGACATGGATTGCTCTGTGTGCCACATGCACCTTCTTTCCTATTGCCTGTATCTGCTTTGTGTTGGATCCTCTGGCCCATATTCCAGGTAGTGACACACATCACACTCAGCACAGCAAAAACAATTAAACGCTTGGTATTCCCTTTGCCTCAGGTTTGCTGCCTTGGTGCTACGGATTTGACTTGCACCCCACCTCTGCTCATCTGCCTTCCAAGGATACTCTCAGTAGTTTAAAATTCAATCCGTCTTGAATTATTCATGCTTAGTGCATTGGTGACTGCTATATAATTCACTGGTCTAGTCAAACAATATTGTCTTAGAGCGCTAAGGAAAGGAGGTCAGACTTGCAAATGACTCCGTGTGCTCAGTGCTCTTTAGAGCACAGAGAGAACACACACCTTAGGAGAGTACAACATGAACTGCTTTTTGCACCCAGAGAGGAGATTGAGGCATTATCCATCTCTTTACCCCTCTCTTGAAAGAAGATTCGTCGGTTTTCTACTGTCAAGAAAATGCAGCTACACACAGTGTCCAAACAAATCAGTTTTGCCCAAAAGGCATAGAACTGTCAGCCCGTCCTGCTAAACTCCTTTTCAGCAAAAAAAGGAAACAATACCTTCACTCAAGAGATAGGCAGCAGCAATGCCAAGATCTCCCTTATGGCTTGTCCATTTGCCACTACTCTAGATTGCAGAAATCATCTCTAGGGTTCAAATAGCTCCAACTTGCAGCACATTAATCCTCTGATGAAACTAGAGTAACCATTACAGCTTACAGTGTAATTATCTAATTAAGCAAGTGCCTTTAGAGAAAAAGGCTCTTTCACTTAGCTCAAATACAAAAGTCTAATATACACAAACACTGTCTGGTATTCCATCCTTTTTTGCTCAAATTACGATACTACGGTATCAGGTTCACAAGTCCCTCCAAATTTAACTTTACCCACTACTATAAAAAAATTTAGACTTATAAAAATCGGTACTTACACTTCACGGTTCATTTATTATAAAGGAACTCCTTGAAATATTGCTTCCAGTAAAAGAAGAAAGATGTAAAATTCCTCCTAAAGGATTCAGTATGGAACAATAAAAAAAATAAAGAGCAAAGATGTGGCCTGAGAGTGGAAAAGATCCAGATTTCACTAACAAAGTCTGTTGTTTTCTTACCATTTTATTAAGGGTAACTACAAGACTCAAGAGGACAGCAGACAACTAAGCATCTTATCAGAACAATACAACAATCCTTTCTTCACATCATTAAGACTATAGCAGATGGACATAATGAAAGGTCATGAGGTCTCAGAAGCGAGAACATGAGCCACCTTGTAACCTCAACATAAGCCCAAAGAACCACGTGTCTGGAGATACTGATGTTAGCAATTGCTGTTAGTAACAAGGCCCTTAATTCACACGATCTTCACCCAACATGATGACCTCCTCCCTTCTCATTCCCTCAGGGGCTGCTGAGCATCTTTCTCTAGTGCTCTGTCCTCCCACCCAATTTTGGGGGCATGTTGACCATCAGAACACACAACCAGACATCAGATCTCTCCATTGCCATGACGATAGACATGTTCAAGGCTTCCTTCCACCTTTGACTCCCTACAAAGGTGTTATCATCTACCCAGTCAATGGTCAAACTCTAACCTATAATTTATTTCATTCCTACTCGTATTTTCAAAGTTGTTCTATGGAAATGCTGGTTTATTTCTACCACAAAATCTGATCTCTTTGATGGGTCATATGTCACCCTCTCAGTTAAAGAGCTTGACTACTCCCACTAAAAATGAATCTACAGTTTCAGTAAAAGATATTTCCTTGCACCTAACCTCTCCCCCAGTAATGATACTTTTCTCTCTGTCACAAATCTCTTAAATTTCTATGAAAAAAACCATGATAAAATGAATGTAAGGCTCCTTTATCATTATTCTTTCCATCTCCCCACAAAATATTTGATTTTTATTTTGTCTTTTCTTCTAATTCCCTGTCTTCTAAGTTTCCTTATGTTCATAGGCTGTTTCTTAGGTTTCCCTCACACATCATTATCCTTGGGGGTTTCACTCTAATTCTAAGCAGAAACATAAAGAATGCAAATCTTACAGACAATGAACAGTCACCTCCTGACTTCTGTTAAATTTCACCTATGTATTCCAAATCCAAAAGAATGTAGCATCTCAAGTTATGACAGAAAATAAGACATATATCATATATATATATAACCACCACTCTTCTGCCAAGGACAGTATCTGATGTTAAAAATCATAAAGGGGTGGGACATTTATTTATTTCCAAGAGTTTGAAGGACCTGTTAATTAAATGACAATTTAATTTTGCCCACTCCTATATCTGATTTACAGCACCTAGAGGCACATCTGTTCCTTGTCAGCTAGAGAGGCCAATTGCCCCAGCTTAGCAGTTTGATCGTTTTGACACTTATTTCCATTCTGTAATTCCATAATCACAGAAGAGATGTTACCAATTCTTCAGATAAAATCTCTAGTTAACACAGAGTGCAAAGTGATCTGAATGTACAGCTAAGAGTACATGCACAGAAATCATACTAATGCAACCTGAAATAAAGTATGATTTGGATGAACATAACAAGTAGATTCCTGACTTTCAGCTGGAAAGTAAAAAAACAGACTTGACTGAAGTCCCATCTCTGTCCTTTCAAGCAGAGCACATAATATTTTTAAAATAGGGGGTGGCACCCTTTAGAGATTTTAACTCTGTTGATTTCATCTGTTAACTATACTAAATCAAATTAGATTAAGAATTATCCAACACCTCAAACTGGTTAGTTCAATATTAATGTTATCAGCAGGGATGATTAATTACACAAAATCTCAACTTTATCTTAACAGAGCTGTGGAAATTAGCTCCACACCCTTTTCTGTCTTATCAGGGTCTCTAATAAAAGGCCAGAGGTGGGGAAGAGAAAGTTATTGGCTATAAAGCAACAATTTGTGATGATGTATTGCATTTTGAAGTAGTAAGAGAGGGTATACTGTATTAATCGAGGAAAAGCAATACCAAAACTCACTTACTTGCACGAAGGTGTTGCAAGGCACTGGAAGTCAAATTTGTATCCTCCAAGTCCCATTTCTGTGATTTTTCTATATGTTGCCTGAACTGTATTCTTTCTGTTCCTGAAGGTATCTTTTAACATGGAAAAGAAAGTGGTTTTGAAGCAGCATTGGCAGCATATCTTGGGTTTACCAAGAGAAGTCAAAAGGAAGGACTAGAGAAATATGAACTAATACTGCTTTAGTGAAAAACATAGCTCTATAATGTAAAATATTCCATTGATTTATTCAGGTTTCATTAAATAGTTCTCATTGAAAATTACTTTGTTTAAAATAAACCCCACTAGTTTAAAAAACATTTTAATTTTTTTTAGTTATGTTGTATTATAGATAAAATGCCTAATCATTTAAGAAGTGTGACAAAATTGATGTCAAATAGCTTTTAATTTCATGTGATAGAACATTGTAAACTCTTTGATATGCTTACATATGTATTAAAGCCTACAACTCTCTTTAGATTCCTGAGGAATATTTCTTCCCAGCACAATGTAGTTCCGATCTTCAACACATACATCTTAACTAACCAAACTCTTCCGCGTCTCATTTTTTTCCTACATCAATACCACTTATCCATGTTTTCTCTCATATGCTTCACTCCTCACCTATCAGTATTTCTTCTAATACTATAAAAGCAGTGACTTGGCATTTTTTCAGCTAAATTAATAGTTAACTTCAGAGAAAATCTTTGATGTCAGCCTCAGACATGTAAGCTAGCTAACTCCAAAAATTGGTATTGCATTGCCCCAGGACTGACACAAATCTTTCCATGACATATATGTTAAGTGCAGCCAAAAAAAGGGAACTTATTGTCTTCACTAGGAAAAAATAGTATTTAAGCTCACTCAGTTACATTAAGTTGTTGCAGTGCACCAGAAGTAGAACCTCTACCCTACCCAGTTCAGTGATTTCTCCAGATATTGCCTTAACTTTACTTTCTCTTCCTGAAGGCATCTTTTGCCATTAAAAATCTGCAATGAATGAAGTCTTCTCTGTCATATATAACACACAGTGCCTCTTATTTGGCTTTCACCAAAAAACCATACTTACGAGAATGTTTTCAAATATTGGAGACTCATATTTATTTAATCCAAGACCCATCAACTACATTAGACACCTTTAATGCAAACCTGGAGCCTGATATTATTACATCATGAAGAGACTTTCCCTTGAACTTTGAGGTCAGCTCAGATTTGTTACTCTTTCTGTGTTTCAAAAAAATGCGACCGTCACTATTTAATGTCTGGCAGTATTTTGACACGGCGCTTAAACACTTGTCTGTTGAATTGAGGTTAAATTCCAAGATGTAAAGGTTCCTTTTACTTGAAGTCCATCACTACAGAGGGGTGGGCACTGACAGAATACTCAGTGTTGCACATTAATGCAATGGTTGCCTACCAATGCTAACACATACTGTTTAAGAGTTAGAACCTGTCAAAAATAACATTTAATCAATTGATATGTAGAATTTAAGGAAAAAAACCCTCTGTGTGTGCGTGCATGTACTTCATACATAAAAATACATGTGAAAATATCACACATATACTCTATATATGAGTACACTTGTGTGAAAAAAATCTAGAATTACAGCACGTAAGAAGCGTTTGCAAAAAAGAAATGTTACAATTGTAAGAACTGTAAAAGGTTTGCATGTTGAAGAGCTATGGGATCTTAATTCTAGGCTGAACTGTAACAGCAAAATTTCCCAACATTTATTGCTGCTGCCCAGCCCCCATCAAACAGATTGCAACCATTTCAGGAAAGCTGTAAAAAGAATTAAATTGCTTGGGTGGGTTTTACATTCTAAACATAGAATTAAATATCTCTGTTTCATCGGTGAGACACTTAAAAAGTGCTTTGAATTTGTGAACTCTCATTTGTTTTCAGGATAACAAAAGCTTTAAAGGCACAAGAGTCATTTTATCATTATCTCAAATATTCTCCTCTTATTCCACAGGGCAAGAGCAGAAGGAGAGATTTTTTCATCAGTGGATCATAAAGCTGTAAGGACTGGAGTGATGTGAGGGCCAGCAGAGCTTCTCAGCTGTGTAACTGCAGATACCCTGAGCAGCATTTACCTCCTTTCCAGATGCAGGTTCTTTTTTTACAGAAAAAGTAAAAATGATCATTCTATAATTAATTCCCACTATGCTTTATGAGTAAATGAGCCAAATTACACATTTGATGATTCTACTGAAAGAGAGTAATGAAGTCAAGGAAATCAGCATGAAAGATCTAACAATATAAAAATGTGACACAAACCTTCAGCCTACTGGCCAGTTATCTGAGGTTTGATCCTGACAACGTGGAGTTCAGCAGCTTCTTTCTGGGTAGTCAAACACTCTCAGCTGGGTCCCCTTGTTCAGTCATTAAGGATCAAGCTACCACTTTCTCAAAATGCCTTGAATCTGAAAAGCCATTGATCTCAGCATCTCAAAGGGTATGGACTTCTCTATGGAAGAAAAGATTTTTGAAGTAGGATGTCTGCTCCAAATCTCAGTTGGGACCAAGATCATGGCTGTGATATGCTATCACCTTAGACAGATACTTCAAAGATCTGCAAATACTGTTAGAAGTACTCCCCTCCAGAGCCTACTCCATATCTCCTGTTGCTATTGTTCTGCCCCTCCTTATGCAACCTGACAGGCTGCAGACAGCACCCATGAACATTAGATAGTTTGCCCATAATCGCAGGGAAATTATACTGGAGAACTAGTAAACCCAGGGGATTTTAACAATTCAATGTTGCATTTAAGCTCCTCTGGAGACCTGGTGATTGGAGGGAAAGTCCCGATGTTCTTTCTAGATAAGTATCTTAAATACAATTTAGCACAAATTGCAATCACATTGCTATATTGGTAAAAATGTGAAAAACATTTGGTGTTTAATCTATGTATATTTATTAGGCTTTTTTTTCTTTTAATTAAAGATTTGATAATTAATTCCTTGTTCCAATTGGCTGCCAGTGACCTGCACATGTTGTGGGTTGATTCAGTATAATACTTTTTCGAATAATTAAACACCCATGAAAGTAAAACTAACTCAAAACACATTTCAAGGAAAAACCAAATTCCTAATGTGAAAACATCCCTTCAGGGGACAGCAGATCCAGTCCTACACCTAACACAAGTTACAGAGAGTGAAACCATATAAATTATGTCTTTATTATATTATGATTATTTACCATGGAGATCATGACATTTTAAAAAAAAGGATTGTGTCACTAGTTAATAAAAAAAAGATGTGGGAAGAGCTGAATTCTGCAGAGATAAACAGTACAATTTTTTTTTAAAAAGCACTAATAGCATCATGATGCAAAACAGAAACCATGGCATGTGGTAAGAGAATTGCTCTCCATAGAGGATCCATATGCCATCAGCAACCTTTTCGATCCCATATGCACTTCATAATGGATGCTCAAAGAGCTTTCTGAAATGAAAACTAGTAAGTGGAGGCAGTTTTTCTAAAAATTGCTGATATGCTGTTAAAAGAGATGCGTAGTCTTCAAAGTTTCTGACAATGCGGAAGAAGCTTTATGCTTGCAATTCCTTTTTTGAACATGTGTTAATAAAATCTCTGATGGTCCATGCCTGTATCTGGAACACGTTAGGCCACTATCAAAGTAATCCCTGCAAGTATTAAACTTAAAAAACATAGGTATTGATGAATATCAAGGCTTTCCGTTTTACTCTACTTCTATACATGCAGAAGAGTATGAAATCAACCAAAAATGTCAGTTAGTTTATCATCACTCTCATAATTAAATAATAGCATTGTCCCAGGTCTCTGATGCGCTATTCATAAATGCACAGCGTACTTCTCAGCACACTTTTCTTTAAACTACCAGTTGCAAGCATCATGATAAGATGGAACTTACATTCTCCTTTAATGAAGAAAATGTAGAAGTCAGTGATGAAGAACAGACTGAAGCTATTCTGACTTCACATCAAAGTTTTTCATATGAGGATCATATGGCTTATTGCCCTCAGTCTGACATGAACATGAATGCGAGTTCCATGAATGGTTTTACACCAGCATATGACCCCCTTCCTGCAATAAGCCCACAAAGATAGATTCCCTGCATAGACAGCCCGAGATAAGTCACTGGCAGCCTGCACAGTCATCTACTTGTATAGAAATTATTGCACAATCAGTATGCTTAAAAAATCCCAGTTTGATAGTATGTGTTTTGGGCAAGGTGTGTTTCTTCCCTGCTCAAAAATCATGACAAAAAAAAAAGGTAACATTATGAATAAGATAATGTTATGCAATGACTTTAATATTACCCAAATATCTGATTTTCTGTGTCAGCTTCAGCTTTAGGTTTCTCAGTTTTCATCATCACTGTTCCTCAGAAACCAAACCGGAAAATTTTGGGGTTTTGTCTACTTATGAACCAGGCATTCGGTCTCTTTTGAGTAAAAGGGATGGTATGGAACATATCTAATTTTTGAGTTTAGGCTCACCTAACTCTATCATGGCTCTCATCTACAGCAAACACTACACAAAGTATTCCTAGAATATAAAAAGAGAGACTGCTTCAAAAGATAAATATAAATTCTGCAGATAGGAAATCTAGATTATGATCTGCATCAAATAAAATGCTTGAGGATGGTGTTTATAAGAGAGCTTGAATGAGTACTTTTTCCCAAAATGCTCTTGCTAATGACTCTGTTTATTAAAATAAATATATTTGGAGAAAAGTTCGTAATTGTTAAATGCATCAAGAGCTTCAGACATTGAATGTACTTTAAAATCCATTTGGTAATCATCGCAATTTTAAAATCATATTTCCCAATTCTTTCATTCACCTTATCTCCAATGTGTCTAAATCCCAAAACACTGGAATAAACTAGAACCCAATCATGAAGCCAACATTTGGGGCAGAAACTTGGGAAATAACAACCTTGTAGCCTTTGTTTACCTGTCTTCTTCCTGAGCCTCCATGTCACTGGAGTTGGCAGATTGGGAACACTTGGTCTGCATACACAGAACAATGTGCTCCCTCCTTTTTACTCCAGTTCTGGCACATCCTAGACCTTCTTTATCATTATTTTGGCGTTTGACATAAGAAAGATCTCAGTTGCCCATTCTCTGTAGGAATCCATAGGACTCAGTAAGACTAGAATCATAGAATCATTTAGATTTGAAATTACTTTTAAGAAGACCAGATCTAACAAATACCAGGGGGCAAAGACCAAGCTGTCAGAGAGTCTCTGGAGGTTTTCACATTGTGAAGGAAAACAGGATAATGTTCAATTGTTGGATAAATCTTTCTCCTTTTCACCGACTGAGGAGGTAAGCCACATGGCTTCAAATCTCATCTGTGGAATTCCTGTGTAACATTAAACCCCTTATTTGGGTCAATACAAAGTATTTCTCATGAGTACTTTGACCAAATCATTGAACTAGATCAGATGTTTGCAAACTTACACATCGTCACAAAGTTTACTTCTCTTAGAATTTCCTCACTCTTATTCTAACATAGTGATTCTGAAAGTATTTACTAGGAAATGGAACCTGTACTATTGCACCAATGAAGCTGAGGCAGATACTTTTTTTTCAATACGAGTTAGGATTTTTCTCTTTTTCTTTCCCAATATCAGATATGAGACTGTTAGATCTTGAGCCCAAGACTATAAAAGGGAAGCAGAGGATGGATGGAAAATCACAGAATCAGTAAAAGTCATGTGCTTAAACTGCAATTGCCTGTTGCTAAATATAAGGCAAGCAAAGAGTAATTCCAGTCATGTCTGCTGACATACTTCTCAATCCCAGTAAGACTATCTACAGGATTCCTCTATGGCTCACAAGCCATCTGTCCTGCCTGGCATTCTGGCATTGGAAGGCCAACTCAGTGAATGAAAATTAATTAGTGCAGAGCTTATTATAGAAAAGGCATATTGCTCCTGAAGGCAATGTGTCAAGATATAACAGTATGGGGATTGGAATGTGTCTTTGCAGTAATAACTTGAAGGGTATATTTTGGCAATTCAAGTTGGTCCAAACTGGGGTGCTGCAGAGCCATTTCACCCAGATTGCCTAGGAGTATGTCCTGGGATTTCTGAGAATTGGACAGCTTTGGAGTTTTCCCTACACTGTACCAATCAACCCACTGTTATAATGCCCCAGGATCCAAAGATAAGGTATTATCGAAAATCAGAGAATTTCACCTATGGAGTTTCCTAGGGTACAATTACAGGATTGTAAATGCAATCACTTGGATACAAATTAATGTTTCTGAATCATGTTGCTTCCTTGTCATCTCTGTAGAATATTACCAAGTATTCTGCCCTTAATTTTCAGCAATAATATCTAACGTACCTAACCGACAGGATGCTCAGTGCCTTCTTTGGGAAGAATGGCTTGAAAGCTGCTTGGCAGAGAAAGACCCGGGGGTGTTGGTTGACAGCGACTGAACATGAGCCAGCAGTGGCCCAGGTGGCCAAGAAGGCCAATGGCATCTTGGCTTGGATCACAAACAATGTGACCAGCAGGACCAGGGAGGTTATTGTCCTTCTGTACTTGGCACTGGTGAGACCGCTCCTTGAATCCTGTGTTCAGTTCTGGCCCCTCACTATAAGAAAGTCATTGAGGTCCTAGAGCACGTCCAGAAAAGAGCAACGAAACTGGTGAAGGGGCTGCAAAATAGGCCTTATGAGGAACGGCTGAAGGAACTGAGGTTGTTTAGCCTAGATAATCTTTGGCCCAGTTTCACATTAAAAGGTCAATGATTAATCTATGAGTTAGAGATACAACAGGGTTAACTGTGGGACTTACGGTCTCTTCTTTGCTAGATCAGCCTGTGTAGAAACAGCCCACAGCCAGGATAGTGTGGACGCAGAGTCTGAGGAGAAATCCACTGGGAGAGAAACAAGATCTTGGGAAGAAACATTGAAGCAATTTATGTAAGTAAAGCACTAGAGAGAGGAATGGACATTTTTTTCCTTTTCAATTGGGCATTTCATAGGACTACGTGGCCAGCTCAGTGTTGCGCAAAGACACCCCACTACTTAAAAAATAATCAATGCAGGCAGTGCATCACTCCACTAGGCTAACAGGACACCCAGATAAAGGGTTACTTTGAGCATTTTTGCATGGCACATTATGATGCTAAATCATACCAGAAGTACAGATACAGTACCTTATCTACAGATATCAGGCTTTACTTAGATATATCATTACACTTTGACTCTAAAAGAAAACTGGTCTTTCATAAAACATAATTGACACTACATATAACGAAAAGCCAGGGGTTGAGTCATCGAGTCCCTCTCAACACCAAGAGCTCTGTTAGCAGCCTGTTTTCCTGCATCACACTGGCCTGTCTCAACAAGCTTTCCCCCAGGACACTGCCCCCAGGCACAGCTGAGACTGAATATGCTAAAGAGAGTTCACAGCAGTCAGTATAGAAGAGGAAAGACCAAGTTTGGGCTCCTTTCTCTCTGCATAATCCTCTAGCAGTATTCCAGTGAGCTTTAATCTCTTAAACATCCCACATGCCACATCCCACAGCATACAACACATTCTCTGAGTTTTACACAGTCCTCACATTATTTCATTCTCTTGACTCTTTAAAATTACTCCCCTCACCCAAATATACACACAATTATACCTTGGTCTTGGACCAGGACCTGGAAGAAACACAAGGTCAAATGCTATGTATATCAGGGAATGATCTCTGGCCGTGTTTTATTAGCAGTACAGAAATAGTGCCGGATACCAGTGTTCTGTAAGTATTTGCTCTTTGACCAGATACCATTTACAAGTCTAACAGCATGATATGGACATGTATCTGTCAAAGCAAATCTAGAGGAGGACCATGAAGATGATCATAGGGCTGGAGCACCTCCCATCTGATGAGAGGCTGGGAGAATTAGGTTTGTTTAGTCTGGAGAACAGAAGGCTCAAGGGAGACCTTATAGGAGCCTACGGATACTTAACGGGACTCTATAGGGAAGACTGGGAGGAGCTTTTTATCAGGGAGTGTAGGCATAGGACAGGGGGTAACAGTTTTAAGATGAAAGAGGGTAGGTTAAGATTAGATATTAGGAAGAAATTTTTTACTGCAAAGGTGATGAGGCACAGGCACAGGTTGCCCAGAGAAATCATGGATGTCCCATCCCTGGAGGTGTTCAAGACCAAGTTGGATGAGGCTTTGAGCAACCTGATCTAGTAGAAGTTGTCCCTACCTATGGGAGGGGGTTTGGAACTAGATAATCTTTAAAGCCCCTTTCGAACCCAAACTATTCTATGATTCTAGCCAGGCTACCTTTTCTGTGTCTATGCACTGGGGAGGTCAATCAGAGGTTTAGAAAAAGGAATTTTCTAAATGGATTTTGAAACAATTCTAAGAATTACTGAAAAATCTTTCCATGACTATTTAAAGACTAGTCCTCTACCCTCTCACTGATCTTTTTCTGGCATACATATAACATCACAGTCAGAGAAAGAAAATGATATCTAAATATTTTTTGAAAACATTTTGTTGTGAAGCTCAACATGAAGAGCACGGTATTCAGGAATGCATGTGCTTTGATGGGAGAGCACAGATGTAGAACTATGTACAGCTGCATGCTCTTTATGCTAAAGAAGTTAAAACAGATCAGCAAACTTCTGCTTCAAAATATGCACTGTGGCTTGCAGCAGGATGATCGGGGCCTCACATGGGTTGAGGAAAACAGGTCCAAAGTCCTATGTATAGAGCTTATATTGGTAAGCATCCCAGAACTCAAGTATATCACAACACATGGGTTTCACTCAAGAGCACGACCGCAGTGACATGTCATGACATGCTCCCTGTAAACCTATAGCCAAAAATAATGAAAATTATTCATATCAGGTAGTAATACTTAAAGGATTATAGCTCATTGCCACTGCTATGACAAAAAACTGATGGCACGATATTTGACACTACTTCTGGTAGCTTGTTATTACTGGTTTTAACTATATAAGGCACATAGTGAATGAATGAGGATACCAGCTGTGCACACAAGCTGATAGAACATCCTTTGTTTTGAGAAGAGTTTGGAAATCCTACTGATTTTCACAAAAGTGCTTGCATCATTCTTGTCAAGGAGAAATTCCTGAGTAGAGCCAAAGAACAAGTGAGACTGTGACTCTAAAATATCAGTTTAATTGCTAGATCACTGACGAAGATAACAAAATTAAACCTCACCTTCCTGTATAATTGAGGGCCATGGAGATGATCAGAGGGCTGGAGCATCTCTGCTGTGAGACGAGGCTGAGGGAGTTGGGGGTACCTGGAGAAGAGAAGGCTGTGGGGAGACCTTATCACAGAGAAGAGGACAAGAAAACAAGGGGACATTGGAGTATAACATTGATGAAAATTGTTTTCTGCAACAAGAGCATTTGGTGTCACTTAGAATCATCACAGGTATTTTTCCCAACAGTCTAACACACAGGTAAGAATGCAAATGATCTTTCAGCAGGTACTTGTAAGTCCCATTATGGCCATTCTGTCACTTTGAATAAGGAGAAAAAAGCAAAGATTTTTTTTTTTCTTAATATAGATGTCAATGTACAATTAGAAAAGTAAACTAATAAACATCACCGAGACGTTATAGTAAGCACATAAAAATACGGATGCCCATCTGAACCTTGTGTGTTTCAGGCACGGGTGGACAAGGTGCTGAGGGGCATGGCTTAGTGTTTGATAAAAATGGTTGGACTCTATGATCCGGTGGGTCTCTTCCAACCTGATTATTCTATGATTCTATGAAAGATGTCTAAAATTTTACGGAAATCAGAAGAAGTCAGGCAGTTTAGGAGATTCTAGGACTAGAACTATCTACCACCTACTAAAAGTGAGATCAGGTCATATTATTTATGAATTCAATTATTATTGGATGCATATTGCTGCAAAGTACTTCTTTTAAAATGAACTAGATCAGCTAAGAGGCTAACTCCCAATTTTCAAATAGGGGTAGGCTTCTCATGTCCCTTTGTCCCATTCACTTTCACTGGAAACATAGCTTAATTATAAAAATTACACGAAAGCAGGAAATTAGTGAAGAAATGCTTCCAGGCTGCACTAGGCAAATCTGAGGCTGCTGAAGTTTCCTGGCAAAAAGCAGGAAAATCCCAGCCTTGAGAAAGTGATTATGTTAATTTAAGATGAATTAAAATCAAACTTCTTTTCCACACTATTTGATTCAGGCTGGGAATTCAATATGAGCTCCTAACCTGTAACTCATTTTCTTTTCCTCATTGCTACTGGAGTTGTTCTCAGGCAAATCTTTATATGATTTGACCAGAAATCATATTTTTAATATGAGACAATTTTTCTGACAATTGCTGAAATTAGCTCATTTACATGAAAATTCAAGTTACCAAATGGAGCGATTTTTGGCATAAATATTCACAATGCAATGTGATGGGCATAGGACCAGCTGCAAGGAACATAACTTCTCTGCTGTTTCACAGAAGCCACCAGATCTTTCCCTTTTCTCCTCTCTCTGCAGCACAGCGCTTCTGCCATCTGCTCCAGGCACGAGTGCAAAGGCGGCACCAACATGTTCAATTCCTGTGTTCTCTCTAACCTTTTTGAAATAAGCTAAATAACCTATAAAACGTGAAAAGTCCTCACCCTGTCTTTCTCTTGCAGACATCTGATTAAAGCATTGAAGAAAACACAGTTCAGGCTTTAGAAGAAGTGTGCTTCTCCCTGGATTCCTCCCTCAGGCACAACATGCAGGTCTGATGTCAGATTCCCCACCCTGCGCCTGGTAGCTAAGGTTCATTGGAACATTCATCACATCTTCCTCCTATCCCAGCTGGTTCCTATTGCTTCGTTTCCCCCTCTACTTCTTCATCTATTCACAGCTCTGACTGGCAGCTCTATGACTCTACATTGTACCATCAGGCTGCTTCTACCTTTTGCTTGTGCCAGACAGGCAGGAGTTTGGCTGCCTTTGCGTGCTCCAACAACTCTTCCTCATCCATCTGGACTTATACAATATGACTCCCCTCCACCTTCTTCCTCAGCATATTTGTCTTAACTGATATTTTTGAGTCACAGTAGAGGCTGAACTACATAAGAAGAGCATACGACTGATATCTGGCCAACTCCTAAATACTAATGCACTCAAACTCTGTAACTTCATTCAGCAATACAAGTAGTTTCTGTGGTTCTTGAGAGTTCTGAATTTTTTCTACATATTAGGTGTTGTCACAGCTGAAGTTAAAAAGATCTTGGGAATTCCTAGCAATTTTTGTATTGCCGCTTACTCTGAACATAACAAAAACTCCAGACATAATATTTGAGCTCAAGCGGTTTATAAAGAGATCTTATTCAAGTAATGTTGTACAGAAAAGTCTGTGAATGTGTTCACCACAAAACCTGTGACCTTCGTAAGGGATCTAAGGAGATGTATTCACTTCAGAGAGATCCCTACGGAAGAATAGAATTTTTTTTTTTCTCTTTTGCTTTGTAGAAGAAAACAACATTACAATGAAAAAGCCAGGAGATGTAAAGCGATATATTTCTGTTTGAGTTCTTCTTTGGATGTGCAGAATCCTAGAGCACTTTAATTTTGCCTTTTAAGGCACATTTTTAACATGCTAATTTGACTTTCTGTGCACATTTTGGGTGAAACTCGGGAAATTCTGTAATTCACGAGCTACAATATCCTGTTAAAGACAGTTAGAAAAGGAGAAAATTAGACACAATGTGGTCAACAGTAAATAAAAAAACTCAAGCACAGAGAAGAAAATATTCTGATTACAATAAATTCATTTTGCAAGAAAGACTGTTATGGAAAACTCTGACATAAATGTTCTCGTGTTCTTTGGTGTCTCATTAAGAAAAATGTGATGCAAATTGTAGAAATCAAATCAGTTAAGATTGTAGATGTCTTTCTACCCTCAGCAGTTTCTCACCAGTTTAACAGCCTGCATCATACATGGAGCAAAGCCATGATATTTCAAAGATGAAGGACTTTCTGCAATGTTTTTCAGGCTATTATTCCTTAAAGCACTCCTGGATATTATGTAAAATGAGATGAAATTCCCTGCTTGAGGTAACAACAAATTCCTTTCTGTTTTCAGAAACTCAGACAAACATTTCTAAGGTACAACTTGTGCTTATATCAGGGAGACACAAAATCATGATGATTTCTCCTGAGCTGAGCCATCATTTTCATATCCTCTTCCCTCTGGCTACATCCAAAGTGGATTTACATTGTTACAAGATGTAGTTTGCTCTTACGTTTTAATGAAAGATATTAGATTCAGTCTGGAAAGCGGATGGAGTAAAAATGTATTTGGAATTTTGTTTCTTTGAATATTTAACCTTCCTCTGGCCAAAAATTCTGTATGAGTATAACCTGGGGATCTGGACCACTTGACAGAGACTTCCACGTATCTTCATAGCTACAAAGAGAACATCATAGAATCATAGAATAGTTAGGGTTGGAAGGGACCTTAAAGATCATCCAGTTCCAACCCCTCTGCCCTGGGCAGGGACACCTCCCACTGGTCCAGGTTACCCAATGGCCATCCAGCCTTTACACGTATGCCTATCTAGAAATAAATTCTTTAGATAGATGATTAGATAAGACTATGATCTCTTTAGAAGCAGATTACAAAATTCTAACATTTCACCTTGCCTACAAAATTTATAAAATACACCACATCTTTTCAGAGAACATCTGCCCTATTCAACATACAGTTCCTATGGTTAGCTTTAATTACCTAGTCCATGCACCTCCTTAGGCAGTTAATGGAGACCAAAGTAATTATTTAATATTTACTGTTTCTCCCTAAACCTATAAATGTGCAAAAAGCTAAATACTAAGCTATTTTGCAATGAAAGGAACAGGTTTTCTGAGAAGCTCATGAAGAATAATACAACTCAATCTTCCTAAAGTAAACAGCTTTCCTTAGGAAGAAAATACCTGTCTCCATTAATACGAATATGATACTAAATAAAAATGAGTAACAATAAGCCTTTCCATCAATAGAACTTAAATCATCTTTCAAAGGAGACAGGGATCACTAAATGCCATAATGAGTGACATCAAGCAGCTTCCCTTCTTACAATATCACAACAAATTATCCCCCAGAATGACAGAATTCCAGCCACATTTCCAGCAGCACTTAAAACAGGTATATGTGCAAATCTAGCTTCAATTTAATCTGAACATACTTTCAAAAATAACTTTTTTAAATTAAAAAAATTCTAAGAATTATAAAATAATTATAAAATAGTAAACTATTTAGGAAGTAATTATTATTTAGAATTTTTACTCTTTAAGTTTTTAGAGTATTTTTGTTCTTTTTTTAATGAAAAACCCTGTAATCAACCCAGGCTGTCAAGAAGACAGAATATGTTACATGAACTCATTCTCTTCCATAAAAATCTTCCCAATCTGTTGAGGGTTTGCCTGTCTGTAGATGTTAACGATAGGAAATGTCAACTTAAACATATTTTTCTGCCTTAAATCTACCAGAAGCCAGAATGTGCTTAAATAAAATGAAAGCTCGGAAAAGAAAATGCCATTAATGTTAAATTCCCAAACACAACTTACTTTCATTGAGGATCTAGAAAAGACGTGTAGTGTACATAAGCGTGCTATTTGATGTTGAGAGATACAAAAAAAATAGCCTAATTATTTCTGACTCTTAAGAATGAAAACGTTTTCATAAAAATAATTCAAGTCTTCTCCAGCTGAGGTCATACTGTGCTAATAACATTCTGTGTAGTGAGTCGACCAATTTCTGATCTCTTTAGCTTTACATGGCAAGGCACAACCTCTAGAATATATTGCAGTTATGGAAAAGCAATCTGTTCACTCCAAAGGATGCAAAAAACAGAAGCAGACAAGAGATAGTTCCATATGACAGGAAGATTATTTGTTCTAGGTGGAAAATTTGCTTAAATGACTGAAGTTAGTATGCCAGACGCATTTACAAGACCTTTCCAAAGCTGCCTAAAGCATGCTCTGCAACAGAGCACCGATCTATTTGTTCATCAGCACTTCTACGCTGTCATTATTAAAATTTGAATTTACGTGCATTTTAAAGGAATGGTAGGTACAACGCTAGTTAACAAGCGAATGGCATCACAACCTCTCCATAAACCACCACGAAGTGAAACTCCATTTAGATATAAAGCCGGGACCTTTATGTGGCTGCCCAGACACTACAGCTCCTCAGACCATCACAACGAAGCAGGTTTGAGCTAGGACTTACACTAGGAACCACAGCCCCTGTAACATTCAAGAGTTGCTCATGACACAACAGAGTCTGCTTCTGTTCTGAGCTTTCAAAGAACATTTGCCAGGTGTTATCTGACCAGCACCTCTTCCTTGCAGAGCCATCCTAGTGGGTCACTTTTCCTTTGAAGACCATTTGGTAACACCTGCAGCACAGGTAACTTCAACATCCACTCTTTTTCCTTCCTCCTGAGCTTCCCTCTCACTTCCTAAGGTTTCCATGTGTTCTTAGAAATTCTAAGACTTTGTGCTTGAAAGTGGTTTCCTTTGGAATGACAATCACAGACACTTCCTCGTAGCCCTCCTTCCCCTCTCATTGCCAGATACAATAAAAATGTTCCATTCAGTAGAAGTCAGTAACGTAATTAGCTTAGTTAAGCCTCAGTCTCAGGCCTGTACAAAGTCTCCTCATCTGATTGCTAAATTCAGCTTTGGTCCTCACAAGAATTTTACAAAAAAAAATCACAGTTTGCACACTATTTTCTTTTGTTAATATCTATTTTACATACGGCTTAACTTTCATGATTTTTTTTTATTTTTGTTATATTAGTTCATCATTTCTTGGAAAAAAAATCCATAAATAAAAAAAAAACCACTATGTTTTTCCATCACAACTGAAAATATTCATTTTTCCAGATAAATTTTTTTTTTTATTCACATTGTCAGGCTGAAGTAACCAACTGATCAAAACTTGCTTTAAACAAGAAATTTTACAACCATGAACTTTGTCTGCATTTCATAGAATCATAGAATAACCAGGTTGGAAGAGACCCACCGGATCATCAAGTCCAATGTTAAGATTTTTCCATATGTCAGAAATTATATTTTCCAGTTATTTTCCCCCATGGATGCATTTAAGCTACCTTTTAGAGCCATTAAAAGCTTACTTGATTTTTAAAGGAACATGAATGGATGTGCTTGCCTACCACTTAGGCAGGAGAAAGCACTTTATTCATGTAAATCTCTGTTTTTACTAATGGTATTTAGTAAAGGTCTGACAGCTCATGAGCAACACCCCCTTTCAGAGGTGAACGCGTTGAAGGTACCAGGCTTAGAAAGAGGCTAAATGTGATCTTCAGTTCCATTTATTTGACACACATTTCAGAAAGTCTTTTTAAAATTTCCTGAAAACTTTTAAAACTGAAAGGAAGGAAGTGGCAGTGGGCAAGGGTACAACTCTTGCAAGTGGTAGAAATGATAAGGCTGGTTTGCAAACCTTAAGACTGAAAGTGAGCAAAGTATTCCAATGATGGCAAAGAACCAGAAAAGCTTCCCAACCAGCTCCTATAATTTGTAGAATGCTGTTTTCTTTACCTCCAACTTGGCCTACAATCACATGCATTTGACTGTTAAATGAACTTCACCAAGGAATGCTAATTTTTAAGACACTGGATGCTACTGTCCAGTCCTGAAAGACATCCACAGAGGCAGCTCAGGAAACACAGCCAGGGTACGAATGTAAAGAGGAACATGCCAGGCATTTAAAAATAAATAGATAAAGTAGAAGAAATAAAACATCCCTTGAAAGACAACACAAGGGTATAAGGTTTAGTGAACAACTGCACCAGTTAGACAACAATTCCAGGAAAGCATGGCTCAAACTGTATCTCCTATTATGCAAGAACAGGTGAAATTATAAATAAGCAGTAATTTTCCGCCTAATGATTAAAGCATTTGTTTTTCTATCACAAATCTGAAGAATATAAATAGATTTATTTTTAACACAATACGTAGGTATGACGTTACGATGTTAATAAGCTTGCAATTTCCTTTTAAGATCATAAATGTGAGACATAGGAGATGCAAATTTGCTGTGATTTGTCAAAAGTAGTTTGAGCCAAACGCGTTGAGGGACAAAAAAGTATTTTTTTCATGCCTTTTAATGGCAGTGTTGTCCTGTGTATACAGCTGGCTCGATAATATAGTACATTTGTGAATAATTATCCCATTATTGATTTGGTGGCTTGTTGGGTTTTTGTGGATTTTTTTTTTCCAGCAGCCCAAATTCTCACTCTAAAGAACTTCTGAATCAGCTTGAAATAGAAAAACCAACATAAATTATTTTCCAGAAGGAACGCGAGGATATTTTTATGGACTAGTGCTGAAAGAATCCCAAATATCTCAACATATGTTTACAGGAGAGAGATGCTTACCCCCTGAGAATACTGAACAGCTTCTTGAGAAAAAAAAAGAAATTTATGTCCAGATGGAAACACTGATGTGGTTTTTAAATTGACTTGTTCTTCCCTGAAAAATAATTCAAGGCAATTTACTACTGGACAAAACCAATGCATTTAGACCTGAATCAGAAAGTTACGACAAAGCAGATGTGCAGTTAGTGTCCACAGTATCTTAACTCTGCTAACCTGATTGTTGTTCAGCTCTTTGTTGACTCTATAACACAGGCAAGAAGAAAATCTCATTGATTTTTCTGGACTGTAAGTTGCTGTTAATTGATGATGTTATTGTTCTTCCCTTGCAGCATTCAGACTTGATACTTTCCTACTCAGCATAATGATCTCTCTGATTCCTCCTCCGTGGGTCCCACTATGCACTACAGGAGGCTGCAGGACACCGAGTTACAGAAGCTCAGGGGTCTGTTGAGCATTTGCATGTGACAGATGGATGTTGACTTTTCCAAGTCCTTATGCACACGTTTGTGAAGTCTACATAACAACAGTTATACTGATCTTTATAAGAATCAGGCTGCCAATGGCATGATCCCAACACATTTATTTCCATATTCCTATATTAGTAACTACTAAGCTACCTATGGGATTGTTTACAAATTGACTGGAGAGACAGTCCAGAGAAAAGTTAAGCAGGAATAAGATTATTTTTTTACTTCTCTATATACCCATCCTGGTACTCATAATAAAGATCATCTGTTTACTACCCTTTGGCAAACTAAGCAGCCCTGATATGAAAAAAAAAAAAAATGGGAAGAATTCTATAACAGCCCCAGGATACAGAAGTCATTACCAAGTGTTAATGCACTGGTGACCTTGCGGTACATTCCCTTACCATCTATATCATGCAGTTATTCACAGTCTTGCTTACTTTTCCATTTTTAGTCAAATCTTTTTCTCTCTGATGTGGTATCAAGACTTCTGACATTAAGTTACTAGATGTACTTGATTTCTCATTTTTTAAAATATCATTAAGCAGATTTCCCTCACCCCCCCCACCGCCAAAAAAAAAAACCCAAAACCAAAAAAACCCAAGAACATACAATCTGAACCAGTTTTTTACCCTATTTCTTGGCTAAGGCTTCTTCCCCAACATAGCCCTTGGTTTGGTGCTCTTGCTTTTTCCTTTAAATCTTCTCATCCTGCTCTTGAGATGCCATCCAGTACTTAAAGGGAAACTACAGGAAAGATGGAGAGGGGCTTTTTATCAGAGAATATAGGCATAGGACAACAGTTAATGGTTTTAAACTGAAAGAAGGCAGATTTAGATTAGATACATGGAAGAAATTTTTACTGGCCCAGGTTGCCCAGGGAAGCTGTGGCTGCTCCATCCCTGGAGGTGTTCAAGGCCAGGCTGGATGAGGCTTTGAGCAACCTGATCCAGTGGAAGGTGTCCCTGCCCATGGCAGGGCGAGTTAGAATTAGATCATCCTTAAAGACCCTTTCTAACCCAAACCATTCTATGATTCTATATAACACAAACCCACCCATGACACAGAAGTCAATAGGCAGAAAAGAAACATGCCTTGATTTGCATTTATTCATGTGATCTTTAGCTGTTAGAACTTCTAGAAAATCCTCCCTTACTACCCTTTATCCCCTCACTTAGCTGTGAATAGCAGGGTGTTAGAGGAAAACAGAGTAAGAGTTACTGGTAGGAAGCATAAGTAGGTGGTTCTGCATGAGGCAGTTATCATTAGGCTATAATCAAGTCCATATACTAAGATCTGATGAGCTATGCTTATAACTGAACACTGAAGGCTCAACAAGTCTATGATGAGTGATGTTACCAAAGGGCTTTTTACAAATTTTCTGATCCATTTCTATTAATGTATGCTTAGGATCGGGATTATACGTCAGCATAGCAGGACCTGAAAAGCTACGTATATTGCAGGATCATGTAAATTATCAAAGTCACTATCAGTAAATACCTTTTCTATCTAAGGGAAACAACTTAAATTCGTGCCCTATAGTTTATCCTAGTCTATGTTGATAAACAGCAAGAAAAAAAAAATCCAGATTTCACTTGTTCATAACCAATCTCTTGTCTCTGTTTTAGAAAATTGTTATATAGAAAAATTCAGGGCATCCACTGTAATTACATGTTAGACAAACTTCACAGAAGGCAGGTCTTCACAAATCATTGCAGAAAAGCTTGAGAAGACATCACATTGGAAACGACAAGGAGAATGTTTTGTTGGTTGGTTGGGCAGGTGGGTGGGTTTTAGCTGTTAATAGGACAACTTTCTAAGATGACAAAAGACTGCACTCATGTGAGCTCCAGTGAGTGACACAGGTTGTCCCCACACACTCCACAGCATTTCTAACCCTGGTCACATGCTTCAGAAAGACTCAAGCTGCTAACTTAGACTTAATAAGGCTTACTAAGCTTCAGCTTTGTTCTGTGCAATACAACATAAGCTACTTTTGGATTTGCTGGTCCTGGGAACAGCCACTTCTATGAAGGACTATGCCTAAATTAATAACCCTGCTTAAATTTATCCTCTCTCTGCCTGGAGCCAGCTTGGGCTTTTCTGCAGCTACAAACAATCTATAGCTCATTTAAGCAAGTCACAAATAAAGGAAATTATATATTACATACTGTCATACAAAACATGAGGATATCTTGGCACTGTGTGAGATTTCATGTAATGTGGGAGATTTTCTTCAAATGTCATTATACTAGACTGGGATGTCCGTGGACGACAAGTCCATTTCTGTCATGGTTTTGTGATTCAGAAATTGCAGCACTGAGTAAAGCAGATTACATTTAGCTGTTATTTTCAGAAGTGACATAGAATTGCTTTACTTCACGACTCACAGTCTTTTACATAGAATTCTTTTGGTTTGTCTATGCCTCTCTCTTTGGGGCACAGCCTCTCACTATGTGTATGCAAAAAGCATTATCTTGAAGGCCTTATTCCTTCATGCGTGTACATTAGCACACTCAGACAGAAATATGAGAAAGACTGAAAGGAAAAGAAGGATTAATTTATTCTAGACAGTGGTGGTCTCTCCAGCAAAGATGCATTTCTAATACCAAAGAGTAGGTGTTTCATTTTAAACAGTTCCTGATCTCAAGTCAGCAGTTAAATATACAGTCACAGCTGCACCTGAAGTGCCTGAGTAGTGCACACATGTTTTCCTTTGAATCCAGGACATTTGCTCCTTTTCCAGCTCTGCCTTATGCTGAAAGCCAAGTTCAAGAATTTATACCAGACAACAAAAATCGACATTCCCCTTGTTTTCTGTGACCCACCTTTCCAGTATGAAAACAAAGATCAAACAAATACTTCAGGCTCTTTTTACTCTCCAAGAGAACATTTAGCTCACCCAGCCAAAAGTTTGTATAACAAGCCTTTACGGTATATTATAGTGACTTATTTTCTTTGGAATGAGGATATGAAAAAAGTGTTTTTAAAAGAGTCAAGGTTAAGAACTTTTTATTCAAGCAAATATTGAGCACATTCCTAAGAACAGTCCTTCAGATCTGGAATAGGTTCAAGAACAGTTATTCAACAGTCCGAAGAACAAATAACACTAAGTTTTGATTTTGTAAGGAAAACGTCAAGGGGCAGATTGGGACCTAATCTCATGATAGCAAATGCTTTAGAGTTTTTTGGTCTTCTTGTAGAGGGAGAAATCTAGGTAGTGAAGAAGAATACTTAACAGGAGTTAAATAAAATCAGAAGTGATATCCGTTACTTACATGCTCTTATTTGGTTGGTTTTATATAAAAACTGACATCAAAAATAGAGCAAAGACTGGTCTTTTTCAGAGCAACCCAGAGACAAGGGAACATCAAACACTGAGATTCCCATTGGGATTCAGAGACCACAGTTCTACTGAGTGCAGGTGGAGTTTTGTGCCAAAATTCTTTTGCTCTTTGCTCTCAGACAAGCACAACTCTGCATCTAAATTTTACTGCTGCCTGAAAGATCTGAGCAACCTACTGAATACTGAGCACATTAATTGGACTCCAATTCCAGCTCCGCAGTCCAAATCTGATTTTAAAACAAATGAAGCAAACCAAATATACAAACACACCAGCATACAACTGTATGCTCCCTCTAGAAAACAAAGTATACTTCCACAAAACAATCTTCTGCACTTTTTGCATCTCTGTGTTGTCCAAATCTGTATCTTTCCCAACCTACTTTTTTTACCTCCCCTAGCATCAAAGACTCCCCAGTTTCTTCTCTAGCAAGTGCACACAGCAAATAAGACCTAACAGTGCTAAATTTTAATGTCTAAATGCTATCTGCTGAATACAATGGCATATGTGGGCACAATTGGCATGCAAATCCAGTGACATCTCAATACGCATGTCCGTAAGTGTCCTTCTTTTGACCAATGAATCTAGATACTTAGTACTAAGCTAACTTATACCGTACATTGAAGACCTTTGTTCCAGTCACAGTCAAAATTAAATATCAGAAGCAAAAAATACAATCAAGTTTTCCCTTGTTGTTAGTCAGTACAGTGGCTACTCAGGTGTAGTTCATGCTGCTCTTTCAATGATTATCAAAGAGAGGAAGGACTGAGGAGCTCAAATTTTTTCATTGTGTTCCAAAACTGTATACTGCAAGAAACGTAGTTCTAACCTTCCTCAGCCTTTTCCATAGACCAGCTCTTTGACCTCCTCACTCATGGTCTTCTGTGAACCTGAGTGCTTGACTCAGATCACCTAAGTTCTGCAAAGCAACCAAGTCCCTTAAAATAGGTGCGGCTAGACTGAATACCACAGCCCTTCTGAAAAACCTTCCTTTGAAAGAGGAAAAGGCTGGTCTGTCTCCAGTCATTAGGCTCTACTAGACCAAGATGTGAGACACAGATCAAGTCACTATACAGTTAGCTGGAAGGCACTCACTAAGAATGAGCAGCTGGTGATCCATGTATGCTGCTTCTAGAAGAAGTAAAGTACATCTTGAAGGTGATACTTCCAAGAACAATGTGACAGCTACAGAAACACCAGTATTAGATATCCCAGGAGCCTAAAAGGTCTCTTCAGTACTGTATTTCTTAAAACCAAGTACGTTACTTGCATTAAGTTTGACTTGCATTAAGTTTGACTCAAAGACGCAGAATAGAAAAAGCACTGTGCTGTGCTTTTATATGATCTTTAAATAAAACTGTGATTCATTAGTACAGTTTGAAATAGAAGATAGGAAAGTTGGCAGACAAGCATACACAAGTTTTATCAAGTGAGTTGTAATATAGAGCGAGTGAGAAATCCTCTACCACTTCATTGCTCACAGAGATGGCTTGATGAAGATCAGTTTTAATTACAGCAGGTCCTAAACTAAATGTTTGCTTTCCAGATAATTTCCTCAAATGCACACTAGAGCATAGACAAAACAAAGAATGCGTATCATAAAAATTTCACTCTAGGTTCTGAGGTCTAGCATCGTTGGAGTGTTTCATTACAGACATGTATTTCTGTAGGTGGTGAATGGATTCAATAAAGCCAGCTGTCATTTATTCTCTTATTATTTGTTAATACACTTTTAAAAAAAAGCCTATCTTGTCACTTGAAAGGCTATGATCTGTCACTGTAACGTGATTTCCTTTTGAAACAGTTTTGTAAAAGCATAAAGATTCATCTGCTGGATCTAAACTTAAATGATGTTGAACATTCATGTAGTCCAACAGGTCTTGGACTTCTGCTGAAACAATTTGCAAAGCCCCCCAAAAATTCAAGCACAGTTGCACGTATCCACATTCTTAGCCTCTTGACTGTTCGAACCAGTGCCCTATTAAATTTAGCAGTAGATTTCCAGTTCAATTCATTGGACTTCAAATCGGATCACACAGAATAAAACTAATCTGCTCCATGTGGGTTGAAGGGTTACAGCACAGAAAGAGACAAAATGCAGTAAGTAGGAAAAAAAAATAGAAGAGAGAAAAAGAAGACAAAAAACCATGGAAAAAAAGGAAAAAAGTATAAGATTTCAAGTAAAAATTAAAGTAAAAACTATAAATAGTTTTAAATACCTTGAAGAACATGGTCTGGAATTATGGAAATTAGATTTACACCATTCAGAATATACTTCAATGAAATCAAACCACTTACTTTCTCATGACATTACATCTTGCTTGAACATATCATTTATTTTTCCTTGCTAAATAGGTTATATGCAGCTACATTTCTCTTCATCCATTCAGAAGGCCAGGATCCTCAGCTGGGCTAATTACTAAACCAAAGCAGATGCCAATGGAGTTAGACAAGCTGAGGATCTAACCTATCAAGTACCTTTTTCCAACAGAAGTTGAAAAAGGATGACAGTTGCTTCTTCTTTTTTTCCAGATTCAGAACACAAGGTTTTGAAAAAGAAATTTTCTATTTTCTGAAAAAGCATTGTGCCCCCATTCAGATAGACTAAATTATATAAAATTCTAGCACAATTACTACTAATTTTGTTTATAAGCTCATAAAATCCAAAGAAAAATTAGAAGATTGCTTAGGTAGAACTAATTGCTTCTATATGGCTCTGAGGGACAATGAGCACACATTATGCATGAAGCAGCATTTACCACAGAAATAATAAAATATGCAATTGTATTTATTATATAAATATATGTCTGCACTATTAATTTTAATATATATTATGTACAAATTATATAAAACTCAATGCTAAACTTTCTTACACAAAATTCCACTTGGATTATCAGACACTTAACCATTTGTAAATGTAGGTAATCAGGAAAACCAAAAAGTTTGTTTCTTGTCTGTATTAAAACACAGAATTTTTATTTACATGACCACAAGTTATTTCAGGGATCTGCCTACTTTGTTGTATGGATGAACTGTGTTTTCTGGGCAGCTACCCAATATTTTGTTTACATTGGGTTTTGCAAGTTGGATTTATAGCCCACATTTCAAACACTCTTATGAAGTCAGAGCTACTTATTTTAGCAAGGACTTTTCTGTTGTTACAAAGTAGGTAAAGGGATATTATGCCTATAAAACTAATAATAACAACTACAAACATTCTTATTGGCAACTGATTGCAAAATCACCAGTATTTAGCATGACTCAGGAATCCCACTTTATCTGTGGCCTTATTTTTCAGACAAAGCAACATATTTTGAGATCTGAATAATCAAAATTCTGAGAAACTAAGCAATTTTGAATACATGTCCATTCTTCAAATTGAAGTAACATAATTTCTCAAGTAATCATCTATTTGAAAGAAAACTGGCCAAAGACTGTTCATGAACCAAAGTTATGAATATATTTTTTGTGTGTGTGTAATAGAAAATCAGCAAATCACATTTTGCATCTTATGTCTGCCCATGATTTAACTGAATAAAATATCTTCTTAAAATAGAAAATGTCAAAAATGCTTTAAATGTGGGAACTCGGTGATCCGGTGGGTCTCTTCCAACCTGGTTATTCTGTGATTCTGTGAACTGCAGTGCGCTAAATATGGGCATTTGTACTGTTTATAATGTAGGAAATAGAAAATACTCAGGTATTCTTTGGATTAAGCATTAGAGCAGTTTAGAGGGCATTTATGATAATCCACCGGGAAAGTCTGGGTTTCCCACTGGCATGAGAAATAAATGAAGACTACAATCTTTTACTTGAGGAACAAAGCATCAGTTTGTATTATAACTAGGTTAGAAGTATCCCTGGAAATGCCTACAGTTACATGAAGCAAGTCAGCTGGAAGAAACTGCAGTAGGCTCTATAGACTATTTCTTTTTTTCCCAGACATAGGAATATGAAGTAACATTTCTGAAGCAGAAAGAAACATTAACATTTGCAATGCTGTAAGAAAATATAAAGAAATACTGGCAAGACTCATTTCCCTTGTTAAAGTAAGTGTTACTTGAGTTTTGTGGCAGGATAGCACAGTGAGCACTGTATTTATTTTCTCACAGAATCACAGAATCACAGAATAACCAGGTTGGAAGAGACCCACCGGATCACCGAGTCCAACCGTTCCTACCAAACACTAATTCTCGTTTGAATTAATGTATTAGCACTAACATTCTTAGTAATCCTTGTCAAAGCTGAGCCAGGTTCTTCCCCATTCTTTCATGCATTCAGAGCTACGACTGCTCACTTGCATAAAAAAGGTAACTTCCTTATTTATTTTAAACTGCTTTCCAGTCATAAAAAAGGCAAAGCAAATGAGATTAATAAGGAAGAACAGAAAAAAAAGTAGGTGGGTTTGGTATCAACAACCCTGAGCAGCTACAGACTAGGAGAAGTCTGTCTAGAAAGCTGCCTGGAGGAGAAGCACCTGGGGGGGTTGGTTGAACATGAGCCAGCAGGGGCCCAGGTGGCCAAGAAGGCCAATGGCATCTTGGCTTGGATCAGAAACGGCATGGTCAGCAGGGCCAGGGAGGTTCTTCTCCCTCTGGACTCGGCACTGGTGAGACCGCTCCTCGAATCCTGTGTTCAGTTCTGGGCCCCTCACCACAAGAAGGATGTTGAGGCTCTGGAGCGAGTCCAGAGAAGAGCAACAAAGCTGGTGAAGGGGCTGGAGAAGAAGAGGAGCGGCTGAGAGAGCTGGGGGTGTTCAGCCTGGAGAAGAGGACGCTGAGGGGAGACCTCATTGCTCTCTACAACTACCTGAAAGGAGGTTGTGGAGAGGAGGGAGCTGGGCTCTTCTCCCAAGTGGCAGGGGACAGGATGAGGGGGAATGGCCGCAAGCTCCACCAGGGGAGGGTCAGACTGGAAATGAGGAAAAAATATTTCACAGAAAGGGTCATTGGGCACTGGAACAGGCTGCCCAGGGAGGTGGTTTAGTCACCATCCCTGGTGTTTAAAAGATACTTAGAAAGGTGTTTAAAAGACGGGTAGACAAGGTGCTCAGGGACATGGTTTAGTGGCAGATAGGAATGGTTGGACTCGATGGTCTAAGAGGTCTTTTCTAACCTAGCGATTCTACGATTCTATCAAAGCTTTGCTTTTGCTATTCAGACACCATTTGTTATGAATTGGTGATTTTTACAAGTCCCTTTCAACTCAAGATATTTTATAATTCTATGACTGCTAAAAGAAATAAAGCTGTAGACTATGTCATCAAGACAGGTACATGTGACCTCTGAACTTTAAGAGCAAACGTTAAGCCATAGCAACAGGACAATCAAAACCAGGATTCAAATATATCCTCAGTATAGGATGCTTGGAGAGTAGGAGGCAGAGGAGTTAGGAAACTGCGATAGGTAACATGTAAATAGAAAGGAAATCTAGGGTAACGTTGCATGAAAGGGGTGCCAAATATGTTATAAAATGAGGAGAGATATAGGAAGCAGCAATCAGAGAAGATAAAAATACTGTAAACTGTGGAGGGAGAAAGTTAAAGAGAGAGCTGTTCTCTTCTGTTGGGGAAGGAAATTATAGAAAAGTCGTTCTTCAGAATCCAAAGGATAAAAGAGCAAGTGTTTCCTTTCATGAAATGAACAGAATTATTCTGTATAGCCTAGATGGAAATGTAAGTCTGAAATAATTATACTTAACTCTGGACATGAAAGAAAGGGACCTGCAGACATAATAAACAGAGAAATCGGGTCAAGAAAAGGTGTGATCTATTATTTCTGTATTTCTCATTTATAAGCCATGGGTTTGGAGGATTTTCGTAACTGTTGTTTCTGAAGGATGGAAATGGCCAATTGAGATGTGGGTGTTTTCTTTGGAACACACTTAATCGACCCATCACACATCTAAATACTTAAAAGCTAAGTACATACGAGATAAAAATCATAACGTTTATATTGCATAACCTAAAGAAACAAGGACTATAAGCAAAAGATGAGGTGATTATAAAATGAATCAGACAGCTGAATCAGAGACCAAATTTTGCAGTCACAGGAGTCCAAAGATGGAATTCACTATAATGAGTTCTGAATCAACTTCATTTATACTGGGACCTACAAGTAGGGCTCAGAACTTCAAAAGAAATTTTCTCAGACTCATACATAGGAGGGCAGAGAGAACATCTTAACTTCAAATTCCAATCATAGCCCAAAGGAAAAGATGCCAAGAGACCACTATTTGGAAAGAACTTCATCTTTTATAGCTTTAAAAGTTTAAAAAAATGGACATCTACTCTAAATCACAATAGTATAGACAGATTAGACTAGCAGTATCTAATGTACATGCATTACACTTTTGTACCCTGACTCTTTATCAAGGTAACGTCTGTTTATGTTGTTTGTTATTCACTTTAAGTCATTACTAACAAATTGTCTGTAAACTAAAAGCAGTGGGATAAGTATTATGGAATGCTAAAAGAGCTTCCAGTGTTAGGTTTCAAGTCCTGGTACTGATTTTAGTAAACTCAAATTAGTTTTTGATGTACAAGTAAGTACTGGTGCATACTGCTACTGCTACATTTGTCTGTTCCTAGTCTAGTCTATCATTGAAGTTCAAAGGACAAGGAATGGATGGATGTAATAGATGCTCATGAAAAACTTGCAAAGTATTTACATTGATTGCATATAACAGAACCACAGAACTGCTTTAATTAAATATCTAGAAGTTGTAAATACTGTACACAGCATTCAGTTTATCTAATTGAAGTTGCTGGTCATGATTTAATTTTCACTGGTTAAATCCCTACTTCAGATTGCAATAGGGTGTGAGGGAGGTTATGTATGTTACAGGATAAGTGGTTTATCACAAAAAAAGCTTAGGTAGTTGTACCTTCTGTCTCCAGCAGACCATTTGGCTCACTAGTAGGAAGCAGAGCTTTAGACCAATTCCATCACAGCAATTTGTTTTATCAAAGTCTTTGAGTCAGCACGTGAAAACAGAAATTAGGTTAGGTCCAGTGCCTGAGAATAACAATATAAGAAATGAGATAAACATAAAGAGGAATTTCTTACCATAATAAATAAATAAATAGAGAATACAGTGGCAGAGGGACTTGGGCATCACCATAAACTCCCAAGCAATTGCTAGGAGTCTTGAGCAAGGCTTGCAGCCCTTGGTTGAAAATAAGCACCTGTTACTTAGCAGAGAGCCAAAAGACTCCTCCCATAGTGATATCGGAGTGCTTTGACTGTTTCAGTCCAGGAAGCCAATTAGTCTTTAACAGGCTTTTGAATTCCACCTGCTCAGCAATTCAGCCTTAGTGAATTTGTTTTGCTTACTAAGGATGTTCACCTGCAGAGCTTTCCAGAAGTGGTCAATACAGATTAGGATCTTGACCACAATTTTGCGTGTAAGTTGTGCTATTGCGCGTAATGGATCTTTCAACCTAATTGATTTATTTTTTTTTATCTGCTTGCGTACCTTGGATCAGAATTCAAGTAATAACATTAAAAATCCAAGAGTACAGAGCTGGTTTATACAAACTTAATCTGGTATGTAGCACTTTGACATCTAGGCAAAAAAGTTTAGCAAGAGAATCCTGGTCTTCCTTAAACATTTATAACTGCTGTATGAGCTCTTATGAACAGTCAAAACTTGTTCTGTTATTTTCAAGTAGAAACTGATAATGGGTATTTTCTTGTCAGTAAATAACTATCTTTATTAGAATCAAATGCTACACAGGTGCTTTTGTACACTACCCTTTGTGGATGCTGGTAGCTTAGAAGATCAGAACTCTGGAAGATGACGTGGATTTATGCTATACTAATCTATATTATAGTGCAAAATAAGACAAGGACCCATACAAAGAGCCTCATAACAACATTTGGCTGCCACTCTGTACAAGTGCAAAATCTTTCCAAGATACAGTACAATTAAAAATTAGAACTTGTGGAGTTTAACATCTATATGTCGTGCTAGGATACTACTAGAAGTTCTGTCGAGTTCTGAAGCTTAAAGTTCTTTAATAGAACCCTCTTCCATAGCACCAAAGCACAGATTCCATATATAACACAGGCATTCCTAATTACATTAGTTTAATGAGACTGGTAATAAAATTTGATGAACCTGGTAGCAGAGGTACATCATATTTGATCAGAAAGAATATTTAATAAGGAACCTAACAGAGGGCAATAGAAGTGACTTTCAGCTCTTAAACATAACCAGAATAAAATAAAGGACTGTTAAAATCTCAGAAGTTAAATAGAGGTAGGAATACTGCAAACATTATACTCAGATAAGAAACACATGGGAAAACACAAATTACTTCAGGGCTGGATGTAACAAAACCCAAACTATTTTGTGTTGCTCCAGCAAAATAAATTGAGCAAGGATGAGAAGACTGACAGAAAGTTCTCCATGCCAGCCCCTTTTTCTGGTAAATTAAAACAATTTTTGTCAACTTTGTTCACAGCTTGTTCTTACAGTGGAAATTAAGGAAAAAAAATAAAAATAATTAAAAAAAAAATCTGACTGTGATTACACTTTTCTTCGTGCCTGTACTTGTACTAGGTAGACCTAATAGCTCAACTTCAGAAGTTGCTGTGAGCTTGTTACACGCCAAGCAAGAGATGAATTGTGAAAGAACTCTTTGATCTTACTGCCAGGAGTTCAGAATCATTCTGTTGAGCAAAATGTATGTATGGAGAAAAAAACAGCCATTATTTTCAAGAGATGGCTCTAAGCAGGACTGAATATACTGGAAAGCAGGCAAGCCACATTACAAAATACAGCTGGGGAGTGAGCAACTGGGAGAAGCTCCTGAACATAGACCTCAAGAAATTAAACCTAGTTGTTATTTTTTGCAAACCAGTAGGATTTTGCACTTGCCCTTACACGCAAAAATTTTTGTTCTGAATAGGTTCAGCTGTTTTTCAGTGATGAGTATTCTTTTTCTCTCTCTAAATAAGTACAAATTAGCCTGCTTTCAGAAGACAAAACTGATTGTTTTTTCTTCCTTTCTCTCTTACATGTTTTGCAATTGTACAAAGAAAATGCTTCTGTGAAAATAAAAAGCATGATGGGCAGGGGAAAAAATACATTTGCCACTAACAATGCATTTCTAGCAGATGTTACTTCAACTAAAATATGTTATTAAACACTAAAATACTACAGAAATCTTTGAATAATGAAAGACCAGTGGAATTAGAAGTACTTGAGAGTCTTTATTAACTTGTTTTATTGCAGGCTGATTGGACCTTAACATTTTTCAGCTTGGTAAGTCAACACAAAATATAACATAAATTTGTTCTATTGTTTAGCAATATATTCAAAACCAAGACTACATTTCAAATATTTTATTCACACACAAGGACAAGGAAATTCCCACAGAACAGTATCAGTGTTGCTGGGGTTTGACATACTAAAGGGAGCTGTATATTGCTAAAATTCTGGTGGTGAGCTGCAGGGAGATATCCAGTTTTCCTCGTCTTTATAGAACTCAGCCTTCTGGCTATTGCTGAAACAGCTCTCTGATTTCATTGACTCATCCCTGGGTGGATCAGGGAACATAATCTTACCATTTCTGAAGTAATGTTTTGCTTTTAGAAACAAATCTCAAATCTCTGAAGTATTTTAGCAAAAATACATTGTCAGAGATGGTATATGGTTTCTCATGCAATAATCCCCTAAGCACTATTTTGTCCTTGTGTTTTCCCAGGATACTTTTGAGAAAGTTAATGTTGTATTTCTGGCAAATGTGAATCTTGTATTTTTGTTTGCCCTAAAGTGAATGGATATAGTTATGAATGGGGTTTGTATATGCAGAAACTTGCTCCCCCAATTTCTCTTTCTCAGGCTAAAGCACATTCTTAATTTAAGAAATATCCACATATATTAAAAAAAGCAGTCATAGTAAAGCAAAAGCCAAACCTCCTACCTTTTCTCTCCTTTCACACTCTATTAAAAACAAGTGTTTAGCTGGCGCATAAACTATTTTTTATTGTTTGATTTTCTTTTGTCAAAAAGATACAAGTGTAGTATTTCACCTGAAATGGTAATCAAGTTGCCTAAATTCACCTGACTGAACCGTATGTAAGCAGTGCAAACCAGGCACTGAGGCTCCCTCTATATAGAATAGGAAAATATACTATGTTCTGGGTTTGTACCATTGTCTCTAGCTCTCTTGGTGGTCCGGTATAGAAACCCAGATCTTCCCTATGCATAAATATAATGCAGAAAGTTAACCTGACTGTGAACGCACTTTCATGCAAAACTTAGATGCAATTTGGATCACTTCTCACACTGGGTTATGGAAACACTGAAATTGTGTTGGTTTTCCTGTCCTACGAAACAAAATTCTTAAGCTAGAAATATTTTACAAAATGGTATTTCCATCTTTTTGAACTTTGGAACTTGTTCTAATATTAAACTTGAGCAAAGAAATATCTGTCATTGACCATGTTTCTCTGGAAACAATAAAAGCAAAGTACTGCACAGACTTTTCAAGAACTTAAATCCTCTGTCAATATATTCTAACAGCTCCAACATCGAGAATGATTTGAAGTCAACTACTAATTGTGTCACGTATCTACAGTATGAATCATAGAAATAAGAAAAGACTCAGTAGGTAATCGCTGAATTATAACTAGAACTAAAAGTGGTGGTAGTAGTGTGTACATATTGCCTCGGAAAGTAACGAGATGATATCTATGCCACAAAGTGTGAAATCTAGATTAGGGAGGCAATATAATGAGAAATGCAAATAGTCTTTGAATAGCACATTTGCAAATAAATGACTTGAAAATAACGGATATTTCATGTAAATATTTTGTTCTCTTTTCCTGTTAACTGCTCTAAGTTGACACATTTTACCACATTCCAGTAAGACTGCTAAATTTGCAAAGATATTAAACCCAAGAATTCCTATGTAGGTGTTTCTTTCTGCTTGTAGCATGCATTTAGGAACTGTGAGACCTGTCAAGCTGGACTAGATCCATATTTCTCTAGACTCCATGAACGTCATGCTCTGCTGTATCTGTAATTAGTTAAAAAATCAAGTTTCCTTAAACATGGCCCTGATAGACACCTGCCCTTGTCTTTTGGATTTTAAGCCGTACCAATAGATACCCTTTTGAGTTTCTACTTTAAGTAACAAACACTTGCATGGGTAATAATAACCCCGGATATCCTTTAGTGGTTTCACACTTTCTGTAAGTGTTCTAACCCAGTTCTTATTGAGTTGATAATGGAAACAGGCACTACCTACAGCATGACATCTGGTAAATCAATCACTAGTACCATAATGCCACATTACAATTCAGTCCAAGGATTTTGTGTTCCCTGCACAAATCAAACAATGTTTATTGCTGAAAACTACCATCCTCAAGCCAGGCATGCTGTGTTACCACATATTTTATTCCAACTTGTGATATTAGACTATGCCTAGCATGCTCATCTGCTCACTGGTTTTTGGAAGGAGGAAACAGGGGGTCTCACCACTCTATCAAAATGAACCATAAGGGAGAGTCATTACAACTAGGTCCATGGTGCAAGATTGCACTGTGCCAGCCCTAATTCTAGCAGTTCCTTAAATTCCACTGCACTCAGTGTTTAGCCTGAATATTGAACTGGTTACTTTTCTCTCTCACTGATAAGCTAGTACCTTTCCAAATAATTTTTAAGAAACCTGGCAAAAATAACGATGGCATTAAACTTGCCCTGAACAATAAGAAAAACATTTTTTTTAATAGAAAGAGGCTTTGAACACCTGTCCAGTGCTTATTAATATGTAAAATCAATGAGTTTGTTCTCTGTTAAGTACATGGCAGATGCCTTGCAGGCTGATTTTCCTAAATAAGGCCTCATGTTACAGAAGTGATGACTACCTGCTCCTGCTGAACTCTGCCTAAGTAAAACAAACTCAGCAGATTTCACTCAAGACAACTGTTGGAGCTTAAATGACAATGGGTGCTCCAGACTCTGATAAGTCAGTATCATATTATATTTTGCATATAGCAATATCATGATAACTATACAGTTTATAGGTATATTCACTGGGTGAAACCCTACTTAAGGTAGACGTCTCAGAGGCAGGGAATATAGAGCAGAAGGAGCTAAACAGATGAGGAGCAAGTGGTGGACTCACACTGAGACTGCAAATTGCCTTTGACATCAGCTCCATGGTTTCTAAGCGAGATCCTCCAGGTTACTGAATTTTTACCTTTTTGAGGAATTTCTTTCACATTACGTTATGACTTGAGGAATCTAACCAATTTTAGATGCCTATTCCAGGATAAAATGCATTACCAACTGAAAGTGTCTATTTCTCTCTGATACCTGTAAGACGGGACCAGGTGATGTAGTGGAATGTACTTTGTACATTCCAGTGAAACATCACAGTCTGCAGCTGATTCTATGTAACTCACCACTGTAATCAAAATGTTAATGTGTATGACCCAGAAAGAATGCAATCACTCACCATCTACACAAAACCACCTCTGTCCAGGCACATTGGCTTACAAAGTAAACAAGAGGCCGCTTTCTCATTCCACAGTATGATACACTATGGAAAAAATAAGGAAATATTTCAAGCCTCAAAACTTTTGTTGATCATTTGCATAGCAAAATGCATCATTGTGTACAGATCAGACAGCTTTTCTTGGTCACTGCTGCCCTACTTGGCTGATGTATACCCATTAGATTTTATGAAAGATACAAGGGGTCAGTCATATCTCCCATGAGAGTAAACTTCCCATCCTGCATGGAGAGTGTGGAGTCATTAGTTTCAACAATCCAGTCAGCTCACCTGAGGATACATCTGGTCAGAACTGCTAGGCAAACCCTGGAGACCAGTTCCCAGCTTTAGCAGTTCAATCTATTTACATATAGATGATGAAAAATCAGCTCAAAAATTTAATACTAAACAATAAATCATATAACCAGTTACGGCTGTATGCCAGAAATAAAAACACCCCAACAAAAAACAGTTAAATATGTTTTAAAGAAAAATGACCCAAAAAGCACAGAGCCCAACAACTTAAATTAAAATAAATTCTGACTAATACCAAGACTTTACTCTATTTTGAAAGCCAGAAAGCAGAGATTGAAAGGATTACAAATATTTCTCCTGATCTCAAAATTAAGACCTGGGTTTAGAAACCTGGAGATCTGGGTTCTGATACTTTTAGAAGTTCTCTGTCCCTCCAGTGCCCATGCTGGTATTTAGGACCATGCACTTTAAGGCCTTGAAAAGTTGGATATTTATGTTCGTATTCAGATGAAATCTGAGCTTTGAACAAAACATGGTCCCAAACCTTCCCCAAGAAGCAGCAGCTCAAACCATTAAAATTCACATACCATTAATTTCAAAATAAATTAAGGAAGAGGGAATTCACCACAGCTATGTAAAATTTTCAACTTCAAGTACTGACTTCTTTTATGCAACTTCATATATCTAAAACATAATTTCATTCCAAAGTATCAACAAGATCTGTAGGGATTTAGGGAATGAAGCACATCGGTACCTTTTTTTTACTTTCTTTGCCAACCTTCCCCTCTCAATACATAACAAAGTTCAAAGGATGATAGGTAATGGAATGAGGCATAATGTGACACCTTGCTGAAAGATAAGAGGGCAAACACAAGTATTTGAACTTCTCTTCTAGCTTTTGATAGATTAATTAAGCATCATTATGTGGGACAGTCTGCATGTTCCTTTATATATCCTGTACATCTCCCATAATGCTTTTATGTAAAATCCTTCCCTGTATATGTAGAAATTAATCACATCAAAACAAAGCTAGCTATGCATTCTTCAATGCACACACTATGTTTTAAATTGCAAAATCCATTTTTATTTTCTTTTTCATCACCCCACCACCAGAAGGAAGGTTTCCTGAAGCTTATTCCATTACACGTCTGACAATAACAAGTCTACATTCAATAAGTTAGTAAAAAAATTAGGATAAATGATTACATTTACACGAGGACAATGAACAAATACAGGAGACAGAAACCAAAAGTATTTATTGTATGTTCAGCTACGAGCCTATCAGAGACTTCTACATAAGAATACAGGTGACCAAGATAAGCATTTCAGGGGGGAATAACTTGATTTTTTTTTTTGCTCAGATATTTTTCAGATAATCTCATGAACATTTGGGTAAATGAACTTGATACGAATATGTCCTCTTTGATATCTGCCTTCTCACAACACAGCAACACACTGCACAGCGACAGCCTCTCTTTCTCCTACTATAAGTCAGCCCCTTTGAGACAAGGCACTAATGGATTTTACCTCCAAGGCATTCACCTCTTTAATTCTAAATTACTACATTCCAATCGTTGTATATATTCACAACATGGTCATGCAATGAAACACTGAAAGCGGTCAGTGCAAACCCATTATAATGCTTCATGTCATGTATGTATGCTTGGAAAAGTGAAGAGAAAGAAGAAAATACTTCTGAAATGGGTACAAAGCAGAAAGATTGTGTATTTTTTCCAGGGATGAAACTCTCTTGAGATACTAAGAGGGAATCTGTAAATATTTAACAATTTTACAAGCAAAGGGATTAACGGAACAGAGATCTTTCAATCAATACTTGGAACACCATGTATTATTTCCAATGGGCATAAACAGCAAAATGCTATTTATTGACTAAAGCATGCTACACATCATTGAAGCTTAAGATAAAGGGACATGAAAATCTCTGTTGACATGGAGTAAGCCACTAACTCCACTGACTTTAGCCAAATCAACAATTTCTGGCAATGCATTAGCATTTGAGGGCTCCTATCCTCTTTTTTTTTTTCTGAGTGCTTCCCAAACCATATACGAATTCAGACTCTGAAATCTAGAAGTAAAATACAATATAAGTTAAGATGAAATTAAATAAACAGAAGAAATGGAAATATGATCAGTGAGAAGGCAAAAAAAATCGAGTTCATAGACTAATGATGTGTTCAATACCTTGTTTTAAGTAAGAGCGATTTTGCAAACGATTTTACTTTTATTTTTCTACCTTATAAAAGCAATAAGAAAGAGTTCTGGCAGCTTTTATTCCAAGCAGGATCCAGACAAGAAGCATGCACACATCCACCACCAGTTACTATTTATTTTTAAGTAAGGTGGTACATGATTAAATCAGCAGCTTGACTCCAATCCCCTGAGGGGAAACATTGTTAAGTCCCTTAAATATATTTTGCGTATAAACATAATTGGTGGTAACTTGATGCTCAGCCCTGCATAGCCAGTGGGTACAGAAAGTCGTAACTGTCAAGATTCTATACTGAATGTATTATGATAGATATTAAATTAAAGATTTACTTTTGGTTATAAAATTCTGTCTGACCAGCATAAGAATCCTACGTGAGTTTCCACAGCACAGAAAAACACATCAAAGGCAGAAGCAGAGGTAGAGGCAAGAAGAGATCATTGGTAGATGTTCAGTAGAGCATGAACTCTGAGTTTTCACATGCATAAAAAACAGTCATAGTCCTAAGGAAAAGATAAAACATAGATATTAAAGTTGTATCTCTATAGCATTACTTTTTCAGGGAAACAGAAACTGTATTCATTAGAAGATGTTATAATTTTGTTTCTCAAGATAGATACTCATAGGTTTAACCCACAAATGTCTCTTTACCACAACTACTTAAATAAGATTTTTTTTCACTTTCTCCCCTCCAAAGAACAGTCTTTGTCCCAGGTATCATACATGAAGACAAAAAAACGTTTTTCAAGATGATTTAATATCTTCTGATTTCCTTATCAAGAATTTAGGGGGAAAAAAAGTATTTTATGGAGTATTCCATCATAAACTAGGATGCTAAGTAGGGATGCATGCAAACATAGGCATGTCTTCACTGATTCAATCTGCTATGAAGTTCCTCATAGAAGGCCAAAGATAATACATGCTTACCAATAAAGATAAGCCCACACACAGTGTAGAGGTGATTTTTCTCTCTGTCACTCACATTTCTGCACGGGCGTGGCTTTTTTTCTTGATATTTACCTATTACATTATTTTGTTGTTATCTGGATTAACTCTGACCAGATGGTTTCAGGGAAAGACAATTTGCCTTTGTTACCAATTACAGCTGTGTAATTACAGCTGTGACAGTTTCTAATTTTTAAGTTGCTTTATATTTTATTTCCTTCATGAAAAGCATAAAATCAGCAGGCATTATTGTGCTTCAGACAGAAATCTCAAACAAAACTATTATTTGTACATCTGTGAAATATTCCATCTCCCAGGGTTTTTTTTGATTTTGTACACAATTATCATCACAAATCCCATTTGATTATTGAATCAGATTTAGGTAAACCTTCCAGACCACAGGCCAGCTGGTACACACATTTGGTCTGAACACCTGTCATGGGAAAAATAGTCTTAACAAGGGGATTTTTTACTTAATTTAATTTGTTGCCAGTTAACACCAAATTCTGATTACTTATTCAGATACTGGGGAAAAATAAGAATCTAACAAATCTAATAAATCAGAAACTTAAGTAAACACTTTTCTGTCACCAGGGTCCTACTGGTGTGCTCAGTGCACACACAGAGCAAGGCTAAGAAAAGTAGGATGCACTTGACTTACAACCAACTTACAGCCAATTCTACACCATCTACACATCCAACCCTAGTTTCACCGCATAAGTAAGAAAAACTGATCTCTGTGTGTGTGTTTGCACCCCAGTAAATCGTAAACCTTACAGTAAAAGTTGATGTACCCATCCAGGTCATCCCACTGTAGAGCTGTGAGCACTAGTGAGTCAATAAGTATGTGCAACTATCCTTGTTTAAAGCTTTCTATCACATGTTTCATTAAACAGGGAGTTTGCTGAAGCTGCAGAAATAGGCAGAGCCACTGCTCTCTATCTGTCTGCAGGACCTCAAAAGCATCTACTGGTTCCCTGGGGACTGTGGTCCCGTGAGGGGGCTGCTCTTCACCGTGACAGCTGCTCTTGACTTCCATCTGAACCAAGGCAGCCTGAGGGATAAAACGATCAAAAACCTACTCAATCAAATTTAGCCTGGAAAAACAATTTGAATATTGATTTCTGGTCCCTTGACCTTTTTGAAATTACATAATCAGCCCTCAGGAAGGAAAAGCTGCACACTGTTGACGTAAATAAAATTATTAATTAGGTTCTGAGAGAAAACATTCAATCTTCCCTTAATTCTACAAATTAATTTCCATGGCAAAAAGTAGACTTCATAATCTCCAAGCTTTTAAGGTGATTTATAAAACGTATATGGGATTATGACAAGAAAAATTTAAATTTTTAACGTCTGGGATTTCTCAGATACCTGTACTAGAGAAAATAAAATTTTACAGATATTCTTTAAAGGTAATTCTAGATTTATCATGAACATTACGATAAAAGAAAAATCAAGTTGTTGGTATTACTAAATATGATTTATCATCAACAATAAAGTAACAAGGGATATATCTGATGAATTACTGCCTTAACGATGTCTGCGCTGTATTAGCTAACACTCAAACTTTATATAGCAGTGGTTAATAACAGCAGTAACATCTTCCTTGCAAACAAAAAGGTTCTGATCCACTACTTATATTACTGTCTCCAGAGCCAGGGTTCAGTAACATCATCGTGTTTAGGAGACACTTCCTCATCTTCCACCATCTACTCAAGCCTTACATGTATATAGCCAAATAAAATTACCCAAGTTGATCTGATTTGTTTCAAAACCACTCTGTTGCCACAGTGCTTACAGTCTGTAAATCCAACAATGCACTTTATTAACTGATGGTACAATCTGGTTTCTAACTGAACATGTGCATGAAATTAAGTGAAAGGTGAGGTTACAAACTCGCAGAGGGAGAGCTCCACGGGTTGATCATAAAGGGAGTCCCACAAGGAAGGAGGAACATAGTGATGCAGGTTTCATCCCAGATATCAGCTAGCTGACAGCAGTGGAAAATTTGAACCAAGAAGAGAATAATTAGAAAGCTGTATGCATTAAAATTACGATTAAACTCTTCACCTTTTTCTCCATTGCTGGGATCAATTCACCTCATAGATAAATCATTTCCAGCCAAGCAGAGGTTGGAGGCTTCATAGGAAGCCTTGGGACAACTGAATCTCAGCTGTGGAATGACAGCTCACAGAAATAGCTCTATTTTCTGGTTTTCTTAGTTTTCAGTCCAAAAGAGAAAATAACATTTATAAATCATAACAGCTGTGGCTCCTGCTGCATATGCACTCTAAGTCATCATCTAGCATCATCACTATAAAGAATGGTGTGTCTGTCTGCAGGTATCACCCAAGACATAGAACATCTAGCAAACAAAAGCTGTTTTAAGATTATTATGTTTTTTAATGTCTGGTCTCTTATAATCACATTTCTTCAACTGAATGGACTACTGCACATTCATTCAAGTTTTAAAATCTTATTGAATAAAAAGGTAAGCCATAAACTTGCTGTATAACAAGATTTGTCCAGAGTCTCTGCTTTATATCTCTACTTCTTCAATACATCAAATGATAGTCACACCATATATTCCTTTCCCCATTCAATCATTGATATGACTCCCAGCAAAGAAAATATCATAAAGAGATATTTATTTTAACCTTTCCCACATCCTAACAACAATCACTTATCCTCCACATAAACTATCGTGCTACAAATGTAACATAAGTAGCTTTAGTAATTTGGAAAATAAAATCTCACTGCACCTTACAACAATCATTCACCAAATAACATAAGAGATGCAGCACATGCCTCTTCGGTAGAGAACCACTTAGAAATAGATTTGGACCTTGCAATGCAGACAAGAGTTAAGAATGAATCACCTGAAGATTTGATCAGAATTTATAGATGGCAGGAAAAGAAGCTTATAATGGCAGCACTGAGGTTTTGGCCTGTTGAATATTGTAGTGCCATAAATGATTAAGAAAATACGCCCTGAGGAGCCAACAAAGGTATTTGAAATGATCATTAAAGATTACATGACAGATGATGATTGTCCTCAGTAGCACAGCTTTTACGTGCCTGTGACGTATGTTGATACAACCCAAGGCTTTCCTACATAACAACACTGAAGAGACAGTTACGCTTTCAGGTAGAAGCAACCATAACTGAAGTAATTAAAAAATATGGCAAGAGCTTTTGTTATCAGCAAGCATTTAACTATTAATTATACTGATCACTCAGAGAATTTTGCTGTTTATAGACTAAGTAATTCATGACTCAAGGCAATACCTTTTTCTAAGAAAAAAAATCTAAAACATTACTACAGACCTTACTTACTTTATTAGGCTCAAGACACTTTTCTACTTTCTTTTTGCGTTTCCAGATTTTGCTGCTATAATGCATATGGCTGTGTCTTAGTAAAACACTTGGGGCTTGTCCTCCTAAATCCCCCTGGCCTTGTTCATGGCAAAGCACCGCACAGTCACCACATGGCTACACATGCCTTGAAAATTTCTGAAAGTGTTTCTTATCGTAATAATTTTCAAGATTACATTTACTTGATAGGTTTGAGTAGTACTATTGATTAGCCCTTGCAGCCAGCTGCCAGACAAAGAGAAATCTAAATAAGCCCCACCTGAGGGGATAAAATAAGCACTGTCAATAGAGCGTAGCAAGCACAGTCCTACAGACTCCTGCATTTCTCCTGGGATATAACATATTCAGCTGCTCTCAGATCTAAGGGAATATATAAATCCTACCTACTTTTTCCACTGTGAATCTTGATTATAGGGATAGCGTAACGTAGAAGAGCAAAAGGGATAAAGCTAGAAAAGGGTGAATGCTTGCCTGTGGGAAAGCGAGACTAAGCAAACCCATTGATTTTTTTTTTAAGTATTATTTTTATCCTATATATTGCAGTATTGTTAAGGAAGAGTCAGCCCAACACAGATCTATGGATTTGAGAGGCACGAAAAATGCTTGATCTGGACTTCTTTTCAGCGAACCTTTGGCTTTCACATCATTGCTTACATCTGCAATTTCCAAATCATTATTCTATTGCCAAGCTATTGTACACATTTCAGGATGGCAGCCAAGCTCTAATAATGGCATCATTAAGAGCGAGCTATTGCAATGGTAAGTGCTGTATTGCTTTGCTCATTTTGCCAATCGGTGATGTCAGTAATATCCTGTTCTTTAGGAACCCTAATTAAATTCTTTCATTGAAATAGTCACCAACCACTTTGCAGCTACAGTAAATCTTTGTTTGCAGCTGTGAGAATTTCCTATCCTACCCTCTCACATCAGAAAAGTGAAGGGGAAAAGTTCATTTCACACTTATATAATGTATTCACGGTTGAGATAGGTAACAGACATATTTTGCTTGCAATACTAAAGTCTAAGCCATAAACTAAGACAGCTTGGAAGAAACTCAGGTCAAATAAATAATTTATCAAATGCAGTCTTAAAGTGTCTTCAGAAACCACTTTCTTTTAATTATTAGATCAAACAGCTAATCCACTCATTGATACAAGTAGAATAAAATCAGTCTTCATTTCGGATCTAAATTAGCAAAAACTAACAAACAGTATGATTATATCAAAAGTCATTTGCAGAAGGTTTGCATATGAGTAGGACTCAGGTTCCTGAATTCTAAAATAAGAATCTAGCTATAAACCATGCCAGCAAAAGAGATTAAAAATAAAGACTCGGACTACCTGTAAGATAAACTTCAGAGGAATGTTCTGCTGTGCACTTTTAACCCTCTTACTACCAGTGTTACACTGAATAATGGCTTGAAGCTAGAGCCAATAGTTATTTCTTCCATAATGCAGAGCCTGATGTCTGAGCTTTAGGCTGAATCCCCTGCCAAGGAGGGTCATTAACTCACAGTAGAAACCGAGAGAAACATTCTGGCTAAGCAGAAAGCAAGCTGCCAGAAACTAATATGTAGGAAATGTGAAACAGAGGAACATGTACACCCTTATTTGCCTGGAACCCACAGTTCAGAATATCTTCCAAAATAAAAGGATCTATTCAAAACATCTCTTTAAATAACGGCTCATGTTTTTCTTTGTACATGGCTTTTCAATGGGAGAGGATAGTTAGAATCTGTCTTTTTGAAAGCCCCGTGTTTTAGGAAGAAACCACTTCTTCCATTTCTCAGGAGAGTGAATGAAGTCACCTTGAACCCTGTCCACTGAAGCTATGCAGACATGAAAGCAGGATCCTATATGCAGAAAAAGCTTAGAATCATACAAAATCTAAGTTGTAAAGCACCTCTGGAGATAATCTAATGCAATATCCTCTCAAAGTAACCCGATTTAATTTCAGAGCAATCCGATCTAACTTTACAGTCCCTCAGGACTCTTTCCTGACAAGTTTTCAAAATGTCTAAGGCTGGAGATGCTGCAGACTGTTACACTGCTTGATCATCAACAGTGAGCACGCTTTTCTTTCTTTAAGTCCGGTTTTATACTGTTGTTTCTTGTCTTTTCATCTTGTGCCTCTAAGACACCAACTTTGTCCTAATTCTCCATTGCACATTGGAAGACTGTAAATAGATCTTCTCTTACCAGGCTAAAAAAAGGCGTTTCCCTCAGTCTGTCTCCAGCATAATTGGCCACATTATCAACTGCTATGGTACAAAATTGGAAATTGCTGGGAACAGACTTTGATCACTATTCCTGTTGATCTAGCCAGCTTCATACCCACCTAACACTTTACCAATCTAGTCTATATCGCTCAGCTGAGCAAAGAGGATACTATGGGAAACTGTGACAAAAGCCTTGCTAATGTCGAGTTAAATGGTATCTGCTGCACTCTCCATATCCACCGAGTTATTCGTTTGATCAAAGAGAGAACTGAAGCTGGTCAGGCATAATATGCCTTTGATAAATCTGTGTTAACTGTTCCTCCTTCTTGTCCTTCCCTCACCATAGAAAAGACTTCTAGAAGGAATTGTTCCATCATTTTCCTAGATACAGAAGTGATGCTGATCAAGCTGCAGATCTCCAGATCCCTCTTGTCTTTTAGATGGATATAACTTTCTTTCCTCAGTCAAAGCAGACCCCTCACAACTGACATGCTATTTCAAAGGCAAGACGTATTATATGTATCCTTACAGTGTTAGACAGCTTTCATAATACACTTGCAGTCACCGAGATCTGTGGATGTGCAGCTTACTTAAGTAGTCCGTAATTTTATCCTCTACCACGTGTTGTGATTCCTTCCCAGAAACAGCAGACCTTGCCACTAAAGACTGAAGCAAAGAAGATGCAAATTAGATCAAGAAGATTTAAGAGACAAGTAGTGGTCCAAGCCAAATATGATCTCCAGGTTTTAGGTCTAAGTGACAGATGGCTGATATTGTCCCCAGTAACTAGAGAAGGGAGGAACAGACTTTGGAATTCTGATGAGCTTTTCTCTAAACTGTTGCCTGGACATTCACAAATTGATGACAGAGATACATGTCAGTATCTTACACAGTTCAGTGTAAGAGAGGCATGAAGTGAAAGAGAGAAAATACGTTTCAAGGCTTTCACAGGACCTTGCACACAGTACATTACTTGTCCCTGTCCACATCAGCCTGTTCAACTTCTGCTCACAACTGCAATGATGGGTGGGTGCTCATTCTGATTTGTACTGGGCAAAGGGATTCTGTAGCCTTTGTCAGAGTGGTGAACAGCAGAATTCATTCAGTGCTTCTAGCACTAACATGAATGAAGGACTCAACCTATAGATATGGGACTGACCGAGGAACAGAAAGCAGAAAGTAAGACGCAAACTGTGGTTGCCCCTGAACTCACTCATTGCCTAAAAGGTCTAATAATACAACTATGTTTTCAGTGGTGTCAGGATGCTTTTCTGATAACAGCAGAAGAAAAGATAAAAATGGCATTTTCTGTGACTGGCATAGATAGGATAATGCATTCAGAAAAAAGACAAAGTGACAGAAGAGCCAGACACACAGTTTCAATGGAACCAATGATCTCAGAAGTAAAGGACTGAAATACAGTTTTTATAGCATGATTAGATTGTTTTGCTTTACCTGGCATTCCCTGAGATAACAGCAGCATCTCTAGCTGTCATCAGAGATGCCAAAATCTAGCAATGACTTGGTAAATGTCTCGCAGCGCAAGTGGTGTTGGGGTTCAATGTCACAGAGTGATAATAGCAAAACAATTTTTCTGATTCGATGACTGCTTGTCATTGATTATACTAGCTTTATGCACCTTTTAGTTGAATTCAATCAACTCAAGCGGCTGACCGCTTTGAAAACCACGTATTGCTTCCTGTCTATGATTTAAGCAAATAAAAGCATAGGACACTTACACAATAAAGGATTATTTGTGATCTCCTGGAGAGAGACCAAATCTTTCTGGATTCATTCAAATAGCATAAAAACTGGGCCAAAAAAAATGGCTGGCTGGTTCCTGACCCAAAAGTCAAAACTGGGCTCTTCAGTTCTCTGTCTAATGCCTATGGAGAGTCTTTTCACTGGATGCAAAACAGGAGAGTCACACACAGTCCCTACATTAAGCATGGAGCTACTTAAAATTTGCCAAAGGAAAACTGTATAGTTTATACAATACAATATTATATAATTTTATATTATTTCCACATAGCTAGAGAATTCAATCTAAAATTGAGATCTGCAGGAATTTCCTTCTCACTTTGAAGAACTTGAGTCTATGCTTTCTATTTAGAAAAGTCTTCTAAATATCTATTCATACATTATTTTGGATACACAGGGGAAGGATAAATGCACAGTTCAACCCAGGAACAATCAAAATTTTGGCATGGATACATCATAAAAAATATTTTTTTTAAGTTTTAACTTTTCCCTGTGATTCGCAGAGGCAACAATTTCTTTGTTGCTTTTATAGGTTTGTTTATCAGTTGGAAGGCATTTTAAAAAGAGTTAATTGGATAATGTCATATTTGTAATTGGAGCTGTATGTGTTGAATTCAGTGATAACGCGATAAATTGATGTGCCAAAGCTGGGAATCTTGGAATCATATTGCTGGCATGCAGAACAATCAATACGAGTTAAAATTCACTTCCTGCACTTTAGGTAACTACTACTAACAAACACGTTCATGAAACAAGTAAAACCATTTGAAGTTTTGCATATTTTTGGAAAGGCTGTGTAGCATTCAACTGCTGTTAACAGTTCTAAAACCTGCAGATTACACACTTTAGAACAGGCTAGAAATTGAAGGGCAGAAACAACTTCAGCAATTTCTTCAAATTTAAGCTACCTTGGAAAAGGAAAATGAATAATCAGAGAAAATCAGAAAGAGGATTCTGCACCAGGAACCATTTTCCCCTGTTTATTCCCTATTACCTGGGTAATTATCTTTGTATAAATGTTTGACTAAAATACAATTTAGTCAGACAGCCTCAAAGTAAATCTTAACATCTATGTGTCATGTTTTCATAAGCTGATAGTGATATTTTTACAAATTCTGCTTGGAGCCACAGAGTTCAACACATTAGCTCCCTGTGACAGATTGCAGGATGGTACATACCACATTCTGAAGTTAAAGGTTTTCTCTCTAGTCAAACCTGCTCTAGTTTAACTAAAGGTGTGATTTCAAATCCACAAGACAAGAGATGTGACAAGTTTGTCTCCTATAATCCAATTCACACTTCATAGACATTTTTTAAGTCATTTTCGTCTCAAGTTAAATCAACACATGCCAAGACTGCACCAAGTGCAACCCCATGGACAAACTACTTCAAATTCCTTTTAACCAATATGAAATTACACTCAGAAAACTTCAATGTGGTAAACTCTAACAAGGCTGGTAGCTGTAGAAAAAAATGGTGATATGTGGCTCTTAGATGGCACAGCCAACTATGGAAATTTGTATGTCTAAAAAGAAAGCTATAAAAAAGGTAGTATAAAAACCCAGAACAACATTGCCTGTGGAGCATAAGAAAGATTTCCTGCTTGTACTGTCCAAACCTTATTTTCACAATTCCTTGAGCATGTTTTCAGTGTTCTATTTTTTATTCCACAGGCTGTGTCAAATATTAAACAGTTTCATCCACCTACTCTTTGGTATTGCACAGTTTTCATAGCTGAGATGCATAATTAGGCTTTGATTTGCAGTTTCTAATTAGCAGCAGAAGCAGCATCTAAATAACAAGCTGTAGTACAGAACTACCGGATTTAAGGAGGCAAGAGGAATAATTTAAATTACTCCTACATATTGGTGGATCCTAAAAATGTAACAACTTAGGGAAAAGATACGAACATATTGTAGGCAAGTCACCAAAAAACCATATGATTATAATAAAACAGAAGTTTTAGAAACGGGGTTTTAAAATTCTTGTTTAAAAATGCAGGCTAGGAAATTATTTTGAAAATCTATAGTACTACAAACTAAGTATAATTTCTTCAACTATGTAGCTCTGTCTTTTAAAAGATGGAGCAGATGCAGAAGATGTCATGGGATGAGAGAGGAAATTATCATAGTACATATTGAAAGCTACTAGTATTAACTAAATAGAAGACATTTTGAAACATTATAAGTGCGTGCATGCTGTCAGCATAAGAATTTCTTAAACTCACATACTAGAGGATCAAGCAGTCCTGGATCTGGCCTGAGATCAGCTCTAGTGCTGCAGAACAGGGGTGGGGATAACTTCACCCACCAAAGAAACTTGTTCTAGTCTTCAGTTACTGAAAAAGAATCAAATCATGTCTTATAAAGCTTTTTATTCCTTCTAATACATTTTTGTCAGTACTACTTACTTAAATAATCTTGTTCAGTTCCTCCTTGAACTTTGCTAAATCCACCAGTTTCAGGACTTGTCACTCTCAATGCAGCAGTTCCTTCTGCTCTGTGTCATAAGAGGTAAAAAGAGACAACATGAATTACTATTCAACTATTGAGTTCACCGTTATTTGCAGCTCATTGAAAGCAAACTTAACTACATTTTAAAACTATATTAAGTTTAAAGTATTTCTCCCTGTACCACTTCTTGTCACCTCTATCTGACCTCTCCATGGTCTTTCAATATTCTTTCTGAGTCTGAGTAAGAATTACAGTATCGCTGCTGAGATTAGGTTGTTGATTTATTGGTATAGCAGCATTATGACAGATTCCTTACCACTCCCCATCCTATTCTTTATTACCATAACATCTTGTTTCTATTTTGTACAACTGCTGCTCATTAAACCAGACTCTTCATCCAGCTATACTCCAAAACAGACAGGACCATTTCCTGATTTAATACAGGTAATTTGGAACGCTGTATGACAGTGCAAAAAATTATGTAACAGCTCTGGAGGGGTTTAAAGAGAACTTTTCTCCCCCCTAGAACCACAGGGAATAAATACTGCTTTCAGATCTTCTGCAGGCCACAAATATCAAGCCAAATATGTAATCCAGAAAACAGTGCAAAATATGAAGAAAAACACAAGAGAAGGATTTACTAGAAGTAGAACAATGCTTTGACCTATCCACTGGGACAAAAAATTGTATCAACTTTTCCTTTCATAGAATTTAGTTCATTCAGAGATTAAGCCATATTGGTAAAAAACCAAACACCATTTGTAGCTCAGGTATCGATGAGGAGAAAAATGTTAACCTGGGTTGGAGAAGGTAGGCAGCTGGAACGTGGTGCACCACAGGCATCAAAGTGTCACCTAATTTCAGTCTGTTTGCTATGTGAGAAGCATTCTCCAGGTTTGATTGTTTTTTCTTCATTCAGGTAATAGTCCTAAATTTAATCTTTCCTCTCTTTACTTAGAAACATCTCTTACTTACAGAGCCCAAATTAAAGCCAATAGTCTTTGTATTGCAACAAATGGGATTGAAATCCTTTCCCATTTTCCTCCACAATACTGCGCAGCACCCAGAGGACAGTCCTTCCCCACACAACTTTGCATTACCCTAGCTGGCTGAGGCACCGGCAACGGCATTAACGCAGCAAGAGAAGAGTTCAGACACGTTTTGCAGTGAGAGCTCAGCTATGGGCAGCTGTGACTATATTCTTCCCCCTTCAGAACTGAATGCAGCTGCCTGCGTAGCACCATTCTCAGAAAGTTCAGCTGATTCATCTCTGGCTAAAATTAACCATGTTTGTATTCTTGTTAAAAGGAGTGCAATTATAATCACTGGTTTTTCATCCTTCACCTACTTATTTCCTGCATTTGACATCAAATTATGCTCATGCTTCTTATGACCAAGCTGAGTTCTGAAATATTTACAGAAACGCTGGTCCACTTTCCCCCAGTGGATGCCGTGTTCATCAGAAGAAAAAGCAAACTACGTGGATGTTGCTGTGTTCACGTACGCTGTTTACTGCTTGAATGCAGTCAGGAAGCTGGTGTCAACCTACTGCTCTGAGAAACACTTGAAAAAACACTGGGTTTTGCACCAGTGTAAACCTATTTCTGTCTCTTTTTTCATCTATTCTTACAGGTTCCAATAATGACATTTGGGACTCATGGAGCAGGGGAGGATTAACGTGCTATCAAAAATATTGGTATCCTGGCCATGGTAGTGTAGGTGAAAGAAAAGTAATAATAGTAACACGGAGGGCAATCAGAGACAGACCATGCTAGTGACGTGCTTGTACAAGAGATGCTACTCGGCAACCGAATTACAGAGACTTCTGCCCAGAATAATGACCCAATCCTGTGTAAGATTATTACATGAATGTTCAGCTCTCTCTTTGTTGTCTCAGACAAGATGCAACATAAAGACAAATAAAAGGTGATGTAGCCAGGTAAACGTGCAATGCAGTGTTGCCACTGCTAGTAACAGGCCATAAGATTTGTACAGAATTATGAGGCCTCAGGACTGAGACTTGTCAGGCTTGCTTTGTCTGAACTTTTCTTGACCTGCCTCCAGCTTTTTTTTCACTCAGTTTAGCTGTGACAACAATTTCTCTTATCGACCATGTGTCTATGGCTAATCCAGTTTACTTTTGTTTATCTTTGTATAGTGCTACTCTATATACTTTTTTACAGAAAGCAGTAACAAGCAGTTATCCTGTGCAGGAGGAGGTATTTACAACTCTAAATGTTGATGCAGTGCTGAGAAAGACAGGCCTGGTATGACACGAGAGTCCTCGAACAGCGAGGAGAGGATGCAGTGAAGAAGGCCACAAGAGCACGATGCTAAAACAAAGGGCGTAGGCTAGGACCGGAGACCCCTCAACTATAAACAACTTACCCATTGCCAATTAAAGAAATGCAGACCTGGACCTGGACAGAACTTGTTTTATGATGTAAACCAGGAAATACTGTCTAACATACAGAAAAGCATCATATACAGTAAATTCAGGTAGAATGGAGAACTGCAGACCAATGAAGACAGAGCACAGGTATAAAAGCGTGCTAGCAAGTGGATAAAAATCACTCCTGGTTAATCCTACAGTAAGCAAGAAGAAACTATCAACACAAACATCATAATCATCATGGTAAAGGATCCAACACGCTGACAGATCACTGTAACACACTACCACTGCCAGCAGCACGAAATCACCAAGCTCAGCACTCAGAGAATCAGTGGGGACGTCAGCCTAGCGTTAGCCGATGAGGAAGGAACTGGGAAGCGTGTTATTATTTTTTCTTTCTTTTTCTGTAGTAATTATAGCTACTCTAACAGCAGTTCTTGAATTAGACAATTAAATTTTGAATTATGCTAACAGTGACTTCTTGTCTTTATCGACAGGGAGTGTTTCTTCTGTGCCTGTAAACAAGGTTTTGACTGTAACAATGAGAAGAAATGGGGAACTCTTCCGTATGTACTAAGAATGAAAAAATCAAGCTCTCTGGAACAGTAATCTCTATTTTCCATCACTTGTTGAATATACACAGACTAGCCCAGCCGGCTAATTCAATCATAAACACAGATGATATGAATACTCTCAATTAAGATGAGCTAAAATAGCAGCACAAAAAGCATACTGTGATACAAACAGGTAGGTCAGAAACTTCTGGTTAGATTTTGATAGAACACAACAACGTGGAAGGATTCAGAGATATCAAAGCATATTACATTTAATTCTGGCCGCTAACATAATCATATACTCCATATAATTAACTTCTAATATTCATTGCCATGATAGATTGTAGAAGGCAATCGCTTAATATGATTCAGAGAAAGTATTGGATTTTTATTTAAAGCAACGAGTACATCTTAGGAAGGATGAAATGGATTGAAAACAGAGAGACTGTTCCTTCTGCCAAATATTGTATTCTCATCTGAAACAAAACGACATAAAGCCGTTGCCTTCCATCGGGGGGTGATCTGTTAGAGGAATAATGATTCACGTGCTGCAGGGAACAAAACAGTCTCTAATGGAGGTTAAGAAAGAATCCCCATCTCGGAAAATATCACTCTACTATTTCTTGTTTGCTTGCCTCTCCCTCACTAGCAACCGTTCAAGATGCTATTCTAAAATATATAGACAACTATATAGTTGATTCAGTATAGCAATGACTAGAAATCCAAATAATATCCTGAAGAGCTAGAAAAATTCCCTTGCTGATTGAGGCCACTGTTGACCAGTGACATCTAGTGCATAGGATCCTGTGCTAAAAAGGCTCCATCACAGAAGAGCAGTCATTCCTTTATTCAACTTTGAAGTACAAAAAAATACATTATCCTTTTCCTAATATACAACTACCTCAAGAAAAATAACAATTTAGCACATAACTGTTGACAGGAAAATACATTATAAGAAGGTAACAAAGAAAGCCAAATTTATAAAATCTTTACACAAGCCATAAACCATGAAGCCTACGTTTTAGTTTTTGTGTAACTGTTTGGTGAATGTAGGATTACTTTATTAAAAGTAAACCCCTTCATGCAATTATTACTACATAGTTACTTAGCTGTCCTGAATTCTTTTAGAGTTCATTCAAACTATACCTGATAAAAAGTGGAGGAGGGGCACACAGAGGCAACAGCTCTTTCAAAACAAGCTGGAAGGATCAATAAGTATATAAGCAAGGTAGATAACAGAAAAAAGATTTTTTTATAAATCTGGCAATGTGTAGAATTCAGATTGTCAGAGACACTGAACAAAATTATTCATATCCTGTAATTAAACTAGAAGTTTTATATATAAAACTGGGATCAAAGTAAAATACAATATATGTTCTTAGTTATATAACTCTGTTATCTCACGAAATTTTGGATAGTAACCTAGCGGAGGGTGCCATCTAACATAGGGAGACAAGAATTTCTTTTTCCTAACATTTCTCTGTGCCAAATATGTCTCACCTTTCAGGAGTTAGCTATTTGTTTTTACAGATAAAACATTTCCACCCATGTTGTTTCAATGCCAGGAATTTGTCTCCAGAGATGATTGAATGGTATCTCTGCAAAAAACAGAATAGGGATATGAAGTTTCTGAATCTGGATTTGACACTACCAAGAAACAGAAAATGTGCTTCCACTAATTGCTACGTGATTACCTAACAAGAATAATTAAAAGACCACACAGAGCTTTTTCCCAGCACTTAGAAAAACATGGCAGCTTGTCATAATCCTCTCTAATTTTTGCCTTCAAGTTTCTGACTCCTCTTTGCTGACAAGAGAGCTGTTGTAGAGCAAAGCTTTCTGTATTGTCTTGGTCTGATTTCATCACAGCTCAGAGGCAGCTGCTTAACCAATCATTTGGGAACCCAAAACATTATCTGTGTACTCAGGAGGACACCTCAGGAAATCTTCCTTAACTTTTTAGGGAGCTCAAGGCATCCTAGGAACCTAAATTTTCAGGCTTTTGCAGTGCATCAATAGGAGAAAATAATGGTCTTTCAACAGGGTGAGCGTAAGCTTGTTTGCCTGTCATTTTGCAGAAGCCCAACTTCAGCCCCAATGCTCCAATAAGCACCTTGGCAGTAAGACGGAGGGTGCACTGCTAACATTCTCCTGCAGCTCATGCTGATCTGCCCTGAGCCACCACAGCTGCTTGCTCCGCTATCTCCCTGCATTTTACACTACTCAGTCAAATATTGTATTTATAACACAACATGGGATATAATTTGTATTGAATATTAGAATAAGTCACTTTTGTGCTCAAATAACACTAAATAATCAAAAAAAAAACAAAAACCTGAGTTAAAACATGGCATTTATTCACATCCTGAAACTTGCACAGGGGAACTGAATTAATCCCCAGCTGTTTATAGAACCAGGAACACTGTAGTTTAAGGTTCCCTGCACAGAGAAGAAGGCAAAATCTGCTGCTTAGCTCTACAGGCTTCATCTCTAAAACTCTGCTTTCTCTCCACAAGGAGCAATTTGAGTAAGTGGTTTCTCCTTAGGCAGCTTTCAATGGCCTTGTCAGGAAGCAAAAAGCAAAACAAACAGATGAAACAAACAATACAATGAGAAATGATGGCTAATAAACAAGGAAGTGCAGCAAACTAATCCTATTGTATTTTCTATTTTTATACACTGGGGATCAAATACAGAAATGATGTGACTCAGTGAAGACTGAAATTGGTCCCAATTCTTCTCAAAATCTCTCTCAGTGAATTGGGGAAGCAACTTAGAAAAAAAAATAAAATAAAAGCTACCTAGTGGAATATTCACTTCTCAGTAATAGGAAGAGAGAAATTGCTCTTTTTGTGTAGAAAGGTTCTCTACATGCAACATTCTAAAACATAGTCTAAAACCCCTATATATGCATATACATACATAGATGTATTACATATATGTTCATATATATCTGTGTATATGTACATTGCTATACACACACATAGACACTAAAATGCAGTTGTTTCAAAAGCCAAATTATTGTTTTACTGTCCCAAATCACTGGAATACCTTATCACCGACACATAGTGACAGTGTCACGTTCCACTCATGAGGGGACACGTGATGGTTCGTTTCATTTATGATTTCAGAGTGCAATGGGAAAAATGATGGAACATTTCCAGCCCCTTCTCTAAGGAACAGGATGAAGAGTTTTATTTCAAGTCTTCTGCTTCCATAATCGTGAATAATCGATTTACTTCAACAGAGGGATGAAGACTGTAGAGAGAAAGTGGTGTGTACCACCACCATCCTGTTGGGTTTGCGTGCCAGCATCAGACGTATGGTTTGATTTTTGCCAATGCAGGTCTATTTACGTGCCATTACTGCTTTGTCTTTCTATTCTAACATCACTCTTGTCACATCCTGTGCAATGTTCATTTTCATTTTTATTATGATTTGGATTATTTATTGCATAATGCTCATTCCTACTTCATCAATAATAACAAAGCAGTCAAGCAATAAAATCATTGTGTCTCTTAGTATTTTAACTTAAAGGACTGATGACAATTCCTTACTTTAGGCAGGCTTGATCAGTATTAAGCAAATTTGACCCCATGAGTGAATAAAATGTTTCACATTTTCTTCTTTCCTGTCCTAGGAAGAAAAACAGAGGTGGCTTCAGATACTACTGAGAGAAGAATAAAGATTCCTTTTGTACCCTTGTATTTCTTGTATTGCCCTGTTTTCACCTTAGAACAGAGACAGTAAAAGAGAAAAAGATGTTATGGTCTGATGTTCAAATATTTGTGTTTGTCACTGAATGTGACTGTTTGCACCAGCTTTGACAGGAATACTAAATCCAGAACACCATGTGATAGCCCAGTACCAAGGTACCTTACAATAAAAGGATAAAACAGCTGTCTTCAAAATGAGAAACCATGTTTAATGCCACTTTTTTTCCTAGTTTTTTATAAGAGGAAGGATACAAGTCTTTCAAATTTGGGGCAAAAGGCCAAACTGTAACTTAAAGTCAACACCCACTTTTCATTACTTTTATAAGACAGATTCAATGACCAGCCAGATATGTGAACTTTAGTAATGACTGTAATAGCATTTGCTTTTTTTGAGGTTTTTGTTTCTTTGCTTTACAGTTTGTTCCCTAGTTATGTCTTTCTTTCCTAACACAGTGACTGGGTGAGATGGAGTGCTCTGGGACAGGCACAGGGAACCTGGATGGTTTCCACTTGCTCAGTGTGATATAGGCTACAAGGCGGGCCAAGTAGGAAGGTCACAAGGACTCGGGAACTGGGTGCAGCCTCAGAAAAGACACTTAAACCAGAGGTTATGGTGCGTAGTTTGCTGCCACACAAAAAGCTTTTATGCCAGCTGGAAATTTGAACCCTCCTGAAAGGCCCTATGTTGGCTAAAAGGCTGTTCATAAGACTTTTATCTCTGTTCTTCCCCTGAGCTACTTTCAGTTTTCAACTTTAAAAGGCTCTGTTGCTAGTTTTCCTTGAAATAAAATTGGATTTTTGAGTTAAGATGTCTAATAGTCTTTAAAAGTCTCCTAGGATTATACCATTCATGAAAAGATCTAGGCAGATTCACTTTAAAGCTGGGGTCACCTTGGGCATCTGGTCAGAATTAGATTAAGTAGCTCTCCAGCTACCTTACCCACAGCTGACTTAATACCTGCTATTATATTATCTATGTTTTCCCATGCGCTTCATGAACATATGCATGATGACTAATTTACAACTGAGGGTTCAAACTAAGAGGCAGAAAGCCCAAAAGATAATTCTTGCCATTCTGAGATTATGGCTCTGCAAAGATTTAACCCAGGGTCTCAAAAGCAGAATGCTCAAGCTTTGTTGTCTCTGTTTCCATTAAGTCTGTATAAGCATGAGCATAATAACTTTTCTTCCTAAAGCTGGCTTATCCACTGCCGTGCTCTTGTGCAAAACTCCTACTTAGATTATGTTCATGCTATTACAAGGCAATAGCACTCTGGCTTTGAAAACTGGCATGAATGATGACGAAACAGCAAGAAGTGACAAATCATCTCAACAGATAGGTTTCCTAGGAAACTGAAATTGTCTGAGCTTTTCCAGTATCAAATTTAAAATGAAATACAGAAAAAAAGTAAATACTTGTGTGACCTTTTCCATCTTTTATACCCAATAGTATCTCCTAAAGAACTCTTATCATTGAGTCCTTACCAAAAATCTGGATGAATGTCCTCAGAATATTAGTATGTAATAACCTCCTGCAGTTCTATTCCAGGTTAACAGGCAAATGGGAAAGGAAATTATGCCTTTTATACAGAAACACAAAAAGAAGATTTTTTTTCTATATAATTCTAAGAGCTGAACTTCTGGGAATTTTGTCACAATGTATTGCCAGAAAGTCTGGGTTTTGTTTAGAACAAACATATGTAAAAGCCCAAAGGAATACCGCAGGTGAAAGGGTAAATTCCATTTCTGCAACACGTTCTTTCTGATTTTAACTTAAGTTCACGAGTGACAACAGAATCATAGAATCACAGAATCACTATGTTGGAAAAGACATTTAAGATCAAGTCCAACCATACCTCTCCACTACTAAGCCAGATCCCCAAGCAATTAATCTACCCGCCTTTTAAATGCCTTCAAGGACGGTGACTCAACCACCTCCCCAGGCAGCCTGTTCCAGTTCTTGATAACCCTTTCCATGAAGAAATTTTTCATAATGTCCAATCTAAACTTCCCTTGATGCAGCTTAAGGCCATTCCCTCTTGTCCTATCACTTATCACTTGGTAGAAGAGACCAACACTCACCCCTCTACAACCTCCTCTTACGTAGTTGTAGAGAGTGATAAGGTCTCCCCTCAGTCTCTTCTTCTCCAGGCTAAACAACTCCAGTTCCCTCAGCCACTCCTTGTATGATTTGTTCTCCAGCCTCTTCACCATCTTTGTCACTCTTCCCTGGACACACTACAGCACCTCAAATGTCTTTCTTATAGTGGGGAGCCCAAAACTGGACACAATATTCAAGGTGAGTCCTCATCAGTACTGAGTACAAGCACAGAATCACTCTCCTGGTCCTGCTGGCCACACCATTTCTGATCCAAGCCAAGATGCCATTGGCCTTCTTGGCCACCTGGGCCACTGCTGGCTCATGTTCAGTAGCTGCCAACTAACACCCCCCGGTATTTCTCTGACAGGCAGCTTTCCAGTCACTCTTCCCCAAGCCTGTAGCACTGCATAGGGTTGTTGTGTCCCAAGTGCAGGACTCTGCATTTGACCTTCTTAAGCCTCATCCCATTGGCCTCAGCCCAGCGGTCCAGCCTGTTCAGATCCCCTTGGAGCCTCCCGACCCTCCAGCAGATCCACGCTTCCTCTCAATTGAGCGTCATCCACAAACTTGCTACGGGCGCACTGAATCCTCTCATCCAAGTCATTGTTAAAGACATTGAACAGAACTGGACCCAGCACTGAGCCCTGGGGACACCACTTGTGACTAGTCTCCAGCTGGAGTTAACTCGATTCACCACTGCTCTTTAGGCTCAGGTATCCAACCAGTTTTTAATGCAGCAGAGGGCACGCCTGTCCAGGCCAGTGGCAGCCAGTTTCTCAAGCAGAATGCTGCGAGATACTGCGTCAAAGGCTTTACTGAAGTCCAGGTACAGAACATCCACAGCCTTTCCCTCATCCACCAAGTGGGTCACCTTGCCGTAGAAGGAGATCAGGTTAGCTTGGTAGGACCTGCCTTTCATAAACCCATGCTGAGCAGACCTGATCACCCAGTTGTCTTGTGTGTACTGTGAGATAGCCCTCAAGATGACCTGCTCCGTGACCCTCCCTGGCACTGAGGTCAGACTGACAGGCCTGTCATCCCCTGGATCCTCGCTCCAGCCCTTCTTGTAAATGGGTGCAACATCTGCCAGCCTCCAGTCCAATGGCACCAGTCACTTTGTGTTTGAGGCCAGATTCCGTTCTGCGTAACGACAAGTTCAGATTTCTGTTTCCCTTACAAAAAAAAAACCAAAACACAGGTGGTGTGAACTACTATTCACTGCACTACAATCACAAATGTGACAGACACAGTTAACATTTTCATATGCTTTCATCAGCCTTTTCTCTCTTCCTTCTTGTTGGTTTGGTTCTTGTATAAGATAAGGATGTCTTCTATAACAGAAGAGGAAAAAAAAAAAAATTTTCATTCACATATTAGGAGTAGGATGTAGGTAGGAAAAGGCAGATCATTCCTCAAGCACCTTAGCAGATCATTAAATAGCAAATGAAGTGTTTATCTGAATCCTAACTGTTGATAAGCCAACTGAAGCAAATAATTAGTCTATGTGTTCTCTTGAATCTAAAATATCAGTCATTTTAAAGAATATTCCAGAGTATTTTTTGCTATTTTAAAATAAAATCACAGAAAAGATTATAACAAACTTCATCTCATTAACAAATTTGTACAACATACAAGGAAGAAAGAAATTTCTTTTGAGAATGGATGACAACAACCACAAACTGTTTTCAATGTTACTTTCATATATTATTCTACAGCCTCCTTCCATGCTGAATTACACTGATCTTACAAGGTTTCTCCAGTACAGTTCTTCCTAGCACTAGGATTTTAATCTGAAATCCATTAAATCCAATGGTAGTTGAAATATTCACTTCACTGAGCCCCAGATCAGACCATATGTGACCAGAAAACACAGAAAAGGGCTTCTGGCTTTTTTGTACTACTTGCATTATAAAAGCATTTAGATCTGTAGCACAAAGGCACCCCAAAGAGCCAGATATGACTTGCAGTTTCTAATTACTCGCTCTAGGAGAGCTCTACGTCTCATTTTTTATATTTGTGTAATCTCCTCCTGAGAGCAGTTCCCAACATGAGCAGCACTCCCCTATTTTTATTACACTTCAGAAATGTGATGGGCTACTGCCCCTTCCACCCCTGCGTCCTCAGGGCACTGTTTGATCCAAATTGTACTACTGAGAGTGAATTTGGCCCTGAGCACTATGTCAACAATATATTAGCGAAGATTCACATGTTATAACTCAAGCATGGTGAGTCTCTACCCTACAATCCCACTGTGCCCCTGGGCTTGCAGCTAATCACTTTGCCATCTCAGGAACTCCTTCCATTAGCTATGGAGCTTGGGGTGCTTTATTTATTTTTTTTTTCTTTTACGATGGCATGTGGCTTTGTCTTGTTTCTTTTCTTTTCAGCTTCTGACATCTGTCAGCTTCAGAAAGACACAGTTTTGTCTCTGTGCAGGAAGGCTGCTTTCAATGAATAGCTTGCAGTCCAGAAAAAAAAAGGAGGGGGTCACAAAGTGCTCTATTAGTGAAGGTTTATTCAGCCAGCTGCCATGTGGATATATTGCTAGTATCTCTTTTTCTCAGAGTTGGTGAACTTTGAAAGCTGCTGTAACTTTCTATCATACTTGATCTTGCTTGGTTAAGAAACCGGAGTCCAGGAAGGATGTACACCAATGTGAACAATGGTTTGCTTGCACCAGGTTTATCAAATTTCAAGCTCTAACATTTGCAGAGGGTAGGTGTCCACTGGTCCAAATGAATCAGAATTATAAGCATTCCGCACCTAAAAATACCCTTCTGCAAGTCTACCCATAAAATGCACTGCAGATCTGGAAATAATCCAAGAGTCCTGATTCTCAGCCACTACACTCATCAGGTCATTGCCTTTTCCACAATTAAAAGAATATTAAGTACATGGAGACAAACAGCATGAACAGGATCAGACACCTCCAAATACTGGCCATGGCCAAATCAATTATTCTTAACAGATGTTTTAATATGGACGAGTTAATGCTTATTATCATAGTCTGTAATGCTTTCCTGTTATCAAGAGGAAGCATCAAGTGACTGACATTCATGATTAAACAAAACAGAAAAGAAAAATTAAAACCCATCTAGTTAAAAAGAAAATAAAAGGTTTTCTAACCTCTTTCCAACAATTTTCCACGATGGCTGCAAAATATGTTCTGTGTCTAAAAATATTTCAGGACAAGGGAATTTTAACAGGAATTCTTTGTTTTTACAGCTAGACAATTCTACTTTGATCTTGAAAAATAAGTAAAACTCAGCAAAACCCTTCCTTATTGCCCAAACATTTGTGTGTGAGCTGCATTAGCCACTTCTGTGCAGCATTTCTTCAAAAGGCTGAACAGTAGATGAGAAAGGACTGTGGTCTCTGTAGATGAAATATGTAGACCACAAGCCCAACCAGCTACAGGACTGAGGATGACAGCAAACTTCTCTTAGTTATACCCATAAACTGCTCTCGTTTATGGTGGCCTCACCAGACTCCAATTTTCCAATTTCAGACAAAATTGATAGTGCCTACTTCAGGACTGGCTGGAGCCTCGTGCAAGGCAGCACTGCTGCGTGAGGGGAGAAGCTGATCTCTCTCTCTCTCTCTATCCAGGTGATGAGCACAACTAACAGATAAAAATGCAGGTAATTGACACATATTGGAAGAAATTCTGCATGTATTCTTACAGGATAGGAAGCGGCACATGCTTGGGATAAACTCTGGGTCTGTTTTGCTATTCACGCAGTGGAAGAACCTTTTCTAGGTGCAACCATGGATATCAGGGCTCACAGCATCCTTTCATACTGCTTTTTTACACCATGTGGTGATTTTGCCCAGATTTTCAAGCAGAGCACGCTGAAGATACCAAGTAAGCCCAGGGAGTGAAAAAGGAAAGGGATTTGATCTTTGCACATAGTTTTAGATCTAGTGGCAAAGGATTTTTTTAATGTTTAGTCATTTGATTCTCATCTGATCAGGTGGTTCCAGTTTTTCAACAAAAAAAAACCCCAAACATTCCCTTTTCATCAGGCAGCAATACACCAGGAAAGAAAATATCCATTACAGAGGTACTGGGATATGTAATTTCTGCAAACCCTGGTTCTATTCCCTGCCACTGTGCTAGAAATGTAAAAAGACAGTAAACATAATTTAAATATGAATGCTGATATGATATATACGGTTAGAAATCTGAAGCTTTTATAGTATGTATGTTTTTAATACATTTTCGCACTTCCATTTTGTTTCTGCCACAGTCACATAAAATTGTCTCCTTAGACAGTCAGAATTTTTACTAGCCTTCTTTTCCTTCCATGCCAGCCCTCCACCTTGGCACTGTTTAAAACTTCTCTAATAAATTAAGAACAACACTAACAGTTTCTGCAGCACTTATTTTCCCCCCAGCACAAAAGTATGTGGTGTTAACTGGGTATAAAGCTGTAGTCAACTTTTTCACCTTTGTGTAAGAGGGGAATAGAGGCAAGAATGAGTGTGGTGCAAAACAGAGGCTTTTCTTAAAAGTCTAATACTATTCTTCCATTAATTTCTCCAGCCAGATATTTGTAAAAAATGCAGTGAGAATGTGGATTTTATCGCTCTGCATGTGTGAATTTAAATGAATTATTGTACCAGGGAGAACTTCAGTTTAACTGTGTTCTTTAATTTAAAGCAAAGAAATCCCTCCAGCTCTCTATGTTATGAACTCTTCAGGCTAGATAACATGATAGCTATGTCTCGCACAGCACTGAACACACTATAAGTTTAAGAAAATAATAATAATAAAAAAACCCAGTAACACTAAACATTACACACAGTTAAAAAACATTTTCCTGGCTTTAAAGCATGCCTGACAAAATATTAAATGTCTGGAAGTTCTGTCTGGATAAACATGTTAAGCGAAGGCAAAACTTCAGAGACTTACTTTTAAGGAATTCTATCTTCTCAAAGAATTTCAAACTCCATTTTGACACTCAGACTTCAGGATTTTTCAGGTAGATGTGTGTGATATATTTCCAAGTTTCTGGCTTCTCATTTCAGCCAGTTAGAAAGAGAATTCTGGAGCTATTTCTAGTGTTACAAGAACATTTTCTATCATATACTTAACATGACAAGGTGTTGAATCTTAGGAGCATGTATTCTGTTGTTAGTTACTTCTATCGAGGGAGTCCATGGAAAAAGAACTGTAACGAACAACAACAAAACCACCAAACCAAAACAGACTCCAACAGCCAGACTCCTTGTTTTCCTTAGTTTCTGTTTCAGAGACTGGAACTTCTCTCTGGAAGCTAAACATGTAATGAGACAAAAAGCCTGTCGGCATGTGCTTGACCTCCTTTGTTCTAAGACGTGTAAGTGTTTATGTTGAATATATGATTCTTAATATGTATTATAGTTACACATTTTTGTTTTCTCTAGTTGTGAAGCTGTCTTGGAAGATCCGAAACATCTGCTATTATCTCAAAAGAAAGATAATATTAGCATCGGTTTGGAAGAATAGGTATTTCGTGCTGACCTCTGTGCTAAAATCAAATATAATTCTGAACTTTAAAACCAGATTCTTTGTTTAGAAACTTTTAAATCACTATTATCTTGACCACCTCATACTACTTTTCTAACCCCATAAAGGCTCGCTTGCCATAGCCTCTCAGCACTTAAATCCCTTTTCTGTTGTTATGATCTATGACCTTATGGTCAATACAATCTCGTTTCATAAAATTCTCTGCTCTCTTCTGACAGGCGCTAACCTGGCCTCTAACCAAGCATTTCTCCTGATGTCACCACTGAACAGCTCCTCTCATCTTCATCTTCGTTATATGCTAATGGGACTCCAACCTAATACATACATCCTCAAAAAATATCCTAAATTTTATATTGTCTATCAGTGACAAACAAACTTTTTGGAAACTCATTTGTTAAAAAGCACTAATGGAAAAGCTAGCATTCCACCTATTAATTAGTCATTACCCTTAATCTTATTTTTTATTTGGATTGTTTTATTGATGAAAAATTAAAACACATATTTTTCCTCTACTGATTCAGTTTGTTGTCCATGTGGAGTGTCCTGGATAAGATACTATTTTTAATTTTATATACACAACAAATGGAATGCAGTTGACTAAATCTGAGAGATATGTTAATGAAAAACTAGAGACAGAAAAGGAAATACAGAAATATAGATTGACACCACCCCCAAGTCATCGTTCCAATCATTTTAAATAGTCAGCATGAACTGGAACTAAAATAAAATTGCAAAAATATATTTTAATTAACAGCAAGCTCAAACAACTACACAACAACTAAATACTGTCCAGAATTACTTTTTATGGGATTTGGATAACTACTTCACCAAAGCTCCTTTAAAAATCTCAGTGTGAGCTATACTAATTTACACTTGAACAAGTGAAAGGAATGTGTATGCTGGTACAAAGGTTAATTAATAGGTGATTTTACATCCCAGATAAATGCTATTTGTTCTTGACTCTATTGGATGGGTACTAGGAATACATGACACTCAGATTTTCTCCTACACTGGGATCAAAGCAAAACCAACATGTGACTAATACTGCACTCAGCCAGCAGGACTATTTTTCACAAGACTCGCTCTCACCCACGAGGTTATACCTCCAGTTATAACCCCTGCTAAACACATTAGAAAATCTACTTTAAGTCTTTTAACTTTCATTTTAAAATAAGACATTTCTATTTCACTTTGCTCTTTATGAGCTCTTAAATACGCACCCCCGTCACCCGTTCACAATTTTCCACCACATTAATCTGCAACAGCACATCCACAAAACTCTTCTAAATTGAAATCCTGGCAGTTCACCCAAAGGAAGCTTCAACTTAACACAGCAACATTGATATCTTTAGAACATTTGCAAATCTTTAAGAACATATGCAAAGCAAATACATGAACTGCCACTTGTTCATAGATACTCTAGTTGCAGCATTTTGTAACTCGAACAAAGAACCTGAGTAGCAAATACTGTTTAAAAGACCAATAAATCACGGACAAAAGGCTTTTGCCAAGCCAAAATTCAATAAGAACCTTAAAATAAAAATATATTCCCCTTCAGAAACCCAGTCCAGGAGAGCACGGGTAGAGTAGCAAATTGATAACTTTTTGATGGTGTAACAGATCTCTACTTTGCTCCACATAGTATACAGAAAAGAGCAGAAGGTCCTTGACGTTGGAAAGGTTGCCTAACAGAGGCTCAGTTGACTCAGATGGTTTCATAATCATAAGATAATTCTGGCAGTTGCAGCAGGAAAATCCATGAACCCAAATAATTTTGTAATCAGTGATAAAGACACCCTCAGGAATTCTGAAGGCAACCATGCTGGGTACTTCAATCATTTTAGTAATTACAGAACATGAGACAAGTTGTACAAAAACACAGTCTAATTCCTTGCTGACTCATTAGTACGTTAAATTCTATCAGGCACAAACAAGTTGTTCATAAATCTGTGGGAAATTGGTGCAAGAGGCAGAGGGAAAAATTTATACCTGTTCCAAGAGAAAGGACAAGGAAAAAAACTACAGACTTGTGTATGTCTAAGGCCAGACTATTGTTTTAAGTAGTTCTGTGTGACAGAACTCTACTGCTTCTTGCTAACCCACATGATACAAATCAGAATCAGCAGTGAAAATCAGAGTTTCTTCTTCCCAAGCTCCGTGGCTGCTGACGGCTGCTGGGACCCTTGCTTTTCCTTGTCATTTGCCTCAGCTGGCACCAGCCAGGAGAATGGAAGGACTGCAACCTGCACAAAGGAAAAAGCCCTTTCCTCCTTTTTCCTCCCTTGCTTAGCCATGCAGAGCCAAAAGGCAGAAAACAACACTTGAATAAATGATTTTATTATGCAGGATACGAGAATAGGAAAGGGCTGAGTAAACACATGCAAAGAATAAAATTCCAAAGCTTGGTGTCATTAAGAGGCCCAGACTCCCCACTTCATGTGTCTGTATATCATTTCCTTTTTTCTACAGAGGCTGAAGTCAGTACTGTGAATGTCAATATAGGAAGCTAAAACAGTTGCATTACTAGGCAATTGTTAGCAGCAGCAGAGTTTGTCGCAGGGGGAGTGGATTTCATGGAAGAAAGCTCCCAGTGGTTTTAAGAGTTTGCCAGTTGTCTAACACTGCAACATTTGGTTCTTAGACCTCCAATTTTCTTTTTTTTTCTTAATAAAAACTGTATTTACATGCAGAAAGAAGGAAGGTTTTGAGAATGAAGCATAAAGGTGTGTTTATTTTGTGCCTGGTTTCTGCCATACAAAGGACTTTGTGTTACTTGCATGGCCATACAATAGTCTGGAAGGTAATAGAAAACTCCTGAATAGAAGGAAAGAGAATGGCATTGGAACAGGAAGACAATCAACGATTCAAGTGAAATACAAAGGAAGCACTGTGAGGGCCTGGTCTGTAACCTTGACAATGTTTTACATCATCTACATTTGATTCAACTTCATGATTTAGCTGCCCTCTGAAATGAAAAAGGAAGTGTATAAGAAGGAGGAAGGGGGGTCCAAAATCAGTGGTAAGATATGCCTTTTCTTTTGTCTTTCATTAATAAGAGATGCGCAGTCTACAAATATAATGAATTTGATAATAAGCAGGTTTCCAGTTTTGAAGAGATAAATACGATCACAAAACACTTGCCCCTTGAGCCTGACAAACCTGGTTCAACCCACTTAGATATCAGAACACATGTTCACTTTCACTATTGCAGGCACCCAATACAAACACAATCCAAAAAAATACTTCGTCTGCACCTAATAGAGTTTTTTATCTAAGTACAGTGCAGCAATAACAGAGGCAGCTTTACACTGTAGCATTATTTCCTGTGTACATGCATTGGCTGAAACCACAGCTAGTTAGTCAGAGGAGAGAAGGTGAGCTCTGTGATGGAAAGCAAAACCCAGCTCAGTCAAAAATCTCTTTTGTGATGCTTCTATCACACAGAGATTGCTGCAATTCCTGCTTTTAAACCTTCTAAAATACTTGATTACCTTCTAATTATTCATTTGCTGAGTTCTGAAGATTACTGATAAAAATATCATTTTTAACAAGTTAGCACTAGTCCCCATGGACTAGTAAAGAGACTTCGAGGAGGAAAGGTGCGATTGCTGCAAGGTGCCCAGTAGAAAGAAGGTGAGCACTACGCGTGGAGGGGATCTATGATTTCCAGCCTGGTGAAGTCTGACTATATTTCTGCTAGACTTATGGTTTTCTGAATAGAAGTCTGGCAGTCAGCTTGGCAGTGAACAGGGGATGGAATAGTGGGTTCTGGGCTGAAGACAACTTCTAGATCAATTAAACATGCTGTGTAACACAGACTGGGGATTTGTTCAATCTGTTGTAAATACAAACACCTACAGAGTTCCTTTCAGAGCAAGGACTTCAAGAGCAACCAGCCAGATTTAGCTAAAGAGATGTAACAGAACCCCCACTTTCTTGGTTCAACAAGACCAGTTGCTCAGTAATGCTGCAAACAGGACTCTCATAATACTGCCAGTTATGCAAGTCCTGACCCTCATTCTTTGCTGCCCTGGCCTGGCACATTTTCCAGAATTAGCAGAAACCTTTATTCTGTAGCTCTTTCAGATGTAAAGTCACTGCAGGAGTAACAAAGAGATCTGGTCTTTCATTTGTCTTGTTAATGGAAAAGTGCTGTTTTCTTTGATTTATGCCTATGGGTGACTGAGTTTTGCTTTGTGCCTCAGTGAATATCTAGCCTGAATCTGCCTCATCTGCTAAGTACTTAAAGTAAACCCCTGGCAGGCTGTGGTTTTGGGGACTCTGGTGTTCAGTCGGCAGAATCAAATCTTTCTTGTTCAGAAAAGATTTATTGAAAAACCTGAGCTTGCACTTCTTACACTTATTCATTATGAAGAGATGTAAATGGCGCGTAGATACTAGCGTGTTCCCACCTGGAAACATTCTAGTACTTGGACAATACATCTAAAACATATGTCAGGTTTTACACTGCAAAACCTTGTGAAGGAAGGAAGAACCTATGGCTTGTGCAATCTTGTAAGCATAACTAACTGGAAATATACCTATGGGTTATCTCCTCAAAGATGTGTCTTGCAGGAATGGTAATATATGGTAATATAACTATTTGCAAAAAAGCCCCCATGATTTACTTTACTTGTAGAAATGCAATGATCCAAATAACATCTTATTTCTTACTATCTGCAGGATTAATAAAGTCTATTGTGCAGAAAGCAATGGCTACAGTTATTACAGCTGAGGTATTGCCATGTAGATAACAAGCCACACATTCATTTTTTGCATTTAGACCGGAATGAAATGAAGATTCTGAAAAATTTACAGTACTGCAGTTTTTATTCAGGATCCATCCCAAGGGCCTGGAACATGCCTTCTGACACCCATAGCTTGAGAAGCTGGAGATACAATTGCACACAGTGCTATCTCCTCTGTCTCTTTGCTTGAGACTGCTAAAGGCTAAATATCTGCCCACACCTCAGCCACTCGATTTCATGGTTTTCACACAAATTGACCTTTATGGGTAGTTTAATCTCATGTGTGAACAGCAGCAGCAGCAGAGACCTGAGCATGATCCTGCTGCTGCCGCTCAAGGGCAGATGGGCAGTGAAATTAGTGAAGAGACTGAAGGCGTTGCAGCAGGGTGAAGATCAACATGAGACACCACGACACTAAGAGCTGCGTGGGCATAATAAACCAACGCTCAGCCCCATTTAAGCACTGGAGGAATTGCCTGTGTGAGGCCCCATAACTGGCTTCAGATTCAGAGGACAAAGTTTAGCCATTATCTAATATTTAAACAGTTTAAACTTAAAGATAAGTTGCAACTCAAGCGGCTTAAAGAGAGCTTGCATAGGAATTGCCATAAAGCGATCCGAGAAAGAGAAAAGAGGAACCCTGAGTGGGGGGAGGTAGAAGTTATGCAAAATGTTGTTTATCCACACAGCACTAATCCTCACAAGGAAGAAATTTTGGTAGAATGAAAGAAATGCAGCCACTAACTTTTGCTGATGTGAAGTGCTGCTCATCTGCAATACGTCTGGTTAGCTGATGGTTGGACTCAATGATCCTATGGGTCTTTTCCAACCTGGTGATTCTATGATTCTAAAAAACATGATAAAGGAAGCCCTATGAGAAAGGGAATTATTTAAAATGCAGAATAAAATTTCTACAAAGGAAGAAATGAGGTTTTTTTTTAATTTTCGATCAAATAATTGAATCGGCTTGATTGTTCATATACTACTGGAATAGTTTATTCTGGAAGGAACCTCTGTAGCAGGGACAAACTTAAGGTTGGATTCAACTTGCAAATTAGACCAGATTTCTTATCTATTATCAGTAACTAACTAGTCTGAAAATAAATTTTTAAAACAGCTCTTTTCTAAGGGGCAGCTTTCTGTTTCTTTAAAAACCAACAGTAAATGTTCACTGTGCATCTAATTTTATTTCACAGCAGAATGAAGACACCAGATGTTATACTCCTGATATTACTATGAGTTTGACCTTACAAAAGAAGAGTCCTGTAAGAACCAGGTTGGGAAAGCAATCCAAACTTTAAACCATAGCACATACAAGGTATTTTACATTGAAATAAACTGCAGCATGCAGCTCTGCCTGGGATAGACCTCAGCCAGTGTCTCCCACAGCACAGCTAGAGAACTTTGTCATGGGATGACTCACAGTGTTAGGCAAACTGAGGTAAAAATATGGCTTCTTTAGCATTTAATTAAAGGTCTTAAATTTAAAAAAAGTTTTAAATAAAAAACTAGTCCTGTGCCACACAGAGAAGCAAGGAGAGACCTGCCTCAGCAACTTTGTTTAAGCATCTCAGGCTGTATCCACACTGTTTTCTCTGAGATCACAATGCAAACAGAAACTCCATCTGTGTAGTTTATGTCCTCAGTTACTACGTGAACAAGTCAATACAAAAAGGCCTGTTACAAAAATCTTACGTTTGTCTGTAAGCTTCATTGAGAATTCACTGAGGCCATTAGGAGAAAAATACTATTCAATGTTATGCAGATCACGGACACACCTGTCCGAGCCTGGGGATGAGTGGAGAAAAATGAAGTTTGAGAAGTCACGCTTCCGTGGCTGACTAATGACAAACAAAAGGGCATATAGTGTGTGTCTGTGTGTATATATATATATTTACAGCCTCAATGTGTCAAAGCAGATTTGGCACTGTTGACAGTTCTTATTTCTAGACCAATGTTTCCATCTCAGAAAAAAGAAAACAACTTCTTATTTTTGTTAGGACAGCATTTGAAAAAACCACACCTCAAATAATAAAAAAAAAGACATTTAAAAGCATATCTGTGTAAAAATAATAGTATTGCTGGATGATACACTTTATGTTTTCTTTTTTTTTCACCAGTCTGAATTATTTAGCAGCAAGGTCTATTTCTTCCAATCTCTCTACCTCTCTGAGAGCTGCTGATAATGGACAACACTTCTGGTTCTCCAGCTGCAATTAGGAGTGTTATTCTTCCCAAAAGAAAGGGAAACATCTGTGTTTGTATCACATTATGTTAACCACCTAGCAGCTGAATCACAGCTAGAAATATAGACTAGCAACTCTAATGGACTCAAGAGAATTAGTGCCCCAAGAGCATAAAATACTGACAAGAGTTGGGTACAGAGCTGTATCAGGCTGTTTACTTCAGACTTATTTTTTTAAAATACAAGTATATTTAAGTTTTCTCCCAGGGGACTATTTAACTCCTTTCTCCAATAAATCTTCGATTTCTGGACAGAGAGGCTCTGAAAAATCTTCACGGGAAGCCTGAAGGAGTGATTTGTTAGTGCTCTGCTATTGATCCCATCCCTCTGAGGGAAACACTGCCTGGCCGTGGAAAGAAGTGGATACACCAGGGCACATGTTATATCCTGCAAGGAGGGCATTAATATCCAGCACACGGGAAGTTAACAGTTTAAATCACAGCAGCTCTTTTCTTCACTGCATACAGCTTGGAAGCTGGAGGCTTATGAAGACCACACCTACTCCAGCCAAGACAGCCTAACAGATTATCTTTACTAGAAACTTTATGCCTTGACGGTCCTCAACGAGTCTATCTTGACGTCTCATAATAGAGTGTGAGCACTGATGATTATCCTGGTGCTCTGACGCTTTTTCATACGTCAGCAAGGTTCACTAGGTTTTGAAAAATAGGTTGGTATTTAAACTGCTTCTGTTTATGCTCACAAATGTTTAGCTTCCCATAACTGTGGCCTTAACAGTAATTTTTAATGTGTACTTTAGCATTACTTTAATGATTTTCGCCTCGGAATTAACTATCTCTCATCACAGTTTTGACAGAATTCTTGGAAAGTTATTTCTGAAGGAATATACACATTTTAATAGCTTTAAATGAAACCGTGGCTCAGAATAGGACATGTAAGCTTGCTGGCACAGTGCGTTGTGCCAGATTAAATAGCAAAAGTTTGGGGTGTTTTTATTTCATTGTTGGTTGACGTAGCCCTGAAAATCCCTTACAAAAGTTCAGCAGCATAACTTCTATGATACAGTTTTGTACTTAAGTAACTTCCAGGTTAAATAAGAAAAAACTCTGCCTGCTCCCTGAAAGCACACGTGCAACAGGTATCTCCTCCCTTCAGCTGCAAAGCTGCATGTTCCACAGACCTTGTCCTAAAAGCAGTTTATTCCTCCCTGAGCAGGCAACTACCAAGTTCACTGTTTGACCACTCCTGCAGCAGGATTTGCACCCACAGTGGAAACAGATGTAAATGACTCAATCAAACGCACAGCTGGAGACATCTATTATCCAGCATCATATAGGTTTGAATAAAAGTATGTAATATATGCTGCTCTTTTCCTAGCACTAATAATATACACTCAGCACGTGAGATAGGCCACATTTACTTCTCCTTTGGAATATGCCACAAGGTCAGGTATTGCACCAAGGAAAGTACTTTGTGGATGTGATTTAATATTTGTAAACCCAGTGCACTCACCTGTCTGCATTGCTCTCATGCTTTAAATGTCCATCATACAGATCGCAGCAACACCCGGCAGCCCCAAACATACAACAGGAGTGAGTGCCACACCTGCACAAACCAGCCAGTGGCCCTTGTTTCGAAGACTAAGTCCAGAGCTTGTATTCTAGCTAAAAGTTTGCTTGCCTTCCCTCATCTTTACCCACCCCAATGTTAAGTTTCAGTAGTTCAGCTAACAGTTCCAGGGAGGTGTATTCTCAGGATATTTCATCAGCTTGGAGGTAGGACTTGGGCTTCATTATTCTAGGCTCAACTTACATTGGATCAAATCAACACACAGCTGTGACAGTTGATCTAGTTTTATAAAACTAGCCAGTACAGCACTAAAAAGCATTTCTAGCCCCAGTTCAAAGCAGCACCATTGTATAGCCAGTGGATACTCACTTGCTCATGCCAAAACACTTCAAAGATCCAAGGAGGCATTTGCTATGAATGTCAAAAACTGTGAGTTAACCACCATGGACACTAGGGGAGGTAGTCGTTACCAAAAACCACGCAATAAAGACTAGCATATTTGACATTAAATTGCTTTCAGGCACTTCAGAAAACTGCAAGAACAAAATCAAGACAAATATTTTTCAACACCTTAGATATTTTTCCAGTTGTGGCATTTCCAAATGTGGAAACATTAGAGTGCTGCCATCCAAGATCCATTTCATAGACTGCCTGATGGAGAACACAGCTCTGTTGACCTTTGTCATGGGGTGAAAAGAAAGCCCAGACACCCTAAAGTGACTTTCACTCCTTGCCTAGAAGGTATTGCTGGTCACACTCTAGGCCAGATGACATCACATGATGCAAACGCACTCGGTCACAGAGACAATTACTTGTTAACATTCAAATTCACTCTTTTAGTTTTTCATATTTCTGCATTGACTTGGATCTGTGCCTACATAATTTCCAATCAGATTACATAGTTATGACAAGGAAGGCACTTCATTCCAGTCCAGGAATTGAACCTTTGACATCATTTCTGTACGCTTAAAAACACAAAAGAAAAGAAAGACAAAGGAGACAGAGTCACAGCTAGAAATCGGTGGATCTTCTGTGAGATAAAGGGACATTAGAAGGGGTTGTCAATACTCAAAGCTTTGTGCAGAAATATCTGAGGTTTGATCTCCAGATCTGCATTTTGACTACATTCAAGGGTAGGTACTACTTGTCAGGTACTGAAAGTTCATTTTTCTCCAATGTCAAACTCATCTACTGCCTCTATACCCAAGACTGACCTTAAACTGCCCAGCTGCCTGACTGGTCATGTCTTCCATCCTTTCACATTCCTTTGAATAGGGCCCTTCTAACTCTGATCAAACAGGTACTATGGAACCAGGCTTTTTTTTTTTCCCCCAGAAGATTTGTTCATGTTATTGGTATTAAAAATAACTATCTTATAAATGTGATTCTGACATTTCACTAATCACTCTAAACAACTAAACACATGTTAGCAGGATAAACTATATTTTTATCATCTATACAGGGATATACCTCAAATAATTCAAACATCATCATATATTTAAAAGGTAGAAATTATAATCAGAAATAGTGCACTAAGTATAACGGAAACTACCGAGAACCTAGTCAAGCACTGATAAGGATGAGATTTCCAGTGTTAACTCCCGGTCCGTGCTATTTTTCTTAGCATACAGTATCACCTCTTAGAAAAACAGGTAAACTCCTTAGCTCCTCCTCAGCATAAGAAGGTGGGTAAAATAATAGTGAAACACTTTCACGTAGCTCATCTCTTTCTATTTATGATTTAAAATGAACAACAGACTGCATTTTTCATGGCAGTGAAGCTTTGCTTAGGGTTTTCCCTGGCTCTGTAGTTACTTCCTATGTCTTCACTCAGGACCTGAATCTCATTTACATTCATATTTATATATGGACCGAAGAACCTGTGCCTGGAATATATATTTATAGCTAGGCCTGAAGATGCCGTGTTTTCCACTGAAGCTGCAGAACATCTTCTAATGGCTTTCTGGCAAAGAGGAAAGTTGACCAGTTTAAGAAGAATGCCACTATCCTGTGGCAGGGCATGAGTTTCTTACAGGGTCTGACAGAGTACTCATAAACTCCTCATCACAATCTGAATCTTTTTCCACCTAAAAATAACTGGAAGAAAATACATATATATAGAATATCAGATTCAGAAGTCTCTTGGTGACTGTATAAGCATGCGTATATTTCCAGTTAATTATGAATACAAGGTTGCACAAGCTCAAAATAGTATCATAATCAACTGCAGAGTCAAAAACATATTTCAGATTAATAAACATCAGAAGATTTATTGTTTACCAGTATTTAATTAAAAACTATATTATTGTTGCATTAATTACTGTGAAACTTTCATAGCAAGCCATACAGAACTGATTCAGAACACGTGGTATAGATATGTGGCAATAATCTGCATGAATTCTTCTCTTAGTTCCCTTCCAAGCCTCACCCTGCTTTAATCTCGATGCCATGAAGAAGACTACTTTAAGAAAAAGATTATGCATCAGCACAAGTATTCTTTATTACAAACTATTCAGGGAAAGGAGAGATGTAGAGAACTTGCAGGTCTAAGAATACTTTTCAGAATACAGAACTATCAAGTGAGATGATAACTATTAATTAAATAATCACACTATAATCTCAATACTTACCTGATAGTAATTAAAATCTAAGTAGTAATAAAGCAATGCGAAAAAATATTTTATATTTTTTCAGTTTTCATAATGACTGAAACAGTTCCAACATCAGTTCTGCCAGCAAAAGGATTTTTCCATACACTTCCAACAACTTATCTACAACCTGTTATTAAAACAAACTCATCAATTTAGAATTACTTACATTAAGCCTTGTAAACATTTGCAGAAGGAAAAAAAATAAGCCTAAAACATTTTTTATGACACAACATTGCTGAAAAATGGGAAAAAACTCCAGAACAGCCTAAAGCACAGGCAGACTGAACAGATGCTTAAACCATGCGCACAAAATACTGGCTAATGGCACTGTGTGTCCTTAAGGAAAAGCATAAGAATCACAATAAGAGCAGTGATGACATTCAAGGGAAGTTTGTGGTCTAAGAAGCAGTTAAGAAAGTAGTACTGGGCTGGGTGAGAATGGTGAATTAAAACTTCTGTTTTACTCTTTGATTGCTGATATGTTCAGTCAAATATGAGATTGCCCATCTTTTACAGACTGAGAGGGACTATAAAAAAGAAATACATGACGTTATCATATTGATTTATCCTCATAACCAACACAGAATCCATAAATAAGCTCATCTGGTTAAATAAGAAGTTCTGTGAGACCAGACTGAAGCCTAATTACAAGCAAGACTGGATCCCTGTGGATTTGCAACTCACAGATGGCTGATTTAGCTGCTGAAGACAGAGGCAAGCCTCAATTAAGCTTCTCTTGTGGCTGAGTTACTGGATTTACCTATTCTTCCTAAAGATGTGCTTTTCCAAAACTTTGAAGGACCTAAATTACATCTGAGAACTTGACAATCTCTTCAAACCAGCTGAAATCAACAGCATTCAAAATTGACTTGAACACACCCACATACAGCATGAATTTTTAACACATTTATCTTTGACCTTATAAACTTAGTAAGTGTTCGGTCTCTCTACCTGCAGAAAAACACTGAAAAATATGTTAGATAAGGTGAAATTGTGCAAGAGGATTTTAAAAGGATCGTTCTTTTTATGATTTCTCACAATTTCTGGAGTACATTTTTTGCACGCTAGCCATGAGCAGTATTGCAGTTATGTCATTGATTTCCTTCTATCCCATCACCTTCAATTTTCCACCCTCTATAGCATATCTATCATTCACTCTTAAGAACATTCATGTAATTCTTAAAGTATATTGTTATACTACTTAAAGTAGTGTTATAGGTACTACTGCTTAAGTTACGGAATGCTGAAATCTGGCAAACTTTACACCAGAGAAAACATTTCTTCAAGCACTATTATCCTTCTCCTTTTCTTTCTGTCATTTCCCTCCTTCACTGGACACATCCCTATTCATTGTCTTCCTCTCATTTTCTCCTAAAGACTTTAGGTTCTCCAAGCTGGCATCTAACACTGGAGAAAGTTGAGGCCAGTGCCTATTACATTAAGAATAAATACACCACTGCTACCTTGAGCTCTCTGCGTGCTACCTTGCACTTGTATCCAGCTCTTCTCTGTCTTTAGATTGGAAAGCGTTTCAGGAAGGTACTTTCTTTTCTTTTCTTTGCTTGTACAGTGTTTAACTCAGCAGGACAAAGTATGTGAATTAGTTTTCCAGTGTGACCATGATATAAAATTATAATAGTTCCTTGCAATTTCAGATCTTGCCTACTGTGAACACAGGCAAGTAGCAATTAATTTACATATATTGACCAGCAGTAATTCTTTTCTTCTTGAACTATATACAATCATTGGCAGTAAAACATGTATGATACCAGATCATTCACTTAATTGGTTTCTTATTTCCTAGCTTGCTGTGACAGCAGATGGCTTTAGTACAGTTATTAATTATAAAGGAATATGCTAAATATGTAAGGTTTGTCATCTTTGTCATCTGAGCTATTCTGCAGCCATACAAGCAGTTCAAAATATAAACAAACATGCAGGCAATGATTGGCTAATTTAGGAAGCATCCAGGCTTTCTTAAACTGCAAGGAGTCACGTAACACCCACATTTTTCCCTGGAAGGAATGCTCCCTTGGCCAGCAGAATCCAAACCACACCACATTTCAGCAGCAGCTGCTGTTGTGAGGAACTCGTAGACAAAATCCCCTAAATCTCTTCCTACTAGTTCGGCTGTGTCCCTGCATGTTTGTGCATCTGCCAGGGAGTTTATTTCCACGGTCCTGAGTAGCATCGGTCAAAAATCTCCAAGTCTTTCTTTTTTTAATACATATTTTTATCTTCAGTGACTGAAAGGTTTAAAAGACAAAAACATCTTTTTCAAACACAAACGTGAATTTCCACTTTGTTCCTTAAAAACCCCACACCCAAAAGACAACCAAATAAATTATTCTCAAGTGTCTACAATCTACATAGGTCAGGAATTGCCTATACTCTAGCCAAGACTGAGCCTGAATTTTGGAAGTGGAAAGAGTTGCTAAATGCAAAGAGCAAAAATGGAAGGAAAATCCTGTAAGTTTTGTCAACTATATAAGGAAATCAGAGAGAAGCTGGTCAAATTATCTGCTTTCTGCAAAGAACTTTACTGAGTAAAAGTATATTCCCACTGAAGCTGTTGAAAAAGTAAAGTCAGCACTTTCTGGACTAAAAAGGTTTCTGCAGGAAAAAAAAATAATCATTTTGTTTAAGTTTTCCCCTCTGCCACCCCTCAAAAAGACAGAAGAAATGAGCAAATAAAACACTATGATGGATTACCTAAATGGCCAGATCTAGACATGTTGGGACTTAATAGATAGTGGACAGTTTGAGAACTTTCATGGAAGAAGAGTAACTTGTTACAAAATCTAAGAGACACACAGGGTAAACCAGAAGTCCTCTTATAGAATTCGTGGGAACTTAGAGTGTGGTTTAGCTGGAAAATAATTAGTTTTCTGATTTGTTAAGTAGCACTCTCTGTTTTGAGATCTGCTTTGGTTTGAAAATACTTTAATCCATATAAATAATTATTTGATTCCACCCGGTCATGAAGTAGTAGCTGCTTCATCTTTAGAGACAAAAACAATCTTTCTGGACATGGTTTTCTTTTGCCATGATATCAATAGCTGGTGCACAGAGCATGGTATAAGACTGATCTCAGGTGATATCATGGTAGGAAAAATACGTTGATTACAGGCTTCAAAGGCAAAGCACTAAAGGCACACAGGGATAGGGTATGATGTGTGGTTCCTGGGCAAAAATGCAATGAATGGGGGATTTGCCAATACTGTCTGCATGCCTTGTCTTCATTGTCCTTATTCCGACTGTGAAAAACTGCAGCCCCTATATAGGAAAACACAGAAATTGCTCGAGGTAAGAGTACAGCATTTATTGGTCTTTCTGACAGCAGCAGTATAGTGAGACCAAAGTATAACTCTACTCCTGTACTAGCCAGTGGGAGAGAACATTTCTGCCTTGGCATTTCACCTATTTCATGATGTTACTCGTTCCTGCTAAGTACTGGTCAAAGACATTGAGTTTTATGAGTCATTGTTGCTTTTCTATTCTTTAGAAAGAAAGAAAAAAAACTGGAATAACTGGTCAAATCAAGCAAGTCCTAGTTAGTGTCTGTACATCGACATCTGCACGTTAATCCTGTTACCTAGAAGGCAGGTCTGTTTGGCATGTAAGCAACCCGACTGAGTGCCTGGTGCCTGTAGTCACCTAATAGCTGTTATGATAATAGCTATAAGCAAGCTAAAGGTATCAAACATCAAATTTTAAAATAAGCCTCCAAACAACCTTCATTCTCCTGTACTTATAGTTTACTGTGGCCATCAGTAGGCTTACTTTAAAACACATTCTTCCAAAGCAGTCTGTAACTCATAATCAACTTGTTTCAAAACCCATGACTCTCAATATGCAGAACCCACTTTTTAGAAACGCGGCATTGTGACTTAAAAATTGAGTGACCTAACATCATCAGAGACACAAACTTGAGGACAGATGCCACTTTTCACAAGGACATCCTGGAAGTGGAACATCAGGATTCTGCTTGCTGCCCTTCCCATCCTGCAGCACCAGTCTCTATGCCCAGTTACTCGAATCAGCGTAGACAGTCGTTTCTAACTATCTGGTATGAACTCTTGGGTGGTAACACTCAGCATTTGCTAGGATGCTCTAATAAGTAGGTCTCTGAGCCCACTCCACAGGAATCAGCTACTGACTTCAATTAGTACAGAGGCAGAACCTACAGACCAGCAAGCACCCTCTGCAGCAACAGTCATGACTGAAAGCTAAGATTATTTTGGAGCTAAATAAAAGGTTTTGGTAAGTGCAGATGACAACAATGCCTAACAAAACCTACATCCATTCTATGACAGACACCTCGAATGGCACAGTCAAAGGACTGTTGGTTGGACTCGATGATCCAGTGGGTCTCTTCCAACCTGGTGATTCTATGATTCATTTTCTGCAGTAGCAAACAGCAAGAATGTCCTATGCTGTCTGGTTAATAAATTTGGTAAGTAAATGTAGATGCAACTTGGGAAGTCTGCTGTTCCTCAAGATTAAAGAAGATATGATGACTTTAAAAGAAAAAGAAAAGAAAAGAAAAAAACAAAACCAAAAGAACACGCCAACACTCCTGTATTTGCTACTCTATTAGGAAGAACATCAAAAGCTGAATTAGACCCAATGTTTGGTATACGCTGTAATTGTGAAAAATTGTGTATCTGTAATCATATATGTGGTTATTCTTGGCATCTAAATTCTGTTGAGAACATGACCTTATCTAGATTATCATTCATTAACTGGAAGCTTTGGCCAATACAGATAAACACAACTGAAGTTTCTTTAAACACGTAGGTGCTCAAAGAATTCACTGTGCAAGGAGGATTCAGCTCTCCACAGGCACAACAACCTCCCATGTGTTTTCGCAAAGGCCACACAACTGCAAAGAGCAGAGCTCAATGCAGAACCTGCCCTGCACCAGCAGCTCATTACTCACGTTGTACTGCCCCGTGCTTGCACGAACAGGCAAACTGAGACAACAATTTACATGGGAAATCAGACAAGTACCCTGCATTCAGAAACTATTAAGCCTGTATAAAGACTAGAAGCGCTGCTGTAATACTAAAAATGCCACTATGCGACTCCGCACTCGTGGAGGTAAGATGGTTACAGACACCCTGCTTTTTCTACAAGGCAAATACCAAAACAAGTTATGTTGTTTGTATACTTAGATCCTGGGCATGTGCTCCTTTTTGTATTTCAGCTTTAGGAACCAACTAGCAGCCTTTATTAAGAAGTCTGTTGAATTCCAGTCATGCTTATTTCACAGCTGTGCTTTCGAGTCCCACGTTACTCTCACAAGGCAGCTGGGCTTTATTCACAGTGTTGCAGATGACAGCCCTTTCAAGGTACGCTTCTCACTGCTGAGGCACAGCTTTTTTTCTTTAGACTAGTTTCCTATCTTGTGGCTGGTTAAGCATATGAAAGACTCAGTAAGAGAATATCAGCAGAACAATACAGGCTTTTTTTTCCACTCCCTTGCAGCTCATTAGAAATGGTGTCATTGCTGCAAGTGGAGCTACAATAAAATGATAGATTTCACATGTTTAATACTGCAATTTCTTCACTAAATGGATCCATTACCAGCTCAAGGACAGTTATTTATATTGTTTATAATAGTATACAGAATTAATGAGAAACACTAGTCCTAGCATTGCATTTACTATTTAAACTGCTGAAAGTCTAAGCACAACGTATGCACAGCATCCTATACCCTGTGTCATACTGGAAACTATGTGTATATGTTTAAGGGGATCATTGAGGAGTTTGCTATTTCCCCTACCCCAAAGAATCTAACTGCACTGGAAGTTGAATAAATTGTTTTGTATCCATAATTAAATTCTTTCATTAAAAATGTATTGAAATTAAGTCAAATCCAGTACACAATTGGTGCAAAGCAATCTACATAGAGTAACATTGACATTATGTCTAACCAAGTTTTAACTACTTGACTTAAATTAAAATAGCAATAACACTGACTTTCTGGTGGTAAGAAAGTGCAAGCCTGTGTGCACAATACAACAGCATTCTGGTGAATCCCAGGGGAAATACTGCCAGCATCATCTGCATCTACCACAGGAGGAAAACACTCTAGCAGTAAAAAATCCCATGCTTACAACTCTGAGAGGACTGCTTTTTTCAGAAACTACTAGAAGTCCTTAGTAAATTACTATTTCATTAACAAGGAAAGCAAAACCTGAATTGGGACCAATGTTTGGTATGTACAACATTGTAAAAAATGCTGATGAATAAACTCCTGGTGAATTATCTAATAATGATGAAAGTCCATAAGAATGGTTTATGCCTTTCTTTTCTTAAACTGTATGTTCTGGTCCCCATGCATAGGCGTGTTTTTAAAACATGTATACATATATTCGATTTGTAAATGCAGTCATGACCCCATAGTCATCAAAAAACAGAATCCTAAATACATTAATAATGACGTGTTGACAGTAGTAGTGAATGGTTATTTCATCAGAGGAGCATGCTGAACTTCCCTGGAAAGGCTGCTTGAAATGTCCTAAGAAAAGAACCTAGATTAGTTAAAGGTAAGAGCCTCTTCAACTCCAGAGAATGTTTTGTTTATGGGTAGGGCTTGGATTGGTTGTTTTGATTTTTTTAAATGGATTTATTTGGATAGAAAACAGTTCTTAATGACATTAGCACATTTCAAAACACTGTAAGATTAAGTTCTACTCACAAAACCTTCTTTCCAAACACAATCTAGTAAAGCTATGACTAATTTTCTAGAAGTCTTAATACTAGAACAATTGTGAAAGATTTTTACAGTAGTTGAATACTTTTGCACTAATCCATACAGACAGCTCTTCATCTTCTGTGTGTACCTTCTATGCGGTTCCCAAGCCAGCGCAAGTGCAGCTAGGGATTTGGCAACCATTTATTGCAGCCTTGAAGAATGGATGCCAGAGAAAAGGATGGTCAATCTCTCCCTAATGCTCATGGCTGAACTTCAGCTAGATGGTTAAGTTGGCAATTGAGATTTTTTCAAAGCTTGAAGGAAGAGGAGGTGAGTCCCACAGTGGTAAAGGGAAGCCAAAATAGAAACATAAAGTTTCATCTCCTGAACAGGTAAAGTCTTAAAGTAAAGGGGCAGTAGAAGAATAAACTAAAGATACTGTGAGATAGTTCTCTCACACCGTGTAACATCCTGCCAGCACATGACACCATTCTCATTTGCTTTACTAGAGCTGTTTACTTTATGACTAAATGCAAGAAGGCAAGCCAAGCTTTGCAAAGACTTTCTGGTATAACAAGGTTTAATTGAGCGTTACACCTTTTCAAGCATTCTGGAGCACCTCCACCTAATCTCCTGTTGAACAGACCCAAACAAATCCCAAGGGCTCTTCGTCCATCCCAGTCTACGGAGCCGTTGAGGCAGGGCGAGCGCTGCCCTGGCTGCGAGATCGGGTCCTGTCCAGACACGCGCTGCGTCCACCTGCTCTCCCTCCCACTCCTGACCCACATTGAGCTGCACCAAGGGGCTGAACCAACACTTTGGAAGAAATATGTTTAAGTAGCAAACATTTCAGACCACTTCCCCAGTCTGGTTCACTGCAGAGCCATGGAAATTGTTGTACTGGGATAAGGAAGGAGGAGGAAATATGAAACCAGGAAGAGCAGAACTATCAATTTAGCAGCAGTCTCAGCTTAAGCTGACTGAAATGTTGTAAGAGGACCCTGTTCTTCCCCCTTTCTGAAAACAATAAGGTCATTCTTCAGATATTCCCTCACAGTCCTGAACAAACCAGGAATAACCATTATGCATCATTTGCCTTTAATGGATTTTCTTGGCCAAAAAGCTCCCGCTGTTGCTACCAACACTATCTCTAGAACAGTCTGGGCTCCAGGAAGATCTATTTGTGTTTTAAACAGATAGTGGTTCCCAGACTACGCTACATGCCACTCTATAAAACAAATATTTTATTGCTACAATAGCTCGACTATATTCTAACTTACAATCAGCCTTTTTCATATTACTATCTTGTTCGTATGAGTATAGTTCAGGGTAGGGGGCAATAAATTTTTAAAAAGACCCACCAAACCCACATAAAATAATCCACTAAGGCAGCTGGGATAAAATCTAATATTCTACTCTACTAGGGACCTGCTTTCACCTTTAGGTACAAAAGTATCTTTAATAATCCATCCTTAGATTCTTCTGAAATAAGCTACAAAAACCAAACTGAAAGACACTGAAACAATATCTCTTCCCCCTTTCTTTACAGACTTGGAAAACATGAAAGAATTAATTTTAATGTGGTTATTAAAAAAAGAAAGAAAATAAAAGACAAAAACAAACCAGAGAAAACCCCACATGACTATTATAAGGGTTACAGTTCAACTCATTTTTTGTGTTAAATGCACGCCTGAATTTTTTTATAAATTTATTTCCCCAGAACTTCAATAGGAAAAGAAAGGCTTAATATGATACTGTGACATTATAGTGCTATGTACTGTTTAAAACAGTTTTACCCCATGATATTGACAAAGGCCATATTGCAAAACTTTAAGAAGTCCATGTCTAAATATGAAGAAAAATTAAATGACTTGTCTATGATCATATTGAAAATGAAAGCACAGCACAATGATGCTCCTTTAAAGCTTCAAAGAAAAGATTATATTACTATAGCTCAGTTTCAAAAAATGTCAAAACAACAGAGAAGATGCTTAACCCAAATAATTGTCTCCTAAATGTTCATGTTAAAATAAGATTTTCACGAGGTTCAGGTGTTATTTAGTTAGAGGTATTTTAATACTGGTTCCCTTTACTCACACAGTGATCAGATGGAGGTAAAAAAAAAATTATACATTTTACAAACACCAACCACATTACCCATCAGCAGTAGCACACAAACTTGGTTGCCTAGGGAACATTTATAGGCTGCCACACTTTTGAGGGATTTTTGTTTGTTTGCTTTATGTTTATTTGCTGTCTAGCCACGCTTTTGAAAGTTTTGTGCAATTCAGGAATGGTCACGCACACGAGCTCATGAGGGAAAAACGCAGAGAAGTCAAGGTGGGGCACCTGCCAGCCATACAGTGCTGAGGCTGGAGCTATTTTTCCCCATGAACTTCACGTTTCAAAGAGTATATGTTCACTCATTGGATAAATTGTCTTGAAATACCACCTTTCCAACTGTGAGCTGCACATATTGTGCAAATCAGTACTTCTACACATGTGATGACTCTTAAAATGTACATTGTTCTGTGTTTTTCTCAAGTATTATTAATAATTCTTAGGAGAATTCACAGTAGATTTGACTTTTATGAGATGTTTGGGGAAACATAATATTCCATCTACAGTTTTTTTAGGGGACCAGAAAGCAATAATCATATTCAATTGTTGCAAGAACAAGTAAAAATAACTAAGTAAGTGCCCATGTAAGTACTCAGTTCCTCTGAAGTAAAACAACCTACACCACTTGGTGACATATGAGAATCTGAAACACAGGTTTCAACAATTATTTTCAAATAAGTATGAAGCAGAGACAGCATAAAACTTCTGAGGCCAAAGCACAAAGTACTGCAAAAATTATGAAACTCAGCAAAATTTAGCTGGGTTTATGCATGTTTATGAAGATGGACTATGGATTATTAAGACCTCTGAAGTAATATGGGTTAGCAATTTACTTCAAGCTTATAAACTGCACTTCTCAACAGTGTTTCTCAATTTCCTTGGAACACATATAGTACAAATTTAATCACTGTGCATTTGTACTATTGAGTTAATCTTTTCTTTTTGCTTTACCAATGAAAATCTAGGCTCATTAAACCAAAGCAAACAGGATTATCAAGGTATACACCTGTGTAAATGTAATTCAGCCCTTCATGCTCCTACACCAAGATTTTTCTGTTGTAATAATTGATCACCCATTTTTTTCCTTATAACTACCTTAAAATCTGTTGTAAAATGTATTTATGAAGTAAGTAGTACTGCAAGCTGAGTCTGGGAGTTGACCACCAGTGTAACAGACTTAATTACTTCTAGTGAATTGAAAGGAAACAATAGCATATAATTGAAATTTAAGAACAAAGAATGCTGATGTTAATACTCCAATTCTCTATTATGCGTGTGCCTTTATAAATCTAGATTTCACAACATGATTAAAGACAACCTAAAATATGAAGTATAGCTTATTGTACAGGCACATTTCATCTGTACCTGAACTAAATGGCAGCTTTTGATTCTACTTAATGACAAATCATTTTCAACTGTGAACAAAGAAGTCTGACAGTAATTACCACATGGACATTGGTGATTTGTTTTAGTAGCTCCTGTCAAAGAACAAAAAATAAATAAATGGAGCAGCTATAGCCTCTTGTAAGGTGCTTATGTACCTATTGTCTGTCTCATTTTTAAAAGTCACTTCAAGTACTGCAGATAAATGTCCCTTTTCTGATTCCCACCACATAACAAGGAAATTTGCATGAAATTTATTTGTGAATCACTAGATTTAATCAATGCTGAACGTTCAGCTATTTTTCATCACTGCTATCTTGTGGAGGACATGAAGTTTATAGAAGATCAGGATGCCACCTTTCCTGAACACATTTGAGTAAATTCTTTTAAGCGCACTACGTCTGGTCAACAGCATCAGCAGCACCATTGGAGAAATGGAAAAAGAGAACCACTGAATCAAAAGCTGTATTCATTTTGCCTAATATTTATTGCGTAAAAAATTCTCACCCAGTCCACACTAATCACATCATCCCTCTCTATTGTCAGTGGAAGACAATGTAATTTTCTAGAGGTGATATCAATGCCCCTGATTAAGACCACTGTAGAATGAAGCCTAAAACCCTCTTTCCAACGCTAGAAAAGGCTGTCAGTCTCCACCAACTAGAGAAGAAACCACAGTCTGGCTGCCTAAAAAATGGATGTGTTTTTTGGAGATTTTATTTTGTTTGAAGTAAATCTGCCAATCATTTTTGTTCATTTGCTTTACTCATTTGTTTACCAAAACATTCATCTTACACTAAAATTAAATCCTGTATTCACAACATCCAGGTACATTTCAGCCAGCATGATGCTCAGGAGGCTAATTGGGTTCTCACGATGTAGCTGTTCTGGGCTCAAAAGTTGTTCTTCAGCTGAGCAGACTCCAGTATTCATTTTAGCATCACTGCCACTGTTTCTGATCTTTTTAAGAAAGGGTTACAGTTGTAATAGGCAATTTCAGGAGCAAAGCTATTCCTCAACGCCACTTCTCAAACAGCTTTTGTTCAGTGTTTCTTAAGTGCTGAGCTCCTGCAGTTCTCTCAGATCATCTACTCACATGGGGCAGTAACAATGGTAGCAAAAAGGTGTTTGATAAAAGTACTGGGAATTGCCCCATGCTTTAGCTAGCACCAAAAATATAAACACCCAAGAGAAAAACACCCACATACATTTCCTGGTTTCCTCATTCTTGAGAGCTCTCAATGGCCATGTCAGAAGCTCCTATAGATCCTACAGGGTTTTCCATTTTATCTTTTCACTTGCCTCTAACACACTCTCTAAAGAGCAGATTTCTTTCTCTGTCTCCCACTTTATGAGCTAAAAGCTGCTTCTTTCTCTTTGTAGACACTATTCATTGATCTTGATGACAAAGTCAGCACTACACATCCTTCCAGCTTCTATATGTGGAGAGGAGAAATAAATGCAAATGGGGATACTGGCTTGTTTTGGTAAAACATTGTAAAAGAGAACTGTATAATTTTTTCTATGTTTACAACAAATACCAACAAACAGCAATTTACATCGGTCATCATGGATACTAATCCATGGAGACTAGACTGGATGGCACTGGAAAGGAAAACGGGAAAAAACACAGGAACATTTTAGTTACAAAAAAAGCAAAATCCAACAAAAGTCTGGCTGTGGAACAAGATCTGGAATCACATGCTTTCAAGGGACTCCCTATGGAATTTTTCCCTTTCTCCTTTGTTTCTTTCTGCTGCAGCATCAGTGGCAGCACAAGCGCTTCTCAAGCTTGTACGCAGGCATGTAAACATCCCCGTATACTGCTGCAGGACTCCAGTTTTGTTTCCACAACACAGGATCTCTGACTACTACCACTGCTTGCCCTCCAATTCCCTGCAGAAGGCCTGTCAGTTTGAGAGCACTTTGAGCTGCAGGTTACAGAAAAGTAGGGCAATGTTTTCTAATGAGATGCCAGAATTAGCAGAGGGCTCTTCTGTATGCAAAAGGCACAGCATAAGATGAGCTGCTTTCCAAAGCCTGCCCCTCTTCCAGCTTTGCAGCATTATGTGTAATATCTATTCCACTTTGGGAAGCCTCTGTCCTGCCACGTGCTAGCTGACATTGAAGTAGAGGGCCCATTCAAGGTTCCAGGTAATCATTCACGTGTGCATTTGCTTCCACCCTCCCACAGAATATCTCTATCACTGATTTTGTATGGGAATAGTTAGATAATAGAATCATAGAATCACCAGGTTGGAAAAGACCCACCGGATCATCGAGTCCAACCATTCCTATCAAACACTAACCCATGTCCCTCAGCACCTCGTCCACCCGTCCCTTAAACCCCTCCAGGGAAGGGGACTCAACCCCCTCCCTGGGCAGCCTCGGACAGGGACCAATCACCCTTTCTGTGAAGAATTTTTTCCTGATGTCCAGCCTAAACCTCCCCTGGCGGAGCTTGAGGCCATTCCCTCTCGTCCTGTCCCCTGTCCCTTGGGAGAAGAGCCCAGCTCCCTCCTCTCCACAACCTCCTTTCAGGGAGTTGTAGAGAGCAATAAGGTCTCCCCCTCAGCCTCCTCTTCTCCAGGCTAAACACCCCCAGCTCTCTCAGCCGCTCCTCATAAGGCCTGTTCTCCAGCCCCCTCACCAGCTTCGTTGCTCTTCTCTGGACTCGCTCCAGAGCCTCAACATCCTTCTTGTGGTGAGGGGCCCAGAACTGAACACAGCATTCAAGATCACATCCTTTCCTAGTATTTCAGTTGTGCCTTCTGTATGTTTGGCCAAGCTAGTCATCAATTCATTCAAACCTCCATTTAGTTTGCTCCCACTCCTGTGGGATTAAATAACTTCAGGACCTAATTCCTGCACCAGCCCTGATTGTTGTTGCTGCACCATCAGTTTGAAAAAGAGGCAGGGAACTGAGGTTTCTGGGGCAGTGCTACTGAAGTACTTCAAACACTGTCTTACTTGAGATTTAAAGGAGAATTCCAAAGCAGGCACTCAAAGGCATAAACATATCATCACAGATCACCACCATCCAAACCTTCCTGTTCCATGGAAGCGCATGGCAAAACCCTTGGCTCCCCAGCCCTGTCAATCTATCACAACAGCTCATTCCATGTAATTGAGCCAACAGGCCAGAAAATTCAGGTGTATAAGTCTCTAGAACAATACAGATCCATTCCCATGAGAGAGCCTAAACATCAGACTCTGTTCATAATGTTGGCTCAGTTCTGGGATGTCGCCTGCTTCTGCAATATGTTTTTGCCTAAACAAAAAAAGTGGATTTTGTTCAATTATGTTTTAAGTAAATGGTAAACAGCTATGCTTTATTTTTTCCTCAACTATCCTCCTGTTCATTTAGTTGAGATTGTAAAAAGTTTTTAATCTCTCTAATCTGACTGCGCCTTTAAGAAAAAGTGTGATTAAGTCTGAGAACAAGCCTTCAAGAGTAAGTGAAGATAGACTGGAGATGGGATTCATAGAAATCAACAGGTATTAGAAGCATCTATTCCATCCTTAGCTTTACAGGTGCTGTGTATAGGTGTTTCTCTTACCCACAACTTTCTACAAGAAAGGCATTTCACAATGACTTTGATTTCACATTAAAACAGTCTAATCCATGTGGAGAATCCAAATGCCTGAAGGTATGAGAGAAAATGAGTAAAGAAAAAGCAAGACTATCAAAATTTGCACAGTCCTGCTAATACACAGGGAAAATCCAGCTGTTGCTTTCCCAGTAACAAAGTTATGGATAGTCTAGGCTGCCCCAGGCAATAAGTTTGCTGCGCACTGTGCCACTACATGCTGGATAACTCAGTTGGAGCTAAAAGGATGAAAATAAATCAGTTTTTTAAGTTTGGTGTATCAAAATATTTTCCTTTCAAAAAAAAAAGCTTAATGATGCAGTTTGAAAATCAATGCAACACCAAGTAATAGATTCAAAGACCAGTGATTACATCACAAATACAGCCTGCCAAAAGTATTCATCCTAACATCCCATGACTGGTGGCTCCCTCCTTCTACAGTGTTCAGGGTGCAAATATATGCATGCAATGGAATTTTTCTGATAACCAATTTCTGATCTACTTCATATTAAAAACTGCATTTTGAGAGGAATATAACGTGCTTATGTTTGACAGATAAAGTTTAGTAACAACCTAAATCAGCAGTGCAGACCAGGAAAACTCCGTCATGGAGTGCAAAGATTTTTCAAATCTCCAAAATTTCATTCTTCCTTCAGACTTCTGCAATCTTTAAAAAGCACCTCCTTATCAGCACTCACTCTGTAAGAGTTCTGATACAGCACAATAAAGATAATTTTCTTATAAGGACTATTTATTATGAATTCACAGCACCAGATAAAATCTGCAGGGATAATTTGCAAACAAGTCACTTACTAAATGTGATTGAAATTATTTTAGTATTCCCTGAAGACTTACTATAGCTAAATGCACCTCTGTCACTTACTATATCCGAGACAGGTGAGCAGAAAATCCTGCTTTCCAGTTTACAGAGTGGCTTTCATATGCACATACTGTATTTCCTCTGTCTGAGAAACATCTTGTCAATGCAGAAAGTTCACATGCATAATAGTTAATTTCGACAACATTCAGTTCTGTGGACCAGAAAGGGGAATGCTTCTCCACATTACAGAAGAATTCAAACATCACTTCAAAGCTGCAAAGAATATGACATTTTACCTTCTTTTCACTTGCCACCATCTAATAACTTTTATCTAAAATTTAACAGAAACATGGAAAACCCCGTAAGTGTCCCCTTAGTGTTAAACATTTATATCTCTACTAAATATTTCACAATAAATATTTTAGTGCAGTGCAAAGCCATTGCTTATTTTGAACATGTCTATATTTCATGGGTGCAAATGAACACCACGCTTTTTGCAGGTCCACTAATGTTAGCTCCCAACTCACCTACCACTTAGAAGGTTCTCTGCTACAGTCTGTGGTCACAATCGTGCAAAGTTAAAAGAGGGTGTTTGTGGGGTTCAATATTTTAACACCAGGGCACGCGTACAGACCTTCACTCACAGTCCTATCTGTATATCCGTACATGTGTGTTCTAGTACAAAGAAGTACAAAGCAGTCAATCAACTGAAGAAGCCTGAGAATTGCACACAAAGTAAAATGAAAGGTTAGCCCATTAAAAATATATTATTGCTCATTCACCTGGTTGTATTTTTCAGTAAATAATCCTATTCCCCAAAATACAACTTCAAAAGAAATAAAAAAAGTTGCCATCTACTTCAAAGGAATTTTTTTTCAGTAAGGTCAAGATTGTTCCAAATCAAACTAAAGATAATTCACAAAACCCACAACAAAGTTTTACAATTCAATTTGCATGGAATATTTTGCTCAGGTTATGTCAGAATACGAACAAAAATGTTGCCTTTTGTTCTGTCTTTCCCTATGTGAGATTAAGATTCTGTATCACAAGAATGAGTAAGGGTTGAATAATATTCAAAATCCAGCTGCCCTGTGAATAGAGACAAAATTGACACATCACAGCATTTATTTATTTATAGACTCCATTCAGACATCACCACTAATAAGGCAGCATGTACTATGACACTTTTTTTTAATAGTATTTCAGAGTAGTTGAGAGACAAATCCTACGAGCCTGGACCACCATCCAGAGAAGAGTCGTGCATTTAAGGACAGAAGCAAAATACAACACACACACACTTTAAGGAATAAAAGACATCTAACCACTTTTCATATAAAAGAAATGTTGACTTTTCCTGTAATGCTGGCATTTGCTCTGAGAGCCCTTGTCATGGAAGATCTACTGCTTTCAAAGATGCAGTGTTTTTGAGATATTTGCTACTATTTTTTAAGAAAGCACATGAAGAAGAAAAAACTATTTGTCCCCCAGCTGGCATAACCAATTCACTGCGTGTGTTTTTCTGTCAGTAAAGACTCCATGACAAACTTCACTAAGACGTATGACTTTCACCTAATCTATTAATCTTTTCAGTGTGGTTCTGCCTCTAGGTTAAACTGATGGAGCAACATCTTTGCAAATAAGTAGGTCTCCTCAAAAGAGAACATATGAAATACTGTTTCCACAGGCAAGGAAAGAACCAGGCAACAAGGTGTTATGACCAGTGACATCCAAGAACTTCTTCTAGACTGTTCTTCACCTATACCTCTCACTGTTTTTTTCAAAGTGAGAGGGAAGACAGAGACTCCCAGGCAAGCACAGCCCAGCATAACATCACCCCTCTGGAAGCACAAATAGCTGCGTGGCCAGAGCAGCCTGTGCCAACATTGCACCGTCACTCCTCCTTGACTCCTGATCTCTTATACCACTCTTTCTGGTTTTTTTTTCTCCTTTCTCCTCATTACACACACACAAACTTGCCCACACAAGCCAGCAGCCACTATCCAAGAGGTAATTTGGGTTCCCAAACAAACTCGACACCCGTGCTTCACCTCCAGAGCTGTTGTGCATGTTCTCTTTGCTTCGTAGTCAGCAAACTATGTACAGTCTCCTGTTCTGACAGGTTCAGGGGCAGGAGAGGCCAAGAGGCAAAGGGCCTGCAAAGATCTTCTTTCTGAGAATAGCGGAGAGATTATTTCCTACCATCCTCCCTGGAAAGCACAAAGTTTCCCCAAAAGTGGGGTGGGAATCAGTGGCACAAGCCCAGCTACAGGCATAGAGCTGTGGTGGCTTGTTGTACCAGGCAATGGGCAATGTGAATGGTGCCTTCCACGGCCACACAGCTCCGTCACCTCTGTGCCACCAAGACAGCACGGCCACCGGTCAGATTGGAAGGTGCTTTGCCATATAAACATATCGGGCTCCTGGGAAAGTGGTATTTGATTCAACTGTTCTTTCCACCTGGATTTTAACATGTAAAAGATGAATGTTGTGACTTTCCCTCGGTTGCGTGTCACTTGTGTTGTCCACAATGAAAAAGATGTACAAACATCTTGAAGACACAAGCTGACACAGCAGTAACTGTTGTAGCATTTATGTTCAAGGATTAAACAACAACAAGGAATAATCACTGATGTTCAACTTTTCTCCCTTCTTAGGGGCAAAGCTCCATATCATATGAACAGACTCCTAAAAAACCAGTGATGATAATACTGAAATGAGGACCGTGAGATCATTTGATGAGAATAATGCTGCACTCTAAAACTATATAGTTCATAAGCCATAAATGGAGAAGTATATTAGGGTACCGTCCCTTCAATCTCTTTCTCAGTTGCATGTTTGTACACATTGTACTTCCACAATTACAGTCCTTTGGTAGCCATGGTAAGTCTTAATCAGTGTATGTAAAACAATCAGTAAAGGTCAGGAGAGGAAAAAAAATATCACATTTTATTTTATCCTTTGTTAAGTTCTTATTTAATATCTGCTCAGATTTTGACCTAAATTTCACATCCTTCTTTGATACTCAGCTTAGCCACTCTGTCTGATACATAATGTATTTTATCATATTGGATGTGGGGAGTCTACAATTTTCAGGACAGAGTTACTAATGAGACACTATTTACCCAATACTTTCTCTCTTACTGGCCAGGCTGCCTCACTGTATTTTCCATTTGTGCCCTTTAACTCAAATATCTGACGGAGATTTCAATTTCATATATGCACCTCATAAATACTGCTTATGTGATTTCCTTACATCTCACATAAATCCTGGTCAATGGGGCTATCAGCTATGGATAAGATTTGATGTTTCAGTGCTGCTTAGGTCTAGCACATGTACAACACCTAGAACAATGCTAGTAACATTGCTGTCAAAGCAAAGGCTGAATGTGGTATCAATTTTCCCTGTTCCTCTGCCCTCCTACAGATTAAAATTCTAAACTAGAGATATTACAGACAGATTAAAGACCAAGCCTTTATCTTTCCCATCATTAGATGTATGCCTGAAATGACTGTGAAATTAGTCGTTCTATAAAAACCAAATGTTATTCTATGCTATTGCTTCCAAAGGAAATACATGGCAATATAAATACAACATTAAATGCAAAGCTTTGTTGTGAGGCAACTGAATCAGAAACAGAAATGCACATAATGAGAATATCTGTCTTTGCATATTCACTTCCCTCTCCTGTAGAGGCCATTAATCTTTAAGTGCATACAAAAAGGATGCACAAGTTAGGATGTAAAGAGCACCTATTAAGGACACTAAATAAATTAAGGACAACTCATGCGTAACACATTTTATATTTCTTATCTCTCCAGCCTACTTCTGTACAGTCCTCTTTCTGCTTCTGTTACAGGAGCAACCAGGGATTCCTGGGACAGAGGAATAAGGAGAATCCCAGCCTCTCTTACAAACCACTTCGAGGTTTATAAGTGTATATTAAGACATAGAATCATAGAATAGTTGGGATTAGAAAGGACATTTAATGGTCCAAATCCCCTGAAAAAATCAGGGGCATCTTCAAGTAAATCAGGTAGCTCAGAGCCCAACCCAACCTGACCCTGAAAGTTTCCAGGGATGGGACATCTACCTCTTCTCTGGGCAACCTGTTCCAGTGCTTCACCACTCTCGCTACAAAACATTTCTTCCTTATATCTAGTCTAAATTTACCCTTTAAAGGGTAAAATTTGAGGTTCTCCATCACTTTCACCATTTTTGTGACCTGTTTAACGTATAAAACATTTTGTCTTCTATACAGATATGCTTAAATGTCGCAAAGAGAGAAAATAATAATTATTAATTGAGTCTTGTTAAGGCAACTTGTCTTGCTTCTGGTAGCAAGTTCTTACAGTCTTTTTGTTTCCACAGTCAAAGTGTTGATAGTGAGGAGGACAGACTTGTGCTTTGAAGCTAAAAATGTTTTTTGACAAGACTAATTCTGATTGTAAAAATAAATAGTAAGATGAAGGAAGGACGATATCTAAGTGTTCTTACTTCTTATCTCCCTCAAGATCTTCAAACACTTCAAAACATGATAGACTCTGTTACACCTTAAAACATGCTTTGTGAGAAAGGTTTCCAAGCAGCTTACTGGGACAGCTAGTGGGTAGTTGAATATTTGAAATTCCTTAGCTCTCCCCCGCACCAAACACAATCCATTTGCCAGGTAGAACAGTTTCAACTATAAAAAGTATATCTTGAGCCAAAATTGTTCTCTGAGTTCCAAGTTTTCTGCCTAGTTGCAATAGGCTCTGTTTCTTCACTGGAGGGCTAGGCTGCACTTCACACACTTGTGGGTGAAATACCTCGTTCGGTTCTTTTAGTTCTTTCCAGGACCCTCATCTGGATTTTTGAGAAATCCCGTGTACATTTTCTTTCGTGGTTGCAGTCAGGAAGTTCTGCACCATGACTCTAACATCTTTTCTCTAGCTATCAAAACTGTGCAGCTTCGTGACTCCGTGCGTTGTCACTTCCCCTTCTGTTCCTTCTAAACCAGCTTATGGACCTCCACATGACCACGTGCAGGGTCTGGTGCCACATCCTCTCTACAGGAGAATGTTTCTTAATCCTGGAAAGCTTCATATGTAACTAGGTTTTTCACCTAGCTGAAAAGAGCAATTACATCTCCTGTCCCTGAACTTTAGGGGCATAACTCCAGCAGCCACATGTCACACAGAGAAACTTTTGAGACAGTACTACCCTGACTTGCAGGTTAGACATTTATGGCACAAAGAATGGGGTTGACTAAACATGTCTCATCTTAACTGCTTTTCAGTAAAAAATTTTTTCAAATACAATCTGAGCTTGAAGTTTTGCAAGAAAACCAGACTGTGGCTGGAGTTTTCCAATCAAAAACTTCTACATGAGGAAAAAAAATCAATTTAGCCTTATACATAGATTAATAAGTGATGAAGGAAAACCATAGCAGAGCTAGAGGGTAGTGCTCGCACGTTCAGACTATACCTTAATCATAAGATCATCCCAATATAACCCTTCAGACATGCTAAGAAACAAATATAGAGATTATCTGGGATAATGCAGCAATATTCATTACCCCAAAAACAGGAAAAGCATTTCACAGGCAATTAAAGTCCATTTCACAGAATCACAGGCTGGGAAAGACCTTTAAGATCATCTAGACCAACCATAAACCTAACACTGCCAAGCCCACAACTAAACCATGTCCCTAAGTGCTATTTACTCAGATGTATGTGAAAACAATTTCTGCTTTCCAGAAATATCTTGTCTTTTTGTAATGAAAAAGTAAACATAGCTTCATAATGTTCCTCTTTAGACCTATATTTCACGTCAATGTAAAAAGAAGGAAGACAGTGATACACGTGTTTAGGAAATTTCCAAACAAAATGAGGAAAATGGGAATAAAAATGACACATTAAGAAGTGGGGGCAGGGGGATGGAGGTGCATACCTGTTTATCTTAGATCTCTGGGAGGTGAGGTAGCCTTACACTGGAGAACTGTTTGGCCAAAAGCACAACCTCAGACATCCTCTAACACTGAATTAAACAATGCTGTAGTTGTTTGCAGCTGTTATGTGACATACAGAGAAATAAGATTAAGTCTTTCTGTCTGAAGCAGGCAAGGATGTCAAGAAAAATAAGAAGAGCAGAAAATAATGGGTTCCGGCATCGAAGCACACTACAGGAGTTCTCTAACAGAGTGATGCTATTTTTGACAACACTAGAGAGGATCTGGCTCTCTTTTATTTTTGTTCTCCTTTCACAAAAGTCTTCATAAGAGCGCAGATTTTCTTCAGTTAATATTAAAAATAATAATAAAAATAAAACCTCTAAAAATTCCATGGGCATGAAAGCTGATTTCAAGAGCTGAAAGCTCTTTAAGCAGGAACTGATACTCAACAGAAAACACAGCTGTAAAGTTTACATCTTGCAGGACTGTAGAGAGCAGCTGTGTTTAAACCAGCAGCCAGCAACTACCAAGAAAGGCAGCTCTAGCTCTTTGAGAAATACGTTAATGTATTTCAGTAAAAGCCTATTCCTGAACTGCCTTTCAGTCACCACCTCCTGCTGCTCAAATTATATTTTAGTAATAACCACCCCAAAAGTTGTAGCTCCAAAGGATTTTCCCTGATCAGGGAACAGCCGTTGAGCAGCGTCCTGCCTGGCCAGTGCGAGCTAAGGGGTGAGTTTTCACTGCCCAGGTCACACAGTGTCACGGTTTGCAGGGAAAACTTCCCCCAACCAAGCTCCCCCTGCTCACATCCGCATACTCCCTCTGCTTCCTTCACAGCTGTTCTGCTTTTTCTCAGGTCCCTTTTTGTTAACTAAATCAATTTGCTAACCTTGCAGGAAGGTAACCCAGTGAAAACAACTGGATCATTTTCTATGGAACTATTGAGTTGAGCAGCCTCACAAAGCACAGTGCGAGTGCCAGAGCCACCAGGGAGTGGGGCATGGGGGTCAACCTGCAGGAAAAAGCAAGAGAAGAGGTGGAGCAACACATCCCCTTCACAATAGAAATGTAACACTGGATCAGCTTGATTGCTCCTGAAACAGCAACCTAAACCTAACCCCTACGCTATTTTGTCCCTGTGCAAATAAATACAGGGACATGTTCATAATTCACATTTAGTTGTCAAAGTCAAACTTTTCATGTACAATATCAGATCGCTAAGTTTGGAAAATATAAGTTGTTTTTTACGAGAGATCCAATTTAACAGTTACTAGCTTATCAAAAGCCTAAAGGCTTACATCCCATTGCAAGAATTCCATTGACTTCAGTTAAATTAGGATCAAAGTCTGGAACTTCACCATTCTACTGTAATTACTTAGTCTTAGATGCACGCCTACAAACATAAAAATACTGCCAGTATCTGATATGAAGAAATGTCATTATGCAAAGTGCTGGTTTGATATATATTGTAGCATATTCTTATTTCTTTTATTATTCTTGATTCAGTCATTAACGCTGGTGGGTTTGACCAAATGAAAGCATAAAGCCACTCGCACTAGAACACTTATCAACTCAGTTTTGTATGTAGAATATCCACAGAATAATGAATTACAATATCTTTGCTTTGATGCCAGGTTTACATATTTCTGAAAGGGAAAAACAAAATTAAAGTTTCAGTTATAGCTGTATTGGTATTATTAGTAAATACAATATAGTCATTAGACTTCTAAGAGCAATGAGCTAGTACATAAATGCAATTAGAGTGCTGCAGTAAATTTACAGTCAATAATTAGCAATGAGAAGCACACACACCTTGCAAAACAGCTGCGACTTTTTTCTTACCTCAGTGACAGCCATGGTCACAAGACTGTTATAAAAATGTTAGAAAAATTAGAGTTTTGATCACTCTCATGCAGACTATTGTTTTTCTTTGATTGAAGCTTTATCAGATCCAGGGGGTTTCAATAACCTTTCACTATTTCTTCCTTTTACACTGCTAAAATCACTGGTGTAGATGGTTACACTGACAGGAAGAACAGGAAAATTCTATATTTTGAAAAGCAGGTAAAATTCTTATTATTCTATTTGACTATTTCACTGAACAGCACTGCCATGTCTACTGTTGAAGAACACAATCGGTACTTGTTTCTCAGCTCTGTTAGTCTGAGCAGCTTTCACTAGCACATCCTTCATCACCGTTTCCTGGGTATAAATACAGGTAAACTAGAACAATACACTGCAGAAGTCCCACCAGCAAGTTAAAGTAGAAAATACATTTTTATATTTCAGATTTCTCTCAAAAACACACCCATAGCAGAGCATGTGAGGACACTGCAGAGAACTCTGGTCACAGGCAAGGCGCAAGGTCTGTCACGAGGGCTAAGCTGGCATCAAGCAGGCGCTGCTGGAAACTCTGCTTTTCCCTCTCTAATAGAACATGCCCTCCTGCCACTTCTCTTCCGCAAAGTTAAGTTTCCTGACTACAGAAAGCAAATAATTTAAGCAGAAAATTAACCTTGCTGGGGATAAAAAAATTTAAAAAAAACCTGCCTTCTTTTTGATTATGCAGTGAGCTAGCTCATCCTGAAGACAACAACGTGCAAGGTCTGTGGATCCATAGATGATGAGCCATCCGCGGGGGAGGATGAACAGACTGGCCCTTTGCGGTGTCACCTTCCCATCAGATCATCTTAAGTGTGAGATCACAGTGCCTAAATGCTGCAGTTTCAATTCAAGTTCCTTTTGCTAGAGGATCAACCAGGACCAGGGAGTCCTGTAAGCTGAGGTGTGCACGGAACTTATGACTCATTAAACACTGAAGGCAGAAGAGGTGCTCTGCCTGATGAAGGAACTCAGACAAGGGGCACTTTTGTGACTGGGGTGGCTGAATGACTCTCTAGACTCAAGTTCTAACACATTTATGAGGAAAAGGTCATTAAGGCAGCTCTTCAAGGAAGGCCACTAGTTGTGTGTATCCCATTTCGTAGGTGCTTGCCTTGAGTAGCTGATGTGATAAGTGGAGCTGCGAAATATTTCGACAAGATACATCTTCCACCTAAAAGTCCTAATCCAGTGACACAGAGGCATTGGTGGAACCCTCAGCTGGGGAGGGTGCATAGCCCATGCCTAGCCCTAGTCTGATATTGTCCTCAGAGCTGCAGCACCATCCCACCAACTGGAGCTCCTACCTCAGACAAACCTTCCTCCAAAACCATCTCCCAGCTTAGTAGCCCTCCGTGTATCTCCGAAGTGGGGGTGTCTGTGCCTCACCAGGCACCACACTCCACACTGCTGGACCATTTGCACCTGAGATGTCCAGAAACTGAAGATCTGATTCGCTGCCAGCCTACTACAAGCTTTTGACAGGATAATTTCTGAGGAAACCTTTGCACAAAAAGCAGTAACAAAATCATGAATAATTCCTCCATTTTTTCCTAAGAGATATCGTACCCCATCTGAGATGCAGACCCTCAGATTCTCTCAATGTACTTGACCAAGCAGACAAATAGATGAGCTGAGCCCTTCTGAGCCCACTCTCGACCATTCTGTTGGAAAGAACATTTCTGAGCTCACAGTGCACTCGTGAACCATACTCAGAAAAAAGAAAGGGTGAGTTATTCAGAGGCTCCATTGAGTATATTAAGATATTTAGTGGCCACTAGCTGAGAAGGTTATTTGTTAGCTTATTTATGAATATGGTTGCAACTTGAAGGGATAATCCATCCAAATAATCTATGTATACCATGGCCAGTATTTAAAAATACATATAAGAAAAAAAGGCCAGAAAATTAACCAGCTGTATTTTCTAGCATAATCCAAGCCAACAAACCAGAAAAAATGAAAAGCTTATTTCCAGTTCTATTTTGGAGCTGCATGAGTGCCTGAACTTCAATAAATAGTTGTTGTCAGACTGTGATGATATACAGTTCGGCACTGTGTTCCTATAGAGTCCACTATCGAGTTTTCGAATTTACTGGGTTTAGTATCACTATTTTCTGGTTTTAGCTTTTGTTTTAGATTATAACCCCAATTGGGTAAGTCATGCTGGTTACACATATATATCCACCACGAGAAGAAAGAAAGAAGTAACTAGAACAAACAATTTGTGGAAGCCTAGAAACATTTCTCCTCTTCTTTACATTTACCTGAAAAGCAATTCTGGAACGGGAAAGGATGCCATTTCAGTCTTAGCCAGTTCTGGATTCAGGAGACATAGGTGCCAGTTTAAAGCCAGGGCTGATTTCCCTTCTTGAGCTGCTACGATACTTGTTAACATGTGTACGTGGGTATGTTTAGGGCAAATAGATCATTATTGCTGTAATATTAATTATTTCATCAATTCATTGGTGTAATACTTAAAATGGATGATGCAAATAGCTATATTTAGTTTGCAGCTCTAAATATTTCATGCTTTCCTCACCATAGTAACATGAATGTCTTTGAAAGGAAGAGAGGAGAGGAAGGAGCCTGAATTCCTGCACTGCAAAGACTAAGAGCGAGCCGGGGGAGGGAAAGCACTCACTTCCCAAGCTTACATACTTCAGACAATAATTAAGAAAAAAATACTATAATTGTATTCCTTCTGTTTAATGTTTTGCCAGTCTAATGCTATATACTTCTAGAAGCCTATTATAGAAAGGGACTACTTGATGACAAAAAACACTTCCATTTTTTCCAACCTAAATAAAGTGAGTGAGTGAGTTATGGAACACCATTCCATGGCATCCCAACAACAGCAGCTAAGAGTGATTTCTTTTTCAGTGTTTTGTACTTCACAAGAGCAAATTGGTTATTCTACAAATGGAAACGGGAAAGAAAATAAACCAGAACTTCAGTATATCTCAACCACTCAGTGTTGGACAGCTGGCAAGGTATCTGGTACTAGAACAGAAGGATTCTGGTTCAGCAGAGTGAAGGTATAATAACAAACAATAAACCCTTCACAAATGCCAGAATAAAAGTTGCTGCTGGAATAAAAGGATAATGGAGTTAGTGGATTTTCAGTGCTGGGATGAGCTAGTATAATGTATGTTCTGCTAGCTTTCATTGACAGATTTCATATACAGACAGTCAAGACTAAGGAAGGGGAATTTTGCAACCTGCACTCAAATCTCTGATTTGTATCGTATTGTTGGTGGTCAGGCCAGGGACCAATCTGGAGCCCAGCACTTTGCCTGCAGCAGCTCTGACTGTCCACAAAGGAAACGTACAGGCTCTCGCTGTACTGAGGCAGCAGCAGGCAATCCTTTCTGCTATTCATTCTCCTTAGAAGGACAAACAGGAGACCTGGGGATTCTCAGGCTGCCACGCAACGGTGTTCTGTGATATACCAGTGCTTGCCCTGAGCCTGTATGTGAGCGTGGGCTAATAAACTTATCACATGGATGCTAAGAGACATCAGATGGTCAATTCAACTGCAAACACCTCCCCTGCAGCCGTCTAAAATTTAGATTTGAAACCCTCAGAGGGTGACTTTAAACTTGCCTTTAAAATGTAACATGGATCTAGCTAATAGCTTTCATTTAGTAAAAAGTCAACTTTCTTATTCTTTCACATGCTTCACAATTTCAATCGGTAACTCCAGAATGCTGACATAAGATGAAAAACAAAACCAAACAAACAAACCCACAAACAAGCCTTAGAAGACAGCACATCTACTAACTACTGGCTTGGAGGAATGTGGTGGAGCTGGCCGTCCACGTTTGGCCCTAGATCTATGCTCACAATGCAAAGCAGCATGACTCCATATGTCATAAGAGGGGATTAGAACGTCTTATGGTATTGTATACTATTATTATAGGATATTCTATGAGTACACAAAGAATTGGATCATCACCACGTTACACACCCACTCCCAATGATTCTTTGTTTATCTGTAGGTGATGAGCAATTACACCATCCCAAATTCTTTCCAATATAGCTGTAGATCCCTCACAGCCTTGTCTGTGCAGTTCACATCTCTAATATTTATTGTAGTGGTAAGTGGCAGACACAAGAGTGCTGGACTCAATATATCAGGTGCTTCAGATTTTCCATTATTTCAACACCACTCCATTAACACTGCAGGACTAAAAATGCCTTGCAGGGACAGAGCTTTTCCTTGGTGTAGTGTTATCCTTAATAAGCAAAAGAAAATCACTGAGAGATACAAGATCATGAACACGCATTTAAAACTACATAATAATGCAAATTGCTTCATATTGCAATATTTTGCAGTTTAAAGGTAAGCAGGGCTAGGAAACAGCTTTAAAAGAAGAGGTAAAATCAACAATCTATTCTTTACTGAATTTCCTGTTAATATTTCTAAGGTGATGAGGAAAGATACCCTATTCTTAAGCATCAGTCCTGTGAGAATGGGCCTACAAACACTTCTGTTTTCCTTTTAATTCCTGTTCACTGTAAGCAAATCTAAACTTGGAAATACCAGGCATCAGGACAGCTTGTATAGGTGCTCAAACTGCTGTAAAGCTGGACTAATTAAAAATAAGTACACAAGTAGAAGCAGCGTACCTCACAACAACGTTCTAGAAGAGCATTTCTGTAAGGTAGAGGTTTAGGTGCCCTGCCCTACTGACATCCTTACGTACAGCTGCGGAAGGGTGAGGCTCTTCCTAGACTTCCAAAGATGATGATATGCCCTTTCTGTAGTAATGTGTCTGCGGTGTGAAGCCTGCCCCCCTAACCCTGTGCCCCTCACTCAGAGATTGTGAAGTTTTAAAACAGAACAACCCACAACTACTTCTTAGCTGAGGTATGGCTGTTTTCAAGCTCATTACACAAGACTATAACTGCAGGAGTCTCTGGCTATTCCAGTTTCTGCTGCAAGCAGAACGTTTGTGGTTAGAAAACCAGAGCATGGTTTCATGCCCTTCTTTTAGTCATCAAACTGGCACAAATAATTGAAACTGATGTACGATGCTTCCTGAGCTGCTGGTGCTCCTCCTTTGAGCCAATCTGTCTTGATAGCAAACTATTAGAACTTCTGTGGTGGAGGTAAACGAGCAAACCTAGTTGAAAAACTCTTGCTTCAGGATTTTATATTATAGCTGCACATGCTGGAGTGTCTGGAGGATAAAGCAAGCACTACCTGCATATCCATTTAACATACTAGATCTCAGAAGAATTCTTTGTCACTTGGAAACAGACTCTTAATTCAACTCTATATGTGCTATATGCTACCTATGTTTGTAGTCTATTCTTGCCAGGAAAACTAGATCATAGACAGCCACGTGGCTTAAAATTTCATTTCAGAATTGGACTGTATCATTTAAATGGTAAAGACTGTAGTTTCTTTAAGGATAATGACCTTGAGTCATTTATTATAGTTTTCATAATAACAATTCAAAATACTCTTTCTATGCAATCTAAGCACTACTTGGAGTGACAAATTTCCAGAAATTAACTCTGACTGTCCTTCCATGACAATTTAATTTCAACCTTAGATTATTATTTCTTTTTCCACTCTACAGATGTTTTATCATTCTTATTTATGAGAATGGCTGGACGGTTTGGGAATTAAATTTGGTTTTCAAACATTTAGGAAATCTTTGTTCACCAAACCACTAAAGCAGCTCTCTTTCTCAATTTTACTGAAAACAGCTGGCTTGAGAAACAATTCCTAAATTTAGACTACAAGTAGATTGCTTAAGCGATAATTGGATATTGTTACATGTTTTGTTTTGTTGTTTGTTTTTTTAAATAGAAGGCTGTCAAAGATTCAACCCGCTCTTAGTAGGGGTGTGCATAATTACACACTCATTTCAAAGTAACCGAGTTGAATCAGTCACTGCAATAAACAGAGTCCTAGGACAAAAGTGTTTCAAAAAAGAGTAATAACAAAAAAAAGCAAGACCTCAGCATTTTAGATAACTCTTCATCCTTTGGACAATTGGAGTGAGCGTTCAACAGGCCTTTATCTTGTAAACTACGTTATCATTTCCGTCCACCTGCATAAGGAGCTCAGATCAATATAGAGTCATCATAGCTTTTTTCAAGGATTTCACAGAACTAAATACGTATACACCCTCTGCGTAGCATTGCAACTCTGAGCTCTCTGAGGCCCATATAGACACGTGCACACAGAGATCTGCTGCACAGCAGGAGAACAAAGTCATTAGAAGAATATAATAAAAACTACCTGTGCACATTCAGTGGGCATATTTGGATTTCTGCCCAGCTGTAGCCCACCCAGGTATTTGGAAAATCAAGCCAATATGCAAAATTCCTGACACTGCTTGAGCAAAAAATTGCAGTAGAGGAAGAACATAGTGCGAGGGTAACTATGGCACTTGGGAACCTTGCATCAAAAGGAGTATGAACACATATTTTCTTTGACTAAAGATCTAAGATTTGCTCTCTTACAAAGTGTCAAAAACTATACGGCTATAACATTTAAAAATATTTAGCTCTAGTACTGCTTGTGGCAGAGTGTTCCATACGTTAAGAGCACAATATATGGAACAGCCTTGACATCTGACATCTAAAAGTAACTTTATCCTGGGAGTTAAATCAGCACGTTCAGTAAATCTGCTACACAACTGTACCATTTCTGACGTAACGTAGGTTTAAGAAGATGGGATCATCTTCTAGAATAATACAACTAGCATAAAAGAACAGGATTGCATTTATGCTGTGAAGAAAACAAGAAGCCCATCTAAAAAGACTGTCACTTCTGTGAACACATCTACTAGGATGATACCACCTCTCACAGGCTATAGAGTCAGTGTTAGCGTGAGACATGATAACATGAAAAACGTGAATGTGATGAAAGAAAATTTTAGAACAAGGTCAAAGCAATGTGTCAAATACCGTGTTTTGACACAAAAGGTAGAATTTCTCTGAAATGCAAAATTATTTTTTGAAATATATCAAATAGTGCTTAAAAAATACAAGTGGTCTCATTCAAACTGAAATAAGTCCAGAAGATACAGTAAAAAGCATATTACGTCCTGTGCAGATATAGATATCCTTCATTATTTTTCATTCAAGCACCTCCATGTTCCCAGTAAATTCTTCCTATAGCATTATTATTCATATTTAAAAGCAACTAGATTATTCACATCAGACAGACATTTCTGGGACAATCACCTGATCTACACAAGACACTCAGTTCAGATTGAGACCATCAAATGGTGAAGAAATAATGAGCCTTCCCAAGGAAGGAGTGAATCTAAACAAGTATAAAGAAACACTGCACAGAAAATTTCCCCAACAGACTTACTGAAAGTCAGGCAAAACCTCAGTCTGCTCCTACAGTAGCACCCATACAGCCCTGGACAAAACTGCTGGAAGGAGAAACTGAATGAATCTAAATCTATTATTTCCTGGGACACAAAACTAACAAAAGTCTCACTGATTTAAGCAGAGGAAAAATAATTAGAAATTTATGGTTATGGGAAGGGGAGAAAAGACAGAAAATTAAAATATTGTTGTGTGGGACTAAAGAAGATAACTATAGTAAACCTAATTTTTAACCCAGAACTGACCAAGTCTGAGCGTAATTTTTTTTTATTGGATTATTTTCCGGCCTGGATGATTTCATTGGTTCATTCACTTCACATCCTCATAAACAGCTGAACTCATACAAGTTCAGGGATGCCATGCAAGTGGTAACACATGGCTAGACGTTAAGGTTGGTGGAGACTCTCAGTACACAGGAATTCTTTATGAAATACATCCTTAAAATGAATGCATACATCTTTGAACACTGCTTATTGTTCCTTTCCACAGCTCAGGAGCAAGAGTTGCATTTCACAGATCAAACGGCTCTCTGCCAGCCCAACAGTGATTCCACACCCACCCCTGCCCCTGATGGTGCAAGCCCCCCAGTTTTCATTGGCTTGGAGATTGTTACCTCACTAACTTAGAGGAAGACCAAGCACCAAGAACGACAGATCTGTGTCAAATTGTGGCAGCTGGCATGTAAAATCTTTGGTGTCTCTCTCTGATACACTTGGAAAATCTGTTAGTCAGTTCAGGTATTATTCAAAAAAGCAAAGCAGAAGCAGATTCTCCACCCTGGCATTCCTGCCTCTGGGAGATTTATGTGAGATTACAGGTCCCTTGCCTTGCAGTGTCAAGTCTGATGATTGTGTTTTAAAATTGTGCAGTTGACGAGATGGGTTACAGCCAAGGAACAGGCTCTGCTGAACACAGGGTTTCCATCCCTTCCCACCAGGTGCCAAGGGCACACTCGCCTCTCTCTGTCCACTGGGAAGGAGGGGAGCAGTCTGCTCTCAAACTGCCCTCTTTGCATGAAGTTACCTTCCATCTCCCTCTCCTCCCCATGCTGAAGGAATCCAGCATTTCACACATGGAAAAAAAAGAAAAAGTGGTGACAGCTGCCAAGGAAACTGGTCTGATGAGTTTACCAGTTATACAAAAAGAGATTAAAAGACTGAAAAGATTAAAAGGGAGTGAGAAGGACATTTTTATTTGTTGCGATCAGTTTAAGTTAGAACAGGAATTACGCAATTGATGTGCTGTATCAGCTTGGGCAGGTGGGTCACTTAGTTTACCCCTCAAAAACGAGATCACAACGCTATTTCAAGTTTGTACACAGTCCTGTGAAATCTCAAAGCCATAAAAGGGGTGCAGAATGCAAGTATACCAGTCTTAGAGTGACTGAAAAGCCAGCAATGCAAAATGCTGGCAGGTGATTTCAAATGCCTCCAGTTGTAAATCCTCTACAGCAGCTGTGGATAAGCTTAAAGGAAAAACACACAGCTAAATTCTATCAGCTGAGATGGGGGCAAGTGCTGTCACTGAGAGAACATAATGTGAGAACAAGAATGCTAATAAGTGCACCAACTAGTAAAGGCCAAATGCAGAATGGATATTTTTTCCCCCCAAGTCTGGGAAGCGATTTTGACAGTTTTTAAAACATCTTAAATACTGTGAGGAGATTTGACACTTGCAGAAAATCTGAAGCTTGAAGAACAAGAAAATATTTCCTTTTCTTAAAGGACAAACATGCTCAGAGGTGATGGAAAGTCCTTTTAATTGAAATCTGCGGAGTTGCTCTGGAATGATCTCAGGAGAGCCTAAGGCTGTTCCATTTCAGTACGCAGGCATGTTGGGTCAGATGCCTTACCTGTTTCTGAAATGTTACCTGCCCTTGTGTAACCTCTAATTATAAGTTTCAGTGAGAGTCTTTATAAACTACATTGCAACCAGTGCTGGTTATGCATTGTAAGGTTTTAATTGGTTCAGGCACTCTGATGCACATGCCTTTTTCTTTTGTATTTACCAGCCTTTTGTCCTTCCCAACATTCTCTTCCTGGATGCCCCTATCTCAATTCAAGCAGGACCAAGCCTTAAGAAACTTTCTTTCTATGGGGTGCTACAGCCAGGAGAAACATGATTTGGTAGAATTGAAGAAGCTAAGTAATAAAAGAAATTAGAACTATACAAGTGATTAAGGCAGAGTAGAGACAGGGTCCTCCTGCGCGTTGATAAGAGGAATCAATCCACCTCCTTAAAACTGGGCATTCAGTCCCTGACCGTAACTCTGGAAGCTGGATATCATGCTGGACCTATAGTTTTACTTCACTGTGCAATTTGGTCATCTAGTTACTGAACAACCCAATGCAAGAGCACTACAATTTGACACAAGATTTCTGCAACCTGGTTCACAAGGACAAAGGTTTGCAGGGCTTCTCCACCTGACAGACTCCCACTCTCAGCCATCAGAAGCTTTGAAAACGAAGAACAAGAATAACAAACACCCAGCCTTTTATTTGTTTTGCAAGGGAACAAAGTTACAGGTTTCACCCAAAAAAATCCAAATTTTCACCAACACAGTGTCAGTTATACATTATAATTCCACCTATTGAATACAAGATATTTTTGAAATGTGCAGAAAAATAATGTAATGAAGTCAGTCTGCAAAACCCTGACCATTACCTCTCTGAGCTATTGAGACTGAAAGACTCTGTTGGGACAAAGAATGTTTAAAACCATCTTTTTATAACAGCATATTCAAGTCCAATTTGAGACTTCAAGTAACACATTTGGCTTGACGCTTGCTTCTTACACATGCTCCTCAGATGCAGGACTGCTAAAACATGCTTATTATTCCAATTATAAAAGAAAGTTTCTGCTTAAGGAACAATGGGTCTGACATGAGAGAACTTCATGCACAGATGTATGTACCATGCTCAGGAGTTCATATATGCTCATCTCTTTCTGTGCTTTCCCTATTAATTGTGTTAAAACAAAAGCTAACCACGACACACCCAGTCTGCTAGAAGGTAGCACCCCACAGGTCATCACAAAATAACAGTAATTAGAAGGGGTTTGGTAATGTTTTGAAGGCCAGCCAAATTCATATGCATCCTTTCTAGCAACTCCAGTGAAAGCAAAACAAGTTCAAAGCATTCACTTCACTCTACAAAGAATGCAGACTATTAAGTGAGCACACTATTAACTGAGAATTACCAGGAGAGATATTTAAATTCACATATATATATGTGTACATATTTGTGTGTGTATGTATACACCTATATAGACATACACATATACATGCATACACTTATAAATTGTCCTTTTATACAACAAAAAGAAGGCTGAGACAAAAAGTTTGTGACCGAAAACAGTGGTTGGCCAACATACAAAAGGAATAATGAGGAACATTCATTTCCCCAGACTCCTGTCCTGCAGGAACCTGTGGAAGGCAGAGAATTAATCTAGAGTGTTTGTTAAATTCAAAATGAAGGTCTAGAGAAAGAAGGTCTGACTACAGAATAAAAAAAAAAAAAAAAAGAGTTGTAGAAAAAAGAAAGATGCTTTAGACTGGAAAAAGGGAGTGGTAATGAGAAGGTAAGAGTTCAATATCTAAAGCAAGGCCAAACCTAGAGCAGGACTAATATAATGAATTACATATAAATGCAGTGAGCCGGAAAGAAAAACGTTGTCCTTAAAGGTGGGAGAAAACCCAGAGTGTTTTCCAAACACTGCTTCCAATGCTAAGGTGCTAACCACCAACCTATGTGCAAAGTACTTCGGGGTTTTCTAATAGAGCATAAAAACAAAGCACATCTAGAGTTAAATTATGGCTGAAAATACATACCAAAACCCACAACCCAACGATGCTCTGTGCACAACTGATGAAACAACGGAAGTTCTCATTCACATGCACAAAAGAAAAACCCCCAAAAAAAAACCCAACAAAGCTTTGGGAGCTCAGTTTGGACCTAATCTTTCAAAATGTTTTATGCAAAAGGCAAAATAGCACAAAGCAAAACGAAGCAAAAAGGCCATTCCCAGAAAAACAAACGGCCCCGCAGTTACGAGATATGCTCAATTTATAGTAGACAATTTTAAATTCCCAGTCTGCAGGACAGATCCTAACATGCCAGTGCACTGTATTCTCACCTTTTGGCTCTGAGCTTTCTATTCTCTTTCCTACACCAAATTCCAAACAGTATTTTGTCAGATTTTATTCCTTTTACTGAAATACTTGTCATTAACAAATTAACATGTGCCAAAACCAGCACAACTTTAACCAGAGAATGTCCCTGCCCATGGCAGGGGAATTGGAACTAGATGATCTTACAGGTCCCTTCCAACCCAAACTATACTATGATTCTATAGTTCTAATTTCTAACGAGCTCCTTCTCTCGTGAAGAATCAACTATCATGACAAAGATAAGGGAGATGTTAAGAGACTCAGAAAACAGCTATCAGTCCAACTTTTATTAACTCTAGTTAATTCTACATCTTCCTTTTGAATTTCTCACCTTTTGGGCATATTACAATTACTTTTCTTTTACTTTCTTACCGCTTTTCTCACTTGTCTAGACATTTTTATGCCTCCAATTGTTTTAATTTGCCCTTTTCAGCTTTTATTAATACTCTCACTTCTCTGTTCCTCCTTTACGCTTCTCACTACCCTTGCCAATTTTTATTTTCACACCGCATGCTTTTCAGTTGTTTACTGTATTTTCTTCCTTCCTCCAGCTCTATATTTCTATTTACTTCCTTCACTAACTTCAATTTGGAGAATTGAGTAATTCCACAGATCATTCATTTTTCTGAAAGGCTGTTGAGGAACTTCATCAGTTTAATTTCCACATCTTCCACTGACAGAAGGTTGGGTTCCTTTGAGCACTGAATTGATCTTTGGGAAGACAGAGCCCTGTCTGGTGAGCAGGGTAGCTGCTCAAGCACAGTGATGTTGGTATTAGCTAAAAACTCCTTCCCAGACAAAGCTGGTGCACATTGACGTTTTCTGACCAACGGTAAGAAAACGTCTATATTCGAACATGGTTCCACTCATACTGAGTGAAGCGATTGAGTTGAGTCTCGTCTCACAGTGACAGGTTAGAACATGTTCTATAAACATCTCTTTCTCTCTCACCTCCCACTCTTTTCTCCCGAGCTATAGAATTAGTCTCAGGTTCTTTATGTCAGACCTCATACTACTCCATTTCCTTCTCTTACATCAGTAGCTTACAGGTATAAATCTATATCTTGAAGTTGTCTCTTATTTTGCCTTCATAATGGGTAGATTTAGGGCAGACAACATATTTTCAGTGGCTGTGTATGAGAAGGTGCAATAAATTATGACAAAGTCAGTGATTTTTGTAAAGGTAAATATTTTTCTTCCACGGAACAAAAGAGATTTTCAGAGTAACATACCAAACCATGATTTATAAATATTGCGTTCAGAAGAATCTTCATCCAAACAAGTCACAGATCACAGCTAGTACTGAGAGAATATCTTTAGCTTAAATGACAGCCCCAGGAACAGACTTATCAAACAGACAAAACCAATTTCCTTTACGACGCAGTCCTGACACTTTAAAACAGTTTCAGAATTCAGACTGTATACTCTATCCAGCTTCATTTCTGACTTGAAAATTTTGCTCCAGCAATCTGCTTTGGAATTAATAATTGCACTACAAAACACAGTTGGGGGGGGGTGTTATTTTGTTACATGATCTTGCTTTTTGTAATAAACAGAGGATCAGCAAAGCTTATCCATTTCTATCATGACAGATTACTAACAATGATAGATTTTTAGTGATGTGTCAGCAAGTGTATGAAACCATGTGACAACTACCAAAAGAAGCTGCTCCAAATGTCAAATAGGAAAGATGCATCACAGTTTCACTTTTGTAACCATCAGCCAATTCTGATAGTGTACATTTTACATAGGGAAATTTTTCCTGTACCTGTGTGAGGTCAGGTAACTCAGAGAACCGTCTTTGTTTATTTTAATTTCTGAGTAATGTATTTTAAGGAAGGGAGCAGAAACTTAATTTTTTTCCCCCTAAAGCTATAACAATCAATAAAAGATACAGATTTATAAGGGAATTTTGTATCAATTACGAAGAGAGTAAAGCATAGGCCACGACAGCAAGAAAAGAGTGGAAATTAATTTTCGTAAGTGAGCTAATTTGTATGTTTAATACACCAGAATACCATAAACTTCTTTGGTTTATTATAAATGAAACAGTAGAGTAGCTAGAGAGACATTGTAGCATCCTTTTATTCTAAAGAATCAAAAAATAACATGACAGATGCAATACATGCCAGTCAACAATGAAGATTTCCCTCAGCCATGAAAAAATGCACCACCTGTCCCTTTACTCCAATTTTACACATAGTTTGCATGCCACCCTTGAACTACCAGGCAACGTACAGCACATGCCACAGAGGAACTGATGTACCTGTCAGGCTATTTCACTCATGCCATTTGCACAAAGAGGCAACAGATGTATTTCCCACAATACACTGAAAAACTGTTTGTGGTGGCCGCTGTCTAGTGAAACACCAGAAATAACATTATCATGCCCCCAAAAGTCTTTGCACCACACACAGAGAAGTGGAGGAGGTGGAAGAGTACTGATGTGTTACACTTTTCACCACACTCCCTTCCTTCCCCTCCTTGCGGTCAGTGCTCTAGCACTCCGTAAGGTGACCTCTGTTCCTAAGATAAGGTAGCACTGAAGTAGAGCATGGAAGTTACTACCCCCTTCTAGACATGCTCCAGGACTTCTCTATAGCAAAGATGTAAAACTAGTAGTGATTAACAGCTAATTTGCAGCCTCAATACAAGTATATCAGATTTCCAAAAACTGTCTTCTAATATAATTTGCCTCAGCCTAGAACAGAGAGAAAATGTCCCTGGTGCACTACAAGTGACGGGCATTTTATCTATTCATGAAAAGGGTGTAGGTGGTACAAGTCGTGTGCTCATAGTTTAAGTGCAGCAACTTCAAACAGAGCCTAACATGACCTTCCAGTGCATTTTTAAGTCATTTGTTATGCCTTCAGGAACGAATCATCTTGGTGCGAAAGCTGATCCACAGCACCCTGAACATCTGAACTGAACGTCTTCTCCACTGAATGTACATTAAAAAGGACGTTAGAAGTCACAACCATTGTTTGATGACGGCCACAGCAGTACAGGAGATTTAATAGCATTAAGACCATTAGAACTATTGCAGCTAAGTGTTTTGTACTGCTGTAGAAAGCTCCATCAATAGCAAATTACCTGTTGCCCTCTAAAGGCGCATATAATCTTTTCAAAGCTTTGTCCTTTCTCAAGCAGTTCAGCCATTCCCCTATGAAGGGGCCAACTTCTCACTACAGCTGCTAAGTGTTAAATTGAAAGAGTAAACATAGTTTTCAGCAGCTTTAATTAAAAAGATTGCCAAAGTGTGAGGATGCACTCAAAAGCTAACAAGTAAGATATTAATCTACTCATCTACAGTAATGATTTCACAGCACGAATGCTAATGAAGACAGAAAAGACGGGAGATACAGTGATGAACCAATGCAAAACAAGCAAAGAAAAAGACAAAATATTTTCTCCAAAACAAGATTTGCCTAAAGATTAACATAAGCAAGTAACCAAAGTTTGCTATAGTCATTTTGAAATGCCCTAAAGATGTTCACTGAGTCAATACCTTACTTGATAGCACTATTATCAACCTCCCCTGGTGTATTGAGATTGATTTCAGCTGTTGTCCTAGAAAGGGCTGGCCAAAAAAATCTCTGAAGCTCCAAACACATCAATAGACTTATCTGAGTACACAAATCTCATTAGCAAAGGAAACCATGCAAGTACCTCAAAGAGTCGGATCTTTTCTGTTTATTCTTACCCCAAACCATGTAAAATGCTGCAGTTTCTTACATGTGTCTTATCATTTCATTCAAAGCCAATACAACAAAACTGCCTTAAAATGAAACATATAATCAGAAGCTTTTAGTTCCATCCTGTATCAATTGATTATCTGTTGTGCAATGCAGAGAAGAAACTCGTGAGGAAAAAACAAAAGCATACACATACTTAATATCTTGACTGCCTGGCTGTTTTGAAACTTCTGGATTGAATTCCCCCTCCATTAATCCAGACATTGCCACACTATCAGGAAATCTGTAATTTTCTGACTTAAAAGAGGCTATGTTTTAAACCATTCTTTCAGATCATCACCTGGACATCTGCTTTGAAAAGGCTAAAACACTTGAATCAGAAGGTATCCAACTCAGAATAATCCTGGTTTAAAGCATGTACATACATGCTAAGTTTCTAGAATAAGTGATCAATATCTGCACTTTATGAGATGCAAGGCACCGATCAATGTGCCCTAACAGAGACCTCAGGAGACAGCACAGATACAGAAGACCACATACTCAAATATGACATGGCAAAACACTTCAAAGCCAAAGTGTAAATGCTTGTGGATTAAGACTCTAGGCAATGTTTTTTAAATATTGCATATATTTTTAAAAATATGTAGTCTTGTAATAGAGAAGATTATGCACATCATCTTTTCACTACCTGTACAATACAAGTGCATGCTGAAATGAAGCATCAAGAGTACTAATTAGGATCTCAAAGGAAAAGAGAAATTTTGTGTTTTGTTTATTGCTAGGGCAAATACGTGGCCAAGGATCAGCCCAGAAAACTTCTAGTTTTTATGGTGAGTTCAAACATGTGTGGACCATTCCCCATGTATTCTTATTTGCTTTGTAGTCTTAACAGCACATGTCTCCGATAAGCTCCGTGGTAAGCACAGATGAGCAACAAAGCCCAGGGTGAGATATAATAGAACACCAATCATAAAATCCTCAATGCTTTTCCTCTATACAGGAGCAGCTAGTACTGTAAATTAACGCTATTATCTATAGAAAAGGCCCTTAGCAATCAAACTACTAAAATTGTCTTCAGTGGTGGATATCACTAATATCAGTAATTTAGTGGGGAAAAGCACCAACAGAAAAAAAAACAAAGAACCAACAAGATCTAACAGTATTTAATTAACTTCCTTGTTGTATATGTTCATCTCTGCTTTTATTGATTGTTATATGCAATGGGCTAAAGAATTACCAGTCATTCCACGTATCAAATGTTCAGTGTTCTGCATGTACTAAGAAAAGATCTATACAAAGACAAACAAAAATCACAGAATGCTTTTCAGAGATCATCCAGATAGTATAGATGTTCTCTTTTTGTTCTATTTCATAATATATTCTTTAGGAGAAAATTTACAAACAGATTTATTACTGTTTAGAGACGCGCATTTCTTAATGAAAGTCTTCATGCTCATCAGTGATGGTGATCACTGGTTATGTGTATGGTTATATATTTAATGCCATGTATTAAATATTTAATCAATATTAGGTATTAAATATTAAATAAATGGTTGACAAGCTAGGTCAGCACTAACACTATTTCAATACAGGCTGCCCAGGGAGGTGGTTGAGTCACCTTCCCTGGAGGTGTTTAAGGCACGGGTGGACGAGGTGCTGAGGGACATGGTTTAGTGTTTGGTAGGAACGGTTGGACTCGGTGATCCGGTGGGTCTCTTCCAACCTGGTTATTCTGTGATTCTGTGATTCAATGGATAGTAGATTTTAGTAACACATTTTATTGCAAGAAAGTGGGAATTACATTAGTATTTCATGTGCATATTTCCTTTCTATTTTCAGCTCTACGAGTCTTTCTATAACAACAGATGATGCTACACAGAGTACCGTAGGCAACTGGATTCCATCTTTACATCTGTGTTTACTGAAATAATGTTCTCCAAATATCAGCTGTTTTGTATTCCTTTGGAATTTATTTGTAAAGTAAGATTCAGAACCGTAACGAAAACTCAAGAAGTTTTATTCACAAAGTTCATTTATCAACATAATTAACCTTCAACGGAAAGTTAAGCTGATAAAGCATTTTTGTCAAAATTGCCGAATTCACTCACTGGAACTGAAAGTTTTCTCAGGAGACCAACCTTTCTCAGAAGAAAATACACTGCTAGCAGTTTTCAGAAAGTCTCTCTCCCTTAACCTAGTTTTACATGAAGACATTTAAAATCTGCCAACCTTGTCCTGGGTGGTGAAACAGGAATACTGCAATCACAAGGTACTTTGTAGAACCAGAAACCACTTCCTACCCAGCTCCTCTGATGCATTTTGAGCAGAGAAAATAAAAATACAAAAACATGAAAAAAGCCATTATCACACAGATCCCATCAGCAACAGGGAGACAGAGTTGTGTAGGGGTGAAGATGTTTAATCTCCTCCTGTCAATAGACAATTTTGTCTGTATGCTTGGCTTTCTTCCAAACATAGCATCCCAAAGTACTTTACAAACAACAATTTATTAATGATATATTTGCTTTGCTTCTACACTGTTTTCATTAAAATTACGAAGTCGAGTGTTATACGATGTGTTTGCATATGATATTAGTGGCAGAATGAACACAGGTGAAAGAATCCAGCCTGGTCTGAGGGTGATTCTGACACCTAACACTGGTTCTTCAGAGCAGAACCTGAGAAAATCTGTAATTTTTCTGTAAAAATATTTATTAAGGCCGCAATGAAAATAAATCCATCAGAGTTATGGTTGGTTTCTCCAAGATGACATTGTGACATATGGGAAAATTCACAAGAAAAGAAGAAACTCCCTTTAATCATCAGATGTACAAAATAAGATATTTTAAGAGATAAAGAAGTGAAACATCCCCATTAGTATCAACATAATGTTGTTTGCCTACTCTGAAATATTTATATTCATATTTATATTTTTTATTTTTGTTGCTGGGTTTGTTGTGATCTTTCCATTTAAACAAAGGTCCTGAAAGCACTTCTCAGGACAGAGGCGCTCTCCTTGCTTTTCTAGTTACTAAAGGACATAGGCTTGACTAGGCTGCAAGAATGATTGATCACTAATGCTGTAATTTAAACATACTATGATCTAGAGATATATTACTGTTCATATTTCTCTCAAAGATTTTAATATTACCAAAACCCTTCTGCCAAATCCCAGCTTTGTTATTGGCCTCTCTATCTACCGAGCACTGGGACATGGAACAAAGCCACAATTATAAAACCTGATTGTATAACTTACATCCAAATACAACATTACATCTTTCAGAGGGAACCTCTGGATAATTCCGTGTATCCACGGGGTATCACTGGATAACTTCTGGATAATTTTATATCATTCATTACTACTATGTTTTCTGTGGTTTTGTAACCAAGTCTAAGATGTATTTTAAGTAACCGATAATTTCAGAGTTTTATTCTGTTAAAAAAATACATTTTCCGTGACTTTCTAAAATGTAGATAAATACTGTTTACATTTACTAAGGAGAGATAGCCTGAGAACTTTTCTTCCCACTCTATTTTATTTTAGTATTTTAAAGATCTATTTTCCTGATATATCTTTCAGGAAAAGACCCAACCGACTCCATTTTTGATCACAAAATAAATAGCTGCTCTTCCCCTCCTACAGGAAGGATTTCTTACATGTCATTAAGATATTTTCTGTACGCATCTATGTTCTGCCTGCAGGTTACCACACACTCAGCTCTTACCTTAAACAAGACGAAAGTCTCCAAGACATTCATATTTTTAAGATTGTGACACACTTAAGGCCAACTTTTCCATTTTTTCTGGTATAATCATTTGATACACCGTTTGGAGTTAATTATTGGTGTGATCTGGATGGGAAAGTTGAAAGATGAAAGGCAAGATAAAAAAGGACTTCAAATGGACACAGAAGAGTTCCATTTCTGAACAAGGCACTGAAAGCATTATTTAGTTGCCAAAATTAAATTCAAAGTTACATACAAAATCAAGAGTAATTTTCCTGCGTGTAGTCTTAATGTGTTTATGTTTAAATGAAAATCAATACATATCTCAAGAACAGAAAAAAAAATAATGAAACTGACTACAGACAAATGTGACGGTCAAATACTGACACTTTCAACTGCACTTTTTCCTTTGGGTGCCAACTCCTGAACAGACGAGATGATCAGAACAGCTTAGCTTCTGTTCTGTATCAAGAGATATAGAGTTAATGACTTGATTGTCAAGAAAAGACTAAGGATTTGAACTCTTAAAGGCCCAGAAACAAAAAGCAAATAAGAACCCTGAAACTAAGAATAACAAACAAACAGAAAAATACAGCATCACCCTATCTAAAGATTTTTTTAATATGTAGTATGAATAATAACGATCATATGGCTTTCCTGTTCCCAAAAAAAACCTAAAAATAGCATGTAAGGTTACGTTTATCTCTGTATAGAAGATTATACAAAATACAGAAAATATTATAGCACTAATAGCACAAAATTTGGATCTGTTACTCAGTGTGCAATAACGTATAGGAATCAGACAGTTGTGCCACTCTCATACTGCCAGTTATAATAATCATCCCACATTGATCAGCACAAGCAATATTGCTGATCTAGCTCTAAAAGGGCTATTGGCCCAAATGCTCCCAGGGAGATCTAATAAATGGGAGTAATAAACCCTTTGAGGGAGTAATAAACCCATTGTAACTCTGTTCATTCTCAGCTCTTTCACTTCCAAAGGAGTTATACTTTCCCCTTTATCGCGTTAATCAAACCTATTGAACCAAATTATTTGTAATTAAGTAAATTATCCCAAACTGGTCATTCAGATAGTTTATTTCTGCCAGGTTCACACTGTATTTCATCTTCTCAATTGGATTTACTTGACTATCAATATGGTAAGCCTGATTCTTACTCTCAGTTCCCTGTTGGCATTATATCCAGGTGAATGATGTCACGATACATAGCTACTGACAACCAGATAACACCAGTTTTCTTTGCCTTCTCCCCATCCCCAGAATATTCAGTCCTCGTCAGAGCTGAGATCTTGGATCACAGGTGATTGGCAGACATTTGGGGATAATACACCCCAACTGCTTGTTTGAATTAGACTCGTGACTAGGCTGCATGTTAGAGCACTTTTATTACTGCATATGAATGTTTTATCTACGACTTTTAATTGCTTGCACTAAGGCCCCCTTCACGTTAAAATTTTGCTTGAACCCTGTAAAGACTACCTTCAAAACATAACAGATTATAATGGTTGCCTCAAGATACAGATTACAAGTGATAACGTCCTGTCTCCTACACCCAACGCTTGAACTGAGACACCGCAGAGAAAGACTTCACGCAGATTACTTGCAACAGATAAAAAGCAATTACGAGACTGAGCTGTTTTGCTGAGACTCTACAAAAATTAACAAAAAGGCTGACCTGGTAAAAATAAGCCTTATTCTCCTCTTGCAAAGCTGACTACGCTGGAGTTACCCTGATTTACAGAGTAGTTGCACAAGCGTAAAACTGATGCCAGTTAGACCAGAATCTGGCAAAATGCCTACAAAGGCAGTAGCCTCAGATGCTGGCTGAAACTGAAACGACAGATGTCCTATCACATGGCGATCAGGAAATCTGTTCTGCTTTCTTTCCCAAATTGCTACTGACCCCAGCTGCATCCTTATGTCAATAAGGAGGTGTGAAAACGGGAATATGGGGAAAGAGTAGACTATCGAACAGCTTAGAAATGTTTTTTAAAATTGGGTTTGTTCCAGCAACACTTAAATATCTAGTAGCCTCGCTTCAATGCTATTTTTATGTTGCTAAAAGCAGTTAACTAAAATCCTGGGCTCTTTCCCCCAGCAGCTTCCTCTTTTATTTTAACCATACAAAAACTAAATAGAAATTTTTCAGACACAAAAGGAAGCTGAATGGACTGTAAATAACTGACCCATTGTGGCTTATACCATCTTCCAGGACAAATGGAGAAAAGATGGACTAATCTGAGAAGCTTTTTAAGTTACAATGGGCTTTTATGACAGTCTCCGTGTATTGGTGCTTCTGTAATGGAAGGGGCTCAAGACAACACTGAAAGTACCTTGCTTCTTTCCCAGATGATCTATTTATTGACCCAACTGGTGGAGGGACAAGAGCAAAGCAAAGTACGTCCTTTCAAAAAGTAGCCCTTTGTTGGCAAGAGTAAATGCACAAGTCAGGGAAAGGAAGTGTTTATCAACCCTGAGGACAGGACTATAATAGGACGGCTTTGGTAATGATGTACAACTCCAAGTGTCTCGGTGTAAAAGCAGCTAACACCAGAAACCGGCAGCCTGGCTCAGGTTGCTCTTTACAGTGGCTAATCCTGCCTTTCCAAGACTTCTTTCCTGGGCAAGAAACCACACCATGTAAAACAATGGTTTTGGCAAGAGTTTTACCTGGCCCATCTGAAGAAACCAGATTCTCTATCCTTAAATATTCCTAACTAACATTCTCTACCCAGAAATCTTTGTTTTCTATAGCAAAGATCTTGCTCTTGAATGGTCCAAGGTCATTATTGGGCTGCAAAGAAGCTAGAGAGCTTGAAACAGAAACTGTTGGCTGGAACAACAATATGTGACATCTTGCTTTCCAGAATCATGGACAAAAGACAAAGTAGGCAAAAGATTTCTCAAGACAAATAGGTAAAAGATCATTTTATGAGTTTAATACCAGCACTGCAGTAGGTATGAGTCACATTCAGAGGGACTCTTTCATAGTTTTTAATATTCTAAGTTAAAACAGAATGACTTTTACTTTTTAAAACCGTTCTTACCAAGACTAATTTCCAGTAATTAAATTAATCACGATAGACACCTAAAACAGTCATTTTCTTTAGAGAAGCCAAGGCTTCCTGGAGTTAGTTCTCTGCCCCTCTCTTGCTGCATATCGAGGAGGTATCATGCTTACCCCACTGTTCAAGCAGATGTCAATGACTAATTGCCTTTTCAGTGCTAAGCCCGGATCCTCCTCTTCATTTCAATCAACTTACACTGTGTCGTCCATACTGAGTGCTCTAACACAACCGTGACAAGAGCTTTGAGATTCAATCTGGCACCGAGTGATCTGACGACACAGAGTGGTCACATCAGCCTGTGTAGCTGTGATTTAGATGAGCGAATGCTCCATTAGGTTGTCCCTATTTCCTAACCATCTCTGGCAACTGCCCTACAGCGGGCAGGGAGACCAAAACACCCTCAGGAACAAATGTACTGGAAAATATGAGACCCCTCACTCAGTTTCAGTGATTGTAAACAAGAGATAGGAGCTGTCACTCCAAGAAAATCAGACTGCTCTAAGAAACACTGGAATTGGATACAATCCAGGGTGCTTTACAGTCAAGAGTACAAGCTTATTTTTGTAATACATCAATGTTTTTGTCTCATACAACTGCTACTAGCTTATGACATTCCAATTATCATTATTTAAGAAAACGAAGAACAATAGTCAAAGCAGAGATCCATCCTAAGAGAACGGGATGTACTGGGCTAAACTTCCTGCTTGCAGGGAAGGGCAAGGAAAAAAAAAATTCCAGCCAGTTGTTTATGTCCTATTCTTTGGCAGCTATGCCAATAAAAGCACTGAATAATGATCCTGAAAGGACCAAAACAAGAGAAATTACACGTTCAGCACTTCTTTGCTATTTGAAATCCAGCAGTGTGTTTCATTTGCTTTTCAGATGTACTTCAGTGAGGCCTTTCAAAAGGAAATAATCCTGTGAACAAAATATCTGGCCAAGAAACAAAAGGGCTGCCAAGTCTGATCCACAGGTGATGAGAAATTGGCCAGGAACCAAATCTAGGCTAAATTAAAGACAATTAAGATGGACAAAATTGTCCATCTGCTTGTACAGTTTAACATAGACAGAGTGTAAAAAGGTGCTAACATTCTCTAAAGTGAAAATTTTACATTACATGCTGAAGACCAAATGTCCAGCAAAAACCTCTGCTGTACAAAACAAACCAAAGCAAGAAGTCTGTACAATGGAATTCAGGCACAACATTAATATGAGTAACTCCCTAATGTTTTCATGTTTCATAGCAATAACAAAATAGACAGATTGTTCAGATCCACTGTGAACTACAGAATTTGATCCTCAAATCTAACACCTTTTCCTTTTTAACTGTAGTAGCTAAATGGATAGCTAGAAAGGTCTTAGAAATATAAATCAACCTGAAACTAGACTGTGTGCTGAAATAATATGTGTGAGCATCTCCCAAGTACTATACATGTGGCAGACAGAAATGTAGGTCCATAAAAATAAAAAGCTATGTGTCAAGGAGGAGGGGTATGAATAATAGAACACCATAGCCACTTAACTATGACATTTTATATAACAGAGATTAAATCTCTGTCAAAAATATAGCACAATTAAAACCAAATTGGTGTTTTTTCCTAGTTGTCACATGCATGCAAACTGATTCTTCAAACTGGTCAATAATTAGTTAGCTGTATTCATTAACAGCGAGACACTCAAAGTCCATTTCTTGCTTTGACACCTCTGTCTGTATTCTACTCTATAGCTAAATCTCTCACAGTTTTCCTCTGTCCATAACTAATCCAGGTGTCCTATGCTGCATGTTTGTACTCCCTGCTTTGCCCTGCACCCATCACTCTCTGGTTCAGGACCATTCATTTTCTTGCAGGCGTTTTATGTCTGTGCCAAGTGAGATGTCTGAGCCAGCCTGCAGCAGGGTCAGCTGAGTGCTGGTGCTGGGACAAGGAGAGCAGCTGAGCACACGGCGTAGCAGGAACGAACAGCAGCCTATGGCTACATCTCCTTCATGCTGTTCTGAAGCCATATCTTCAGTTTCATAACTATTTTAAATGAGTGGGTTTCTGGGGGTCTGCGGACTGATGCCAAAAACAGTGGTCCCACCCTTGCCCTGTTGCCTGTTCATCTCTTACCCCTCCCCTTTTGCCAGCATTAGCATTCAGGCAGCTATGCAATGAGCCACATTTGAAAAATCACTCTTGGGTTTGACTATGTCTTTTTTCCTCCTGTTGAAAACATCTTTATAAAGACAGAAAGAATGGAAATACTTTTCAGATACTCAGGAATTTTCACAAATTGAAAGAAGATATGTACTTTTTTTAGCATATGAGTACAATCAGTGCCTCACTAGTAAATATTCATAGCTTCAATCACATTCTGATCATATTTAGAATATCAATTTTTTTGGTGTGATTTAAAATATCTGTAATAGCTCCTTTCCCCCCCCCTTCCCTCCACCTAATATGGGAGGTACTAATTTGAGGCTGGGCAAACCCTATGGGATGAAAATATATTACCACATCCAAGAGGACCACTGAGGAGTTTATCCTAAAAAGTGCCTATGCAGACCTTAAATAACTCCTGATGTCAATGGAAGTTTGAAACACCCAACTTTACCTTGGAGCGGGGCTCATGCAACCTGAACCCAGCTGTAGAAAACAAAGCATCACAAAAAAAAAAAAAAGCAAACACTGCTAAGAAATTTGGGTTTGTCTCATAAAATGGAGATGATTTAAACTCTTTAAAGACAGGACATTTTGGCAGGCATGTTTAGGCTCGGTCTCCCACAGTGGCTAAGCAGACTGTGTCAGCTCCCCACTTACTGAACTGAGCGTTTAGCCTGGTCTAAAAAATCACACTCCATAGCACAGCAGGAGTCAAACTCACTGTAACACTTCTAGACCAGCAGCACCATGGGTTTGGGCAATCAAGCCCTAAGCTCCTCAAAACCACCTTTAACCCACAGGTCTTTTAGTTCTTGATCTTTATCAGTTCTTCCTCTAGCACTCGGAGGGAAATAGGCAGAAGAAGAAAGGAAAGGGGAAGAACTGGGCTTGTCTGTCAAGTAAACCCCACAAACATGGTAGCAAGTGGGTAGAAACAGTAGATACTTTATCCTGATTTAGACAATTATCCTGAAACAAAGTAGCAAAGAATGCTTAATATGAGTTGCAATTAATTTATAATGCACAGAGGTCACTCATTTCACTAAAAAACATGTAAGACTATCTCAGGTAGTTCTCTCTGTTCACATCCATAAGCTCTAGCTACAGATCAGAGATTAGGCAAGATCAGTCAAAGGAACGCAGTAGGACAACATAACTGGAAAAGAGAATTTAAGGAAGCCTGAGTTTCAGGAAAATCCATCATCTGTGTGCAAAGTTCAAATTCCCTTCCTCCCATGCCCAACCTTAGTAGAGACAGACACATTTCTTAGATCTTTTTAAAAGATTTGTACTGAATCTCTGGAAAAGATTTCTGATGAACCTCTCAACCTTATCAAGTGCTCTCAGGTATAACATGACTCCGCTAATCAAGAGTACACGTTTAAAATGTACTTCTCCTGAAAAAGGCATTGCGCTCGAGAACTTCATTACTCACAGAGACCGAGCACAGAAAGCAGCAACTATCCAACATGCTTTTGTTTCCTGAAAACCAGATAATTTAGAGTATCGCTCATCCCACAGGCAGACTATTTACCCTCATGTTTAAGGAGAGTGAGGTTGTTATCTGTGGATATGCTCCAAGAGGGAAAAGGGCAAGGTTGGTTGAGTTTTTCCAACTTTTTTCTAAATGTACCTATCTTCACACACACGACTATCTTACCAGATGGTTTAATGCGTTCCCGTAACCTCAGAAGGTCTCGTCACACACACAGCCACCTGCTCCCGAGCTCTGTCTTTCCAGCCCAAAGCTGTTTGCACCAGTGAAAACACAAAGCAAACACACTAATCATATCCTTAACAGTCCCAGCCTCACAGCTCTGCATCATTCTTTCTTATTGCTGAATGGTAAGGGCTCTTTTTCTTTTTTTAAGACATGCTAACTAACAGAATCCAATGAAGTACGTTGTAAGATTTCTCCAGCGGAAACCCGAGGTCTACTACTTCAACTGGAAGGCAATCTTATAAGGGGAGTTGGTGGTGGTGAGGAGAGGTTAGCGTGCTTCCAGCGCCACTGGAATACTGACCACCAGCAGTACATGCACACTGAGCACACAAGCATGGTATGAGAAACCAGCCAGGATTGCAAATAAGACTATGTTGCTAATGAGAAACTGGAGGAATCGGAGCATGAAGAAGAGCCAATTTAAGATGACTTTCTGTCTCAGCAGTGCTCGGTTTGACTGCCTCAAAGGGACAAGTACCTTCAACTACCTCCATCAACAGCATTAAACATACTTGAAATCTCACCAGAAACTTTCTGCCCTCAAACCTGAGTTCACAGCTTTTTTTGTTTTGCTTAATGTCTATAAGAGCAGGTACTTGTATTTCACATAAAAATGGTGTTTAAAAAAAAAAATCTACTCTGCTTGAAATGCATACTTCTACAAATAAAGGCCATTGTGAACTTTGCACTGATCTTATCAATTTACCACAAAATTTAATGCTACATATTCAGAAAAGAAAAATAATTCAATGCCAAAATTAACCCACTGTTTGAAATGGTTTTGCTCTTTCTTCTCCACAGAAGGTCAGATGATTAACTGGAAAAAAAAAAATTAACAATAAAACTCTAAACCAATAAACCTTTAACGATACATAAATTATGTTTTACATCCTCTCCATCATAGAACCTGTAAGAATTCTGCCAGTGAAGGAAAAGAACAACATGCCAAGAAGAAATAGCGGGGTTTTGCCTGGAGGTTGTCCAACATAACACTACTTGGTGAGACTATATCAAGTTATGTTTCATTTTTACTTTGTGTTGAATTTGGGATACCCAGAGTTATTAAATGCTGCTTGAAGTTTATTCTGTCAGGCCTTAAACTGATAATTGTAATCTGAGATGCTAACTAGAAAGATGAACATGATGGAGAGCAGCCTCAGACTCTTCCCAGAGTGTATCAGTTGCTGGGGGGAGTAGGCAAGAAACGACACATGCTTGGATCTCTGCTTAGTACTTGTCACTTGCTGCAATATTATCTTCATTGGCAGCTCACTGTCACCAGCCAGGCTGTGACCCACAGCACTGTAGATGACATGCACATGCTTCCCCTCTGTTAAATTTCCCCAGGAGATGTGACATCTCTCACTGCTGTAGACAAACACCCAAAAAAGTTTGAATCTCAGAGACCCTTATTGAAATGTTCCTGTCATGTTATGAAGCAACTATGGACAAACAGAAACTATTAGAGATTAAGATACGACTAATCTCTACTTATTACTCCTCTGTAGGCTTCAGATGAAACCATACTGATCAAGGAAACTCCCTCCCCACCCTCCACCACATAATAGTATCTTACCTCAAACACGTAAGCTAACAAAGCTCCATGTCAATCTCGATGATTTCTTAACTCTGACCTGGCCAAAGCTTTAACCTGCTTTTGCAATAGGAACAAGGGACAGGTAAAGAGCCTGTGAGTAATCTCAGAAAAGCCTTTTCAGAGTGAAGGGGAAAGGACTGTGCTAATTCTCTGGAAAACTCCGAAAACTGCATTCAAACAGTTTAACCTGAAGGCCAAGACAGCCTATTATGTCAGAAAAAAGCAGGCTACCCAATACTGACGAACAAGGCTTAAAATCCAAACTCATGGAAAGTGGTTTCTTTTTATCTCCAATGTAAGAGGATTCTGTGAACATACTAACATTAATTTGTTATTTACCATTTGGTCTATAAGAAAGCCAGGAATCCTTGTAGAGTTCAGACAAGCCTTCTGCTGTTTCTATGTACCCCTTAAGTCAGTCTTCTAATTATGACACGTGTTTGAGCTAGTAGATTATTCACTATACATCATTAATAATTTCTTACATTAGCTACCAAGTGACCACAAAACCTAAGCAGTTTTGTTCTGTTTCTTATAGGATTATTTTCACATTCAAAAAGCCTTCAGGAATGTGACTTGAACAATTTTAGTCCAAACAGGCGTGCATATACAGGTTAGTGCAAATACTTGCATGTCGAGGTATATTGACTGGAATTTTCAGAACCAGTTTTATTGGCAAAGCTTTATTAAATAACAACTTCTACTGAGAACTAGTCACTATGAATAGTCATGGAATATATTCAATTTAAATGAAGTATATTTGCTAATGCTTTCTGCAGCAGCTGTCAGATGCTATTTATAAGACAGAAGCTGAATTATAGGCAGGAAAGAAATTAAACCCATGAAGCAAGAGATAATAGGTGATCCTAAAGCTGAAACAAAGCAATAGTCAGTTATTTTCATCGTAGGGCATCTTATAGCAGTTGCACAATACTGGACGGAGCAAGTCTAACATCTCAAGGTTGCAGAAAGACAGACGTCTTCTCTCCACATCTCCTTCCCCTCCCAACCAGCTCAATGATCCCATAGCCTCCCTCGTGCTTGCACTGGAACAAATACACCAAGCCATATAACAAACATCCAACTCACTTATCCAGAGCAAAAAACCACAAATAGCTTTTTGTTGGGGTAGTGTGTTTAAAACCATCAGTTTGGTGAGCCCCAGAGCAAGGGCAAAGCAGAGCAAAAACAAAGGTCCTTGAGGCTGGTAGTGGAGGACGGGTAGAAAAAAGGGCAAGAAGCAAGGACAACCTTGTAGCGATAGCTACTACCCTGCATATCATCTCCCCATTCCATAAGAAAGGAATGCAGTGTTTTTGCTTATGCATCCACTGTCAGCAGCCGTGGTGCTTACACCTGCAACACAGTAGCCCTAGCTAAAATTAAATAACTGTTCACTTACAAGACATTTCCAGGAGATATGCTTCTAAAATATTTAGAGACACACTCACGCTCATCCAACAAAACCTTTTTATACCATGTCCTGTTTGCATGATAGGTAGGAAGGTAATATACTAGAGTAGAAATTACACTGGAAAAAAAAGGCTATCCGGCTACCTCTTTCAGTTAAAATTAGGTATGCTTCAACATTTTCAGTACCACTTTGATATACAAGTATGTACAAGACCCATGTATACATCAACATCTATAACGCAGGTATTATGCTAGACTAGCAAAGTATTTTTCCCTGTCTCCCCACTTCCATAACCAAGAGAAACATTTGTCAAAGTATCAGTTTTGCTTGTTTTCAAGCGGGGCAAAACTAGGCTCCCTTCACATTAAGAGTCACATTTACTTAAAATCATTCCATTGCACCTCAAAAGCCTTTTGAAAGAAATGTCCTCAAAGCTCAAATTGTCCAGGGGGCACAAAACTGAGAAGCAGATTGATTGCATTGTGAGAGGCTAGAAGACACAACAGAAGATGACTTGTTTTATTTCTTCAATTTGCCCTATGAACCAGTAAATTGCTTTGAACAGGGGTACCAGCCAGCCATGTAAGCCCAGCATTCACAGTGTCTATAGAAAACAAACAGCCAAGAGGAGTCAATGTGGGGGGAGGAAACAATCAGCCAAACCCTCAGCAACCTAATTCTACATAGCGCTGCCATTTTCAGCTTTGCCACATGATTTACTTTGGCTAAGATTCAAACTTTGCTTGTCTACAGCAGCAGTTTTACCTGCAATGTCAGGGTCACCAGCCCACCTGGAGCACAGAGCTGCCCCTCTGCTCTTCTCCCCATAACACAGTGTCTCCCCCCTCAACCCTACAGCAGAACCATCTATGAGGCCATTCTATACATCAGGTGATGCTTATTGGCTCACTGCCTGTTGCATTGGCACAACTGATATGTTTCGGGTTTAGGAAACTGATAGCATTGGCCAAGAGCTTACTTAAAATGGTTTTGTCATATTAGCTTTTACACTGAGGTTGAACTTTTCTACTGTCATTTACCAATCTTAATGACTTGGGCCTGCCTGAAGCAGTTGTAATTTATTACTGTCATGACCAACATGAAAATGCTCCTGGTTCGCAATAAATTTCAAATTTTTTGTGCTTTAAAAAAAAGAATAAGAATTTTGAGAAGCTTTCAGATAATCTTACAAAATGGAAATGACTTGGAGGATCTGTTTTTCAGAAAAAAAAAATTGGATTTCTGTTCAAATCTTTGAGTCATCATAGGTACACCTGTACCACAATTTATAAAATGTTTTAGGGACAATTACCCTGTCTTCTTTTTCTAAAGTAATCTTACTGAAATGCCAGTGCATCCTATGATCCTCCCATGGCAATGAAATACCAGCCTGGGCTCTTTACCAAATGGATTCTAACCTTCTGGAGGGAGGTGGCCATCTTCACAGTTTTCCAGTGGAATAACACCCCAAAGCTTTTTCATTGGTGCTGGAAGTGTTTCTAAGGCACAGCACGTAGTCCCTAGGTATTAGATCACAAGAGTTTGCTGTCAGTTTCATTAAAATAACTCCACCCTGTTCCAATGAAACAGAGCTACCAGAAATTCTTTAGCACTGATCACATCAGGAGAGATCTGTCTTTAAGCACTTTATAACAACTTGGTCTGAAATACTTTCTCATAACAGTCCTTGGTTCTTCCTCCTTGTAATGAGGAGAATGGTTGTCTGCATTATTTAAAGTTTTACAGATAGGGCTTAATAGCTCTTCCACCATTAGAGGTTGATTTTTGCTCTCTTCAACATCTTAATGAGGTGGGAAAGCAACAAGTATTTGATAACCAGATACATGACAGATGCCAGGCGAGGAGCCTGCAAAAATGTGAACCTGCATTTCCTTAATTAAAGGGATGCTACTCAGTACACAAAGCCTTGAAGCTTGGGGATTGCTATTAGACCTGGATGTTGTAAAAACTGAGGATCTTCATGGTCAGCTGTTCAGTCTTTATGTGTTCATTGTGTTTATCTAGAAAGACTCATTCTGGGTTTCTTTTGACAAACAAATTATCACTACTTGTAAGGTTATTCTTGTCACTGACGTGAAAGGATTCACGACGGGATTTTAAGCAGTAACTAATTTCCCTCCAGCTAGCCGTAGTCTCTAGCAGTTAGGGAATAGCAGCATGGAAGTACCTGAGGCAGAAAATAAATGTAGTTTAAAGATAAGAATCTTATTAAAAAACCAAACCTTACCTTGAAGAGCTATTAAAATTTATCTCTGCAAGTGTAGCACTTTAAGAAGAAATTTGGGAAAAGTGCAATTCTACTTGTATTAAACAAGGGAAGTAGGAAAAGTGAGATTTCAATGGTTTAGAAGGGTCAAGTAGAACATATTAACAGAATAAGAATAAAGATTTAAAAAACACCAGCTTGAATTTTGAAATGAAAAATGCAAGAATGACTTATAAGCATTAACATTATTAACATTTATAAGCATTGTTTTATTAAGTTAAACTAGACACATAACTGTCATATTAATCTGAAAAATACTTGTAAAAAGGCCTTTAGAGCTATTAGGCTAAATCAAATAAAGAATCCAGGTGGAAGAGAGACACCTAAAACCCAAAGCTGTACACCAGACTATAGCCCAGTACGGTCACTGCCCGACCTCACCAGGTGCCTCCCACGCTGCCCGTGCCCGGGGGAGGATGGTTCTCAGGCAGCTCTGTGCTAAGCCACCGAGTACCAGGCTCCCACCAGCCTGCACAAGGGTCAACAACTCCTCCACACAAACTCCCAAAGCCCAGGGCACAGTAGGTAAACTCGGACTGCATTTATCTCTTTTTGACAGATTCACTGTTCGCTCAAAACAAAGAAGAAAGAAGTTGCAGATGGTTTATTTATGGAACTTTGAGATTCTTGTATTGGACGCACTAAGTCAGAGACTTGCATGCCAACCGAAAGATAATCAGAGAGGCTAAAAACCATGTACCTGTTTCTCAGGTCTCTCAGTTTATTCACATTTTCTAGCAGGCCTGGTGAAGTTATCCTGTCGTTCAGGAAAAAGTAAAAAAATAATGCAATGTCCATGGGAGAAAGAGAAGCAGAGCAATTCTGTAAGATGTCACGTGGCGCTCATCCAGAAGAAGGGAGGCTCCTGGCCAACCTTCATTCCCAGAACAGTACATGCATTTTATATGGTTTTCACGGGCATTGGATAAAATGAATGAGCCATCACTGAAAAATTAATTTCCTAATTTTCAGGTCAAGATTAGACAAAAGTGAGTTCCTTTCTTTGATTACCAGAGAGGAAAGGGCAAGTAGCCCCTTTCAGCTCCTGAGCATCTATTCCCAGCCACATGACATAGTGGTCATCATCCAACTCTTGTATAAAAAGTTATGAAAAAAACTGATACATAATACATCTCTAAGGACTTCCGGATCCAACAGCCAGTCATGAACTGACCCTTGCAAGGCTATTCATTAATCTTTCATCGTATTTTAACAAGTAGGATGAAACATGCTTAGCTTAGAGTTCTTACCCCTACATAGGATACATAAGGATATGTACATGTCTTCATAAGGCATGAAGACACAGTTGTGATTGTTTGAATATAATTACTTGAATTATTCAAACTCTCTTTTTCACTTCTTATTTATGGGAAAACCCCCAAAACTGAGACAGCGCCTTTTCTCCTCCCACTGTAAATATTTCATGCTAGAAAACATAAATATTTATGCAAGCTGGGAAAAGTAGAAGTTCTTTTCTATCGTAATGGTCACTTTTCAGAAAAGCAGCAAAGGTCTTCAAAACCTAAATTGCATACTTACCATTTACTGCAAAATCTGCTCTTGGGCCTCATTTCCACATTGAGATATAAGACCAAGGGTTTCAATGCAAAATTCAGCCTAAGCCATTTCCCAGACCTTTGCTTCAGATGTATATCTTAAGTGCAAAATCTTGATTGTTCCTTTTTTCTCATCAAATCAATTTAGTCAGGTTTTGATGTACAATTAAGTATTAATCAAAAGAACCACTCCATTAAAACAAAGAGGTACAGAAATACTTTGGTATTGATACATGCAAACTAAAGATTTTTCTGTTGCTGGTTAATAAAAGTCTAGACACCACATATCCCAACATGAACAGTGTGAATTGATTCAAAATGTTAGTAGAGCTTTAAGTACTTCAAAAAAAGAGAATAAAGAGAAGGATCAGGTTTTCCACCTGTATTTTGCCACATAGCACAAGTACATAGTGCTTTGTTTCAGCTCTAAGAGCCCAGTCACATCATTCACGAGCAGCCAAGTGGATTACTTAAACAGGTAGTCCTTCCCTTAGGTCTTCAAGGAGTACAACAACCCCAAATTGAAGGACTTCAGTGGTATTTAGGTTGTATGGTCCCATATTGTCATCTTGAAAACTCTTTGCCCTGGCAGACGTGTGACTGGCTGCAGTATCAGACATTGATGAGCTTTAAGTAGTTTAACGCTGGTGACTTTAGACAACTGCCTGCTCCATGCACCAGCTACTTGAGGCCTTTTAAGTCATCTAGAGATGTCCCAAACCAACCCTTACTGAACTTTGCTGTCACAGTGAAATAATTCACCTTTTACCTTCCATCTTGCACACTTTATTTATTCTCCATCTCTTCAAAAGGTTGCACTGGCAGACAGGACCATGTGCCTGCACCACAGCCATAACGCTGCATGGTCTGACACAGCATGACTCCAGCTCCTTTTCTGAGGCAGCTTCAAGGGATACCTCCCATTGTTCAACACTTCCCTCTCCTACTGCTGTTGCTTGGTAACAGGGCAGCTGCAGAGGATGCGTATCCACAGTGCAGCTGCTAGATGTTATCCTGTAAAGTGGGACAGTTCAGAAACAACTAGGAGTCCTGTTCAGCTCTTCCTTCCAACCTTTTGTATAGGGGCAGGATCGACCCTGTTTAGCAGCAGCAGGTCAATCTCCCCACAAACATTTTAGAGCCATTATGAGCCTAAGCTATGATGCCAGGTTACGGTCTGAGGTAGCTTTGGTGTGGGCACATATTGCCTTTGCCAGTTTTGATATGGAGACTAGAAACTCCTACAGAAGGGTAGAACAGACAGCTGCAGATAGTAATTCCTTAAACTACCACAGCACATTATTCAAAATAACCTGTAGCACCCTTTGTGTCTCACATACCAGTACTAAGCACACGATGCACAATACTCTGGGTGGCATTCAAAAGAAGACTCATCTAATACCCAGTTACCATAGCAGCAAAGAAATGTATTGATTCTTTTTTAGCCTAAGTAAATTTAATTGTGGGAACAGCACAGTCCAAAATCCAGCATCGTTAATATTACTTGAGTTGAAATTTTATTCTTGCCATGCCATGTCACCCCTAACATTTCAGGTTTGCACAACAGAGACCAAAACTCTAACTACACCCTAACACAGGCTCTCCTGAGTCAACCCGAAACCAGGTCAGGGCACTGTTGCAGTGATGCTTTAGGACCATAGTGCTGTGAGAAGGGGCAAACCACCCTTTGCTGCTGCCAACCCAAACTCATAACTAGCTTTCATCTGTATCATCAAGAGACTCGTACTGACTTATCACTACTTCTGGATCAAGAAAAAGGATAGAACTGGCATAACAAAGTTTTCCTGGTGGGAGAATGGACCTCTGGTACCCAGGAGTGCTGATTTCCATCAGCATTACCTAGGCATGAAATCACACCAACAAACATCAGCAACATTCCAACTACAGCAGCATTCATGTGGAAACATACAAAAAAAGCTTTCCCAAAGATAAAGATGCTTTATGCTGCCACATCTGTCTGGTTTATTTTCAGACTAGCTCAGGTGTACCTGAACAAGCTGCAGCCACTCTTCTAACTACAGTCTGGGCTGTGGAAGTCTGAGAAAAGGCACAGTGAACCAGATGGAGTTCAAATGCCGTAACACAGGTTAGAGATATTACATCACCCGCAACAACATTTAAACCAAACAAACAAAAAAATCACCAACCAAAAACCAGTCCCTCTTGCAATGTTTGGGGAAGGTACTGTTCAGAAGTCATTTTCATTCCCAAGGGTTAGGTTTTTTCACTTAGAGTGTTACAGATTCTTCACAAATCTCTTCATTATACTGTCATTTCATACAAAAGGAGACAGATACACCACGTTCATGTCCTGTTCAGGCTTTATCAAGAACCACACAGTGAATGGAGATCAGAACTCCTGCTTGATGAATCTGTTCCGCATAACATGATGTTAATTATGCTCTAGCCAAATTACATTTTTGATTTTCAGTCAGAGACCAACTCTCAGCTATCCTACCCTACCCTGGTTTGTTTCCTTTAATTCCTGAACAGTATGTCTGGAGGTAGTAGGTGGATTGCAAATGTCATGGCATTTACCTTTTTTATTATAGGAATTGTTGGGAAGGTACAAAAAGTTTATGAACGCTTATTGTCTCTTAAGACTGGATCTTCAGCTCTAGGCCTATAGAGACTGAACTCAGCATTAAAATGTTATACATTACAGTTTAAATTCTAAGGTATTTGAATTTAAGGGATCCAGAGTCCTAAGAGCTTGGAAAGATGTCTTCTCACAGGGAATTTTTTTTTATCAGTTTCTCACTAACGGAAATCTTGTACTCAACTTCCACTTCAACATAAAAAAAATAATGTTAATACCTTTGTCAATACTGGAAAGCAAGAAGTAGTGTCTAAGACACTACTTCAGCTGTATGAGTTAATTATTGTGTATTCTAAGAGATCTTTCTCTAATATATTTTATTTCAGCATTCTCTATCAAATTTAATGTGGTTTTTAGGTTTTAGTTTTTTTAAAAAAAATCACATTAGATGATTTCTAAAGGATGGCTGTGGTGATGAGAAACACAGGTCTAAATCTGAGTAGAAATTCTGTAACTGCACAAAACCCGATTTCAATGAAACTACATGGGAACCTCTTTGAATCATGTTCTTCATACAGGAATACTACTTACGAAACATCTATTCTAACAGCAGATTTTCTCCTTTCAGGCACCTTATTTTCATATAGGCATAAAAAATTATTAATCCAGTTCAGTCATCCATGTTTCAACCTTGAATTATCCCTTAGCTGTAAGTTTGGTTTTATATAGTCTTTTTCATACAACATTTCTTGTCAACTGCTTGAAAGTGTGTACCTTTAAAAATAATCCAGGTATGGGTAAGTCTTCACAGCCTTAAATAAATGCACTAGCAGGTGAAAAATATGCAACACCTGAGAGTTTTTTCCATGTCTCAACCATAACTTGCTGATAAATTCCCTTTTTGTTACAGGCTTTGCCAAGCAGGTAGCTTGGTAGGTCTGAACACATTAATCAAAGTATAGGAAATCTTGGTATAAAGAAGCTGGGCCTGGGATTTGCCAGTTCCCACAACGCCTCTTCTAATTGCATTTTCACCCCAACTGATTTGTCTGCAATTAACAGTTCTGCCTCCCCTGTCTTTGACACAGACTTAATCCCTCAAGAAGACAGATTGTTGCAAAAATTGCTCTTGGCTAGAAGGATAAAGACCTGAGCACCCTCAAAAAAATGGGCAAGAAGAAGAATTCCTTCATCTGGATCTTTAGTATTGTAATAATAAATTTTTTTCTCCTATCTTTATAGAAATGAAGGCCAGGGACTTTCCTGATGGGAAGCTGTTATCAGTCAGATACTATCATCTTCCCTCAGACACCTCATCTCAGGTCTAGGAGGATAACATACATTAGTCATTTAGCACAGCCTCATTTACATAGAGTACAATGAATTACATTGACTCCAAGGTCTCCACTATTTCAGAGCAAAACTAGACAAAGCCACGTTCACATGGAATTTGGCTGGCAAGACTTACTTTAATAGAATAGCTTTGGATACTTCCATTGTAAAATTGCTTTCCAGAACCCTTACCAAGCTGTGCTGACACCAGGTGCAATTAATCCATAACAGAAGGGCACAAGTGGCAAAAGGCAAATTTAATGGCTGTATCACAAGCAGCTTCATTTCCTTCCCTACAAACACAATAGAAATCACATCCCAATTTCCATATATCCAAGACAAGTTAATTTCTTCCTGCACTACGTTATTCTGGACAGTAGTTCTGCAATACACATTGCAACCGAGCAGAAAGCAACAACAACAGAGTCTAAGAATATCCCTTGTAGTAGTAACTATTAGTTCAGTCTCATCATTGCTTTCTCTGTCTTACTTGTATTCAATGGGCACAAACACGAGAAAAAACAGAAACAGCATGTTTTGCATCCGATATTCACAGAATCACCAGGTTGGAAGAGACCCACCGGATCATCAAGTCCAACCATAAACCATTCACAATAAGTCTCAGCTTGAAACCTTAACAGATGAGAGATCCTCCAAACCTCTCCTGCCCAGCTTGCAGTTTACACTCAATCCACAGTTTCCAAACTCAGAAGTGGTTCTGCTTCCCCCTCCAGGCTTTCCATCCTGTCTTGGATGACAAGCTGCAGTTAAGGATCATCGCTCAGTAAAAAGTCTCTCCTAAAGAGATGCAGAAAGCAGAAATTCTTCCCATGTCCAATGTTGAACAAGCCTGTGAATATGTAGAAGCTGAGCAAAGAACAGCCTGTTACAGGTCTATGACAGAAACGGAATGTGATTATAGGTGTGTCATCCACCTCTGTTTCAGCCATAGAGCAAACTGTTCCACACATAACTCAGCTTCATAAATAGTTTTCCTTTCCACTAATAAAATGCCGTTCTCAACCTCTCTCATACACTTGAGGTTGCTTCACTTGCAACACTTAGTTATGCATTCAGAAAGAATAAAAATGCAGTTTTGATAAAAGACTTCTCAGCCAATGTTTTTTGGGTAACAAGCAGGAATCAAGCAAGAGCCAGGATTAGTACTACCCAGATCAGATGCAGTGGGAGTCGGTCCTCCCAGCCTACAGGAGGCCAGAGGCAGGAGACACTTGTTTAACGAGGTGGGCACATAGAGGGCAAGTGAATGGGAAGGAATCCAAGGTGTCTAAACTCACATTCCCGCAATGAACCACTCAGGGATCAGCTCTGCCCAGGTCAGATGGGGAAGCAGTAGTAACAAGCCTCTAGAGAAGCAGTCCTCTGGACTGCTCCCTGGAAAGACAGGGTCAGACGCACCTCCCAGGCCCCAAGACTGCTCTGGCGAGCTGGGTCAGCCACAAATTATAGAAGTTTCTGGAGATGGACTAGTCCCGTCCATAGATACTGCCCAGTCAAGGCCACCAAGGCTGTCCATGAGCTCAGAGTTATTCAAAACCAAAGATGTGCAGCCTCTCCCTCTCCCACCCTTGGAGCAAGGGAGTGGGAAGAGGCCTGAGGAATGGAAGATGGGTATTTCCTTAAATTAAGGGTTTTCCGCAAAATTTCATACGCTAAAGTGTTCAGAAAGCAGAGGCCAGAACAAACGCCTGCAGTGGAGAATCTACAAAGGAGGTAAGTTCAAAAGACCCTCCAAAGGTGGCTGTCACACTTTCTGTCCCACACCGTGTTTCACCTCCACTTAAGTCCCGTTGCTTTCAAGAGCAAAAGCAGAAATTTTTCAGTGCAGCCAGCCCACAGCATTATCACTTACAGCACCTTCTTATTTCAGCATCCTCTGCGAGACAGCCTTTCTCTGAAAATCTATGCTTTACTGCCTCAAGAGTGCTATATTCTAGTTGAGTTGTAAAAGCATTTAGAATTTGAAAATAAAAGAAAGCACCCAAAATGACACAGCCACCCAAAAGCAGTCTTTACATTCTTCTTCACTTTTCTAATGAATATAGCTGAGCAGTTCAAAATGCATTTCAATATTGAAAAGGAAAAGGCATTTGATTTTATTATATTTGTGGTGGTAAAAACAAAAAGGAGCATCTTTAGTTAATATTAGGTCTGTTGCTCCCTACTCTGCAAAAGCAGATCTGGTTTCAGGATTCCTCAGTTTATTCCAACAAACACTGACATAGCCAAAAATCCTCTGTTAAGGTCAAAAGTAGCAACCGAAGTGCTACATAAAGGATCTTTGGAGGAGAGGATATTGAAATAGTAAATTTCTGGATTTTTACTTTCTTAATTAAGAATCTGGAAACCAAGGCACATATTGAGGCACTACTGAGCCTGTTATAGTGACTGGAATATGTAGTTCAGGTCAACAGCCATGGACAAGATTGAGAGCTACAACTGTTAGTACATGACCTGACCCTGCTAGACAATCCTTTATAAACTTCTTGACCTCTTTAGAGGTTTTAGATGGAAGCAACTGGGCGCTAATCAGCCACCTGGTATTGACATTAAAACTTGAAGAGGAACAAAGAAAACAACCAACTTTAACGTCCTTTTTACATGCAAATCATGATACGTTGGCAGATAGCAGAAATGTCCCAATCTGAATTGTTTTTCTCCTTTCAATGCTGGGTTCATTGCTTTGCTACTCAGTACAGTGTGTTCCATCTTTCACTTTTTTTTTAGAAATCACATCAGAACTTCAGAAAAACAGCACATGCTCGCAGAGAAAAATCTTGAAGGACTGGCAGATACTTGTGATTTCTGAGCATCAGTGGGGTTTTTCTAACTACAAATTGTTCAGATGTTGTGGGCTTGACAGAATCTATTCCAAGCTTGTTGTTTCCCTGCTCTTTTTCACAGATTTAGAGTCACTGATGAATACTATGTGTAGCAGCCCAGATGCTCTGTTCTAGCTATAAAACAGATTCAGTCAGCTAACTGGATAAAGGAGCTTAAAATAGTGCAGCCTTTTACTCTTTATCAGCTTAACATTTTCCTGAACACAACACTAGACTCCGAGAAATACAAAGCAGCCTGTTTATAATTTACATACATTTTCTGGGGCATTGTTTGGTATTGTTTTAATATTGGATTGAAAGAAAGTAGGCTCTTTACATTGTCATTCTACATAGCAAAGATCTCAGCTAACAGAGCACTTCTTTGTTACAGCAATTACTTGCAAATTAACAGGCAGTTTACAAGGATTTCACCTTTCTTTCCTTTTAGGAGAGACCCTGTTGGGGAATTTCTTCCTTGTGTCCTAAAGCCAAATTCTATTTTCTAGACTCTCTCTAGACACTGGAAAGAGTCGTCTTGTTCAGCCTTTGTTAGCTTTTAGATTAAAAGACTGAGCTTTCCGTTATTCCTCAGCTGTGTTATGCTGCCATTACTAAGACCATTTACTGAAACTTCTAAGACCTGGGACAGAGATCAAAACCTTCTCCAGTTCTAATCATTGCAAAATAAAGTATCAAATGGCACCTATTTTAAAGGTAAAATCACTTTGACACATTCGATCACTCAAATCTCCAGTGGCACCATTGCCTTTTGGCAAAGCTTCCAACACTGCTCATGCCAGTAAAGCAGTTTGAATTAAACTGCCTTTTTGCCCAATCCCACTAAAACCACAGTAATTGGTTCAGACATAGAGGCTCAGCTGCCTTAGCGAGTTCTAAAGCTCCCAGCCAAATCTTGACTGTGTTATTTTCAAGCCTGGCAAAACGAAATGTAAAGCAAATGTTCCTGTTCATGTCACCGGCCTAGAAAGTTTACGTATTTCCAACCTGTCTGGTTTTCCACGTGTGTTCATGTCCCAGGATTTGTTCTCTTTCCCTTCTCATCATTCTTTCTCTCTCTTGCTGACCCAGCATCTCACACATTCTCCAAGCTTTTTAGCTGCCATCTGAATGAGCAAATAATTTAATATTTTAGCATCCTGATGAAATATCCTTTTCCCTTCTGAATTCTCATCCTTTGGGACTTTTTCTCCAGTTCTGCAGTAAACCCTTCTAGGACAGACAATTTGCATTTAAAAGAGACATTAAAAAAGAATAAACCACTTAAAAACAAATTAATCCTCCAGCTCCTGTTACATACTAGAAAGAAACAAGAGAGCTGTGAATTCAGAAGAAGAGTTATGATCTATTCTTGCCTTTCACAATCTGCTTTAATGCTATCCTAAACAAAGGAAACAAGATTCTTCCACTTTTCCCTTATTTGGAGCTGCTCTGTAATTTATCTCTTAGCGAAAGCTCTGAAGGGTTGAAGATTCCAGGGATTCTGCAAGTGTGTTGAACTGCAGTGCTGCACTTTTCTAACCTTCAGAAGTGCATTCAGTTTTAATATCAAAATCTTTCCTCCCTGTAACTGTGTCAAAAAAGTTCAACAGCATTTTAGTAACTGTAGCTCTGATCTCTTAGTGGGGATGGACATATGGATTTCCCCTGGCAAAATTCCTAATGACTTACCAGTCTTACTGCGAGCAGATAGGAAAGCAGAATATTTTCCCTTAAGTACACAGTAATGTCCACTACATGCCACAACCTGTATTCTAATCTCATTTGCATCTCACCTATTCACTGACTTTGGTAAATTTGATAAAATTAGGATAAGGCTTCTGTGAAAGCATTCCTGCAGGCCCCTGAAACTATAGCAAAGTATGATTCTGAATCCACAGAAAGGCAGATTCACTTTCAAGAATGATTATAAATCTCTTTTTATGTAAATATGGAAACACCAAATAGTTACGTCTGTTCACAGATACTTATATTCCAGTCCTACATATAATACTCCTGACACTTGAGCCAGGTTGAATGATGGCAGTTATGAGGGTCTGATGCAGTCATAAACACTACTATGATGCTGCAGCGGTTTCTAGAATACATCCTAAGTAGCTGGCCTGAACAAAACCAAAACAACAACAAATAAAAGACGACAAAAAATCCAACACAACAACAAAGAAAAAAAAAAAGACGACAAAAACCCCCACACAACACCAAAATATACTCCCCAAACTAAAAATTTTATTCCAGATTTGTCTAGCCTCTCTGAAAGTGGCTACAGGGGTTCTTGAGTTACTGCTAACATGGAGAGCATGCTCTGTATGGGAAGGGGGCCTATACTTTTGGTGAGGTCATATGTGGTGCAGTTCTAGTTTCAAGCATTTGTTCTCAGATTAGTCAAAAACACGCACTGCAGTTGCACATCATTTCACACTTGCCATCCGACAGAGCTCCATTCCTTCAGTTACCATTCCTCATGCCTGGGGCAGAGGGCACAGGGAGACAGATAAAACCTTGACTGACATTTCTTATGAGATGTTTATGCTGTAGCTAATGCCTCTGAAGGACATAAAATATGGTCTGTAACAGAGAGGAAGAACCCATTGAAAATCCTCATCTTGACATCTGTGGGGTAGGTGAGTAAACAAATCATTAGTCCTAGAGAATCTTGCTCTGCACCATTCACAACCTTAAAAGGAAGGGAGCATCATTCTATTACATTCAAGATTACGGCTTAGTATTTGGAACATTCTGTTTTAAAATACTAATGTGGGCTGAAACAGCACCAACAATCTGAACGAATGGTCCCCGTGTGAAAGCTGACCATGTTCTCCTGTGTTAGGCGCATGGTTACAAAAAAATAAAAAAAATTAAAGGAGAAGAAAAATGGACTGGAAATAGGAGAAGATGAAGCTACAGCTACCTGCATGACAGCAACTGCAAGGGCCAAAGAAGAAATTTCCTGGAAGGAACTGGCTTAGACTCATTATAAGTGTTTTCGCCTTCTTCATAGCTTTGACACAATAGGCTTAGATACCAAAGAACAATGAGGCCTGAGATTTATTGCAATTGGCACTGCAGGCAGAATTAGTGGTGAGCCTTGGCTGAACTCCATCATCTGATTAATAAAAATCAGACCAAAAGGAAAAAAAACCTGGTGGACAGTTTCACACTTGGAATGATATACCTCAAGGCCAGGGTACACCGAGTCTTACAAAGGTAGAAGAGACTTTTGCTCCTTCCTAGGAAAGACTTGGCATCATCTGTTCTAAGCTGTTGAGGCTTGCCAGTGCCATACTTCTAGTTAAATGAGTAGTTTAGATGACCAATGCTTAACATGCAGTATAGAATCAACTGTGAAACCTGTATTCATTAGGAAGAGGTTGAAAGTCAAATCCACAAAGGCAACCTGCAGTAGTTAGGAAAATGATGATATGTCAGGATAGCAGAACACAGAGTAAGAAATCTTATTTATTCTCCTTCTCAGTGTGTTCTTTTTCCACTGCAGCCTCATTCCTGTTTGTAACAGATGGCATATCAAGCATGTGCCGAGTGAGCTTTGCTAACATTTAACATTTTGGAAACTGTTTTCCTTTAAGCTAGCTGTTCACGGAGGTATGTGTGACAGTTACAGTGAGTGAAAACCCAAAGGGTGCCTTTAAAGGGTGCTTAGAGCTTATAAAGAAAACACCCTCCCACTAAGCAATGCTTCAGAGGGAATTGAGAATGGGAGGAACAGGGATGGGAAGCTCATGCAAGTATTTGTCCCAAAAGCTTCAGGGGCAAAAGAAATCAACAACACCACAACCATGACTAAAAGCAGGAATAACAGGATGGGAAACCTACATAGGGAGAGACACCTACAAGGGGTTGCAAGCTATAGAAATTCTATATAGAGAAGCATCTGCAGTGTGGATAAAGCCTTCAGTTAGAAGAGGAGGAAACTTCTGATACTTCCACAGAATTATCCAGTTGTTGTAAAAATAAAACCATATGGAAAGCACGTATTGATAGAAGTACTGTTTTCCTATAAAAGCCAGAGAGGGCCTTACAAGGCACGGGTACAGGTCTAAACCAACAAAAAGATGAACACACACTTGCCTTTCACGTCCATGCTAGTCTTAGAAGAGAGTGACCCTTTCTGAGCTGTCTACAATCTTAAACAGCCAGAGGGATGCAGAAGAGGAGACTAAAGGGATCCTAGTAACACAGCGATTGAAACTCAGCATGGGGAACAGCTGAGATTAAGATAATATAAAGTTGGACTAGATTAGACCAGCTAATATGAGCCTGCCTCTTTCTGCTTGCTAAAATAATAGGGAAATCAGTTGTTGATGCTGTGCATCGGAAATAAGCTTCAATTTCACGATTTCATTAACTAAACATCATTTTTTCAGGTATTTTTATTTTAATTTGTATGCATCTATTATTTAAATGTAAGATATAAAAGACAAAAGGTCTTGCATTAAATCACAGTTGATTCATTTCAGTAAAGATGTTGCATTATGTAAATGGCATCTTTTGAAGTTGGAACACAAATTGCCATGAGGCCCTTCCGGAATCCATCCTGAATTCCTAGCTATTTGCTCTTTTCCTATACATGACTGACAGAATTGCACTGAAATAAGCATTTCTTTGTTGCTGTCGATGCAAAAAGGGACAGACCAGTGAGTAACTAAAGAGCAATGTAACAAAAGGCTCTAAATCAGGACAAAGAGAACGGGCTGGATTCAGGTGACTTATTTCAGCACTGCAAGGTACACAGACCAACAGAGTGACTCAAAGAACTTAGGCTAGGAATTTATGTTTCCCCTAGAGCAAGTAGAAAGAAACAGGTGCCTCTGAAAAACAATTCTAAGCATTTAAGTTAGGCAGCTTTGGCTCCAAACAGAGGTGAAATTAAATTCAGCCATTCAACAAGGAATAAAGCAGCCTGTAACGTACATTATGTAACTGAAACACAGGTAATACATCAAAAGCCAGTCCACAGGCATGGAGAACCATCCATATTCTCCAATGGATGTCCCAAAATCAAAACACAACACCCTCAGGAGAAAAGGTGCTAGGTCACCCTGACTAGCAGATTGTTACCAGAAGCAGCAGCTAACACAGCTAGAGGTACAGGGCTTGTCTGCACTGCAGAACTAAATACCTAGAGGTGTGCCACAAAAATCAGACCCAAGGGTGCTCTTTACAGGTGTGTAGCGTGGAGGAGCAGGTGTTTCAGCAGTATGACCGCACTCTCGCAGTACTGAGCACAAGAGCGTGTAACTCATGACCAGGTACGGCAGCCCAGCACCTCCCAGATGTGATCTGAAAGAATGAGTCCAAACAAGAGCCAAGAAATTAATTTGGCAGATTGGAGTAAGCACACGCCAAAGCTGTGGAAGTGTTTTCCCAATGGCTATAACACATCCTACAACAGGAATGTCTATCAGAGTTTCCATGCCCCTAGAAGGACCGTCTCGCTATTGCCGTAGCTGCTCTGCAGCGGGCACTGACCTTGACGTGATTGAAAATAACGGCTCAGTTGTGCAGTGTAGACAAGACTGCTCTCCTGTTCCTGACTTTACTGAGCAGTCCTGACCCTCTACTGAGGAAACAAATGTGACACAGTCCCAGAAAACCCCATCTGAACACTCTTAGAGGGCTGCTGTTTTGATTTGTACCAGCGCTCCAGTACAATAGGCACGATGAGTCCTTTGTGTTCAGAAGCAAATTAAGAAGGCTTTTACCCCACCACTTCCTTTACGCTTCTCAAGAACAAGCATGAGACTGACATGGATGAGAAAACACAAAGTGGCCTGGCCAGGGACAGCATAAGGGAGTGTGAAATCCTAGTTCAAATAGTGCTATTTTCAACTGATTATGTGACAAACACAAAAGGGAATCTGAGCAGAACACACAATAAACCTACGAAACTTGGCAGGTTTCTTTGACATGTCTGAGAAGCAGCCTGCTGCCATAGAGACTCTGCTCCTCCCTCAGACTGACACAGCTGGGGAGGAAGAAAGATTTGGAAATAGAAACAGAGATCAGGGAGCATTTGCAAGGGGATTTAACTAAAATCTCTTCAGGCAGAACAAATGTGATTGTTTCCAGAGGGAGAAAAAAAAAAAAAGGAGTGAAAGATCAAAGTCCAGCAAAAAACGAACGGAACGTACTAGTTCTTTTTAAAACAGCAGTGGCAACACTAAATGTAGAGAGCACTTCTGGAGGTCTGTTTCACAAGGGTTGTTGCGGTGTGACCAGCATTTTCTTACTCCTAAAATGGCCCCTGCTGCTACCTCAGGAGCAGATGAAGAGTGAAAGAAGGAGAACGGCCAGGTGTGTGCTGGTCTTTAACTCCAAACCTCATATAAAGCTTTCTGGCTCCTCTCTACAAAGATAACAGCAGAGTGCTCACCGCAGACTGTGGTAGCACTAGCACACGCGCTATGCACTGGTGCTGGCAGTGAAGGAATAAGTTCATCTTGCAGCAAGAAGGCAAGATGACTATGGTTTAGATCTCTCTTTTAGTGTGAAACAAAGGGTAATGGGCAAGACAAGGAAATCTGAAGAGGACTGAGAGCAGTCAGATCCAGAAATCCATTCATTTTTGGTTTAACGTCATTATTTTTCGATTAATAATCTTCTTTGGATCAAGATATCGTTTAGTAGGTTTGAAAAGCACTGTTTTTATGCCATTATTATGAACAACAACTACCAAGAAGGACTTCTATATACGTAACATATCATTTGCACATTAAAACCCTCTTAAATGAAGACAATCATTTAAACATTTGATTTTCTGTAGCATCTCATGATAATTATTCTAATATCAACATCCTAAGGGGGAAGGGTCAAAAGTCAGAAGCCAGTCACATGTTATCAAGAATGTCTTCTAGAGACTTAGTCTGCTAAGAGTCTTAACCTAATCCTTCCAAGGTACTCCTTAATGCTAACGAAACTGCAGCAAACCCTCTGTGGGAAACTCCTGTGCAGAACATCACGCCTACTGAAGTAGCTATTTATTGCAACAAAGGCAGAATTAAGAACAAAAAAAAAAGTAATTTACTTGTTTCATACAATGAAATTTGTCAGCTTTCAAATTGTACTTCCCCAGCACGAAAAGAAACAACATTTAGCCTGTGACATTCAACCAGCAACTCCTGGAACAGACAGCATAATATCAGGGTTGCACAGCAAGGTCAAAGCATACTGACTACATCACATGTGGCTCCCTTGAAAAAGCTCCAAACATGTAAAAGGATCATCAGGCAAAATATTTTAACTTTTTCTCAACTCCAAGAAAAACTTGAAAGGTCTAAAGGCCATCAAGAATTGGTCAAATGTATTTATGTTTACTCACTGTTATAATAAACCAAGCCCATGAGATTATTCAGATAAGTGACACTACAGAAAAAAATTACATAGTAGAAGAGGAAAAAAAAGGAGAGAGAGAGAATTCCATTGTGGGTTATCATTATAAGAAAATATCAATCTAAAAGACAACTATAAGCAAAGTACAGAAGTAGAGTCAAAAAACAGAAGCTGCTTTTAGTCTAATTAAACCAAGCCTTATACCTGTGCTATAGTTAGATTTCTTCTCTTATTGCCCTTGCAAACAAGTAGCATATTGTTCAGATTAATAGATAATCAACATTAACTGTCTATCAGTCACCACCGTAGCTAGCTAACTGTCCCAAAGCACGGCAGATATACAAAAAGATAGGCTAGTTTCTTCCTGCTCTCACTGCACTGGTGAAATATTTCAGTGCTCCCCAAATACTGAACAGCTTAACAGTCCTTTTCTCCCCATCTTCTGCTTTTTTCTATACATTTTAGATTAGGCAAAAGGGCTAATACAAATCAAATTAAATTATGACTATTAAACCATGTCTCTTGTGGAAGATTTTCAGCATGGTTAGTAAAGTATTAAGCAAATTTCTTCTTTAGCATTAACAAGAGTATTGCTCCCAGTTCCTCCACAGCACATTTACCGCAGTCCTTGCCGAGCCAACCCCTACGATTTCCAGCATTTCTTTATGCAGGATTAGACTGGGGACATTAATCACTGGGAAACGTGCATATTAGTCATTTATAACTGAAGACATAGGCAGAGGCCAAGGGAGATTCCAGAAACATGCTTTATTGTGAAAACAAAGAAGCAGAAGGTGTACCAGAGCTGTTATTGAACATAACCTTGTTTTCTTTGCTGTATGAAAGAACATTTTTCAGTGTTAAGGAGGATATCTTCCTCTGCCAAACTTTACCATTGCCAGATGAGCAGGATGGCCCAGGATAAAGCACAGATCTACAAATTGCACGTGTCCTGCACCCGAGGGCCTCTCCGCTGCTGTTCCAGGGGTCTCCTTTCCCTCCACAGCTCCTCCAAGCTAAACAAGGGCAGAGCGCAAAATTACTGCTCAGCAAAGCTTCTGGTGGCACTGAGGGGCCAGGAACGTTAAAGCTCTCTGCCAGAGCCAAGGGTTCACCACAGATACCCACATCACAAGTTACGTGGAAGGAGATTACAACAATGACCGTATTTCTCACTATAAAACAGTTTTCTGTTACAGGAAGACTAGGAAGTGGTCATTGAGTTGGGGTTTTTTTGGACTATATACAATTCATTATAGAAGAAAAGCAACTGCCAGAACTGCATTTTTGTTTATCCTGGCTACATGAACAATAAGTTTGCCAGCGAGCAGTTTTGCTGGATTTTGGTTCTGCCCTTTTGATTCACTTTTCAGTCTTTGATTTCAAAAAACCTACAAATTAGGGAAATGGAAAGTTGGCACATGTTCCTTTTTCCTTCTTGAGCTCAGAAAAGGTTTTAAAAAACCTACATTTCAGACATCATGATCAAGCAAAACCATTTATGAAAACATGCGTAGTTTTCAAAGACTATGTTGAATCTATTTGCATTTCTGATTACTTTTTTTTTACTACATGTCATATAAGGTGCGTTTACATTTTAGAATCTAGTAAGAGGAATAGCAGAAGTGCTTTAGAAAAAAAACTGTTTTAAACATATGGAATTGAAAATTACTCATAGAAAGGAAATTTTCAATAGTTATATAATTTCCTGGTCAGAATGCATTTTATGCTACTGTTAGCATCTATCAAAGGTTATTAATTTTATTTCACATCTATAACATTTTCCCATAAGAAAACAGACTTTTAAAAAAATTACTTAAGCTTGTATACAGGAAAATTAAATAAGTAATAGTTAAGAAGCATGTGCCTATAAGCAGGCAAGAACTGAAATGATAACTTAGGGTAACTCAACTGCACGTGCAATGCGGAAATCATTTATATGAGTAGAGATACTTGAACTCAGAAAGAACAAAAAATTGTAAAACTTGGAACCTGAACACACAACCTGAGGTATTCAACTGTCTGCTTTGCTGGAAACTAGAAGAAATTCAAATGAACATAACACATAGCAGCTTTTGCTGGTACCTCTTCATAAAGAATACTTTCCTTCCAACGCCAACAAGAAATAGAAATGAGCTGGCAAAAGATGAAATCCCTTTACACAGCGTGTATACGCTGAAAACACAGGCAATAAAGAGAATGTCAACTGCAGCAGCTCCAACCTTGTTTGTCACTAGATTAACTAGGGAGCCGACAAGGACAGTGACTCAACCATTCATGCCTATTAGGCTCGCTGTGAAAGGCTCCATTCAGTCACCAGCTGGCACAGTGGAAGCTCTCTAAAGATGTGTAGAAGTGCAAGGGGTAGAGGGAGCCTGGTGCCGCTGCAATCAGAAGCCAAAGCTGCAATTAATTATATATATGGAATGTGGCCAGGCACTCCTACCATTGTAGTCTAATGGGACCACACAGAAGAAAAAAATCCTTTATCATGTAATATGCACTACAGAAAGACAGTTAGGGGTCTTGCAATAGAAGAGATCTCTAATTTAAATTTTTTTACAGTATAATTCCTGTTGACAGGCTCTATAAGTTTATACCTTGAAACCTCAAGTGTGCTGCTTCTGTTTTATTTCCAACAAAAGGCTCATGAGCCTGTGCATCTATTCTTCTACCACAAAAATCAGCCCTTTATACAGTTTTTTTCCTTACACTTATAGCAATAGTTTTAAGCTATTCCAGCACTTGTACCCTAGAAGATACTTTAAGCTTGTAGATCATGACTCCAACTGCTTGCAGATCACAGATCTAACCTAGGAATTTCCAATAGTCTCAGCAACTCATTGGCACAGCCTACAGAATTCAAAGTGCTGTAGGCATGTTTCAGATTACACCAGTCTCAGACGATTTCCCCCTAGTTGAATTCTTCACGAATTTGCAGACCTGTTTTTCCTTTGGTGAAGGCTGAATATAAAAATCATCCCTCAAAACAACAAAAGCGGCTACGTCCAGCCAGAATGACAGAATCCATCAACAGCACCCACCTAATGAAAAGAGTGGCATTCTCAAAAGTTATCAGAGAGGTGTAGTGTTAAACTTGTACCTTCCCATCATGATTGTTATTAAACAACATTACAATACTATTTTGAGTCTGTAATAAAATCAGGATCCCTGAGCCTACTACCTGGCAAAAAAAAAAACAAAACAAAACAACCAACACAAAACAGAAAGAAAACAAAACAAAAAATCTACATTAGCCCTTTTTTTTTAGGAAAAAAAAATGATGGACACACAGGCATCTGTGGCAGGGCCTAGAAACAAAGAAAAATGATCCTAGGCAGGGATTTAACCCCATTCACATCCTTTTCTATCTTTATCCTCCTTTGATCATTCATTCATTGGATTTTTTTTTCTTGATTAATATCGAATGACTTAATTCCAATATATTCATTTATCTAATTCTGATTTAGATTGTAATGCTCTAAAATCAATGGGAAGCCGATCGCTTAAAATAGAAGCAAAGTGGTCTTCAGTCTTTGCAGAATGGGTTACAAGTTACCTGAGGAGAGAAAATGACTTCAGCTTAATTTTTACAGTGCCAGTATGGCTTGGATTTCAAGGCACTAAAATACCAAACAATAATTAAACAATTTTAATGATCAATAAAAGGTTATGAAGGTAAGATGAGTTGTGTTAACAGCAAAGGTTGAAAGTTTACACAGATGCTTTATTTACACACAACCAGCCTCAGAACCCTTAAAAAAAAAAAAAGAGCTTACACTGCAATTACAATTATTTATTATGAAAAAAAGAAGTATGATTCAACGCCATACTGGAAAACACAAAAGGCTGAACCATGCCCAGCTCAGTGCTTGAAGTACAGCTCTTCTTTCACAACCTGGTGTACTTCTTGTTGGCAGATGTTATTTTCATGAACTGTTACTGTGTATTTTGACTCAGAAGAAGGGGGCTGATTCAATGGACATTTATGGGTACAGACACTGCTAAAACGTGCAGAGATTCAAATCATCATTCTACAGGACATAATAAAGCATCTCAGTCAGCATCTGAGGAACATTGGGTTTATTAGTAGGAAAATACATTATCTCTGAGGAGGTTTGGGTGGGTTTGTTTTTCCTTTTGATTTATGATTTTTGTTTTATTTATCACTGGCCATTCAGAGTCTCCATAAGGCCACAATGTTAAAAAAAAAAACTTGAAAAGGAGGAAGGGCAGTTGCAATGACCAGGTCTGGCAGCACCAACACCCATCCAAACGCAAGAGGAGCTGGCAGAGGAGCTGGCAATGAGACAGGGCAAACAGGGGTGCCCGAGTGCCTCTGTAGTGTCAGCAGCCTCTGTGCAAGCAGGAGGAAAGAAGCAGTAGAAGAAAATCACCCCTTGAGAGCAGAGCCCCCCAAGCCACTGCGCAAAATTCCTCCATTAAAAGTAAGAAATTGTTGTCATCCTTCACATATCTAAACAGGCTAAGGGCTGTATTTTCAACTTTATTTCAAAAGAGTAAATAAACACCAAGTGGGATTTTCAAGTGCCTGTAGCTACTTAAGACTATTGGGGATTACGTGGAAAGGGGAAGCAAGGAGAGAAAATAGCACTGTTAATCCTGGAGGGCTGATAATTTGAATTGGTTGTGGTGGATTTGAAGCACATGGATGAAACAGATCTACCAGTCGACCATAGTAATTCTCTCTTCAGGGGAGCAGAAGCAACACTTTGACCCATAAATGTCTATCTGTACATAAATACGTACAGATACAGGCACAGACACACACCATTTCAGGCCTATTAAATCAGACAACCTACAACGTAACACGGAAAACACTTCCAGACCAATTGTCTAGTGATTTGTAGGGGCAGAGGAGGAACAAAAAACCCAAACAGAAAACCCACACGCAATACACATTTAATTTCTAAGAACTGAAAAAATGGTATATTCAGCCGGACTGACCACCTGAGCTTAGAAAGCAGAAGCTCCCATGTTCTGCTTGAAGATTTAAACTCTTATTTAAGTAAAATATCATTTTTGGATATCACATAGCCCAATCCAATCTCTTGCTTTGAGTGAAGAAGCTAGGAAACCCACGAGAAACTTGAAACCACGCCAGCATGGGACTTGCCTACTCTGCACCACTTGAGTTCATATCAAAGACCAAACAGGAAAGAAAGCGTGACTGCGCGTGGAAAGTCAGAGATGGGGGGATCAGAAGAAGGTGAGGTGCTCGAACAAAACACCAAATCTCAGATGGCTTTCAGCTATCTGAAAACATCATTGTTCAGCCACAGAAGTCCCATTTATATTGGATTCCAATCTCTAGAACACAAAATTAACTATTGCATCAAACAGTCACGTTTTTCATGCTACACGCAGACCTGAATCCAAAGTGCTGCAGTCTAGGACCTTGTCTACAGCCAAAGGCCTCCCAAGGCAATTCTGTAACATTTTTCATTGCTTCTAATTTACAGATATTTAATAATTCCTGTTACCCAAAGAAAAAGAACATACAAAAGCTGTGAAGATTGAGAGAAAAAAGAAAGATATGCTGTTCTACTTCGATAATACTCTTTTACATTATTGTCTCAGCACTACTCTTGACAGTAATCCTTCCTCTAGTTTTCATAAAAATGGCTTTATTTGTAATTAGAGCAGGAAGAGTCTGTTAGCACTCCACAGCAACCCTGTTGATACAGGATTTTCTTTTCTTGTGCCCCATAGAAGTTACTTCAGGAACACTGGGAGTCGTGAACACCTCGAGATGTGAAGTGTCTGGCACCCGCAGAGGGGGGACTTTTCCTCCCACCCAGGCAGCAGCTGCCCATCTGCACACTGCTCCAGCAGTGACTTATTGGCACTTAGGAGACCTGTACAACCAACCCTGAATAATGTGTTTATAACATCTAAAGAAGAAGAAAAGAAGTGCTAATGAGAAATCAGCTCATTGTCATCTCATTCTTTCCCCATATTCAGTTATTTGTCACCCGCTCATGTCTCCTGACTGACAACATCCATGCCAGCTGCTAGCTGAATGGGAGCTTTCCAGCAAGTCTAAATAGACTGTTTGTCTTCATTAGCGCTTTGTACAAATTCATTCAGCAAGGACTTGCAGTCTGTCATTAGGCAGGTCCAGTCTTTCAAGCTCCACTGCCACAGTCCAAGATGTTTCCTTCAGTAGACTTTCCTCTACTTTTGCTAGTTTGGCACAGGAGATGTGGTTTTTATTACCCCAAGATGGGGTTTTTATGAGGGGTGTTGGATTTGGTTTTTTTGTTTGTTATGTTCCATCACTACCATTTTCAAAAATACTTTAGCACTGCACTAAGAGGGGAGAAAGAGCAAACGCACTCCCATTACACCTTTGAGGTAATACATTTAATTGTACTGTATTTATTTGTTTTCCACTTTTCTTGCATAAGACAATTAACAATGAATCCATATCAATTAGAAGATTGGTTACCAAGTAAGAAAAAGACCTAGCCCAACCTTCGAATTGTCTGCATCAAGACACTGATGAGACAACCTTAAAGGTATACAAAGGTCTGACACAAATAAAAAAAAATCCAAGACTGTCAGGAACTTGTTTCATTTAACAAATGAATAAATTCAGCCATGATCACTTACAAAATAGTTCCTTTTCCAGTCAACACATGGCTGCACATGAGGCAGCCAACGTGCAAAGCAATTCCACAGATCATTTTCTGAAGGGATGTTGAGGATCTCCATCGTGTGACAACTTACGGAATGAAAAGCATCTACATATTTACATCTTATTTGTGAAAAAATGCATCTGATCTTGGACTGAAAAGCATGTGCACCATTTCTGCCATACAGCCCAAAGAATGAAACACCTCTATAGGACAGCTTCCATGTACTAGCTACAAAGAAAAATCACAGCCCACAAAAGAGGGCTTCTTACTCTTTATCTCTTGGACTGATTCCTCCCAACATCCTTTAATCACAAAAAGTACAATTTAGGAACTGTTTTCTTGTTTACAAAATTAGAATTAACACATCTACCCTCGCATTATTTTCCTCCATAGATTTAAATCCTCAAAATTTCAATAAGGATACTCCAAGGACTGAGGCTTGGGTAATAGATGATGTTGTTCATTCATTCTAATTTTTATCAGCTACTTCTAGAAATAGTTAACAATTATACACTCCTCTGTTCCTTAATGGTTTGAACACAGCTTCTAAATGTACAAAACCAAACCCCATACCTCAGCCTGAGACATGAGTTTTACTGTTCCAACTACATTGAAAGAAATATTAATAGACACAAGCTTGTACCTAGTGTGTCTTCCTGTCCTGAGCTGAACAAAGCACAAGGCCTGGCAGGTATCTAATTCTTTAATTTAAAAAAAATACTGTGGGACTGAGCAGCAGGAACAAGGAGGGGAACGGAGAACAGGAAAAATTGTAATGGTCCTGAAATACATGATTTACTGCAATCTGTTTGCTATTTCTGATGTGAATAGAAAGAGGAAAGACTAACACTGCTGAAAAAAAAAAAAAACAACCTTACAGGCTTTGACATCTACCAGCAGGTATAGCCCAGCTTTAGAAAAGCTTCTCCAGGAAGGACATGGAGTTTTATCCTCCAAGGTTTCAAAGAACACAAACAACAACAATGCTGCTGCTAAGACTTATGCAGAACTATAACTTTCACACATTGTTACTTTCTTTGAAGTCAATGAGAATATTTGCATGTGAAAGTTTAAGTATTCTTAAGTCAATAGTCTCTCTTCTCAGAAGCCACGCCCAAAGCAGGAAAACCAGAAAATCAGTAGTTCAAGTTATTTTAAAAAAAATAAAATCAACATAGAATTATGACCATTTACTTACATAAATGTGTAATAAATTGTTTTAGCAGATGGAAAGATTAAAAACCAGCAATTTTTTGATTTAATAATTTCCAATTATTTTACTTTATTTTTCAGATATCCTACTTTCAGAAGAGCAGAACAGCTGGCCTCATGCCCCTGTGATGATAAACCACAGAAAGTCCACTCAAAAGTACTGAGGAAGTTGTTTCAGGAAGATAATATTCAATTACAAGAAAATTACAAGGTTTTTAGCACTGACGCCAGGGACATCAGTTAAATTGTTCTAATTACACTTCCAGAGCCTAAGCTGTCATGAATAAGCAACTTATCAAACAACCTTTAATGAATGGAAACAAAAATCCCTATAACCATTGTGAGGATTCTTTAGAAAAAAATCAATTCCATTCCTAGTAAGATTTAAATCCTCTAAAAATATTTAGGGATGGATAAATGAACTGAAGAGGAAAAAAACCACCCACGATAATTTCAGTAAACAGGTCTGGCCAAAATTATGTCATGAAAAAAAGTGTCTGGAAGTCCCAGCAGAAAAGAAGGTGTCAGGAGAAAAGGATCAAGATTCAGGACCTGAGAAAACTTAATATCAGAAGGTGTAGTGATAGCAGGTTTAGTAAATTCAAATTTTAGGTGCTTGCCTCCCCCCGCCACAGTTGTGTAATAGTACAGGCTCCTCCATGAGATAATAAAGAGTAAACGTGACTAAAAAAAGTAAAATTTTTCTGCTTCTCTTTATCTGTGCATCATATAATCATTTGCACCAGAACAATGATGTTCTGGATCATCCTGTCATGATATTTCAAACAACACTGAGGCTCCTGACTTCTTGTGCCATTTCATAGGTTGCACTGTGCAACACCTAGGAAGTTTGATAAGGGCAGCATATAAGACTATCAACTCATCTTTATCGACTTTGCTTCATGTTATGACTTTTCATCCCGCTGAGATAGCACTACATACTGTTCAAGCAAGCCTACGTGTATTATATAGGCACAAGTAACACTTTCCTTGTACTGCAGCATTTATGTTGCATGTCAATGAACCTGACTATGCTTTCCCAAGCAGTATTTCCTATAGCTGCTTTTCACAGGACTTTTTCCCTCCCTGTTTTCCATGAGTGCCATTCTGCACAACATAATACCAAGTTATGCTAGTTGCCAGCAACAGCTGTGCTCACAGCACCATCTTCTAAGCAAAAACAGCTTTACAAATGCTGCAATGCTGCTTTTTCGTTGCTATCTGTGGTTGAATAGTTGATAGAATGATTGATAGACCGTGGGTGAAACTTCGCTTTCAGCAGCAATCAGAGCTCCAAATGCCTAACTATGTTTAGCATAACATTGATGTTCCCCATCTGAAACCTGCATCTTCCACACTGCAGGATGATGTGCTACCAAGAGAGCCTCCAGACAAGGTTTCTGCAGCCACACCTGAGATAACAGCACCCGACAACTGTACCAATGTCCAAGACCTAATAACACATCTAACACTGTGAAGAATTAATTTCATTAACCAGTTGCAACTGCCAGTAGAGACATGTGTTAGGAAGCAGGATAACGCAGAGGAGTCTCTAGGGGGGTAGAAGCTATGGACCATTTCTTAACAGAGTGAGTGCAGTCGATCGCTTGATCGTTTTTCTGGGCCATATCTGCACGTCAGGAAGCTGCGTGCAGTTTCATAGCTTTTCTGTGATGTGTTGCTCCACACCAGGCTGTCTATCTAGGCAGTTACCCAGTGCAAGAACCTTCATCTGCCCTTTCCTTCAGTGTGCAGGTCATTTTCTTGCAGGCAGGATTATTTAGCTATTATGTGTGGCAAAATGATTGAAAGCCTAGGAGACCTACTTTTAGCAGGTCAGCCCCAGTGTTGCAAGGGGTGCCCATAGGGATTCACATGCAAATAGCTTTAGAAATAACTGATGAGGATGAAGGGGGGAAGGGAGGGGAGAAGAGGGGGAGGAGGAGGAATTGCTGTTGACATGGCAAGGTCCCACATATCCATGAGAATAAGGACAGCATAAGAATTATACACATTTAGACCTCAGCTTTATTCTTACCCATCACCCCTCACTATTGTAGGAAAGCAAATCACAATCAGTGATTCAGCAAACGCTGGCCCTCTGTGCACAGGCTCTCTGCTGAACGCAAATGCAACAAACAATGAGTAATTTCAGTTCAGCTTTCTTTTTATTCTCCTTGGGAGAGAAACTGGCAGCTCCACTCACACAGCATAAATGAAATATTTTCTTCACCTCCACACTTACAAGTACAACCAAAATTCTGAAATTATTCTGCTTTAACTACAGCTGCTGTTCCCAGCTACAGCAACACAGAGGTGAACAAAATAGATGCTATTCTGCCCCTCCTGCATCCCCTAGGAAAGTCTAGTGTCATTTTCTTTGTTTATCATTATGGAGCTGTTAAAAAGTTGCTAAGGAATTTAGTTTCCCTTTCAAGTTTTGCAGCCTTCCCCTCTGCCTTTGTGATTGAGCAGCTATTCCTGTTAAACCAGAGGGACGCTAAAGTAAAATTCACCTTTGGGACTGGTGCAGGAATACCAGGTGAGAAGTACGCAAGAGGGCTCTGGAAACAACAAGGTGAATTACACAACATTTAGATATCCAGAATGGAAGCGGTAAGTAAACCACAATTAGATTTTAAGTGTATATCTCCAGTTTACAGCTCTAATAAAAAACTTCATCACAACTCTGATCTGTCAGACCTTATCTCTACTGCAATAAAATTTCTTATAAGCAGAAGTGTCGGGGGGGGGAACAACTGCCATGTCTGATTAGGAGAAAAAAAATGCCACAGTATCAGTTTTCAAACTAAAAGATGACAGCAAGCAATTATTTTCAATAGCCACTAGGAACAGAAAAACAATAACTTTAGCTTACTTTGCAATAACTAACACTCAGCTTAAATACCTGAGGAAATTCTGAAGGCACTGAGAAAGAGAAGAAACAAAGTTAGACTAGGTAGGGAGACTGGAAAACCATCCCTGAAGTTTTTCAAGAGCAGACACTAGCAGAGCCTGTGTTAGGGAGGGCTGAGTACACTTGACCTCACATCAGCACGCAGGCACAGATTAACTGTTCCACGGGATTTCTCCCAGTCCACAGATCCAGATTTTGTATAAAAAGAATAGAAACTGTCTTACCTGACAAACAGAGCAAGTTCCTGTTCTTCCTTTTTTGTTAAGGGAACAAAATGCCCATCTCTACAACCAAGACACCTTTTAAGGCAGTCACCTAACTGTGACTATCTCCAGCATTATTGCTGGAGAAGGGAATGGAAATTTCTGCTGTAATTTGAAGTCATGTTCTCAACAAGACACTCCTATTCACTAATCTCATTCTGTAAATTTTGATTCTTTTTCCACAAACATTGTGGAGAACCCTCGGAAAGGCATCAAGTAGTTTGTCTTAAATGAGGTCTCTCTCATTTACAAGCTCTGAAAATAATCAGTGAATTTCACCCTTGCTCCACTGTAAAGCAGGATAGGTCTAAGAGAAACTACAGCTGCCCCAGGAATGGAGCTTGTTATTTGAGAAAATACAGATAAAAGCTAAACTGGGAGGGAGAACCATACAAAAACTTTATCTTAGCTTTCTTTCATGACATTCATCACATACCTGTTTCTCCTGCAAACAGCAAGGAAGGAAGGAGAAACAGAATTAGTTTATATTACCCTGACCAACTATATTTGGAAGAGAAGCATTTAGGCCCACAGTGAAGAAAGACAGGCTACATACTGAGGTCATTATTTGTAAGCAGAAAAAGGTATCAAAGTCTATCCCTTACTGTCTCTTTTACGCGCTTCATTTTGAAGTAACACACACCCTCTGGCCAAGCTAGAGAGGTACCTGTGGACTTCTCTCTCAGTTTTTGCACAGCATTTCCAATCATTACTGCCTTCCCAAAACGCATTTTTTTTTTAATCTTACCCAAACCAGACCTTTCAAGTCTTCCAAACAGGACTTAAGCTCAAACAGGCCTCAAATTATTCAGCAAAACTTTCCCATTCCTTGTTGCTTATATCAGGATTGCCAAGAACATTTGCTTTCTCTTTTATCGTTATTGTCACTAGCAGAGTTCCCAGAACTTTGCTGAATAACAAGTCAAGTGTTGCCTGCTGGTTTGGGGCTTTTTCCTGCCGTTTTCCTTCTGTCTTGACTTCCTGCCCTGTCACCCACTATTGATGTGCATTTCTTTTGTGATTTCAGCTCCTGGCCATCTTGTTTGCCTCTGAAAAGGGCTTCCACACGCTAACACAGTTTCAGCCCAACCCCACACCTTTCCCACCACTGGAAAGCGTGACAAACATACTCAAGTCCAAACATCACAATAGGTTTGTGCGCACATTTTTATATTAAATATGCACTTTACATATATTATACACTGAAAAACAATAAAATTTGACAATTTCCCTTGGTTTCTTGTAATTTAAGAAGTCCTAGAATAATAATTTTGGGGATCCCCTCTGCAATAGGGGGGAAGAAAAAAACTGCCACACACACACCCCAAAATTCATCCACTTCAAAGATTCCTAACTTCCTACCTTTACATTTTAAGGAATTTATTAACTTTGGAGATTTTTCATAGCTGAGTTAAGTGACTTCAACATCCTACAGTACTAAAACTTTTGTTTTATGGGGTTTATATGGTAAAAAAGCTTCTGTGCCACAACAGACTCCTACACTCATGTAAACATGGCCCTGCAAGGCAGAAGATGCACCCTGTGATTTGTTTCCAGCTGGGTAAGCATCAGGGAAGTCATTTCTCTGACAGGCACAGCTCTTCTCTGACATAAATTGCATCAGCTGTTCTAGCCTTAAAAAGTGTAGAGGTCAGTGACCTGGTAGGAAAAGTGCTAAAACAAATGTAATTAATAATTAATTGATCAACAAATTTACAGCATGGGAATGAAGAATGCTGAAAAAAAAATATATATATATAAAGAATGCTCAAAATATCCAGCTTCTACATGACAGAGAACATGAAACTTATTAAACAGGAGCTTCTTTTAACAAAAGCAAGTTTCAGGATAAAGCATTTATACTTCATTACAAGTATCCTCAAAAACTTTGTCACTTAATAAAATTATCCGTTAGAAATAGAGAAATAATCACTTTATTTCTGGATACCTCTCTCTAGTCCCTGTTGTCAGTACTTGGGATATATCATTTTTAGCCGTAAGCCTCAGGTGGTGAGAGATGCTTTCAGAGCAATGGGCAATGGTATTCGGTTCCTAGGGAAGTGGCCATCTCTCCCAACAAGGTTCTGGATTGCTGCGTACCCAGCCCTGAAATTCACAGAGAAAAGAGAGGCGAAGGTCTATCCCTTCCATCTGAGCCAGTCTAGGAACTGGTAAGTCATGATGCCTTCTCTAAATTAGGGTTTCTGTTGACAGGTTATTAGCCAGGAACTCCTCGGCATGCGGGGATGACTGCGAGGAACGTGCCTGAACTCGAACAGAGGGTGGCCAACAGCAAGCTGGTAAGTCAGGATTAATTTATTTACATCTGCAACTCTCTGGAAGCAAATAAAAGATTACCACTTCAGTGGTAACACTGCTTCACTTGAAAACAGTTGACTCTCTATGCAGAGAGGTTCGCAAGGCCACACAGCAAAAATAAAAGAGCCCACATTCCATTACTGTGCCAGCAATGATTACAAATGAAGACAAGAAACCCCCAACAGAATAACAGTTAGGCAGTCTTCTGTGTCCAAACTGCTGCCGGTTATTAAATTCTTAATTTATCAGCAGAGTCTCACCTAGTTGCTATGAAAACTACACTCAAATTCATATGAAGATCTTATGTGAGATCACAGTTCCACAGCCCCTCACGCCTGATACTTCCAGCAGTGATCCAGATGCCTGAATGAGTCAGTATGGCCAAAATATTGCTCCTGCTCTTTTAAAAGGTGGTGTCTTTTGAACAGAGCTACTAAGAGCAAGACCTAACCCTCTTTCTGAAGTGAAGCTCTCCTGTATTTCTGGCATGGGGTACAGCAAAAGACTGTGGACTTCTGCTTTGGTCCCAGCTGTGGTTCTGCGATGAGGCTGAGTGCATGGGACAGTTGGCCCCTAGCACATCCTACTGCACGTTGTGTGGGGTAATTTACACCCAGCACACCAGCTCTGACAATTTTGCAGCAAGCGGAGGAATATACAGTATTTACCTCCAAGCCTAATCTACTTCACATGGTGGGGGAAAGAACCCACCAACCCTCTGACAATACATTTCACACTTACTGCCCAGCATTTGAGTTTGGGATGTGCACGGAAACAATTCCAAGCTCTGGGATTTCCAACAGTACAATTACAAGACAAAAGCCAAGCCTTGTGCTAATTATACGTTCACCCAACTCAGGAAGCTGGAGCTTTAAAGACAAAATCCAAATGGTCTGTGACTCAGCAGTATAAGCATCTGCCTCCTGCACAGCGTAAGACCGAGCCTTCGTTAGCACCCTGTGCTTTAATTGTTCCTGTCCCTGTGTGTTAAAGGCCAAAACGTTCTGCCTATGAATTGTCAGGGGAAAAATTGACCTAGGCCAATGACATAAAAATGAAAAGACATGTTAGTTTGTTAGGCAAATGGCATCTGCCCATTGCTAGGCTGTTCATTTCTATGGGCTTTACAGTATCTTGTTCTCAAACTTTGAAAACATTATTTCTGTTGGCAGAGAACAGCTTCTAGCAAGAATGATAACACCTCAATGCAGGAGATAAATAACTCTTCTGACAGTTCAACTAACATGAAAACAAGTAATAAATTAGCTGCAAAATGGAGTCCCTGTGGATGCCTCAGCAAACTTGCTTTGTAATTTATTTTGCTAATACAGTCATTCAGCCTGCAAGACTAAGAACTGAGATTTGCAACTGACTTCTTGTTACACGTGTCTTGATTTTCTTTTCATAAACCAAAGATCCCAAGACCTGAATTCATTACTTCTAACACAAGTATCTCATGGCAGCAATCTGGAAAACGTGGTCAGCTACAGAGTTTAGCTCAGACTTCATGTTTTCATGAAAGCCATAACTCAGTTTCTTTGGACACAAGGAAAAGGGAAATCAACTCCTTCAGTCAGAGTTCCTCTATATTTCCTCCTGTGTTCTTGAGCTCCAGAGCAGAAAGGAAGGGAATAAAAAAAGTGCTCCAAGCCACCACACCAGTACCTTAATAAAATGGAATAAACCAACACAAGGGAAATAGAAAGTAAACACAATTCAATGAAGTCTGCAAAAAATTTTCAATTTGAACCTCAGGGGTTTGTTTGTTTTCATTCATATTTTATAAATAGTTGGCAGAGTAAGTTTGCCATTGGGGACAGTCAGAGTAAATTAAAAGCAAACACTAAAGATCATTCATGAGAAGCAAATTTTGATAGAATAAACCTCATCCATATGCGCTTTTTCTACAGTTATCTAATCTAAAACTGAAGTCAAAGACTACATGAGTAGCCCTGCTGAAAAGGACAATGGAAGTGGAGCATTTTTCAGCAATATTATCTGTCTAACACTGAACACTTTTGACCAGCTACTCATGTATTTATGTATCTGATTATAACAGCTCAGCTTTCAAATATCAAAGGCTTTCAGCTCATTCCTAGTGAAGCAGCAGCAGATCAAGTCCTTTTCTATAAAGTCAGAGAAAGTGCCTTTAAGAACAGAAGATCTTTTCCTTGGAAAGCTACTCAGGTAGCTATCTCCAAGGAGCCCCACAATTTCAGGCTTGTAGCCCATGCTCCATGCGGTTAGAAGCAGATCAAACCCGGTAACACCAACAGGACTCCTGGTTGCAATGGTTAATGTTGCCTGGGGATGGGCCACCCATGGGGGCATATTTAAGGACCAGGTGGGAGACGTGAGGCAGAGATGGAAAGGCCCTCCATCCAGGATTTTCATCTCTATGTCCCTTCTCACACCCTCTCTCTTTCCCTGTGTAAGAGATGGACAGCAAGATCTCACCCCAGGCATCACTACAAGAGGTAGCGCAACATCACTCCAGCACAGGGTAGACAGAAAGGGAATGAGATGCTGGGGCCACATCAGGCAGCTCACACAACCACACTGTCCCAAGAGTACCACACAGAGCAGCTCAGTCACACCAGCACTTCTCACCACTACCAGTTTCTCAGGAGGATGAAACACTGAGAAAGGCTTTCAGCAAAACCTCTGTTGGAGTGGCAGGAGTCACACAAAGGGAGCACATTGACCTCCAAACTTTCAGTATCGTCACCCTGATCCTATGGTCCTAATAGGATAAGTTAGCTACATGAAGATTGTGGTTTGCTATCAAGAGTCATGGATCATTTGTAACTTTGTTCAAAAATAAACAGCTTCCTATCAGTATTAAATTGAAAGCAAGATTCTATGGTGAAGGCTCCTCTAGGAAAAAAAACAACAAAACCCAACGAATTCTTTATCAATAGAAAAACATTTTTCAGGCACGCCCAAAGACATCACAGAGAAAACACTCACTTACTTGCCTCCACAAATATTGCAGGAAGCCAAACTAAAAAACATAAAACATAGCTCTTTGACAAGAAAGGTATGGACTAGAGATGCCCATAGCCCTTATAAATTGCAAGTAAGAATATTATTCATTCTCTTGAGGTTTCCAGGTAGCAAAAAAATACCGAAGCTATGCAAATCATTTTGGAACTGCCCCAGTACAAATTTATCCTTGTTGTAGCACTGCTATGTTTCAGCTTCTAATTCCATTCAGCTCTAGTGATAAATTCCCTTCAGAGACCCTGACTTTCCATAGAAAATTAACTAAAAGACACTACATCTCCATTTACTTGGTAGCATGTATGCATCTGTGAAATAACAGAAGCTGAGATCCTGCAAAAATAGGAACCAATGAACTGGGAAATAAACAGGAGGATCTCTGTTTGTGTTTTGCAGTCAGTTTAAGACAGGCTTAGAACAAACTATAAAATTTCACTACAATACAATGTTATATACCCACTGAACTGGTATGTGTTCATTTTGCTCATTGAAATATCCCTCAAAACTGATCTTTCAGAAGCTAAAAGCACTGATGTTCACAAAAAAAAAAATTAAGGAGGGAAAAACTCAACCCCCCAAAAAAATCCAAAAAACCCCCATCACCTCAACCATGTTTAGAAAAAATCCAGGCCTGTTGAGTAAAAGATTTCCAGTACAAAAGAATGAAATCACCAGGTACAGCTAAGACAGCTGGGTCTTAAGGACTACATATCTCACTGCATAGACTCACTCTTGCATTTTTCATGAAAATGCCTCCCTCTACGCATATATAAACACACAAAGTTAGTCAACATCCAAATTATATCAACTACCAAGAATCCAGCCATGTGTTCTTCCCCTAATTTTACTTTTCCAATTACTATACCAAGAAGGCAAACACATAACCAGAACCAAATCCCCATGAACCCCCGCTTTGACATTCAAGTCACCCTTTGAATTTGACATTGAAGAATACATTTACAAGCAGGTGGGTCGTTGGCTGACACACGTTTACCCCACACAGACCACCCTCAGTCGTAGGGAACACCTGCCTCACACCTGCATCAAGTAGGTGGCAGTGCCCTTAGGAAAGCAAACTGGGCAATAGGAGAAAGTAGAAAAGAAACCAGTGAGCGACAGGTTTGTACTAAGAGCAACGATTTCTCGTCCAGAGCTGCAGGGAGTATTACAATAGTCTTTCTATTTTCCCTGATTATCTGCCTTCCTTTACTGTCCATCTTGAGAATACGCAGGAGAGAAGCAAGCAGACGTATCCTAATAAGTCCTCATCCAAAACAGAGAGAGACCTCCAGAGCAGGGATCAAACAAATAGAAAAACAGATGGCGTGTGGGGTGGAAAGGCTGAGGGTCATAGCTTTCAGAAGAGGCAACTTGGAGAAAGAAGAGAGAAAACAGGAAGAAGAAAACACTTGATCATTATGCAACAACACTACACAGCAGCCAAGAATTTCTGAAGGCATCCAAAGGACCATAAGCTCTCCCTGAGAGTGAGATGTCTGAAGACCCCTCCCTGCTTGCAAACAATAAATGAAACAACAAGGTTTAACGGCAACAGCCTGAATCTGGAAATGCTTTTCCTGATCGTCGCCCTTAACCTGTGGCACCAGGCCATACAGAACAGTCTTTGGGAGGAAAGCATGCATCGCTTTCCTCAAACACCTACTGTCTGCCTCAGAGAGGTAGACCACCACTTTGGGGCTCTATCCTTACCTCTAATCTTCACTCCAACAAAAGGGAGATAAAAATTATACCCACAAGCCTATAGAAAGCTTCTTTTGCAATATCCCAGCTTTCCTTTCGGGCAGATTTCCCACCACTGGACACCTATAGCCTGTTGCTAAAGAAGAGTTCATTCTCATGCCTGACAGGTACAGAGTTTGATCTACCTTCTTACTACCCACTGACTACTTCATTTTTTGGAATGGATCTTAAAAAAAGGCTGATATCACACTGCTGTTGTATACCATATTGTTTACAGTGTGCCAAGGAACAAAAAGCTCATGTTGAATTTATGAAAGGTATAATTGGCTGCAACTTCAAATTTGTGAGGATAAGTAACCTAGATATACCATCATAACAGCTGCAGGAAAGTAGATTTATACTGACTAGGAGTGACTTTTCTCAAACTAAATCCTGCTCATAGACAATTGACTGTAAATAGCTGTCCCTTAATTTTTTTAACTGCAGCTCCTAATCTGTAGAGTAAGTCTCCGCAATTTCACTTGTCAAAGATGCAAGACTGCCAGCTTGGAACTCCAGAGTCATTTCTCCTCACCTTCATCCTCCTTATCTTCCCACAGCAGTAATAGGTTTGAGTATCTGACTGCACAACTCCCCAGCCCATCACAGGGGGTGTGGAACTAGATGATCTTCAAGGTCTCTTCCAACGCAAACTATTCTAGGATTCTATTAATAACTGGCAGAGTTGGGTTCAACAGCAGTATATGTTTGTGACCAAATAGCCAAACCAGCTGCACACAGCTGGATACACCAGCTGGGTGTATCCATATTTTATTCAACATTAAGAGATAACAGCAAGATCCTTAGTTGGTCACAACTGATGCAGTTCTGAAGATAATCTAAACTCTACATCAATGTTGTCAGCCTAAAGGTGTTTTTAAAAAAAAGTAGAATCATAGAATAATGGTAAATGTCTGGTCTAACCCCTCTTGAAGTCAGGAAAAGTCCCTTGCTCACATCAATCATTTCACAGATAGATCCTTCTGTGAAGACAGTGAGGAGACTAAGCAGAGTACAGTAAGGGTTCAGTTGTACGATCTAAAAGTTCAGTTGAGTTTGAACACAAGTTTAAACAAGTTTTCTTGTCATAAATGCTACACATCAAACCAGTTGCTAAAGAACATCCACCTAGATTTGCAATTTCATGATGCTCAAGTCCTGCTATGATCTGCACAGCAGTGTAATGCAGAAGAAACCACAGCCTCGTGCTTCCAGCTACGTGCTCTCAGACAGGCTTTCCAGAGCACAGCTTACTGCTTGTCTTGCATAACGTACTGCTGGAAGGGAGCCAGTGCTGCAACCTGGTGTAGATTTTCATTAGCATACAGATCTCAAACAAGAATCAAGTGAAACAAAATTAACTGGGTTTGTTACTAATTAGACCTTAGGAAACAAATTATGAGATCAGACTAAGTTATTGGGGTGTGTGTTATTTTTAATTTCAGATCCTAGACATTTAGAAAGTTATGATTGGAGATGCTGAAGATTCTCTGGTATTGAGGAAAAAAAACAAACCAAACAACCCATAAAGAATTACCAAAATTTGGGGCTATTATACTATCAGTGAAGAAAATTTTTAGCTGCTCAAACAGATAAGAGGTTAGTGAAAACTCTAGTTTAGGAATAAATTTCCACAGTACTGTATTAATGCAGGAAATCAATTCCCAAATGCTTTAGATCCAAGTATCCAAGACACCTGCTTAAGGCTGCTTATTTAATCAGACTTTATGGGACTGATACCCTCTGGAACAGCAGCTAGAGGCAAGAAAAATAACCAAAGTGCCTGATGCTGTTTGAATTATTCTATGTTATTAAGCAAATGAACAAAACAAACCAAAAAAAAAACCCCTAAACAATCGATCAAACTTTCTGCAAAAGAGCCTTGTAGTTTCTTTCCCTAGTAATTCCACAACTGCCTGAAGTACATTCCTAAAAAAGTAGACTGTATCTTTTTATACAGACTTTATTCTTTCACAGCTACTTTCAAGGATGTACCAGGATTTCTAAGTTTATCAAGTAATAGCTTGAAAAAATTGACGTGTACCTGATACAGAGGATAAAGTATAGTTACATAGAGTCCTCATGGTGAATTACTGGTTCCTAAATGTTTTACCTCCTGACTTTCATAGCCTCAGCGGTTTTTTTTTAACACATCCCATGCTGTTACAGCTAGCCTTCAGTTTGACATACGTAAGGAAACAATACACACCCTATGCCAAATATGTAATAAATTAGCAACTATCCTGACTATTTGTACATAATTCTGCAAGTGCTAGTATACATGCTAGCGTCTGGACAATGAATATACTGATTTACTTCAAATTTAATTACTTGGCAACTTCACAGATTGCTGCAGTGCTTATCAGGCATTAATACTTCCTCATTTCCTCATTCTTGCTTTAACATTTGCGTCATATCTTATAAAATAGCAAGCCAAGCCAGAAAAAGTGAGAGTCACGTAAGGTAGCGAATATACTGTGGGACTACTCATTAAGACTTCAATCTCTGTCACAAAACCTGGTTTTCTCAGATCTAAGAGATCACTCAAACATTTGAAATACCACAGGGGTTTTCCTAATTAACCCTTAGTTATGTGATTATACATAATAAGGACCTGAAGGCTGCATTTCTCTTAATTCACACACTTCAGGGAGACCAAAATTCCATTTATTTCTTCCTGGAGCTGCTGGCAGATACTAAATAATAACTCTTCTCATCAGACCCTTCTAGGACCTGCCAAGAGCAAACTGCTACTCTGCAGTCATAACTGATCTCTTACAAGAGCACAATGCAGCTGCAGGGCCAAGAGAGAAATTAAAAAAAGAACTAGAAAGGACTGTTTACCAAGTGTTTTGTTTGGGGGTTGGTTTTTTTTGTTGGCTTGTTTGTTGCTGCAGAAGAAGGTAACATTCCTCACTCCTTACCACTTCCAAGACCTCTTGACTTTCCCATCAATGCCTTTATGAGAAAGGAATGCACACGAAAATGAGTCCTGGAGCTATCTGTGCCACAGACTAAAACCAGCTAATTAAACCTGATAGAAACTTAGAACTGTGGTTATAACCTCTAAACACGCTGCCTGATAGGATTTTACTTATTGCATTTGCAGCCTCTGATCTCCCTTAAGAATATCTTTCAGCTGAAAACCTCCCTGACTGAAGAGAGCAGAAGAGGCTCTCTAGTTAGAGATGAGGACAAGGAGAGGCTACTGATGGCCTCTAGAACAAGATGTCATCACAACCTTAGTGAGCAGCATTTCAATAAGACAAAGCCACCAGACAAAGAAACTGGAACACATTTCAGACACAAAAAGCTCTACTCCTTGCTAAGAAAACCTCCTAACTCAAGACAAAGCCTCAGTCTTACTAGAAGTTAATCAAACGTGTTTAGAGTTGCCAGACAAAGCAAAAGTTATTTTTCTTGTCACAAGTAGGAAAAGCTTTTGTACTATCAAGGTCAGTCACGAGGGTGGTAAACCAGCAGCAACGCCACAGACTCAGGGATATCACTGCATGAAGATCAGAGAAAACTTGTTCTCTCTCACTGGAGTAATGCCTGAGACAAAAACAATTAGGTTGTACGTCAGCAGCACAAGCAGCTAGAAGCAACGAGGCACATTCCTAACAGTAACACTTTACATCGATTAAACACCTTTCATCCAAAGCATCTTACAAAAGGAAGAAAGAATTATGCTCATTTTACAGAGAACTGAGGAATGCACAAATGGTATAACTCACTTATGTGGCAGACAGGGATCTGTTTACACTGCACAATGTGGGCTTCTGCCAAACAGATGAAAGTTCTTCCTGTTCATGTGCCATGCTAGGAGGAAAAAAAAAAGAAAAAAAAAAAAGAAATGTCTGTGAGAGCATGTTAGGGCTGCACCAAACCCAGCTTAGCAGAGAAAGCCTTTCACCATGACTTAGTAGCCTCAGGCATGGCACTACTCAGCTAACGTGGCCACCTGGTTTTAAAGTAGTATGTTTAGGCAGATGTGTTCATGTCTGCCTCTGTGTCAGAAATTGGATGACAATACCCGATATTTGTAAGCCAGAATATAAAAATTAATAAGAACTTATCTACTAACTTGATTAAAGCCAACAGCTCACCATAGAGCTCTAACTTGCATCGGCACTACTCAAAGTCACTTCGTGGTATAACATGCAATGAGCAAAGACAGTTTTTAGGTTGTACAGCCCAGACCTGCAGCAGAACCCAGGAGCAAGAAGGTGTCAGTCCTCTTGCATAAAGAATTGAAAGTGTCAAGGGTCTCTCTCCGTTTTGTCCAAGACCCAACAAATTTGCACTGTCATACCAGCAAGGCCATTTTAATTTAGAAAGCCAACTGATGCTAAAATGGGAAAATCCACTCAATGCCACCTGTAGAACATGTTTACTGAGTAGATATAATGTATTTTGAGAAGAGCTTTCTAAGAGAAACTCTCGTAATCTCATGTCAAGAGAGGCAGATGTTCTGCTGGTCAGGAAGCCAAATCCATTATAAGAAAAAAAAGTCCATGAAACATAATAAAAGCCAATTGTTGAAAGGCACTGTACACAAATAACACAAAAACATCAAGTCACTGGGTGGAAGCAGGGGGTACATGACCTGGTCACTATTAGGAATGCTATTTTCTGAGAAACTGCAACTACCTACTCCAGCAGAAGACCGATTCAGATGAACTGAGCAGTTAAGGGTTAGGGCTAGGGGCTAGAGGTTAGGGTTAAGGTTATTTGTTAGGGTTGGGGTTAGCGTCAGGGCCTGGGTTAGGCATTGGGATTAGGAGCGGGATTGTGGTTGGGGTAGGGTTAGAGTAAGGTTTAGGGTTTGAGTTGGGGGTTGGGGTAGGGTTAGGGTCAGCTTTGGGGTTAGAGGTTGGGGTAGGGTTAGGAGTATGGGTTAGGGTTAGCGCTTGAGTTTAGGGTTTAGGTTTGTCTTTGGAGTTAGAGTTTGGGTTTAGGTTGGGATTATGGTTTGTGTTTTCATTTAGGGTTTAGGTTTTATGGTTTAGGGTTAGAGGATAAGGGTTAGGATTTGAGTTTAGGCTTAGGTTTGGATTTGAGTTTGGGGTTTAGAGTTTGGTTTAGGGTTTGTCTTTGGCATTTAGGGTTATGGTTAGGATTATGGTTTGGGTTTCTCATTTAGGCGTTAGAGTTTAGGGGTTAGGGGTTTACGATTAGGGATTGAGTTTGGGTTAGGGTTTTAGTTTTGGGGTTTAGAGTTTGGTTTAGGGTTAGGACTAGAGTTTGGGCTTAAGATTAAATATTGGGTTTGAGTTAGGATTTGGGGTTTAGGGTTTTGGTTTGTGTTAGGGGTTATGGTTTGGGTTTATGGCTTAGAGTTTGGGTTAGGTTTACGGGTTGGGGGTTAGCAGCTTGGTTTAGGATTAGGGTAGGTTAGCGTTAGGGTTTGGGGTTAGTTTAGAGCGTGGGTTTGGGTTGAAGTTAGGGGTAGGATCATTTGATGATACTTCAATACAGTCTGAAGAACTCAAATTCATTTCTTCCTACGCCTCCCTTCATGTCATCAATATATTTTTGTTGTTTTATTGGACTATATCACTAAAAATACCCAATTAAAAAAACAAATCACCTCCTCAGAGTAGCTATTCATAAGGCTTTGGCATCAGTGATCAACTTCAATTTGTATCAACCCCAGGGAAGAGCTCAAAGCTTCTGTAATACAATTTACAAACAAGAGTGCCAGTTGACCTGTTGCACAACAAGAGACTACACTCACAGAAAGAATAATGTTAACCGAGAAAGGTACGGTGACACAGCACAAAACTAACACATAGAAACAAACAGACACTCTTCATTGCAAGATCTTTCAGGCAAACTGCAACAACACAGCAAATACATCCCTAGAGGATTCACAATATTTTTGAGCCATTCTTAGCTTCCCTGACTGTGAATATGAGCAAAAAGTATTCCTATACCTGTGAAGGGGGGAATTAAATTATTATTTACCAACAGAACCTTTCATACCCCACATTAGCTACAGATAGTAAAAACAAGCTCACATTAAGAGGGAAAGACAACATGTACTACTGGTGCTCTGTATCCTTGCCAAGGAGGGTGTTTATGATTCAGAGGGCGACAAAGCCTTTGTATCTGAGTGCAGCACACATTTCAGGACATGTGTTATTCAGAACAGCACATTTCAAAGCAGTTTAAAGATGCCATGGTCCATCATGTCACCCTGAGTCACCTTGACATTTCTGAGATTATGCATCATTGAGATTATAGCCTCGGGGCTATAAACCTTTTTAATACATTATTAACGATAATGGCTGTAGCAGACTGACGGCACAGTCCTAACACCTTTTCCTCTCAGAAATCTAACCAAGGCTGCTGCATGCACTTAATACAATAATATCCTGAAGATCTGGATTAGTTTGTCTAGGATCACAGAAGACTTGTGAGGGACTCAAACATCCCAGCATTAGCTGCTGTCTGCATAGGAAAACATATTTTGGGTTCCCAGTCCATTCCCTTGATCCATATACCAAAGAATATGGAAGCTACAAAGGCATTAGGAGCCTTATATACCATCCTACACAGATCTTGGATGTAAGCTGCTTGTTTCAGTTAGCCCCACACTTAATTAAAGTTTCTCAGAAGGGCACTAGCTAAATTCCTGCTGCTTCCATGTGTTTTGCTTAGTTGTTTGCAGTGACAGAAGTCTGTTTAATGTGGAGCCTCCTCTTCTTTTACCTGCCTAATTACACAAACCAGTCACAGCTGGTTTTTTTGTTTGCTTTTACAACTATCTTAAGTAAAGGCAAGAAATTTCATATACACCCCTTTTTCTCAGTGGGTTGGCCCAGCCTACGTGTTACAAGCAGAAGTGCTTGGCTGGAAGTCTTCCATTATCTCTTGAAAGTCAGAGCTACCTGAATATTAACAACATTACATGGATATTCATCTCATGCGCTGATAACATTGTTATCTCCCAAGCACTTGGCTGCAGAAACAGGCAGCTCATATTCCCGCTCAGCTTTACACATCAAAGGAAAAGCAACAATAGCTCAGCTTGGAAAAAACGCCTCAAACTGGCCAAAGTACAAAACTCATAGGCAGTAAGAGCGTTGTGTTTATCTGGCAGGCGCGGTCCAGGCGTGCAAGAGGCCAGACACCAAGGCAGCTGCGAGGAACACCCCTGTGCTGCTCTGACTCAGCGGAAAGCAGTGGGAAAGGAAACGTGCTCTTACATTTCCAAACCCCACCAAAGCCATGGTGTCATACCAGAAGAGGAAAGGGGCTCCACCAATACAGAGAGAGAAAAAAGAAAAAAAAATAATAAAAAAAAAAAGTTTAGACACTATCAGGGAGGAGAGAGGGAAAAAAAGTCACTTAGAAAAAAAAAAACAACCTCAAAAAAAACCATTATATGGCATCAATGTATTTGACTCTTTGACCTGACTCCAACACGTCTTGCACAATTCAGAAGGGAATGGAGACACTTTCCTTCCCCAGCAGGGCCACCCCACCCGGTGCTGGGAACCATTCCGCCTCAGCACTCTTAGGAGCTGTAGGACATGAGTTTCAAGGGGAGAGGGCAAGGGGCAGCCACACAGCATTTCCAAAAAGACAGATACCTACATGTGTGTATTTTCATAGGCATGTGTACACACCATCGTTAGAGGATTGCTTTTGAAGAGCTCTAAATGACCAGCACCACAGGTTGATCTCTGCAGTACGTTTTCAACAGCTGCCAGAGTTCATGAACACGAGGTCAAAATATTTCCATCTTCTATGTTATTCCAGAAGGTCTCATTTCAGGTTTAGACAGATTTTTCAGTGGCTGCCGGGCAGATCATGTTCAGCTCTGATTCCTCTAAAGTACAGTATTATTTATATATGTTATACAAGCAGGTACAGAGGCAAAACTTTACAGGGGATAAAAAAAAACCAGGATCATGAAATAAGAGAGCAGCATAACCGCATATTTCCTTCTGCCTGCATTTGTTTTGCTCAGCAGAACACCACTTGTCAGGTCTAGCTAATCAGCATTCACCAGTAAAACAAGATATCAGGGAGCAGCAAGAGCCCTAGAGGTGTTTATCTTACTTTTCTCTGAATCATGAAGCTTTTCAGTGGGTATTTTCACAAGACAAGAGGATTGCTCCCTAGTATCTTGTAGATAAGCAGTGTGACTTCTGAGTGACTGCTGAAAAGCAGAAAGGACAATAGAAATGCTGCATCTCTCGGGAACCACTAGCCTTTCCCTATCTGTCTCATTCTGACTGTTTATGATCTTTTTGTCCCAAATCAAAGAGAAAGGCCTGTTAACACGTACCTAGAGAATCTGCTAAGATTTTTCTAATGCTATGAATAGCCACAGATGTTCTCTGGCCAGCAAAAGCAGTCCTGTGTTTATATTCAAAGAATGTAGAAAGAAAGATAATGGTTTGTTTTGTTTAAGGTGGAATGACTTTGGCATAGAACAGTTGTATTGTTATTAATTTTTATACAATTAAATACAACGATAAAAATCTTAAGTGTGTATTTCAAGACATTTACAATACAGAGTTAAAGACATCAGAAACAAAGCTTGTATAGTAATCATCAGCATGAATATGTATAGAGAGTCACAGTGACTGTAGCAGAAAAGGGCTTTGCGGGTTTTAATTTGTTTGGATTTTGCTGGGACACACCAATATTGTGTAGTACTCTGAATTTTATATTCATAGAATCACTAGGTTGGAAAACACCTCTTGGATCATAGAGTCCAACCATTCCTATCTGCCCCTAAACCATGGCCCTGAGCAACTCATCCACTCATCTTTTAAACACCTCCAGGGATGGTGAACCCAACCACCTCCCTGGGCAGCCTCTGCCAGTGCCCAATAACCCTTCCTGTGTAAATGTTTTCCCCGATATCCAGTTTGAACCCCCCTTGTCCTGTCCCCTGTCACTTGGGAGAAGAGGCCAGCTCCCTCCTCTCCACAACCTCCTTTCAGGTAGTTGGAGAGAGCAATGAGGTCTCCCCTCAGCCTCCTCTTCTCCAGGCTAAACACCCCCAGCTCTCTCAGCCGCTCCTCATAAGGCCTGTTCTCCAGCCCCTTCACCAGCTTTGTTGCTCTTCTCTGGACTCTCTCCAGAGCCTCAACATCCTTCTTGTGGTGAGGGGCCCAGAACTGAACACAGGATTCGAGGAGCGGTCTCACCAGTGCCGAGTCCAGAGGGAGAAGAACCTCCCTGGCCCTGCTGGCCACGCCGTTTCTGATCCAAGCCAAGATGCCATTGGCCTTCTTGGCCACCTGGGCCCCTGCTGGCTCATGGTCAGTCGCTGTCAACCAACACCCCCAGGTCCCTCTCCTCCAGGCAGTTTCCAGCCAGGCTTCTCCTAGCCTGTAGCTGCTCAGGGTTGTTGTGCCCGGCATCTTGCCGAGCTCCCCATTTTTTTCCCCCCCATAATATTTGGGACAGGCTTTGTCAAGTCCACTTCTAAATCTTCCCATTCATTTTGTTTCAGGGTCATATTTTTTAGATAGCTTAATTTAAACAAAAGAAAACCCAGCTGTTGTGGGTCAGTTGTTTTCAGATAAGATTTAAGCAATGAAATTGGCAACAAGTAGTTACAGCTCAGCTCACAGCAAGCATCGTGAGGTGAACTATGCACCTTCCTGAAAGGAAGGGGAAACACAGTACTCTAACTCCAGCAATTCTCACCATATTCTCGGCTTTGAGGTTCAGCCTCACAAGGTCTGAGGCTCGTGGCGTGTTTCAGGGCCTATAGAGAATGGCTTCCATAACATAGCAGTACAATACTCTAGAGGAGGCACAAAACACACCACCAACCCCACCTCTCATTCCAAACAAAAAGTCAGAAGCTAGAAACAGTCCATAATGAAATACAGCGCAATTAATTCCAGCCTGTAACCACTGGTTTTGCAAGACAGCGTCTGCTCTCTGGTGCAGCGGCTGCACGACCCACGGGGCATTGGCTGAGCAAGACACCTGCCTCCCAGCCCAACCCTAGGCACGTGCTGCAGATCCAGTCTCAGGGATTAGGTGTCCTCTATCCTCCTTTGCTTCCACCCACACATAATGATTTCCTAGTCCGGCGAAGTATAGAGTGCACTGTAATCTGACTAACACAATAACCTTTTATATTAGCCCCAAAATCATAAATCAGTGTTTAGACTTAACATCTTCAAGCCATGTTATACCAGATGTCATTATCCAGAGGGGTTCCAGCAAAATAGAAGAGACACCAAAAGAGAAGGCGGGGGTGGATAGTTACCTGAACCTACTATTTTCCAGGATGGTAACCCTGTTAACAGCAGGCACATAAGCTATACCTTGCCTTAGTATATGTGTACTCATGGGTGCATATAGGCCTTGAAATATATATTCAGGAATACATAGCCTGATTTGCTAGAGCAGCTCCAGTTCAAGTGCTGTGTCAGCAGCTTCCCTGTGGTCAGCGTGGTTAGCTCTGGAGGCAGACAAGACACATTAGTTGACAAACACCATCAGGCTAACGTAGCTATGATGTTTGTCACTGATGCTAACGTGGCCTGTACTGTGCCAGGTGGACCTCTCAGCCAAATAAGGACTCTGAACTCCGCTCTGAAGATCAGATACACCCATATGTTTGCACAGAATTTCCGTTTGCAGAATGATGAGAGCAAAGTACATGCAGGTAGTCCAATTCTCTATAGAAAGGCTTCAGAATCTGTCAAATATTTCCAGTAGGGTTGTAAATTACAGAGAATAGTTAATAAGTGAAGTAAAATAAAATCGCACAACTAAAGAAAAAACAACTTTGATCACATATGGACTCAGATGTATTCGTGTGCATTAAATCTTAATCTGCAATGGCATAAGGCAGGGTCCTTGTTTGTGCATACCACCACTCCCATCATTCAGAAGTACAATAATAGAGAAGACCATGCTTTAGCTTTTCTAAACTAGCTTAGATGACAATACAATAATAAAAAGGTAGAAAAAAGAACAGGTAAAACTCAAGGCTGGTGTCGTCTATGGTCAAAATGTGATCTAATTTTGTGAAAATTAAGAAAAAAAATTTAGAAATGAACTTTCAGTTTGTGGAATCTTTAACCAAGCAGTCTTCTTTGGTTTTGACATGTCACAGGATTGAGCTTTGAATTACTCCTCCTCCATTTATTGCACCAACAGAAACTTGTACTCTAGGGTTTCTAGTGCTCTACTAGGAATGACAAATCAGGTCACAACCCTCCATGACTAAAAGTAGCACAGAGGATGCTAGATATAACACCACAATTTATGGCAAGTCCCAGCCAGGACAGTAACAGACGAGCAGCTGGGCACATGCCAACATTTAACCAAAGTGTCGCTTCAACAGTGGAAAGTACAAAACCAAACAAACACGACTCCCCAACCACAAGCAAGGCCACGCACTGAAGAGATGACCTAAAGCACTCTAGCTTATACAGCACAGGCTAAGTTCATTTGAACCCTCGCAGTGGTCTCATCTGTTCCATATTGGAGTAATGTCACTTTGAAGGCAGGTTAATTATAGGAGGAGGCAACAAGGTTAAAAAGGATAGAAGTCAACTGGGTGAGCATAAAGTGATTTAAGCCAAACACCACTCACCTATGCGTAGCAGGGTTTTGTGTACACAAGGAATCATACAGCTAGACTGCAAACAGAAGTCCAGGAAAACGTGACAGTTCAGAACAAGTCTGACTCCATGCATTTATTTTAGCTCCAAACTAACAGTGGCCACTATGTTATGGGTGACCTGTTAGTTACTGCATGCCATTTATAGTTTATTGTTTTTCAGAATTAATGTGAAAAGGGAATATTCTCCCACAGGCCCAGTAGCCAACTGGTGCTATTGCTGTACTTAATGAAAAATTCATTACCATTTTATCATAGTAGGTTATGTCAGAGATGGGAATTATTTATAAGTTTCATATATAAGCAGAATATTTTCCTCGCTTTTGATGTTTGCTTCATCACCACAGTTCAACACTTTTGTTCTTTCGAGTTTCATCCTGTGGATTTCAAGAAGCCTTGAAAGCAGCAGCAGATGAAAAGCAAAGCTGCTAAAAAATGAAGTTTTCGTAATAGCTTTACAAAAAGGACATCACTGTGTGTTCTGCTTTCCCAAGCTAAATAAAGCAAAATTCAGCAGTAGCAGTGAAATATGTCCAGACATTAAGACCTACATTACAGCTCCAGACTCTCATTCAGACATTCAGAGCTACCTGCCAAGAAACACACAGCTTGGTTTGATGTTCATTCTAGCTCAGAGAAATTTTATATTTCTGTCATGTTCTCCTTGCAGGAGATTCTGTATCCAGGAGCGTTTCAGCTGTTCAGAGACTGAAATGAAGTTAGTGGGTTAAGCAGTACACAGGCTAAATCCATCCTCGCGAGCGCTGAGGGAAGCAGCATCAGCAGTGCAGCAAGGGACTGGACTCACAACTGGTCCACAGAAGGCTGGTTGTAACACCCACCCTGGTGCTGGTGTGTACTTCACCGGTATGAGCTGCCTGTGATGTGGCTTTTGACTTGGAGCACTTAAAGTTTACATGCTTTTTCTTCCCTCTCTCCCCTTCAGGCTAATATGAATAAGGCCAAAAGAACGCAGGTAATATAGCCAGGCGATCCCTTTAATCAGAACAAGACTGCCTGTGAGGGTTGGCCACACCTGAGGAGTGGGAATAGAATATGTCCCCAACAATTCAATACACAACAGACTGCAATAGGAAGGAGCTGTTAAAATCAAGAAGGGAGAGTGAATATTCATAAGCTCTCAGGAAAACTAAGATCACATTTAGTAGTCCCTTTTCATATCTGAAAGTAATTTACCAGCCCACACAAGACTTCAGTCTCAAGCTCTGCAAGTTACCTCAGCTATGGATATTTGTATATGCTAGTAGGTACTTCAGGTACTTTAAGTTTTAAAAATATTGCCTCTACCCAAGCAAAATCCCAAGGCACATATTCTACTTCATTAGTTAGAAAAACTAAACAAATTATGTGACAACCCTGAACGGGTCGATAAGATCTCACAGAATCCTCCAGAAAGGCTTTGAGCAACCTAATATAGTGGAATGCGCCCCTGCCCCTAGCAGGAGGGTTGGTACTAGAAGATATTTAAGGTCCTTTTGAACCCAAATCATGTTATGATTCTATGAAACAATAATAGCAGGAGAGGTAAGAACCCTCCTATGCTATCATTTCAATAAGTCACCTTAAGATGGCTTCAGAACCATGAATGTGCAAGCCAGACAGATAAATAATTCCTTAACTTAAAAAAAAAAAAAAAAGTTTCACAGTGCAGGAAAGAGACTTTTCACTCTCAAAAAAGTTCTATCCTGCTTAGGACAGAAAGAGACCACAGCCTCTCTTCAGCCAAGTAACATTATTACCAGCCAGAGTGGCACAAGGCAGGTGGCTTCTTTAGTTAGTTATTGATTTAAGCTGCTGATAAATCATTTCTCAGTGGAGACAGTAAAGCTATTGCACCTGCATGAGTTCTCACAGACTATTAAAACCTCTTTCCAAACTCAGCAACATTAGCGCACAGCTAACAGAAGTGAGAATAATCTACTTACTTTCAGTACATCCTTCAGAGCCATCTTTACTTATTCTGGTCTCCAAGGGACAAAACCTATGAATACAGAGGCTTCAGCATGGTTTTCTAAGTCATCTTAATCTTATAGTTAAAAAAAAAAAATCACTATAATACACAAAACAGAATATGCCCATTGGAATGGGCCTCATTTAAATGACAGCACTAGGAAGTCTCAGAGGCCAGAAGTCACCCCATATTTTGTTTCATCACCAGTAAGCAATGGTTGCATCTCAGTTTTGAAGGGTGCTGGTCTTACACGAGCCCACATAGCACACTAGCACCTAGTCCTTATTCTTTTCTGTTCCTCTTGCTTTCCATTATCCTATATTCCTTTCCTTCCTATTCTTCTTATTTAAATTATGAGTCTGAGTACAATACTTTGGCTTGTGCTTGCATAGTCTTTTGCACAATGGCGTGCAGGTCAATATGTGCATCCCAAGTACAATGTTCATACAAATTAGACCAGTTAGATCTTGGTTAACTGCACTGCTCCTATTACATATTCTAACATTCTTTAGCCATTCCAGTTTGTTGTGTAGTAAGAGGAATCGAGGAACTGTCCCAACTGCAAGAACAAAGTCACCAGTAATATAATGTGATTCTGTAATAAAATAATATTTCCACATTCCACAGCTGAGCTCCTCTCCCAGAAAAGGTACCCAGGCTGGCTTGGAAAAATAAAACAATTCTGTCAGCAGCCAACCAAGGACAAGAGATTTGAGAATCACAAGTCCCTCCCAAGGAAAGCTAGTCTTAGCCTCTACTAACGCGAGGGTTCTTCTGTTTAACTGCTTCCATCAGTGCCAGCCATGATTGCTCTTTAGTATTCCCCGTGCTCAAGGAGTTTGGTTAACAGCCTAAAGCTCCATCTGCGATAGACAGTATTTACTTAACAAGGAGATAGTCACCAGGCTTCAGTGGGATCGCTTATTTCTGCTCCTGCTGTAGCAGGTCCCAGATACTTCGTACTAATGAAAAGGGAGGAGATAGGATCTGGTCCTCCTCAGTTTACATGAAAGTCTTTTGACATAGAGGGAACAGAGAGAATCACTGAAAGCCTCCCATCTTTTCCTGCCCACTTGTTTTCCCCCATCCCCTTTTCAAATTCAAGGCTTGATCCAAGCATATGCAAATAAGTAAAGTGTTTTACTTTTGGCTGCATATACTGATTCAGATGCAGATCTTAAGTTTTAGCTTCTTCAGCTCAGTTAATTTTGTTTTCCAAACCAGAGCAAGGCAACAATTATTTTAATGCATTTTTAACTTGGCTTTACATAGGTATTTTTGACAACTAGCTCATCTGAAAAAAAATAAAAGCAGTAAAAAAAATATTTTCTAACAACACCTCCTCTACACACACAACTTGTTCTTAATATGTCCAAGTTCTTTTCAAGAAAGCCTCTTCCAGTGCAATAAATGTAAACTTTTGCTTTTAAAGGGTGTTAGCTAAATTGAGACTGTTCACAAGAAGATAAATATAGATTAAGATAAACACATTCTTACTAGAACATTCAATTACAGTGTTACTGTAGTAACAGCAGTGCATACTTGTACCTCATGACAGCTAAGAAAGAAAAAATGTCCTTAACTGTCAGACAAGTGCTAAAGTGAAGTTTTTATATCACATCCAAAAAGAAGTGGTCACATTGGCTGAGGTGGCATCAAGGAGTACGACTGATATTTCAGTAACTGTCTTTGATTTTCATTAGCCAAGGAACGCTGATTCATATAATCTGGTTGTTGGTTTTAGCTGCAGAGCCATTTCCTCAAATTAAAACTGCCCACGCAGGCACCATTAGGAGCCAGCTGCATCAGGTAGAGCAAGTAGGAGCCCAAGGCATCATTCCAGACCCTAACGCGCTTGGAGATGTACAGAAAAGAAAATTTATTTCTGAGGCAACCTGAAGTTCAGCAGCAAGGAGACAATATCCTTTCACCTGTCCATCTGAAGGAAACGGTATTTTAAGTGCACTGACCAAGGAAAAGAGCGAAGCCTGGTTTTCCTAAAATCCAGCTTCATTACCTAGTTTCCTTCAGGCTCCTTACTGACCCCCACTTGCTTTTGAAACACAAAGGGCTTGCCCGTTCTGGAGAAGGCCTGGGCTCTTACAGCTGCCCTAGCACGTGCCAGGAAGGATATTGTCTGCGGGGAGGTGGCAACCCTTTCCTCCGAGGTGTGCCAGAGCCGCCGTGGGAGCATTCCTGTGGGTGACAGAGCTGGTCAACAAATGAGATAAGCCCCGAGCCCACTGTACATGCCCAGGGAGCCAAGCCGTAACAGTGGAGCGGGAACATCAAGGCAGTAATAGCTCAAGAGAGAAAATCTTTGTTGTCACCGTGGCAGATGACTAGTGAAGGATGTTGGAAAGGAAAGAACTAACTTCTTAGGCAGTGACTAAGACTTTTCCGTACATGCAAGTGGCTGCTGCCATGCTAATACACGTACCAGTAATGGCCCCATACACCTTCAAACAACAGAAGAGAATTCCAGATAAGGATTTTGCTTCAAGCAGAAGCAACAATTTTTCCTTTGAAATTAATCTTTTTCACTGTTTGTCACCATTAGTTTATATGATCAGACTCAGTAGAATGAGAAAGACCCACCACAATTGCAGACATACCCTAGATGGACTAGTAAAACTGGAAGGTCCTTCCTTATCTGCAGCTTCATGTTATGAGCAAAAGCATTTGTTGTGGTATAATGCTTTAACTTCACTTAGCTCACAAGCATAGTTATACCAGCACAAGCACTTATTCTGTTGTGATCAAGCCTACAACACCTGCACATGCAGCGACATTGCCAAGGTGTCATCCTGCATCAGTGCCGTGCCAGGTAAAATCTCAGAGACAGAAGCACAAAGCTCAGCACGTAAGAGGAAATAACAACAGATATAGGCATAACTACATCCTTGTTGGATCTGCCTTGTTAATACCCTCTATCCCCAAAATATTGATTGCAAAGAACGATTGTAGCAGACAAGATTACAAAAAGAACAGGTGTATGAAATAGAAACAGTGCAACTGTACAACTAACAGGTGGGGACAGCAAGCGCAGAAGTCTCCCACGAGAAGGAGTGAGGGAATTATTCCCAAAGGCAGTACTGATCCCTTATATTTGATCTTATCCCGTCATCACAATCTACACACATTGGTTTTTGGCAAGATGACAGGTAGATGGAGAACAGGTTAACTTCTCTGTCAGTGGGACGGTTTGGCATGGTACAAGAAGCACGTATCCTTACAACTACAAAGTCAGAGGCTTTAGCAGAACCACCCTATTAGCAAAGTGACGTAAGCTACACAAACATAGCCTTTGTTCTTCCCTCTAGCTATCCCTGTTTTTCCTCAATACCCTCCCACTAATTTTAAGCCTAGCAAAGTAGTCTGTAAACCCTAAATGGGATACTGCATCTTTTTAATGTACAGTCATTGTTTGAGTAGGCACCAAGAGAGTAGCTAATCATGATAAACCTGAACACAATTGTTACTAGCTGGAATGTTCCTAGAAATTCTGCTTTTATATATATAAATATTATGTTTTACCATTAATAAATTTTGCTTTAGGAAGCGGAGTGCTTCGAAGAAGCAGTCCTGCTTCACAAAGTATATATGAACACCTCTTTGTACTAAGGAGTTACCAAACAATTCACAGACAGTGTTATATTATCATAAGTTCCATCCTTTATAGTGCTGTAAATAAAGATGGAAAAATAGAAAGAAGCTTAAGACATACTACTCACTTGTGTAACAAGATTATGGCATCTACAATCAATTCTATTGAGGATAAATTCCCAATCTATAAAGCTTGACAGAAAAAACAATTACCTAATATGATAGCAGACTAAGAAGAACATAGCTCAGCTGAACTGTAAGATATTTGCCTGTACAGCAGAAGACAGGCAATTAGAATAATACAATATAACACCACAAACTGGTATGATTCTCTAAGCCTCAGCAGGCTTATTTTCAGTCATTTCACCACCCAGAGACAAAAAAATCACAATGAAGATGAGCATTTAAAGGCAAGCGTTATCCCTCAGCTAAGACTGTTCTCACTTTAGGTAATGCAGTAGAACATCATAATCTTTCTAATTTTGTCTAAATAAATACACAAAAAACAAGACCAGACAAAAAGCTATGTGGAACCCAATATGAGCTGCGATCTTTTGTATTTATTAAAAAATTAATACATTACTACTTCCCATATATAAGCCCAGGTTTCTGGCCTGACATAAGCAACACCACAGGAGCAAGGGGGTGAGCCACCAGCTGAGGAATGGCTGGGATGGGAAAGAGGGATGCTGTGGGCTGCAGGTAGTTCCCCTTGCTGGTGGCATTGCCAGGGAGGCTGGGGACCCTGCAGCATCCACTGGGGACAGCCCAAGCTCCCAGGGCTGTCACAACAAAGTGTTAATTTAGAAGGGAGTGAAGAAGAAACTGAAACTTCCTTAAGGACACACACCCCACCCTTTAAACCCTAATAAATCCACACACAGGAAGGAGACAATGGTTTGCCATGAAAGAGGGAGCTCCTCTGCATAAATTCCAGTTTACACAGTCACCAGACCTGAAAATGCCTCAGCAGCAAGTCATCGGTTCCCATGGGTCAGAGGTGACCAGCAAGACAGGCTCTCAGCCAGAGCACCTCCTCACTCCATAGGGAGGGCACCTTCTTCCCAGGCCATGTGCCACAGCCTTCCAGTACACAGGTATCTCCAGCCCCAGGAGCAGCCACTGCTGCCCCTTGCCTCCCAGGCCTCCCAGCCAACAAGGGAGGAGAGGGAGTATCAAGGATGTCATGCCAGGGGAGATCAATTGCATCCTCCTCCCCAGTGTTACTGTGTAATTACTAATCTAAGAATCTGACAGACTGGCAGTAGCCAACTCAGCCATTACTGCATCTTTTAAAGAGTTGTTTATATCCATCTCAAAAGAAACTAAAGCTTACCTCCTTCTGAAAGGAAAACAAATACCATCTGAGCTAGCTAAATAATATCTCGCTTCAAACATTCAATTCAAAACCATAATGAAACTGGAAGCAAAAGTGGCACTTACTTCATTAGCATCACAAACTTTCATAAACATCTAAAATTCTCTCGCCAACAACTGAGTTGGCCAAGATGATTGAGAAGTGGACAATATCACTTAAGCAGCTAAATATGAAATTTGAAGACAAAGAATGTCACATCAGTATTTAAAAAGCAGTATCACTTAATACTCAAGTCAGGTATTGCCTGTGTTGAGCAACCCCACATTAACTGGAGAAAGAAAGGCTAAAGTACCTAGGAATTACTTAAGCAAGCAGGGCATTTCTAACATATCATATTTTTTCTCTGCAACACTGTTGGGAGGAACAAGAAGAGGGAAAGTAAGAAGCTTAGGTACCATTAAGATCAAGGCCTGACTTTCTCATGCACCACACTGTGAAGCAGCCAAGCAGGCTGAGGTATTGTATGTAGTACGATTCTCAGAACAGACAGTTCCTTGTCCTCAGCCACCACGGGTGTCTCCGTGATTTTTTTGCCAGCCTTCAGAGCAGGATCAAGTTCACATCCTTCTGTCCTTGCAAGCTGGGGAAAGGGACAACCAAACACAACACACACGACAAAACAAATACAAAACTGCCACAAAAAAAACCCCACATTTTCCAGCTCTTTGACAGTCATCACATCTTGTAATTGACCTCACACGCTTCTGGGTACCCCAGAAATTATCAAACATAAGAGTTTTCACCATCTGTTTTCATGCTTTTTGTTTTCTAAATATTTGGTTTGAGGCTTATAACACTATAGCCTACAAAGTTTCCCTGTTCTGCAGAAACAAGTTTCTATTTTGATCAGCGAATCAGAGAAATAATCACCGTAAACAATTATAGCAACTACATATTTACAATATTTTCAGAAACTTGGAATCATTGCTTTGAGACTGAAAAAAATGCCCTCAGTACATTGTATAGTGACATAACAGAAGTGAACGTGTGTTAGAAAAATATCAAAACAGCAATCGTGAGAATACCTTGTAGATTAAGGCAGACACTTAAGAACTGAGATTTACCTCTTTCTTCTGCTTAAAGCAGTTTCAGCTCTTTATTTCGACGATGGCATCCAGGGAGACCAATGACACCTATCTTGGGAATCCTTTTCTGTAAAGTCTTTTGCTTGTTTTGAAAAGCTGCAAAAAAGTACTATTTTCTTGAATTACGTTTTGCACACATTGTTATTAGTTAGCAAATGTCAGGGCTCTAATTCATCAACCAGAATTCTTCAGCAGCAACAGCACTAGTTTCACCAGTTCAAGCCCAATCTCTTGGATCTCTGCAGGGCTCCCTCCAGTTACACTGACATGCAAGTCCAGCCCAGCTGCAGTTTAAACTGATTAGCTGGAAATTAACTCAGAAATTTTACTGAAGCCACAGCTCACTGTAAGGGCCATAATACAACTGCACAAGCAGCTGTGCCAGAACAACTACAGAATGCAAGGCATCATTTTTACTGATTACTTTGTACCACACAGCCAAAGAACCCAGCACTTTAAATTTACTTTTTAAATATCTTTTGCCTCATCCTAGGAGCACCTCAAAGACTCCGAGATTCCACTTTAAAAAAAAAAATAAAAAAATTCAGCCTTAATATTTGAAGGGAGCAAAATTCAAAAGGTTGAATTAAAAACAAAGTTACTTTTAAAGACAACTTCAAAAAACTGATAAGGAAATGCAAATACTGCAAGCTTTGCCTACAGGAAAGCCTTTATACAAACAACACTCCCCTAGGAGAAGCAGCACTCCATTGGATTATATCCCTTTCACTTCATCACAGTGAAGATATTTAGAAGTTGTTAATAGCTGGAAGCCACAGAAATAGCACTGTGTTTTGTTCAAAGCAACAGGACAATAAGTCTGTTGCATCTTGCCTAGATCAGATCCCTTCGTACCCCTTGGACAGCAGGGAACAGTGACCCTACCTCGCCTCGGTCCCACAGGATCCTGAGGTAATTGCACACCAGCTACAGCGTCCAGGGCTCACAGGAGAGGAGGCAGCAGCACCCCAAGGAGCTCATGGCTGCATGGTGGTACCCACTGCTCATGGGAAGCCTCGGGCTTGGCCCATCTCTGCGTTTTCAGCACAGACAGAGTTTTACTCCCTGTTAATTATCAGGAGCGAAGGGGAAAAGGGGGGGAAGGCTAACCCTACCTCGCGTCTCCATCTGAATGCTTCCCATAGCAAGAACAATTTATTCTACCTTTCAAATGGTAGAATTTTTAAACAGTTCAATTTATTCTACCTTTCAAATTTATTTTACCTTTTTTAATGGTTGGACTCGATGATCCGGTGGGTCTCTTCCAACCTGGTTATTCTACGATTCTATGAAATAGCCCCAGAGTAAGCCCTGCACAGAGCATTGCACAATATATCCACCCTGCCCCCACGCTCAGCAGGCTCTCGAGAGGAGACTGCTGAGGGCCAAGTACAGAGCCCCTCCAAACACCCAGCAGTCCGAGAATCACCAGGGAAAGTATCTAAATAGGAGACATAAGAGACAATCACCATTTTTTCCATACCAGCTTTAGCAAAAGATAAATCATTTCACCAAAGCAGCACAAACTAAAACAGATCACCATGATGCACAGACAGGTGAGCATCAGCACCCACCCCAGCAGACAATAACCACCTCACCATCCCTCTGACAGGGAGAAACATTATTCTGCTTAACTCTTATCATTATGCAATAGCCTGCATCAGAGGGACTTTAATTGCTTTTCCCAGGAGAGATTTTATGAGCAGTGCCACACATTTCAGAGCCCACAGAGACCAGACAAAGCCTCTGGCTGGTCACACTGAGGAAGGCAATGTGGGTAGCATCGTTCCACAGCCCCAGAGGCACCAGCGCTGACAGTTTCTAGCTCTAGATGCCACTGACAACTGACCAAAGAAATGCAGCAAAGGGCTCTTCAAACACAGTCACAGCAGATTATTCATTAGTCTCCCTATCAAAATATTTCTCAAGAGATCTTACCCTGTTTTTACATTCCTTATGGAAGAGGAGCAAGGTTATTGCAATACCCTCAGTGTTGTCTTTGAACTCTTTCAAAGGCAAGAAAGAGGGAGGAAAAAAAAATCAGCAGTCTGCTTGAATACAGGATTATTTGATCTGCATCAGAATTAGAGCAAGCTTTTCAGAATAACAGTACACCGTGCAGGTGTAAACATGTTAGAGCCCAACACCATTGCAGCAGGGACAGAAGTTCAAGGTGTAGGGGTGAGAAATACATAAATTGGGTCCCCATTTGCACTGAACTGATATTAGCACCAGAAGAGCCTTTTAGTGCACAGCAAAGACGCTGTTTTGGGGATTCCTACCCCCTCGAAGTGAGCCCCGAGCTGCTAGAACTTGTTGAAAAGAGGGTTCTCAGGTGCTAGCACGCAAACCCTGGCTTTGTGACACACGTAACCTAGTACTTACACCAACTCAGCACGCTGACTGAAAGGAACTCTCCATGTTTGCGGCCTAGTTCGCCAGCCCTGCTCCAGAAGGTGTCTTAAGGGCTTTACTGCTGAAGGCCACTGAACTAAACAGCTTTATAGAAAAGGTATCACTGTATTTACTGAAGTTAATTTTCTAAGGCAGTTATTAGGGCCAAATAAACAAATATGAGAAAAGTTCCTCTAATTGGTTTAACTTGTCACCTACCAACTAGCGTTTAGAACCACGTTCAGCAGCTTTTCTTATTTTTAGAATAGCTTCCAAACACTGTTCTCTCGCAGACTGCACTTCTAGGGGTTTCTTTTAAGTCTTTGTTCACACTACTCTACATTTCAATTTGTAGTAATAATCACAGCAGGCTGGAAAAAAGCCAAACTTCAACAGCCCAACAAACAACATTACTACACATTTTAAAAGGGAGATAAATGCTTGGCAGGTTACCATCCCAGGAACAGAGAAACTCCCGACCACTCTGCCCCAAATATCCAAATGTAGCCCTCATTGTTGGTCCTCTGGACTTCTGCGGGAGCGTGCCCTCGCACCACTTGCCTCTTATTCATGACTGAAAATTCTCCAAATCCCAGAAAATTCAGCACTTATAAGAGGTTGCACTATGTAATGCATTATTAATTTGCTGCCACAGGCCAGAAAAGCAATAAGTAAATGCTTTCTATGCACATCAGCAGCAGAAGAGGGAAAGCAAGCTACCAGACACAACACAGCTTTTCAGCAGCAGTCTCAGTTCCAGCTTAGAGGTTCTCACCATCCTGGTTTAATCCACACAATACACAGAGCGAACAGGATGTTTACGGAAGCAGATAATATCTGCTTTGGAGTTTATGTACAGTTATTTTCTCACCAGAGATAACTGATAGGAAGTCATAGCACCTGGTCTCACATCAGAGATAACAAGCCTTCAGGAGGTACACCCTTACTGTGCTTTCACATGATAATACACAACTTAGGGGGTGCAGATCTCCCAGCTTTCTTTTTAAGATCAAACAGTACCTCGGGAAAACAAAGTCTGATGCTTTTCCCTAAGACTACAGAAGAGCACACTACGCTCAGTTTAGTCACTGCTTTCCAGGTCTCTTCCTTCATCTGCTATTCCTCCAAGCATAACACTTTGGCTTACTAAGAAAATAAGTTACGCGCAATTCCAGAGCATTGCCTGTAGCAGCTTTAAGAACATATTAAACAATTACAATTTTCACAACACAAAAACAAGGGCAACCCCTTTTCATACGTACTCCTAAGTTAGTACTCGCTCATAAGAAAAACAAACAATAACCCATACCTTGTTAAACAGAAGGGAACCTCGAGACACCAAAGCAGTTATTAATTTCCTCTGCATACAGAGCTCCTTATATTCATTTTGTTCCTCTGCTCAGGTCACTCCTGCAAACCTAGTAGCAAACTTTTAACAAACCCTCTTCACCCTCCAACGACTTCAGCCTGAGTGCTGGTAGCATTTCTATAGTCCCAGGAGAGTGATTGCAACTCTGAACACATGTGGAAGCAGCACAGGTGTTGCTGGACCCAATTACGGTACCAACAAGTAGGTGGGGATTTACTTACATTTCCTAAAAGGAAACATAAAAGTTTACTATCAAAAACCTTTTATAGCTAGCAGTTTTGCTGCACAATTCTACAGCCTTATCTCACTCCCACTGAATTCAATGAAAAATCTACCTTTGCATATAGAAGTAGTTTGACTGCCCCATAAAACACTGTAAAAGGAAGTAATTTGGTTTACTGATTTCTCTAGCAAGAATATCTGGACTGTGAAATGTAGCGTTCACTCTAAATAAAAGCTTTCACTGCACTTTTTCTTAATATATATGATTTAATACGCTAGTTTTTATGGGTTCCTTCCACAAATACCGTGGTCGTTGACCAGCACCAGAAGCCCAGGGGTGGCTTTGCCAAGGAAAAGCACTGCAAGAGCCTCTCAGCTGCTGTGGATTGACGCAGATTTCACATAGCAGACACCTGCGCTTTCCAGCAGAGTAGCTGGCACTGTTTGGGGCTATCACTTAGCATATAAATATAGACAGTTGGTGTAAAAGGCAGGTGTCTATATTTGAGCTAATCAGCTTATGCTTTCCGTAGAGCAGAAAGAGAAACAAGCCACACCACAGGACAATTTACCTCACCTGCCTTAGATACCGCTCCTGAACTGAGGTGAATCATGCCCTAGAAAAACACATTTTTTTCTGTGAACTCTAAGAGCTAGAGATGACTAAATCAGACAAGAATGCCTAATTTTTAGAAGTTTGATATTAGGTAAAATGAATCCTGACTGCTGTGCCTGCATTATGCTGAAAACCCACAGCACTGCTCCTGGGAGAGCATTATAGACGTGGTAAACTTTCCTTAGGGAGGGAAACAAGAATAAGAAATGAGGTCGAATGGAAGAGTACTCTAAACTTGACCCAAAGCACTTAAAGCCAGTAAGGATTTTCCAACACAACACAGATAATTACGGCCATCCCACTAAAAGTGAGAGGAGCTATTTGAAAGGAAGGACTGACTACCAGGGTTTGCATTCTATAAAATTATCCGGGCAAAGTAAGAGCAAAGAGCGTGTGTCATCTTCTAAGCAGATCAACACTCCCTGGTAAGGAAGGGCAAGACCTGCTTTGTGCAGGCATGTACATGCAGCTAAATGAATATAAAACGAGGATAAAATACTGCAGACTCAAACAGTCAGATTCTACACCTCCTGGGCAGAGGCTTAAGTGAATCCATAAAGAAAAAGCCAGAAGTGATTTAGGTCAGACTAATGCCATCATTAATACAGGATCCCTGTGTTAGTTCTACCTTTAAGGAAAAAATGCTCTTCTATGCAAGAAAATACTGTGCCTGGGCAAGTTATGCCCTTAGCAACCCACAGGATAACCTCAGGGTTATCTGGATGGGATGGGCAAACATCAGCTCTACTGAGACTGGAGCCTTCTCCAATGCAGTGGGTTTTTTGATGATTTATAAAACAGCCTGGAAATTTTAGAAGCATTGGCTTTTCCATAAAATGGAGAAAAACCTCGCATTTTATTTACTTTTACACATTATCACTGCTAAGAAAGTGCACATAGCTAATGAGAGAACTTGAAATTATACATTGAAGAAACTAAGCAGAGACATGCACGATGCTATAACTCTAACTGCATTGGAGTAGTTATACTGACACTGATGAGAGAACTTCTCTTGCCAAGTATAAGCTCTTCAAATTTGTGAGATGTACATGCAGCTAAAATGAATGCAAAGAAAGCATTAAAATATTGTAAATTTCAGCAGCCAGATGCCACGTACCATGTGCAGAGGCTTAAGTGAATCCATAAGTAAAAAGCCAGAAGTGATTTATTATAGGTAGGTATTTTTATGCAGATCTGGTGTGCAAACACTAATGATTGCAACTTTTACCTTAAGACAAAATTTTCAAAGATTTCCATTTGGAACTGTGAGTTTAAACCCTTTCATTACAATAAACAAAATTAACTTAGATATAGAAAAGGCAGCAAGACACAATAAGCTTATTTTTTTATTTAAATAAAAATATATATTAGAGGAGAATGTAAAGTGGTAAAAGGCAAAGTTAATACTGTTTCAAGTTTCAGACAAGTGTGAAATTTCAAGGCTTATTATGTTATTAAGCTTCTGAAGTAAGGACTTGCAGTTATAAAGAAGTGCTGACACAACCTGAACTCTAATAAGCAGTAATACTACCACAACAGTACAGCTCATATGCAGTGTGAACAGCCCAGATCAACTTATCCTAATACAATGGAAGATGTAAAACAGAGGAAATTATTTTAAACAATCATATTTCTAGTGCTGTCATGTTTGCAGTCACATTTGGGTTTAAATGATGGGAAAACATGAATCTATTTATAAATTCTCAAGTTACACCCAACAAAACAGGATCCCAGAGAAACTCTCACAAACAGAAGCATCTGAAGGCAGGTGTGTATGTACCTGGATGGATTACGTATGTAATCAACACATAAAGATCCTTAATGCTGAAAATAATAAATTGTGAATGTGTAAGGGTGGAAAGTGCATTTTACATGGATTATCTGCCCTAGTTCCTGTTCTTATTTTTGGAAAGCAATCAGCTCTTCGTGAGAACTCAGCACCACGCTGAGCCACCCTGGGGCTTTTCATGGCCCAGCCCTTCACTTTGCATTATCATCTGTTCACAGCCACATCCTGTGCAGACTGATTCACTGCAGCCAAGAAAGGCAGAGGGAACAGGCGACCCCTGAATCCTGAGGTCTGAAATCACTCTAAGACACTTCTCTCACTATACCATATAAAATAAACCTATCTTTTCAAAGGAATTTCCAGCCATGTTTGTTACTAACTACTCCAAATAAAGGCTTTTTTTAAGCTAATGTGTTATTTTAACTCAGGATGTTTGCAAATCACCTTTACTTGAAAACTTTCATATGCCTGATTTGGAAGACCATATATTATCCCAGTTTAATTCAAACGTAAAACTAAATAAATTTGACTACTTTTGATTAATAGCTATGGTCAAATGCAAACAAAAATGAGGCACAGATTATCCAGATTATCAATATTTATTCACTGATGAATATGAAATACATCATTATTATTTCCAACTATGGCAGTATTTTTGTAGCCCGTGAATCCAAAGCTCATGGGGTCAGAGATAATACAGTAGATTGTACTTGTATTTTTAAACTCTAAAATGCACTACTTTTGAAATAGTACAGCTTCCTGATGCCTGACAATTGAACACAAATAAGTTACAAGCCAATAGAAAAATCCAGATTTCTGTTACAGCCTATTACTTTCCATTGTAATACCTTTCTATTACCTTCCATTGCACTGTATTTCTGAAATATATCAGTATCTCACAGCACTTCCAAGCATGAATTTGAATGTACGAGCAACTATAAGATTCTTGCTTTACACATAGATGAAGGGCCTCTAGGGATAAAATAAGAGCTCAGTGGTTGGGTAGATGTACCAATCTTCAGTCTTAAACTTCCAGCTTTCAGCATTAAGTCCAGAACTTTAAAACAAAATTACGTAGTTTGATGTATTTGTTTTAGAGTTGCATTGTACAGCTGAGCCCTTCTACAGATTTTTTTCAAACACTCCTCTACCACGATTACAGCAACAGCAGGACATAAGCAAGCATTGCATATAAGCAAGTTGTATGACAGTGACAGAAATATAGTTTGCTGGTAGCAGCGCTACCATAGCACAAAGTAAGGGATGTGTATTGATGTGGCAATAGGAGATCTGTCAAAAAGCATCAGCGTAGGTTCAGTCCATGAATCCCATTTGTCTCCAACATAACATGACTGATTGCAGCTGAATTACAGTGACTTTAAATGTACAAGTCAATTTTCTAAGCCAATTAAAATCAGGGAGGCTAGTATTTCTGATGTTAGCACAATCCAGCCCCTACATGAAATACAGTACAATCAAGAAAAATTGAATATATACGTCAAATTCAATTAGAAACCCTTATCACTGGAATTCCATGGAAATAGTGCTATGAATAATCTGTTGATTGCCATTTTACTCTGCCATTTATAAAAGGAGCTAAATAAGAAGAAACTGTGTTTGCAAAGACACTGTTACATTAATCACAAAGAATCAAAGATTTGTTCAAGAGTCCAGATTGAGCCACAAAAGCACCTCAGATGAACATCTAAAAACATATATTATGGATACATAAATACAGCATTACCCTTTAAAACTGTGGAGACCTTGCACTCATGATCTGCAAATGGTTGAAGTCATCTTAGAGACTATCAGGAAACTGGTGTCAAAAAACCAAAAGCAGCTCGTGCCTACAACAGCATACAATAATTTATAAGACCAGTGGAGTTCAGCTAATGTTAGAAACAAGAAGATATTTTTAGAAAATTTCCCTTTTTTAAAGTCAATTTTATCCATGCTAAGACAGCTTTACAAAAATACCATTTTCAGCTAAACAAGTCACTGTAGCAAATCTTCACATTCTTTCCTGATCCTCTTGATTCACAAACTCATCCTTATGACACCCAACTCAGTGATGTTTCAATATCGAAACCTGCTAAAGCTTTCAGGGCAAATAACATTGAAATGGGAAAGAGATGAAAATGTTATGGTCCAAATGAAATTATTCTTATTTACCATTGATAAAACAGTAATGGAAAATCAGCAGGTTTAGGGTTGGTGGAACCTCTGTGGTGTTTCAGGCATCAGGCTTCACACCTTTACCTCACCTGACCTGAATTCTACCGTTCTGCTATTTTTAGAAAGACCTTGAAATACAGCAGCTTGTAAGTCAGCCAGGAGCTCTCAGCACGTTTTTAACAGGGCTCAACATCCCTGCTAACCTCCTTCTTTGGTGGTGGATTCGGAGATCGGAGATTAATGCAGTGATTAGGTGGCTTTCTTAAATGAGGTATTGTTTCATTTCGGCAACAGGAGAACTACAGAGCATAAAACAATAAAGATTTTAAACCAATTAAGAAGCCTAAAAGCACATCTATTTCCCTTATGGCTCAATGTGTCTCAAAAAGCTAGAAAAACCCAACAGTTGCGAATCCTCTCTTCCTCCACACACTCCACAGCCAACAACTCCACTCGACCTTCTCCTTTCTAACGATGCTGTCATCTTTAGCTCTTAATTCTGTTGGGACAGCTGTGTAAATATAGCTGGAACTAAGAAACCATAATCTTCACAGCTCAGCGATGATCATCTTTTACCTTCCTGAACCGTTTGCAAGAAGGTATTTAGTCTGTAAGCAGTGTCTGGCTTCCCTGCCTGCTTCTTCTCCTTGTGTTTCGGGTTTGCCCAAACCAACATGTGAGCCCTGGGTACCTGTGCCACCCGCCAGGCCCAGGGGAGAGCAGGCAGCGCGCAGGCAGCATCCCCGCCATCGCTGCACCGGTGCCTCACATCCCTCCAGACAGCCACAGCACAACCGGACACGGACAGAACTTGTCTAATATGCTGCTTCTTGGCATCTGGTTTAAGAAGACTGACTGTTTTAAAGAAGGGCAGCAGCCCCACATATCACTTCTGCTGACTGCAGGAGCCTGCGTGCCAGCCCCAGGCCTCACCCTGCTGCAAAGTCAGGCCAGGTATTTCCCTTCAGCCTGAAAACACGCACAGGAGTTTATCCACACAGCTCTGCAGTTTCGTACTGCTTCTAAAAATAATCACAGCCTACAGAGCAGCATTAGAGGGGCAGGCCTTCATTAGTAAATCAGGATTAGAAAAAAAAATATAAATAAATAAAATGTTTTCCTCATCCCCCATTCTAAATGAACAGGAGCCAATGCCCATTCCCAGCTCCCTACACGTCCCTTCCAGCAGCAACAAGAGTTATTTTGGCTCACGGACCCAAGGCTATCGGCTGTCAGCATTGGGGCTGTAAGCCATGACTCTCTCAAAAGTTGAGTCACCCAGCACTAAAGTGAAAACACCGAGCACTGGTCCATGCCTAAGTTTTTCTCCTAAAAGAGGTTAAAGGAAGACAGCATTACAATTACCCACTTGTTAGCCTTCGTGCCTTGCAATCCGCACAGCTGAATCGAGATGGCATGTTAAGGTTGGTGCCTTGTACATATAGTGCATGAAGATTGCCTACACTTCCCACACTGTCTTACCAAGTCTTTCTTGTAGCATCAAACAGCATCTAAACCATCTTCCCATCCCAAGAACGACACTGCACAAAAAGTTTCATTCAGACACTAATTAACACTCTGCTGCCTGTAAACAAATTATCTAAGATACAAGTAGCCCCTTCACAAGAAACTGAGGTCCAGAAGGGCTAGCAAGCCCCACACCTGACCAGACTGCTTTCAGCTCCTCACTGCTCTGCAACCATTGCATCCCAGGTTAAAAACTAGTGCAGGACCCAAGTGCTGCGTAAGGCACTGTAGAATACTGAAGCACCTCTCCAATTCAGGCTAGGAACATGGACTGGCTGGGGGTATTGCTTTCCACACAAGAAAGATCAACCAGGATAGGATAAACATTACAATTTGAAGAGAGAAAGGTTTCACCCACCATCTTGCTGAAAACCTATATTTATATCTTATTCAAATCTAAATGCACATTCGGTGCAGCACAGCTTAGAAGTGATGTCAAGAGCCAGAAGTCTCAGCTTCCCACAGTACTTTTTCCTAGCTGAAACAGTTGTTAATGCACAGCTACGCAGCTAGAAAGAGAGACCAGATCCTGAAAGCTGGTTAACCTTAAATGAGTGCACATGCATGAACAGCTGAGGCTATGCCATACTAACTTTTGTAAGCTAAGATAACAGTGGTAAGGTTACAAGATGTTGTGGCTTGTTTAACAGTGCTGCACCAATTCAAATACAATTTCATACCTTCCTAAAGTAGAAGCAGTTTAAGATACTTAATTTACCTACTGCCTTGAAGAAGTGCCATTTGTAGCCCATTTTAGCAAACAGGTAACTTCAGTTTTAAAGTCCTCTAAAGATTTTCTTACACATACCAGTAGTTAAGTGAGAACTGTCAATTCCTCTTAGAGAAAAGAGTGATCCCAGGCTCACAGATCTATGCCAGTGGAAACTCAGTCCGCTAATATACCAAACACTCTACTGCAATCACAATTTTGTTTATGGTTGAAGACTTTGTGACAAAACACACATTCGGAGGTAGCTGCATTTGCATATTTCAGTCAGAATGGTTACTGCAATATTCCAGTAAAACAGTTCTAGTACAGATAAAAGTACATATATATACAAACACCTTTATATGTATTCACATATATTTTGAGTGTAAAACTCATCCCCCACTCAAAGTTTCTACTTCCAAGTTAGCATTATATATCATGTGATAACAACCATGACATTTTAGAAACACTCCTCTCCACCTTCTCTCAATTCTTCCTCTAGGGTGCTAGAGCACAGATTAGTCATATCATTCACTGAAGTTTTTACACGTAAGAATAATTTAGGGAGACACCAGATAAACACTGGCACGTTTAATATGCAGAACAAAATACAGTTGACTTTTTCAAGCAGAGGGCTTCTTCCACTATTACCAAGAGAAGCCTAATGAATACTCAAAATGAAGCAATTATTACTTGGTATTGCAGTTTGTTACTGGTACGAACAGCCAGCTTGTAATCTCACCTTCTTCAGCCTAGTAGTACTACGCACCTGATAGGAAGGAAAATGTTAGCCAGATTATACCAATTACCTCCCAAATTCATAGGGCTCAGCATGAACAATACAGATTTTTCTCAAGACTGATTTCTAGTAACCTAATGTGTCATCAGTTACATTACCAAAAATGAAAATATCAAGTTTTTGAGACCAGTTTGGATATTCTTGTTCAAACTCAACAATTTCAGTTTGCAGGCTGAATGAAGCTTGTCTTGTCTAGGTTTGGGTCCTGAAACTAATTAGAAACTTCCACATCTCTTGTCACATTCTACTCACTGCTGTAAAATCCAATGAGGAAACTTACCCAAGGCTTAAGTGAATCCCTTGGACAGCTTTAGATAAATGAGCCCAAAGACAGCAAATTAAGTACCACCTGTGAGTACGTGTGATAAATGCCCAATATCACCTCTTAAACACTGCACCTAACACAAAACAGGTTCAGCTATATAAAAGATTTTTCAAATTATGCAAGATCCATCGCCTCAGAAAGGAGTCACTGCAGTTAATATTTCTTCTCTGAATATACAGGCATGCCATTGATTTAAAGTTTTTAACGAGATACCTGCAATTTATAACATCGTGACATTTATGAGTCTCATCACAGTCATAAGACTTTGGTTTTCAACAGAAATAGTTCTACTGTTCTATGCGTGCACAGAGGTTGATGAGAACATACTGCTGCAGTACAAGTCAGACACCTTCTCTCTGCAGGCTTGTTTTGAATTGTTTATTGAGGTTTAAGAAGTCATCCACATTTCTATAAATATAGACATTACTCGATAAGTGACTTACAATGTCACCAGTGCAGGTACATATATAACCAACATACAAAAGCTCCACTGGAAGCTACTTCAGTTTATTCAAAAAGGATCAAGATGTCATAAAAAAAAAAAACCACAAAAAAAAACAAAACAAAAAAGAAAACAGCTGTCACTTGCAGTTACTGAAGACACTAAAGTGCATTTCTGGTTACCTCCTGGATGAACAGCTGCTGGTCAAAAAGTCTGATTTTCTTTAAGAAACATTTAAACATTTTTAAGTTACATCGATTGACATTCAGGGTTGTAGCTGTCATCCTCCTGATACATGGCAGCAGGTAAGAAAAATGTATTACTTTGCTGAGGAAGAAATAGATTTTGCGCTTTTGTTTCCAATTTTTTTTTTTTAAATCTGGTATTTTCAAGAAAAGTTTAAAGAGAATCTAACATTCTGATGATTTTTTACAGCACCACTAAAGTTAGTCTTAAAAATCCAGGCTCTGTTTTAGCCCTTTTAATTGTTAGACAAGTATCTAAAGAGTCACTTGACGCTCTGTACCAGTAAGAAAATCTACCCCCCCCTTTTCCATCAAGCACCATCCTGCCCAGTTAACACTGTTTGCACACTCTGTAAACAAGAACAGCTTAAAGCATAATTAAAGCAGAACACAGGCCCGTCTTGAAAATCTTCTTCCCCCACCCCCCAAGTAGTGTCAAATGTTTGAGCGTATAATGCATTAAATTCCTAACCACAAAATACTTGAAGAGTCACAACAAACAAAGCATACGTTGAAAGTGACATAGCAATACCGCTTTAATAAAATGGGGTATTTTGGGGAAATACAAGATGTGCTCTGCTAATTTTAACTCCATTTTCACTTCATTATATTTTGTTTCATCACCAGAAGAGCCACCACTAGAGCAAAGACTGCTGCACTGGTTAGAACCACAACAGCCAGAGTTGTTCGTTATAGCTCCTTTACTGCTAATAATTTACTTTTAACTTGATAGTAGGAGGACGTAACACTCATTCAAAAATAAATTACTAATCTTGAGCAACAGTTTAAACCTGATTAGCACTGTATAATGATGAATGGCTACTTCTAAAAAATAAAAACCTTACATACCAAAACCATGCTATATGTTGGGAAACCACTATTTCATGCTCCAGCGTGTTGTTTACATTTTTCTCGTATCAAAAAGTCTTTCTTTTATCAGTTGAAGAATCCACAGCATTTAAATTTCAAGTATCTGAACATGATTCAATTTCAAAAAGTGCCAAATTAAAAAAAAACAACAGCCAAACTTTCATAGAAATCCCCAAACAAAGTAAAAAACAGCCTCTTGAAATAATGAGTTACTAGCTTCATACATGTTTTTAAAGCTGTATAATGTTCACCTAAACATTCCACTTACGAGCATTAGAAGTTTAAAAACACAGAACACCTTCAACGCAAATTGCTTGCAGAGGGCACCCTCAAACATATGATTACAACACTAAGCAGAAAACCCTCATTTTATTTGGCTATTTAGACATATACCCACCCATCCATTTCCTGATAGCATTACATCATCTATTAGGGCTTCTGAAATAACGCAGAACCATAAAAATCAGAAGAAACTAGTTTAAAAAAAAAAAGAAGTTTCATAACTGCACAGCCTTCGACAGAGCAAGGTCGTGCAACTGATTGTTTAACATAACTAAACGGCATCCAAACAAGCAGGCCTGGGTTTGGAAGCTGTGTTGTGTCAAATTTTGACCACGTAACTACTCTAGAATAGAAAGGTCAAAACAGAACTCATCTCTTCTTTTTCTGCTGCCTCAACATTTTCCTTCGCTTAATTATCATATCGTGTAGTTTCTCCAATCCCTCTTTGAGTCCATCGCCAATGATTGCACAGGTAGGCTGCAAATGCCACGGAGTCGAAGAACTCAGCTCGCTCATCGCCAACATTTTCTCAATTTCAGAAAGGGAGAGAGAGTTCCTCAAGTCCTGCTTGTTAGCAATGATAAGGACAGGCACTCCTTGATTCTCAGATATCCTAGTGATCTTATGGAGTTCCGTTTTGGCCTCCTCCATTCTCTCGACATCCACGGAGTCCACCACGAACACGATGCCGTCGGTGCACCTCGTGTACGACTTCCACAGCGGCCTCAGCTTCTCCTGGCCGCCCACATCCCAGAAGTGGAAAGTGACCGTCTTCGAGTTTCCCAGCGTCACTTTGATTTTCTCCGTATTAAATCCTTTCGTGGGGACGGTGTTGACGAACTCGTTGAACTGCAGCCTGTAGAGCACGGTCGTCTTCCCGGCGGAGTCCAGCCCCAAGATAACGATGTGGAAGCTCTGGAAGGCGGGCAGGCCGGAGAGGATGGGCGTCTGGTCCGAGAGTCCATTCCCCATCGCCGGGGGGGGAGGTGACAGCAGGCCAGCCGCGACCAGAGGCCGGCTCCGATCCCGCCAGCGACACAAGCGGCGTCAGCCCGGGCCCACCGGCCGCTCGCTGCCGCCGGGGGGGGCGGCTCCCCGCTCCCCGGCCCCTTCGCCCAGCGCCGGGCGCGTCCCTCAGCGCGGAGAGGCGCCCGCAGCCCGCCGCCCCATGCCCCTCGCCGCCGCCTCTGCGACCGCGCCCCGCCCGGCCCGCGCCTACCGCCCGCCGACCGGCCCCGGCCCCGCCCCGCGCCGGCCCCGCCTACCGCCCGGCCCCGCCTACCGCCCGGCCCCGCCTACCGCCCGGCACCGCCTACCGCCCGGCACCGCCTACCGCCCGGCACCGCCTACCGCCCGGCACCGCCTACCGCCCGGCACCGCCTACCGCCCGGCACCGCCTACCGCCCGCCGCAGGCCCCGCCCGGCACCGGCCGCCGCAGGCCCCGCCCCGCCTCCTGCCCGGCCGCGGGGGCCGCTGCTCGGTGAACGCCGCCCAGGGAAGGGGCCGCGGCCCCCGCGCTCCGAGCCTGCCCCCGCCCCCGGCCCCGCCCGGGCCCCCCGCCTCGGCTCCTGGCGGCGGGCGCCGCCGTTCTAAGCGCGCCCCCTGGCGGCCGCCGCCCCTCTGTCCCCGGGGCGGGGAGGGGGCGCCGCGCGCCCGGCCGTCGCCTAGCAACGCGCCGACCCGGGGGGCGAAGGGCCGCGGGCGGGCCCGGGGCAGGCCGAGCGCCCTCCCCGCACGCCTCTCGCCTTCGGCTCGTCCCGTGAGACGGTCCTGCAGGAGCTGGGGGTAACCGAGCAGATGCGGTCACCCGGCGGGGACACGCGGAGGCAGCGCGGGGCTCGCGTCTGGGCGAACGGCCTGTCAGCAGGTCCCTTACAGGCAGGGGTCGGCAGCGCACACACTGCACGATAAGTGATGAGGTAGGACTAGGGGCAGTGGCCACAAACTGCAGAGGGGCACATTTAGACTAGACATGAGGAATTTCTTCACAATGAGGGTGAGGAGGCCCTGGCCCAGGCCGCCCAGGGAAGCTGTGGCTGCCCCGTCCCTGGAGGTTCAAGGCCCGGCTGGAGGGGCCCTGGGCGGCCTGATCCAGGGGGAGGTGTCCCTGCCCAGGGCAGGGGGGTGGGACGGGATGATCTTCAAGACCCCTCCCAACCCAAACCGTTCTATGATTCAAATTCCACATTTTAATACCTAAGCCTGACCTGAGCACTGAAGTCCTTCAAAGTCAGAAATAATTACTAGTGTCTGGTGTATGTTACTGTTTCCAGATCAGCCCTGGAGATTTTGTCTCGGCAATTCTTGCCGCCTCACATCGTTCTGCACCTTCCCACTGTTTACTTACTGCATTTGCACCTGTAGTTTTTATACAGCTGTGACAATGGAGATGGCTACATCTGTCTGTGTTAGGTGTAAAACAGCTCAGTGTAAAATAGCATTAGCACACAGAAGGATTAGATATGCTGGCTTCAGAGCAGAGCATGCTAGAAAATTCTTAATCTATAACCCTAGGTTAAATAAAAATGAAATAAATCTTTTTTAGATTTATTTCTGAATAAATCTAACCAAATAAATCTAACCAACCACTAACCAAAGCTGTTCTGCTACTCAAGTAGCTATTCCAAGTGTATGTTTTTTCTACTTTGTACCACAATTAGCACAGAGTCCTTAGATTCTCCTCACAGCCAGGTCTGACCAGCTGGGCTCCAGTAAAAGTGAAAAGGTAGTATTCTCGAGATTAACCTTGCTTTTTTTTTTTTTTTTTTGAAGACTTCCAAATTTCTTGATAAGGCTGTTGAAAAGGGATGACAGGAAATCATATTTCTTCTTTTTTTTTCCCTTCAAAATCATTGTACTTTAATTTTTTGAGACTTTGTATTTTATGGTGTATGAAAGAAGTAATTTGGTAGTAAAAGGACATTGGCTAGCAGCAGAATTGCACAGTGTGCTGTGGGCAAGGTTTCATGTTATTGAAATGCTAAGATACCCATTATAGTCCTAGTAAAACCAGCAAAACTCTCATTTGCCTATATCTGAGATTAATGTTTCACTGCTTTTATCTTTGTTAGTTATTTACAGTGTGATTTTGCAGATGACTCTGGAGGAAGTTTGTATAGGAAGGTGATTTTATATCTATGGAAAATTCAGGGTAACTTACAACCCCTAAGGCCAACTAGTAAGGTTTCTGATTTGGCAGTATTTTACACTACTTTTGCAGAACATAAAGAATTGCATAGCATATGTAATAATAGAAGAGCATTTATGGTGACAATAGAAATCGACCTTAATTATTTCATGGGTGGTTTTCAGAAATTTAAAATTGGTGGAAACCAGATAGAAATACCTTGTTAAGGAATATTACTAGGGATAATAGATGTTTTCATAAATCAAAATAACTTTTATCTTCACATACAAAATTATGTATTTCCTACTTTTAATGGAGAAATACGTCTATTACGTATAAAAGCCTTCTAAACATCAATGTATGATTGTTACCAAGATCTGTTCATGCTTTAGCACAGCTTTATAATAACATATTTTACAATTTATTCCACAAGGAGGCATATGGGCCAGCTCTTACTTTTATTGGAGGTATTTTAATTTTAACATAAAATGTGGAAATATGCCTTTATCTCTTGCTCTCTGCTAAAAAGCAATCAAGACATAATAGCAGATTTCAGTGCCCTTGACAAGGGAGGGATACAGAAATGATTTCCTATAGTATAGTATATCCAACACACTAAGTAGAGGACGAATATAATTGATTACATGTTTCATTGGAAGAAGAGTTTTATGACATCATAGAGATTGTTTAAAGAGAAATTAACATTTTCAGCAAAATGAGCATATCCGTACTTGTAAATACATACATGAAAATGGTCCACACTGTCCAGAAAATGCTTGGAGAAGTAGATTGTTTTACTTCCCTTTCCCTCCCTACAGTTAATTTATCTCCTCCACCTGTTGTAACTTGCTGTGAGTTGAATTATGAACTCTGTGGGGCAGGGACTATTTTTCATTGTAAGCCTTCTTAGTGTTTAGCAGCTTGATCTTAATTAATGCCTGTAGGCATTTCTGCAAAACAGCTATTAAATAACAATCCAAGTTTATCAACTCCTCCCGTGCACTTCATGATACTTTAGAAGTCACTGGGCAGGTGTTCCAGGTGTTAGGAAGGGCGTAATGGTATCTAAATTAGTGGGAGTGTAAGAAAGCTGACACCTTCAACCTCTGATAATTGAAGGTAAAGGCGAAGCAAGACTTTCATTATCCTGTAGAAGCCTTGAATGAAGGTGGTGTACAGCAAGAAGTCTACTTACTTTCTTTTCAACTATGTGGCTAAATGGAGGGGGGAGCACACAGGCACTGTTATTAAATGACAGGTGACAGTAACTGCAAGATGCATGTATGAGGCAACTAAATGGAAAAAAGCTTGAGCCATGGGCAGGTTTTGTAATGCAAGATAAGGAGGTGACTAGTTTCTGTGTTGGGGTCCTTTCACCTACTGATACTTTTCTCACTTCTTATCTAACATCTACATTTCTGAGTTCTTTCTAGCTAACCTTACCTTACCTCATGAAAACAGCTGCAACTTCACCTTCTCCAGGCTGAAAAAACTTTTTCCTTTCTTTGATACCAGTTTAACAGGGTAAATGGTAATACATTATTTTCTACATACATTTCATCTATATAGACGACATGTATTTTCCACACAGGAAAGGTAGCCTGGGACAAACCTTTGTGTTTCAAGAAAAAGAAGCAGCACCTGCACAACATGTGGCTTCTTTATACTTGTAAAATAGGGCAGGTTTTATTCCTAAATGACTCAGGAATAATTTTGGTTCAAGGCAGGTTTAAGTTGCAGCCATTAACTACTTCTCTGAAATATAGATAGTTGTTATTAGGGATATGAACCATGAAACAGATAGTGGCGAGAGGAAGGTTGAAAACGTTGCCAAGAAAGAATTGACATAGAGTGGAAAGAGATAACTCTCAGAAATCTTAATATTATTACCCAACAGAGACATAGCTTAGCTTTTGATACATACCACTTCATGTGCTGCCGGAGCTATCTCAGTGCCCAGATAATGACAGAAGTGTTCTGGTTTTGATGCTACATATGAGCTTTATAGCCTTGGCTTGTGTATTTTCTGCAATGCTTTTATACTGATCAAAGACATCTGTACTTATGTTTGCCACAGCAACAGGTGTTGTCCCCCTCCCCAGCTCTGAGTTTGTGATACCATTTTTATTTTTTCTAGACATACTGACTTGAGTCAAATGTGCTCTTTTGCTGAGAACGCTGGGTTATTGATGCTAGTGTTAAAAAAATCTCACCAGTTACAACACTGGTTCAAAGAGTTTTATCTTTTCCCCCAGAAAAGCCATAGGCACTTTAGAGCTTTTTTGAATGCCAGAGCTATTCTAGTTTAACATTCTATCAAGATGAGATTTCAATATCTGCTACCACCTCCTCAAAATGCTTCCTTTAAAGAGGGTTCCTCAATTTCTAAATATATCACTTTTCTTTAATACAATTGATGCAGTTTGCAAGCAGATTTAAAGTGCTACAGTTTCAAATAGAAAAGCAGCATCTGCTTTATTTTGTCCCTGCAGAGCTATATTTAATATGTGCAGGACTTTTCCCCACTCCAGAATAATAATGGAATTGTAGTAGTATATCAGATACTGCTATTTGCTTTGCAATATTGCCAGCACAAAGTAACAGTGAAGAAAAGAGAAAAATACAATTAAATCTTTGCTTTCCTAAGAACTTTCTAAATATTGTGTAAGTATTTGACATTTATAAAGGTGCTGAGGTTTGCTGGAAACTGATAAACAAAAAGACCTTGAACATTAGAACTAAGGCAGCTTATTTTTTGATGAATTTGTATCTCGGTTGATTGACTATAGTGAAAAAGAGATGAATGTTCTGACTGAGACATCTGACTAAGTGTTTGTGGGATGAAGCATTCATTTAAGCCACTTATTTAATAATAATGCATCTAGTTGCAACAGCCACTTATATAAAAGCTGTGCTTTGTTTTTCAGGTACTGTGTGTATCCAAAAGGAAGTGCAAGGACACAAAGTATATAGCACTTAGTTCACAGAGTAGGATTTAGCATACAGTTAATGAAATGCTTAAATGACAAGTACAGCGCACTGAAACCTGGTGTAAGAGAATTTCAGAGACTGTCACAAAAGACAAAGTGCAGAAGCTCCATTAATTTGCAGGGATGGGCCAGTCCCTGTGGCTGGCAGGGAGGCCTTTCTGGTGTGTGCACAGCCAGCTCCTAGACGTGCTCTGGCTTTTTTGGCAACAGCCAAGTGGAGATGTCCATCCAATATACAGTCCACTGTGAAAATGAGCAAGCTGTTGGTCTGTAATAGCTTTGTGTAAATCAAGTTAACTGTAGACCTTGAAGAGGGAATTCAGTTGCTCATCTCTCCTAAAAAAGGCATAGCAGCAATAGAAAAAGATTTTAGAGATTAGAGTGTATGGAAATAAAATTTTATGGGAGATACACCTCAGCTCCCAGGAGGGCTGTGAAAAATCTAAAGTCTCTGCTTCAGTGCATAAGTTGTAGGTAGTACAGTGATAATGTAACAACTTGTGCTTGGTGTTCAGAGTTGACTAATATAAAACCCTGCTGAGACAATGAAACAGAGCTCAAACAATTTATTTGACGTTCTCTGACCACTGTTCTGTGATTTATCAGTGCTCCTAATAGTAGGAGCGTGTGAGCGTTCCTTTTAATTTCTGGTCACCTACAGATCAAATACATACAGAATATAGTTACTCCAGCCTAATGAAAGCATGTCTTCCCTGGTGGACCTGTTGGTTCCCTAGATACAGGGGGAGTGTTTATTTTTATTTCTTAAAGAAGGCAACAATTTCAGTCAGATAACTAAACTCAAGTGTAGTTATAATTTCTTTAATGATGTAATTAATCAATTAACAGTGTTCCTGAAGATAAACAGTACAATATATGCTTTAACAGATAAAATAACTTGGTGTTTTGTAAACCGTAGAAAACAAAAAAGTCTACTGAGCATCTGTGCAGTCCACTAGTCTCATCTTCTCCAGTACCTGCTCCTCTTCCTACCAGAAGTCTTTCCCAGTCAATTCATTTTAGTACTGTAGTTGTGAAGAGTTTTCAAAACCTGTGTCAATGGGCATATCTTTTAGTCTGTCTTTTAGTCAACAGGTACCTGAAGCGCACAGGGGAAAACCATCTGGAACAGTGAAATACAACAGATCTGCATTCAGAACGATGTGTGGCCCAGTTCAACACTTGCAAGGAAGGACAGACTTCTGAGGGGCTTTTCATTTACAGATTTACTGGGGCCAAGAAATTTTGAGCAAAGAATTATTTATATTTTCCCTTCTTCCAAGCCAACAGCACTCTGAGGTGTAGCACGCTCAAACCATGAGGTAGGAGTAGCTCTGTAGGTCTACAGCTTTTCCAGGTGTGTAGCAGTTGCATTCAGCCTCTGAACGTGTTTGGATTTTGACCAAGACATTAAATTCTGCTTTGGATCAGAATGGTGTTAAAAAAACCCAGCTTTACAGGAGGGAGTGGAAAGACCAAATACTTCCTCACTTTGATTTCTAGCATTAAAAGTAGACTTCAGTCAGCAGCATATGAACCACAGCTAAGAAGTCTAGATTGAATTTTTCTCAAACCTAAACAGAGTTGTTGGCTGCAGGTGATAAGAACTACAAAGTTTCAGTGCAACCCCCAGGCTCATGAACAGTTTCACCACCTGGCCTAACGGCTTCATGGAGGTCTCATTCTCTTGCACGAAGACACAATGGGCATTTGATACTTGTGTAGTACTGGATATTTGTTGTGGTTTCTGAAACTTCCACAAAAAAGTGCAGTTATTCTTCTGAGTCACAATACTTAGGAGTTTCAGTGAGAAATCTGAGCCTATTACTTTGTGGTATATGAGCATAGCAAAAGGAAAACCAACCCTTATTCCAGGGAGCTCACAAGCTTGCAGTATGGTTAAGTACTAAAAGGAGGAAGAAACAAACCAAAGAAAAGAGAAGGATGAAAGAAAGTTTCAGGGAAGACAAATATTGTGTGGGTGGGAAGCAGCAGTTTCAGCTCCCTGCTGAGCTATAATCTAGAATTTTAAAGTCTTATCAGCTCGTCATGTCTTCTTTCTAAGTTAACAGTAAATTTCAAAATTGCCTCAGTGAATGCAATATTGAGCCTACTATTTGCTAAAGTTTAAATCAATTGGAAATTGATCTGAAAGCTGATCATTAGAGTGCTAGGCAGAAAGCTTTCTTCCCCTGGCCTAGGCTTCAGTTCTTGGATGGAAACAACAGTAAACTCACTTTGAAGACCTTATAAAAGCTGTTTCGGCAAAATCATTTTTGCTTTCATCTCACAGAGAATACGATTCAAACAAACCACATTATACACTCCAGTTTCATAACGATGAGAAAGAGCAGAAGTTTTTCAGAGGATCTGGCACCTAGCAGTTGTTGCTACTACAGTTGTAAACTGTACTTTTATAAAAACCTGACACAATATTAATTTTTAAATACGTTTTTGAGTCTTAAGTTAACATCACAGCTTTTTACTGGAATGTAAGTTTTGCCTGTTATGGCCGCGCCACAGTACTTAGCAGGCTTTAAACAAAGTAAGGAAGGCAGATAAACTTAGGGAGGAACAGATTGTTTAGCTGAGATTTTAACCACATCACTTAACTCCAATGAGTGGAGACAATACTGCAAGAGCCAGTAGTTCTCCAAGGGTAAGCTCTGCACTTTTCACCTAGTCTTTGAAGGCCTTTCTCTGCCAGGGCAGGACACACAAAGGATTTTAAGGTGGAGTCCAGGCAGATCTCTAGGAAGCAGAAGCAGCAGCTGTATTCTAGAAACATAATGTTGGGGTTTTTTTCTAATTTACTTATTCTATTCAAGGCTTTTCTACTACTGGGTTATAAAAGGAAAATAAAATAAATAATACCTCTTTATGTAAGGAAAAATAAGCACGGACATTCTACAAGCAGAAAGGGATTAGAGAATTCTTCAGGCTTGAAGTCTCTGGATTACAGATGGCAAGTAATATGTGATCAATATACAATGCCTATGGCCCATGAGTACATACAACCCCAATTTGAATCTTCAAATGAAGCATCATGAATCTTCAAACGAAAGCTTTAAAAGGGACAGATGGTTGCGCCCCTTTCTCCTATCTTAATGATAGAAGGCCTCTGAAACCATAGGACGTTCTGCAAAAGCCTGTTATTAAGTCTTAGAGGTCCTGCCTGCTGAGTCTCACTTCAGAGACGTTTTAGAGACATTGACATCTGTATGGTCTTTAATCTCAGCACAACTTCAGAGAGAGGGGTTTTTAGGCGAGTCCCCTCAAATCACTGGTCTTTGAGTCCTTACTGAGGATTGATTGAAGGCCCAGCAGTACAGCACATAAAGCATATACATCTTTCTGCACTTTTCAGACTTCTGATAATTCAGAATTGAGATAAAATTAGAACCATTAGCAGTCACCATGGATTCCCTAACTCCAAGCTTTCTCTGTTATAGAACTATGGAATTCTTTCTTTTATGTGAAACTGATTGTAGCAGCCAGCAGACATTTCAATAGTGGAGATACCATTAAAATGCAAAACCAAAGCCTTAAAATGAACAAGATATTTGGCAGTTTATCTACATTCTCCCATCTGCACTCAGCAGGCACTTTTTGGTCCTCGCAGTCCCTATACTTTACTGTGGATGTGACCCCTCACACTCAGCTTCTGGATTGAAGCCATGTCCGCAGATGTCTGTTACCCAGTACAATTCAGTAGTGAAAGAAGAAAGATGCCACAGTCCGTGAGTCACCCAGAAAATACCATGTGCCAAAGCTAAAATGAGCTGTACTGCAGAGAGGCCTTGTCCCTTTAACAACAACAGCAGAAAAATTTAAGGACATGGGAGATCAGACAAGTTGACATACCTTTCAAAAATAAATGTTCACACTCTCCAGGTCAAAGTAGAGAGGCACCTAAGGATTTTTCTGTTCCTTTATAAAAATGGCAAAGCCTTGCCTTCCTATCCCAGTTGCTACCCCAGAGCTGCTGGAAGGAGTTTGTAAGGACCTGATGCAGATGCAGTTGTAGTTAGAGCTTACAGAGTGCTGAGACAAAGCAAACCTGACCGGTACAGCTAGCAGGGGTATTTTTGCTAATACTGTGTCACAAGGTAAAATCTTTACTGCTCCGCTGAGCTGTCTCCAGCCCCTTCTCTGCTGCCCCAACGGCACCACTGGTGAAGCTGCATCCGTGCTTCTGCAAGTCTCCAGGACGTTGCACTTGCCTTGTCTGATTTTGCTCTGAGCAGCTCTGTACTAATAACCCCAGCAACTGTGTGGATTATGAGCAGTACCTACTAGATGACAGTCTTGAGGTGTGACTTCACTAGGTCAAGCGCTGTATAAACACACAGTAAAAGACAGCACAGCTTAAATAAACAGGGAAGATACCCTCATTTAGTAGGGGGAGAAGATAAGCACAGACATTCGGTGATTTACTTCAGGTTATACAAGGACACACAGTCTACAGGAAAGGCAGGTTACCTGAACCCTTGTCTGCTGCTTTAAATGCAGGACAAGTTTCCATCACTTCTTTTCACACAATCTTAAGAACAATCACTTTGAGCTTTGCGAATTCACAGGTGGGATGTTTAGGTGGTAGATACTAGAATTCATCTACAAATACTGGGATGGGACAGAGACTGGCTGCAAAAGACTCCTACGGTTGACTGGGACTAACTAGCAAGAAAACAGGATTGTTCGAGAGGGCTTCTTACCTATTGTCCTTGCTGATAAGACATTCACTGCCACTCCTGTCTCTTCTTCCTGCTGAAACAACTAACTTCTCACCCAAGTCCAGCAGAAGCATCTGGTTAGGGGTAGGAAGAACAGCAATCTTTAGCATCATCGAAGATTACTGCCCTGCTCAGCTGGTCAAACTCGGCTGTGCTGCCTTGCCTGTTCCAGGGCACCTGTGACCTTTCTGAGCCACCGCTGTAAAAATCTAAGCCTGGAGGAAGCTCTGTAAGGTTCCTCCTAGCAATGATCTAATTTAATGAGGATTGTTACTGTTCGTGGCTCTACTGTAGAAGAGGAATCATACAATGCAAAGCAGTCAACTACCAGGTAAATGGTGCTAAAATCACCTGATTGCATTCAGCCTTGATGTTAATATTGCCAACTGCTGTGCAATCTCCCTGAGTCACCCCTGTGAAATCTGTTAAAAGAGCAACAGGGAGAGCTGTGCTTTTGTAGCACTGGTCAAAAGGCTTTATCAGAATAATCAAAGCATTAGTGCTGTTCAAACAAATGTGGCTGTCTGTGACTTGTGGTGGGATACGACTCAGATTGTCCCAGACTCGCTGCTTGGTTTCCTGATACATTCCTGCACAAACAGCACACACCTTCACTGGCCTTACTGCCTCTACCAAGGCAATTTTCTGAGCAAATTATATGTAGTCTACCAAACAATAATTTTTTTTTTTTCACTTGCTGCTTTCATTTAATTCGCATGGAGACCCACGCTTCACTGCCAACTGATTACACGTGGTGGTAAAAAGTACAGTCTTCTGGATTTTGGCAGCATCATACCATCCTTTTGAGGGGAGACCACCTGCAGGATGAAAGTGTGGCTGCATTTAGGAAGAAGCTTGATACAGGCAAGTTCCCCTGTGACAGGGAGAGAAGAGTCAGAACAGTCATCCATTAAATTTATGGCATGGTGGGCCCCCCAGTTCCTATTGGTCTGCCTTTCTCCCTCTTGCACCTTGCAAGCTTTAACTGAAATGAGTGCAGTTTATTATTTTTAGCACAAGGTAATTTGTTAATAGCCACAAGAGGTCGAAGTAACATTAGGCCAGTCTAAAGAGGATGTAATGAGACATTACAGGTGTGTAGTGAAGATCTGATCATGTTTCTAATTAAATCACAAGTTCCTCCAATTTTAGCAGCAACAGTCCTAGCCATAAGAAAGGAAAAGTGTATAATTTATCTGATTTATTGTCTTTAAAAATGAAAAGGCAAGGATTTGGAAATGCAGCACATTAAAATAGTACTTAACTCTGGTTTTATGCTATAACTTATTTGTCTTACATAGTTACACTTGGCTCAATTAAGCCATAAAGACACAACTTCAGTGTGATGCTTAGGAAGTAATTGTATTCTAAAGCAAAATTGGCAGGTTTGTTTTTTTTAAAAGCTTTCCTGTAGAGAACTGGACTCTGAAGGGCAATTTCAGTCCATGAAAAATAGTAGTCTTCTTTTCTTGGGTTTGTTTTTTTTTTCCCCCGGTAACAATGAAGGTGACAAGAAGATCGCAATATCTCTAACAAGTGTTCCGGTCAGCTATAGAAGTGCCTGAGAGCACCTCCTGTTGTTGTCCAGTAACCAATATATTTCCTTTATGATTCCTTAGTTGTCCTGTGAGGTTTAGTACCCTCTGTCTACAATCCCACTGTCTGCTATCATTATAATTTTCTTGTTGTTGCAGGTAAAGCCTACATGAATCTGAACTAGCAAGAAATTGAGCGGTTCAGTTGAATTTAGCTACATTTAGCAACCATTTACAGCACATCTGATGCTATATACCACTATGTGCTGTGGTCAAAATGGGTATTTAGAGCAGCGATTCCACAGGCTGGCTCCTCTTCTGCATACGATCTGTAGTTATATTCTAATATTATGCTATTTTATGTAAACTACCAATACTGTGTATAGTACTATGATGTCCTGTTGGCTGTAAGGACTCCTAACATTATCTTTCTGTTGCAATGAAATTCTGTATAACAAAGATGAAAAATGATGCTGTATTTACAACTGATAAAACACAGGAGTACTTGCTGTTTGGTAGCATAATGAAACTGCTAACTCAGGGTATAATTTTGCCATAACAAATACACTGAAAATACTATTACCGGTTGATAATAATGCAAGATATAGCTTATTCTTGATTGAACTTGACTGTACTGCATACATCTGCACCATTTTTTCTGTTTTTAAAAATAAGGCAGACAGGTTTGCTATGTGAATTCACAAAGTTACGTGCTTAAGTATTTTTGTGAAAACAGCTTTAATATTTCCAAATGCTTGCAGTCCATCCTGTTTCTTCTTCAGAGAGAAACAAATACATCTTTGTGTGTACTTGACACATATGTATGAAGAATAAACTTCCTTACAAGCAAGTGAGTCCAAGAACAATGTTGCTAGCAGCCGTTGTCTTTCAAGCCCAGTTGAGAACACTATTCAGTTATGAGCTCTCAATGCTCTTCTCAGCATCAGTAATCAACGTGCCAGGACAAAGTATTGTAAACCCAAACGCCCAGGCCAGGAGACCACAAAAGCTCCTCTGTCTTCAGTGAGGGAACTGAAAGGCTTTCAGTGCTGCAGAATATACTAGCAGACTGTGCTTGGTTCAGAGCCCTCAGTGTTCTGGAAGATATTTAGTACAAGGAGGGCAAATCTTCTCTGATCTTCGGTCAAGAAGCTACTGTAATTGTTATTTTAAAAAATGAGGAGAATCATATGTATGTGTTGAAGACAACCATCAGATAATTACAGGCTGCTCAATGGCTATATGAAGTGCAGTAGCTGAGGAACTGAAAAGGTCTTTGTGCTCCTTTTAGCAGGAAAAGGACAGCTTATCTACCCTCACAAATAAAACTAAGACCTATCCTTTAAAAACATACACCTATTTCGTCCTGGTTTAGAATATAGTCTTTGCATAGTCAAGTATTTTTGCAAGCAGAAAGCTACAAAGCCAAACATTTTGATAACAATGATGGTTTTTTTCTTAAAGATTAAATCATAAGCTAATAAACACCCAGGTCTTTGATTTTCAGTTAGGTTTGTAACTTTAAAATTGTTGGGAAGAGTTAGCTGTACTTTGGGTAAAATGGCCCTGAAAAAAAAACCAAAACAAACAAACAAAACCCCCAGGCTTCTCATTGCATTATCCATCTAAAAAGGAAGATATATACTGAATTTTTTAGGAAGTGTTAGTCATCAATGGGAGCACTCAGCCACAGTGTGGCAGAGAGAGGAACATCAGCATACAGAACACTGTTTCTTGTAATTTTATTTTAAATGAAATTACATTCAGATACAGCCCAGTTATATTATCAGAGATTTAAACAAATGTTTAAAGCTAACAGACTCCCATAATTAATCTCTTATCTTCTCAATTCTTTCATCATTGATACTGATTATGAGCTCAGACTAAATTCACTCTTTTACATTTCTCAGAGGCAAAATCACAATGATATTAAAAAAGTACAAAAATGTCTAAAATTTCACTTTGCAAACTAACTTATAGCATAAAAGCTCATTGAAATGGCTGCATTAAAATGCAACATTGACATGATTTACAGCTGTAAAAATTGTAGTTTAAAACAGGCACGACAGGATAAGTGTTCAAAGCATAAATATTTGAAGCAGATTTTCCCACTGCCCTTACGGAGACTTTTCTGGCTAAGCTGCAAATAAAAAACATTGTGAAAATGTACTCTTAAATTCACCAGAATAAAAAAAAATTAATCCAAAATAACTGTGTGAGAGGAAAGAGAAGGCCACATTCTATGGTGTGTCCTCACACTCCAAGTTCCCAGAACGTGTAATGCTACCGAAACAAGGAATTTCTTTGTGCTTGATGTAACTCGTATGTATCTAAGACCTGCACAGAAAATTCCTGGAAACACATCCTGCACCTGACAATATGAGCAGGCTGCATGCTGGAAACACCGAGTAAGGCAACTGAGACAAAGTGCGGCTTAAGTGCAGTCTGGTTAAGGCAGAGTAAGCGTTTTTGAAACTGTTACTTCTGCTTCCACTTAAAGGCACTAGTGCGCTTAAGAGCTTTGGTTAAAAAGATCTGGAGCTGGAGGCTGGTTTACAGAGATAAATCTAAAGAAATTAATTACAATGAACCACGCAGTCCCAGTTCCTCAAAACATGTTGTCAACTTCATATTCTTACAACCACACAGTCCCAGGCTCCAAATGTACATACTAACAAAACAAACAAACATGTTAATCACAGCTTTCTCAAAATACCCACTCGCCCCCTGCAAGACACAGTGCCAGCTCTAGATTGAGGATCATCTGAAAGTTTATGTGAGTGAGCGTGGCAATATTTTGGCCTCATAAGTATGTCCAGTTCTACCTTTGTAGCAGATGGAGAATTAGCCCTTTATCAGGCCAAATTCTGCATGATTTTATGCTGACCTTAATCTAAAGGAATTTCTTTGGCATTAGCTTGGAATTTCAAGTGAAGGCAGAATTTGGCCCATTTAGCACATTAAAACAAACTGATCCACAGCTTCTGTTTGAAGAATCAATAGATTAAACAAAGTGTTGACAGCACTTTCCATATTTTTATACACTAAGCCCCATTCACCCCATTTGACCAGTTTACAATTCTAATTTATCTTTTCCAGTGCTAAGATTTTCTAGGTTATTCAACAGAAATATACCAAAGCTGGGGAAAATGTAACAGATGCATCATATTGTTGCATAAGCTTATGCTTAAAAATACTAGTAAATAGCAGGGTTCTGATCATTCTTTGGCTTGACGCTGATGCCTCCTTGGATACATCAGTTCTTCCATTTGTTGGAGTCCCAAGCCAGGAACCAGCCTGTGAACGTTGGGGGCTCGTGCCCCTGCTTCACGATTACAATGGGCGTCCCCTTATCTCTGCCAGAAGGATCCGTTTCAATATAGCGTTTGGCTGAAACCAGAGAGGGAATGAAACATGTCATATATTAGTTCATTCCTATGGTATGAAAAATACATTAAAAGCCCTGGTGAAAGGACCTAGGGCTACTACAATACAGCACTCAATTACATTATTTCAGAGGCAATGAAACCATTAGGTAATTGCTGATTTCTCCCAGCTGCCAATGAAGGAATTTTCCATGAGGTAAAAGAGAGGGATTGCTGCTTTGATCTGTTTGTTGCCATTACAGCCAGGTTTGGCTCCTGAAAAGGAGAAAGCATTTGCTGGTGCTGTGCAAATTCACAAGCTGCATTCCCATTTTTCCCACGTAAAAGCCAGTATAGTTTTCCTTGACACCACAACAAGACTTCAGTACGTGTTGGAAACACAGCTAAGTTATCTTAGTTGCTCTAGGGAAATATCTGCAAGAATTTTTGGCAAGAACTTTGTCAGAATGGCTCAGCTATGTTAAATCACACCAGAGATTGCATGATTTTTCAAGGATTGCATGATTTTTCGAGGCTTTTTCAAACATTCCCCATAAGTTTTGTTCTACAATTGGAATTTCCACCTCCAAATTTAACCCAGTGAAGGGGGGCAGCGTAAGGACTTGAAGATTTGTGGGCATTCCTTGACTGCATACATTAGCGTAGGGTGCAACTCAGCAGGTATCTGCTTTTATGTTCTTTTTCTTTTGAGAGCAGTTTCTTCTCATGGAGCTCTCCTATATGGTCTTTAGAAAGCTCTGCAGCCTAGTTGATTGATTTTACTTTTCATAAACTTACAGAGAAGAAAGGTACAATGAGCTTTAAATCACATTTAAAGCAGAAAATAATCCCCAGGCTTAAATCCTAGTAAGTTCAATAACCCTTTTAGGCACTGTAAACATAACTAGATTTCTTCTATATCATCTTTTTTACTTCTTTAAGCAATATTGGTGCTACTCCACTCAGAATTCTGCCAAATTGATTTGATTTACCAGATTTAACGGATTCCTGTCGCTCAGTTTCATTAGCATCCTTCCCAATCCAGACAAAAACCTACAAACGAAGGGAGAAATATTTAGCTCCCATGTTGTTATAAGGATGTTTTGTACAGCATTTTAAGTACAAAATAGTTGATTCCACCAGGAGAAGGAATACACACTCGGAAGTGACTGCAGAGGTACACAGCTCTCACCACAATTGATGATTTTTTTTTTTCCCTTGTGAGAGACTGTAGTTCTGTCCTCTAAAATCTCTTTACACTGGAAGGTCAAACACACTGATGAAAGGAACTCTAATTACCTTTTGCTGCGATATCTTTTACAAGTTGCCAAGGAAATTGCTCTTTAGGTGCAGGCAAACACACAAGAGCTGTCTCTGGGCTGAGCTCTACGTGCACATCAGCACTTCTGCCTGTCACTGGTGCAGGCCAGGGTAACTGCTAGATAATCCTCTGAACAAACCAACATCCAGAGCCTTGATCTGCATGCCCCACTAATTCTTTCATGTCAAGGATCATTCTGGAAACCAGCTGCATTCCCCAGACTTCTTCCTTTCTTACCCGAGTCAGTACGGCACAGCCACTTTCCACCCTCAGCTCTTTCACTCACTTCCCCCATCACTCCCTTCCCACGTGGACCTTTGACATTCCTTGTCATTTCCAAAAACCTCAGCCTTCTTTCCTTTAGAGTTAGGCTGAACAAGACAAATAGAACACGGGATATGTGACCTCCTCCCCCTTTTCCTCCAAGGGGAGAGGAAGGGTAGAAAGATATTCCGTGAGAAACAGATGTGCTCTCAGCACCTGCAGTTTGCCTGTCATCCAAAGGCTTTCAACATTGTCAGTTTTCAGTGAACCTGGGAAAATGACAGAGATTGTTTCTGTCACTGTACACCCAGTTCTTCTAGAAAAGAAGTCTTTTGTTTGTCCCCTTTTCTAGGAAGATTTTTCAAGGGCGCTGCTGATACATGGATTCTGAATACCTTTTATGGAATAAGTTTCTTTTTTTCTAAATTAATAAATTTTAGTGATAAAGTCAAGAGCATTATTGAGAGCCTTTCAGTACACTACTGGGGTTTATGTCTTACAGCCTCCATTGGTTTTAATGGGAAGTGCCTGCAATTGTCTCACATTATGCTTGGAAATTCAATCATGTATGTTCACACTAGCACATCATATAGCTCAAAAACTATAGCTCCCTCTGGTATAATTTTAAGGTGACAAAACCTCTTCCATTCTCACAAACATGATTTTTCTCCTATTTTATGATCGACACGGTTATAAAAAATAATTATTCTTGTTACCACAAAAAGCAGTGGTCAAGTACACAGCTTACCTGCTCCCAAGCATCCAGCAACATGACATCATCTTCAGCCAAATCATCCTGAGTGAATTCCCCTGGGACCTCCTCAATCTAAAAAAAATGTTATTATATTTTTTCTTTTTTTTTACACTAAGATATTCTGATTTTGTACAGACCAAAGATTTTCTTTTTTTAAAAAGGCCAAGCCTAGAAGCTGGCATGCAATTCTTCTTGTTCTTAAAGAGTCAAGCCCTTTACGACTAGAGTTGATGACCTCTAAGGTCTTTTCCAACCTAATGATTCTATGATATGTCCCAAACTGATTTGATGAATGTGTCAAGGGTGTTTCACGGAAAGGAAACAAATCGCTTAACTGCGTGTCTCATGAAATCAGCTCTCAGTTTGTCACAATTGCTAGGATATATTCAGGAAAGGCAGAGGTTTACATTGTAATTGTGACTACTGTAAATTGAGACTGAAATCTGCAAGAAGGGGCAGGATAATTACCATAGTTCACCTTGTATCAAGCAGACTAAATCAATTAGCTGATACCAGCTCATATATTCATGCAGCTCACATTCATTAATAAGGAAAAGAAACTGCTTTGTTTTGCAGTGGGTGAGCTCAGTGATGAAATACACACCCAAGCAAACTTTCCAGTCACTTGACAATGGGACATGGAAGTTAACTAAGCCATCAATGATTAGTCCCCAAAGGAAATGCAGACTGCTTGCTTCTTCCAAGGATGTGCAGACACATAGGAAAGCAGTTTAATGTTATTCTGTATAAGAAGGAGAGGTAATAATAGGAGAGGTAGGTAGTGACCAACCCTCTGCTTTTAAAGGACTATCAAGAACTTGGCTATGCTTCATCGTGTATGAGTGGTAAAGGGATGATAAGCAGGTGGTGCACAAGACATTCCTTTTTCCCCACTCTGTGTTATGGTGGCTAGAAGGTCAGAGTGATCTGACCTACCTCTTCGGGTGAGCTCTAACCGTGGTGGTTCTGTTACTAGAGAAATGCTCCATGAAAGAAGGGATTTCACTGGATTTGAAGAGAATTCAATACAAAACCAAAACAAGTGCATAGCTCCCAACAGACTTCTTTAGAAAGGTTGGTTCTATTACTGCATTTTACAGGAGTGTTTTAGAAGCTTGTTAGAAGAATACACTTTACTACTTTTATAAGATTTTAAAGTCCTTATTAAATTATCCCATTTGTTTTATCCCTCTCCAAATGAATGGGTTGGGCCTTAAGGAGACTGCAGAGACAGTAGCCAACTATGTCCCCTACCTAAAAATCAGTGCATCCTTGCCAAACAGTGACACAGTGTTGCTCTCCCAGAATATGGTTAGGTAACTAAGCCTGAATCACAGGCTTAATACCCTGTGCACCCCTCTGGGTTTTTCCGCTAAGGAAAGCCTTCCTGCCTCCTTGAGTACATGCCAGTGCCTTAGAGGCATAAGTACATGTCTTAAATCTCTATGGAAAATTTCTGACTGCTAGGAGTTTTTGGCAAGGGACATTTCTTTTCCTCACCACCACTATCAAACATGTAAGGGAGAAGGCACTGACCTGCACTTTCTGAGTAAAATGATAGCAGTCTGGCAATGCTCTGCAAGCACACAATTGCTTTTGACTGGGGAAATGCCTTATCTTTCTGCATGTGCAGGCCTCTAGTCCTAGACTGGAGCAGGCTTTGCCTGCAGACTTCTGCAGTGTTAATTCTTCTGTCCATCCTTTGCATTTACATTGATTTAAAGCACCAAACCTCAACTCTCAGCCTCTTGCCAAGCACAACTAACTAAACCAGATCCCTAAATTCACTGAATGTCTGCTGATTCCCAAGGCAAAATATACCAGGAACTTTATAAACAGAGAGGAAAGTATCCCTCATGTACTCACAATAAATCTGCCAGTCTTATTAGAACAACCGTACAGGCGAGGGGGATGGTCTTCAGCCTTTGTCAAGAGTTGTGATGAAGTCTGGTATTTTTTTTTACCTCCAAGTGCTTTCCAGAATTCCTCTGAAATACACAATATTTAATTTATTCATCAGTGGATTTAACATTTGCTTGTTTAACTTGCTTGATACTGCTTCAAGAATCCCCAAACAAGATCTTCTTAGCTGTCTCAAAGATGGGTGCCACCTTCTTACAGTTCTTCCTGCAGTTTGTCAAAATAACAATAAAGGAAGGACTTGTATTCCTAGACAGAGCAATGTGTTACGTCTTCCTCCCCTCCTAGGCACTTGTGATAAAGAAAGAGCTGCTTTCTTCTGCAGCTCCTGCTACTAACTAGTCCTACAGACTTCCATGGCATCACATTGCTTGTGTATCAGCCAGTTCTGGATAGACCTCCATGGTGAAATGTCAGGTTGCATTTTCAAAGAGGGAGAGTGAGTGTATGCATCTCCCTGCAAAATATATGATCTCAAATCCTATTTAGGCTGTGTATTCATGCAGTACTGCCTATTAGCAACCACGTGGCTTCATACTAACCTGGTTCCTGACATTCATTAATCTTAGTAGTCTGGCATTTAAGAATGCTGGCAATGTATTGAGCCCCTTGTTCCTCTTCTCTGTTTGCTCCTTTTCCTACCCAGGTGTAGCCAGAGTTGTTTGGCAGTTTCAGAACAAAGACATCATTAGAGTTTAGTGACATTGCATCAACATCAACCTAGATTGAGAAATAAATTGTTTTATTTGCAATGTTTTCAATTAATGTGATCACTATTCTGCATGCTTATAGAAAATGAGTAGATAGATGTTGATCAGCTGTTTCTTTCAATTTTTCCCAGGTTTTATGATAGAAGTTAGAGAAGAATGTAACTTAAAGTAGGGAACTAACTTGAAGGACAAAACTTCGGACTGTTTGGCAGTAGGAAAGACAATCTCATAAGGTTTGTTTATTTCTTGTCTATTTGTCAGCTGACAGTGTTTGTTATGCATTTTCTTATACTTTCCCCTGAAACACGTAGATTGGTTTTAGCCAGTTATGGCATGTTCTCATTGATTTAATAGATGGGTTGGTCACAAAAAGCAGTGTTGTGATTTGGAGTTCTGCATTCCTACCACACATGACTACCCAACAAGATTAGCTGGAGAGGCTCGTGGCAGCTATAACATTTTCCACGGGCAATAGCTGGTTTACTTAGCAGGTGACCTTACCTCCGCAATCCTGGTAACTGCTGCCAGGTTCCTGCGGATTTGAAAGAGTCTTGTGGGTGGAGCAGGTTTCTGACCTTCCTTCTTGGATGTCCCATCCTTGTAGACAATAAGCGGTTTGTTTTTGAACAAGCTCAGTAAATGCGCAGGCTCTTTGCCTTGGCTGACTCGGATCTGAACGGAAGTGAAGAATTGCAGTAAAAGAAACAAAAAGAAACAGGTATTTATCTTTGGTCTTTGTTGAAGAGCACTGGCGATATTAGCCAATAATGCTAAGTATGTTAGCAAGAATGAGAACTGGCAAGCTGAGAAGATCTAAAAATATAGTTCCAGACACATTAAAGTTAGAGCATTTGTGATATTTTTTTTGTCAATCAAGCTGACACAAAGACAAAATTCAAACTTCTAACATAATGTTTAGCTGATTAAAGTGGCTGCTATCTACTATAATAAGAAAATTACTCTTTCAAAAAGAACTGTCATTTCATAAGAGTTTTATCAAATGACTTATTTCCCCTGAAAAACTGTCTTGGAAGTTTAGATGCCCTGTATTTAAGCAGAAGAGAATGGTTATTCATCCTGTTCATTATTTCTGTGTGTATTTTATCTGCAAAAAGATGAAAAAGATGAGCATAAATCTATCTTATACAGGATAACACAGATGACAAAAATGAACTTCCTTTACAGACGCAAAAGATGTTACTGTAATATCAAAAACATTAAGCTATGAAGAATCACTATTTTTCGGTTAATGTATAAGAAGTTATGTATGTACAACCATTAATTCTTCATTTATAATAGCACCACCTGCCAAGGTGGAGACCTGTGACTCCCGGCCTTTCACTCCCAGGAAGAAAGGGGGAAAAAGGGAATGCAGTGTGCTGCACGGTTAGGAGAGGGAGAGAAGTGGAGAGCCCAGGCCCTTCAGCCCTGCCAGTGAGGCTCTGGGCAGCTGGGGCCAGGGCTCTGGGGAGCACAGGGACACCTGGCAGCCCAGGGGCAGAGCAGGGGCTGGGCAGCAGGAGCCTTAGCAGATCTCACAACTGGACAGACTGGTACAGCTGCCTGATAAGGACACCCTAGGACACAGACGTGTGTAGGTGCCAAACTGCAGTAGGATTTTACAAATGGGAACACCTCCCCCTCCTCTCCCTGCCAAACAACAAAAAAACACCAACAAAAAAGTGCTGAGGGACATATTCCTCCAAAACAGACATGGGAGCCCCTCTTTAGCAATCCCTTGTACTGTAGTGCCATCTAGTGACCACAAAATGGTACATGTAATCACATCCTCGAGGCAGCCATGTAAATGCACACAAATGCACACACGCCTATGTCCATACGTGTGTGCACAGACACATACACATATGTACACACACATATATTTATAAATTAACTGCAGGCTTTTAAGTACTTTTAAGTGTCACGTCCACTGGAGTGAGATGAATATCCTCCACCATTAATAAAAAGGCTTTTTAAGCACATTATTATTGCAGCTGTTAATAGTAACAGTATTATTATTTTTGTATTAGTATCAGCGTTAGGTATGAAGCGCTACTGCCTTGTGCTGAGCTCTGTCCAAATATAGATCATGTGTTAGGAATATTTCAAGGACTAATTAGCTAGAAGTGTTCTAATCCTTCTTTAATATAATTTCAGTCATAAATCATAACTGATTAATAACTAGAAGTACAGTCTTCCATCTAAATTAACTATACCTTCAAGAGTGGGGAAAGCCCTTTATTTTGGTAATTAAGAAACTGGAAGCGCAGAATTATCTCTTGCTATCTAGAAAACCTCTGCCTGTCCTCCTAATCATCTTCCAGCTCTAGGCTTCCTGTGAAAAGATCTCTCACTTCTCACCTCTCCACCTACCAACCACTTCTCACTAGTGATGAAAGGAGAGCACACACCCTAGTCGTCCTAGGACTAGCTTATATCCTCACACCTTTTAGCTGCTGATATCCTGCACCTTGCCTTGCACACTGCGTTTCTGCAAGTGAGGATGTGCATCCTGCTTTCTTGGAGCTGCGAGCACTACGGGATCAGAAAACCCAAGTTATGTTCCTTATTGAGGCAGGCATAAGCCAGATCCCATGGCACAATTCTGGCAGGCTCTCCTGTTCTGGCTGTCACGTGGCTTTCGTGTGTCCCAGTTTTGTCCCTCTTAAAAGCCAGGTGTCTTGTCCAGGCTTCAAAGTGAGTTGCCCTGGGAGGATCTTATCATTTGGTCTCCGCTGCCCATGTAGAGTCCATAAGGCTAGGCAGGACCGAATCCTAATTTTTAGACAGGGAAAGTCAAAGGAAAGAAAAGTCGGTTTCAGGTTGTATTATATCTGTGTTCTTTTGGACATCTACATTCAGAAAGGATGATTCAAATGGGAAATCTCCGGTGGCCTTAAAAGGAGCCAATGCTGCTTCACTCCATACAGACCATAAGCAGCTGATATTCACAGTCTTCAAATGTTACCTCCTTTCAGTTCTCACTGAAATTTGCATATATTGAATGTTGTGTTGACTTTCATCCAAAAGACACTAACCTGCACAGCCTGACCATTCAATAACCGATCCAGCTGAACAGTGAGAAATGCAGATGCAGTCAGTTCATCTTTGGTAGCATGGGCTCCTTGCCTGAGGAAGACAAGAAAGACAATGGTTATGGCCCTTTTCAAAATAAACCAGTGCTTATACTGCATGATAAATGCACTGTAAACAACCTTGCATATACATGTGGTTCTACTTGAAAGGACACCAAGTCAGCATAAAACAATATCCACATGCTGGAAGTCTGTGCAAAGCTGATCAGGCATACCATGTGTAGATGATCTGCCCTTTCGGGTAAGTGTAGAGGATAATGTAGCAGTCGCCACCATAGAACTGTCCATACGTCTCAGGTCCCACAGGAACTCTGCCACTGCTTTCCACACGCCAGATCTGGGGAAAAGGAGAAATCACTGGAGAAACCACACCAATGAGATTGTAGGTATTTATCCCTTCTTTTTCTTCCATAATCCCCACACGCAGGCCTATATTCAGCAGGCTGTGTTGGTACAATGCCAAACCATCCCTGTGTAGTCCAAAGATACTCCTGCAGTGGGATACAGATAGACCTAGAAAGGCTGTACAGTCAGTCATTTTTTTTGTCTCTAAATTCAGGCTGCTTTAGAGACGCACTAGGGACAAAAAAGGCTCCTCTAGGAAGCAGACTGCACACATACATAAAAGCACAGAATGAATTTCTGACTTCAAGGGCAAGTTTTCCAATTCCAAATTTCAAGCTGATGTGAGCTAGAAGGTTTTCTCTAGGCCAACAATCATTTTTAAAGTATGTCTTTAAGAAGTATTCTGTAGAAGGGGACTGTTTCTGCTGTTTGATTTCTATTGAGGACTGGTACAACGTCTTTCGTAAGCACCAAAAATCATGACCCAGCATACAGCTGACAAAGAGATTCACTTTCTACTTTAAAGTACCTTTTCTGATGATTGAGGTAACACTGACACTAAGGTAGTGTTAACTATACACAACAGTGTAAACGGCAAAACAAAGAAGCTTATGCCATAACAGAATAAGCTAGGTAGGTAGAATACAGTTTAATACAACACAAAAATTACCTCTACTTTCCCTGAACCATCATCTACCATGTTATGCTGGGCAGCCATTTGTGGAGACTCATGTAACTTGGTAGCATCAAATTCAATCTGCTCAATTTTAGCCACTCTCTCTGTGACATACACTTTGCCAAAACCATCACTTTGATCTTTATCCTTCCAGTCTTTGAAAAATTGTTTAAAAATTGGCGTTTCACCTCCTTCAGGAAGGACTTGAATCTGAAATGAAGCAAGACATATGAAATGGAAGGTAAATAAAACTGACAGTTTTATTTTTGAACAGAAACTTCTGTATGATCTCTTAATGAAACATTGCCCTTAAGTCTTATAAGCCCTAAGAAATACTATTTTTTGCTGACTTAAAAGCAAAGCCTTTAACAGACCTCATCCTCTGTGGGTATCATCTCATAAATAGATCACACCTGTGTGTTGGCAGGATAATTCATCTGCTGTATGAATTGTTCAGCATTCTTCATGGCAGCTTTTCTTTCTTGTGGGTTAGCATCTTTGCCTGGTTAAAACAGAAGGATAACAATACATGGGAAAGGCAATGAGCTCACAGATCCCTCAAAAACATGCCCTTAAGCCAGGTTCTCTTCAACATTTCTTTTGCCTCAGTCTTGAACAAATATTTACTGTGAGCTATAGATTCACACAAAGTCAAATAGCCAAAACAGTACCTCAGTGGCTTTGAAAAAAAGTTAAAATGGAATAAAATTAAAAAAAAAAAATAGAGGGAATTGCTTTTTACTTAGTGTGTGTGTTTCATCAAAAAAATGCAGGTCATAATATATGCTTGCTTCAAGGCACAAGAACACCCTGGGCTTTTTTCTCTGAATCTTCCCTTGTTGGACTGCAATGTGGTAAATAAAGCTACTGTCCAGAACTGCCTTCAGTTCGTCAGGCAGTGCCACAACCCTAGTAAAAGAAACTCCCGCTTCATCTGGCTACGCTGTGCAATTTACCATCACCATTCCCCATCCATTGTTCAGCCTTTCTCAGTGTTAGACATCTCTGAAAGTCTCTGGGGGATAAGACTGCATATCAAGGTCTGTGTCCCAGATGGTTGTCAATTACTCTACTCCAAAGACCTCTTAATCCAATAAGAAGCTCTGATAAGCTATTCATTGTATTCCATTTTGAATGAGACTATTAGCGAAGTTAATTCACACTCCTTATTTTGGGGGCTTTACAATTTCCAGAAGAGAGAACTGCAGACTCGCAGTGAAAGGGCGAGTCTCACAGACTAATGTTTTTTTACCACAGATTATTGTTACCAACAGCAGCAAAGTGAGGATGCACAGAGGGGCACATAGGGCCACATTCAAAGGACCTAAATGGTATTTTTTTGTTATACTTGATCCTATTAGCTTGGTTCTTCCAGGAGCTGTCAGGCAGAGAGTGAAAACCAGGAATCAGGGGGTGAAATAGAACTTAGGCCATCTAAGCACAATGCTCCCCAAATGCTCTCTTTCCAGGGATGTTTCCTTAACTGCAAATGAAGTTTTAAAGCAAAATCCTTACAATGCTTCCTGGACTGATTTTAGTGGTTTGGCAACTGCATCAGTTAATTATTTGCTATTGCACATAGCTAGAAGAAATGCAAATGCCACAAAATAATTAATACTAATGCAATGATAGCACCACAACAATCCAGCTACAAGGTGTCCAGACCTAGTTCCCCAGTAGGATTCTTCTCATGGGAGATGTTCAATGAAAGCAACTGTAGACACTCCTACAAACACTGATGATACCACAGAGAAATAGTCATTAAAAAAAAGAAGAATCAAAGTATTTGCAAGCTTATGCTTTTAGTTGATGCCTGGACGCTCACCTTTTCGTTTCGCAGCTCTGTGGAGCAATGTATGGAAACATATTGTCTACCCATTAACCAGCCCTCAGTGTCTAGATTTTGTCCCAGAAGACAGGGACTGGATGACAATATAGAGAACTTGTAGAATTCTTTGTCTGCTTTGCAACTGCCACTTAGATAAGCATTTAAGCTTACAGATACCTCAAAAATAGCCAGGATCCTTAGACAAGACCTGGTCTTGAGGCCCTTACACAAGTGAGCAATCCTTGTCCACTGACCACATCAAGGAAGAACTGTGAGCAGGGAGCCAAATCTAGTCAGTATTAAATTCTTGCTAGTGTCCCAAGGGTATTGTGTCAACTCCTTAGATATGTCTGTGTAGCTTCTGCGTCTGCAACAGAAGTGATCACCTACCTTTCCACACAAAGATCTTCTTCGCAGCACCATTGTCCAAAATGAAGCATTCCTCAGACAAAAGCATAGCCATGGAGAAGGGGTTTTCCTCTGCTACCACAGACACCTTCATGGATCCACTTGAATCTGACACCTAAAAAATTTAAAATTTAGATCAGCTCCAAATTTTACAAGTAAATTACTTTCTGCTCCCCAAGTTAGTATAAAAATCACTCAACAGTCCTATACAAATGGCTGCATGAAATCTCTGTACTGCTGGAAAGTTAGGTAGGTAGGCTAGTTTATTTTTTTCTCCTTTCTTTCTTTCAGTTAATTTTACATCCAATAGAGGGAGATGTAGTGCTGCTTTCAGTGAGTTTGTTGGATCCCTGTCTCAAAATTTCTTAAATCGGTTTCTCTTCCACTTTCAATTCAACTGCTTATTCAGTGAACACCTCATAGTTAAAAATCTGTACTTTCTTCTGCCCAGCCTATATGCGCAGCTGAACTGGTAGAGTCCCTAGGTTTCATCTGCTGCTACCAAGCAACCCACACTGAAGCCAAAAGTACATGTAAATGCTGAACAAGAGCATTTGAAATTATAATCAAATAGTCCTACACTGATAATAACACATGAAATACCTACATTTATAGTGTACGGTTCTTTAATTGGAAATTATCATATAAGACCTGTTGCAGAATCTGGTTTGTAATGTCTGTGAACACTATAAGTCCATGTAGACCTTTACAACCTTTTAAAATTCACTCCTGTGTGGCTGAAAAGACCAGTTATTACTACTGAAAAGAAGTTATTACTATTGTGGTTTCCGGTTTTCTAGCTAACTTTATTTCCTTTCATAATTAAATATTAATTTTAAATACATCATTATATCTTATATTGTATAGTAGGGAGGAACAAGATGGAAATTACCACTGCTTACAACAAATAAAAATCAACTGTCATACCTACCGTGACAGCTGACTGTAGACCTTTCTCCTGACTTTGACACTCCCTGTTATATGGCAGCACACTCACTCTTCGCTAACACACTCCGTCAGCAGGACTCCTGTACTTAAAGGATTAGATATCCAGAGCATTTTCGAGAGCTCTTAAGATTCCAAAATTCACTGCAAGGACTTTTCTCTAGCACTGTCTTACTACACTGCTCCTGATCATACATACTGGCCATCACCTTCTTTGTTTTTCTTTTTTTCTTTTTTTTTTCCTAAGACCCTGCTATAAAAATAAATAAGTGCCAGATATTTTTGCAAGAATGAAATTATTAATGGGAACTAAACACATGTATGGCCTTGTAGCATGGATCAGACAGGCTTCTTGTAAACCCCAGCAACACACATGGGTAAGGGAAGGATCACATAACAGGCAGGGAGAGAGGTGGCTCCATCCTGCTGCGGTCTGTGGGATGCAGGATCTGCGGAGCAAATGACTCACCCTCTCTCACTTCACAGCAGCTTTGAGGCTACTGTAGGTGGCACCTAAAAGGTCACACACACAGGGATGCAGTAGCACTTAGTGCTGTCAGAGTGTTGCCACTTGTTGACCAAATCCTTCTTGTTAAGTGAAAACAGGGAAGGGAAAAAGTACATTGTATGCTAGTGAAAGACTCTTTTCTGTCACACAAAGCTCATTCCATAAGCCAGAGCACAAAGTACTGAACAGAAAGGTCCAGATCTCAATTTAACGAGAGCTTTAAAAAAACCCAAACCACTCTTCCTGTGGTGTTCAGGAGAAAGGAATATTTTTTTTCTTGGAGGGGGGAGGATAAAGTCTTTTCTAGATTTCAGTAAAAACATCCCATTTTTTTCAAATATTTTCTTACTTCTTTTGTCAAGTGGGAGAATATGAAAGAAAGGGGAGCTGTGGGGTGGGGAGAGGAAGAGAGAGAGAGAGAAAATACAGGCCTGGAAATAATTTTTTTTTTTCAGAAAAGGAAAAACGAGTAGTTGTGTAGCTTTGAATATAGGTAAGATACTGTATCGTTAGTGCGAAGAACAAAATCCATGCCTAGTCCAGGGAAAACCAGCATGCCTAGCATGACATGAGGGAAAATCATAACTTCACTGAATGTAATCATAAAACTCCTGGTGATTTAAATGGAGTAAATGTTTATAACATTTTGTTTATAGGTAATTCTTATGGCAATGGCACTGTCCTAGCCACTGCAGGTGAGGAAGGAGGAAATAGGCATTGCAAAAAGAGATTCGCATTCAAAATCCTTGGATTTAAACATAAAATACAACACAACTGTGTACCTCTCAAACTCTGCTAAGAATAACAAAATTAAAGAATTAAAGAATGCCTTGAAAGCTGCCTGGCAGAGAACGATCTAGGGGTGTTAGCCAATAGCTGACTGAACATGAGTCAACTGTGTGTTCAGGTGGCCAAGAAGGCCAACAGCATTTTGTCTTGTGTCAAAAACAGTGCAGCCAGCAGGACCAGGGAAGTGATTCTCCTTCTGTACTCTGCACTGGTGAGGCCACACCTCAAATACTGTGTTCAGTTTTGAGCCCCTCACTATAAGAAAAACATTGAGGTCCTGTAGTGTGTCCAGAGAAGAGCAACAAAGCTGGTGAAGGGGCTGGAAAACAAGTCTTATGAAGAGCACCTGAGGGAACTGGGGTTGTTTAGCCTGGAGGAGGCTGAGGGGAGACCTCATTGATCTCTACAATTACCTGTAAAGGAGGTTGCAGAGAGGTGGGTGTTGGTCTTCTCTCCCAAGTGATAAGTGATAGGATAAGAGGGAATGGCCTTAAGCTGCATCAGGGGAAGTTTAGACTGGACACTAGGAAAAAATTCTTCACAGAAAGGGTTACCAAGCCCTGGAACAGGCTGCCCAGGGAGGTGGTTGAGTCCCCATCCCTGGAGGTGTTTAAAAGTCGGGTAGATGAGGTGCCTGGGGACATGATTTAGTAGTAGACAGACAGGGCTCGAGTTGACCTCTAAGGTCTTTTCCAACCTAATGATTCTATGATTCTGTATATGACTGCTACAACTCTTACTATTACAATCAAGAAGACAGGAAATATAGTTCGATGTAAGACCAGTTAAGTCTTCTTTGACCTGCCCTGAGTGGTTCACAGGCCATGCCTGCTTCCTGAGTAAACAGGACTGTACTCCATAATTTTCCTTCAAATCACCTGGGCTGTCTTGATTGACATCCTTTGAGAAACTTGTACATTGGATGCAAATTAACCAATGCAACTGCAGTTCTGTAACTGAAGCCAGAACTATACATGAGAGCACTACGTGCATGAATACTGTTGAGTGTACCTAGCTAAAAAATAAATAACTTACCATATATAGTTTAGCGCTTCTCCTGTTTGTAACATCAGCCAGTTCATCATCATTGTCATCACACTCGGGAAGCTCTGGCTTGCTCCCTAAAACCTGTACAACAAAAGAGAAACAAATTCAATGCAGAAAGTAGGTTCTCTAGTAGAAATACCTAAACACTGTAATGTGTTGTCCCACTAATGAATATATGGATGCATTTAAATAACTGTGTGAAATCTCCACCAGCTTTAGATCTACATACCGTCTTTGCTGCAAGCCAACTTGCTGACTGTCCGTAAACTAAGACTGGAAACAATATAAAGCAAAAAGCTTCAAAGGTTACATGTGTGCACAGACATGCACAGAATAGAGAGGCCTCTGTGATCCTGCTCTACATGTGTGTTTGCGTATGTCTTGTCTTCCTCTTTTCTTCCCAGTAACTACTAAACTGTCAGCAAGCAAGTCTTACAATTTTTGGACCAACATTACTCTTAAAATGTTTGACAATACTAAAATTAAGGCAAAGTGAAATATACAAGTCAAAATTATCTTTTAAAATATTTCAATTGACAATACAAAATATCAGATTATGTATGAATTCAAAACCCTTAAAAATTACATATTCTTAATCCCATTTTACAAAGGAAAAGTTAGCTAAGGTCTGTACCACCAGAATGTCAATTTTAACACTGTGGTGACTTTACAGCAGAGAGGTTTTATACCGTGGGTAATCTCATAACAACTATCACTACAAGAAATTTATGGATGTTCATCAAGAATATTTTATGGTCAGGCAGTCATTATTAAATCCTAGTTACTCATTCTTAATGACTTTTCCTTACTGTTTCATATATCAGCATATCCAAATGTTACATGAAGAATTTTATAGATTTCTATTAAAATATGTCCCAGAGTGAAGGTGGTAGTAATTGATACATCTGAGTAATTAAATATTAACATGAAGTACAAGGGCAGTGCCCTTTTATTGACACAATGTATTTGCATATAACACAGAGTCAATGTAAAAACATTGCAAATATTTGATAGCAGAGAAGCCCGACAAAGCACGCTGCTGCAATTTGGAAAAAAAAAATCGCCACAATATATCCTAAATATTTAACATAAATCTGGCATCTGTGGAGTTTCCTGACCTGCTAAAGCCAGTGAAATACCTTGACTTAGTAAATGTGATTGATCCAGTTTAATCTAAAACATGTGACTTGTTGAAGAAGAAAAAGTGATGTCCCGAGTGCTTAAGAAAGTTGTTACCAATAGCTTTTCAGCAGCTATCAGTCTGCATTTCTTGAATTTACACTACATGGCTGCAGATTTACCAACATCTAGGCCAAGCAGGGCTCCGTTTTCATAGCAGATCCCCACCACACTGGGGAATAGCTACAAACAGCTCATCAGTGAAGCCAAGACTGGAGGCAGCCTGGGCTGCAGTGAGCAGCGTTGATGGAGTTCAAGATCCTGAGTGACATGGAACAGGCTAGGAGTATAGTTAGGACCCTAAATTTCAGGAAAGCAAACTTCCAGCTCTTCAAGGAGTTAGTCAGTAGGACCCCCTGGGATATGGTCCTCAGGGACAAGGAAGCAGAACAGAGCAGCGAAATACTTAAAGACACAAGAGAGCTTAGTCCCCAGATGTAGGAAATCAGGCAGGGAAGGGAGAGATCAGCATGGCGAAATCAAGACCTGCTGGTCAAACTGAAGAACAAGAGGCAACTGCACAGGCAGAGCAAGCAGGGACAGGGAACCTGGGAAGAGCACAGGGACGCTGCCCGGTTCTGTAGGGATGGGGTCAGGAAGGCCAAGGCACGGCTGGAGCTGCACTTGGCAAGGGAAGTGAAGACTAACAAGAAGGGGTTCTACAAGTACGTCAACCAGAAAAGGAAGGTTAAAGAGAATGCATTCCCAGTGACGGATGACAACAGTGACCTCGCATCAACAGACAAGAAGGCTGAGGTACTCAGCAATTTTTGCCTCAGTCTTCACTGACAATCACTCTCATCATCCCTCCTGGGTCAATGGAGAACAAGATGGGGACCAGAGGGGCAAAGCCCCCACCCACTGTAGGGGAGGATCAGGTTTGTGACCACCTGAGGAACCTGAACATGTATTAGTCTATGGTGAGGTGCATCCCAAAGCCCTGAGGGTATTGGCTGATGTGGTTGCTAAACCACTCTCTCTGATATTTGAAAAGTCATGTCTGTCAGGAGAAGTCTCTGGTGACTGGAAGAAGGGTAACATTGTCCCCATTTTAAAAAAAGGCAGAAAAGATGACCCTGGGAACTACCGACCTGTCAGCCTCTCCTCTGTGCCTGGGAAGATCATGGAATAGATCCTCCTAGAAGCTCTGCTAAAGCACATGAAGGACAGGGAGGTGATCAGTGGCAGCCAGCCTGGCTTCACCAGGGACAAATCCTGTATGAGCAACTTAATGGCTTTCTATGATGGGGTGACCGCAGCAGTGGACATGGGAAAACCAATGTTTGTAATCTACCTGGACTTCTGTAAAGCCTTTGACACAATCCCCCACAACAACCTTCTCTCTAAATTGGAGAGATGGATTTGATAGGTGGACTCCCTTGTCTGCAGAGGGTAAAACAGCAACTCAATCTGCATTAATTTTAAAAGTTATGGGTTTTTAAGTTCTATTAAAGCTTCATGTTGATGCTCTTTGGTTACTGCGAGAATATCATAGTTGAACCCAAAAGAACATCAGTTCCTCTACAACTGCCCAAGTTTACTCTTATTTTGTGGTAAATGTAACATAGTTTATCCTGCCTGCATAACCATAATCCCCTTTCATATTCCGATATGCACAAGCTCTTCTCTGCAAATATCTGTACAACACACCCTACAGCCCCCAAAGATAAATTACAGAGCCAAAGGTGTCTAATCTGTAGGAATGTGACAAGGTAAATAGTTTAAAATAAACCTATCAAAAGAAGAAATTTAGCAACCATTGTCTTCATAACTGGAGAAGCCAGCTCTGCATCATAAAACAGTTGATATTGATTTACTGGGAGCAAGAAGTTTAAGGAGTCAGTGAGGCTGAAAATCCAACTAGAAAAACAATAGTTGAAGAAAATGTCAGGTGAAGTTTAATTAAGAGAGAAAACCAGTTTTGTACAGTTTAACATGTGTAAACTGGCACTGTGTTTGTGTTTCCTCTGACTATACACAGTTGGGTTAGGTTTCTGGGTCTGAAACTGAACTATTTGTTGTGGCTGTGATCCCAAGAATCAGATCTCACAAACACTCAAATTCTCCTCCTTATACGCTAGGAGCAATGGAAAGAAAAGTGAGACATTTATATAACGTAAAGCTGCTCTCTGGGCCTGATGTTTTATTAGTTAATAGTTCTGGAAAACAATTGGGATCAGTAGCTGATCATTTATTTTCTTGCATGCTCTGGCATAAGCAAATACATCCTTCTCACACAAACTAAAGGTACACATGTAAGCTCTGACAGAGAATAAATCTTCTGTGCAGGGCCATAGGTCTGAACTGTAGGCACAATGTGAACTCAATGGCAGATAAAGGCTTAGATTTTTATTAACCTTCAAAGCAGAGAACACTACAATGGATGCCTCTCTCAAATAAATACTGTCTCAAATATCTACTCCAATAGCCTGTAAAACGCAAAACTCGGCAAAGAGAGGGAAGGATGAACATGATGCAGGCTAGTAACCACCTAGATGACCTTGGGTACCAGCAGAGACGTACACCCTGAGGCTTACTGGGCAAAGGTGGCTTTAGGCTTTGCTGCCTAAGCAACTGGCTACAATTTCATTTCTAACCATTCTCCTGTCAAAGCACAGCCACTGCAGAGGATATTCTGGTGCAGACAAAAATTACTTTTGACACTGGTCAGACTGTGAATAGCCAAATATGCTTATTTCACTGGTTATTGTAATTTGGAGCGCTTTCCATCTGAGCATAAATTCATAGTCTTACAAAAAGTCATATGCCTCTCAGGAAAAAAAATAAATCCTTTCACTAAACTGCTCCTAGACAGCTAGCAGCATTTCTGCTTGAAATCACCTCTCAGTAGCAATTCCAACAATAACAAACATCATTACATGCTCACCTTGAGCAGAGAACCTCACACCTGCCTGAACAGACTGAAAATAAGATGGAAGCAGCCATAATGTACTGAGAAGCAGATAAAGGATGTTTTATGCTAGCAAACTGTCCTGGCATGTTGTTAATTTTGCTGTTGTTGTTTTAGCACTTAATTTATGGAAAGTGGTTTCTGCCACTAAGGTCTAAACAGGATCTGTATGCATTCAACTTGCTAGTTGCTTGTGGCAGGTTTGACACACAAATTATGGCCTACATTTTTAGCCCCTTTCTGTTGTTTCAGGAATTTCAAATGCAAATCATAATTTTATTCACAGTTCTGTGCTTAACCTCCTAAAAATAGGGCATTAGGCTTTGGCAGCTTTTCATATAATATTTGCAACCTTGCATATCTGTCTGGGATAATTTCAATATAAAGCCTTTACTGGTAGGTTAATGATATTCTGATATTAATTTTACACTCTGTGAAACAGGCCATGCATAACATATTCACAAAAAAATTATCAAGATCGGTCCCGAGAGACTAATTTGATGTTTTTTCAATAGTTTACCTCCAAGGTAAAATAATCTACTGCCAGGACTGCACAGCTGGCAGTACCTAAGCTAGTTATTTACACTGACATCAGGTGTGCATGAAACAAGTTGAGGAACCCCCTAGCCTTTTTTATCTTCAATTGTCTCCAAGATAAACAGTAAATCCACGCTAATGAAACCGGGAGTGTGGATGGCAGGAACTATGCAAATACTGCAGACTTTTTGTAACCCTTACTGCTGATGAGCACTGAGAAATGAGCTATTCAGTGACCTGCCTACCTGCGGGATAATGAAAATAAAGTAAATGATCGCCCCTACTTCTTTTTTGTATTTATACTAACCCTTTCTACCTCTGTTTTTAAATCTTACTCCTTTGTCACATCCTCCACTCATACCAGCAGAAGCATTAGAAATGAGACCCAGAACCTGCACGTGTTTGAGATGTCTGGTTTTTCTGCTTTACTACAACATAAAGTTAGACACACATTCAAGTCTGTAGCTTTGCAGATCTAAGTTTGAAAGTTTTGTGGAGTAAAAAAAATTATATATTATGTGCTGCATGACAGTGTATACTTACACGTTGGAAAATAATGAAAATAAATCAGCTAACAGGAACCTCAGACACAGAAAATGTTTATCTGCTAAAATCCACAAAACTCAGCTTTTTTTTCCCCTAAGTGCCTCCACTTTTGCAGCAGGGCATTTGCAGTGCCACCACACCAGCTGGTCCTGAGGCTGTAGCAGGGTATCCCACATCAATATTGGGGTAAAAATGGGGTATGGCAGATACTCTGTGAAGCTTGAAGCAGCAGGTAGTGAATGGGAGGCAGCAGCAGGCAACTGGCAACCAGCAACCCTACTAGAAAAGCAGTGTTCCCAAGTGACATACAGCAACTGGAGGGAGAAGCAGGCAGCTGCAATATACAGCAGGAGCAGAAGGAGCAGAAAGAGCTGTAGCAAGCTGTTTCAGCACTCAGTCCATGAGATCTTAAGGTGGAAAATGCTACTCAGGGAACTGAAATATTTTCCCAGTACACCACTGGCTGTGTTCACAAGCTCAGCATTTCCAGTCCCATACAGCCCAACAGACTAGGTATTCCAGAGGATCCTCTCTGGTACAACACCCAAACTCTTGCATCCAAGACAGAGCACAGATTTGGACCCTTATGTTTAAGAAAGCTAACCAGAGAGTATTTTGGCCAATATTCTCTAATGCTTTCTGAGGAAGCTTGAAATATTTATTAGGACAGAGAAAGAGCAAGAATTTTTATTTTACCTGGTTGCATAGGAAGTACATATTGTACTTAGTTCTTTGAAAATCATTTCCTCCTGCTAGTTTAAGTGTCCTCCACCGATTTCTCATTTTACAGACCTACACATCCTCAAAAATATGTTCAAAGGAGACAATATATTCAAAGAAGCCATGATTTACAGCTCTTACAAATTAGAAATTGCACCAATGATTACTCCAATATTTAAATGAATCTTACATAATTTTAACTGCTTCTTATTTTAACAGGCAAAGCCAGGCAGTATCGAAAGTTGTAGGCAGTTATGTAAGCAAAAGACCTGGCCCTAACAACCTGCTTTGCAGGAAACACAGTAATTATATTTACATATTTCTTCAGCACCACATGATCAGTGGTGATAGAAATACTGAACTGATTCCACAACACATGGAACAGCTTCTTTTATATTGCTGTTCTCCACTCTTGCCCAGCTGTGAGAGGATTTCTACTCCAGTGTTACAAGTCCTGGATAGAGAATAGCAGTGTGTGCATATGCAGACTCCTCTGGAAAAAAACCCTACCGTTTTATTCCCTGAGCCCTTCCTGCTCTGCAGAACTTTCACTACAGAAAATTAAAAGGCAATCCTGAGCAGAGAATCTTTGAGAATTGCTCTGTCAGGGGCTGGGATGGAGCAGACTTGGTGAAAGAGAAGAAAATTTCCTTTCAAGGTGTATTTGTCTTGGGGAGATGCTGGATTCCAGGAATAACACAACTCTGAGCTTTTTATTTAGTAAGGAAATTCTGCCATTTCAGTAGTTCTCTCTGAAATGCCCCCAGTGCTAGAAAGAACGTGGAAATAACTGCTAACAACTCCATGTGGTGACAACTGCTAACAACTCTCTTCTTTGGCCTTCTCTTATTAATTATGGTCATTTAATAACTGAAAACTATAGTTGTTTTTCATCCATAGATTCCTTGATACTCTGGCACAGGATGGAAGAAAAAAAGCCATTAAAAACTCCATTAACATTCTAATATATAATTATAAGACTATAATTGACTAACATGGCAAACCTGCAAGCACTACAACTGCTGAAGAGGCAAACGTAATAAAATGAGTGGTTTTCTCACCCACAAAAATGCAAACGAGACATGTTATTACTTAACTGCAAGCACTACCAGACATTCATTAGAATTACAGAAATTCACTGAAATATCTAATATAGAAGCATCTTTCCTAGCATAGGAAATTATATTTTCAACCATCTATTATTAGAGCTGTTCATAAATTATTTAGTTCATGTTATGCAGTATGATGCACCTAAACATGTTCTGAAATAAATTTTCTAATGTAGGCACTGAAATACATATTTAGTGGCTTAATTAAAAGCCCCCCATTCAGATGTACTTGCCACCTGCAGTTCCTATTCAGTTCCCTGTCATTTAAGTATCTGGCTTTAGGCAGCCAAGCTTAAAGCTTGAAAAACATTATGGGTAACGCACAATGTTGCTGAAGAGTCCTCCTTACTGCTCTCTGCTGTACCTGGACAAAATCTCTGCTGATTTTCCGCTAGGGCCCAAGGATAACACTGGGCCAAGTGCTCAGCTGGTGCAAAGCAGCTAAGCTGTACTCAAGTCTAGGCCACTCATGTTCTGTGTGAGTACAGGTTGTATAATAGAGTACTTTAAATGCACATTTGCACCAAGAAGAAGGAGATAACACTCAACAATTAGAAAGAAAACACAATGACTGGTTTCAACGGCTTGAAACTGGCTCCCTGCAGAGCAACGGGATTTGTACTTTGTATCCACATTCATAGCCCATCATAAATTTTAATTAAACAGTGCAATGATTAATAAACTTCCACTCCTCAAACTGGACAGATGTTGCTTTGAAAGGTATTAAGCTCATGTGCAGTATTTTTCCACGCAGACTGTTCCGAGTACATGTCCTACAAGCTCTTATTCATTGTTCAAACCATGAAGACTCAAATTGTGTTCCTGCCGATACCTGCATGTATCCAAAACCACTCCAGTGAAAAAGGGTTTTGTCTTCCTGAAAGGTAAATTTGACCCATAGTTTCAAAGCAGCCTGAGAAAGTTGTTTGTTCATCTGTAGCTAATACAACTACTAGTAGTTTTGCTACTTTCTGCCCATTAGCTTTCTTAAGTCTTTACATCACCATGGTTAACTTCGCTGCGTGTGTCTGACTGTGCAGCTGAGTCCTTGCAATGGGGACTGCTACAACTTCCATTGTCTTCACACCTCTCTCCATGCATTCATTTTTCTTTGCACAGAACTTTTCAATAACAACTCTGCGCTGGGGCTGAAATTAATTTCTAGTATTTATTTCATTATATTACTTTGGCCTACATATTCCCAAAGCCACGCGCAAATCGGCCTAATATGACTTCGTTGAGATATTTTCATGTTGAGCATTTTCTGGCTAGTGAAGAGATCAGGCTAGACCATAATAGTTATACACAATTTACTGCTTTTGAACTCACAGCATTTGAGTAAAACTGTGTACAAGCTACACAATAAACAACGATTTAATCTCTAACAAATGCCCAGAGTTTGTATTCTGCAAGAGACGTTACCCCTCTCTTCTCCTCCTCCACCACCCTCATCCAACAATACCTCCATTCTTCTGTATACAAAACCCAAATTCAAGGGAACAAGAAGAAATGTAAATATTATGACAGCAGCAATAGCAATTCTTGCTTTTACAGAGTTGTGATGGCAATTCCTACTCTTGCTGACCCTGGAAAAGCAGCAGGTACCAAACCAGTGGGGCACGCGCTGCTCTTCCAGCTTTACGCAACGATGTATATGGCAGGACCAGAGTCTGCAGGAACCTGCCCAGCTCCTTACACAGACGCATGCCCTTGCACTGCCAAACTCATTTATGCTAGTTACAAGTCACAGCAAGCCTTAGTTTTTTTCCCAGCTACCTCACTGTGTTCCATACTGCCCTTGGAAATAATCTTTGGGTTTTAGCAAATAATTTTTAGGGGCTTGAATTTAACAAGGAAGGAAGGAGTGATCCTGCTCTTCTGCCCATGTGCCCAGACACGTAACCAGCTAATTTAAGGTTTACTGGAGCTTGACATTGTGATGATGTTTGCATTATTTGGGTCTCTACAGAAATAGTCTTTGTAACTAGTATTTGCAATAGGCCCCATACATCTCCATGCAATTAGCTGTTTGTTGACATCATAGACAGTAATTTTACGTCCTTCCTCTTGTTTGGTGCTGTCCCACCTCAACGCTCCCTTTTCCCCATATGAAGCAGATAGCGTGTGTAGTTCAGGTATGAGCTGTGCTGTTAATTCAGTCACCCTAATATTTCCAAAAAGCAAACATTTGGGTCTTGAAAAAGTATTCTCACATGATTAACTATCTTAGACTACACTGCTTGGATAAGGAGGAAGAAGTAGTATAAATCGGCCTACCTCTTCCAGGAGTCCTTGAAGAACATAAGGTTTGAGCCTATTCCTATTTAGTTCCTGAGGTGTAAAAACATTTTATTCACAGCTGTATCAGTAACTGGTAGACATATTACAATACCTCTATAAGCTGGTCTGGTTCACTCCCTTCTTCCACAGTAATTAATTTAGCCCTTCCATTTCGTTCATTGTCCCGAATGCCAATAGCAACTTGAGTAGCCTTCAGCCGCTCGTATTTATTGCATGATGAGCCACACCACTGATAGATTTCCTAGAATAATTAAAAGCACACAATTATTAGCAATATAACTCAACACTGGGCAAAATTACAAAATTAATATTTTACTAATAATTAACTTACTGGATCTAAACCATTAGAACATCAGTGAAGCTAGAACTTTCAGAAATACTTTGTAGAAGACACCTGCTAAATCACCTAGATATTTGTAATATGCAAGATAATAACATAATGTAATTTAGCACCTGCATGTTAGGAGATTGCTCACTCTCAGAACAGTCAGTGTTTTGGGTTGACCAAGTTTATCCCAAATACAGATATATCCTCACCTATCTAAAGAACCTGAAACTCCTAAATTTGCTACTGCAAGGTGTTTTTATTTTATATCTGGCAGTTCCTCTTCTGTGATACTTCAGCAGTGCTGGTTCTTATCTGCAGCAAGAAATAAAGAAATTACAAAACCTCAAGGATAACCTTGACTGTATCTGCTACTCAAAGGTCAAGTTAGATATTTCAATCCAGTTTTTATTTTGGTGACTTTTTGCTGTATCATGATATTTGTCATGTGCTCTGTCACCACAAAAACAGCTCAAGTGCAAATGGATGACATAGGTGTTTTAAATAAAAAAATCTTCACAGAAGGATTTTTCCTCAGTGTACAGCTGTTCCAATGCTTGTAAAAGTATATTAACCTCTAATTAATGCAAACCTTTCCAACTGTAGTCACCACAAATGTCTCTATAAATTACTCCTAAGTATTTACAGATCACGAATACACAGTTTTTCTGGTCAGTTAAATCAAGTTCCTCCCTAGCAGAAGATAGACGTATACCTAGTCCCCTCTACTACATCAGGTACTGACTAAAGACAAGAGATACATCTGTAAAAGATGCCTCCATTCAGCAAGCACAGCAGCTACAATTAAGCTGTTCTCACACAGGCACTGCAGTTGCCACCTGTACAAGGTGCTCCTCAGACACTGCAACAGCTTTTCATGTTGATGAGCAAGTGTTCTGGTAGCAGTAGCCACCTTCGAATCCTTCCTTTCATCTGTCTGAATAGCTAGTGAACGTGCGCGCCTTGCACATGAGCAGGGAACAGCAATTCAACCAGACCGAAGCATATTCCCAAGGCTCCTCAGGAAGGAGGAGCCACCACGGCTACCTAAGAAAGGTCACCTAATCCAGTCACACGACAGATCGCTGACCCCCACCTTGGGCAAATCTCATTATTCATTGTGAATGCAAAGCATTTTAGAATAAAGAATTTAGATTTCAGTCTTGATGAAAAATCACTAAGAGGCAGAACATAAGCTGCTGAGCCACTGGAGATTAAGCTAGAAGGAGCTAGTCGAAGGAAATAATTCAGCTTGGTTGGTTGCTTTTTCCACCCCCCTTCCTTCTTCTGGAAGAAAGTAATGTGATTCTTCCTCACGTGATTCTATCAAATAGCCCAAAGAGTACAACAATAAGGGTACACAGTTGTTTTCAGCTTTAAAAAACCCTGAACTTGGTTTGTGTCCATATACAATGCAAACAAATATTTAATCAGAGATCTCACCGGGCAAGGTGAGGGGCCTTAGTTTTACAATGTATTTACAACTGTATAAAATTTAGATTTTGGATGAAAACCCATTTCAGTCAAAAAAAAGCTTTCATAGCTGTTTCTGCTGACCACTATTGTTATTTAATGGTACTTGAAAGGGTTGCTTGAGACAAGTGAGAGATGAAATACAGCTTCTCAGTACTGGCAGATACAAACTTTTCGAAGGCAGCTAACGTCGATACCATCTGCACATAAAACGGGAATCAGTAACTTCTGATATTTACTTTTCACCAGCTTGGACAAAAAAGGACCCCAAACTCTGATCTCACTGCCAAGTTTCCTTCCTTTCCCTTTGGAAGCATCCTTCAAGGGCAAAGTTTTAAGCTTACGTCAGGATTACACATATTCCCAGAACTGGATCCCTTTCAAGTTGCAGATGTTATGCAGTGAAAGCTGTGAGGTTTTTAGCTTGCCTTTAGCAACCTGACTGTAGGCTTGAAACAAACAAACCAACCAAGAAAAAATATCTCTGCATACTCAGGGGAAAAAAAATTTCTAAAGAATTAACGTAAGTGCCTTGAGCATGCAGAAAGTGAAACATTTCAATTTGAGCAGTTTCTTAACATAGTTTTTTAATATAGTTATTATAGCCACACACAGCTTCAGCCATCTTCTCCCAGATTTTGGGAAACTTCACAAAACACGGACTCCTTTAGTTTCTGAGAATTCCTGCACTCAAACTTACTCATTCTCATCTTGGCCTACCTCCTACTAATTGGGCTTATTTCAAATTATATGAGAAAACAGGAGTCACAAGAGATATAGCAGCAATAAACAGGAATCCTTTATTTCCCATAGTTTATAGAAGCAATAAGGAAGATAGGACTACATATATAGATAATCAGTTGAAGACATTAGGCAGCTCTTGCCTTATCTCAGTGTGCATTCTGCAATTCATGGAGATTACTCATTCAGAAAGGCTAAAAGTTCAGTTTCAGTTGAAAGCGTCAGCCTCCTCTTGGTCTTTTGGTAACTGGCCATCTAACCTCAAACAAGTATTCGCATCTACAAAATGAACAGTATTTACTGTACTGACCACAAGGGATTTGCAAGACTTAACTGTCACTGCAAATTACAAAGACCTACACTTGTCAGAGAAAAAATTCACATTTTCTTTTCTTAGCATCTCCTTAAAGTCCCACTGCAAGTGTGCCTTGGCTACCCCACATTCATAGTATATTTTCCCCACTCTGCTTTCAGTCAGCCAGCGACTAAAGTGAACTTACAGTCCACCAGCTCTTTGCTTCAAATCAGCCTGAGGAAGGAGATAGACTTTTAAAAATTTATAGTAAAGGATTTCAGATTTTTTGATTTGCAGAATTCATTATTCTCCTTACAGAGTCGACATTCCTACATGACAGAAACATTCCCACAAAACAACACGGCCTGAATGCTTTCATTCTAAACTAAAATAAATATGAAATGTTGTTAGCTAGAACCTTGAGAAACCTTGTGTGGTAAGGTTTTCTCCTGTTGCATAAAAATACCTCAGTCAATAGCAGTATCTGAAAACATCCTTGATCTGGACTTCTGGACTTCGAGGTGGTTGACTCGCCTTCCCTGGAGGCGTTTACGGTGCGGGTGGATGAGGTACTGAGGGGCATGGTTTAGAGACTGGTGGGAATGGTTGGACTCGATGATCCGGTGGGTCTCTTCCTACCTGGTGATTCTATGATTCACATAAGTGAGCCATACCACTCCTACAAGCTCCATTTTCCCTGGTACTGATTTTGAAAGCTAGAGAAACAAGAACCTGATTCTTTTCAGCACTAGGGAATAAAGACAGAATTTTTTATTAAAACTCTGAAAGCTAAACTTCATGTACTGTGTAATTTAATAGAAGTGTGCTGTCACAAGTCATGAAAGCATCCCAAAGTATACAATATTTCACTGTATTTACTATAAGCACTACACAAATCTTAAGCATGCAGTGCTACAAGCCTTCAGGAATGTAGATTGAGTTAATTTTCTCAAGTAAAAAAATATTCTCAATTATTTTTAAATTTCTCTAATTTCGAGGCCTCATGGGAGAAGTTGCAGCTCGATATTTACACGTTTGTCTTCCTGACGTAACTTACCTATTTGGTTTTTAAGAACATAAAGCCAGAAAAAGATACTTTTAGAAGTTGAAGTCACCTCTTGACAAGGGCAATATTTAGACCTGGATTTACCTGAAATAGTCAGCTAGTTATCTAACCACAACCAACAGACCATTGAGCTCCTAGCTCGTAAGACATTATTTACATATTTATATTTAGATGTAAGTAAAGTTCTCAGAGTCATAATGTGGTATTTAGCTTTAGCTCACTCAGTGCTTTCAGAATTTCTCAGCTGTACTACACCTTCACTATTTTTAGGCTTGTTTTGCTAACCTTATTTTGAATTGGAAGGCTGACCAAAAATATTTCCATTAAAATGAAAATAGACTTCAACTGTTTAGTCCCCTCATAAAAAAAGAAGGAACTTCATTCACCAGTAATTCCTGTGCCAAGTCCATTTTTTTTCCCCAGAAGTTTGTACCAGCAGTATTTAATTTTTTCCTTTAACAGAGTTTGAAAGAGATGCTATGGAAGAGAGCTTTTCTGCTATCTGGTATTTATTAGTTGACATCAATATACTTGTTGAATCCCAATGGGACAATTCACAGCTGAAGGCAAGAAAATATTATTGTGAATAATCACAATGGCCACCCTAGAGTTCCTGAGGGAGGTCAGGAAGGTAAACTGGGTCTGTGTCATGCACACAGCAGGCATAGCAAGGTCTCTCCTCATCTGCACATTTTGGTGAATGCAGTTTGGTCTTCTACTTGTAGAGTAGCAGAACTGACCTTTTTTATTGCTGATAGCTTCTGGCCTGCAGAGTGACCTTAAGCAGGTCACATGACATTTCTACAGCACATTAAAAATGGACCAACACAGCTTCTATTCAGAAGTGTATGGCAGGACAATTATGTATGGCTTGTGTAACTCTTACTCAGAGTACGCTAGCACTTTTCTCTGTATAGAGAGTGATTGTGAAAGCACACCTCCTGCCTTCCTGCTCCAGCTCAAAATGGCACATAGAGCAAGAGAAGGAAAAATAAACAAAAAAAAATTTGCATATTTCAGAAGTGACATAAAAACAAGTTTTCCTTTTCTAATACACAGCCACTTCTGTATTCCACTGGCAGCCTGCTTGGTTTGGAGGCAAATGAAAATATGCTGCGTCCTGGTGTCTTTACTATGAATCTTGGCCAAAACTATGAAAGCAAAACCAAGCAGCTTAAGTCTGCGAAGAACTCACTATTTTGTTCAGCTACAAACACACCCTGAACATAAAATCTGCTTTTTACATTCGTTGAAACAGTAATACAGTGAACCATTGAAAGTTGTGGAGTTTTGATAATCCAAAACAAACTCCGAATTCATTCAGCCAGAAATGCTGCTGAAGACACCACAATCCCGGCCCTAGTATAAATTACAACAGTGTCTTGTAATCTCTCATTTGATTCAACTGGAACAAATTAGCAGAATAAAAAAATAAGTTGGATACACCACAGTCTTACTACGCTTATTTCTCCTCTCACGCCTGCTTTGCTAGTGTATTCTGGGAATAGCTGTTGCTATACCACAGTGCATTAGAGTCTGAGTACCAGGTTATTCGTTCTAAATAATAACAGCAGCTCAAGCAGCAAAACCTATGCATTTTCTACAGCATCAGAAAGAAAAGTAACCTAATTTTATCCTTGTGCATGCATGTATGTTCCGTCCGCCTGAAGCTTTAATGATGGTCTCCATTTCAGCTACTTTTCTGTATGTAAGTAGAGGCAAAAGGAGGCTTTCCAGTTCACACAGTATGAAAATGAATATACTAACTGAAGTTAAGGGGAAAAGTTTTAATATTTATTTTTCTCTGATGACTTTGCAGCTATAACAATTTCCAGAATGCTGGAGTTTATGCTGCTGGAGCTGTAAAAAAAAAAATGGGTTCACAGGCTGTGCATAGATATAACCACATTGTTAAGCTGCTACTAAGTCCATAAAGTTAATAAAGAACTAAAGCAGCTTAGTTTTTCAAGTTCTGCTACTTGTTTGGCAACTCCCTGCTACAGCACAAGTCATAGTTTAACTCTTGGCTAGGGGAAACTGAGGAAGAGGTTAGTTGTACAGCAATGAACTCCAACATGCAAGAATCTGCTCTTCCAGTCCTGTTTATACCCAAACACTGACTTTATTAAAGCAATTAATATGCTGACTGTGAACTGGTCCCTCTAAAGGAAGAGAAGCAAAGCCACCCAGAAGAGACAGAGCAGGCAAGAAACCAGGGAGGTTACAGAAGCAAGCAAAACTACAATTGTGCTTAAGGTTGCAATGTGATGCTGAATCACACCACATAGTCATCAAGCAAGTGTCTGTCCTCTTGGTCTTTTACTGTTAAAAAGCAGAAGTTAATTTTCCTTTTTGTAAACATAACTTGATCTAGACCAAGTTAACGATTTTTATGAAAAGCAGCCGTCACAAAAACCAGTCTTTTTGCTTGTTGTGTTTTTTTCCTAGTGTCTTTGTGTAAGACAGCAATATTTTTTCTTTTAACATACCTATTATGTCAGAAGTTCAAGCAGGAGCGTACTGACACAACAGCTTTATTTAGTCTTACGATTTTGAGCTCTAACATCGTAATTTTTACTTGTGATTAATGCAGCCCTTGAGAAGTACATACATTGACTGCTGGATAGCCCAAGAAGTTGTTTAAAGCGCACTGCAGGCTCTTAAATTTCAAGCCAGCAACCTCTTGGCTGTTCATAAGTCAGTTTATAAGCACCACTACAGGAAGGGAAAGGATGGACAAATGAGTGTAGTCTGCCTTCAGTCTTTGCTTAACTTGATATAGTTATCACCTCACCATCTGCATTCTTCCTTTGAGATGAAGGGTAATGTTTTATTAGCAAAACTTTGTACTGACAAAGCTTTCCAGCTTCTATCAGGCCTAAGCTCAGAACTGCTTGGTACTTATCACGCATTTCCTCCTCCTCCTCCCTTCTAACAACTGTCTCAATTTCTTCCAGGAGGCAGTGGTACACATCCCTCTCTTCCCCCTGCAGCCTCTTGGCTCACAACATTACTGCTACCTCCCACCAAGAGGGAGGTCAGAGGGAACAAGGTTTTACATTTTACAAAGTTCTATCTGAATAAATGCATAGAGAATATTTTTAGTGATCACTGGATGACAATTTTAGATGGCCTTCATACCCTACAGCTTCGCAAACTGAGTTGAGAAGCTTTAAAGAAAATCAGTTGATCACTTCATGTTGGTTTAGTGTATTGCTAGTCCCATTACTTCTGCTCCATGCTTAGATAACTACCCAAATTATCAACACTCCTCAACATGTACGTTATTCAGATCAACAGTGTACACCAACGTACATAGGATGAAGTTCACAATGCCAATAAGTTTCCTTCCCACTGAAACCAATCACTATGAAAATCAACAAAACAGATCAAAGTCTTCAGCACATCTTTTCAGAAATATACATATATAAGCTATATTAACACATACATCTGGAAAATACAAAAACAGCCTGGAAAACAGTGCATACGTTATTCACTGAACAGCACAATGACTAATCTTTTCCCTGCCTTTCCACAGTCATTTTCCATGCCTTCTTGTGCTCCTTACTGTTTTGAGAATTCATCTTGGTGAGAAGGATGTGGCTAATGGTAGGTGGCTGGAGGATGGGGTGATGCAGAAGTAAAGGGGACAGCACAGAGAAAGTCCAGAGAGCTTATGACCACCAAGAACTGCCACACCCATCCTCATGTATCTCAGGTGGGACACGAGGAAGAGTTAAGCATCCCCCAGCCTAAAGGACAGGATGGGAAGTGTGGCAGAAGACCATGACTTCTGGGAGAGCTTAAGGATGCAAGATGCCAGGGCAGGATGTGCCAAGCAGCACCTGACAAGGTAAGGTGCACTTTAGTTCTGTGCAAAGCCTTCTCAGCAACTGCCCTGCACTTGTCTGGCCTGCTCCGTCCCAAAGGCTCCCTTACAGGGAGATTGCCAGGTTCATCAAGGAAGTACCAGTGAAATTCCTTGTAAAAAAAAATAACACGAAAACCATAAATCAGAGTCTGGCATCCTAGTAACCCTCCTGGATCACTCATTGCACTGGAACATCAGTTTGGTGGTCATAGCACTCATGTCATGGTCTTACAGAGGATTGCTTGAACAAGAGGTCTTGGCACATTTCCCACAGCTAATACCTCCTCTCATATCAAAGACTGTTTCCTCTGCCACCTGCATCTACTTTCTGTCTCAGCCTCAAGAGTTACAAGGAAGCAAGATAATATATCCCAGACAGGATATTAGAAATGTTGTAAATGCAGTCTAGTAACTATGTAAGTATGAGGCAACCATGTCAACTTGAGTTTTAAATACATGAACCTAACTGGAAATGCATACAAACTTTTTTACTTAAGGCACTATCAGCAGGAGGGAAACTTGATTGACTTCAAATCATTTTATTTCTAGTAATTATTACCTTTCTTAATAATCCCTTATCTGTTCCAACCACAGGTTTAAAGTGCTGCTGTAATTGAGCTCAGTGGGAAAACTGAAATGACTTTTCATTATATTCATAAGTGGCTTGATAAAATGGAACAGGAAATGAATCACACAAGCAGTTTTGCAGTGACATGGAGACCATCCTTCTGGTTAGCTAAGAGACAGGGGAAAGTAAGTCTCGGATATTCATTTTATTTGACATGTTACAATAATGTGATATTAAAAGCACAGACCATAAGCTCATTATTTTATGCAATTACTGCCCATTATTCTTGGACAATGGCTCAATAGTGCCCTGCAATAAACCCCAAAACTCATGAGCAAGCCTAATAAAGATTCATTTTATTTCAATTATTAAGTAATTACCTCAGTTTGAAAACTTCTATGACTAGCAGCCCATTATAAACGGGTGAGTCTTCACAGGAACTCTTAATTGAATTTAGAGAACATTTTAAAAATAGAGAGTATTCTATCTGAAATACAGCTATTCCAGCTTGAAATATAGTTCTTCAGACCTTGTTCAGGATTCCCACTGTGACTGTTTTCTACCACACCTATTTCTCTATTTCTACAGGCTCTACGCTATACCTGCATATTTTCATCTTGAAGTATGTCACCCATTGCCATTTTATCTCCCACAAAAAACGTCTGGTTTACAAAATAACCTATGATGAAATGACCACAAATACCTGGATGCTAAAACACTTTTTTCCTTAACTTATTAATATATCCAAGAAAAGCCATCCATCATATACCACTGACACGGCAAAACTAAAAACCATTATCAGTCATGTGATTTGAGTTGTATTTCCCATACTGTGCAAGGAAGAGATCTAGATGTTGTTCACATCTAATCTTTCTTCCTGCAAAGGCAACAGGATTGCATTGCTGCTTGACCTCTGTCTTGTCAAACAGGAAGTTAGAGTGATGCTATACTACAAAAGAAAGGCTCATAACGTACATTCAGTATAAAAAAAAAAATCAAGGCTCTAAAACCAAATTACATTTAAGTTGTTTAGTGATAGTGCTATCCTCAAAAAAATCTCATCAAAAGGAATGAACCCCAAGCCATGTACATAACTATATACCCATACTATATTTCATCAGCATCATTGCCACGTCTGCAGTGTGACTTAAGTAATTACTTAAGGTGCACTGAGTAACTACAGCAGAATATGGGTCAAGACAAGTCAAACTCAGAGTACAGTCAGTTCCACAGGGTGTCCGTGGAAGGTTATACCAAACCAGAAAACTCAAGCCCTGTGACAGCCTGACTGACAAAGCAACGCTTTCTAGTCACGTTTTGTTCCAACTTTTCCATCTCCCTTGTGAAATGGAATAAATGAGCTGTGAAAGGGAAAAACTTTGAGTCTGCTCTGCATCCTAAATAAAAAGTGACATTGAGAGACAGCTGTTTTGATACTAATCAGTTGTCTGTTTCAGATGATCAGACAATAGTGCTACAAGAGAAAACACTTATGAAAACACTGGTTGTTTCATCCCTCCCTGAAGGCTGCTAAGTATGATAAAATTCTAACAGACATGATCTGTACAGCTACCTGATACAAAAATCTCCAATTATCACACCAACGGTTGCTTTTCAGAAGAAACAGCTAAACCTATAAAACAAGTGCACAATGTTTAAGGCAAGAAGCTCTCTGAAATCTTGCTAAAGTAACAGACCACTTCCTTGTGAAGCACTAAACTTAAGAACAACTGCAGTTGCTACCTTGTAGGTAAGTTATTTTTCTCATATGCACTTAATTTTATAAGTGTCTGCATATTAGAGGAATAATTTCAAACTGATAACTATCATCTAACTACCACAGACTACATCCCACCTGCTACTTTCAGAACTCTTTTTAAGACTTTTGATAATAAGGCCATGTTATGTCCCAATCCCCCTCTGCTCCAGAGAGGTTGAAGACAAAAATATGAGGAAAAATTTATCTGTGGTTTACAGCACAGCCCTTTACTTGTGACAGTACTGTAAGTCATCTGAAGCAAGCAAAATTAGTGCAGAAGCTAGTGGACAAATAAGTCTGCTTTCAGCAGAAAGCCTTGAAGCATGGGATTGCTGCTCAAGTGATTTCTTTAAATACTCAAGTCGTTTAACAAGTTTATTACGACATCATACGACAAGTTTATTACAACAACTTCTTTTGCAGCTATTACTTTAGGGTGAATTGTCACAATCAAAGTTCTATGAATACAAAGAAGTGCTGTTAAGAGAAAGATCCAGTCTGTGTTCTGCTCTGAACACTAGCACTGATCTCATTCAGCTGGTAGATAGTGTCAAACACTGAGAGCGCTTCCATTGAAGAGCTTAACAGTAGTAAAAAAACATTCCAATGTCTTGAGTGGGAAAGAGAACCATTTCTTCAAGGATAGTCTGTGCATACTTCATAAACCATTTAAGGCAGTTTTGAACATTCAAAGTGTTGTGACCTAAAGCTGATTTTCTAAAGCAGATTCTTTGTCTAAGTTTGAGTGACAGAATCACTGCACATTCCAGGGGAGGGTTCACACCTTAAAAGAGATGCTGCACCTTTTACTTTTCAAAGTGTTTTCTCTAGGAAATACTTACAGTTCCGAGGTCAATAATAAAACAATCGCCTCTGTTGAAGCTGGTCCAAGCCAGTGGGACTTCTGTAGCTCTTACAACTCTCCGGCCCTTGACATGCAGAAGTCTCTGAGCACTCAGATCATTAGTAACTACATGATTAAATCCAGATGCAACACCACCTGCCTAAATAAAACAGAACAAAGCAGCAAGCTTTATTTCACTTCGACTTATGCAGTGAGAAGCTACTTTAAGTGTACTGGTTAACAGTGCTGACCACAGACCAGACTTGGAGAACACAGTTGCTGCTGAACTCTCAGGTGAGAGCCTTTATCTGAGGAAGCAGATGCTACTCTGCTTCAAAGGGTTTTCAGATGATGTGGGAAGGACTAAGGGAAAGCAGAGGAATAGGCAGCTTCTGTACTAGTTTCCACAACTTCCTTATAATCAGAAGCCTGGGTGGTCTTAGTGACTGGCTAGGAGTAGAGAGAGGAGTCATTCCACAGCAGCTCTGTAATTTTCTGAAAGGAGTATCTGCAACTTTGGTGCTTTTTGCTAGATTGCTTCCTAGCTAGGGGACAAGAGTCTGAACTATTAATTCACAATCTAAAGTTTAAGTTCAAGCCTAACTTATTCCTGTAAACTACGTCAGCTGTCCTGCTCTGTGAGGCAGTATTCTGTACTCCTCCCTGATACCCAGATCTTCAGTTGGAAAAGAAAGTCTCTCAAAATTACAAAGAAAGAAAATGTAAGAGTGGGCGGGTCACTGTCAAGCTCCCTTATGCAAGCAGAGATAAAAGTTTCAAACTGCTTGTGTAGACTGTGACAAGTTAGAAACCTCCATAATGGGTAAAAGGATGACTGAGCAATGGCTCCCAGAGTTTCTACTGCAAGTATCTCAGGAGATACATTACTTTAGTCTTAAATTTTCAAAAACTTCCTTCCAAAAATTCTGCTTCTGGAAATGATTCAATGAGGAAGGTGACAACACAGCTTTTTAAAACAATATTTTCATGAAAAGTATCTGGGAGTTATTTTACCTACCTCAGAAAAAAATAGTGCAGTAGGACTGTGAAAGCACCATTTTTAGACTAAAGTGAGGTTTTGGTCTTTTCCACTCTGCTCATGTTTTTAACCACTTACGTCTGCTGGGTTCTGGATTTGAACAATATTATTCAGTCTACAACATAGAAATGGTTTCTGTGTAATTTACTGCCTCCCAGACAGAGTCCTTACTGTAAGCACTCAGACACAGAAGTGTGAAAACTCAGCACGGCTGGATTTGGGGAGAGGGGATGGAATCAGTGGGATGGGCTTTCAGTTATCAGAAGAGACACTGGTAAACAAGCTGCTGTTTTCTGTACAAGTCTTGGGGCTCCTATAGTTTAGGACAGGTAGTTGCAATATAAAACCACTTCACATTAATAAACAAAAAATTTGAGTAACAAATACAAACAAAAGATTTTATTTTACTTAGGGAACAATATTACATGCATCTTTGGAATATGTTTCAACAACTGGCTCTTTACCTTATATTTAATTCCTCCCTTGAAGTAGCTCACAAATTCAGTAGACTCATATCCTTGAATTTCTCTACTCTGCACAGGCTTTCCTCCTAAATAGTCATCCAGTTGAACAGCAAAGATAGCTGCTGCTGTGCTTTCATCCTGGGTACACTCCTTCCCTGAAATAAGATGAAATATGTCTATATTAGCAGGAGGGCTTTGATGGGGGTGTGGGTTTATAGGGTTATTCATATCCATTAGGACTAAACCATTCCAATATATTGCTTGCAATTACATAACAGGGTTCGGGGACAAAAACTGGTTTTGGAACAGTGTTGGAGACAAGAACCACTACTAGGCTTGGTCTCAGATCTGTTATACAATAAAATACTCAGTGAAACCCTGTAAAGAAATAAATGAGCATCAATCCAAGTATAGATTATTCAAGTTTGTATGAAAATAGATTCACCTTACTGTCTGAGGCACAAGCAGCCTTAAATAAGCCAGAGTATATTGGAAAAAAATCAGATTTTTTTACAATACTAGATCCTTGTTCACACCAATAGGTCTTATCACTTAATCTCCGGGGACACAGGTTTAAAATAGTTAAAATACACTATATTATTTTATTAAAGATGGTAAGTGAGATACAGCCAGTCTTAATCCCAAAAGTAGCCTCATGCTGGCATAGTACATACTCTTTCCACCAGCAAGGAGTAGGACCGCATCACCCAACAGCAAGGCCCTTGTAACTATCTAAATCTAAACTCTGTATGGTTTCCATCAATCTAATTTCACGAGGGTTCTTTCCATCCCTAAGTCTGACTAATAATGACTATTATAACTGTTTAGAGATGGCTTATGGGATGTCTTCAGAAAGAGCCTGCTGAGGTCTGCTTGGCCCACAGGTTATACAACTTTAGCTCTCAAGGGAAAGTTCTGGTGTACATAACAGTGTTGAGAACCAGTCAGCAAAAACACCAAAACAATTCAAACTCTTACACTGGGCGTGACTGCCTTTGCCCACACACCTTGTATAAAGTTCTGGTCTCTTGTTGCTATTAAACTTGCAGCAGCATTTGAGTATCTCCACCCCACCAGCAGAGTGTATCTCAAGCAGGAAAGGATTTCCCATCAGCTGCACTGCTGCCAATGTACCAGGTGCATAGGAACAATGTGCCCAGATCACCTGAAGCTATTTACAGTACCTGGGTATCACCACATCAGCATGAGACATGCATCAGCATGTATAAAGGTTTTTAGCCAACAGTAAAGAGATTTTAATTAGTGCAAATGTCACTAATCCGACTTCACTTCCAGTTATAAAGAACCTTTGCATCTTTCCCTGGGAAGTGTTTATGATACTTTAACTACTACACAAATAGTTCCAACTTCATTAGCAAAGGTTGAAATAACCAAACCCTGCTATAAACTAGCAGTACTGTTGACATAAGAATATCTGCCATAAATTAAATTACGCTGCTTGACTCTGCCATGTCAGTCATACACTGTCCCACACGCCAGCCGTGCAACTTCTAACACAGACAAAGCTAAACAAGCTTCACACATTTACAGAGATAATCCTAGTTTTCTCCGCTATTCTTTTTTCAATGCATCCAGAAGTACAATCAGAACCAGGACAACTCAAACACATTAATGTTAATACACGCTGAAGGGTCTCTATGTGCATTGACTGAGATGATCGCCTATGAGCACAAACCTGATGGTGAAACAGGAACAAAGATTTCAGGAACCAGTCTGGTGAGGTGACTTAAGTGACCAGACAAGGAATTCTCAAGACATCTCCAGAAGAGGAGAAAGTCACATCAAACTCATCCTCATGCCAAACTTTAGCACTATGCTGGTCAAGCTTCAGGGCAAAAAGACATCAGCCCAACTGCAGTATTCTTGGTTGCTTCAGGAGAACCTTTACTAGGCTATCACATTGATATTAAAGAGGAGAGGTTTTACAGAGCACCTGGTCAAATTGAATCATAGAATCACCAGGTTGGAAGAGACCCACCAGATCATCGAGTCCAACCATTCCCATCAATCACTAACCCATGTCCCTCAGCACCTCGTCCACCCGGCCCTTAAACCCCTCCAGGGAAGGGGACTCAACCCCCTCCCTGGGCAGCCTCTGCCAGTGTCCAATGACCCTTGCTGTGAAGAATTTTTTCCTAATGTCCAGCCTGACCCTCCCCTGATGGAGCTCGAGGCCATTCCCTCTCGTCCTGTCCCCTGTCCCTTGGGAGAAGAGCCCAGCTCCCTCCTCTCCACAACGTCCTTTCAGGTAGTTGCAGAGAGCAATGAGGTCTCCCCTCAGCCTCCTCTTCTCCAGGCTGAACCCCCCCAGCTCCCTCAGCCGTTGCCTCCAGTCCCTGTATCACAGAGCGCACAACGGGTCCCGCTGAGCAGCACAACACCCGGACACCGGGCAGCGCGACACCACAAGGAGACGGTGGATCGGAAACGTTGGTCCCAGTGGAAAACAGAAAACCCGAAAGAAAACTTCTCATCTAGCTTATGACAGGATTCCCCTCGAGAACCTTTCTCGGGCGCTGCCAAGCTCTGACTCCAACCCCTCAGCGCTCGCCCCAAGCGGCCCCGCGCCCTCCGCCCCCGCCGAGGGGCCGGGTGGGGCCCGCGCTGCGGCGCTGGGGGCCGCGGGGCCGGCGCTGCCCTACCGAGCCAGTAGTGCAGGCGGAGGGCGGCGGCGGCGCCGCGGCGCTCGGTGCGCAGCACCAGGTACGCGTCTCCCACGAAGAAGTCGCCGTGGCGGCTGGGGGGCACCTCGACCGGCTGCAGCCGCTCCACCCGCCACACCTGCAGCCCGCTCCGCTCCCCGGCCCCCGCGAACGCCGCGAGCGCCATGGCGAGCGCACCCCCGCGCCCCGCGCCGCCTTAGAGCCCCTTATAGCGCCCGGCCCGGCCCGCCTTACAGCGCCTTATAGAGCCCGGCCCGCCCCGCCGGCCCCGCCCCGCCGGCCCCGAGCCTATCGGACTTCAACAGGACAGGGTGGTGTTTCCAGAGGAGGAACGCGAGGACCCCGAAAGGGCTCCCCGAGGCTGAGCTCAAGCGTCTTTCCCGGTAGGACTAACTTTCGGTGCGGATTGTTCTAGGCGTAAGCTTTAAGGCCCGCTACAGGGCTGGTACCTTGCGTTGAATCAGAGTCCAGGGAGTGACAGTGAGGGAATGAAAAGGGGATGTGAGGAGACTTATTTTCAAATGTCATGAGCGTTTGCTTCTACAAAGCTTGTTTCTTCTTCACCACATAGGCCAGACACCCTCCTGAACTCTGTGACTCTACCTCAACAGTGACATTAAAGGTGTTTAGTGTTTCCCCTGGTTCCACGTTAGGAAGTTTGCTGCACAGAGTTCTGTGTGTCAAAAGTACGGCGCTGTCTGGCAGGCACAGACGCCAACGTGTGCACTCACCTGTTCTGTCGCTGAGTGTCGCATCAATAGTTATTTCAGATTTACCCCAAATACACTTAAGTCAGTTCACAGATCTAAGCTAAATTCTTATTTCCAATATACTTCTAAAAAAAAAAATAGATACCATATGAGCAGGAGAATTAGACCACATGGCTTTAAAAGCCAGGTTATCAAAACGAGGCTGTAGAATTACATTGCTTGCTCTAATTGTCTTCATTTTCTCATCATCCCTCAAGTCATCCTGCTCGGTATCCCAGCTTCAACACAAGAGGCTTTAGGAAAGCTAGAACATACTGAAGAAACTCTGAAACTTAGCTTTCCTCCCTCCTGGCAAAGTGTGAGTCCCAAGGCTTCCAGATGAGGCACGCAGAATACCAACCAGTTCCCTGACATGAAAGTGTTAAGTCCTCCTTTACCTTCAAGAGAAAAGTCTGGTTTTAATCCTTTGAGACCGGAGCAAATAAAGGGTCTTAGTGTGTGGATACCTTTGAGGCAGGTGTCTAAGGCACAGAGAGGGTAGGATCACAGCTATGCTGTGTGCTCCTCTTGGCAACTGGTTGGCTCCTCCCTATGCCCTGCTCTGCTCACGTGAGCACTTTCTCACTCACTGTGGCAGTGTTCCCTGTACAGGTAATGAGGGATTCTTCAGTGGCACCCTTCACTCTCAGATGTGCAGGTGAGGACACCACATGCACAGCAGCTGTGGACCTCTAACTCTCTGAATGAATTCTTCAGCTATGGTGCTGCCGAAGTAAGGCATGCAGAGGAAGCGATCTGAATGCTGGCTTCGGTTAAAGAATCTAGGAAAACATTTTTGACGCTGGGCTAGTGAGAAGTGAAGTATAACTATGAAGTATGTTATAGCTCCCTGCATTTTTCTTCTATTCTTCCACTGACATATTCAATAAGCTGCATAAAAGTTTAGTCAAAAAATTCTGATTATAAATTCACCCCAAGCCAAAGTATATTATGTCTCAAGAAGGCGGAGAAAGGGAATTTAAGCAGTCCTTCAGCATTCCTGTGTCTTCCAAGAGACAGAAGGTCTCCTTTATGTTTATAAGACATACTCCAGAGTCACCAGAATTATCTTCCTTTCCTCTGAAATATTGAAAGTAGACTAAATGGTTAAAAAGCTGCTGAGAACTGCAAACTTGGTAGAGGCAGCTTCTAAAATAGTTATCTTTTGGTAGTGCATGTTAAAGATGTGGTCTTGATGTTGCTCAAGAGATTTACAGAAAGATCTATTTTAAACCAAAGCTAGGACTGGTTTCTGTTTCAAGAGTCTGAGACATGCTTGCTGGAAAAGGACCCAACCTCTGTTTTCTGATTAACACTGTGCATAGAAAGGGTGGAAGTGCCTTGACATTAAAAGCTGTGTTCTCGACATAACATCTATTTCAAAGTTGATTCCATGAATCTAAGTGACAAGGAAAGACACAGAGCAATATTTTGTTAGGGTTTTTTCCCCTCTGATTAGTAAATCACGCAACTCCTTCAGCCCTGGACTCCAAGGGAACTATTAATCTTATGGGAATCTATAGTTTTTCTTAATGTCTTGTTTTAAGGAACCTACTATTCTAGAGAAGACTTGTCCTCAGAGACACAAGCATATTACCTTTTGAGAGCCTGTTCTCCTGACTCCTCTTCTATTTTGTTTGTACACTGACATAGGGCAGATACCAGATAAAATAAACTGTAAGGTAAATGCACAGCTGATGTGAAATGATGAAATGTGCATATTGTTTACACACCCTTAATCATAGCTGGCATTAGGCATAGTTCCCAGAATAAATGAATTCTCTGACTGTAAAAAAAGAGCTGTCTTCAATATTTGTCATCCTCTTGTTTCTTACATGTCAATAATCCCGTATTTACTTATGCTCCCAAACAAAACTACAGCTTTCAGTCCTTCAAAAATAAAACAGTTGAACAGCTACAGAGCACTCTTTACCTTCTCCTCCAAATTAGTTGATTAGGTACTTCTGTCCCCTGGGCCTTCACTTCACTCTGTCCCGGTACAATGCTCTGAGGTCTCCTGCATCTCTTGTACTATGTTTCCAAGCTCTGGTCCTGAGCCTTCTTGACTAGATCTGTGTAGAAGCCAAATATAAATGTTATCTGTATCCCAACCATTTCCCATTCTTGATTTACATATATGACTTCTGGGAGCACATTTTAATTTCTACTTTTAACAATAAAATCCTGAACAGCACCACAAAAGACTGGGGAATGCCCACTCTTATGGGACCTATAATGTTGTGAAATTGTGATAAACTGTGTAGTGCTAGAAAAAACAAACACCACCTCCCCAAAAAAAATTCCCAAACCAACCCATCTCAATAAAATCAATGAAAATAATTGATAAATTTTGCATTCTTTTTTCTTCAGTGACACAGTAAAACAGCAACATAGAACTATGTGTATGCACTTTGTGCCTGAAATTCCAGATGTAGAAGTCACTTACGATTTTGTTCTGTGTTTCCTGAATTCAAGAGACACTTTTTCCTTACTCAGTGCAAGAGAGCCTCCATTATGTGATTACACAGTCTCTGCTTGGGCTTGTGTTTCACATAACCCATGCCAGCCAGCTTTTAGAGACGTGATCAGAGGGAAGTGTGCATATTGGTACATTACTCTAAAGTACATCAGGCCATTATATTCCCTTTCCTTCCTTGCCTTTTCCACAAGGCCAAAAAAATTCCTTTGTAGGGAAAAGAAAAATCCCTTTGGTGTCCTTGGACTTTCCCAGTTTCTAGTTATTTTCACTAATAACATTGTTTGTTATTTACTCTCAAAGGTACATAACCATCAACAAGAACAATTATCCTCTCAGGAAAACACATACGGGAACACAACTGTTTATGGCTCAGTGTTTTGACTTTCTGCTGGCTGCGAGCTGATTGCTGTTCTCTTATCCACCTTTTGAGATGAATATTCAAGAAATATCACCATTGCTTAGTTACTGTCTTCTTCAATCATGTAGGAAGCAAGTAAAAATAAACTATTTCTCTTTACAACATAGAAGATGATAGGTAAAGGGTTGGCTGGGGAACATGCTATTGCTGATAAGTTTATTGTGCTAAGTATAATTTTAGTACAAGCTACACGACAGGCGCTTCCTTGTTTTATTTTTCCAATGAAGAAAAGGCCTCTGTGGAGGAAAAGCAGCACTTCAATATTTATAAACATTATCTTTTAAATGGTTATAGAATGGACCTTGTGTGTTTCATGCATTGTCTGTTGAATTGTGACTTAATGAAATCCCCTGGTACTAAAACTAAACTTTTTTTTTTTTTTATTCAAAGAACTATGAACAGGGATCCTGGGATGACTGCAGCCTTTTTGTCTGTGCACATCCCACTGCCTCCTCTGAGGGCCTCTTCTCATGGCTTGCTACCCCTCCTTCTCTCTGGTTCACTCTCTGCTTGTTGTGCTTTGCCGTGGTCTGCACAAAATTCAGCCAGAAGGTTCCCAGCACCTCCTGTAATACTACAGCCAGTGTTGGTGAAGTAAAAGCAAGTGTTAGTATCACGTAAAAGAAAAGAAGCATCCTAGAACATTTTTCATTTAGGCCTTATTCTTTCATTTAATATTGCACAGTTCTTCTATGTGTCTTTCTGAATGCAGTTAGTGCCTGTTTTTAAACAGTCCCTTATTTAAAACAAATTAATGTTTTTCTTCCTTATATGAACTAAACAGCACGTCTGTATAGTGTTTGCTAACTGTAGTTATGTTATTAAGTTATTAAAGTTATCATACTGCTATCACTACAACCTGATAAGGTATAACACAATGCTCAAAGTAGTGTTCAATGGAGCAGAGAAGTATCTGGCAGAAAACTATGCTTTACATTTTTCCACTATGTTAATTTTAATTATGGTCAATAAGTGATTTTTTTTTTATTGCAAACAAATCTGTGATGTTTACCAGCACTTGTAAATCAGGTCTCAGAGTGTTCTTAAAAAATTAATAGCAATTCTTTAAAGTTTAAATCATTAGCCTATTGTTAGTCAGGTTGACTGTTTCATGTCTTTTTATTATTTTCTTCCACATGAAAGGCATAATATTTGGTATTTCAAAGGCTCAATGTAGCAAGGATATTAGCACTTTCAGCACAAGCAGTATGATGCTGGAAGCATTTACAGTACCTAAAATTTGCTCGCCATCTGAGTACTCCATCTGTATGTTCTTAATTTTTCAAATATTTGGGTTTGTGATGGTGGGGGAATATAGAGAAGTGTCTTTTAGTTGAACTTGAGCATAAATTCATGGCAAATAAAATATAAAAAAGTTATAGAAATGTTGACACAGCTCAGGCTACAGTTAGGAGTCGTGTGTATAATTCAAACACTGATTTTAATCTGCGTGGTAATCATTCACATAAGTAGGATCTCAGTTCAAAAACATCACAGAACACATGGCTAAATCTAGCCCAAAGTACAACAGCTTTAGAGATAGCATTGAATTCAAAGTATCTGTGGGGAAGGAGGAGCAGAGGATGTCCCAAAAAGACACCTCGAAATCTGTTTTATAATAAAGATAGGTAGAGTAAGCTCTATACATACACAAAATGTTAATATAGATAACTTCCAGCATCTACTGGCTTGTTTTTATAGATTCAGTATCCATGGGCGGCAGATCGGCCATACTTTTGTGTAACGCTTCTTCTGTTCATTTATGATACCACGGTATTTACAGTCAAACCCGTAAGCCTGCTTATTCCTTTCAGAATTTTGGAAAGTATCCAAATTCACTGTAGAGGTTTTTACAAACTGATTCTGAAGAAACAATCCAATAGTCCTGCCTAAAAGAAAATAATTCACTTCTGTAAGCCTATGCCAAAGTACAACAAAGTCAATGGAAAAATACCAACCAACTGGAACAGATTTTAGATTAGCACCATTTTCAGTAATGGATACTGGTCATTTCTTGTATACTGGGCTAAATGGTTGACTCAGCTGTCAGCAAGGATTTGCAGTTCATTTGCACCCCCACAATGAGAATGCAGAAATAAAATGAATGAAGAGATTTTGTGTGTTGTCTCCAACTGCCGAAGCATGAGAAGACAGTTTTAGCCAGCACTTGATACAAAAACTATGCTATAATTTCTATGAGGTTTAAGAGCTTTGTGAAGCATGTCAAGGGAGATGGTGAGCAACCAGACTGGCAAATGTCTCTAAGGGGGAAATCTAAGGCTGCCTTTGGGCTCTGGAAGAACTCATATGTGTGACAGAGGGAAAGGTTGATGCTAAGCTGAGATCAGCACAAGTACCTGGCACAGAACTCTGCTCAGGTGAGCGCTTCTCCTATGAACCATTGAAATACTCAGCGGTGTGCAGACATGGAGCAGAAGGCTGGTTATGCTGCACTCCTGCTGGGCTCTGCTGGATGCTGAGCACACCAAGCTGACATTGCAGCTGGGACAGAACTGCTCTCCAGAGAGCACCAAAATCTCTATGTTGTATGGCAGCATTGCCAGCGCCTTCTTACCAAGCCGCTACATTATATGGGTAAGCTTGACAGGGTAACAGGGGATTCTAGCTGCACAGCTGCCTGGTGGCACTAGGTCTGCCTTTCAAAAGAGCTACAGCTGGGTGTCATGAACCTGTGGGTATTTGGAAGCAAGATAACTGTCCTGTCAGTGGCATTAATGCTCTTCAAGCTGCTTCCCAGAAAGGATGTGGTGTTGGAGAAAACTAGAACTTTGTACTACTTCATAGCATCCTTAACAGAAACAGGGTTTTTTTTCTTACTGATACATACTTCATACGGTAAACATATACAGTATGTGTAACAGTTATATCAAAGTAGAGGAACAAACTGAGCCAGTATTTTCAGGGAACTCTTAGGTAAACAATTCTTAGCTTAAACTCTTAGGATATGTCTTATGGTGTATTGGGCAGTAAGCATTATCCACACATAGATTTATAGTAGGTGCAGAGCTGGTATCATATGTAAACTTGTTGAGGGTGCTCTCGATCTCACTGTCTATATCATTGATGAAAATATTAAACAGCACTGGTTCCAGTACAGACCACTGAGGGACAGCACTAGACACGGATCTCCATCTCATAATTTAGCCCTTAACTGCTACTCTCTGAATGTGACCATCCAACCAATTCTTTATCCACCAAATGGCCCCCCCCATCAAATACGTTTCTCTCCAATTTAGAGAGCAGGATGTTGTGGAGGACCGTGTCAATGGCTTTATAGAAGTCCAGACAGATTACATCAGTTGTTTTTCTCGTGTCCACTGATGTGGTTACCCCATCATAGAAAGCCACGAGGTTAGTCAGACAGGACATGCCCTTGCTGAAGACACACTGTCTGTCTCAAATCACCAAGCTAAGTCACCAGTCATAAGTCTTTAGTTTGCCATGCACAGAGAAAGCACCATTCACTGGGCTGGGTTTGCCTGTCGTTCAGAAAATGGGGAAATTCTGGGCAGACTGGGGATTTTATTATTTCCAAACCCAGATTTGGGGAACCCCAAATTTCAAACAAGAATCTGGAGATGCAATGTAATTGCTTACTGACTGGCAGGAAGCTTTCTTTAACAAAAAAGATGTCCCTTTTCAGTGTTAACATCTCACACAATTTTTCTTTCTACTATGTGTTGTATCTCAGAAATCCTGGAGAAACGCTGAACTCCACAGCAGTGCACACAGAGCTATGAGATCATTGCCTAAGGAATTCTTACTAGCATCCCAAGCTTTCCACTGTGTTGTGTAGCTGACTGTGTTTTCGAAAGCACAAAACAATCCAATATGCAATGTTTTTATGCTAAATCACAGCCTGGGGAGCATTTACTGTGCAGCTTACTAACAGTTTAAATCTAGAGGTTTGCGCCCAAATCTAGCTCTGGATATGCCTCCAAAGTCCTCAGCAATGGTGACTATGACTAAAAAGTTCTTCCCCCTGTTACGCTCAACACCCCCTCCACACTGTTTATAAAAGGAATTGAAACTCCTTGATCATGTTGGGCTTTCAGCAGTCAATCCTGTAGTAATTACAGTCAAGAGCAACGCAGCTATTCCTATCAAACAAAGAGGAAGCGTGGGAAGGTTCATTTTGGCACAGTCTACTGATAACCACCTCGTGGGGAGAGAGGACAGGGAGTTTCCAAAGTGCACTCATGATGGCATTGAAATGCTTAGAGGCATTTGTGTTCAGTCAATTGATGTATTTTACAAATATTCATATTGACTTACCACTATTCAGTAGAGTTATGTTCACAACTCAGAATCTACCATCACCTACATTGGTTCCCTAAACAGTTTGTTTTCCCCTCAACTCACTATTTGTTAATCTTCAGTAATGTTAATGGAAATTATTTTATAATGAAAATAAAAACATTTTCTTTTTGGAGATGTCTATATTTAAGTATTTGTAAACCACCAAAGCATCCACTGTGTACCTGCATATTCTGAAATAGTCTGTGTCTTTGAAAAGTCTAATATGGATATCGTAATTCTTGCAGTTGAATTGCTATGTGCAGTGCTGTTTAATTTCCTACTAAAGACTGAAATAAGAACATGGTCCACGATAGATTATCTTTCCAGACTCTTTCAAAGTCAACAAGAGCTGGAAACAGAATTATGTTCTTGAAAAGCTAAAGGAAATTGGTGGTCCATGTCCCTAGGTCTCCATTGCAGTGATGCTTCCTTAGGAAGTGCCAGCTGTCTCCTGAAGTTCACCTACTGAGTCATCCAAATCACTCTTAAATAAATGTAATTCAGAAGTAGTAGTAGTAATAGTAGTAGTATTAATCATATTAATAATTTTTAAAATATTTTAATGTGGAGAAAGGCAGGCAGTTGTCTTTTAATCTGACTAACTGTAAATTAAGGACATTTAGGTGGCCAGGGATTCTTTGGGAGTATCAGCCGTGGATCCCATTTGCTTTCACAAGACCTATATGTAATAAACCTCCTGTGAGAGTTCTTTTGCTTTCCTTTCAGTGGTTCAAATCCAGGATCTGAAAATAGTAAGCAAACAGTCTGGACTCCAGAATCTGAGAATAGATGTTTATTGTTAGTCAGATGAGATTCCAAAAAAGGGGCCCACAGTAAAGATTATAAGCAAAAGAATATTTTGTTCATGGCCTTGCAGTACATGTGCAAAGAAACTAGTGTTTCATTCTATGTACATGTGTGTACTTTAACTAATGTGTAGTTAATTATTTTCAAATATGCTATTCTTATGAGAGGCAAAGCTATATAAACTACACTAAAGGGCATATATCCCATTATGGACTATCCACCACAAGTAGGAGTGCAGATATGGGCCATTTTATCTACAATGGGGACTGTAGACATTGGACCTGATTTGGTCGCCTAGGAATCAACCACCATTACAAGGTTAAAATTACAGTCTTATCAGCAAATCTACATTGGCAAGCAGATTTTTGAGCAGATAATCCTGCATTAGGTACCCTTAAAACTAAATGTCTTTGCATGAACGAGCTACTGTATTTTCTGTGATCTGAGTCATTTCTTTTATAGCTAGAAACCAGATTTTCACTGATATTGAAACGGGGGAAAATGTTGCTGTTTGGTCATTAAGCTTCGTCTGAGGCCACTTCAGCCAGCAACACAGCAGAGGGGTTCTATGCTCTTACTCCTGCTCCCTGCTGCTCACGTACTGATTCCTAATTTCTTTAATACAATGAATGTACACATTGTCAAAGACTTACCTATGCTTAAATGCTGTGATTTTAAACTTCAGATTTACAGGAGGAGCTCTGGAGGAGCTTGTCACAAAATTTGGTAAATTAGCTTCATAATACATTGTAAGATCAGATAAGCCATCATGCCTAGAACCAAGAGCCAGAATTCAACTGTAGAATAAACACTACATGTTGGATTTAAGTAAGATAAAAAATACTCTGGTAACATTACTCTTCAAAAAATTGCAAAATTTAGGAGATTTAATTAACTGTTAATTAACTCATTAACAAGATAATATGTTGAGTTGACAAGCTTTATCCTTTTCCACTATCTTAAAATACTTTTTTACACAACTATTATTACCATGGTCTCAATCTCAAATGAGTCCAATGGCCTTCTAAAACAATAGAGATGAGGAATAATAACAGAAGCAGAACACTCTTTTAGGGAAAGGAGCTGTGATACTGAAAACACAGGGGATGCAAATTCTTGGAATAAATATGTTGCATGCTTTGGAGTTACTTGCATTATTTTTCAAACCTTTCCCTGAATTAATTAATCATTAACATACTGTGCAGTTATCTGCATTACAATGAGCTTGAGTGCTTTCTGTTGCTGGACAATTTCCGAGAGGGATAAAAGCAAGGCTGAAACAAAGGAGTCATTTAACATCAATAGCACATCATTTTTTAGAGATGTATTCTCACTGTTTGGAAGAAAAAGTGATTTTGCATTCTGAGTGGATAGGATTTTAAATAACTGGTGATGCCTTGTGTCGGCTGCAAGAGGAAATTGTGAGTTTGGCTGCTGGTAGTGCCGCTCTTCATCAAACCACATTTGGAGAGTCAGATATACGTAGGATAAGATATGACATCGGCACATTCACTTTAAAATCTTTTTGAGAAAAGGTGTCTTAAAAGGGTAATTTTGCTCTATCAGCCTACTCTCAAAAAGCAATTAGCTTCTTTGTGTAGATCACTTTTATTTGACTACATTGCTAGGTACACGGATTTGACTGCCAATTTTCCCTGATCTTCAGAGGTTGAAATGGATATCATAAATCAATTGGTTTCCTGTGAGTCACAAGACAGAAGATCAATAACCCTGATGTTCTGGAGGTATCAATATCATGCATGGATAGGAAGATCTGTTTCTTTGATTAACCGAACAAGATAAAATTGGTGGGGTTAGGAAGCAAGTTGAGCAACCTGGGAAATGAGGAGTGTAAATGGTGCATGAAGTTATATGTTGAAAACTTGATTGTAATACATCTTTAACTGTGAATTGATGGGTGTGATATATATCAGAAGTGTATTGGAAAGAATACCACAAGAAGGAAATACTGTACACTAGTAATTCACATTTCTTAGTTATTGTTTTTCTCTAATACACTCCTTTTTCTAATTTTTTTCTGACTAAGTTCTGATTTCCATTTAATGAAGCATTTCCCATTGGCTTAAATGGTGAAAAAGGGACTCCCAATCTAAGTGAACACAGAAATTGCCTCTTTTGTGTGTATGTAAGATCAAGTCTTAACTGATCAAGTCTCAATACTTAAGAATTTTGGACCATTGCAGCTAGTTCTTAGGTACAATTTTTAGAGATCTTGACTGAGATTGCTCATTTCCTTTTAAATTCCTGACAATAAACCATTTAGGGTTCTCACCAGGGGATGTTTTAGTGGAGAAAAAAAAGACAGTAAAATCCCTTGTAGAGGCAAGTCCATAGTTCTAATGAATATACATCATTGTATAGTCTGCCAAAATCAAAACCAGGAAAGTTAAATTCCTGCTGTAGCAGCTTAACAAATAAATGAAGATATGATTTATACTCATATGAAGACAGAAGGCAGAAAAAAATATTGTTTTTCATGAAAATGTAATATTAGCTGTATGTCATTGTGTGGTTCTTCAATAAACTACATGCCAGGTGTAAATGTTTACTTTAGCGAACAGAAGGGGGTTGTTTACTGTCTTGGTTTTGATTTGTGTTTCAGCAATAGTAAGTTTTTTGACTTGCTCTTTGATCCTTTCTGAAGGTCTCAGAGGAGGGGAGATAGGAAGGTTTCTGAGTAAAAGTTAATTGAGTATGGATAGAGTACTGAACCTTAATAAAAGAGCTCCAACCCTGGATTCATCATCTTTCCCCATGGAAGTATTTTTGGCAAATAATTTGTGACTGCTACAGCTATCTATCACAGTTAGATTCTAACTGCTCCGTTTTCCTTTTTTGCCTAGTGAGACTGACACCTGGTGGCTTCATTTACTGATCCCCAATCATCCTCTCTATTTCAGCACATCTGCTTTATAAAATCGTGGGGGCCACACACTTTACCTCCCTGTAATCATGCAGTTTGGAGTCTTCATACACACCAGACTTACATTTGCCATTCTTCACAAACAATATTTTGGCCAATCCATGGAAATCGCGTGACAAGGTGACAGAAATCCTTTTTCTTTTCTGAGAGAGGAAGGAGCAGCATGGACCTAAGTCTGGAAAGCTGTTGCATGACTATGGACTGAGAGGTCATTTTCAGCTTCAGTTCCTCTTTTCCCTTCCCACATGGCTTCTGAGAAGCTTTGGTGATCTATAGACCTGGTAGCTAAAATCAGGAGGCTGTTTTAGCCATACATCTGCATTGGCTTTGGGTTGCTGCAGTACAAGTTTTCACCTGGAGAAAGGTAAATTAAGGCTTGCAAGAAATTGTGTTTGATTTTCAAATAAAAATTGTCACTTGGTTTGGTGGAGAGTGAACATAATGGCCTGATGATGGATTTTGTCTTCTCAGATACTGTAATGCCTGGCAAAGTTAAAAAAATCAACACACACACACACACACAAAACAGAACTTCTATTATTGATTGTTACTTGCAATCTGGATAGCTCTGTCTCTGTAACCTAGTACAACCTAGATAAATGTGCACTTGTACTTCAATATTATTTTGTGTGTGCTTAGATGAAGAACTGTTACTTGATTCCCTCCTTCTGTCAGTTCTGCGAAGTAACACAAAGAAGCAAACTCCTAACCCTAAAGAAAGCCCATCTGAAGCCAAAATCATGGATCTTCAGGAACATACATGTTCATACCAGCCTGTAGGAACAGGAGCTCTGGGTTTTGTTTTGCCTGGAACACCAGCCACTGAGCAGGATCACAAATACATCCTTTCCTTCAAGTTTTCTTTCACGTCTCATCCCACAGTACATCCCTGAGGGGAGACTAAGCCCTGTGCCCACACGGTGCAGCCGGCGTCTGGTGTGAGCTGGGCAGGGCTGGGCGCACAGTAGCCTTGCTTTGCACAAGCAGGAGTGACAAAAAATAAGGGAAATGTTGGAACTCCAGTCTTTAACCTTCCTGATGCTTTCATCATGTTTCTCCACATTCCTGGGCCCGCCCAGCCCATTAATTATTGCTGCCCCATTGCTGTCCCAGTATGTGCCCAGGCCCTGCCATGGGCTGTCTCATCAGCCAGTGCCACTGGAGCTTCACCCTCTCCCTCGGAGGGGAGAGAGGCCTTTTCAAACACCCAAGAATGCCTTGGGCAGGGTGAAAGTGCACTGGACCAGTGGAGTTAATAAGCAGTAAAGAATTTAGCTCTGTGCGCAAGGTAGATACTGCATTATCTCTGTTCTCTCTCCGTGATCTTAAAGACACTCCCAGATTCTGTCACCCTTTTTACTCTGCAAGAGCAGCCTTAAAGAGCTCCTGGTGTGTCCTGCAGAGTCTGGAACAATGACATAGATCACAAGGGTATCGCAACAGGCCCTACGACATTTTTCCTACTTCCTTTAATATTCAATGCTTGGGAAACCTGCAGGAAAGCTATAACCTTGTAACTTTCTTCATGTTTACTCATTCTGAGGACTAAGTATTTTTTTTCTAAGAGAAGATAGTGGTCCATTGAAGGACAAATGCAAACAGAAATGTGTCCTTGCCAACAAAACTGTGGTTCTGAATGAGGGTTTGGGTAGGATTTTTGGTACTGGAGATAAAGAAGGTTCCCATTAACTGTTTTTCTTAAAGTCACATTTCAGTGGTCTCTTTTTCAGATGAGTTTTGCTCCCAAACCATGCTCAGCTGATCTGTTCTGTCAAGCTGGGCTCTCCCAGTGCAGGGCCCCGCTGGTGGGAGCGCTCCCGGCCCCAGCAGGGCCCCGCTGCAGGGAAGCCCCCAGGAAGGGGACAAAAATCACAGTCTCTACTTCAACAATTATTCTCAGGCTATCCAAACACCGACGCGCAGCCTGGCTCAGAATGCCTGGGAGGAGATGAGTAGGCTTTTGTCACCTAAGGTGGCCTTGGCTTCCCATCAAGTGTGTCTGTGGGGCAGTCTACAGGCAAGAGAGTTGATCTGATAAATTAGTAAACTGTGGAGAAAAATTGACAGCTGATAATTTATACATTTAAAGCAGCTTATTCTTGTTTTGCAACTAAACAGAGATACTGACTGACTCATCAAGCTGGCTTTAAGTGCAGGTGAAATAGGAAGCTGCCAAGGTCAGCAACCAGCTGTGTGAATTAATAGCAAAGGCACGTCTGCTTTTCTAGTCTGTGCCAAAACTGTAATAACCTAGGCTTTGTAGCTGCCATCACAAAAAGGGTGTGTATACAGTTGTACCTCCACAGGTGTCAGGAGCAAAAAGGCTCAGACCTGTGCAGAGCTATGTGTCCTTCCCTGCCTTCCTGGCATTCCTTTCTCCCTATGTCAAAGTCAGTTCCACAGTATGGAGACAGCAAACTTCAGATTTTTCCTATATTGCCAAGAAGTCTCAGAGCTGTATAACCTTTGCAGAGATTGTATGGGAAGGGCAGCTCTTCTCTTTTATATACATTGAATAACATACAGCACGAATTTATGAGTCCTGTGAATACCTATTTCTTCCTTCCCTCTCAAGCATCCACTGATTTTCTCCAGCCTCAGTTTTTTACAAACCAAGGTTTTGCATCTGGAGGGAGTTTCTAAAGCAATGCAATTCTATGATTCTCCATTTATTTCACCAAAGCAAAAAGTCTGTGCATTTTCACACATCCCGCATCTACCAGCTTTGTTACCACTGATTTTTCACACATGACTTCGCACCCTAGAAACTGAAACTCACTGATCAAAAGTACCTACAGATCCACATGCACAGAGGTGACTAAGGACCCCAAAGAAATGCAGTAGGCTGAAAAGACAGAGATGGAATATCACTCACCACTCCGCAAAACCAGGGACTTTCTGACAAACTTCATACGCTGTATCACAGAAGGCTTGTTTTCCGTATCTCCTGGGGGATGTTAAGCAAAGGGATGAAGTTGCAGCACACCCTTATCCAGAGAGTTGTTTCTTACGTTGTACTAAAGAGCTGGAATATACAGTCAACCCAAGTGTGTTGCTAAGAAACAGGGCCCTGTTGCCTTGGGACTTGATTCAGAATTCAGAAATGAAAATTGTCTCGGCAGACTGCATAAATGCACCTTGAAACCTAGCAACAAGGCCACAAGTTCAATATGAATCTCTTACATGTTAGGAAACAAGGATGCTAGAAGGAAAATATGACTGAAGAAAAGAAAACAGTAATTTGAAAACAAAACAAAGCAGTTGTATTACCAGTTATCCTAAGGGATGGAACTATCTTTTACTAAACACACTTTTATGACCTATAAGAACAGATGCTTTGCTACCCTGTGCTTTGAGCAGGTTTGCATTTACTACAACAAGCAAATACAAAACAGCATCAGATTTTACACCAGTATTTCCTGAATATCCAGCTTGTGCAGCACAGGTGACAAGAAATTAGTCAGGATAGCAGAATTATTTTCGAGTTTGTTTTTCAGTTTTTGAGCACACTGCCAACAGAATAATTAATTACTTGTTACATTCTCCTTGAAGTGATCACTCTTAACATGGCATGCATTGTATAACTGTGATTAATTACATAACTACATAAACATGAATGTTTTGTGTATTTGATTTAGTGCAAGTGAGTATAAATAATAATAACACAGCACAAGCATATAATTATAAATATGTTATAGCACCCTTTCATCTTAACAAACAGTCATTACGTGCTGTTGGAAATTACCTTGGATCAATCAGCTGGTTTGTTGTAAAAATCTATTCTCTCTGGTCACAGAGCTTCGTTACACAGCTGAAGCTTTGGCCAAGTCTGAATGCAGTTACAGTCCTCAGCTGAGTAAACAGGGCTCAGTTGTTTGTTTTTCTTTTCAGATATTTCATCATCAATTCATAAAGACCTATTCTTCAGCTATGTGATATGATTCTGTACATAATGGATTTAACTAGAGATGAAGAAGGAAGCAAAATGCAGTGGTGACAAATCATCTAGACCACATGAAGTTTTTACATTCATTTCTCCTCTTCTTCTTCTTGTAACTGTGCTATTTCCAAAAGAAAGGAAAAAAAGTTTTCTTCCCTAAGTATTTCTAAGTTTGCAGCACTTCCATAGGGTTCCTTCAACATTTATTTTGTTGCCATTGCTTGGAGTCAAGGCCTTTAAAATAGTATCTGGGAAAATATCTTTGTTTTTTTTTCCTTGTTTGGTTTTGAACGACATTCAGAATCCTTTGAGAGGGTAAACTGTACACTGCTATGGTACATTTTACTTTGTGTTTAAGGGAATTAAAAATTCTTCAGGCTTCCAGCTGAAAAAATGTGGCAGATTGTAGCTGAGATTTGTGATTGGACATTGTATTACTTCAAATATTGAAAGATCTCACGGAGATCCTAAAGTAAACGATGAAACATTATCCCATGACCCTTTGAAAAATTGTGCTGCTGAGATACCCTTAGTTTTACTGAAAAGAAAATGGCGTCAAACAAAATTCCTTAAAATCACTTGAAGAACTAAAATCATGTTGTGCTGCCAGCAGATGGCAGCATGTTCCCTTTTTTACGAGGTAAAGGATTCTTAAAACCCGGGAAAGCTGAGCAGTAAAACCTTTCTGCTCTGCAACAGCGTAGGGCAAGAGAGCTTGAAATTTTCCTACACAAAACACTCTCATGTTTTCAGCTGAATATAAGCCCTTTGTAGACTTAAATAAGATTAAGGAGACCTTGAGAGTACAAGCTGGAGAAAGCAGTAAAGCTAGTCAGGATCCTAGTCTGAGCTGCACAATCTTCTTAGGGACAAGCCAGCACAGATGGAATATTATACCCAGCTTTAATCCTGAAAACCATAACCAACAGTGTGTATACTTATTACCTAGAAAATAAGAGATTTTTTTTAAAAAAGAAGGGGAGGGTAGGGGAGGGAAGGGAACTTGTCCATGCATTATTTATTTATTAAATGTTAAAAGGGAATGGGGTAAAAATATTTTGTTCAATCAGTATATAATAAGCATTATCAGTCAGAACCTCACCTGTACAAAGCCTGCTTCACATGACAGCATCATTATCATGACCTTTTGAGCCTGTTATGTTCTTCAGTGTTTTTTAGGATTTGTGAAAGTTCAGTTCTGTGCTGTATTGATTCCCAAGAGTCTAAATAAATAAATAAATTTATTTACTTTTTACTTTGAAAACAGACAATCATCACCAGTCTGCAGTGTATGTTAGAAAGAGAATCCTTCCTTTCCTTTAGGGTCTCGGCTTTTGAGGATAGAGACTTGTATTTTTCCTATATTTCTGTTGCACTGAGCCAAAGAGGTTCAGTGCTGTAGCACTGAGTGCTGTAGCAATGCTTCAGTGGTATCTCAAGAAAATCAGCAAGATGTCACTAGGTGTCTGCAGTTCTGATTTACTTCTTATATTTGTGCAGAATCTGAGTATGTCCACTGAAGTTGGCATAAAAGGAGCGCAAAATATGAGTTAACTATTTAAATACACTGCTGAAGAAACAGAAAGAAAGATTAAATTATAGAGGGTTTCATTACTGTGTAAAATGCCAATCAGCATGTGATAACGAATTAGTAATTTTTTTCTCAACTAGGATATAGAATGGTGTTTGAGGGCAAATGGTGGCTTAGTGTTCCTTTGCTATAACTTGTGTAAGTAAAGAACGGGGCTACAGATTTCATAAATCCTCTTCTTACTTCTGAAATCTTATTAGCGACTGAGGACAATAAATCCTGGTTTACACAAAAATAACTGTGTCATTTCCCGTTTTCTGAGTAGTAGCTCAGGAATTGGAGGCATATCTACTCCATGCAGTGCAACTCTGAAATATCCTGGCTAACTCCAGGATCAATGTTTACCAGTCCAGGTCAAGGCAACTCATCCATGTCAGTTAATTAGCCCTTACTCAGCGTCATGCAAACATAACTATTGCATTCAAGTGCTGGAGTTAAGATAACACAAGCCAGCTCAGGGCTATTTTAGGCTTCTCTGCAGTACTCCAGGAACTGTGAAGATAATTCCTCCTCATCATTCCTTCCACAGAGATGAAGGAAAAGAAGAACAATATTGAAGCCTAGATAGGGACAATTCCTAATTCTTAAAAATGCATCAAACAGGCAAAACAGATGGGATATCTAGAAGACCAAAACAAACAAACAGATTTGACTTGAGTTGTACCCAGCTGACCTGTGGGCAGGTGGGCGCATTAACACAGATTAGCCCTTGGCTATTGTTTTGTTATCCATATCCCCAAAATCACTGTGAGGTGGGTGCAGGCATGATGACCATCACCTACCATCACAATCACTACTGGTGGTTATCATATGATCAGGTTTTACAGGACCTAATAATATTCTCTGCAAATCATCTTTGAAAGACAATTTCAAATCATTGCCTTATCCTCACTTCCTAAATGCAGATGAAAGTACTTTTCTGCAGGATGTTTTTTTCCCAGTAGGAAACTCACTTCTTAAAGAGCATACAAAATTTACTATTAAGCAATCAATGACTGCTTCATAAAGACAATTACTTAATTTTATAACAAGTTCTTTCCTCTTTCAGATTAATTTTCCAGTAATCCCTGTATTTCTCTAACAGATCAGAATAACTTTAAGCCATTAGATTCCTTCAGCTAAAGAAAGTTTTATGAAACAGTCAAACAAACATTTTCTTTTTAATGAAGATCTGCGATCCTGAATGCTTTCTAGTCTAAATATAAAATTCTACTGTTAGAGCTGGATCATTGTTTCAATCAACCAGGACTCTTCCAAGCAAATTGACTAATTGTTTTCTAACACACTCAATTGTAAACTGTAAAATAAGGAGTTAAAGGCTCTGAATTCCCAAGATTTTTTGTTGTGTTTCAGAAGCCAAATCAAGTATGAAGGTGCTAATAAATATACAACACTTCCAAAGGCTTAATATCAACTCAAATAGTTTGTCTATATGCATAGCTCTAAATCACCGATTCATTTAGAAATTCAAATCATTAATCCAACCACCATATTACAATAATGTGTCACATTGTAGGACTTACAATATATTCAGATGAAGGTGAATGGAATTTGCTTTCATTATTCAGTATGCTTATCCCTACAAAATAAATGGAAAATAGTAATGAGTCACAGAGGTGTAGGTAGATCAGCACATGAAGAGACCTGGCTTTCATTTAGTTAGCAACAAAATAAAAAATTTTCAAAAGGAAAATACCTATCTAACAACACTCAAATGTTCTTTTTGTTCTCTTAAATATTCCTCTAACTTATAGTCAAAACCCTTTTTCTTGTGAAAAGAATATTTGGTGAAAGCATCTCACATTTATGAACCAGGCCCTTTGTATATGGATCTAGTAACAAAATCTTGCAGAAAGCATGAAAATAAGAATTTTAAAAGGCATTCAGACTTGGCATTCAGTTCTCTCCCTGCTGCAGTCTATGGCAAAACTTCTTTTTCTGTCACAGTTTGAGAGGCATATAAGAAAACAATAGGAGAGCCTGAAGTGATCCAGGATTTCAGGAAACTGAAAAGTCATATAGTGCGGCAGAGATAAGGCGTACTGGAATCTATATTCTCCCTAAATTGGAGCCCATAGCTGCATGCAACTGTAAATACCTACAACTAGCAACTTCTCCCATGAATTTTAGAAAAGCTTTACACTGTTTTTACTGTTGATGCAAGAAATTGCCTGCCCAACAAAAGAGGTTGTGACAGAAATCTCACGCTTAAAGAGATTATAGATGAGGTATTTTACATGCGTAGCACCTGGGATCCAGTTAAATGATGAATGTAGACTGCAGGTGCTCGAAGGGATCTATTAGCAACAACGTCCTGCAGTGAGAGTATCCAGCAAGTTAGAAAAATCATTTGTAATAAGGATATTCCCTAGAAAAAATAAATCATTAATGTGTTCCTGCTGTGCTAGAAGTATTCACAGCTTATGGAGAGGCAGTGGTGGTAAGTGGGCTGGAGGAGGAAAACAAGGGGTCCTTTTTACAAGATTGATGGTGTTATTTTATACCAGGCAGGTACAGAGGGGAAGTAAAACCAATATGTCTAATGACAGCTCACTAGAGAGGTTATTTATGATATGCCAAAAGATTTCAGATGCTGAATTTAAATAGCCACCCACCAAGGATCAAGGAAGTGTGGAGTAATAACAATAAGTTATAAGACCTGAAACTTAGTTTAGTTTCCAGGCTTATTGCCACTAAAAAGATGTTTGTTGATTTTATATTAACAGTAAGATTTGATTGCTGTTTGATCTTTGAGTTTGTCTCTTAACAACTATTTGACCTGGGCGTCAAGACCGAAGTTCAGCAGAGGTTTGGCACACAACCCAGAGACCTCAGAATTCTGGAAGGCTCCTACCTCACAGTCACTACTCCACTGTATATGACCAATGGTGAGAGTGGTGGTCAAACCAAATTTCAGAACACTTTCTGATTGTGAGGGCCAAATCCCATGAAAATGCATGAGAAAATTGCTATCAGCACTGATGAGCATTTAATCAGAACATAAAAGGCAAGGAAGCTGACTGCATACATCAGCTCTTTCTCAAGTTATACTCTTTTGACAGTAAGAGTCTGTGTAATCTGTGACTGACTTCCTTCTAACATACTCTGTTTTTCACTGGCTTATTCTGGGATGCCCTTTGATAACAGAAAGTTGGTGGATTTCCTGGAACTTACAGGCTTTTCAGAATTCTGACTGTCTGCTTTACAGAGGATTACTTAAATTTGCTAATGTTTACCGAATGCTTTTGCATCCTCTGAAGGAAAGCTTTAGATAAGGCAGTGGTACTGTTTTTCATCTCTGATAGCTTAACTTGAGGTTTGCCTTGATGCTGAACAGAATATTCGGCCTATAGCTGTAAAGCTTCCAGACTTTGGAAAGGTTCAATCCTACTTCTTAAGCAGCAGAAGAAAAAAAAAAAAGTTGATATTCATTATTTTTAACTTCCTGATGATAGATGCAGTTAAAGTTTCATTTCTAAGTTCTAAGAAACCAAACATTCAAATTTGACAGCATCTCTCAACAGTGTCCTTTGAAAATGGTCCTGGGAGAGGGGACAAAGTATTATTGATTTATTCCAGAAGCTCAGCATTTACATGAACAGGAAACGTGCCCCATGATGGTTTCTTATAAGAAACTAGCTAGAGCCAGGAAATTGAATGCCTTGCTTTATGCTTTTCAACCTGGGATTTAGGAATTTAGATAAAGAGTGATTCTCTTCATGGAAAACACAAAAAAATCTCATTTCCCTTCCCTCTTGATATTTTAATTTCCTTTTTTCCAACGCAGTAGTGTTGTTTTTCTATTCATTCATTCTGTCATGTCAAAATATATTAGCACTCTTTTGAAAAATTATAAACAGAATGAAAAGAGATGCTTTTAGCACAGGCATTAACTAGTTCAATAACTCCACTTTACCCCTCACTCAGATTTTGCTTCCTGGAGTACAGCGTATTAGCCATTGTCTTCTCCCAGCCACTGCATCTTCATCTGGAAAAAGGGGAAACATTGAGTAAAAAGAGTGATTTTTTTCTTTTTTTACAGCACCACAGCAAGACAATATTATTTCTAACCTTTCTGTTGCAAAGATGATCCAAAATATGCAATGCTGATTTCTGGCTTGCATTGTTTTCTCTTAAAGAAAGCAGTTATTTCACATTTTCTGTTAGAAAATTTTGTGCAAGTGTTGCAGCCCTTGAAACCCATAGCTCTGGGTAAATTGATTCGGGTAATCACATGTGATCATTTTGAAACTTTTCTATGGAGTTTCTGCTATAATATCCTTCCCCACTGCCTTCTAGCTAGTAGTCATATAACCATACGTAGTGTCCAGCGTTCACTTCTTATCTCAGCAATGCAGGAGAGACACGGGCACACTGGAGAAAGCCCAGTGAGGAACTGGCATATCCTTGTGATGA